>NC_069787.1:36843768-38152934 GCF_027406575.1 Nycticebus coucang
AAAGACAACATCTTAGGAAAGTCACTTTTAGGATCTTTTTCTTGTCATTTAGCTAGCAAATCAGCTATGCAAATGAACAGGAAAATGGTGCCGTGTCTCACGAATGTGGCTCAATGTATGGAAGATGGAATCACAGCTAATTAATAGTAAATGAAAGTCTGGCTACATGGGTAAATTGGCAGATCGAGCGTTCTAGATTAAAGGATCCTTAACCTGCTTGCTTTAATAGTTGCAAGTGAAATTGCAAAAGATTTTATTAAACATACTGTCTGTATATATACATCAGGCGTACACATATCTGCGTACATGTGCACGTACTCATGACGTGGCTGCGGGCACATGTACACCTTATGTGTATTTATTGATATCTATTGTAGTCAATCTAAGAGTTCTGCATATTAAAACAAATCTTCAGGTGGTCCTAGCTTAAGCATCTTGGATTTCTCCAAACATAAAAATAATTCACACTGTTAAAATAAATGTGCATAAAAAATATTGGTGGGAATTATTTTATTTCTGTATCATATATCATGTACAGCCAGAACTCCCTTGAATTTAGCGAGTAGTCTATCTAAAAGGATAATACTCTATTTTAAAAGCAAGAGATTTCAAAGATGTGCCCCACCTGGGATTTCCTACAGATTTGTATTAATGTGCAGGCTTGTCTGGTTACTAGAAAATATATGTAAGTGTGTGATGTGTGTATGTGGGTGTATGTGTCGAATGGGTAATAAAGCATAGGATGAGGAATTTGCAGATTGATGTGTAAATGTGAATATCAACTAATAGAAAATAGTAGCCTATGCATATTTACTATCAAAAATGCAAATGCCTCACTCTACACATATTACCCAAACATATATACACAGTATGTTTGTAGAAATGCCTGAAAGTCTACTAATAAAATTACAGCCTATTTAGGAAATTCCAAACAAGTCAGGTGCCCCCAAAGCACAGAAATCAATCTTGTCATTCATTCTTGCTCCAAATGACTATTGCTCTGTACCAGGCAATGAGCTGTCACCATCTAAACTCCCATCTCCCCTTCCTCTGAGTGTTCACTGCTCTCTGCCTCATCTGCACACTAAGGTCCCCATAGTCCCACCTTCGTGCTCTGACCACATCAGCCACATGTCCACCTGGGCATGGCAGAGATAACAGAGCTTTCCATTTGGCCTGAACCCAGAATGCCCGTTTTCACGCCAGCCATCAGGCCTTTTTAGACTGATGCTTTCAACATTCAGTTAATCTTACCCAGTCTCATTCATCAATCTCTGCTCCCATTAGCTATAATGCTCTTTTAACATAGTGTTTCACAGAATTTCTTTCTCATTATTAAATCCTAAGTAGTAATTGTATTTGATAGTAATAGTAATTGAATTTATTTCTCATTATTAAATCCTAAATAGTAATTGATCTGATGTTCATCGCCTATGTTAGGAAATGCACAAAGAAAAATAAGAGAACTTTTATGCAAAAAAGAAATTAGAAATCTCCTTTGATTTTGTTCGAATCCACCCCTTCCTATGCCTGCAAAAAAAAAAAAAAAACAAAAAAACTCCTATGAAGTATTAGGTAATTCTCTCCAGCAAGAAACATCCCGAAGCCAAAATATTTATGTTTCAGATGAAGAAATGGATATAAGTTTTGGCAGTCCTTTTGCAAACATATATACCTACTTATAAATTATCTTTATTTCAAAATTTTACCCCAAGTGCTCTCTTGACTCTGAGACTTGAAGTTTGAAGGGGCTAAGCATGAAATACAAGTTCCCCTGTGTGTTTAGAGTGATTAAATTCAGGTAATTTCATTGGGTAAGAAAACCTTTATGTTTTAAATATTATTCTTTTCCCCCAAGGAAAACAATGTGTGATTTTTGGCAACATAATGACATGGTCAAACATTCATGACATCATTATGGATGTAATATAAGCCAGGGTACAGTTTTTCCCTGAGCTAGGTAAAAATGTAACCCTTTCAATTTAAGAGAAGCTAAAAGGAAAGGAAAAAAAAAAGGAGTACATTGTTGTTGCAACTTAACTAGGTAAAATTTCAATTGTAGCAACCAGTGGCATAAACTACCACCCCCTATTCAATAATCCCATGACACCCCTTTAATAATTCTATCCTGCCTCCTATGTAATGGCCCAGGAATGACCAGTTTTTCTTTTCCATCCCTCCCCCAGCTAACTTGAAACAGATAGACCTTTAAATCTGCCTTTTCAAAATCCACATTCCAATACTTGTGAAACATGCAGACCTGTAATGGAAAACAGTAACAGTGCTGTGGTATTGAGTGGTTAGGAACCAATCGGGAAAAACAAACACAGACTAAATCAAGACAAAACTTCTGTTCTATCTTCCCAATTCAGGTAGCACAAACACAGTGAAAAGAGTGATATAAGATAGTACATTTATGCTGTCTTTAAAGAACATGTGTACAAAATGTCACTAAATTTGAAATGGGCTGTCATAGACTTAATATAACTTCATAAGCAAATTTGAAGCTGGAGCACTGCTTTTTCTAATGCATATTATATGATAGTGATAATAGTAATAAAATGGCTTTATGGTTTGCTCACTACTAACTACATGGCACTAAACATTTGCATGAAACTTTTTTTAAAAAATTTGATAACTATTCAAACCTTCTTATCCACTAGTTCTAATGGCCACAGAACTAGCCTGCCGCTTTCGCTGAGTTTTAACACGAGTTCTTGTACTACAGAAAATGTAGGCCGGTTAATTACTCCTGCCAAAAAACTCGAAGACACAATACGTCTTGCTGAACTAGTCATCGAAGTTCTTCAACAAAATGAGGAGCACCACGCTGAGGTGAGCAGGCTTGGTGGGAAACATCTCTCGCTGTCCCTTAGCCGAGGTTGCAGAGCTGATCCTCTGGCCAGGTTGCAAATAAGATGCCTTAACACTCATTTTCTTTTAATTGGGCTTGCAAAGAGAATCCAAGTGGAAGTAGTGTAAGAAGTCTTTGGAAGGTTGTTTAAAATAACCAAAAGGTGGTTCCGTGTTGTATATGTCAACCTAAGTTTTCAGATGTTTCTAGCAACAAGCCAGTGGAGGTAAGTGCTTCTGACAGTGAACTATTCAAGCAGCATCTGGTTCCCATTGTCCAAAATGCACACAATATTATTTGATTTTTCTGTGATTGTTTCTGTTGCCACCACTGTTGTTTTTATTAGTTCTTTGGTATGTGAATCACGGGTCATCTATGAATTTATCTCTGTAATTTACTCTGCTTGTACTAGAGTCTTCATTTTTTTAACCTCAGATTGGCTGGGTTGCAAAAGGCAGTGACAGAAACAAGTTATTCTGTGTTGTTCAACTCGTCAATTCTCCACCGTACACCTAAATAAATAAAGCTTTTATTTTCTCTTACAAACCATCATCAAAATGGTCCTTTTGATAATTTTAAGCCAAGGGATTTCAAGGCTAACTAAATCCCAAACCTAAAAGAACTTAAACAACCCACTCCTTTCAAGAAAAGATTCCAAGATTTCGTACAGTTAAACTATGGCATCAATGCTCATTTTAAAATTGAGTTTTAAAAATCATCTCTCTTAAAACAACCTTTATGAAAATCGCACTAATTCTCCCTCTTCCTCTACATTCAGATCTATAGCAAAAGGGGAAAAAAAGGGCATTTCATAAAAGAAATTCTTAAGCAGCCAAAATGATCATTCCCACGACTAAATGAAAATGGATAGTATCATTAAACGATAGATAATACACCATAAATCCAACCGTCCCAACTAATGCCTGCTTGCGTATCTAAATTTCCTCCCTGTTTCTCTACTGTTCCATTCAATCTTGGCTGATCGTGGCAGGGGAAAGAGGTATGTGAACAAACCGAATGAACCCGCCACCTGCTGTCACCCTGTGCATGCCCTCGCAGTACCATGTCTTCTAAAGGGACTTTTCCTGGTGCTCCTGCTTTCTCTCTAACACTGACCCAAGGAATGTAACAGCAACTTCTAGTGGTCTGCTTGTGAGATGAGTGGCCTTCCCCCCACGCAAGGTTTACTGTGGGTTGACTCTCTTGTGCATGCATGAAGCAATTGATAGACTTAATAACAACTGCAGTTACATCCTGACACGCGCCTCCTACCTGCCCTGATTCTGTCCTTAGCCTGGCATAGTTTCCTTTGTCTGTCTGTACTTACCTTTATTACAGCAGATAAGTCCTGAACTTAGTAACCAGTAGCTCACTGGAGTGATACTAATCTTCTTCAACTGTCTGTTGTGAATCATATATACAGTATTTATATATAGAGAGAGTGCTGAAGTCTCGTGAGCTCCCTGAAAACCCTCTAAGAACAGGGTGAAGACCCCCGGAGGCAGGTCTTTCTAACTCATACAGCACTTAGCAACAGCGCCCAGCTGTGAGCGGGAAGGGGGCCAGTGGACAACCTCCAAACATACAAACCTAGGACTGATTTCCAGGCACATCAAGTTCATTTGGGTTAGATTTTTTTTTCCTACACTATCCTATCTGATATTGTTTCTGGACTGAGGGCATTTAGGGTTCAAGTGATGGTAAGTGTGTTCCTTCCAGGTGTCTTCAAAATCATCTCTAGAGGCCTGGAGGAGCTCTGGCTTGCTCCACTCTGATTTGAGCGGTGGAAGTTTTTCCCACGATGCTTGACTAAATCTGCACATTTTTCAAGACAAGGCTCTGAAGAGGGTGGTTCTTCTCTGTTATAGTTGTGCTTTTGTGAATTGTAAAAAAGAAAAATGATAGATATACTTGAATTCCTAATCAAGTTATTTTTTGAGGCTGCTGCAGGCTAAGAAAGGATATATATTTTCCTAAACTATTCCAAAGAGACACCAAAGGAAAGTTTATATGCCAAAGGAGGCATTTTTCACTTTTCCAAAAAGCACTTTTTCACTAAATACTAATCATCATCCCAAACTGTTTCAATAACCATCATCATGAAATATTTTAAATCTTACAATTAAAAGCCATTCAGAGTACATAAGGCAGACGTAAACTCAACTCTGTTCCCATTACTAACTTTAGAAGTTCATGATGAAATCTTCAGCATACTTTTGGAGTTCCAAAATCTAAATTTCTTTTAGGTAAATGTAAAGGACTATTTCTCAAATTAGCAATTTTACCCAATCAAAAGCTACCCATTGTGCATCTTCTGTCTGGTGAGCACTGAGGCAATGACCTTGGTGCTTTCTGAAGGGCGAGAAGGCACAAGGCAGCCTTGGCCTTCAAGCAGGATGCAGAATGGCCAGGAGCTTAGGCTCTGTGCTAGAGAAGGGTGGGTTTGAATTTCAGCCTTCCCTCTTCTGTACCTTGTGATGTCAGCCTGGTTACTTGACCTCCCTTATCCTGTAAATTGAAGATAATGAAGGCTGCTCATTGTTGGGATGGAAGTGAGGTGCCTGATGTTATGCCTGGCACATAGTAAGCACTCCTCAAAGCCTGGCTGTTGTAGTATTAGGAACAAATTGCTAAGGAAACAAAATGTAGGAATATCTAATCATTAAAAAGACAGAACCTATGTGGAAAATACCAAAGTGACAGAACAGACACACTGTATTGAAAGGAGAGTGGATCTGTTTCAAAGTAGGATGGTCCAGAAAGGCCCCATCATCTGCTCTCCATGTTCACTTACAGGCTGCCATCACCTAGAAAGCGCTTTAAAATTCTGATCCCCAGGTCTTACCCAAGCTTAATTAATTGGAATCTCCTGAGGAGGTGCCAAGAATTCATAATTTTTTAAAGCTGCCCGGGCGCTTCCAGTGCACAGCTGGGGTTGAAAGTGGCTAGCAACAGCAGGAGAGATAGGATTCGCCCTAGCACACCAAACATAGGATTTCCTTCCCAAAAGGATGATGTAAGAAAATTTTTTCTACTGGCCAGTACTAATTGCCATATTCTCTGGGTGCTCAATAAACTCTAAAAAAAAAAAAAAATCACTAAATTCTGAGCATAGATTTAGGCTGCGTAAATAGTCCTACCTCCCCTCCTCAACCCACAAAAACCCAATAATCTTTAAAGCCATTTTAATTCCAAGATAAAGCAATTAAATGTCCCAAGAGAAAAAATTTCTGCCAGCTAAGAATACATCACCTAGTACACCAGCAATAGAAGGTAGCAGTTATAATATTTATCTCTTGATTGAAGCTTAATCTGTTCCCAGAGTCTAATGCAGACACACACACACATATGAATTACGCCTTCATGTGTCATTGCTACACCTTCCCAATCTCTCTCTATGTATACGTATGTATATGTATATATGTATTGTGGTATCCAGAGGGGTACATATATACATGTTAGTTTGTGTGAAAAATATACAGTGTGTTTGATGTGTTGGGCTGTACTGCTAAAACACACATCTTTCTCTTTGAATAACTAAAAGCACAGGTAAGTATTTAGAAGCCAAAGTATATTATTATCTTTGGGAAGGTTTATGAAGAAGCCAGATGCCCATGAACATTGTCTGTTAGCTCTAGTACAAAAATAGCATTCACCTGTATGAACACGCACAGGACAAATACTTTTTTTTAAGCCTTGCCTTGGCCAACCCTGTCACAGAGACTCTGCCCACTTAATTGGAATTACACTATGGTTTTCGGTTGTTACTGCCCTTATTAGACTCTTTTTCTCCTTCTCAGAGAGTCAGTTTGATAATAAGTCTCCAAAAAGAATTGCCTTGAGTCTATAAACATAGCTCTCGTCTTCGCATTTTCTATAATCCCCAAATTTAAATTCTCTTGGTTCACAGCAGTCCTAAATTGCTGCCCCAGACTTTCACAGTACTAATTCGGACCACAGTAGTCATTGTTCTTTGTAGTGCTACCCATCTAAATGATTGTTAATGCAAGGACTGTAGATATTTGCTCAATAATACAGAGGGTGCCAGAAAAAAGTATACACATTTTAAGAAAGGAAAAACAAATACTGTATTAAAAACGTAAAACTCAAGTCTCCTTTGACTTCCGCAATTATAAGAGGTGTTTGATGTGACGTGTGGTCATCTTTTATTATCAGTATGTGCTGAGTGTTACAATTTTAATGTAATTTTTTCCTTTCTTAAAATGTATATACGTTTTTCTGGCACCCTGTGTTAAATTATGAGGCACTAAATTCCCCATGGACAGTAGAAGTGATGCTTCTTAGGGCCTCTGGTTTGCAACTTTTAAATTAAGAAAGCTGGTCAGATCCAGATACACAATTGGGTTAAGACATTTTTAATTTCAGCCATTCAGGATTGGTTTTTTGTTTTGTTTTGTTGTTTTCTTTTCCCTTGTCATCCTGGAGCAAAATTGTATCTTGGAAGGCAACTCAGTCTTGCTAGTAACTGATCTCTTGAACTCACCCTGAACATGTTTTAAAAGTTAATCAAATCACTAACCAACAGTTGATGTGCCTTTGTCAATTTTTCAAATATCCTGGATCAGGAGGGATCAGAGTCAGCCCTACATATAGGATAGGGTTGAGGGGTGAGGATGGGAATCCATCCAGCAAATTCCAGTATTCATGGTCTCTGCCTAAAAGGCAGGTGGCTGGGAAAACTCTGGGGATGGCATGGAGGGTCTCTTCCTCTGCTGGATTTAGCCAGGTAGTCAGGAAAACTACAATAAAACCTCATTGGTTCAGACCCAAATACTTAGAATCTGTGATAATTCAGTTGCAGATGTGGTTCTTTTAACTTTTCGTAAGCAAGATTTTGACATGCTCTCAACTTCCTCTGCAGAGTCTAAAGAGTCTTTTTAGAAATTAGAGGAATCCAATATGTTTTTCCATCCCAGGACCTGTGAAACTAAATCTCTATCTCTTTGACTTTAATTTATAAGTCAAGTTATTTACAATTATGAGAAGCTTAAGAAAGAAGTTTTACTTTGTGATACATTCATATGATAACCAATGTAGACTTGGTGAATACCTTTTACATTAATGCCTAATTACAGACTGCATTAGAAAGCAATAAAATGTCTCTTTTTAGAATGCCAGTTAATTGAGGCTTTTATTTTTTGCTGATAGACCAGCATCTCCCCTCTCCTATTACTCTGAATCAGTGAGGTTTTACTGTACATTAAAATGGAAACAGCAGGTGTCTATTTCCAGCCAAGCCAACCTTGCAGAATGGTCCATGACTTGATTTTTTCCATTTAATTTGCAAACCAGCCACATGTTGATAAAGGAGAAGTAAGTAAAGTGAAATCTCATGAAAGAAGAGAGGTGGACCCCTATTCTGCCTCCTAGTGGCTATTAGACTGTCCCTCAAATAAATAATAGAACCCCAGAAGAGCTTGGCCATTGAACAAACCCTTTCATTTATGGAATTATTTCCATAATCATCTTTCATGTTTCCAAATGCCTTCCCATCTTTTTTTTGGTGAATGCTCTGAAAAGTGTTTCCAATGTAAATACTTTATGGCATTGAGAAGGGAGGTGGGGGACAAGACGGGGCTGGCGATTTGTTTTTGTTTTTCTGCTCTCTTTGAAATCAGCAAAACAGGGCCGGTTGACACGGCCATCATTCTGCATGCTCCCTGCCAGAAATGATTAGTCAACATGCATGCCTGCCTTTGAATTGCATTCACATCTGGACCAGTCTGATGTGAATGTCGCCCCTGAGACCCTGCACAATGATTTCAAGGGCCCATGTGCATGAAAATGAGTTACTTCACTGATATTTTTTGGTTTTCAATGTGCATATGTGTCCAACCCCTAGAAAAGTAAGTCCTGATCTTATTTAGTGTTTCCTGATCTTTCCTCCAGACCAGATGTAAAACCAAAGGCTCCAGGCTTACAGAGATTTCAACTCAAAAGTTTATGACAATTGCAACAATGGTTTCCTTTGACTGAGTATGAAATAGGTATAACATTTCCAATGTGTAGGGAAACATGCGTCCCTTAGTTTGTGCGAGACATGTAGATAATTAAGCCCCAGATACGTAGATATAAATGAACAATAATTGCACATTTTCAAGTTAGTCCAGCAGAAAACCCATAAACACAGTGAAGAAACTCCCAAATTTTAATTCCTTAGAGCAAGAACTAGCCAATTACAATGAGATAAAGAGCATGACTCACAACATACTGAGTTATTGTAAATTGAACAGAAGTGCCACATCTGTCACCTCCACAGCTGCGTCCTCTGACCCCCAGGTCAGATATAAAGGCTCTCTATGGCAGGCCTGGAATCAGGATAAGCACTGCCATGGACCCTCAGAGACCCAATTGTATCCAAAATGCTGTTCTCTTTACAATAAAATGACCCAACCCTGCTGGGTGCACAAGTAATCTTGAACAGAGAGGGCTGGAGTTCACGCCTCATGTCTGAGAGAGAAGCTCATCGTTTCTTTGTTTATTGTTTTTCTGCCAAATTTCAAAGGCCTTTGCATGGTGGTCAGACTTAATGGTGGAGCATGCAGAGACGTTCTTGTCACTCTTCGCCGTGGACATGGATGCAGCCTTAGAGGTGCAACCCCCAGACACGTGGGACAGTTTTCCACTGTTTCAGCTGCTAAATGATTTTCTCCGTACTGACTGTATGTACCATCTCTGTTTGACTTTGCTAAGTAGTGTGCAGATAAACAGATTGCTAAGGTATCTTTATCTCAAGCAGACGTAGGCTGTAGTCTGGATATAGGTTTTCGTAGTTATTATTACAAAAAAATAAAAATCAAGCCCTTATAGCTGAAGGGCATTTGCTTTCTCCCAAAAAGCATCTGTTGCAGGGAAGGCCTCTCTTAACTAGGCAGAAAAGCCTGAGAACAGTGTGAGAAGGGGTATCTGGTTTTTGTGTATTATTTGCTCTCAAACAAATTAATTACCTTGTATTTCACAATTTTTATCAGAAGACTTTTCTAGATGCAAAACAATTTCTAGCTGAATAACACATCAAGTATTTCAGAGTATCTTACAGCAATAGCCATAAAATAGACCCTTCTCCTTAGGGAGGGTGATGGAAAGAGAGGATCCAGAGAATGCTCTGGGTGTCGCAGGGGTCCTCAAACTACGGCCCGCAGGACACATGAGGCGGTGTGATTGTATATGTTCCTGTTTTGTTTTTTTACTTCAAAATAAGATATGTGCAGTGTGCATAGGAATTTGTTCATAGTTTGTTTGTTTTTTTTTAAACTATAGCCCGGCCCCTCCAATGGTCTGAAGGACAGTGAACTTGCCCCCTGTTTAAAAAGTTTGAGGACCCCTGGTGTAGAGAATGCTCTCCTCCTTGTAACTTCATGGGAGAAAGGGGAGTGAGTGATGGAAAATATTAAAAAGGGGACTGGGTTGCTGTGTTTGTGGTTTTTGAAAGGCGCTTGATTGTTTGGAAGATTGATACGAATGGATAAATTGTTTTTTGAATTCTGTTTCCCTTCCAGACAGATTTTAAGCATGATCTTTGAAACTATTCATGTACAACTTTTCTTCTCTTCTCTTTTCTGGCTTCCCCGAAAGCAGTACATTTAACATAGAAGACAATCATTTCTGTGTGTGCATTGTACGTTGATAAAGTGGCTGCAGGTTCTTACCAAGCTTTTGCTTATCTGTTCTAGATAATTTGTGCAATGGAAAATTTCACAAACACCTGCAAGACCTCTTTGCCCCACTTGTTGTTAGATATGTGGATTTGATGGAGTCCTCAATTGCACAATCCATTCACAGGGGCTTTGAGCGGGAGTCATGGGAACCAGTCAAGTAAGGAAACCTCTTTTGATACCATCGGAGTTTGGGGACAAATGGCTGGAGAATCATACAGAAATGGATTAATGGTGTCATATGGTTTTTAATGTTATTGAGATTCTGGATGGAGAGGAAAACACCGTACATATTTCCTACTGGGATGCTTAGAGCTTCCTTGGCCAAATTGGGGTTGGAGTGGGGATTGAGAAATGTTTGATGAATATCTTTATTTTATTGCACAACATATTATAAATAAGAAAGAAGTGGTAATATAAACTTGGTTGTGATATTTATGCTGTGTATCTTATTCCAATGGTGCTATCCCTAGGAGTTAGTGTTTCCAGAAGTGTGTTCCATAGGGTTCTAGGCAGGGGCTCAGCAAACTTCTTCTATCAAAGGCCAAAAAAAAAAAAAAATTATTATTATTATTTAGGCTTTTGGAGCCAAAACTACTCAACTGTGCCACCATAACACAAAAGTATTCACAGGCGACGTGTAAAGAGCAAGCAGAGCTGTGTTCCTGTAAAACTTTATTTACAAAACAAGGCCATAGTGGACATTCCCTCAGCTAGGGAACGAGGGAACTGGCCAACTCTATTTAAGCAACACTGCAGAACCCCCTGATTCACGGACACCCTACCTCTTGGAGAACCGTAAATCAAGCTGGCATGTTCTAAAATTCTGAGGACACGGTAATACAGAATGTTGTTTAACTCTACTTTACACAAGTTTCCTAAGTGTATCTGACCACAGGATGCTTTTTTTGGGTGGGATGTTTACATTGCATGATAAATTATAGAAAGTCCTATGGGTTGTGAATTTGTCAATTTCCACAACTTATTGGTGAATCTTAGATCCTGCTTGAAAATGGTAGGGAGATTCAATGCCACCTCCATTCCCCAGCAGAGAAGAGCTATGAATCGAGGCTGCCAAAGGGTCAGTCTCAGATTCCCCCTTCTGGGAAAACAGAGACTCGGAGAGTTTCTCGCTATGGTTTGAAAAGCTCTAGTATTGTCTTTGCCCTGTTAGATCCTTTTTTTCTTTAAGAAAATAATTTTGTTCTCTCTAATATTTTACATCTTTGGAATGTACCAAATAGTATGGAAAGAAGTGGGGGTTATGTACAAGCACATTCTCAAACTCCAGAATAAGCATTCAAGAGGTTTTTCCCTCAGTCTGGAAGCCTTGACTTATACCCTGTTTTTAAACAGTTTCCTGGACTGAGACCTGCCCTCTAATATTACACTCTGTTAAGACTCCTACTGATACATTAACGCAGACGAGCTTTCTCTGCCCTACTTCCACATCTGAGCCAGGAGAGAAGTTTCTTGACCCACCCTACTGAGAGCAGGTTAATAGGCAAGAGCTCTTCCTTTGAAAATATAAATAAATTTAAATTTTAGCTTGTTATTCTCAGGTTTATAACAGTCTCTTAAGATGGCCCTGCTGACTTTTAACCCATGAGGGTAAAAATGGGTCCCTTTATGGAAAGACATCAATGAGGGACTCTTTATTTAAAAAAAAAAAAAAAAATGCTTACTGTAATCAAGACAGTTGCACTTTGAAGAACAGCTGTGAAAAGGAAAAGGTGAAAATGAGTAATATTTACATTTTGAAAATAGCAGTGGTCTTAAAATAACAGCTATGTACTTGTGTTTAAATGTGGAGCCTACTACTACCAACACACAAGGGAAGGAGTGATTGGTATCCTTCACTATTCCTTAAAGAGCCCTAGAGTAAGTGCCTCATCTTTGAAATTCTAGCCAGAAGACAAGGTTTTAAATCTCTGAGAATTTGTTTGTTCCTCTACAAAAGCGATTTTTTTCAAACATCCCTACAATGTCTGAGAATTGTCATGGAATTTCATCATAAAGTCACTAACTGTCGTTTTATAATCTGTTGAATTCTTCAGAGGCCAAACACATGACTGCTATTTCTTCTGAAGTATTAAAAAATGCTTAATACTATCAGAAATAAAGAGAAAAATCAAAATCATTTCCACAACTGGAGGTCAGTCTGGGAATGTTTGGTTGAAAATTTTTTTACCGATTAAGAAAAATAAAATTTGAGCTATTGGATGGGCAATTTAAAGATCTTCAATTATGTAAAGGAATAATAGTTGTGAAGAATAACCTGAGAATTAGGGAGATGTGCAGGTGTTTTCTAAGTTGCCTTTTGCTGCCCAAAACTGTGCTGTTGGTTAGTGAATGATTGTGGTTTGTTCAATAAGTGGTAACTAGTATGTGCCTTTCAGAGTAAGTGGAGATGTTTGAAAGTGCCAACTAAAACATAAGCTAAATTACAATATTTTTAAACCACACACATGTTATTAGCTGAGTTGTAAACAGAGAATAGAAGTCATGGGACAGCTTTACAGAAAGCATAAAATAGAGGGTAACAAAGAACTTGGGGACACACTTTGGTGTGAAGAGAAATGAGTCTCCCTGCTTGCCACTGTGTGAAGAGACACGAGGTGAACTGTCATCTGACCTCTTGTTAGAGGGTTTATAAAGAAACACATTCAGGCTCAGCACCATAGCTCGGTGAGTAGGGCACCAGCCACATACACCGAGGTTGGCGGGTTCGAACCCGGCCTGGGCCTGATAAACAATGACAACTGCAACCAAAAAAATAGCTGGGCATTGTGGCAGGCGCCTGTAGTCCCTGCTGGGAGGTTGAGGCAAGAAAATTGCGGAAGCCCAAGAGTTTGAGGTTGCTGTGAGCTGTGACACCACAGCACTCTACCGAGGATGACATAGTGAGACTCTATCTCAACAACAAAAAAAAAAAAAAAGAAAAAGAAATAGAGATTCATTTTTTTCTCCTTGAATTATTTTTTTCAAGTAAAGAATGATCTTTTGCAATACTTTTCATCCAGCTCACTTCACAACAAGAAACTAGCTTACGTAAATAGATTGAGTTTGCTCAATCTTTTCAGGCCTTCCCACCCAATCCTCCAGTACACAGACACACATGTAAACGTGCGCGCACATACACACACACACAGCTTTTCTCTCAAACAATGCCTATCCTCAAGTAGTTATTCCACTTTTCAAAAGTCATGATTATCAGCACCCAATTGTCAGTAAAACGAGAAATGCATTGTTTACGTCAAAATAATTAATACTCAAAATGTTAAGGAAAAGCCATACTCTGACAAGAAAATGATACCAATGTGTTGAGTTTGCTAAAAACAGAATAAAAATATTCTGTATTATTGAGATTTTCTTATTTCAAAAATAAAAAATAAATTAATTAATTAATTAAAAAAATTAAAAATTTAAAAAATTAAAAAAAAAATTCGGATATGATCGTTTAGGCTTGATACAGTCGAGGCTGTTGATGGAAAGGGTAAAATGGCTAAGTGCTTTTGCTGCTTTTCCCTAGAAAGATGGCCAGATATAGTCATGCTTGGACTCTCTATGAATTGGTGGAAAATGTCATCCCATAGCTTCTCATCACAGCTGAAGATAGTCAGCTTTTCAAAGATAGACCCAAGACAAATAAAATCTACAGCTCATCACCCACTCCTGGGGCTGTCCTGTTTCCATCAGGACATGTCACGGGGCTGCCCCCCAACAGTTGGGCAGGTTGTCACAACCCTCATGACAACTGTGAATATGAGCTTTAAGACTACAGGCTCACACCATCACGCTAGGCTTAAGTTTTCTGAAATGAAACGTCCTCCCTAAGACTCCGTATCCTTTGTAAAACAAGGACTTTGAATAACCAAAGCTTTTCCAATGCTAGTCAAACACATACACACATTTGATCATCACCACCTCCCTAACATCTAGAACAGGGCCTGGGACATAAGAAGTGCTCAATAAATATTGATTGATTGACATATTTATTCAGGAACCTACATAGGATGAATTGTAAGGATACCTCAGGAAAACTATGGGGATGGGAAAAGAGAAAAAGATTCATTTCCCCAGTTGAGTATTTCAGTCTTGTCGGGTTAAGCAATGTACATGCAAGAAAAATGACATTATTTACTAATGTACAAATAGATAAATAACATAAGAAAGAATTGTGAGGTCATAGAGTAGAGGGGAATGAACTTCTGCTGAGAAATCTTAAAGGAGATGGGTTGGAGAGTAAGATTTCAAAAGGGTTTAGAGGCACTGGGAAAGATCACTCACAACGGTAGAAATAGTGGGGAAGGAACACATGTGAATAGAAACAGTGAATGTTGGGTTTGGGTCCACATGCACTAGAAGGGTGGAAAGCCGTAAGGTTGGGGAGATGTTTGGGAGGTTCTAAAAACCCATGGAGTTTGGGATTTTTTTTCTCTTCGTTCTCAATGGCAACTCTATAGCCCTTAAGCTGGTGAGACTTGGCTCATGGGGATAGGGGTGGAGTAGTTTAAAAAGCTTCGCTCTTTTGTATATAAAGCACAGGTCTACATTCAGTACATAAACCTATATGTATGTCTGTGGTATTACATTTTCTTGGAGAAGGAAGTTGGTGTGGGGAGATGATAATGAATAAAAGGTTGAGAAATAACACCCTAGCCTTTAGGAAGATAGGAAAGAATACCCAGGCATGGTGGCTCACGCCTGTAATCCTAGCACTCTGGGAGGCCAGGGCGAGTGGATTGCTTGAGCTCACAAGTTCAAGACCAGCCTGAGTAAAAGCGAGACCCCCATCTCTACCAAAAATAGCAACACTGAAGCAAGAGGATTGCTTGAGCCCAAGTTGGAGGTTGCTGTGAGCTACGACGCCACGGCACTCTACCCAGGGCAACAACTTGAGACTCTGTCTCAAAAATAAAGAAAGAAAGAAAGAAAAGAAAAGAAAAGAGTGTCCAAGCCCCAAAGTAGGAAGCAGACCCAGGAACAAACACGGAAGGAGGCTTAGGGCCCATAGCACTAAGAAAAGACAAAATATACTATATATATATTAACGCAAAATACTAACTCATAAAAATAGAAGGCATTTTGTATCTTAAATCTAACTCCATCCATCAGTCGAAAACTGGAATCTTTGACAGAAGACACAACCATATCCCTTCTGTGTGGAGATAGTGTCTTAATTAGAATTAATTCTAGAAAGGAAGGAGTGACTTCACCTCCCGTCATTTCCATCAGTCCAAATGATGAGACACACATCTGTAACATTCATCCGTGTTAGAGTGAGTAGATGAGATTTTTTTTTTTTAAACTCTCTAGGGATGGGCCCTGTAACCTAAATGGGAACAATCTTATTTCAACAGAGTCCCCCAAAATGAATGAAAGAGTTTAAATTTTAGTATATATCAGTTGTTAGGATTGTACTGTACGCCTCTTATACTATCCGGAGATAGCTAATTATGATTTTCATAGAGCAGCCGACTGCCTTGTTTTTAGGTGGTTTCTAAAGGGCCCTCTTTAAAGTAATAATTCATTAGAGCCATCAGCAGCTCTAGGAGCCTGATTGGAACTAAGTGCTACTTGAAAATTCCCCCTTTTCACATGCATATTAGTGAAATACTATGTTTGGAATTGCCTCCTTGATTATTAAGATATTAATATCCAAGTGAAATAGTAGTAACATTAGTAATATATTATTGTGGTAAGAGCAGAAATATCAAGCATGTTTCATCCTTTTAAACGCAGAGCATTATAAAATGTCACATAAAGAAAATGTTTCTGAGTCCAGTGCAATAGTCCAGCCAAAATGTCATATTTTACAAATACAATATGTTTTGATTAATATATTTTTTTAATTTTGTGTGTGTATGTGCAAAATGAAGTGTGCTTTTAATTTGTGTACCTACCATCCGCTAATATATTTAAATTAAGTTGCTTTTGCATACATTTGTATGTTATTTATTCCTAGCTACTTTTAATTTGCTCAGAATTGACATTTTAACTTTCCAGGCTGCCATCTCTACGATCTCCTAATTCCTTGATCATTATTCAGTGTGTGTATCATTTAATGATCACATTTGCTTATATAGGCTTACACACGTCTCAATGGAAATGGCCAATGGTTTTGTTACATGGCAGTATTTGTGACTGAGAACCACCAGGGACCGAAATCAAAGGCAAATTCCCTGGTTAAACAGAGACACATGGAAGGAAAAGTTCCGTTTTTCCCTTCTACTTAATAGCTACATTTCCTAATCTACTCTTGACCGTCCTCAAGGGAGCACCCCTTAGGCCCAAGCGCAGATACATAATTGCTTTTCCCAAAATGTGACGTGTAAAGGACAAATCTGTAAGACACCTGTTTTCCTTAAGGAAGAGAATGCCAGGTAGGCAATTTTGCATTCTAGATTTTTCAGTCTGCAAGCCAAGGCTCTATTGCCACTGTAAGAGAGTAATTTGTTTCTAGAGGGAGACAGGCATCCAGACAGGCTATCTACAAAGTTCAGAATTTCCGACTTAGCAGGAGGCATGCTCCTCCCACCCCAGAGTCAGCCCAGAGGCTGCTCCAGCCCTTGCTGGAGTCCTGTTAGTCAAACACAGCTTGCCCGGGGCAGAGATGCTTTGGCAAAATGTGCTCTTCTCCTGCTAGATCCAAAAAGAGAACCTCAACTCCTTTGCCAAAGTGCTGTCAACTCCACTTAAACAGGAAGGCTCCTCTCAGATGCAGGAGGCTGGGTTCTACCGTGCCAGTGACTTTGGCTGGATGGAACACCCTTAAAATGCCACTACAGACACATGCTGTGCCAGCTCAGGGAGCAGTACATGACACAGTCCCTCCGATGAGATACAGTTGATTCAAACTACGGGGGTTGTGCTGTTTTATTTTCTCTCTTTATTCGTGAAATCATTCACCTCCCTTCCATCACATCAGTTGATCCGTCTTTGTTCAAAAACAAAAGTACAAAGAAACATTTTTAACATTTTAGTCATTTTTAACTTCTTTTTACTTTTTACAGAAAAATACACAGCTTGGTTAAATTTTCACAAACTAAACACACCTATATAACTACCTACCACCTCTCAGACCAAGAAACAGAACATCCCCAGCACCTCCGAAGCCTTGCTTTCCTCCAGTGCCGGTTCCACTTTAAGGGTAGCTGCTATGATACAAAATCACATTTTAAATCCACTTTTGGACAGAGAGTTTTATATAAGAGCTGAATTTGGGATTGTTTTCTTTTCTTAGGTGTCTGTGTCTACATGTAAGCATTTCTGCATTTTAAGTGGGCTTAGTTTGAAAAAGGAAGTTTCCATTTTCTGTAAGTGGTCTGTAAAAATATTCAAATCTGATCCTTCTTCTCGGTACAATTTCTTAATCTTTACCCATTGCACATACCCATCTCCCCAAATAGCCGTTGGAAGGAATTCCATTCTGTACCTCACCATTACGGGTATGTTTAAGAGGAACTTCCTAGTCCATTTTATATCTAGTATCTGGCTTGAGAAATGTGCCTCCATCAACAACAATGTATAAAAGTAAGAAAATTGAAGCCTTCCACCATTTCTATCAATCCCAATTACCTCACAGGAGCCCCGGCCCCAGCCACACCAGGGATTCCAGGAATTTGTAAGTTCTTAGTCTGAGCTAGGTCCTGACTCTTACCAGCAATGGATTTAGGAAGCAAAGGGCCCCTCCAAAAGGCATTTCAACAACGTAACCATTCTGTTTGGGTCCTCCGTGAGTGTCCACGCTTTCAAGTCACTCTGCAGTTCATTTTTTTTCCCATTAACTTTTGTCATTTCTCTCTGAGTATGAAGCCACGCCACAGCACCCCATCTGCAAGCTGCTTTTTGAAGTGTGTCACTTGAGTTTTTGCTGTTGTCCTGCTGTGGATTTAGCCAATTTATTTACAACTGTCCTGTGCTTCTGCCACATCTGCATTGTCATTGTGATGGTATTTTTTTCTTTCTGTCTGTTTCTTCCACAGGAGTTTAACCAGTAACCTACCCAATGTGAACCTACCCAATGTGAACCTTCCCAAAGTACCAAATCTACCAGTTAACATCCCTCTAGGCATCCCACAAATGCCTACTTTTTCGGCACCGTCCTGGATGGCTGCTATATATGATGCTGAGTGTGTATTCAGTTCACATCAGATCTCATTTAAATCAAAAGTGATCTTGGCATGGATATGTATTGTTTATTTCTATACATCCTATATAACAGAGATGGAGATGGATAATTAGACATATTTTGCTGATCATACAGAGACAATATTGTTTATTTCTGGCGCGCATCGTGTTTGTGAGATGTTTGCGATATATACAGCACTAACAATTTGTCTTACGCCCACTGAATGCTTGAGGACTATGTTTCACTTCCTGAATTCTTTTGCATAAGGATTCTACCTTTTTTTCCTTAAATACAGGTGACATGACTTGAAGTATCAGTCATCCAAAAATAGTCCAGGAAACCTCTTTGGTGGGCTGGCCAGTCATCTCCCACCTGATCCAAATTTAACACACCTAAAATCTGGGTTTTTAAAAAAATTAAAATTGACAAATGCCTGGAGACTGTTTAAACCATAAAGCATATTTCTGGTGTCAGCAAACCACAGGATATAGGAACAGTATGTTCAGGGCTAAATGAAAATTTCTGAATGGATCAAGAATTAGTCACATAAACATTATAGAAAGATACTTTGCGAGGTCATAATATGATATGACACTTTGAGATCTAGGTTGCAAGAAGGGTTGCTAAATTTGGGAATACAAGCTTTAAGCAACAAATCATTGAATTTTTGGTAGCCATGTCATCTGTGGACTGAGTATAGGGTCGTTTCTTGCATGCATTCATTTGACTGTCAGTGTTGCGTGAGCTGTTTCTTTAAACCTAGCAGTTTGGGGTGTGGGGATTGAGCAGCTATTTCTCGTAGTTCAGGAAATGAGTTCTGTCTCCTTTTGTTCTTAGTAAGAAGAAGATCCAGCACCCATAAATTCTACCTCAGTGAAATTAAATTAGAACCACGTGTGTGATTTAATAAGTGAAATAAGGGTTAGCGATTCTATCCCTGTCTTTGATCCCTGTCTTAGGCCACAGCTAATTATAGGCCAGATAAGCTTTTTCTTGAAAGAATAAATTGGCACATTTTCAAAGAGAAGTGTTATTATCAAAGGAATAAAAAATGATCTGAAACTGGAAGTGATGTTTTGAAATCTTGAAATCACGTTCATCAAGACGGCCCTAAGCATTTTTATTTTCACGATAATCCAGGTAGCAGGCTGCCCGTTAATGTGAGTGTCCTACCTGGCTCCTCTGAAGCTGCCTAATATATATATATTTTTAATCTATAATTGCTCACAAGGTCACAATGAAATCCTATGGTCAATGTGTCTGATTCTCTTTTAAAGACAAAACCTCCAAAAATTTATATCTAAAAAAAAAAAAAAACTTCTAAAAATGAACACTAATCATATTCATGCTAAGATGACTATATTAAAAGTTAGATTAGGTAGTATCTGCTAAAAGTTTAAAAATAAATATCTGAAAGCTTCTCTTACTTCCTTCTGTGCATGCTCTGTGACATTGTTTTTGAAAAGATATGAATCAAGACATTGTAATAAAGCAGATAATGGTCTCCGTTCAATTAATTAAGTCATGAGTGGGAACACATTTTGGTAACTGCTCAGCAATCAAAATAATCTTGGTGCTATTGCCTTAACATTAACAGTTTATCTTAAAAATAAAAAGAAAATATTCTTTTCCTCATGTCAAAACTTAATAATAAGCTCTTCAAAGAAAAAAAAACCCTACAAGAATTTTTTTGAAACTCTGAAACCAGATGGGTGTCAAAATGTTGTTGTAATAAATACCAATTATTGCATTCATATGTACTTAATGATTTAAAACATACAATCATGCAGTTCCAAAACGGGGCTTAGAGTAGACAAAGTTGGGGTTTCTTTTTCCCAAGCATAGGATGGGGAAGGGGGAAGGCCGAACTTTTCTTGGAGCAACAGTGCATTCCCCCATTCCTGAACAGTGCTTACAGTGGTATCTGAAAAGAAGGCGTGGATTCTCCATCTCCCACCAGGAAATGCCTGATTCTATATCTTTTCATAAGTCCAATTTCCTTCTTTGCCACCTTTCATTTTAAGGACATGTTTCTATGTTACCTGCTCCTTTGTGTCAGATACATCTACGTACTGACCTCAGGCTGGTCTGTCCTTGAGAACATTACCCTGTTGGTCCAGGCCGTAGGCTCCCTCTCGGCATGTTGGGAGTTTCCCCTCCTCCCCCTGCAGTAGCTGT
Source organism: Nycticebus coucang (assembly GCF_027406575.1). NCBI lineage: Eukaryota > Metazoa > Chordata > Mammalia > Primates > Lorisidae > Nycticebus > Nycticebus coucang. The sequence goes on from NC_069787.1 coordinate 36,864,611, forward strand.
GTATGCATTTATGCACTAGCTATATTTCTCTCTGAAGCATTAATTCAATGCAGCTGGCATCTGTCACAATAGAAACACCCACTCTCATCTGTTTCTATAGACGATGTCAGAACAAGTGGTAATGCATGGTGTGTTGGACATTTTATAAATTACTGTGTTAGCATTAGTGGTATGCGAGGAAGGGGGTGGGAGGCAGCCACCCCTCAGAGATCCAAAAGGGATCGTTACAAAAAAGAGAGAGCCAGCCAGAGAAGGGCAAGAGGGTGAGAGATGGAGTATTTCTCAGACACAGGCTTTTCGCGGATGCCCCGGGTAAAAGTTCCTTAGACGTCATTGTACAGAAAGGCATTAAGATACCGATATCCCCATCTGCACAGAGGACTGGGTAAGATGCTGCAATGGTAGAAGAGCTCATGTTTTGAGCCCTAAAGCATTGACAATATCCTTCATCCACTAACTTCCCCTGCCCCAACTCACCTCATCCTGGTGAGGACCCTGCCTATGTCATGGGCTGGTCTAGGAAAATTGGAATAATAACCAAACTGAACGAGAATTTGGATTCAAGGTATCCAGGTCTATCCATCTCAATCTGAGTCGCCCCAGTTTCTTTTCAGCGCTTCAAGAGAGAAAGCAGGTCCTCGCTCACCACTTTGTTAGCACTGTCCTTTTGACAACTCCAAGTCTTGTGCAATCTCCAGGAGACCTCCACTCTGGAGGAGAGCTGGGGACATGCATGAAACCCTGAATTTTAATAACTGCATGTTGCCATGTAGTTATTATCTGTCGAGACTTACTTCTCCCTCCTTGGTTTGTGGCCTTCATCTGAATCATCACATGTGCTAATGTGGTAATTAAAAGAAGGCTGAATTTTACCATACACCATTCTCCTTGTTGTGATGGGGCAACACCTTCTTCAGAGTTCTCACTAGTCTGGAGTAATTGGCCAAGTAAACAGACTAAGTCATGTATGGTAAAACTCAAAATCTGCCGGTGGAGCTTGCCCCACCTCCACCGCCAACACCCGTCGTTTTGTATGTGGAAGCTACTGTTTGCCTTCAGCCTTCTAGCCCCCAGCTGTCTCTGTCTTAGTCTTGCCACAGCCCGAGGCCCCCGGGTGACTCTTGTTTTCTAATTTTTATCCTACCAGTAATGGATCAGGCACCTCAGAAGATCTGTTCTGGAAACTCGATGCCCTTCAGACCTTCATTCGGGACTTGCACTGGCCCGAAGAAGAGTTTGGAAAGCACCTGGAACAACGGCTGAAGTTGATGGCAAGTGACATGATTGAGTCTTGCGTCAAAAGGTAGGCACAGGTGGCTGGACAGGTCCTACACACCTTCCCCACCATGCAGGAAAGGAGAGAGGCTGCTCTTCCAGTTGACCATCATACGGAGTATTTGAGAGAAGGTGATTGCTCGTCAAAGTCAGCTGGAGTGGTGGTTAACAAAGTCGCTTCTGTGCACCTGCCCTCCTTTGGTCCAAAACCCAAAACAATCCAGATGCCAACTTTTTCATGGTGATGGGCTTGGGAGGAAAAGATCTCTGCCCATTCTCGTATTGTCCATATTGTATCTAGCAGTGTCCAGTGCAAAGTATTTAACTAATAAATATTTGCTAAGTGTATGAGTGTGTGCATGGGTGGACAGCCCGATAAAAAAAATAGAAAAATATACAATTCTAGAGCCAGCACGTATCCAGGAAAAGTAGGAGGAATCTACTAATTCTCCAGCAATGGGCCTCAGTATTGTCATTTTATTCTGTATACAAGAAAGGCACGCCTCTGGTGTGCCATACCTTAGCCGTCCTGCCCAAAATCTAATTGGATATCAACAAGGGAGCATAAAACATGAACATACATTTTGCCTGCCCACAAGTTTCCTGTTTTGTCACCTGCAGCTTACATGTGTAGGACTGGGGTAGGGAGGTGGCCGGGGAGCCACAGTTCCCGGGGAGCCTGTTCCGAGAAGGTGAGAGAAAGAAAAGGACAACTCCATCTGTTCACCAAGCCGGGCTGAGCTCCTGCCGTGGACCTGGCGCAGGCCCCGCTCTTGGCATGCAGTGAAGAATGAGTGTCTCTGACTAGAGGTCAGGCACAGGGGTGGGAGTCCGCTGATGAGACCTCGTCAGCGTTGTCCTGTCTAGCCCCAGATACACATCCAAGTTCCTTTTCCAGTTCTTAACTGTTCCATGATTTTTTCTCATGCAAAAAAATAAACTGTAAACAGCAAGGGCAACTCTAAATCTCCAGATGTTGTGTAATTTAGTTGATGGATCAGTTGTGGGTGATGGGAGCTGGGTTTGCTTGGAAGTGCCTGAATTCATCATTTTATATCTTGGAAGAAGAAAAGGGAAGTAATAGCATCAAAACTGGAAACTAAAAGGGCAAAAGAACAACACAGTTCCAGGTAGGTGAGCAGCATCTCAGCAGGGATTGGGGGAGGAACTAAATGCTATGGAGAATTTGGATAGGTACTTATGACATTTCCGGATCTGGTCATCCAGATTTTGAGTTTTGCTCTTTTCTCTCACTCTTAGAACCAAAGGCAGGTCTATTTCCCAAACCCCAGGTCAAAAAATTTCCTTCAGAGTTTTGAATTCTGTCACCTCCTATGTAGCCTGCACCAATTTTAGGAAAAGCAATGCTTTTCCAATGGCCAAAGCATTCCACCAAAAAACTTCTTTCACAATCTGTCCTAGGGGCTGAAATGCATTATATTTAAGTCTTACCAAGAAAAAAGAAAAAGACTTAACAGCTTTTGACTTGCGCACAAAATTGTATGTCCTTCACTGAGAGAATCCAGTCTCTGGGTAGAAAGTAAGGGGTGGGGAGATTCTAGAGCAAAAAGGCAAGATAGGAGGATGTCAGAGACAGACAGGGACTCTGTGTGATCCCTTCCCGCCTTATAATCACATCTTTGTGATTCAGATACTAAAAAGGTGAGGTCCTCAGAGGCAAGGGGGGATCTTGTTCATTTGGTGCTCCTCCCGCTCCCCAGGTCGCAGTATCATGGTGCACAGTAGCTGGTAAGTAACCTTTTTTTGACAGACATTGTTCTACTCCATGCATATGGCTGGCCTAGGCACTTACATTTCCTGATCTCCCTTTTAACTAAGGCTCCATACACACAAAAACAGACACAATAGGTAGAAATATCATCCCAGACCTCAAGATTCAGAGGACTCATGGAGAAAATTCTTAGATATTTTAAGACATATAATCTATATTAATAGAGACTAGAGCCATTGTTTTCCTCTTTGGGAAATAATAATAATAACAGTAAATAACCCTTGTTCTAGGCCAATGGAGTAAGGACATTGTTTCATAGACATAAACATGCAATGTCAAAAGGTCAGGAAGGCACTCCTCCTGTCTCAGTTTCCAAGAAATTTAATTCACTAATTTGACAGACATTTACAGAGCCTCTAGTCCAGGCTGTATCAGGTACGTGCTGAACACAAAACAAGGCTCCTGCCTCTGCCCTCAAGGAGAGTCATTTGGATTAAGTGACCTCGCCATGCTTTTTGATTCCCTAAAAACCCTCTCAGTCACATTAATTTTGCATTCAGTTTCTTTTCACAGCCCTGCACTCCAAGGGCAATGAACAGTTCTGCGAACACTGAAGATGATTCCTTCATTGGAAAGGAGCAATTTAGCATTTCCATTTCTCAAATGGGCCCGGAACTGGCATAGGAGCCTCAGAAGATCCACACAGGGACCTGTCCAACTCAGTCCCCATCAGGCCTCCTTTTCACAAAACCAGCAAATTATATATTTTCAGCATAGCTTAAAATGATCATCATGATTAGAAAGCTACTTTGATGCACTGAGTCTTTGGAAGCCAAGATACACTTATCTTTAACATGATCATATAATATATAGGGGTGTTTTAAGGGTTTGGGTTTTTTAGGGTTTTTTTCTTAAGAACTGGGCTCCCAACCTTAGAAAAATTATACTTGGCTTGCCTGCATGCACCCAGGGTGTGTTAGCAAGCTGGCATCCTTTCCTGAGCTAACTAGCTGTGTGGTCCTCCTATGCACTGTTACAAAACTGCTACAAATTCCTCTTAAAGCCAGGCTTTCTTGGTGACTGCATGATCCCCAGAACCTGACAGTGAACAATGCTAGAAAGATGCATCAGATGGAAGGGGCTTTCATAAAGCCACTTATTGACCAGGTGCTTTTCTTTAAAAGCGTGTGATGATGTGACCCACTTTCCCTGAAACCTTTTAAAATATAACTAGACTCCTTTACAATGATGATATCAAGGATCAGCTCTCACACCTGTATTACCAGCTGGTCATGCTGGGCTAGGTTTTCCTATGAGTGGTTAGCACATTGTTGGGATCACAATTTGACCTATGTCAAAATTAGGTTACATTTAGATTCCACTATGATACAACTTCAAAATTACATATTAGGTATGTAAAATATGTGTGTATACATATATACATTAGGTAATTATGATATTTTTAATTGTAAAAATATATTCTTATTATAAAATAATATGCTGACATTAAAAATAAACAAAACATAGTGGAATTTCCCCCACTGCCAGACCTCCTAATCTCTCTCCTCCCTCCCAAGGTGGCCATCTTTAGTAGCTTAAGGCATTTCCTTTTTATACCTTTAACAAGCAAAAAATATTTTTTAGTCTTGAAAGCAATATAATAAACTTGCTGGATTTTTAAAATGTTGGTATCTTTCAAAATCAGAAAGGAAAAAAATAATAACAAATGCCATTTGAGATTTTTCTCCACCATGAGGTTTTGAAGATTAGAAACTGCTTTTGTGTTTTTTGTTTTTTTTTAATGAAGTAATTCAAGGTAGGCAATTGCCAATGTGAGAGGATTTACATATGCTATACTGCTATAAGAGGGATTTTGTGAATTCATTCATTCTCCTGCAATTAGGGTTCTCCATAGCATGTAAACTATAGACAGAAATACTCCAAGCTACAGGTGTTCCGTGTACTGCCAAGAAAGGAAGGGTGTGCGTGGCTGTGTCTGTGAATAGGCCTTCCTTAGTTGGGAAAGTCATTTAAAAGAGAGCACATGTGAAGTCATTGTCACTTGAAACTGATTACAGCCTTCAATTTTCTTTTTCACTGACCTCTCAGAAAAATATCTCCTCCACCTGCTGCCATCTGAACACTGAATTGGTCTTTTTCTACTTTGTTTTAATAGAACCAGGATTGCATTTGAAGTTAAGCTGCAAAAAACCAGTCGATCAACAGATTTTCGAGTCCCACAGTCAATATGCACCATGTTTAATGTTATGGTTGATGCCAAAGCTCAATCAACAAAACTTTGCAGCATGGAAATGGGCCAAGAGGTAAAAAAAAAAAAAAAAGATTTTTTTCCCCCTCTTCATTGATCATGTAGAAGAAAACTTCACAAATTCCTTCCATCTACACTAGTCTGCTAGTTTCAGAAATATTCTCTAACATTTGTGGATTAAGTCATGGATGAGTGTTCAGTATCTGTTTGTCAAGTAAATTTCTAACTCATGTGCTGATGAGAATGCCAGTCAGTTGGAAGTGATTCTTGGCTGGAGTTGGGGTGGCCATGACGTTCCTTTAAGCTAAACGATGTTTGACGACCTTGTTTATTAGGCCAGTATCTCCAACTGATCTGTGTTTGCTAGAATGCAAGTCTTTTCACATTTAAAGTGCATTTTTTATCGCTTTGAACATCTGGACAGCAGGAGAGCTCTTTCCTGCATGAGCACCTTCCAGGACGCATGATGTCAGGTTACCTTGCTGCCCGTCCGGTCCGCAGCCAGCAGGTTTTGAATTTACAAAAAATTACAGACTTTCAATTCTCCATACACTGGGTTGATTGTGAGTCTGCCCTGACCAAAAGTTTAGTCCTTTGCTAAGTTTGCAATTCCAAAGCGGTATTTAAAATGTAAAGGAGAAGGAAACAGCTACTTGGGCTTGATTAAAGACTATCATGATCATTTTTCTCTGATGGCTTTAAGCCAGCTAGATATTCATATACCAATTTAGAATTAATTCAGAAACATTTCTGGCAACTCTATGTTGTTGCCAATTGGCATAAATTGCTCCTAAATCAGATCTTTCGATACCAGCCTTACATGTTCAGAATTTTTACTAAATTATATTTGCTCCTTATTCGTTATTTATTTTCTCTTTCAGCACCTTCCATTTTTAAATGTGGGTTGGTGGTATTCTCTTCCTGGCAAGATCACCTCCAACTTTGTTTCCCCCACAAGTCAGCTTCCTCAGCCTCACACCCCCACCCTGCTTGACTTCTGCTCCTGATTTTCTCTTGAAGACCTTTCCCTGGGGGTTACATTCTAGACACTGGAGTCAAGTGCAGGGGGCCCTTGGCTCTCTTTCCTGGCACCTTTTGTTCATGTGACTGATCTGGAGCCAGTGGTTCTCAAATTTCAATGGGCATTCGACTCATCTAGAGAGCACCTTAACGCCCAGATCATTAAGTCTCAGCCCAAGAGTTTCAGATAGGGCTGAGGAGTGGTCTAAAAATTCATTTGCATTTCTGGTACATTCCCTGGTGATACTGATGCTGCTGACTGCTCCAGAGACCTCACTTTGAGAACCACTGATCTGGAGCCTCACTATCTAAAACTGAGTTAAGATCCTGTCAGGCAGGCAGGATCATCCCCTTGGGGAAGACCTGGGTTGAGTGTTCAGACACAGGATTCTGCCTCTGGCTGTGCTACAAACTGGAGTTTGACAAGCTACTCAGCCTCTGTGAGCCTCAGTTTCCTTATCTGTAAAATGAGAGCGCTAACCCACTTTATTCAGGCTGTTTTTAGCAGCAAAATCAGTTTTTCAGACAATACCAAGAAGGCCAGCAAGTGAAATAAAGAAAAATAGACCTGGGAGGGGGGGTGATAGCTAGAGGGCAGCAGGGGTTCTAGGAAGAATGACCTAGGGGCCAAGCTTCCAAGTTGCCCTCCAGCCCTGCGTCTTTTCACTGCTAACCACCCACCAGAGCTTCTCAGTCTAAGCAGTCTCTTTAGGCTTCACAGCACTCACTTTAAGAGCCCTGTTTTTGATGATATTGAAAATTCAGTAAGATCCCTTTTAGTTCATACTTTCCAGAATCTTATCCCTCCTTAATTTTCCTCCCCTGAAGATTTTTTCTTTTTTTTTAGATGTAATTTACACACCCCTTTTAAAGTGCATGATTTAAGAGTTTTAGTCTGTTCCCAGTTGTGCAACCATCACCAGAGCCCATGTTAGGACACTTTCATCACCCGAAAGAGAAACCAAGTATCCATTAATAGTCATTCCTCTCCCTCCCTCTCCAGGACTAGGTAATCACCAATCTACTTTCAGTTTCTAAAGATTTATCTATTCTTAATACTTCATATAGATAAAATCATGCAGACCTGGATATGCCCCTTTGTGTCTGGCTTCCTTCTTTTAGCAGGATGTTTTCAATGCATGCCGTAGCATGCATTGATCTCCCCTTCTAATTGCCGAATTGTATTCCCTCGTGTGGCTATCCCACATTTTGTTTATCCATTCATGAATTGATGGACATTTGGATTGTTTCCATTTTTTAGTTATCATGAGTAATGCTGCCACAAACATTCAAACGTTCCTTACAAGTTTCCCTGTGGACTGGTGTTTTTGACTCTCCTCTGTATATACCTAAAAAGGTGGATTTGCTGGGTCAAATAGCTCTATGCTTAGCTTTAGGAACTACCAATCTGTTTTCCAAAGTGGATGCACCATTTTACATTCCCACCAGCTATGTATGAAAAATCTGATTTCTTCACATCTTAGCTAGTATTTATTATCTGTCTTTTCTTTTTTTTTTTTTTTAATTGTTGGGGATTCATTGAGGGTACAATAAGCCAGGTTACACTGATTGCAATTGTTAGGTAAAGTCCCTCTTGCAATCATGTCTTGCCCCCATAAAGTGTGACACACAGCAAGGCCCCACCCCCCTCCCTCCGTCCCTCTTTATTAAAGCCATCTTAGCGTATGTGGAGTGGTACCTCTTGTGTTTTTTGATTTATGGTGATGGTTAGCATTTTTTCATGCATTTATTGGCCATTGTATATTATTTGAAGCAACATCTATTCAAATCCTCTGCCCGTTTTTTTTTTTGTAGAGACAGAGTCTCACTTTATCACCTTGGGTAGAGTGTTGTGGCATCTCAGCTCACATAACCTCCAACACCTGGGCTTAGGCAATTGTCTTCTCTCAGCCTCCCAAGTAGCTGGGACTATAGGCGCCCACCATAACACCTGGCTATTTTTTTGTTGCAGTTTGACCAGGGCTGGGTTTGAACCCGCCACCCTCAGTACATGGAGCTAGCGCCCTACCCACTGAGCCACAGGCACTGCCCCTTTTTTAAAAAAAATTGGAATGTTTGTCTTTTTATTGTTGTCTCTTTATTGTTTTTATTTTTATTGTTAAGAGTTCTTTGTATTACCACAATCATATAGGTGTATGTGATTTTCAACTGTTTTCTGCCATTCAATGGGTTTTCTTTTCTGCTTTCTTGGTAGCATCCTTGAAGGCACAAAAAATGTTAAGTTTGATGAAGTCCAATTTATCTATTTCTCCTTAGAGCTTCTTGAGATGAACATTTTAAATGAGTTTCCCAAGGATAGCCCCAGTCCAGGGTGGGGAAGGGTTGGTATGATCAGACTGGCATCCCTGTCCCCTCAGCAGTTTCACAGGCCCACTCTATGTTTACTTAAATTATAACCACGTTTAGAAAGCTCCCACATAGCTGCTCAGACCACTAAAGAATTCTTCCAAACAACATGATCCCAAGAGGGACTTTGCCTAACAAATGCAATCAGTGTAACCTGGTTTCCTGTACCCTCAATGAATCCCCAACAATTAAAAAAAAAAAAAAAGAATTCTTCCAAACAAGTCACTCTGATCTTAACTTTTTTTCTTTGAGCTGCATGTTTAGGGAGAGTAGTGGGCCTGAGGAAGTTTTTGCCACAAATTCTGAGAATGTTACAATTGTTATGGATTCATTTCTCAGAGGGACAATTTCATGAGACCTATGGACCTCCTTACGTTAAACCACAGACCCCAGGTGGAGGTGCGTGAAGTTGACTTTTATCACAGTGGTGGACCCAGCCTTTTATCTCTGCCTTGAATCAATTCTGTGCTAAAGTAGAATGACCTTGGCTTACCCTTGGAGTCTGGCTTCCTAGAAGAGTGAGTTGTCTAGTGGTTTACTCACAGCCTTCTGCAGACCCTACACTTAAGCTCCTACACTCTGTGACTTTGAGCAAGTCACCTTCTCTTATAACCATGCTGTAACCTTTGGGAAGTATGTAGCTTGTTAAAATTGAGGATAAGGTCCCCTAACTTCTGGATATAAGATTAAAATATTTTATTAAATAGCAACATTTTTGATGCTAAAGAGCAGTATCTATTTTTTCTGGATATTGTTCTACCTGATAAAGTAGAAAAGACTACATGTATCCCCCACATACAACTCAACATTGCTTTCTTGATTTGTTTGGGTTTTTTTAGTGAAAACAGTAATTGAGGCTTTTATGCATTTCTTGGTTTTCCCCAAATAGTATATGCATCCCTAGACTAACTATCTTTATTAAGGGCCCATCCAACACTGCATTCTCATCTGATTCTTATCCTAAGGCTGTTGCTTTTCCTCAGCCATGCTAAAGAGATCTGCCGAAACATTTCTCTTTAGGATAACTGGATCAGAGACACCTAAGTGGCTGACTTGTGGGAGGTGGGGGCTTCTATTAGAATGCCAGGGGGCTGAGGACAGTGAGAATATAGCCAGACATAATTGTCTGTATGTACCAGGGGTGCAAAAGAAAATGTGTACACATTTTAAGCAATTTTGTTGGAAGTAAAATCAGTCATTCCCAAAAATGTACAAATTGGATGTGTGTAGATCTCTAGGTACACTTGACAGTAACGGTACCTTCAATTCAACGTTGAAAAGTAATACATCGATAACATCTCTTCAAATGTGCATATATATTTTGGTACCCTCTCTATGTGGTGGCTGTGATGGTATGGAGAACTTCAGTGGAAAATCACGTGGAAACGTTCCCTCCTTGACTTTTTTTCACTTTGTGAAAAATGGGGATATTCATCTCCACAGTAAAACTGAGTCGTTAAAATGAGATTCACCAAAAGTGACTAAACACATCCTAAACTTCGTGTAAGAACAGGTGGAAGTTCAATGTTTTTATGTAGTTTGCTCTTTGTGAGTATTGGCTATGAAGCCCCTTTTATAGATCCAGTTACTAATACAAATCTCTAGTTGAAATCCTCCCCTGAATTTCAGCTCCTTCAACCCGGCTTAGCTAGATACTGGCCAGACGATGGTCATCTCCAATTTTAAGATCACTTCCTGAATTTCATCAATGGGTAATGTCACATCTAAAGGCAGCTGTTGAAACATTTGTTAACCATACTTTTCTATCTTAAATATTTATTTTTTTCATTAAAATTTGTGAAGTACTCATAGAGAGGAAATTGTGTATTAAATAGTTTCTCACTTGGTCTAGTCTGTTTTCATCTCATTTCCAAGGTCAGATGGTCTTAACAGAAAGACAACATACACACAATCTGTTCTATGGCAAGACAAAACGCACAGCACAGAAAGTCAAGCAGAGTGATTTTCACGTAGTGATTGTGAATTTGCAGTTTAGCTCATCAGAAGCAAAAGAGAACTCACTAAACTCTCCATGCCATTGACGCTTAGTCATTCCCTGAGTAGCTATCACCATAATCTTGGGCCCCAGGATGTAAGTTAGAGGTATAGGGCTAGTTGATCTAAGAAGGTCATCAGGGAGGACTAGAAAATGGGAATGATCCCTCTTCATGCCCATATTAGGATGCAGGTAGAATTAGTCAATCAGATGGCAAGAGATTTTATAACAAAATAATCTGGTAGAGAGATGCTAATTAAAAGATGCTCCAATGGTATATATACACCATTGTGGAGTTTCACGTCTACATAGAACAATATATCTCCCCAAAACAAGCAAAGAGTGAAGGTAGAGTACTCACTGTTGCTCCAGAAAGCAAGTTAATCCAGTAAGTTTCACATATCAGGAAGTAACTGGCGAAAGGGATTCATATAATTACTTAAATAAACATGGGAGCTGCTTTGATACTTTCCCCTTTGCTACATGATAAGCAGAGTATTGTTGCTCTGTTCTACTATCTTCCCCAAAGTAGGTTTTATTCAAATTGAGGCATCATTTACATATAATAAAATACAGATATTTTAGACAAGTTTAGAGAATCATATGCCTACATAGTAGTAGTAATAACACTGCCACATAGCACATTTAAGTTTCTAAGTCGTGTTTCCATGCATTATTTTATTCCTTGGTTAGGTGAATCTGATTTCACGACAGTGGCGGTTCTAGCCCCATTGCAATATGAGGAAAATAAACTAACAGAGGTTGACATGTGAGTCACATCAAAACACTTTTTATATGGAGGGAAAAAAAGAAATGTTCGCTATCACAGAAGAAAGGTGGAGATTATAATATTTGTGTAGCATGGAAAGACAGTGGAGAGAAGTTAGTACCAAGTTTGACATGGAAAAGTTGAAGGTGGGAAGAGAGTCCCATAAACCACCTCAGCTCCTTAAGTCCCTGTGTCTCCATATGAAAGAGTTTGACATTCCCTGACACCTGAAGAGGAATCTTATTTCTCTTGGGAGAAAGAATGACATATTAACTCTTTACACCAAGACCCTACATCATTCGTGATGTGTGAAGAACGTTTGCTTTTGCCTCTGTGTGCCATTTTAGCCAAGTTTTCAAGAGAATATTTCTATGCTCAGTGATCTTTGATTGATTAGAATGATTAGAAAGGCCTTATTTAATATTCCATAATGTATTATTTTGCACACAGTTATTCTGATTTAGTTAAATCCCATAATTAATTTTATAAATGTGAATCATTTATAGCAACCCAAAGAAAACCTAGTAGAATGAGGCAGTCACGTGAGAAGAGAAAGTAACGTGTGATTCTGGATCTTATCTGAAGACCTAAAAATGAATTTGGAGCCCTGTCAATATTTCTGAATTCTTTTGCTCTGAATCTTCATTTGTGTTTCTAGCAGAGAATTCTGCAGACAACTTTTTTCTTTCTTTCTTTCTTTTTTTTTTTTTTTTTGCATTTAGCTTCAGGTTTATGCCACTTAGGAGTAAATCCTTTCTTGAATCTAGCCATGTAGCCAACATGGATTCTGGTTTATCAGGGCTATACAACATGGACCATATGCTTTATTGTTTTTCCTCTAATAAACTAAAATAAAACTGGATGAAATGACTAAAAAAGATCATCTTTCTCTACTCTTCTTGATGAACTTGAACAAATAACAACATTTGAATTACAACTATAGCTGACAAAATGTTTCATATCTGCACCCTCACTTGATCTTCAAAATAGAGACCCATGAGTCTTAGGGCATGGCTGCCGGGAAAGAGCTTGGGCATTGGGTTTTTAAATAATTATAATAGAACAGACATACTAAAAATCTTTATACAGAGTGCCTTTTTCCCTTTCCAAATTCAACAATTTGTACTGGCTTACCCCTTCTTATTAGTACAGGGTGATAATCTTATTATCTGTTTTGTTTTTTACAGATAAGGAAACTGAGGTAAATTTTCATAGGCAGCATAACTTCCCAAGTTTGCACTGGGACCATCCAGGTCTTCCAACTACAAACCAACCTTCCCTATGAATTAACCTAATGCACCTCCCTTTGCTCACTCACAATAATTCTGATTAAATCAGAATATTAAACCACGTTACTACAGCTTATTTCAGTATATTTACATAGCTTTTTGGATGTTTTATTTAATTTTTATCTGCTGATGTGTTCTTTTGTCCTAATTTTTATTTGCACTGTTCCTTTTTTTTCTGTTCCTAATTAATCATCCTTCTGAAAGTTTGCTAAAGAGTGGGTAAGTGCATTTCCCTTTTCAAATAACAATGTTTTGCATTGTTATTTTTTGTAAAGGAAATGTGGAATAATTCAAATGGATACTAAAATGATCTAATAAATTCAACGAGCTGGCATATAATATTTGTGTTGACATCACTTTCCCTTTTTCCCTGGCATTTGCAGCAGATTTTTGTTTGTTTTCACTTTACTATTTAAATTTAATTGACAGCCGCAGTTAGAGAAATGGGAAAACTTAGCAGCGGTTTCAGTACAGACTGTGAGCCTGGGTCTGCTTTTCAATGAATGAGGGAAATGAAGGGTTTGCCGCAAGGATTCAGAAAGAGACACTTTGTCTCAATACTGAGTCAATACCTGAAGATAAAATTGGGGAGCTCTGGGGCAGTCACCCACAGTACCTGAAGGTTTTGGAACAGTTTTTGCAAAATCAGTCACAGTGTCTTGGTCAAATTCCCTTTGGAACAATTCCTCTATCTAAGCATCCCTGAGCAGTTTTCCAAAGATAATTGTTCATTTCCTATACTAAATCACAATGGTACTTTGCTTTATAATGTCCAGATCAACAACTGCTAGGCTGTTAAGTCATCTACACGTGCTCTTGCAAAGGTATATTTATCATCTACACACACGAAAGGCATCGAAAGCCTTGGGTGAAGAACAATGAAAAATTGTTCTGGTAAAAATTTTTTTAAGAGCTTCAACCCTCTCCTATCAAAGACCTGGAATCAGGATTTTACAGATACTTCTGGGACTACGAAAATAAACTAGGTCTGCAGGCCAGGCTTTATTTATAAAGCACATTGTCTAAAAATTACTGATGGGTGCAATGCCACCTCCCAACATGCTAATCTTTATCTTTCTGTGTTCTTTAGCATCAGTACCATTCAAAAATAGACGAACTAATTGAAGAAACTGTTAAGGAAATGATAACACTCTTGGTTGCAAAGGTAACCTTCAGCTTCAGGTGAAATGTTTCATTGTGAACACTGCTTTGCCATGTCTGCATTTCCATTAAAATGTAACACGTTAAGAAGTTGAGCTGTATACTTGTGTCTCTCAGGAAACAAGATTGTACATCACCCAGGCTCATCTCTAAATGATTTTCCGATGATCTCAAGCCGTTTGAAGATAAACTGATGAAGTGGCATATGTTAACTTAATAAGAATTTGTCCCCAAACGTTGCGCTAGGTTATTTGGGAAATGTTTGTTTTGTTTTTCAGCACTGACAAAGTTAAATTTTTAAATACAGAAAGTTAAACGGTAATAAGGAATTCTGCCATCATGAAAACCCCTTTTCCTCTAGTTTCACATGCAGTGAGAGTCATAATAAAACATAAAAGTCAGATAAAGCTATTTCAGTCACCCTCATGAATTATAGAATTTTAACTAAGTAATGCTGAATGGGAAGACATTTATATTTGCCAGTGCTAAACTTCTGTTTCCCCCAAATTACTGATAAAATACAAATAAAAATAGATTGGATTAAATGTAGTGCTAATATGTAACGTAAAAACTGCTTTGCGCAGTTTTGGATTTTAAAAAGTGCATTTAATATTATCGCATGCTATATGCAACTCAATAATATTTTGTCACTTTGCACTTCTGTAACACTCTATATTTGCAATCACATAATAATGAAGAGAAAGCCGGATAAGTCAAATATTTCCATGTAAAGGCAGTCTATTCCTTTCTCCGGAGGCGGGAATCAAATAATATAATGCAGAAAGAACACAGGGCTCAATCCCGGCCTTTGCATGGTTAGAAAATATTGTTTCTGATTATGAACAATTACAGTTTGAAATAATAATTTTTTTCTTTTTTCTTTGTTTTTTTGCTGCTTTACTAGTTCATTACTATCTTGGAGGGAGTACTGGCAAAATTGTCAAGATATGATGAAGGGACTTTGTTTTCTTCATTTCTGTCATTTACCGTAAGTAAAGAGCTGCTTTTGTTGCTGGCTTCGTTTTCACTTCTGTTTTGGTTTTGGTTTTGGTTTTGGTTTGAGGGAGGGGTGCTATTGTGTCGTTTTGTTATGGGTGTACGGGTGTTAATTACAGTCAAGTATTAAGGTGTATAATATTAACACTAAGCAAGTAAGCAGGGCATTTCATAACAGCAGGTAGTCAACATCATTTCTGTTCCATTTGTGAGTATACAATCCATTTGTGTACACACACGCATATACACACACATCTCTATATGTGTGCATCTGAACAGTCGTCTGCCTACGCTGCCGTAGCTATCTCAGGCAAATTACTTAGTGTGGCCCACCATTTCCTCATCTGCAATTAAGAAACATGAATGTTAGAGATTGCAGATAGACACCTACAGGTCAGGTGAAGTTGCAAACATGTTTTATTTGATCCTTACTGTCTTGAGTATGTTCTTCTCAACTAAATTAGTTACCCACATTTCAAAATCAGGAGAATTCACAGAGAAGTCTGTATTTCAGAGAGAGGGACCTGCATGTGTGCATAACAGTCTGCCGGAGCTGCGTCTCAGTGGTCTCCACAGACTGCACGTGTGTTTGTAAGCCCTATTCTGGCTGTTCATTCATATAAATACCTAACTGAGAGCCATTTGAATTTGCAACCTCTGGAGGGGATGATCTAGTTCTTTACAAATTCTAAGTGGCTCTGATTCTGTGCCAGAAATAGACAAGGGCATAGAAGTGGGGAAGATGATACGGGGCAGAAGCCAGGCTTATTTCCTATAGAGAAGTGATCAATGGCGATGGCCCCTGTAAATGGGCTGGGTCAGGGGCCTGGTTCTCCCAGGCTTTCTGGTGCTAGGCTAGCACCCCAGTTGCATGCTTCCCTGCCGTTTCTGACAGCAGGATCCTGCTGGCTTCAGACCATCTCTTTCCCTCTGATAATGCCATAGGAAAGGCATTATCAATTTAGGACCCACTGCCTATGGGTCTTTAAAGCAGCCTCATTATATAAAAAATGACACAGATGGGTATTGAATGCCAAGATAAGGCACAGGCTACTGGATAGCCTGTCATGGTCTTTGAAATCCTACAGAACCAGGCTCAAATCCTATTACCAATACATAACCAGCTCCAAGCAGGAGTGTCCTTCTCACTGAGCCTCAGTCTTCTGATCTGTATGACAGTGGAGGATGGATAATGTCTTCTCTATGGATGGAGAGCTGTTGTTGTAAGAAGAATAATGAGCTGTTATAAGAATAATAATGTAGGGGGTGGTGCCTGTGGTGGTGCTTAAGGAGTAGGGCATGGGCCCCATATACTGGGGGTGGTGGGTTCAAACCTGGCCCCCGCCAAAAACTGCAAAAAAATAAAAAAGAATAATAATGTAGGTAAAAGAGTTTAACGTAGTCCTAGCTCATACCAGATCTCTATCAATGGCAGCTATTATTAATAAAAGGTAACTAATATGATTATTGTAAGATGCAAACATGTTCACCCATGACCTCTTTCCAAATATACCCTACTTTAATCTTTTTCCAATCCACACGTTAATCTTTTTGGGAATTAAGGGAAATGTAGACAGAAAACATTTAAAATAGTTTCTAGGTATCATCCACGTATCAGTTTGTCCAGCTTATTTTCATGTGCAGCTCTGACCTTCCCAGGTATAAGGATTAAACTTAATCTCAGAGTGTGATGGCCCCAATCTCTGGAGATTATTGACTAAAGTGGGGTGCGAAGGGGATGGTGACAATAAGAATTCCATCTAATTTCAGTCTGTAGAACCACCCATAGCATATCACAGCTGAAAGAAAACCTAACCAAACCCACTCCTTTCACAAAGAAACCAAGGCCCAGAGAGAGGGAGTAATTTGTCGAAGGTCACACAGCAATGGGCAGAGTGGGGACAGGAACCTAGGTATCCTGCCGGTTCTCCCCACCCCTGAACGGCTTCCTGGAGAGAGTGGGATTCAGCTGGCAATTGTTTGACCCTGGAAGGCAGATGGGCAAGTGAGTGGGGAAGATTCATAAAGAAGGATTCAGGGCACATGAGTGGGAAATATTAGACCATGTTTCATTTCTCAGTGAAGTCATAGAAATGGTGAAAAGAGACAGAATTAAATGCAACATTTCTGGAAAATGTTCCCCTGACACCCACAGAAGGCATTGCTTTGAGTTTTCATTTTGTGCGACTGTTTTTACTGTACTGGACTTGAACCCGTGAAACTCAGGAAAGCCCCTCTGCTCTTTATCAGAATCCGATCCACCAAGGGCCCCACCCTCATTACTGACTTTCCAAGAGGAAAGAGAGGGTGGTCCAGTGGCAGCAATATCAAGAACATGGCACAGGGTGTATCACGGCAGGGTTAGAAACAAAGAAAACCCAGAGCAGCCCATGCAGGAGTTTTCGAGCTGAAATTTCCATCCTCTCCTCTCTCTTTCCTGAGACATTTTGCAGCCTCACAGAAAGCCTCGCAAAGGCACCGTAATACAGAACACTTGGTGCCTGTTGCTGGGCCTGTAACTTCCCTTCTTAGTGACACTTCTCCCACACACTTGGCCATCCCACGGCCAAAAGCACCCACTTATCATTTGCAGCCTATCTTCCCATCTCCTGCCAGTATTCCAGTATTAGAGAAGGCGAGCTGTGCTTAGAGGTGGCAGGAATATCTCCACACATAGATTCTGAGCTCCTGCCCAAATTCTAAAGGGCCTTTGAAGGCTTCCTGCAGCCCAGTTGTGTTAATTTCCCAGGAGTAGAGCGAAAGGAAAAAGGTTGAACAGAGGCAGCAGGTATTAGGGAAAGAGCTTGAAACCAACGAAGGAACCAGCTGTGGGTCCCAGGACACCTTGCAAAGACACAGAGATAGTGTGATGCTCTGGCATCATTGCCTTAATTCTGCTCCCATTTCTGATTCAGTTCTTCAAGTATTACTGTGCACTTACCACGTCCCCACCTCATCAGAGCTGCCAAGTATGAGCCATGTGCTCTGCCCCCCAGAAAGCTGACGAGTATCGACAAATATGCCACCCTTTCCCCCTCTTTCTCCCGCTGAGCGCCTCCTTTCCTGGGTGGGCTTGATTTCATGGTCCAAGCCAGACATTTTGGAAAACGTCTGCAGTGGCACGGAGCAGGCAGGAATATTTATTTCTCGTCTCCATCTGCATTGCTTCCTCTCTTGGAGAGGAGCTGGGGGGAGGAGGGAAGATGCGATGTGGCTTCTTCGTGCCAGCCCGAGATGCGCCCAAGCACACCCTCCTCTCCTCCCTCACCAGCCTCAGCAGCAGTAGCAGCCTGGGATTTATGGAGGCAGGCGCCTTTCGAACTTTTGAAAGATCAGCCCGCTTGGAAGACACAATTAGCAACTATCCACCCATTTTCCTTGACTACAAGATGTGCTTTTGTGTGGGCTGCCTGTTTGGAAGGGTCCTTATCTCGTGGGTAGCCTTGTGCTGTTCTTTTAGGAGGCCAAAAAGGTGGGCAAACAGGTTCCCAGTTCCCTCCCCCAGAAAACTAGAATGCTTCCCTCAGTCCTGTCTAGGTATTAACAAATATGCTGGTTTTGAAATTCCCTCATTCATTCACTCATTTACCCAACTTACATTTACTGAGTATCTGTGTGTCTTGTCTTGTGCCAGGTGCTAGGAACGTGGCAATTAGCAAAGGAGACCTGTCTCTGCCCTTTTACAGCTTACCGTTAGAAAAGGATACAGACCGTAAAAAAGGAAAGAAAATTATCCAGTGGAGGAAGCGTTATGCAGGACATAAACCAGAGGGCCAGAGAAAGTGGGGAGGGTGGTGTCACTTCAGCTAGGATGACCAGGCAGGGTCTCTCCGTGGAGGAGACGTGACCTCAAACTTGAAAGAGACAGCCAAGGATATAGACAAGGAAGAATCCTTTGGACAGGACAGCAACTGCTTTGGCCATGAGGCAGGAAGGGAAGAGGCATTTCTTTGCAGGATATTTTGGATTTGACATGAGTAGAGTTTAGAGATGAAGTCGATGTTGGGGGTAGAGACTTACTGGTGGGGACAAAGGTGGAAGGCCCAAGAATGGTGATGCAGGGAAGAGCTGCATTGAGCCAAATGAGTCCTGAGGAGGCAGTGGGGGCACAGAAAGAAAGGCAGCTCAGGGTAAGAGGACCTGGGATGCAAACCCAGTTTCATCCCCTTACCAAGGAGCTGTGTGACCTGGGACAAGGGACCACATCTCGGCTTCTAATTTCTTTCACTATAATATGACAATGGTTATGTTAGATGAATCTGAAAGTCTAAAATAACTGTAAGAGCTACAGCCCCTACTACTTAAACACTTGCTAAGTGGCTGGCACAAACCTAAGTACTTTAAATGTATTTTTCCTATTGAATCCTCAGAATAATTTCTTTCCAGCAATGGTCCTCTGCAGATGTGGAAAGTGAGGTTCAGAGAGGGTAATCCCCCCAGCTCCACCTGAGTGCTCCCTCCCCCAAAATTTCAGCCTCCTTAGAGGAATGAAGACATAGGGGGAGCTCAGCCCGTACCCCAAAGCAGAAAGGAATAATTATATCAAGTCCTCTGAAGCCCCCTAGAACTCAGCCAAGTTCCTCCCAGGAAACACAAATCCATCTGAATGGTCACATGGAAGCTGTCAGGAGCCCAAAACCCACTGTATGTCCATCCAGTCATCCTTGTCTCAAATTACCCTCATTCACCCTATTTTCCTTTTGCCAGCATTTTCATTGTTTTGCCACTTAGAAAGGAAAGTGAGACTAGGCACAGGGGTTCACCCCTGTAATCCTAGTACCCTGGGAGGGCAAGGCAGATGGATTGCCTGAGCTCAGTTCGAGACCAGCCTGAGCAAGAACAAGACCCTGTGTCTAAAAACAGCCAGGTGTTGTGGTGGGCACCTGTGGTCCCAGCTCCTTGGGAGGTCAAGGCAAGAGGACCTTTTGAGCCTAAGAGTTCGAAGTTGCTATGAGCTATGACACCACAGCACTCTGCCCAGAGTGACAGAGTGGGACTGTCTCAAAAAAAAAAAAAAGGAAAAGGAAAAAAAAAGGAATGAAATAAAGTAGATACATTTCTTCCCCCCAAATCTGTGACAAAGGTGGGTGTTAGTACAAATGAACAGCCTTGACTATTTGTGTACAGGGCTCCTGAAAAAGAATGTTACCTTGGTCAAAAGCCTGCACTCAATCAAGGGGATTCACTTCTATTGACACAACATTCTGGTCAGGAAACAGTTTGAGTTTTAGAGTGGAATGAGTGTTCCTGGGGGTTCCTTAGTGTTTTCTCTGAAGGTGTTTCATTTTTGCCTTGACTCCAGGGCTTTTTACAGTGGGGGTTGATGATGGACGATACAGATTTTGATCCACCCTCCAGAGGGTAACATCATCAAATTATCAGCTGCCAAGTTCATGTGATTGAACTCAATCAGCTTCTCCATTTCCGAGTGAAGGTGCCTGCCTCAGACAAAAGCACCAACTGTGGTAGTAATAGGTGGTATTTATTTATTACTATGTGCCAGGCACTGTGTTAAGCGATTCACATGCTTTTTTTTTTTCTCATTTGATCTTCAAAATCACACTACGTGATATATTTAATTATTATTCCCATTTTACAAATGAAAGGCATTAAGTAATTTATCCAAAGTTATAGTTTTAGCAGCTACACTCTAAATTTATTCCTGTATTATTGGTAGAATGTTATTCTCCATGGATGAACAGAAACCCATAAATGAAGTCAATTAGTAACTCTTCCAGAGACTACGAACTATCATTCCTAAGGGAGAGAGTTATCTATTTTTCACTTCTTACCAGTAAAATTATTTTATAAATAATTTACTGACCAATCAGCCAGTTTTACAATAACACCAAAATAATGGACATTCGAAATTTCCTATTTCCTTTGTGCTTTCCAGAGAACCATCAGTTTTACATTAGTCCTTCAGTCAATACATGTTTATTGAGTGCCTACTATGTGCTAGGCAGACACTAGGTGCTTAGCAATGAATAAGAGGAACAATGCTTTTTAGTGTACATTCTCAACAATTTACAAGGGTGGTGACTCTTCAGAGACAGAGAAGTGGCCTGTCTGCTACTTCCTACACTGCAGGGCAACTGTAGACTAGAAGGACCCAGCCTCACCTGGGAGGTCACTGAAGGAAATGACATTTGAGCTGAGACTTTAATAAGTAAGTAGAATTTCACCTGGCAAAGAAAAGAATAACAAGTGTTCCAAGATACAAAGACCTGGAAGAAAAAGGGAAGGTCTGGGACCTTCTAGGAACTGTAAGTTCCTCATAACTCAGGGACAGGCCAGAGCAGAAGGAGAGAAATGACAGAGGTAAGATTAAAGAGTGAAGCAGGCAGTTGATCATGAAGGATTTTGTACATGTATGGAATTTAAGGGTGTTAAGCAGGTAATTTACCAAAATTTATTAATCTGGAGAAGTTGAGTGGTCATAGAGAGATCTGCTCCCTGTGCCAAACTAGTGCCAGGTTTGTGATCTTTCTTTTTTTTCCAAAGTTATTTTTGAACTGTCATCTCCCTTCCTCTTCCCCTCTCCTCACTCCCTTATTCCCCAACCCCATTGCTTCTCCATTCTTGTGATGCTTTACTAAGAAGAATGTGTTACACCTCCATCCAGGTTAATAAAAAAGATGTAAAGTTTCCATCTTTTTTAATGGCTAAATAGTATTCCACGGTATACATATACTACAGCTTGTTAATCCATTCCTGGGTTGGTGGGCATTTAGATTGCTTCCACATTTTAGCAATTATAAATTGAGCTGCAATAAACCATTTAGTGCAAATGTCCTTATGATAAAAACATTTTTTTCTTCCCGGTAAATGCCTAGTAATGGGATTGCATGATCAAATGGGAGGTCTAACTTGAGTTCTTTAAGGATTCTCCATACTTCCTTCCAAAAAAGTTGTATTAGTTTGCAGTCCCACTAGCAGTATAAAAGTATTCCCTTCTTTCCACATCCGTGTCAGCATCTGCAGCTTTGAGACTTTGTGATGTGGGCCATTCTCACTGGGGTTGGGTGATATATCAGGGGAGTTTTGATTTGCATTTCTCTGATGAATAGGGATGATGAGCATTTTTCCATATGTTTGTTAGCCATTCATCAGTCTGCTTTAGAGAAGGTTCTATTCATGTCTTTTGCCCAGTGATATATGGGATCATTGGGTCTTTTTGTTGTTGTTGTTGATTAATTTGAGTTCTCTGTAGACGCTAGTTATCACTCTTTTGTCTGATTCATAATATGCAAATATTTTTTCCCATTCTGAAGGTTGTCTGTTTGGTTTTGTTGTTGTTTCCTTAGTTCTACAGAAGCTTTTCAGTTTAACTAAGTCCTATTTGTTTATTTTTGTTGTAGTAGTTGCCATGGAAGTCTTCTTCATAAAATCTTTCCCCAGGCTAGTATCTTCAAGTGTTTACCCCACACTTTCTTCCGGAATTTTTGTTGTTTCATGCCTTAGATTTAAATCTTTTATCCATCTTGAATCAATTTTTATAAGTGGTGAGAGGTGCAAGTCCAGTTTCAGTCTTTTGCATATTCTCCTAATACCTTTTATTGAATAGGGATTCTTTTCCCCACTGTATGTTCTTGTTTGGTTTATCAAAGATCAGGTGGCTATAAGATATTAGTTTCATCTCCTGGTTTTCTATTAGGTTCCAAATGTCTCTAATTTTGCACCAATACCATGCTGTTTTGACCACTATAACCTTGTAGTATAACCGAAAGTCTGGCAGAATGATACCCCTGGCTTTGTTTTTATTTCTAAGAATTGCCTTGGCTATATGGGGTTTCTTCTGGTTCCATACAAAAATGAATAATTATTTTTTATAAATCTTAAAAATATGATGATGGTATTTTAATGGGGATTGCATTGAATCTGTAGATTGCTTTGGGAAGTATAGACATTTTGACAATGTTGATTCTTCCCAGCCATAAGCATGATTATATTCTTCCATTTGTTAATATCTTCTGCTATTTCTTTTCTTAGGGTTTCATAATTTTCTTTGTAGAGGTCCTTTACCTCATTTATTAGGTATATTCCTAGGCATTTGATTTTACTGAAGCTACTGTGAAGGGAATTGTGTCCTTGATCAGCTTCTCATCTTGGCTGTTACTGGCGTATACAAAGGCTACTGATTTGTGGACATTGATTTTATATCCTGAGACATTATTATACTTTCTGATCACTTCCAGGAGTCTTGTGCTTGAGTCTTTGGGATTCTCTAAGTATGAGATCATATTATTGGCAAAGAGCGAGAGTTTGACCTCCTTTGCTCCCATTTGAATACCCTTTATTTCCTTCTCTTGCCTGATTGTATTGGCTAGAACTTCCAGCACTATGTTGAATAGTGGTGGTGATAGAGGACAACCTTGTCTGGTTCCAGTTCTAAGTGGAAAAGCTTTCAGTTTTACTACATTCAGTATAATATTAGCTGTGAGTTTGTCCTGGATGGCGTCAATCAGTTTAAGAAATGTGCCACCTATGCCTATATTCTAAAGTGTTCTAATTAGAAAAGGATGCTAAATTTTATTGAATGCTTTTTCTGCATCTGCCCAGATGATCATATGGTCTTGGTTTTTGCTTCTGTTGATATGGTGAGTTACACTTATGGACTTGCATATGTTAAACCAGTCTTACATCCCTGGAATGAAACCTACTTGATTGTGATGAATGATTTTTTTTTTTTTAATGAGAAACTGCAATCTATTGGCTAGTATTTTATTGAAAATTTTTGCTTCTATATTCATTAGTAAAATTGGTCTGAAGTTCTCCCTTTTAGTTGGGTCTTTTCCTGGTTTTGGTATTGGGGTGATGTTTGCTTCATAGAACAGGAGGGAGAAGATTCATTCTTCTCAATTTTTTGGAATAATTTCTGCAGCATGGGTACAAGCTCTTCTTTGAAGCTTTGGTAGAATTCTGGTGTGAAGCCATCTGGACCAGGGCATTTTTTTGTTAGGAGATTTTTTATTGTTTACTCGATCTAAGTTTTTGAAATTGGCCCATTCTAAAGATCTATTTCTTCTTGGTTAAGTCTAGAAAGAGGGTGCAGTTCCAGGTACTGATCCATTTCCTCTACAAGTCAAATTTCTGAGCATAGAGTTTCTTATAGTACTAAGAGATGACCTCCTTTATCTCTGTGGCATCTGTTGTTATTTCCCTGTAGCATTTCTGATTGAGGTTATTAGAGATTTTACTTTTCTGTTTCTAATTAATCTGGCCAAAGCAGAGGTCCTCAAACTTTTTAATCAGGGGCCAGTTCACTGTCCCTCAGACCATTGGAGGGTTGGACTATAGTTTAAAAAAAAAAAAACTATGAACAAATTCCTATGCATATATCTTATTTTGAAGTAAAAAAAAAAAAATGGGAACAAATACAATCACACCACCTCATGTGGCCCGCGGGCCATAGTTTGAGGACCCCTGGATTGGGTTTGTGCCCTTTTCCTGTTGAAGCTGTGAGCCACCACTTATTTCTTCTAATGTGTTTTGTTTACATGGACGAACAAAAAACATTGTGTCCTAAAAAGTTAGTGAATTATAAAACACTGACTGGCCATGTCTTCTACTGACTTCTTTCATCAGCCCCTCCCTGGTGTTTCAAAATTTGACATCCACTTTGGGATCCATGACAGATCATTTTATTGCCTAGTAGGACATCCTTATTTCCAGTTGATGCCTTGAAAATGCAGTTGGCAATTAACATACCTGCTGTCCACAGCAACCCCTCAGAAGCTTTACAGAAAAAAAAAGAAATAAGCATCAAAGTTAATTGTGTTCCTCAGCATTTTGTAGTGGACAGCTGAATATCATTCAAAGCAAACATAAGACAGACACGGTGTTTTTTTTCAGACTGTGAGGTGCTAAGTGACCAGGTCACAGAAATGCCAGCTATGAAAGAAATGCCTACTGAATATGTACATAGCTTCAAACAGAAAATAATTATTGTGAAATTAAAAGTTATAGATTCTAGCCTGACCCCTAAACCACATGCAGTGAGAAACTTATCAGCCAAAAGATAGAGAGTAATTAAGATAAAAATAGAGATGTGTTCCTGAAGCCCAGACTAATAGAAATATGGGCAGGTTATTGACTATCCCTGAGCCTCAGTTATTTCATCAGTAGAGTGGAAGTGCTGGTTGTTATTTCAGAGCCATTGGGATAATTAGAAATAAAATGAGCAGTCGGAATAACACCTGGCATGTAGTCAGCGCTCCATACATAGCCATTCTTAGCCTTACCATCAAATTATCCAAAACTGTAATGAGGCTTAAAGGACTCTGGTGCTTTTAACTGAGCACTTTCCCACTGGTCAAGTCTTAGTGTACCAATCATTTCTTCTATAAGCAACTCAAACTATTAGCTATAACAAGATCATATGACTTACATTTCAGCGTATTCATCTATTCAAAAATGTGATTTATCAAAGATATTTTCTGTCATGTTTGGTATATTTTTAGCATTTTGTGTTTTACTTCTTTGAGAATTTTTCATTTATACATGGTCTCTAGAATAACTCTTGGTTAATCAAAATATTTGCTTAATCAGAATTTAATACCCTATTCTCCAAGCATATTTTGGTTCAAATCAGGTTTATTTCAATATGCATTGTCTAGTTCCTCCCCTTACTATAGTATAATCTTGGACAGATTCATTAGCCTCTGACCTTAGTTTTTTGATCTGTAAAATGGGAATAATAAGACCTACATTATGTGATGTGGTTATAATTAAATGAGGAAATGGTGGAATGGAATAAGCATCAATACTTGTTAGATACTGTTATTGTTGTGATTATTAATGTGGTTATAGCACTAAGTACTGAATATTAGAATCAGCTATTTAATCAGCCACTGGTCATGTTTTAAAATGACTGCTATATATAAATTATTGACCTAAGTTGAGATAGAAATGGGAAAAAAAAAAAACTCATCCTCTTTTGTCTGGAAGTAATTGCACATAACAGAAGGAACTCCCTAGGTTTTCTGGTCTAGTGATTCCAGGGCTGTGCTAGAATGTGCTCAGGTCCCAGCTGCTGGTGAGAGCCATTCTTCTGTATCTCCTCCTGTGTCCACAGTGAGGAAGGTCACATTGGTAGCCCAAAAGTGACCATGGTGGGAGCATTTGCACTGCAGAAATTGGTGAACACTACCAAATGGGCCTTTTATTTTTTGAGAGGAAGCCTTGTAGCAGGATGCTACTAAGAATTTCCACCAGGAAGGCTATGTTAAGCAGTGTGATGAAAATATATCAAATTGTATATAAAACCAGTTTATGATGCCCCATGATTGCATTAATGTACACAGCTCTGATTTAATTAAAAAAAAAAACACCAATTTCACCCTTAAAAAAACAAACAAAACTTTTTGTGTATAGAAAAAAAAAATAGAATTTCCCAAGCACAGGACACATACTACATGGTACCTGAGGTGATGTTAGTATTAGATGCTGCAAAAACAGAGACGGAGCACATCGTGAGAGGGTGATCTGCTTTTCAGTTCTATGTTCATCCTTATCCTTACACCAGGGAGAACATTTCCCTTTAATGCTTGTCTTTCCCATTTCTCTAGAAATTTCCAGTTTTCATATGTAACAAGGGGACAAGGCCTCAGGCTTGGTGCTCTTATCAGGCAACCACGTCTACTTAGAACTGAATAACTTTATCTATATTTTATTTATTTTAGCCCTTACTTTTTCTTATTGAGTGATACTAATTTTTTCTTTACAGTAGTAATATAAATTGGCTTGTATCGTTATTTTAAAGTGAGCCGATTTAAAGAGGAATGCGTGCATATTAAGAAAATATAGTACAAATGGAACACGCCTGTGGCCCAAATCATAAAGGTGGTATTGAGGTGGAAGGTTTGAGAAGCACTGACACTTTCTAGTCACCTCATTTTGCAGTGGTGGAAATGGAGACCACAGAAGGAAAATGGTCTGCACACCTAGTTTAGCAGAACCCAAACCATCTAACAAAGCCAGTTGCTTTCCCCACTCTTTACCTGTGAAAATGAAAATAAGGGAGAAGAACCTCTCCACCGTACCACAGACCAAGGCTGACTTTGACGGCAGTGGTGACATAAACAATTTATACCTTCAAGTGCAGTCTAAATAAAGCAGCCTATGAGAAAGGAAAGGACATCAGGAATTACAGGAGATCCTTTCATGCAAGGCTATGGGTAAGACCAGGGCCTTGACCTCTTGGAGCTTGCAAGCTATAGGCCTTCTAAGTGTTGAGGGATGTTCAAAGGCAAGGCAAATCTTACCAATGCCAGAACCTTCCCCCAATCCCCTATGAAGCTCTACAGAGGTTCTCAGGTCATTTTAGACTATCCACAAGCCTCTGTTTACAATCAACAAAAATAAGCCTACGTGCCTACTGGGAGGTTTTACAAAATTGAAACTTTGCAAATTTCACTTTTGATTTTCTCCTAAAATGAAAGCATGACATATACATCGACAAAATGAGAAGGAACACAACATGGTCATAAAGAGGGCAAACCACAGAGCCTGAGGGACCTATGTCCTAATGACACCTCCATGATGCCACTACCTTTGGGTCCTTCAGGAAGTTATTTAATGTCTCTGCACCATCGTTTCCTCATCTGTAAGGGATGATCATCATCACGAGCCCCAGTGTGAGGGTTAACTACTTATAAATTACTTAACCTTGAGCCAGGCAAAGAGTAAGCATGAAACCATTGTTAAGTCTCAGCAGCCTCAGGAGGGTGGGTTTGAAGGAGCCTTTGAGTCTTGCAGAAATCCTCTCTGGGAATGAAGGACTGGGACAGAAATGAGGGAAACTAGAAGAAAAACAGGTCTACTTTAATCAGGCATCTGTTCAGAAGCCCCGGGGGGTGAGGGTGGGGGGACGAGAACACACACTTCCTGGATCTAGTCTCAGAGCACAGTACCCTGAACAACAGGGGACAAGAACAATTCTCATCCTTAATGAGGCTGCTGCTCCTAATCAGTGCATGGAACAGAATGCTTTTGCTTAATAGAGATCATTTCCCTGCCTCTTGCCCAACTCTCCAGCAGTGCCAGCAGCCCTTTGTTTAATGAGAGGTAGGGACTTTGAGTAGTGTTGTGGGATGGGCTGTAGGAGGCATTATTACCCTCATTACTATGATAATAGTTTAATCACAATCAATATTTATGAACATGCACAGAAGCGGTGCAATCAACGAGCAGCCCGGCAACTCAGTTTTCACGTTTTTGCCTGAGGATGCTTTGCAGGAAAGCCTGGGCTCGCTCCCACCTTGCCCTGGCCCCCTGTGAAATTCTATAGTGGTTCTCAGAGGTCATTTTAGACTATCCATAAGAATTTCATACTTATGCATGAGGTCTTATTTGTGGCAGGTGAATATTATAACACTTTTTTATTTTCAAAATACTTTCACTGTCTTTACATGACTTTTGCCTTCACATACTGGTACCTTATTTTCCAGAAAGGCAAGACGGTCTAGACACAGCATGATACAATAGAGAATCCTTTACAGTCAGACCCACTAGGTTCAAATCCCAGCCCAACCACTTCCTGTGTGCCCTGCGGAAAGCAACTAGACCTTTCTGAATTCAGTTTCTTAAAATGCAAAATGAGAAGATGAGTTCTTAAAAGATTTAAATGGTGTATACTAAGCATTCAATCACTGATAAATATATCCATATTTTTAATATGACTATATATCAGGTATTAAATATTCTTATATTATTGCCTTTCTTAAGGTCATATATCCAATAATAGAGAAAACAGGAATCAGAGTCGTGACGTGGCCAATATACTCTTTTCTATTATCCGAAATGTTTTTATCATCATTTCCATTTATAGGCAACTCAGGGAAACCTTACTTCTAGACATCTCAATATTCAATATTTCACTCTTTTAATTACAAATCAAACTTTGAAAGCCAGCGATCATTTTTCTGAACAGTGGACCTCTGGTGAGCTACTCATGAGAAATTTTAGGTGTCACAGTTTCCACATCTGTAAAAACAGCCCTTATATACTCTAGCCATCCTAAAAAGGGAAATGAGGGCCACCAGCCTCACAATGTATGTGCATCGAGGTAGCATTGAACCCAGTGCTTACATGCACTTTGCATTTCTCAACGGGCCCAGCACACCATTGATCTTAGGCAAGCAAGAAAGACATTTCAGCCCCTCTGGTGACAGAGCTCTGGGAATCCATTATGCTATCTATGACCCCAGACTCACGTCAAGGTTGTGTTTTCCTCCTGTTCTCAGAAAGTGTTGGAAGGGGCTTTCACTGTAATTGTCACTTGGCCCCAAGCAGGAGCCACTGAGGTTTGCTCAACTGCTCACCCGCACGCACAGTCCCAGTACATCCACCCACTCGTACATTCTGTCTCACCCAAGCAGTCGGTCCCTCCGTTGGCACTTACAATTTATTCATCTTCCCAAGATGCACTCAGAGCATCCAGATTATATATTGAGGGGAGGTTCTGTTAGGTTGGGTTTTTGCCTTTGTAGAGGACATATCTCTAAACCAAAGACTTTGAGGAAGTTCTCCTGAGAAAGATATGTACTTCCTGCAAAATACCTCTCTCCACTAGAATGTCAAAAATTCTATCACTTTTTTTCCAATATGTTTATGAAACTAATGTAAGCACATTGTTAAAATATGAAATAGTACAGAAACACTCATTAAAAAAAAAAAAAGCACCAGTTCTCTGCCCTACCCCTTTCTACTGTCAGTCTGGTCCTTCAGAAGGGATGCTGTCAGCCACTGTTCATCCCCAGAGTTCCAAGTACTGATACTCACTTGCTATTTCTAGGTTGGCTGATCTTAGAGGTTATTTGACTCCCTGCTATAAAAGATACCATCTTCCACTTCTCCACCCTCCTCCTGTTAGAGTTATAGCAATATTAACATTCCTTTCTTAGGTCTTTTATAACTATAAATTGTCCTCATCCACTTTCTTTTTTTTTTTTTTTTGAGACAGAGTCTCACTTTGTCGCCCTTGGGAGAGTGCCATGGTGAGCTCATCAGAGCTCACAGCAAACTCCAACTCTTGGGCTTAAGCAATTCTCTTGCCTCAGCCTCCCAAGTAGCTGCAACTACAGGTGCCCACCACAATGCCAGGCTATTTTTTTGTTGTAGTTGTCATTGTTGTTTCGCAGGCCTGGGCTTGAACCCTCCTGCCTTGGTGTATGTGGCTGGCACCGTATTCACTGAGCTATGAGCGCAGGGCCCACTTTGATTTCTTATTTCACCCACAAGATGAGACTTTGACACTATGCCCTTCTTTCTTCCCCTGTGTCCTCCTCCAATTTCATGTTCTAACATGGGAATTGAACGACATGCCTCTTTGTTCTTGTCATTTAAGAATGTAATGACCTATATTTATGAATGTCCCTTGAGTCTGCCGGCACCAGCATAGTCCAATAGAACTTCTGAGCTGGCCAATCCAGTAGCCACAAACCACATTTGAGCTGTGGCTAATGCAACTAAAAAGTTAGATTGGTTGCATTTTGTTTTAATTAATTTAAATTTAAATAGCCACTGTTAGATAGTTCAGATTACAGGGGTCTTTAAACTATGGCCCGCAGGCCACATGTGGCGGTGTGATTGTATTTGTTCCTGTTTTGTTTTGTTTTGTTTTGTTTTGTTTTACTTCAAAATAAGATATATGCCATTTGCAAAGGAATTTGTTCATAGTTTTGTTTTTTTTTTTATAAACTATATTCCGGCCCTCCAATGGTCTGAGGGACAGTGAACTGGCCCCCTGTTTAAAAAGTTTGAGGACCCCTGAATAATATGCAAGGCCAATTAACTAGAACAACCTGATTGCCCAGCAAAGTTCTTACTATACCTCAGAAACTGTCCTATGAACTCAGTTAATAACTCAACAACCTTATGAAGAGTACTATTATCTCCATTTTACAGGTGAGGAAAATGAGGCATGGAAGGGTTAAGTAACTTGTCTAGTCAGTAGCAGAGCTAGGATTTGATCCCATCCGCTCCAACTCCAGAGTCTGTACTCTAAATCACTTGCCTATGAACCAGCTGGGCTGGGGCTGGATGCCTGACAACTTAGTGTCTCTCCAGGTGGCTTCTCCCAAGATGGGGGTCTCATTTTACTGGGCATCATGTGGCTTGAGTTTCTTGCAGCACGGTGGTCTTGGGTGGTCATACACACCTAACAGCAGCTGGCTTTCAGGAGTGAGGAAGAAGAAGCTGCCGGTCTTCTTCAAGACGAGACTCAGCACTGGCACTCTGTCACCCCCATTATATTCTATTTGTCAAAGCAGTCATAGGCCAGCCCAGACTCAAGGCCGCTCAAGGAATAGACTCCTTTTCTCAGTGAGGGATCAACATGTTCGTACAGGGAATAACAGAATTGATGGCAAGCCTCTTTGGAGACAAGCTGTCACAATGTGAACGGGACTTCAGGTCTGCATTCCCATGCAGAGAATTCTATGGAGCCACACTGGTCTCCAGGAATCTCTTTCTAAGAAAGTTAGGCCTGGCAAGCCAAAGAGAAACAGAATTAGAGAGAAGGTCTAGTGCACAACCTGGAATATGGCCAGGAAAGGAGAGAGGAATTAAGATGGCCAGACATCTTGCTGCAGGATAAGCTGCATGCTCTCACCTGAAGCATTCTCCTCGTGACACAGAGGCACCATACTCAAGTGGCAGATATGTAAGTTTTAATGGCTCCACTTACTAGGAAACATGACCCAGCCAGTGCCCTGCAACCTGACCGATCAAATCAGCCCCTTGGGAGGCAGCGGGAAAGAGAGTGTAAAAATAATAGCTAATACTGATGGAACACATACTGTGTGCTGGGCCCTGTGCAAAGGTGTTTACATATATCAGCTCCTCCAACCCTTTATATACACTAAATGAATTATTATTATTATTATTTTTTTAGTGCATGTCTTTTATTAATTCATATATAATTACTTGTCTTCTGGTTTGTTGAAACAGTAAGTAAGACAACATTTGCCACAATAATGTCTATCAAAGTGGCTGGCCGTGAAAACTCCAGCACCACACTCATCTGAAGGACACTCTCGACGAAGGCGACTTATTTTGCCATTCTCATCTACCTTATAGTATTTCAGGACAGCAAGCTTAACCTTCTTTCTCTTATGCTTATTCTTCTTGGGAGTGGTATAAGACTTCTTCTTCCTTTTCTTAGCACCACCACGAAGTCTTAACACAAGATGAAGAGTGGACTCCTTTTGAATGTTGTAGTCAGACAAAGTACGTCCATCTTCCAGTTGCTTGCCAGCAAAAATGAGTCTTTGCTGATCAGGAGGAATTCCTTCCTTATCCTGGATCTTGGCCTTCACTTTTTCTATCGTATCCGAAGGTTCAACCTCGAGAGTGATGGTCTTCCCCGTAAGGGTTTTTACGAAAATCTGCATCTTTTTTTTTTTTTTTTTTTTTTATTGTTGGGGATTCATTGAGGGTACAATAAGCCAGGTTACACTGATTGCAATTGTTAGGCAAAGTCCCTCTCGCAATCATGTCTTGCCCCCATAAAGTGTGACACACACCAAGGCCCCAACCCCCCTCCCTCCTTCCCTCTTTCTGTTCCCCCCCCATAACCATAATTGTCATTAATTGTCCTCATATCAAAATTGAGTACATAGGATTCATGCTTCTCCATTCTTGTGATGCTTTACTAAGAATAATGTCTTCCACGTCCATCCAGGTTAATACATCAGAAAGGAAGACACTAAATGAATTAATATAGGTGAAATGCTTAGAATAGTGTCTGATGTGTCATAAAACTTAAGAAATCCATCATTTGAAAAATTAATAATCCAGGCTCCGTGCCCGTAGCACAGTGGTTATGGCACCAGCCACGTACAGCGAGGGTGGCAGGTTCAAACCCTGCCCAGACCAGCTTAACAACTGCTGCAAAAAAATAGCTGGGCATTGTGGTGGGCACCTGTAGTCCCAGCTACTTGGGAGGCTGAGACAGGAGAATTGCTTAAGTTCAAGAGTTTGAGGTTGCTGTGAGCTGTCATGCCATTGCACTCTACTGAGGGAGACATAGTGAGACTCTATCTCAAAAAAAAATAAAATTAATAATCCAGGTTCACCACCTCCCCCATAGCTCAGTGGGTAGGGTGCCGGCCACATGCACCAGAGCTAGTGAGTTTGAACCTGGCCTGAGCCTGCTAGACAATAATGACAACAACAACAACAAAAAAGAGCCGAGCATTGTGGTGGGTGCCTGTAGTCCCAGCTATTTGGCAGGTTGAAGCAAAGCAAGAAAATCTCTTAAGCCCAAGAGTTTGAGGTTGATGTGAGCTGTGACGCTACAGCACTCTACAGCAGGTGACACAGTGAGACTCTGTCTCAAAAAAAGAAAAGTTAATAATCCACACATCTACCCTATAAGGAGGATCTGTTGTTGTTATTATCATTATCCCTATTTTTGAAAGAGTAAACTGATGCTTAGACAGGTAACTACCTGACCCCCATCCGGTGGGTGATCAAACCACATGCCAGCCCAGGCATCTGCCTCCTGACCCCTGACCCTAAGCTCTTACCCCTTATGCCATACTGCTCAGAGCATTCGGAGAAAAGAGATCTTTTAAGCTCTTTCCATAGAGACAACAAACACCAGTTCCATTTGAACTGACAGTGTCCGGTTGCCCTTTTCATAATCATCCTGCAAGAGTGCTATAGCTCAAACATCAGCCTTAAGCATAAAATCCTCTACCGTCAGTACAAAGAAATAATACCATACTCTAGAGACCATTCATGCAACATATTTTTATTGAGCCACTACTATATACCAGGCAGTGTAGATACTGAGGGGAGAGAGTGAGCCTCATTCCCCCTAGTGCCTACATTCTAGACATGAGGATGGTGGTAGATGAAAACTTGTACTAACAAGAGATAAAATTATTTCAGGGATGGTAGTGGCACTGAGTCACGTTTTCACATATTAACTTCCTTGGCTCTCAGAAAAAGAGCCACATCTCTAAAATCATCTGGCTTCACAAAGTGCAGAAAGGGGCAAAATAGCATCATTAGCCTTGCAGCAGAAATTTCAAAGGCTAAACATGGAAGTA
The DNA here is from genome assembly GCF_027406575.1 of Nycticebus coucang. Taxonomy (NCBI): domain Eukaryota; kingdom Metazoa; phylum Chordata; class Mammalia; order Primates; family Lorisidae; genus Nycticebus; species Nycticebus coucang. The sequence continues at coordinate 36,898,546 of NC_069787.1, forward strand.
AATTTTGCTACCCCTTTGAAATGGTGGGTGGTCTGCAGTTTCTAGGCAAAGGCAAAAATAAAAAATAAAAAATAAACTCAGAGCTCTTGTGAAGTCAAACAGGCAGGGGTCGAGTCAGCTCGTGCAGAGAATAAATCATTTCCTTGATTTTGTGTGTGTGTGTGTGTGTGTGTGTGTGTGTGTTTTAAGAGACCATGGGGAGAAATAAAAGCTAGGCAGTCACTAATGCAGTGGTATCTGTTCAGACTTATTTTTTCTTCCATCTTTGAGTCTTACCCACCAGATTTCTGTTTACAAAAAGGGCCTAATCCACTTTTTTTTGGTCCGTGCATTGATTTAATAGTATCAAACCCTGAGGTCCTCGTGGTCTGCACCTGGGTTGCTTTTTCCCCTAATGAACCAAGAGAAGTGGTTTAAGCCCCCGCCGTGCTCCCTATCAAAGCTACACAATGATTAACTCAGGTCCCCTTATTAGGACCAGGCAGAAGAAAATCCCTTAGTCATCAGCATTGTGAAAATCCCAGAATGGTGAGTGTTCAATGAAAAGATTACCTTGGGCACCTGAAAAATAATGGAAGAGCTCAATAGAGAAACCATTAAGCCTGTCTACACACGCTAAGTGAGGTGGAGGGTTGAGGTAATTAGCTGGGACAGACAGGCCAGAGAAACTGTTCAGGCCCTTCTGCACTGACTCAAATGTATTCAAATCCCTAATACACTTTTTTTTTGGAGAAACCATTTTAGATTGTATCTACATACACATGGACAAAACAGGACTTAAATATGACTGGTCAATGAAAGTGGTTTGATAGATTTTTTTTTTAAAAACTGAATAATAGGCAGCTTAGGAGATGGGAGGTCCAAAGGTGGAACTTATTAGTTGTGTATCTTCAAGCCTAGTTGTTTCATCTGTCTTAGCCTCAGTTTCTTCAACTTTAAAATGGGACTATTAATAAAACCCCTCCCCAAAAAGGTTGTTGCTGTGGGTTAAATACAATGTTGCTAACTTACTGCCTGGCAAGTAGTAAGCACTCAAATATTACTTACTGTTATCAGTTGTTGGGTGGACATGACTCAGGAGTGTTTGCACACACTGTGCATTTAGACATTATCTAAGGAGTAAAGCAGAAATCACGGAGCCAATGCCTTTATCTGACCCAAAGTAGGACCCTTTCATAGTAAAAGTTCTTTATTATAGGCACATGAATATAAATACATATATATTCACTAACTTTATCCTTAGCTTCTAAAGCCTCTCTAGATTTGTGTCTCCTTTTCTAACCTTTTCCAGAACCGGCTCTGTCTAGGGGGGAAAGGGCTCATGAGTCCTGCTGAGGAAGGGGTATTCTTTGTCCTACTGGGTGGTGGGGGGAGGCTCAGAAAGCAGCCAGTCCCAGGAAATGAGGTTCTGCTCAAGTCACAATTCTTGCCTCTCCATTGAGTGCAGTTGGGTCCTGGCTCAGAAGGGATGCCAGACCAGGAGCCTGGGACAAAGCCCTCATCTCCTGCCCCGGCACCCTGGGACACATGGCTATGGCTGGGTCCCAGAGAGTTGTGGATCATAACCGAGAGTGCTGGCCTGGGAACTGCCCTCTTGCGTATGCCCACACTGAGAACAGAGCTTGCTCCCAGCCTCAATGCTCGGACAGTGAGGTCTCCAGCGGAGGGCACGTCACAGCACTGGCAGAAAGTACGCCAGACTCTGAATCAGCTCAGATACTTGTGGGCAACCTGAAGAAATTTCAGCATTCTTTTCATTGAAGAGTTGCCTGCGGGCCAGAGGTAGGGAGTGCAACTGACTGGTGGATGAGGAGCATGTGCTTTCCCGGCATAGTAAGTTGGTTTTTCCAGTAGTTATGTGAAGAATGGCTACATGTAGTCGTGTCCCTTTGAGTAGCATTATTCTTGTGCTATTTACAGCGGAGCCTCAGAGAAGTGAGGTCACTGTTCAAAGTCACCAAGCTCGAAAACGGCAAAGCCAGATTTCAAACTTAGCCAATCCTGAACACGTACTCTTAGCCACTTTACTAAGTAGGTTCCTTTTAATTACGAAAGAAAAGGAAATTATGTACACACATACTTTTTATGATCACTAATGGACAAAAATATATATATATTTAAAACTACCCATTAAATAGGTAGTGCTTTTTAAGAAATTTGTGTTTTATTCATCTAAACAATATCTACCTATAATGGAAAATAGTCTCCTGCAGATTGCAAGGGCTGTTGTTTATTTGACCTAGACATGGTGCCTGGTGTGTTGGATTTTCTGCCAGTAATTCCAAAGCCCTAGTGGGTTGGGAGGATCTGGTCATTCCTCTCTATGTAGAGCATAGGTGGTTAAAAGGCATGTTCCTATAGGTAATTAAAGCAAAGATAATGGCCGGGTGGTGGCTCACACCTATAATCCTAGCACTCCAGGAGGCCAAGGCTGGTGGATTGCTTCAGCTCGGAATTCAAGACCAGCCTGAGTAAGAATGAAACCCTGTCTCTAAAAAACAGCCAGGCATTGCAGCGGGTGTCTGTAGTCCCAGGTACTTGGGAAGCTAAGGCAAGAGAATCGCTTAAGCCCAAGAGTTTGAAGTTGCTGTGAGCTGTGTTGCCCGACACTCTACCAAGGACAACAAAGTGAGACTCTGTCTCAAAAAAAAAAAAAAAAAAAATCATGTTTAAAGAGAACACTGCTGGCGTCAGGCAGGGAGGGGTTCTGAGTTCTGATCCGGGTTCCACAAGTGCACTTCCTCTGCTACATCTCAACCCGATGTAGCAACTGATGGCAATGGCTGCCTCTCAAGGAGACTAGAACCAGAGAACAGGAAGCAGCCTTAGAGGTAACCTCTCACGTAGGCAAAGAAGCAAAGACAGAGTGTCTTACTGGCCTCTGCATGAGCTTCTCCAGTGAAGAGCAAGTCTCCAGCACCAAGAGGCCTCTATCACAGTTCCTGGACCTTCTCCTGGGGCTCTGTCATTTTACTCATTCATCCTGATTCTATGCTCTGGAAACACCATGAACAAGGTCAATGCTTCCACATGCAGCTCCTCAGTTAACTAGATGAACATGGGTCGGGCGCAGTGGCTCACACCTGTAATCCCAGAACTCTGGGAGGCTGAGGTAGGTGGATTGCTTGAGCTCAGGAGTTCAAGACCAGCCTGAGTGAGAGCAAGACCCCCGTCTATAAAAATTAGTCAGGTGTGGGCAGCACCTGTGGCTCAAGGAGTAGGGCGCCGGCCCCATATGCTGTGGGTGGCGGGTTCAAGCCCAGCCCCGGCCAAGAAATTAGTCAGGTGTTGTTGCGGGCACCTGCAGTCCTAGCTACTCTGGAGGCTGAAGCCAGAGGATCACTTGAGCCCAAGAATTTGCTGTCAGCTATGACTCCATGGCACTCTACCTAGAGTGACAAAGCGAGACTCTATGTCAAAAAACAAAAAAAAAAAACAGATGAATATTATGGTTTTCTTTGCCATTAACCCATCCTTTTCCAGGCAAAATGCTTTCTTGTTCATTTTCCTTGTAGAATATACTTCAGGATACCCTTTTATCTTTATCATCAAGTTCTTCCTGACGTTCAATGTCCAGCTCCAAAAATGATATGTACCACATGTCTCCAAATAATAGTAGGAACACAATTTACCCTGTGCTATTTTTTCCTGTTATTTTGGGATAGGAGGAAGATCGGTAAGATTAAGTGCAAAAGTCAGCAATTATCAAATAGAAGAACAAACCCTGAATGCTGGGGCATGTCCAAGAGCAGAGGGTTTTCATTCATGATGGAACTTGCCTCATCATCCCCAACTGCCTTGAAAGGAATAGAGTTTGACTGGTGTCATTCTCTGGATGGGAACTGCATGTTAGTGGTAAATGGAGAGTAGGCGTGTTTAAAGGTTGATCATTTCAGCTGTAGCAAAACTACCAACTGCCAAGCATCAACTTTAGAAAAGGAAAAAGGCAATTTTTAGCTGAGAGTAATTATTTTGCCAGCACCTGCTCTGACCGCTGATGCTTGAATTCCTCATCCTTTTCTACGAGTGTTGAGGGGATCAGAAGTTCCAAGGGAGAAATTTGGGTTTAGAAGCCCTTAAGGAAATCCTGGCTCCTCTACCTTCTGGCTGAGATCATGAGCAAATAAACTCCTAAAATTCTAAGAGTTTTGGTTTTCTCAATAGTAAATGGAGATGGTTAATAGTCTCCATTGTGTTGTGTGGTTTAAAGAAGAAATGGTTCATGAAAGTGTTTTGTAAAGTGAAAAACATCATATAAATGTTAGATATTATTATACATAGGGGAGACTTGAAAAAAGTCAAACGACCTTCTTGCCTGAATGAATGGAGTTGAGAGTCATTTAATAGAAATGGTCATTGTGCAAAATCTGGAAAGCCTTCTTCAAATCCCCTCCTTATAGACGTTTTCTTTGCCGACCAGCCTTTGCATGCAGTCAGCTTTCTATACAGCTATGTTGGTTTTCAGCCTGAACAATGCAGTGGCTTCTTGGTCTGGTCTTTCCTCTGCATATTTCTCAGCATCCTGAAGCAGGCAGTGGTGACTGGTTTTCTCTTGTTCCTTCCCTCCACACATTTTCTCTGGGTTCCTCTTCTAAGCCAGGTACCAGTTCAGTCAATGGAGAGACACCCATGAACAAGACCAAGAAAGCCTTTGCACTCTGTGGGAGGTAGACATCACACCCAAAGTTACTGAATCACACTGGCAATCAGTGCTGCAAAGAACAATGTAGGGTTTTAAGAAAACCTATGACAGGGGAACCCAGGGGGATTGGGGGCTGACAATGATTCAAGAAGGTAGAACTAACTAATAATTTACTAATAGCTATGTGTTCCCCCACTTTAAAGCTTACAAAAGCACTTTCTCATATGTTTTCTCACTTCATCAGGCTATCAGTCCTGCAAAGTATGTAATATTATCACCCACCCTATTCTATTAATGCGGGAAACAAGCAAACATGTTGGCATGATTTCGGGGGGGGGGCACCTAGTTCAGGTACTTACAATACTTTTCAATCTAAATCTTGAGCTCTCCCCACCCTACCCTACTGGTTCATTGGCTACTCTGTCTTGGGCCCTGAAATTTTGAAAAGCAGTGTAGAGAAAAGAGCAATGGAGGAAATCAGTACCCTGGGTACTTTCCTGGGAGACCTTTGGGTAAAGGCTGTGATTCCTAAGACTGCTGTCAGCCAAATTGCAGGAGGAGACTAGCTGAGATGTGAAAAGACATCAGAACAGCTTTGTAGTTCCCGGGAAATGCTCTCTGACATGGAATGTAGCCCCTTGATCTTACCTGTACCTAAAGGAAACCCGTGACTGAGTCAAATTGAAACACATAAAATGTCAAACATACTCCCATAGATAGGTTTTATTTCTCAAACCCAGCCATCCATTGACTGCTCACAGCACCCAGACTTGCTTATGAGTTGATCATCTTAGCTACCATCCGTTCCGTGCTTACTACTACATCCTAGGACTTAGTGTGCAGTCACCCTTGTCAACCTGCTGAAAGAGGCACTTAGTACCTCCATGCAGATGAGGCAACTGAGGCTCAGAGAGATGAAATGATTGCCCAAGGCCACACAGCTTGTAAGTCAGGATTCAACCCAAGTCTGACTCCAAACTCTGCTCTCAAATACTACACTCTACCATATTCCCTCCCCTGCCCCAAAACTGGAAATAAATTTTATAACCACGTCCTGCACTTCCCATCTTAAGTTTTTTAGCACTTAAAACCAAGGCAGTATCCCCACCCACAGACACCCGTCTCCCTCTAGGTTTAGGGTACCCATCCACCATACCACCTTTGTCTTAAAGACCCAAGTTAATGAAATCTGAGAACGGAGGGATTCACTCAAGATAAACTGCAGCCAAATTGCACAAGATCCAAGGTTCAAGAAATGACAACAGTCTTGGTTGCTTTTCTCGACTGGTGAGCCTTCCACTAAGTCTGCGCTTAGCTAGAGTTGCTTTTCTCCCTTTTAAAGGGAAGGAAGAAAATGTAAAACTCCCACTCAAGCAGCAGACTCTAAATCAGTAAAACTGTGTGTATTCCCTCTCTCTCATTCTGCAAAGCACTGGCTACGGCTTGAAAAAAATATACCAAACAGATTTTATTTTTCTGTACCTTTTTGTTTTCCCTGGTCAACTCCATGTGCCAGCATATTGTTTTAACTCTGATGGTGCTACAGCATTGAGCTGTGAACAATTAAACATAAACACCAGCCTCACTTCCATCCTCTTCTTTCCTCCTTAGGTGAAGGCAGCTTCCAAATATGTGGATGTACCTGTGAGTATTTGAAAATTGTTTTTTGTGGGTTTGTTGTTTTGTTTCTTGCTTTCATGCGAATGTTAGTGGTGCTAGCTTTATTAATTGTTGCTAAAACTGTGTATTCCTGCCTTGGATCATCAGAAATAGAGAAGCCAAAAAGATTTCATGATAGAATTTTTTTTTTTTTTTTTTGTATAAAAAGAGGGTATGGCTTCTTTCATCAGGAAGCAGGTCCTGTTTGAGGGTAAACCCAGTTCACATTCACTTTCACTTTCATCTCATTGGTTTCTCTGTTTCATTCTGTCTTTATCCTGCTCACCAACCCTCCTGCACGCATACCTTGGGAGTAGAACCACGAGCTAGAAATTTGCACAAGGGTGCCAGAATTTTTAAAAACAAATAAATTCTGGATTTGTTCATTTGGGGGTCAATATTGCAATTGTTTTAACCTTACAAAACTGCTTGTAATTAGTGCAGGCTTCATTAAGGAAGAGAGCTGTCAAAGTTCATAGATAAAGCACTCCAAGTTGCCCAAAATTTACATTTAAATTGAGGTTAAGTAGGACACATGAATGTCAAAGCAAGGGATTACCTGTGATAAATCAGGATACATTGATAGACAGACTTTGCCCTGCCTATTAGCAAAATAAAATTGGAGAGATTTAAATATATTCCAATAAAGCAGAAAAGAAAATGATTCCGTTTCTCCATTTCTAATAAAAGAGATGTGAGTCTACTATAAAATATTAAATTTAGAGAGCTTATCTCAACAGCCACCAAGGGTCTTGTACTGAGCCGTTTCTCATTCTGAACGTGGTTAAGTACCCTCCTTGTTCAAATACTTATTTGTTAAAATTTGTTTTTTTCTAAAAGGATTTATATTAACATTTAAATTCATTTCCCCAAGAAGCTAAGTGTATAATGGTTTATTGGCTCATTTCTCCAAGGAAGACAAAATAGAAAATTGGAGTGAATTTAGCATTAGCCTATGTTGTGTTTGTTTAATGAAAGAATGTACAGTCAATAATTGTGCCCTGAATTTATATAATAATTCTCATTGAGGAACCCCAGACTCCTTCTTGTAGACAGTCCTTACAATGGAGAATAGAAAAAACTCATATAACTGCAACAAGGAGAGAAGTTGAAGTCATGGACCTTTTCAAGCCCCAAAATATAAAGTTTGACTTTACAGGGAATAAACTCCTCAAACTCTCTGGCCCTCTTGCTCCATCTTTAAAATGGAGGTAATAACCCCAAACTCATGGGTTTGCTGTGCAAAGGACATGACATAACATAGGCAGAACACCTACCAGCATAGCTGGCACCCAGAAATGTCAGCATAGGAGAAAGGCATGGGTGGTGATGGGCGTACAAAGCCCATGCTCTATATTGCACAAGGGTGGAAGGGGGTGCGAATTTGTAGACATCAACCTCCACTGTTCTTCTGCAGCAGCGGAAATTGAAATGGTAGGCTTCCAACCCAAAGATCTGTGGCTGCCGTCTGTTTTCTGTAGGCCTCAAAACAGAGGGGAGATGTCAATAGCCAGGTTTGGAGAATTGACCCACAGACAAAGGGCCCAAATACATACAGAAATTCGATCCAGCCATCAGAGCTAGCATTAGATGAAACTGGTATTTTGGAGAGGTCAAACAGTCAAGCATTAGCAATTTCATATGATTCAACCTAATTCCTGCAAGCCAGGTTCACATGTAGTGTGAAGGGTGAGAGGGGAGATGGATTCTGTATCGATAGGAAAGGTGCCCTGATATGTAGTCCTTCAGTGCTTATGGATTAATTATACTATATTAGAAGACTTGTTAGGCTATGGAGAAACAAAAGTGAATCAACAGAAAATGAAGCAGCATGTCCCAAAATGTGGTCACTTACCACTGCTGGTTGTGTAATACAAGTAACAACACCTGCCACTACTACAAACAGGCCTTATAATGCTTTTACTAAGTGCCAGGCACTGTTCCGAGGACTTTACATTTAATCTTCATAATAACCCCACTTTAAAGATGAGGAAATTGAGGCCCAGGGACACTTGCTCAGGGTCCCATATCTGGTCAGTGCAGAACGGAGGTTAAACCAATGCTCTTAACACTCCGCCATTCTGACAGATGATTTTAGTTAGTGCATAGACAAACACCTTTATCTGGATAGTTGACTATTTTAGGGACTATTAACAAAAATACGGTTAGCGCATCAAACCTGGTTTTATTCATTATTAATGGCTTAGGACAAAGCTAAACTTTAAGTTGATTAATGTACACTTTTATAGCTAACAATGTTGTAAGAAATGTTTTAGTAAAAAAATAACAATTGTATAGCAAATAATAGTACCTAAGACACATGGGTGCTGTATGTACATTCTTTACATGCAGCAGATAATAGCAATTATTTACTTTTGAAATCAACCCTGTGAGGCAGGTAATATTATCAGCCTGTTTTACAGCTGAGGAAGGTGAGGCTCAAAGAGATTAAGCAGTAATCCCAAGGTTGTCTGGTGAGTGAGTAGAGAGTGAAGGCTCAAGTGCTGTCAGTCTGACCACCGAGCCTGCACTTCCAGGGGTATGGAGAGCCTCCTAGCACTGCCTCCTGAGGGTCAAGTGTGTGCCTTTCTCTCCAAATTTGCCTTCAGTAAAGCACATTGGTAACTCAAAATCAGCCTTGATGGGAGTATTTATACCATGGAAATTGGCAGACACTACAAATCGGGGGAGGGAGGTTGTTTTTGTTTTATTGTTTGTTTTGAAGAACTAGTTTACCAGCACACCACTATTACCTATTAAGTCAGTAGTCCCCAAACCAGAATGTCCAACAGTAATATGTGTTTGACAAGGTTTTTTGGTTTGTTTTGGCTTTGCTTTTTTATTTATGAGCTTATTTAGCTTTTATGATTATTTTTAATGACCACACAGTTGTTTTTCTTTCATTAATAGAGATTTCTAGCCCTTCACCTCTGGAGATTCTGATTCAGTAGTTCTGGAGTGGAGCCTAGAACTTGTTTTCTAAAAAGCTCTTCACATGATTCTGATAAGTAATGCAAGTTTGGAAACCAATGGCCTAAATCAGCGACTCTTAACCTTGGCTACATGTTGGAAATACTTGGGGAACTTTATAAGTATTAATGCCCAGGCTGCTTGCCAGACAAATTGAAACACCATCTCTGGGCATTGGGGGCCAAGCATCAATATTTTTAAAGCTCCCTAGTGCCTTCAAATTTGCAGTAGGTTTAAGAACCATTGAATAAAATCACTTCTCAGGCTGGAGATGGTGGTTCATGTATATAATCCTAGCACTCCTGGAAGGCCAAGGTAGAAGGATTGCTTGAGGCCAAAAGTTCAAGGCTAACCTAAGCAAGAGAAAGATTCCGTCTGTACAAAATAAAAAAATAAAGAAAAAATAATAGAAAAATAGCCCAATGCAGTTCCAGCTGAGGCAGGAGGATCACTCGAGCCCAGGAGTTTGAGTTTCCAGTGAGCTGTGATCATATCACACCATGCACTCCAGTGTGGGATACAGAGCAAGATCCTGCCTTAAAAAAAATCATTCTCAAATTGTTCTAGCTCTGAAGACAATGAGTTTATCAGTTTATCCTGTAAGCTTTTTGGCATGTAGTTCATTGGCTTAGCTCCATGGGGGAACTAGTAATTTGTTACTAGTAATTTAAGGAAATTTAATAAATCTTAATTTTCCATGTTAATGGAGAGAAGTGCTGGTACCAGTCCTCAAAACGTCACACAATCCCCAAGGCATATCTCTTTGTCTTAGATGTAATTTTTGACCCTTTGGTATATGCAGCAGATTTGCATTAATAATTAGGGCTTGCTTAGGATGCTGACAATTTCAACTTGTTTTTTCAAACTCAGATCTATTCTGGCAGGGACAGGCTAAGATTTTCCCACAGAGTGACTTAGGCACAAATTACATCTTCCACACCTGGATGGAGTTAACCCCACAGATATTTGTTTAAATGTTTTCTAAAACCTATGTCATATTCTATCAGGCTATCCAAGCCACACTTAAACAATGTCATTGTGAGATAATAAAAAAACATCCTAAAAAGTTCATCCCACTGTGTGTAGGGAGCAATTTGGTATAAAGCCGGATTTACCTAAGAGTATCCATTGTTTGATCAAGTATATTTCCCAGCTATAACTACAGGTTAGCTTTATTTGTTGACAGTCCTATTTTTAACTGGGTTTTTTGGAAATCTACTTACAATGCATTATACATCCTTCCTGCCTTTTTTCCCTCCTGCCTTTCGAAACAGGGTGCTGACTATAATTTAACCTTTTCTCGATGCCCCAGGATCACCACTGTGACTGTGTCTTTCCCCAGTGGCTGCATAGTGACCCACTCCCCACAGAGCCCCCTGAGGTGTAGGGCAGGTTGCCCCCACCCTTGATAGTCCCAACCCCAGTCCTTGGTGAGTCTCCATGTCTAGTGTTGCCCTCAGGCCGCCTCTTCCCTGTCACTCACACTCCAGGCATCAGGAAAGTGATAGTTCTCGCCATCAGCACAGTTGTTTCCAACAATCCCCTTCTTCCCTACTCCTGGTCCATCAAGAGATGGAAACCAAACTGGTTGGAAGTGGATGTGAAGCTAGTTTGAAAGGAAGATGGTTGAAAGTAGGGGCTGACGACTGTGTTATAAGAAAACTACACATTTTCATGCAGAGACCATTATGTTTATTTTGATACTGACTCCTTCAAGGTTTCTTCTTAGTTCTAAAATAGGTTATAAAGGTAGGTAAAGCTATGGGGTGACCTAATACTGTTGGGGTAAAACCATAGTGGTTTATGTTTGCATTGCAGTTTGTGGCTTTCAAAACATTTTTACATACATTATTTTAGCTGATAATCATAACAGGCCTTGAAGGTAAGTGGGCAAGCTGTTATTAATCCCATTTCACAGATGGCATTAAGTAAGGCCCAGAGAAGTTTAAATGATTTGCACAAGTTCCAAATTTGTGGAGAATCCAGTAAAAATCTATGCAGTATTAACTAAAGAACTTATAAAAGGAAGTGGAGAGAAGATTTGCAGCTGGACGTGGTGACTCAGGCCTGTAATCCTAGCACTTTGGGAAGCTGAGACAGAAAGATCACTTGAGCCTGAGAGTCTGAGACCAGCCTGAGCAAGAGTGAGACCCCCATCTCTACACAAAATTGAAAAATTAGCTGGGCATGGTAATACACACATATAGTCCAGCTACTCAGAAAGCTGAGGCAGGAGGATCCCTCGAATCCAAGAGTTTGAGGTTCAGTGAGCTATGATGACACTGCTTTTCTCCAGCATGGGTAATAGAATGAAACCCTATCTCAAAAAAAAAAAAAAGAGAGAGAGGATTAGCTCATTCATTTATAGATTTGTTCAGCAAAGATTTACTGAGCACTTACTATGGGCTGGACACCATTCTGTGTGCTGGAGATACAATAGAAAATAAGCCAAAGTTCTTAGGTTTACAGAGTATGTTCTAGTGGGAGAAGATGGACAAAAAAAAAAAAAAAAAAATATATATATATATATATAAAATGTCAGCTATTGCTAAGTGCTATGAAAAGAACCAAGACAGAATCAAAAGAGAGAATCATGGCATTTCTTAACTACCTGGGTGAGGTAAACAATTCTGATTTTCTTTTTAAATATCAAAGTTTTAAAAACTTAATGAAGTGCCCCTTTGAGGACAGTAAACCTTACCAAAAAGGGAAGGAATGGTGGGAAAAACCATCATTATAGATTACTGTTTCTAAACATTGTGGTCACTGGTAGGTCTGATAAATTTGGCTTTGGGTCTTGGCTCTAATATGGCTGCGTTTGCCCAAGAAAAGGCCATATCTGCTGCACATATCATGAGGAAAGAAATGGAAATAACAGTGAAACGTTTCTCAACTCCCCCAGAAAGGGGTCTCCATCCCTAAGGAGAATACCCTTCCATATGCAGTTGCCAGAGGGACAAAGAGAGGTGCCAGTTTACAACTGATAGCTATCAGTTACATTTCATTGGAGAACCTCTTTTGTTTCCTATCATAAAACTGCAACAATTATAGGACCATCATAGAACCTGCTCAATCCAGTCCCTGAAAATTGCTTGAAAGTGTAACGCTTGACTACTGTGGCTTTGGGTTGTCCTCATTGTTTTTCAAATTAATACCTTGTCATTGTTTCAGCAGGTGTTAAGAAATGTTACTAGCATCTCAGGGGCCAAGCATTGGCCCTTTGCTTGATAATTGTTTGCTTTGTATCAGCAAAAAAAAAAAAAAAAAAAAATACAGTCCTACTGTTTCCAAACCTTCCTCATTTTCACCCTGGAAATTACACAGAAGTGTTAACTAACTTCAATTTGCAGCGCCTGACAGTCACGTCTTGTAGAGAAATGATACTTTGTGATCTAAGGTAAATCACAGTAATGAAAACTAATCTTTTGAGTTATTAGCAAACATACATATCTACTGTGGAAATTTGAGGGGTTTGTGACCGCTCTCTTAATGACCCATATTATAGTGTTTTAATAGGTTTCTTTGGAGATAACTTTGATTGCAACATCTCAAGCCATGTGTGTTCTGAGTTTCTTTTTTTTTACTTCCTTGCAATAAATCATTTCCTAACTGCTGGATAAACCACCTACTTACCTTTCTAGAAAATCTAATTTATTTAAAAATCAAATCCTCCCCTCCTCCTCCTTCCTTTTTTTTTTTTTTTTTTTTTAACTTTAAGAGTCTTTGGACTCTTAAGGCTGTGCTAGAAGCAAAGACAAATGGTTGAATGTCTCTTCTGAGTAAACTAATTAGCAAATACTCACTATATATACTCAGCTTAAACTATCCCAAAAAATGGAACTTGATTCAGAGGGGAAATAGATTGGAATAAGATTTTTTTGCTTAGCACTTTCTCAATTTTTTTTTTTTAAAGAGAAAAAAAGCAATCGGGAAGGCTGTTGCTTTTCTAATGATATATTAAGAACAGACAATGAAAGAAAGACTATGTTTGGGGATTTCAATCCAAAGTAGAGCCAGAGAATATTTCTGGGTTATCCAGGGAAGATTTATCCATTAGATACATTTTCTAGAAAAAAAATTAATAGCAAGGAATATCTATAAAATTCTAAAATCTCAACTCTCTTTTTAGCCAGTTTGATTTCTGGAAAGAGGGGGCAGTTCTAATATCAATTCCTACCAGTCCAGGCGGTGATGAGCTATACAGTAGCTACAAAGGTGATCCAAGAAAAGCAATGTAGGGCTGGTGGAGGGTAAAAACAAACGGGTCATCAAAACAGAGTGGCTGTCTGAAAATTCCATTTTCATGTTCTCCTGTTTCTTTGCAGAAACCCGGGATGGACGTGGCCGACGCCTACGTGACTTTCGTCCGCCATTCTCAGGATGTCCTGCGTGATAAGGTCAATGAGGAGATGTATATAGAAAGGTTATTTGATGTAAGTAAATGCCTTCTCCTCCTTGAAGACCAAGGAGGAGACCCTCCAAAATGTGACAAAATAAGAGACAGGAGGATAAGTCACATTTTGAGAAAATGGATTGGTCCTGATTCAAACAAAGGCTTTCCCTCTCCCTCTGCCTTAGGCTCTTATCTGTCGTGTGTCTGTTCCGAACCCACCCTGGCGTGGCAGTGTCTCAGTCCCAATCTGTGTGACATGTAGGACGGCGCACCGCCTCTCGGCAAGCAGGCTCATTCCTGCACGAAGCTTGCGAGACAGCTTTCTCTAACTGGCATAGACCTTTCTTGGTCATGGTTTTCCTCCTTGCAATCTGGCCTCTCTTGAGGGAGATGTTCTAGTCAGGGAGGCTGAGGCCAACTCCCTCTCCTGGGGGTGGTACCTCCCAGACACCAGCTGTGGTGTGCAGATGTGCAGTAAATGTCGCACTGATATCACTTCAAAGATGATTTCGTTTCTTGGAGACTAGAAATCCTTCTCTCTGTGTTTCAGCTAACACTTAGGTTAGAATTGCTCAGTCAGTTCCAGTTTTAAATCGTGGTGGTCCCTGGCCACCCACCCACCTGAAAATGTAAGAAGCAGCTGGTGTACAAAGAGCAATATACTGGGCTGCAGCCTCAGAACAAACTTCAGAAAATGCAGATTTCCAAGGGTTAATAGTTTCCAAGCAATCTTATTTCCACTGTGACTACATCTGCCCTGCAAGGCGAGCCACTGAGGCAAAAAGAATTGGAAAAAAAAAGGAATCTGCTTAGGTCTCAAATTGCCTGCCTCTTCCAGGCCAAAGCAGATGGAGTTACCTAATTTAGCCAGATATTTTGCCTCAAGTTTCTACCGTGTTTGCCAGTGTAGACCCGGCCAGAGTGCACGGAAGCTGATGTTCTTGTCTCCGTGTGGCTCCAATCGTGCAGCCTACTTCTGTCTCGTGAAATGTGGGCTCCTCGTGTCCAGGCTTCTGAGCATTAATGTTTTGGTCTCCTATGGAATTGGTGTTTCCGTATTTTTTTCTGTGATCGTGTTGGGCAATTTACCTTCAGTTTTGTGTGTGTATGTATGCGTGCGTGTGTGTTTTTGTTCCATGGCTAAGTGAGCTCATTGTTGGCACTGCTTTCAGATTCTGCGGCTTCTGACTTTTATAAGCTTTGTCTTCCAGCTCATTTGCTTTCCTCGTGTGTTGAAAGGCTCCTTTCTTTTTTCCTTTTTTTTTTTTTTTCTTTTCCAATCATCCCCTTTCTGTGCTCAATACCCCTCTCTCCCTTGCATCACCTTTCTTTGACAAAACCCTTCTTACTTTTTAATTCCCATCCGTCCTCTCTCGGATTAAAATGGAACTTATCTCTCATGTCAAATGTTTTATCACATTATATCAAGTGGCATGAATTAGAATCAAATAATCTTCCTGTGTACATCTTCTAGCATGACCCACATCCACTGAGAATGCCTCATACATGCATAACGCTGACCGGCGGGTCCTCCCCTTCTCTGCATGCGTGCCTTATGAAAGTACTGAGCCTAGACTGTCCAGGGCACAATCACCCATCCAATAGGCATTGAAAACAGAGACAGGCAGGACCCTCGGGTCTGCGGTTAGGAATGTGGACACTCTGCCCATCTCTGCTGAATTAAATTCCAAACCACAAATTTTCAAGAAGCCTGTGGATTGTTCTTTTCAATGCCTAGGTTGCCTTTTTTTTTTTTTTCCTTTGATCAGTATCTTCTGATTCTCAGTTTTATGTGGCCCGTGTGTACGTGCTCCCGTGGGAGCGTGTGTGCGAATAACCTCGTGTTCGCTAAAACTTACAAACATCGAGTACCGAATTTGGTGTTTAATCTGCAGTTTCCCCTGTCACTTCATTGACAAATAATCCACCCTTTCCTCTCTGTTCTTTTAAATTAGAAGTGCAAGCCTTACTGAAGGCAGCAAGGCTAATTCTCTCTTCTGTGGCTCTTTTTAAAGGAAAATGCAACCAAATCTTCATTTAAAAAATAAGAGTGCAGCCTTGGTTAGCACAGATGGTAAAACTGGACTTGCCCGGCTGTTGAAGAACACAGGCAAATTCAAGCCCTTCCGTCTTTAACGTGAATTAATAGTGAAAAATATATATTCCTAAGAATATGTTTTTCAGAAAGCATTTTATGGTTAGGACTGTTTAAAAATTCATCCATTTCCCCAGTCCCTTGCTACATTGTACTGACCAGCATAAAATGATGTTGGCAACATTGTGGGAACCTCCACAATTTAGTCTCATGTCCCAATTTTGTTTTCCCAGCAGAGTCTTGGTTATACCTTCCTGAGTATCTTGATCTTAAAAGCTTAACCATTACAACCATTCACGGCACATCACTCCCAGCCCCACGGGGGGGAAAAGAATTTCAGGAGCTTATTTATACTTAACAAGTTTCTGTGCCATTTACTTTCTTACTTTCCAAATAACCTGATCTCCTAATTTACAGAATATTGGTGCTAAGCAACCTAACTGATGTAGTGCAAAAAAGTTATTGAATCTGTCATGGATTTAAAACATTTGTCATTTTAAAAACCCAGAGCTTCTCAAAAAGCTTCATTACCATGCAGTCTCAGTAATTTAATTCAGTAATTACTGTTTTTCTATAATCTAGCAGCAAAACATCAGATTACCAACATGTTTAATTATTTTCGGCTTCTGTTTCCTTAAGCATGGTGTTTATTTCTTTGCATCTATGCTCTGCAAGACTCTTGTGTCCACTGAGCTAAACAAGGGACTAGAAGTATCAAGGCAAAAGGGTCTGTGAAAGCTGCCACCCTAAATTTCTTGCTGCAGTGAACTTATTCTTTAAAATCCATTCCTTAATGATAGTGCTCCTGGGGCAAGTTTCTAAACAATTGGCAGAAATCTATTGAGAAATACTTGTTGATCTGGGAGATTTTTCTTCCAAATTGTTGCATTTTGATAAATGGCAAAAATGAATAATAGCAGATTAACATTTTGAATGAAGAAAAAAATATATATCTCCGAGATTGTTTGCTGTTGGGGGGTTGTTGATTGTGACTGTTTTGTTAGTTTTTAGTTCCTGCTGGCATCTGTCATGCAGAGGCATGTTCTGAGAGTTCCTGTTGTGTTTTTAACTGTGTTTCAAGTCTCCTTTTTAATTTACCTGATAAGTCCTTTAAGTTCTTGCTCTTTGGTATTGTTCCCTTTTTTGCCCCTTTGAGTGTGCCCTTGTAGAAAAGGCTGGATGGTTTTCGTGAGTGTTAGTATCTGAGGGTACTTGGATTACTAGCTGGTCATTTAATGGTGTGTTTTCTGTCCTAACTAGGCCACTACCCAGTGCTCTCTGGGCGGTTTTCTCTCTGCCACGTCATTGTACTTTTTCCTGGAAGTGGGTGCTTGTGGGAGATTATCGGCATAGCATTTGGGGCGCTATATTTGATGTTCTGCATTTTTATCTATTTTATTATGTAACTTAAGAACAGGCTTTCCAAATTCATCTTCACCAATTTTTTTTAACAAGCCTTCTCTAGGTTTATTGAAGAAATATATTTGGACCTAACGTTACCTAACCAGGTCATTTTTTGCAGTTCAAATTTCCCTGTTTATTAATATAATTGGTTTACCTAGTCTTCCTGTAAAATACCAACAACTTTCTTGATAATGCACCTAAGGAAAAACTCAACCAGTCCAAAATAAAGGCCAATTGGAAAAAAAATCATCAAACTGTTTCCCATATTTCAGATGCACAGGTATATTTTTTTTAGTCTGAGCTTTTGTACATTTTTTCCTAAGAAAATGAAGTACAATTGTTTTAAGTTGCTGCAAAATAACAGTTTGTAATATTTTGAAAAAAAAATTCAGAGATTTAAAGCAACAGAATATTCTAATATGTGCAATGAATTCAAATTATACTAAAGATGCTGAATTTTTACAAGAAAATCAGATTGCTATACGACTCAAGTGGGAGCCTGGCCTCCTTGAAAATTATTGCTGACTTTTAAGGAAAATATAAAACATGGGTATGAAATAATCTCCAAATTCCTAAAGCATCAGTGAAGGAGGAAGGAGCAGGCTCAAGATATGACTTGAAGACAGTGATTTAAAGTTGAAGTGTCCGTAAATCATGCAGATGGTTTGCCCCCTTTCTCTACTGATTAATTCAACATCTTCCCCCAACCAAAAACATGCTTTTTTGAAATTAGAGATCAGATCATCAAGAGAAGCACCTAAGATTTTAAGGTCTAAACAAAAATTAATTTTCTTTCCTCCTTGTACTTCTTGAAGACACAGACTGAAAAGAAAATCAGGATTAAAAGAGATGTGCTTAGGGTGAATTCATCTGCTTAAACCTCACAGGCTCGGAGATGAGTGATTAAAAAGCCATCTCGAACTTGGATGGAGTCCACATTGGTGGTAATGCTGCATCCGTGCCGGCTTTCTTCAGGCCCCCATGTCATTGTGAACCAGGCCCAGGGAACATTTGACTGGAGATGATACGTGGATTATATAGGTCAATTATACACTTAATCTGCCTTCTGGAGGATTAGGTATTTGCAGATTGACTCTGCCTTTGGCTTCTCCGTGGCAGTTATCAGATCAGGAAAGGGCCTTTTACCAAACTGCCTCGTAAGAACTTAATCAGGCAGCGTGGTCAGATTCAGACGGGACTGCTGCTCAGTATTCTTTGCCTTGCACGGCTCTCAATTTGCTGTTCCATTATCAAATCACATGTTTGTCCACTTTGTGTAGCAGGACAATAATCGAATGTGAATGCGTCCCTTGAAAGGGGTAATTTGAAAAGTGAAACCTCTGCCTATGAAAATATATTGTGCTGTGTGTATATATGAAACCACAGATAACCTTATTTTAATAACCTTATTAAACTAAAAAAGCACCATATGTGTGAACATATATCAATCAAAGTAGGAATCCTCCTGCTTCAGAAAGTAAGTACCAAAGAACAGGCTATTAGGAGAGCATTATGTGATTATCTGTAAAGTGTATCACCAACTGTCCAGGTGAGGGAAGTTTTCCAAAAATAACCAGGGAGGGGGCCGGTCTTGGTGGCTCATACCTGTAACCACAGCACTCTGGGAGTCCAAGGTGGGCCAACTCTTGAGCTCAGAAGTTCGAGACTAGCCTGAGCAAGAGCAAGACCCCATCTCTAAAAAAAAATAATTAAAAAAAAATAGCTGGGCGTAGTGGCCAGGCGCCTAAAGTGCCAGCTACTTGGGAGGCAAGAGGATTGCTTGAGCCTAAGAGTTTGAGGTTGCTGTGAGCTATGATGCCAGAGCACTCAACCAAGGGTGACAAAATGAGACTCTGTCTCAAAACAAACAAACAAACAAAAAAAAAAACAAAACTACCAGATAGGGAGAGGTATGTATGATTCACCAACACAATAGATTGCAGTTCTAGGTGGCCGATTAAAGAAAATCAAGGCTTATGGTGTTCTAGACACTCCGTGAGTTATCTCCTCTGTAAGCAATAGCAGTCTTGAGAACCCTGAATAGGAATTCCAGTGTAGCGATTGGGCCTTGCCTCTGGGGCATTCAGGCTCAATCCTTATAGGGAGGTGACCTTGGGTGAGGTATTTAATTTCTCAGAGCCTCGGCTGATTCATCTACGTAACAGAGATGATAATACACAGAACCTTCCTCCTGGAGTTATTGTGAGAGTGAAATTCCATACACATCTGCAGCATCTGGCTCTGAGGAAGCATTTGGTAAGTGTTGGCCACCACCACCATCATCATCATCACCATCATCATCATGGTCCTATCTGTTCTAAGGTGCTACAAGAGTCTCCTTATCATGTTAAGACATTGACCCCAAACTTCTTAGAATTGCTTGATATACAGTAACCTGGTACCTTTCTTACTCTTGGTAAAACATAGTTCTGAAACAGAAGAATACTAAGGCTCAGGAATGGGGTTTTGAAGGAAGACAATAGGAACAGGGACCCTGATTTTGCCACTTCAAAGTTTTCTAACCTTGGGTCAATGATTTAGTCTCTCTGAGCCTTAATTTCCCCACCTGTAAGGGAACTGACTTGTGACAGTTGTTGCGAGGACTAAAGAACATAATGGATGTAGAGTGGCAGAGTTAAAAATTCAATAAGTCTTTATCATCTTCATCCTCATCTCACAGAACTACTTCCTTCACATGATTTTGAAATGACCTAGCTCTACCCCCCACAACAAAACCACAGTGCATTGTCAAATAAATTAATATTGGCCTTTTTTTCTTTTGGTATGAGGTACAGAAAAGGGAGTGATTAATACCTTTTACTACTAGAATACTGTATATCTATAGTGTAGATATACAGCTAAACAAATACAAGAAAATTAAAATGGTGTGTTTCCAGCACCCAGCAGTTATTACAAAAACAGGGTTTTTTAAAGATGTTTTTCTTTGTGCTTTGATATACTGTATGCTTTTTTCCCAAAATGAGTAAACAAAAATATTTCTTTTTTTAAGTCAATGATCAGTATTTCCCATGCCAATAATGTTCACCTAATACACTGTATTCAGAATTTCCCCCTTGTCCTCAAAATATTCTTTACAGCTGGCTTGTGCCAACCAGGATGTGACACAGGGTCATATATACCGGGCAGGATTGTGATGCCCCTTAAACTTCTTTCGGACCAGCCCTGGTCCTTCCTTCACGATCTCAGCTTGTTAAAGGGACCGCTGTGCCAATTGTTCTGCAGACTGGAGGAGTTTATTACTATCTAAACATAGAACTGATTTGCTGAGGGAAAAAAAAAAATCAAGCTGAATTCAACCAAGTAGTTCTTTTAAACATAATTAGTAACTTAGCAGAATTCAACCAGGGTTTTTTTTAAAGCTGTTCTCTGTATGTAAGGAAAATTTCTGAAGCTAGTTTAAGAAAAAAGGGGGGGCTAGGGGCTGGACTGCAAGAAACCCACAGAGGCCAGAGTACAAGTTGGCTATGTGAAGAGGTTGTGGGATTTTATTTCATGGAATAATGCATAGCTGTCCCAGCTGTGTGGGTAAATTCTGAGAGTCATAGTCTAACATTTCCCTGAATCTGCTTTGGTGAAATCACTTAGACTGGTGATTCTGTATGGATATATACATACCCGTACTGTTTAGGAAGGGTGCTTTGTTAATTCTACTGGGATTTTCCCTGAGGTTACCAATCTGAAATTAAGCCCTTCAAATCAGTCTGCAGCTGAGCTTTTCCATACCCTTCAAATCAAATTTTAATTGAACTGTGACCTCATCTCTATCATCCCCAACTATAAGGCTAAAGAGCATTTCTGCCAGGCTATTTGGACATCCTGTGGAACAGTGGTTCTCAACCTTCCTAATGCTGCGAGCCTTTAATAGAGTCCCTGTGGGTTGCAACCCACAGGTTGAGAACCACTGCTATAGAATCTATGCTGTTAAAAATATGGAGACTGGGAAGCTAATTTAAACGTACTGCGCAAGGCAGTTAGGAAAGGAGCAACAGTTGATTCTTTCATCTGATTTTGAACCCCTAAGTAATTCTGCTAGTTAAGTCATGTCCTAGATGTGCATTACAACTGTTGAAGAGTGTCCTTTCCCAAGAAGAACACAGAAACTGGAGGAGAGAAATAAGCCCATCCCCTTCTCACCTGACTGGTAGTATTACCTATTGCATACAGTTATACATTGATTTCATGACTTGTACCCTCCAGTGCCACTCAAATTCCCAGTGTTTTCATGTTTTCTGTACCCTCCCCCCCATCCAAATCAGCTTTCAATAGATTCAATCATTCCTCTTTTATTAAGAAGACTAAAGTGCTGTCCATCTTGGGATATGCACAATTTTACCAAAACATTGAGCTAAAGGAATTAAGCTCTAATAGTAGATGTTTTGTCTTTAGGATGTTAGAAGCAAGCTCCATAGGATAGCAAAAAATGAAAGGAGTTTTTCCATGACTCAGATACAACAAGTCTCTTGTTCAAATGTGAATCCTCTCTTACCCTCATGAACTTCATGATAGTGAGTAAATGATAACAGTTCATTCCTTCACTTTTGAAGCCTTAGGAATGGAAACATATTTCCATTGCTCTGGACTTGAGAAGTCTTCTCTCTATGTGAGTAGTTTGAGGTTTCATCAATCGTGCACGCAGAAAAGAAAACAGGCATTAATAGATGTGGATTAATCGTGAAAAATGGGTTATTACTATCCAAAGGAAATTGAGTGTTTTTTTGTTAGTATCATCCTCACAAATTTAAATTTCAGTAGCATATCTTCAAATAGTTTTCTAATCTAGCTATTTCCTTCCAAAGCCATTCATAGAAATAGATCTCTTTTTTTTCTCTTGGGCAAACCTTACATAAAACCTGTCTTGAATTTTCTCTGGAGCTTGTATGCAATGAAGAGTTTTTGGTAAGTGTCTTTATCAGAACAGCTTTCTGTGTTCCAGGAGACATTTGGTGAAGACAGTTAATTTGTTTTCTTTTCCAGAGGAGAATGTTCCATTAATCATTCTAAGAAACCAGGCTGATTGCTCTGTTACGTTAAGGTCACAGTATTCTTGTTAACTTGACCCACACAATACTTTTGTGTCTTAAAAAGGGTTTTTTTTCTTATGACAGACTTATGGCATGGAAGCAGTAAGCGACAGACTCTTAGACTACCCGTGTGAGGATGCGTGTGCGTACATGTGCACACACACACACAGAGTAGCCAAGGCACATTTTGTGAATAAATATTATCACATTGCGTTGCAGGAGACGAGATGTACTAAATCCTCAAATACTCCCTCCCCCATTAATTACCCAAGTAACTGTTTCTCCCACTACCAGGCTTCAAGTAGCTTCCCATCAAAAGATTTCCCTAGAGTTATAGTCACTGCTCTCATTTTTTTTACTGAATAATTTTTTTTTTGAGACAGGGTCTCTGTTGCTTCAGGCTAGAGTGCTATGGCATCATCATAGTTCACTGCCACCTCAGATTCCTGGACTCAAGCTATCCTCCTGCTTCAGCTCCTGAGTAGCTGTGACTACAGACACGTTCCACTACACCTGGCTAATTTTTCTACATTTTTATAGAGATGGGGTCTTACTATCTTACTCAGGCTGGTCTTGAACTCCTGGCCTCATGCGATACTCTTCTGCCTTAGCCTCCCAAAGTGCTAGGATTACAGGAAAGAACCACTGCACCCAGTCTAATGAAGGAATTTAAAACATCATTTATAGGTTGTTGTTATTCAAAATGGGTCACATTTTGGGTCACATTTTGAACCTGCCACTCTCGGTATATGGGGCCGGTGCCTTACCAACTGAGCCACAGGCGCCGCCAGGGTCACATTTCGAATAACAAGATCAGTAGCAGCAGTAGCACCTGGAAGTTTATGAGAAGTATACGGGATCTCAGCCCTAACCCTATCCCAAATGTAACAGAATCTACATTTTAACAAGATCCTCTGGGGATACAAATGCACAGTAGTTTGAGAAATACGGGCGGCGCCTATGGCTCCGCCAAACTGCAACCAAAAAATACCCGGGCGTTGTGGCGGGCGCCTGTAGTCCCAGCTGCTCAGGAGGCTGAGGCAGGAGAATCGCTTAAGCCCAGGAGTTGGAGGTTGCTGTGAGCTGTGTGAGGTCACGGCACTCTACCGAGGGCCATAAAGTAAGACTCTGTCTCTACAAAAAAAAAAAAGAAATACTGGGCAAGAGCAATGACTTCAAACTTATTTGGTCCAAGCCATAGTAAGAAAAGCATTTTACTTTGCAACCCAGTGTATGCATACACACACACAACAAAGGTTTATGAAACAGTATTTACCCCAGTACATGTGCTGCAGTCTGTGGTGCATTTTCTATTCCATCTTTGAAAACTGCGGGTGGTAATGAATAAAATGATTTCACTATGTGCAAACCCTCAGTTTTAAAAACACATCTAGAGCAAAGCTTCTCGCCATTGGCATCACTGACAATTTAAGCCAGATAATTCTTCGTTATAGGGTGCTGGTCTGTGTATTAAAGGAAGCCCTGGCTTCTACCCCAGAGGCCAGTAGTAACCACCACCTCTCTGAGCTGTGTCAACAAAGAATGTCTCCAGATAGGGTCAGATTTCTCCAGGGGAACCATCACCCCTGAGAACCATGTTCCCATTTGAGAACCATTGATTTGATCTTGAAGAACCAGAGAAGAGGTGTAGCTGTGTACAGGTAACCCTCCTTCTCTGGGTGTGACACAGCCCTCCACCATCACACACAAACACAATACATATGATGTATCAATGACAACAAAGGTAAGTTCAGGAATTGTTAAAATGATTGTGAAAGAAGTCCACAGGTCAACCCCACGGTTAGCTTGGGAGCCTGTGCCAAGCTCTGAAGTAGATTATGTTTGGGGGGCTAAATGCAATAACACTAACAGTGTGTGAGACATCCAAGTCTCCCACCCCCGCCCCCCACTTTCCCCAGAATAGTCCCACTTGAGCCAAGGGAAGGAACTGGAACATTGAATTGGATCAGCAATACAGATTCCCGCTTTGGCCTCCCTTGGTAACATCTCTTTCCTTTCCTTTTTATAATTCCACCCAGACCTTGATTAAAAAAAACAAAATGTCGTTGCTTCCACCAGGTGGCTGCAAGTTATTTTTGTGGGTCCAAAAACCTGAAAAGAAAACTCAACTTTCCATATTCCCAGTTCAGAAGAGAACAGTTAACAGCCTCCTGTTTTTCTGTTAAATTCCTGCTGAGTTGACTAAAAATCTGGTTATTGGAGTCTAGTTATTTGCCTCCAGTGTGAATATTCCTGTATCAAAAGGCTTACAAGGATAGTGTCACTTGCCATATTGGGTTGCCTTGACTGCCTGTGGCAGAACTTTTTCTCCAACCATCCCTGGACTAAAGCCAATTATACCAACAAAGCCCCAGGGCCTGCCCAGGATGGGGTGTTGTTAATTACCATATCTGTATGCCAACCAAGGTATAAAAGTCCTTCTCATTATTTGTGTAGAAAAAAAAATTTAGAAAAGAACAAATAACATGTAAAATAAGCAAAGTTAAATGCATGAGTTGTTTTCTGAAGGAATTCTCCAAATCACCTTTTAAGGAAGAAAGATATAACACTCACTTTTGTTCTGAGAATTAATTCTTTGGCCTAGAAAATCATCCATTCTATTAAAAAGAAAAGACCCCAGTTATTAGGTGTTTCACTGATTTTAGGAGCTCAGGTCAATGTTTCTATTAGGTGTGGGGGTGATTTTGCCCCACAGGGGGCCTTGATCCGTGTCTGGAGACATTCTTGGTTGTTGCAGTTTGGGGAGTGGGGGGCACTCCTGGCATCTAGTCAGCTGCGGCCAGGGATCAGGGGTGCTGCCAAACATTCCACAATATACAGGACAGCCCCTCCCCCATAATAATGATGATCTGGCTCAAAATGTCCGTTGAGATTGAAAAACCACACCCTAGATACCTCTACCTCCACTAACCCTTTGTCTTTAATAAGTGGGCTATTTGAGTTTAGATTTTGGTATAAATCATGAGCATCATCTGTGGGTCATTTTATCACTGAGGGATTCCAGTCACTGTCTAAAGAGTAGTCTACCTGGCAGATATCTCAAAAATTAGCCCCCAAAACTCTTTTTGACAAGCTTCATCCAAAAACATCTTTTTAGGAGCTAAAAAAATAAAAACCAAGCAATCATTAACACCTAACTTTCTCAGCTTAAACTTGATGCTCACCCATGAGCAATTCCCATGGAGTTTCAGAGCTTCAGCGCAAACTCAGATCGCGGGTCAGCTCAGAGAAGCAGGACTGCTTCCTTCTACTAGAAAGTGCCCCCTTCGAGTTTTTTAGGGACGGTTCCTTTTCATCAAGCAGATGTTAAGAGCATAGGCTTTGCAGGCAGACATTTCTAAGTTTAATTTATGGGTCTGCCACTTACTTAGCTGTGTGACTTCGGATGAGTTACATTAACCTTGCCAAGCCTCAATTTCCTCCTCTATAAAAATGTGGATAAAAACAGTACCTAGTTCGTTGGCTCAGGAGGACTAAATGAAGCGTTGTCTGTAAAGCACACACCACAGCGAGTGCATGGCACATGGAAATTACTACACAAGTGTCTCCTCCTTGTTATCAGTAGTTGGTAGTAATGTAAAAACCAAAACTCACCCTTGCCTAATGCTCAGGCAGGCTTTGCAGCAGAGAGAAGAAAAGTTGCAATACGTTCCATGGCAACAGGGATTTTAAACACCAGAGATGAAATAAATGATCAGAGGACACAATGGCAATTAGCAGAGACCCCAGTTGTGCTGCAGGATCTGAAAGGAAAATTTGTCTCAAGATAGAGATCAGAATGAGATGGGAGCCTCTGAGAAGGGGCCCAAAAGGCAGAATTGGGCTTGGTCTACAGATGCCTAGGATTTGGGAAGGAAAAGAAATAGGAGTCTATGCTTAGGGACTAAGCAAAGAGACATTACTGCTTCTTCTGGGAGCATCGAGCCTCACCAGCATTCCACATTCATTAGCCTCAGCGGAGCTTCTCTTTCAGAACTGAGACGGGGCGGTGGCTTCACCCCAGTTACGGTGATTCTAATCAAGGTCTGTGGGTATTTCCTTTATGGGCATTAGCTGCTTTGTAACCTTGAGGACTAATCTTTGTGTCATTTTGTCTTTTAATATGTGCTTTTTACCCAGAGGTACGCATCTGAACTATTTATGTGGGTTTTTTAAAATTTTAATCCTAGTTGTACATTAAAAATTTTGAGTCGGTGGATCTAAGGTAGGGCTCAGGCATCTGTTTATAAAATAAGTTCCAAAGGTTTAGCCTGTTCAAAAACCACTAATTTAGAGCAGTGGCTCTGCATTGTGGGTGTTTTTGTCCACATGGTAATATTCTTACCCCGGAAGATAAAGGATATGTTTATTTCTACTAATACCCTTCCCAGTTTGTGTGCTATAAGACAATTTTATTTTTCTATAGTAGCAATACTGTGAAGAGATAAGATACCATTAATTTCATTTTAAGACAGGAAACCTGAGGCCTAAAATGAAGCCTGTCCAGAGCCCTAAGATCCATCTCCTGAAACTATTTTTTGCAAGACAAGGTCTCATTCTGTTGGCCAGGGTAGAGGGCCATGGCCTCAGCCTGGCTCAGAGCAGCCTCAAACTCCTGAGCTCAAGCCATGCTCCTACTTCAGCCTCCCAAGTAGATGGGACTACAGGCATGCTCTGCCATGCCTGCCTAATTTTTCTATTTTTTGTGGAGATGGGTCTTGTTCTTGCTCAGGCTGGTCCTGAACTCCGGAATTCAAGCAATCCTCCTGCCTCAGCCTCTGAAAGTCCTGAGATTACAGGTGTGAACTATCTCCTCCAGGCTAAGGATGGTTGTTTTTTTTTTTTTTATCCCCACCTCTGAGAGATGGTTTTTTATTCCCACCTTGATGAAGTCTATCTTTTTCACCCTAGAGTCCAGCATAGGTAAGCCCTCAATAACTCTTTGTTAAACAGATATTGATAAATCTCTAGACCCTTCATAGTATCTTGTGTACTTTGTTCAGTGTGTTTTGTTTCCATTTCTAACTCAAAAAATAGTAATTGAGTCCTTTAAAAATCTTACTATAGATTTTTTACGATTATCATATGATTTTTTTTGGAAGCCTTGAAGATACAGTGTTCTGGTTAATTTAATGGGGAATGAATCATTTCGGCCCATTTGATTTTG
Organism: Nycticebus coucang; assembly: GCF_027406575.1. NCBI lineage: Eukaryota > Metazoa > Chordata > Mammalia > Primates > Lorisidae > Nycticebus > Nycticebus coucang. The sequence continues at coordinate 36,925,918 of NC_069787.1, forward strand.
GGGATTTTTTTTTGAAGATTCATTGGAAAACTTGTTCTGTTTCAAGTACTTTTGAAATAATTTCTAAGACATTTCCATTCTCTTTCCCACCTTTTGGGGCGTTTGAAGCAGAATCTAATTCTCTGGGTCAAGATCTTTTAGGCCTCTGCTTCCCTGTAGCATCACTAGCCAGTCACAAAGATGTAAAAAGAGTGAATGATCCAAAATTGTACCTCTAGTGAGTTCCACAACTTTAAATACAGTGCTGCTTCTACATACCCTCTGCCCCAAGAAGATGGGGCTAAAATGTTTATAAGCCCAAAGCACATTCTAAAAGCTGCTCTTTTAGTTCAATCCCAAAGAGGCCTTTTACGGGGGAATAGAAAGGGCAACTTTCTCCTAAAAGACAGGTGCAAACAGGGGGAAAGATTCCAATTAATTGAAATTTCTAATAAACGACTGTTTAATAACATTTACAATATTTTATGTGTATTTTTCCAACAATACATTGGAGATAATGGTGCCATTTTGGTAAGGGTAAAGCCCTCAAGATTGGTTTGGCTCCCTTGTAAGAGGAGAGAGGAGAGTGTTTGCAATAAGACGGCCATCTGCAGCCCAGAGCAGCCCCTCCCCTAAACCTGACCCTGCTGAAACCTGATGGACTTCCTGGCATCCAGAACTATGAGAATAAATTTCTGTTGTTTAAGCCAAAAAAAAAGTATTATTTCTCTTAAGTCCTCTTAGCAGCCTTAGGATGTAGATACCTTCAAAATCTCCATTTTACAGTTACTGTAAAATCTCCATTTTTTAGTTTACTACTGAATAGTGAAACCATGCAGAGCCAATATTTATTGGGTGCTATGTAGATACCAGGTACTGTTCTAGGCACTTAAATGAAAGAATGCATGTGTTTTTCATGACCTCTTTGTGAGGTAGGTTTTTACAGATATAGAAGTTGGATCACTCACTGGTACATTGACTTCACCAAATTCAGAAACCTGGGAAGAAGGGGTCAATCCTAGATATAACCCCTTTCTTTCTGACCAAAAGAGTCAACATGTACTAGACTGTTAGGAAAAAGAAGGAAAAAACCCTATGCTATTCAAAGATGTGTCCCCACCCTCAAAAAAAAAAAAACCCCACATTACCAAGTGCTCTGTGCCCCCAAATTCATCCCCCAGGGTTCTTACTGTAATTGTCACTATCTGCTACATGGTGCCACAGCAATATACAAGATAGAAATTGCTTCTCTGACCCTCTGGGTAGAACATGGTTTATTAATCATGACTTGTCCACTAACAATCATGGGTGTTGCATAGCTAATCAGAGATGACCCCTTAATGAAAATTCCACACACACCCCAAAAAAGGCCCCCCCTTGAATGCGAAGACGCTGTCCCTGGACTCAAGTTCCATGAACACAGCAGACCCTAGCCCTAAAGATGGGCAGTCTCAGAAAGCACCACCACTGCCTGGTGAAACCCCATCCTCAGCTGAGAGGGACAACCACACAGTAGGGAATCTTGCACACCATATGTGCTGCAAACACCCGCTTCTACCTAGGCACAAGTGAGGGGTCGGTTTCAGCTTTCAGTCTATCTCTCCCCCTGTGTTCTGTCTAAGATCTTTATCCCATAAGAATAAAGTTTTATGGTTTATCTGGGGGCGGGGGGAGGATAATGGTAACACAATACCATTACATCCCAGACAGTTGATAAATGGTTTAGGGTAGCAGCTTAAGTTCTATATGCAAAGCTTGACACACTGGTATTATTAAACAACAATGCCCAAGATTTTCCTAGGAGGCCCTGTTGACTCTTTTAACTACCCGCATAGCTGAGTTTTCAATGGCACTATGAGGTTTCAGCAGTACTTTGCCGGGGGGTGGGGTAAGAACTAATCCAAAATTACAGAATAACATGGTTATACAATCTGTGCATAATACAAATGGAGTTGCAACTAAATCATTACATGGTCATTATCCAATAATGCCTAAGATGTCAGCAATGTGAAAATTTGCGATCAGGTATCACCAGAGCCCTTCCTTGATTTATTTCAAGCCAAAGCTGACAAGGAACAAATGTGACAAGGTGGTGAAGGAAGAAAGGGAGGGAGAGAGGGAGGAAGGAAAGAAGGAAGGAAGGAGGGGAGAAAGGGAGGGATAAAAGAAAAGAAAAAGAAGGAAGAAAGGGAGTTGTTTTTTTCTCTTGAAACTTTAAAGAGCTTACCAGATAGATCGTCAGCTGTTAGCCAACTCTGGAAAGTGGCAAATCCCTTGGCCCCTGGAAAACTGTCTGTATGCATTGTTTCTAAAGAGTTTGTTTATTCAAAATATGTCTGGGTTTGGCATTCAGTTTTCTAAGTGAGTGGGGGCTCGGGGGCAGTGGCTGAGGTCAGCACTGTGCGCTGTTTAATGAAGCTCGTGCCTGCCTGTGGTTTCTGAACCCCACCAAATAGTGGTGACTGAGGCACAGGGAGATGTGGATGGAGACATGAGGGAATTCTTTGAAAGGCTCCCCACTTGGCTTACACAGACTCAGAGAGATGGAGGCCTGTTCGCATTTGTTGGTGCACATTAGAAATAAATTTGGACATTCAGCTTAAAGAACTCACTAACAGCAAGATGCACAAAGAAATGCTATTACGTATTTAGCACAGGCTTTGTAAGCTTGGCCAGGCAAGGAGGCTTATCAAAAGAAATATGTAAATAACACAACCTGCTTTACAAAGGAAAGAGGAATAAAATTAATCCGAGACATTCGTGGCATAATACTATTTTCTGTCCTCGGCTTTTCTTTTTATAACTTGAGACATGCAGCCTAACAGTCCAGCACAAACAATAGCACACTCCAAAGTGAGGGGGGGAAAAACCCACACCCGGGGCATCCCTCTGTCCCTAGGAAAGAACTCCAAATGAGTCTCTCCAGCACAATAATATTATCAAATCTAACATTGTCATAGCCAAATCCTTGGCTTGGGCAGAGTCCCTCACCTTCCCCCTCCTTTTTGGGGGGGAAAAGGGGAGAAGTGCGGGGAGGGGTGGGGGAACCAAGCCAGTCAAAGTTAAAATAAAGTCTCTTTCTAGCAAGACTACTGTCTATAACATGTTGTTCCTTATAGAAAGTGGGATATGGTGGCATTTGCTTGATTAACTTGCTCGACAAAAGTGACAGCTGCTGTGGGTGCATGCGGATAAGCTGCACGGCGCAGTTCCGCCTTTGTACATCTGTCAGCAAAAAGGGAAGAATAAAGAGTGAAAAGAGACAAATTGGTCCCAAAAGACACTCCATTCAACTTAGGAGGTTTGCCCCATTCAGGCGCTCGCTGTGCGCCTCAAGTACTGAGAGCTTATTCAATTTCATTCACTCTTTCGAATGAACCCACAAGTGTTTAATTTCTTATTCTGTCGCCTCAAAAAAAGGGGAGGAGGCAGGGGGAGAGAGCCCTGTGGACGGGAAGCCTTGACAGCAAGGCAGGGTGATCCAGGCCGCACGCATTAACTCATGGCTAATTTATGGTTTAACTCTCTATGCTCGGGTCCAGACCCATCTGAACACTTCAGTGGGGGACCTGACATGCCTTCCTATCACCTGGCTGGTGGATCCAAAGCCATCTGTAGATATCCAGGGCACCCCAAAATGTTGAATGTGTATCTTGTATAAGACATGAGGTTTGTGTGTGTTACAGATATGGGATGGGCTACCTCACCAGGGTAAGGTTTGTGTAAGTGATCTGGCAAATGCGTGTGCACGTGTGTTTTTTTTCCCTCCCTCCCAGAAAGAGAAAAAAAAAAATTGGAGTCATACGCAGTGAGAAGTAGCAAAAGGGGAATATAGTTTCCTGAGATTAAAAATAAAGCAAGAGGAAAGGGCGCCATTGGAGGCAGAGCCCAGCTGTACATGGTGAAAACACATGTTAACTTTTAAAAAGCAGCACATTGTCTTTCTTTTCTTCATCCTGGAGACCCAGGCATCAGAACCTGTTTTCTGGTCTACTTCAAATGGGCAGTCGCTATCGACACCCAAATGCTTCCTCCTGGGAGGTCAGGGTGGCTTCTCTGTCCTCCTGTGCCGCCATCTTCCTTCCTCCCCAGCCTTCATGGCCCTCTGCTATTCCTCTGAAATCCAGCCCTCCTCCCGGCTCCTGGACCACCCTCTGAGTATGGTCTCTCCCCACACCCTCCCATCCTTCTTTGTTGACTGCTTTTTTGGAAACCACTCCATGCCATCTCTGGCTCCTATTATAAAAAGATCATGCTCTTCCTTTATGAGAAATCATTCCCCAGAAAGCTCCTGTTCACTGAGTTGACATAGATCTCATCATAAAACTGCTTAAAGGACTTTAGAAAGCATTGTGGACCTACTTGTAATTGTTGACTTTTGTTGTCTCTGAATTCTGGGGTTTTGGACAGCACCTTCTAGATGTCATATATGTGTCTTTCCGTCATCTGCTTAGAAACTCCCTGTGTGGTTTGACTTAAAACATTTTATTTACTTATGTACCTGAACTTTCTTTCACATCATAGCATGGACATACCTGAATATACAGATTGTGCTTCTTTATATTGAGAGTAATGATTAAAACCACCTTAGCCCAGGAAACTGACTCCCTGAAGTCAGTGTGAATTTTCCTAAGTAAGAACTTCTTCAACTTTGGCTCACAAAACCCTAATGATTCATGACTATAGAAAGTTTAATATGTGCAAATTATGAAATTAGCCCTAATGTGATTAGCCAACCGTGTTTTAAAAAGACAAAGTTGGCACTCCGCTTTATCTTTCTGTTCAGTACATGAGTTACAATCCTTATTTTAGAGTATGATTTCTATAATCATTTCTATATGGTATGCAAATTTCTTATTCAGTTGCTTACGTCAATCTGCTTGCGAATTAATGTGGTTAACTCTAAATGCAGATCCCGTACCTAAGAAGCAATCAGGGGAGTGGGCAGATGCTGTTCATGAATAATCTGAATTCAGTTTATATGCCGAATCCTTCTCCTACCTCTTAAGCCCTTGTATGCATATAAGAGAATAGTTTTCAGATAAATTATTCACACTTCTCACATGAATAATGGGTGGTAGGATGTGCCACCCAAACTAGAATTTCATTTTTAACATAATTGAGCTTTAAATGATTGAGATGAGTGAATTCGGATTGTAACTATACATTTTCTCAAAACAGTAGGTTCCTTTGAGAGAATGAAGGCTAAAGGCATGGGGGTCCATTTTCTCAATGCACAGGGAGGCCTATGACTAAATCCCCAACATATCCAGGAAAAATAGGCCCCAGAGAAAGGTATTGTTAACAGTGGTCAGTTGGTTAATGCCCAAACTGCACACCTGCCCTGGGAGACCCAGGTGGCAGACAAGGCCTGGTTAGAAGCTGATTGGGGCTTAATCACATTGGGCTCATTATTTATGTCTCTGAAAGAAAGAAATGGTCTGAACTGAGAAATTTCAGGTACATAAGAGAGTTGTTCCTTTTCTCTTAAATGTCACAGTGCCCTGGTTTGCTTGCAGAAAGTAAGGTGTCGGCTTCTGATGTTTGCTACAAGAACTTATCTATTTAACTGACAAACTCAGGTTCGCCCTGGATTTTGCTGATCAGCCAGGGGTATTAGAATAGCTGGTGCCCAGCCCATGTTTCATCTTTCATTTAAGGGATTGACCACTGGTGGCATTTTTATTCCATTTCTTAGACACCGGCAGTTTCAGAAGTCATGTTGTGTACAGGCAAGCACAGATCTAACTTTGATATCTAAATTGGATTCTTTCTTTCAAAGCAGCAGGGCTGTGGAGGCCAATCAAAAAACAGGGGGAAAGGAAGGTATATTTCGCTATTTTGGATCTCCAAGTTCAAAGGTGGAAGGATTTTAAAGGATCTTGCCTTACTTCTAGTTTAATTTGATATTAATAGAGCATGCATTTTTATAGAAAAAAATTTACTGGTGGCGCCTACAGCCCAATGGGTAGAGCACCAGCCACATATACCCAGGCTAGTGGGTTTGAACTCGGCCCAGGCCAGCTAAAACAACATTGACAATTACAGCAACAACAACAACAACAAAAAATAGCCAGGCGTTGTGGCAGGCGCCTGTAGTCCCAGTTACTTGGGAGGCTGAGGCAAGAGAATCGCTTAAGCCCAAGCATTTGAGGTTGCTGTGAGCTATGACGCCACGGTACTTTACCCAGGGTGACAGCTTAAGACTCTGTCTCAGAAAAAAAAAAAAATTATTTAGGGAACCCAGGGGCTTTAGATCTCTGGAGGATGAGTCAGAAGGAGGAAAAATTCGGGGGCAGTGCCTGTGGCTCAGCGGGTAGGGTGCTGGCCCCATATGCTGAGGGTGGTGGGTTCAAACCCAGCCCCGGCCAAACTGCAACAAAAAAATAGCCGGGTGTTGTGGCGGGCGCCTGTAGTCCCAGCTACTTGGGAGGCTGAGTCAAGAGAATCGCTTAAGCCCAAGGATTTGGAGGTTGCTGTGAGCTGTGTGAGGCCACGGCACTCTACTGAGGGCCATAAGGTGAGACTCTGTCTCTACAAAAAAAAAAAAAGGAGGAGGAAAAATTCAATAAAAATTAAAAGTCAGTATATTACATATGGCTTATTACATTTCCTTTTCTTTGTTTTTCATGGAAAACAAATTCATACAAATATTTATATACTATGGAAATGTAAAATAAGATTCAAAAACCCATTACTTCTTGAGCTTATTAGCAGTAATAAATGAGTTTACTTCATATAAACTGCTTAGAATCGTGCCTGACACATAGCAAGTGCTCAATAAATGTTTACTATCTTGGTATTTTGTTTTGTTTTGTTCTGTTTTGCTGTGAGGGAGGCCTTTACGTTGCCCAGGCTAGCATCCTCCAGCTCCTGAGCTCAAGGGATCCTCCCATCATAACCTCTACCTCCCAAGTAGCTGAGACTATAGGCATGCACCACTATGCCCAGCCTATTTTTATTTTTGTTATTGCTAATTATTCTTGTTATTAATGTCATTATTGAACTTTTTTCCAAAGTGAGTTAATGGAACATAAATTCCCTGACAGATATTAACCGGTAGCTTTTGAAAAACAGTTCTTTAGTTAAATACATTTGTGAAAACACCAAGTTAAATGATTTCCCCACCGCAACCTCTCAGAGCATTGACTATGCTCACATCACAGAACACGTCAGAATCACCAGCAGCATTTGGTGCATACAGTGCCCATCAAAGTCGTCACATACACATTCACAGGCCAGTGAAAAATGAGAACTAGAAAAGCATTCATAATGTTACTTCTAGTTCTTTGAAAACATACAATTAAATCCCTCTGATTAGTCATTTTGTCCTGTGTGCTATGAGCCCCACTTATGTAAAATAGCAACAGTCCCCCACAAAGAGCATCCAATTTTCCTCCTCGCAAACTTGAGAGGGAAACACAACTTTTCCTGCAGCTGGGAGGCTGCCGCCCTTTGGTGCCCGCACATTCTTTTCTCTTGATTGACCATTGTTCTGTGTCTTCATCACGTACTGGACGTGTCCCACAGCCTCGAGTCCATAAACTTCAAACTACCTCAGACTCAAATGGTGAAAGGCCCATACTCGGTATTTCAAAACAAGTTCTTAACCTAGGCAAAGAGAGGAATAGCCTCTATTGGGAGCTTTCTAGTCCAAGTATATGTCACCGTTTAAATAAATAAAAAGACACAAACTCTTTGGATTGGTTCAGCTGGGCTGGGAGCCCTGTGATAAGAGGTCACTGGTGTGAGTTACTATGGTAATTGAGTAGTATCAGCAATAGTTTTGCTCTCATGAGCATTAAAGCACATAATAATAGGCAAACAACAGTGGTTAAAGCAAGCAGGTAGGATTACTATGTTCTTTTGTCAGAAGTATATAATGTCTTGTAGTCAGTTTTAAAGACTTCTCAACCCTCAAATCCACCCCACTGTCACCTGCTGAGTAATTTTGTATGCTTAATCTCCTGCCCTCAACTCCAAGCTCTCTGCTAATTTGAGGCAAATGGGTATTTCTGACATTAAATAGGGCAGCAAGAAAGCTCTGACCTAGAAAACCCGCATTCTGAAGCACTGAGAAAAATATTCTTTCAACAATTTTGTTAAGACTCTTTTGAATGACGAGGGGGGGAAAAATAGCTTTCACTGAAACCGGGAGGTTGCAGCCTCCCAAGGAAGGGTATTTTGCAGAACAAGAAAAAATGAAAGAAAAAGAAAGAAAGAGAAACTTGCAGAGCATCCCCACTCCCAACTTCCCCCATAAAACTTGTCACTTCGCATTGCCATCCGCTACCCCAACAATAATCACTCCTGCCTATTGCTAATTGCAAGCACAGCTGAGGCCCAGCGGGGAGCCCTTGCACAGTCTCAGGCCTTTATACGAGGCTCAATCTGTTGTATGGCACTTGTTCACACACAAAAAAACTACCAGCAAAGGCAGAAAGAGGCAGAGTCACAGGTTTCTTGTAATCCCTCTGCCTCCCTGCTGACAGCCCAGCCCTAGAAGCATTCCTGGTTTTGTCCTCCTCTTTACAAAATCTGAAGTGACCTTAAGCTACGAGCACGTCAGCTTTTGAATGTCGAGTTGCCGGCTTCTTCAGGTGCATTAAGAAGCGGGGGGCTACATCTGGCTTCTGCGTGTCTGTTTGCAGCACCCCTGGGGCGAGCTGTGGCTTCCTGTAACATGTAAAATATGAGTGTGAACTCAGGGTTCATGGCAAGGAACAGGAGGTCATGCCTCCATTCAGTTCTAAGTAAAGAAACTGGGAGTTTGCAGATGTTTTTCTGTATGTGTAATGACACCACCCCCCACCGCAGCCACTGAGCAACCGAGCGTCGTTTTTTGATAAAATGTGCCACAATCAGTGTGCTACTTGCAGATTTATTCATATCAATTTTTGCAATTTATATATTCAGAGACAAGATTGCTATTTCGGCAACTTTATGTTGGATGTTGTACGTTTGCGTCTAGAAAAAGAGGGAAAGAAGTATGGGGTGGGGAGGGTAGGCAGAGAAAGAAAAGAAATTAAGTCTGTTCCTCGGGCCACCAGCTGGGGTGTTGTCAAGGAGACAAAGCATCAGACGAGAGGGTCTGTGTCCCCCTTTTGCCCAGCGGTCACTTCCTGCCCAGGCCTGGAGCTGGGACATTTAGTGCATCTGGCTGAGAAGAAGGCCCATTGATGGCTACTTTGAGGGGGAGAGTGGGTTTGGGAGGATGGAGAATAATCCCTTGGTAGACAAGTCCCAGGCCACTTGAAGAAAGGTGTCCTGTCCTCCCTAGAGGTCAAGAGCAGGTAGGCCCAAGAAGAACTTTGGCATGGCCTCTGTGTGAGCCTGGAGGGGGAGTGCCCAGCCCTTCCTTTCCACCTTGCCACGAGAAGGGAATTAAGCCTCCTGCAAAATTCCTGCTTGCAGAAATTTCTGTTCCCTGCCCCAGCGCCTCACACTGTATTTTCACCAAAAGAAGACATTGGTTGAGTGAACAGGGAAATTAATCCTCCTGAGCCTGGGGAATAAATGCTCCTCAGTGGGGCAGTGTTAATTGCTAAGCTTGGTGCAAAGATCATTTCGAGACATTTAAGAAATACATGATTTTTATTAGTATAACTGTTCCACGTAGGAGTTATTTCTCAGCAAAGGGCAAAAGCTTTGCCTGCCTCGCGTTATTAGCCTAATTCTACTTAATTGTTTCCTAGAATAAGGGCTTCCTGAACACACATTCTAAACCTTAATAAGTCTGTTGTGGTGGGAGTGCTTCTGGATGGGGAGCTGCTGCCCTTTTGGGCAAATGGGGTCTCAGGGCTGACTTGATCAAATCAGTGCTTAGGAAATTGGAAGAGGGAGCTCGGGAAGGGGATGGGGGAGTCTCTGCGAAAACATATGAGGTGACATGGCACGCAGTGTAAAAAATGCATCCTTTTTTGTGGTTTGGACCCAATCCTCTATGAGGATTCTCAGTTCTCATCTCTGGGCTTCATTTAATTCTATTTCACAGATTTAGAAATGTTGGCCCCGTGGCATGTTTTAAATAAACCAAATAAATGACTGAGCAAATGCTACCAGATTTGTTCTTTGTTCTTCACAGTCTCAAAACTCTGTGGAGCCTTGAGAGTTGGAGAAATTGTCTCAGTCTTGGTATTAAATTCAATGACCACATTCATCTTTCAAAGAAAAATGTTTTGTTTTGTTTTGTTTTTTCCTTCCTCTTTTTGTAAAACTGGGTTGAGTGTTCCAGATTAGAATAGATACATTGCTACACATCCAAGCTTTCTTAGGGAAAGTTTCATTTTCAGTATGGGAAGTGATTTTTTATTTCCTATCTTTTTTTAATTATGGTAAAAGGACATAAAAAATTTACCATGTTAACCATTTCTAAGTGTACAGTTCAATAGTATTAAGTAGGTTCAAAACATTATGCAACCGATCTCCAGAACTGGTTTCACCTTACAAAATTGAAATTCTGTACCCATTAAACAATTCCCCATTTCTCCCTCCCCTTAACCCCGGCAAAACTATTCTAACGATTATACTTTCTGTTTCTATGAATCTGGTTACTCTAGATACATCATGTACAGGGAACCACACAGGATCTGTCTTCTGACTGATTTAACTTACTTAGCATTAAGTTCTCCAGGGGTCACCTGTTCTGTAGCATGTAACAGGACTTCCTTCATTGTTAAGATAGAATAATAGTGTATATCTCACTCAGTTTCCATTCATCCCCAATGGACACTTGGGTTGCTTCCACCTTCTGGTTATTGTGAATAATGCTGCTGTGAGATGGGTGTGGAAATATCGCTTCTTCTGATTTTTTTACGTCTATGCCCAGATGTGGAATTGCTGGGTCACACATCTTTCTATAGTTACATTCACTCGGGTTGTGGTGGTGGAAGAAAAGTCTGTGCATTTGAGTTGAGGTAGGTTCATGATTGAAAATTCACTTTAGTGGCCTCTACTTTTTCATGATATGTTTTCCTGTCTAAAAAAAAAATAAGTTGATATTAATTCATTGACGTTTGACATAGTTTTCTCATTTGAAGTTGGCAAGCTATTTCCAGCAATAGCTTATGATTATTAGGAAAGGAAGCCTTTCAGAGACCATCACACCTCCTTGAGGTGACCACATGTCATAGTGAGAAACATGGGATGGGATGGAATAAAAGGGGATTCTGTGACTTCCTGGGTTTCATACTATCTGAGTGATTCAGAAACAATAAAGTCATTTCCTGTCTGGCTTTGGCTGGCTACTTATGTAGTTTACAGAGACTGCCAACAAGTTAACCAAACCATTAAAACGGCACAGAATGTGTCTTCCAGTGAGAGACTCCTAGACAGCCTGTATAAGCTAATCTTTGAATTAAACTCTCCTGCTTGATTTGCTTTCACAAAAGTTCCTTCCAGACTCTTTCCTCACCTTGTAAATTCCCCATGCAACTCATGTTGGTAGAACGGCCTTCGGTTAAAGGCTGCAGTGCATTAAGCCAGGAGTCCAAGTGTGGATCCATCACTTGGATCATTCATTTAAAATGTTGATGCTAAAGAATTACTTATTGTTGGATATTTCTCCACATTTCAGGATTTGGTCATAAAGAGATAACCACTTATTTTAATGAAGAATAAAATAGACTAAGATGTCATTTAGACCCTCTCTAAGGAGCTTACAATAATGCTCCCAAATGCTAAATTCCATATATGTGTTCCTATAAAAGAATCAAAACTTTGGCCAAGCACACTGAGTGATTCACACCTGTAATCCTAGCACTCTGGAGGTCGAAAATGAGGGATCCTTTGGACTCAGGACTTTGAGGCCAGCGTGAGCAAGAATGAGACTCTGTCTCTACTAAAAATAGAAAAATTAGCCAGGTGTTATAGTAGGTGCCTGTAGTACCAGGTACTCAGGAGGCTGAGATAGACCCCAGGAGTTTGAGAGTTTAAGGTTGCTGTGAGCTACAAGCACTTTAGCCTGGGCAACAGAATAAGACTCTGTCTTTGAAAAAAAAATGCAGGGTGACGCCTTTGGCTCAAAGGAGTAGAACGCTGGCCCCATATGCCCGAAGGTGATGGGTTCAAACCCGGCCCCAGCCAAACACTGAAAAAAAAGAAAAATGCAACAATTTAAATAGTAAAAATTTAAATCTGGGGCGGCACCTATGGCTCAGTGAGTAGGGCACCGGCCCCATTTACCAAGGGTGGCAGGTTCAAACCCAGCCCCGGCCGAACTGCAACAAAAAAATAGCTGGGCATTGTGGCGGGCACCTATAGTCCCAGCTACTTGGGAGGCTGAGGTAAGAGAATCGCCTAAGCCCAGGAACTAGAGGTTGCTGTGAGCTGTGTGACACCACAGCACTCTACTGAGGGTGATAAAGTGAGACTCTGTCTCTACAAAAAAAAAAAAAAGTAAATCTGTATTTTAAAATTTATTATTTATTTTATACTATCTCTTCCTTATAAGACAAAGCTAAAGGCAAAAGAGAAGCCAAATTCTCTAAGCACCTGCTTGCAAATAGTTGTAGTCTCTGAAAGCACAGTTGCAGCGAGCTGTCCTAGACTCCTCCATCAGTGAGTCCATAGGGAGATGCAATCCAGACATAGGACCCAGTCACCTTGAAGAGCCACAGCACTAAGACAGGTTTGTGAAGGCGTCAATGAAATAGGCTTTTAGGCATCCGAAGAATTACAGATATTAAAACAACAACAACACTAAAAAAACAGCACTCTCAACTAAACATGACATTTGGGGCAGCTGGGAAGGTCATTCTTATTATCTATGCCCTCTGATTTTGCTATCTGTTTAAAAGCTTTATGCTTTTAGCTGAGCGTCCTGAAGCTAGGACTGGGAAATACCCATTTCTAAGAGCAGTGGTTTTGAGAATCAAATCCTAAATTACAGCAACACTCAAGAAAAGCAAAAGATTGCATCTTTCAACGGTGTGCTGGTTTTTGAAAGCATTTGGATGATATGCCCTTTTAGAAAGTATTTACTCAGTCCTTGGGGAGCCTTGACAAATCCTGAAACTTGCTATGAACTGCATGAGGTCATTTAGTGCTTTGCCCACTTGGCATAGGCGGCTGGAACATGCCAGGCTTTCTTTGTCATACCCTTTCTGAATCTCTGATTAGAACACTGACTACAACCAGATCCCTGGTGATCGTTAGACCTGCGAGACCACAGGGGTGTGTCACTGTGGCTTAGGTTAACGAAGCTAAGGGTACTTGGGTAGCAGTGTAAAGAAACCCTGAATGACGCTTTTCACATGTTCTTAAATTACCCAGATTGTCAGGAAGAAACATGCATTGAAAGCTTCAAATATAAAAATGCTTCATTACAGTATTTCAATACAGCAATTTAAATAGGCTGCAGGGTTTATTTTCCCCTTTAACTAATAATAACCTCCTTTTGTCACCAAAAACAAAGTGAAGAACCTAGTCCCATGGATGTGGCCAAAGTATCATCTTCCTCTTTGACTCTATGCCAACAAACAAAATGTCATTTCTTCATTAGCCTCACTAGGTGAGATGCTGGGCCAGTTTCCCTAACATGTGGCTGTGCTGGGTTGGAGAAAAGGTACTTTCCAGAGAAAAGATAATAAACCTCCAGCATTCACTATGTGTCTTCAGTTGAAAAACACAGGTTGCTTACCAAGTAGTTACCAAATTACCTGTGTGCTCAGCCATTCTTAGAGTGGAAGCTGCTCAGAAAGTTTGGCACAACCCTGAATAATTCACATTTGGGGAGATGTGCTTTCCTATTTGTGGAGCAGGGTGGGATAGCTTGGCTCAGATAATAATAGCTAACCCTTATGCCCATCCCTGTTGTAAGCACATCATGCAAATTCCCACAACAACTCTAAGTAGGTTTTTATTATTATCCCCTTACCAGGTGAGAAAAGTGAGGCAAAGAGAGGTTAAAGAATTTGTCAAAATTCAAATACAGGAGATGTGAGTCAAGTGCATTTTCTTAAGCCATTGGCTGCACTGCTTCTCTTGATCCATTCAAATCCATGCTCCATCTCCTGTTGGCTGCCAGGCCGCTTTATTTACATGTCTCAGTTTCCTCATCTGTAAAGGGAATCTATGGGTGATAATAAAGGTTCAACTACAGCAAAGGTTAGAACTTTGATCTTTAGTGGAAAGGCATTTAATGCTTTGCCTTCCTGGCATTTATGGCTTGAACATGCCAGTTTCAAAGGAAAAACATGTTTAGAAATAAACTAGCAATTATACCTCAGTTCTAAGTGAATTTCTACTATCACTCAGGTGGGGACTATATTGGACTGAGTCTGAAATTTTTATTTTTTATTTTTTGAGACAATCTCACACTCTTGCCCCAGGCTAGAGTGCTGTGGCATCATAGCTCACATCAACCTCCAACTCCTGGGTTCAAACAATCCTCTTGTATCAGCTTGCTGCATAGCTGGGACTATAGGCACCCAGTACAACACCTGGCTAGTTTTTCTATTTTTAACAGACACAGGGTCTCTCTAGCTCACTCTGGTCTCGACCTTGTGAGCTCCAGCAATCCACCCACCCCAGTCTCCCAGAGTGCTAGGATTACAGGCATGAGCCACCACGCTCAGCAGAGGCAGAAGTTTTTAATAATAGAAGGATGTGTGTTTTTATGTGGTACACTAGAGCCTTACATCAAATACCATAATTTTTTAAAGAGCTCATTTTTATGGTATTGGACTATTACCCTTGATTACAGGTTATGGGGCCACATGTCTTGTTGGGAGTGTGTGTGTAGTTTGCTAAAGGTGATACACTACAGTCGCCATGTTATACTTCAATAATAACATTTTTCCTAAAAGAAAAAAGCAACACAGGAAGAACTGAGTTTTGCACTAGACTATTTTCATGGGATTTGTGACTTTGCCTAATTTTTTTCTCTCATACTGTTTGCTGATGACATCTTTAATTTCATGAGATAAATTTTTTTCCACCAACATAAAAATACTCCACTGTTTTTCTCTCCCCTATTCCTGAAAAATTTTAAACATGAAATGTGATTTTTCAGAACTGAATTTTTAACTGATGCTTTATCTTTTCTATCCCTAAAACCGGTAGAAAATTTCAATCCACTGTGATGAAGGCAACTTTTCTTTTTTTCCTTTTTTTCAAGACAGAGTCTTAAGCTGTCACCCTGGGTTGAGTGCTGTGGCATCATAGCTCACAGCAACCTCCAACTTGGGCTCAAGAAATCCTCTTGCCTTAGTTTTTCTATTTTTAGTGGAGAAGGGGGTCTCGATTTTTTGCTCAGGCTGGTCTCAAATTTGTGAGCTCAAGCAATCCACCTGCCTCGGCCTCCCAGAGTGCTAGGATTACAAGTGCAAGCCACTGCATCTGGTGACGGCAACTTTTCTAGTTGTGTTTTTCCTTGAAAACAAGCTGCCCACAGTGAGAACTTTCTCCCACTAGCAATTGCTGAGATACCAAACTGAAATAAAATAAGAAGAAGTAGAATGAATGGAAAAAAGAAAAAATGGTAACTCCAGCTAAGAAATGGCATCCCGCAGTCCCATTCGATTTATTTTAATCGTGTCCACAATGGTTGATGTCTCATCCATCAATTCTTAAGGTTAATGGTTTTCCATGGGAATGCCCCTAAATCCCCACACTTTCCTTAGCAACTTTCTAACCTCATAAAATGTAGAATCTCTTCAACACTGATGCTCAGGCTATGAGGCAAACAGGTTCGACAGCGTTGTCTCCTGCACACCCTTCTCCTTTGAGAACTTCGGTGTGGAAGGACTTGCTGTGGAGACAGCTAGAACTAGAGCTGTTTCTATATAACCAATCCAGCACTTCTGTGAAGTATCAAGTTGAGTGCAAAGCACTACAGATTTAGTGGTAAATAGCCATCTTGAAACCTGTCCCATCACTTTCTAATTGTGTAACCACAAGCTACTTATATATAAACTACATATGCCCTTTTTTCTCAGCCCAAACAAGATGGTACTGTTAATTATGTCCACCTCTTAAGAGTTCAATTCAGGGGCGGTGCCTGTGGCTCAGTCGGTAAGGCGCCAGCCCCATATACCGAGGGTGGCGGGTTCAAACCTGGCCCCAGCCAAACTGCAACCAAAAAATAGCCGGGCGTTGTGGCGGGCGCCTGTAGTCCCAGCTACTCGGAAGGCTGAGGCAAGAGAATCGCTTAAGCCCAGGAGTTGGAGGTTGCTGTGAGCTGTGTGAGGCCACGGCACTCTACCGAGGGCCATAAAGTGAGACTCTGTCTCTACAAAAAAAAAAGAGTTCCATTCAATGAATAAACTATATAATTCTCATAGTCTGTTTTGCATGGTGCCTGCACACATCTTAAGAGCTCTGTGTTCAGTGAAGAGGCAACTATCTTTATTGATTGTGTATGTGCATGTTTGTAGGTATTTCTTAGGAATCCTGTGCAAAATGACACTTTTTTGAAATTCTTATAGAAGACCAGGAGTTGCCTAAATTAAAGGGATAAATTGCCCTTGTGGTAAGTGAGCATAGAATGAATGGTTCTGTCTCCTTTTCAGCCTGTTTTCCTTGTTTCCACTGCCACCCATCTGTGATATATGGCTTGTTCTAAAAACAAATGTACCATTAACAGTAGTGTCTCTAGGACATCGAATTAACATTGATGTCTTTTGGGGTTGGGAGTTAAGACTTGTATAAGTGGTGGTGGTTTTTATGTCATAATGTATAAGCACAGCATTCTAGCAACCTGCTGTATAACTGATTAGGGATTATCCAAGGCCAACGAAGGCCCATTTTCTGTGAACACTATAATGTCCTGTGAGGTGTTAATTAGTCACAGTATCTCTCAATGCTTCATCCCCCTGGGGAATACAGTTTTCAGGGGAACAGTAAACTAAAGGGTGGTGGACTGGATAGATGTAGATGGGTCACTTCTTGGTCAGAAAGTATAAGGGAAGGAGGAGACAAAAAATTAAATAATCAATATAAATGATATTTCAAGACAACATTTTACAAAATCATAATTAGTACCAAAAATCTATGATGACTGAAATGTCAAGTTTTTAGTTAAAGATAGGGATCCAGCCCTATACCTGCAGCACCCTGCCTCACCCTAACCCTAGCCTTAGTGAACCCTAGCCTTGCATATTAATGGTCCAAGTTTCTCCTAGAACAAGATCAAAACAGTTTCTTTGTATTGCCTATTAAAAGTATATGTGTTATGTTTCCGACAGTAATAACAACAGTGGATAAATTTTATTGAATGCTTACAATGTGACACTCGCTCTGCTAGACACTTCACATAAATTATTTCTTTTAGTGTTCACAATAATCCTATGAAGTAAGTACTGGTATTAACCCCAAGAGGAGACAAAGAGGTCAGAGAATTAAGTAATTTGCTTGAGTTTATTCAGCTAATACGTGTAAGTAGCCAACCCAGTAGCTATAATTTATCCCCACTGGATTTGAGAAACACTCATTCTGGGTCTGAATCTTTTTAATCCAAGACTTAACTCTAGGTCCATATAATCTAAAATGTGCTTAAAGCATTCAAGATGGTTTTGTAGGTTTGGGTGGTGCTCTCCCATAAAACAACTTTCCAGCAGAATTGCATTGCTCAGTTACTCACATGTCCTTAAGACTTGTCCATACAAATCTACAAATTGTTCCATCACCACGTGGCTTTCCCTGGCAATGTGTTGCTTTCTCCCTTGTTTCCTGGAAACTTTTAGACTGAGCGAGAAGGAGACAAAGAAAAGAAGGGAGAAACGATGATGATAGTTGTAATGGTGGAGGCAGGGGCAGTAGTGGTGATGGTGGTGGTGGCTAACATTTACTGAGGCCTTATTATGAGACAAGTCCTGCCGTGAGTGCTTTGGCAGCATTATTTCATTTAGTTATCAGAAAAAGCCTACCAGAGGCTGACGTATCCCCATTTTCATTAGGAAACTGAGTCTCTGAGACGGGATATAGCTCGCCCAAGATCATAAACTCGGGTGTGTGGGGTTAGAGTCTGTGCCCATAACCACTATACTGTAGAAAGAAAGAAGAATTAAATGGCAGATTTTTCCATTAGCCTTCCCACTTCTTTTAAATAGCGCCTTCAGATCTCTGGTTTCTAAAGGCCCTGTTATCCTGCACACCATAGCTGCGATAGGCATCTTTTGGGGTTCCAAATTCAAAACCTTTGCAGAATTATCCCTAAAGGGTGTATTTTTAAAAGATCCCAGCCTACTGCAGATTTTCTTTCTTTAGTGATTCTTTAGGATTCAAGTAACCTTATTTACAAAGTTGCAGATTCATACGTCTGAATGAAGGAAAGGGAGCAGGGAGTCGTGATTTTACTTAAATACTTAGTACATGTCATCAGCTCCTAATTCTGATTTCTGCAAATTGAGAATGCATTTCCCCAAAAATCTAGTGCCCAGGTGTTAGGATAGCTCTGGAAAAGGCATATCTGAACGCAAGACAAAACAAAATGGGGAAAACTTAAAATGTTTTATTAATTTCCTCTTTTGAAGAATCATAACAAATCTGCTACATTAGCATCAATCTCAAACGAAGAAAACCTGATTAATAAGCACTGTGAGCCCACAAGGAAGAGCAGGAACAACCCAGACACCCAGGAATGTGCTGATAAATGTTTAACGACTAGCTTTCTGGGAGGGAGGAAGCCCTGGTTTGGGGTGTTTGCCAATTTCCATGGTGTAAAAATCCCCACTAAGACCTATTTCTAGCTATCAATGTGATATCCCTGAATGTGGAGCTGGGAAGAAATGTACAAGATCAGCTGTCGTGACCAGCACATGACTAATATCCCTCTAGGGAGGAATCATGGTGGAAAATCGGCCATTTCTCCAGCGGCTGTCCTACAGAACTGCCTGTTCTGTACTACCTAACCCTGTAACCTCAGGCAAGTCACTCCACGTCTCTGGCCCTTTGTTTCGTCCTCTACAAAGGATAGCATGGAAGACCCTTTTCACCTCTAACATTTTAAAGTTCTAGAAGGCAGTGCCTCCTGCTTTTTTCAACATCCAAATGCCTTTAAGCGCCTTTCTGGAAACCCAAGTTAGCACTGTGTTGCATCCAAAAGTGCCTCCAATTTCATCTACTGAGCATAAGGTTTGGAAAGGAGTGACTTACTCCCTTTTGCCTCTTTAAATGTGTAGCCAATGGGGCATCATACATTTTTTACACTTCTTTTGCTAGATGTGAGATCCAGGAAGCAAAGCATGGATGTTCCAGGGCTTTCTTGTTCTCCTGGGATGGGAGTCTGCATGTGATGCACTGAGCTATCGCTGTACGCAGTTTCTACCTCCCTACCCTTTCAGCATCAGAGCAAGAATGTTGATAGTACCCTACCTTTTTATTTTTATTTTTATTTTTCACTATCCAAAAGCCATTTACAAGAGTGGGAACTGCTTACATAAAATGGAAGTGGGGGGGGGGTGGCGTTATTTTTTTTTTCCTGAAAGGTGGCACGTCTCTCAGCAAAGAGAAAAAGGCATGTTGCACAAGGCTTGCTGGCAGTGATATAAGCCAGCGCCGGTTTGCCTGTTGTCACAGCCAAAGCAAAATGCCACCTCTGCCTAGAAGCCAGAGTGCCACACTCCTCTTTTGTGTCCCTGAGATGTACGCATCATGAGGCTCTGAGCTTGTAGATTTGGCCAGGAGGTCACTGGCATTTCTTGAAAGTCATCCTCCAACCCCAGGAGGCTGGAGATAAAGAAAGATTGATTATGGATCTCCAAATAGATTTTTTTTGAGCCCCCAGATGACATGGCAGATCGAGCCAGTGAATGCAGAGTTTGAGGCCTGGAGTGAACACAAGAGATACTCCAATTGCAAAGATTAAGGTAGGGCTGCAAAAACGCAGGTGACCCAGTGACATTCTTGTTCCAGCACCCCTTCTTAAAAAACCTAGATGCAGTGACAGCAAAAGCTCCAGAATCCCAAGGCAGGAGGTGCCAAAATCACCCCCCCAACCACTACTACCAAAAAAAAAAGTTTCAGTAAAATGTTCTCATCCCTAGAGGGGAAAACCTGTCCATGCCTGAAGCAGCCTGACCCCAGCAAACACCCTCCTTCCTTCCATGGAGTGAACTGCAAATCTCAAGAAGAAAAACCCCCACTCCCCACCCGCCTGCTCCCTGGAGAGAGTGGGGGGGGGACAGAAGGTTCCTAAGACTGATGGTTTCTCCTCCATGATCTTTAAAAGAGCAGAAGTTGGCTGTGAGGCTGCAGCGCTGCCTTCATTGGGGTAGTGTGGTCTCTGCCGCGGCTGGGCTCCAAGGAGAGCCACAATTGGCTCTGATGAAGAAGGAGCCTAGAAATGAAAGATTGCAAAGAGGGCTTCTGTATGCCATGGCTGAGACTGTGTCGTTTCTTGCAAGGTGAAACTTGGCAGTTCTACCTTGCAAAGTAAAAAACCTAAATTAATTTTTTTTTTTTAAGAAATTAAGTCAGAAACAAGGCTTCGGAAAAACTGTGAGTGTTAGGCATAAACTGATTTTGGATGATCTTTAGGTGAGAAAGGGTGGAGTTACCATCGGAAACATGTTTTTATTTATGCTTTTCGAATCCCCACTGGTGTGCGATGTGTGTGTGAGTGTGTATGCGTGTGTGTTTCGGTTAGCACGAGAGTATGCCTCATCTCCATTCTCTAACCACTCTTTCTTTTTTGTATCTTTTCTGAGCACGGTTCCTATTGATGCCCTATAAATAAATATATAGGTCCATCCACACCTTCTCATTTTATTTGTAAATTGTTTGGTATAAGCGGCAGAGCGTAATGAAACCTGGTGAAGTTTAAAAGATTAGATTTTTTTTTCATACTGACACTTCATAACACTGTTCATATGTCTCCGAGTGAGATTTATGAATATATGAGCAGTACTGCAAAATTATACTGCACCAGAGACTTCCGGCACCACAGGGGTGGCAGTCTAAAGTGACACAGCTTCAAGCATTTTTCACAGACAAGAAGCAAAATTTAACCCCCTTAAGGGAAAGTATGATTTCAACAGCTTGAAATGAGCTCATTTGTAGATGTTTTTTTTTTTTCTCTCATCTTCCATAATTTTTTGGTGTTAAGATTAAAACAGATTGCATAGCCAATATAAGGGCACCTAAGCTGCCCAGAGCACAATTTGGCCCATAAATGAATTCTCATTCATTATGTTTATCAGGAACTCCCCTGTCAGGTACATGACAGTGAACTTCCCCCTGAATTCCGAAGACTCTCTCAGCCTGATTCCCAGAATTGAACTTAGCGGCAGAAAGGGTATGGAATTTTCAAAAGGTAAGTGGCCACATCAGTGCAGGGGAGAAGCCCTCATCTCTCTGAAAACCAGAGACAATGGCATTAGGAAATAAGCCACTCCGTAAAGGGAACCAATAAAAAAGCAAATTGGAAGAAGCAAAAGATGGTCTCTATGAATTGAATGTGAAATAGCTATAGTGGAAGCATTCTGTGTTAGATTCAAAGTCCCAACTGACCGCTCTCAGATAGACCCAATGTTGTACAAATGAACGTTCATGATCTCTGTGCTCTCAAATTCTCTTTAACCATTTTGTTTCCTCCTGGAACAGAGTGGGGTGCTCAAACATGGCTTGATCCCCATAAACGCTCTATGATATGTTTGCTGGAGAACTTTTGTCTCTTTTTTCAGCAATGGTACAACAGCTCCATGAACGTGATCTGCACCTGGTTGACGGACCGGATGGACTTACAGCTTCACATTTATCAGTTGAAAACACTAATTAGGATGGTAAAGGTAAAAGAAAAAAATGATTATTTTTCTTTGCAAATAGCTTACTGAAATATATGTCATCGGCACGCTGCAGAGCTTCCTTAACACAAAGAATATTAGTTTACTTACAAAACAAGATGACTTCTAAAACAGTATTTCATTATAAGAAAAGCCTCAAAAATCACTTCACAATGCCTGATTTATTGTTACATATCAAAGGAAAATTTAATAAAAAGGAATTTGATATCTTTATCCAGATTGGAAAAATACTTTATGTGTTCACCATGCAAAAAAATACTGCAGAGCCCACCATACCCTTTGCCTTAGACTTTCAAAAGCTAGCTTCTGGTGCCATTATGCTAATCACATCAATTACCAATTTCATTTATGGTTTAATTGAATAAAATTTTGCCACAATTAATTTAATAGAAATATTTACCCCCAGCTATTTCTAAATATGTCCTGTGATCATTAACAGAATGCAAATCAATATTGTTCTCATAGTTAATTGAAGTAGTTTATTTTATAATGCGTGTATACAATCAAATGTAAAGGATCACAAAGGTGAGATAACATACCCTGAAAGTGGCTTTTTTTCCCCCTTGCTCTTGTGCATGTGCCTTGGACTAATGATAATTATTTCAGCGTGAAATCTCAGTGGTTTACATGAAATAATAAGATCACAGAAGGGGGTAAATACGTTTTTGATCATTTCAGTTTCCATTTGATGCTTCACCATAAAGGGTTTTAAAACATTCGTATGCAAAAACCTCAAATATAACCTCCCTTTAAATATATTAACAATGAACATAGCTGAATTTCTATTTAACAGTTTGCCAAAAGTCTCCCGCACATCCACCCCTGGCCACACAACCCCCACCCCACTTCTTAGTCTCTTTTGGATTAGCACCATTTCACCAAAGGTGCTCCTCTCTCCCAGTGCCGACTTAAAACCAATTACTGTTCCATTGTGTGTAATTAAGGAGAATTATTATCATCTGCATTTGATCTCACAAAGCGTCCACCCTGGGAAGGTTATAGACAGCAGTATATTGCAGCTCTTAAAAGAGAAATGTATGCACTCGGACCATGGACCCAGTCTAATTTTCATATTTTTTACTTCAGTTCCTTAAGGCAAGCTCACTAGCCATTGCCTGACTCCTTCAATTCCATTTTCTGAATCAAAATATACTTTGGGGAAATCTATTGTTTGACCCTTACTGGGTAGATGTGAAAAGATGACTTAATTTTAATATCTTAAAATTGTCTTTTCATTACTGATATTGCTAGATCTATGTTGAGCATTAGCAATATTTTATTAAGAAAAAATATATAGGTCGGAGAGGAGGTTGAGTATTAGCCTCCTGCCAAAATAAAGCCCCCCCAAACAAAAACAAAAATGTAGACATGTAGCACAGAGAAGGAACACAGAAATGTCACTGCCAAAGAAACCCATTCCCTTTCACCCAAAGCAGGCCCAGCTTAACTAATGTGAAGCCGAATTCACCAGCTCTTTACCTAGTGCCTCACCCAGAAGGCTCTCTCTCCAAGGCAAATTTCCAAGGATAATTGGCTTTCCTTTCCACGTCAATAGCCACTCCATTTATTCATCCTTTCATTCATTATTCAGCAAGCATTTATTCATTCATCCAACATTGGATAAACATTCCGTGAGCCTGTACTTGTGTTCAAGAATGACTAGATGTGATCCCTGCCCTTAGGCATTCAGAGTCTACTTGGGGTACACTCTGCTCTGGAATTTGAATAAAGATGAGACTACTCAAGTGCTTTTTATCTTCCTTTTCCCCATCATATTCTGGGGAAAATTACATTATTCTAAGTGGCAACACAACAACCTATTGAAAAGTATAAAAACTCCAGTTAATCATCTGGATATCTGGCCTACACTATGCCAGACAGGCTCCTACCCTTCCCTGTCCAGCTGAAGACCTAGTTCAGATAGCTAGTGTCCTCCTAGCCTCCTCCCAGCATCCTCCTCCTCAGCAAGGCTTGCAGCTTAATGCATGATTCAGGATGACCTTATAATTTAGTGTCTAAACCAAGTTACTTTAACATTATCGAACTTCACTAAGTCTAACTGCATTCACTAGTCAACAGTCATTACAACTCAGTGACCTTCAACAGGGGATGACACTGTGATTGTTAACACAATGCCTGCATTAGATGCACTATTAGAAATCATGATGGGAGTGGCTTTGAATATCAATACGAGAAACAAACAGAAGAATCAGTAACTGAAATGACATGCAGCGTGATGAGGAGAGTTGTAGATAGAGAGAGACCTTTAAAAAAAAATTATGAAATAGACAACAGCCAGATGCTTCTGGTCATGTTCAATTAACCCTAAGGGATTTCTAGAAAAACAGTTCTTGAGCTACCTAAGGAAATTCAACAGAAACTGCCTGGAGGAACCAAGAACAAATTTGTGGTACAGTAATCCCCAAACCATTGTTCTTGAAAAACAGCCGAGTTTCTTCCCTGAGACTATGAAGTTGTGAACGGAATAGACGCAGTTCTTCCCAAGGAGATGAGAAATGAGCCCCATGCCTGCAACATACCCATGAGGCATTAGCGCCCCATCTTTCCCATAATCACTGCTGCCCATACTAGATTTCCTACACCAACATACATGTGTCTGTCTTATGAATGAGACAGAGGAATAGCAGTACAGCTCATGCAGTTACAAGCCTCAAAAATACTAAAGACCAGACAGCAACAGAAATCACAAAATACCCTAATCACTTGACCCATTATTTATATGTTATAGCCATTTCCAATATCTATCATATTATACTAACCCCAGAGAAAGAACCAGATCACACAAAGGAACCAAAACAATTATGGAGCATATTCCTTTATGGAAATGAATAAACACAGGCTTATGGTTTTTGCTTTGTCTCAGCTAATATAGTTTATCCCGTCACAATTTCTTACTTTCTGTCATTCAGTGAATCTCATTTTTCAGTAAGAGTGAAATCTGAGCACAGTGACTTTTTCTTTGAGAATGCATAAAATGTGACACTTAGCTAAAGGTCAGTGCTGTCACACCCACACCTGCTTGACATCTTTGCCTTCCCCACCATGAAGATGGGATCTCCCTTATCTTTGCATCTTTTCCCTCTTTAGAAAACCTATAGAGATTTCCGATTGCAAGGGGTCCTGGACTCCACCTTAAACAGCAAGACCTACGAAACCATCCGGAACCGTCTCACTGTGGAGGAAGCCACAGCATCAGTGAGTGAAGGTGGGGGCCTGCAGGGGATCAGCATGAAAGACAGCGATGAGGAAGATGAAGAAGATGATTAGACCACTCGGTCCCAGAGTCCACTGGGATGGAGTCCTGTAATCAGTGCATGTCCGTAGTCCGTTAGTTAACCTCATTAGGGAATTTTTTGTCAATCACCATGCCCATGAGATGTTTACCAATACAATTGCCATTTTAGCTATGTGGTACCAAGATTAGAAAATGACCACTGATTTCCTGATTTCCATGTCTATATGTTTACAAGCAATATGGAGCACCATTCTTTAAATACTGTTCATGGAGAATCCATAGTCCAACTGCTAGGTGTGTTCCTGTTATCGGCAAAGATGAACGATGCTTCTTTCATGTACTGTGTGTGCATTGATGGTAAATGAGTGTGGGGACAAGTACACTGAGTACTGTCACTTTTGTTTCATGTATGTGGATGCCAGTTACTTAAATGAGTACATAAATAATTTAATTTAATTAACACCTGTAGATCTGCTTTGGTTTTTTGAAAAATAAAAGGCAGTCTCCAACTTTTAGTTCTTTCTGTTCCCCTACAACTAAAAAAACGAACCTCTTGTGTCCTTGTTAAACCATCCTTTCGTTTATTCATATAGTTAGCCAAAAAAGGATGGCGACATACCAATGGATTAATTAACTTCATTGCCACGGCAAAGGGGCGATCCCATCATGACTTAACATCAAGCACAGTTCAGAACAACTGTCTTCTGTCAAAGTTTATCCTATTAAATGTTATATTTTGCTTTTATGTTTCAATAATGGTATGTAAAAAAACCTCCGAATATTTAAATGACAACCCTAGATTTAAAAATGTGTTTATAATAAGATATGGATATTTCCTTCAGTAGACTGTAACCATAATTTAAATTATTTGGTTCCACACAGTTTTTTATATGTCATGGACATCGCATTTTGATCTGTAACTGCACGACCCCGGGGTTCGCTGCAGGGCTGTTTCTTTTTGTGTAAAGTAGTGGATCCATCTTGCTTTTGCCTTATATAAAGCCTACAGTTATGAAAGTGTGGAAAACTGTGGCTTCTCAATAAATAACTATTCAAATGCCCTAAGAATTCGTGTCTGAGCCTGTCTTCCTCTGTCTCCTTCCAAACCTGGGAATGAAACACAAGCAGCAAGAAGAGATAGGAAAGGGAAGAGGCAGTTTCCTTAGAGGGCTCTTAAAACTGCTGGAGTGGGTCATTTTCAAATGCGTGTATTATAGTTCTCCATGAGAGACTGCCTAAAATTCCCTTAATTCAGACTCCACTAACTCAGAATCTATGGGCATTTGGACATGTTGGGCAGATTACGCTTGCATTATAGGATAAATAAGGGTTTGCTAAGCAAGTGAGTAGTGTAAACGAGAGAAATGTTTCTCCTGTATGAAGAGAAGGCCAACAAACTGTTTTTAAGCACCACTTTAACAGCAGTGTTTGCATTCAAACAAAGTGTGTGCCAATTATATATGATTCTTATATATTTGTTAAAGCATTCTACAAGATTCTTTAAGAGATGGAGTACTCTTATCGCTCCTTAGGCCCCGTCAACAATATAATCACCTACATTTGAAAGAAACCAAATATTTCGTAGCCTTGTTTGCTTTATTTGTATCTGTCACTAAACCAGGCTGATGTTTTCTCGGGGCTGACTGAGGTTTTAAGTCCTACTTTGCCAATAGGACCAGGTAGGTTGGTCACCACTGGTTTTCTACAAAACAACCCCTCTGGACAGCACATCCCCCTCTGTTTAGTCCTTGAGGTCTGCAGGTGCAAATCAGTCATGCTTCCTGCCCTAAGTGGGTTCAAAAGAAAAGTTCCTTTTATTGAGCAACTAATCCACGCCAGGTATTCTGGATGCATTACCTCATTTAAAACTCACAACTGCCATAAAGGAGAGGACTGTAGTTATCCTTATTATAGAGGAGGAAGTTCAAAAAGGTTAAGCGAACTTGCCCAAAGGCTATGTGACTCCATTCAGAAGCCTTTATCCAGAGATAACAACATAAAACCAGTAGTGTAAATGGTGGGGATATAGCCTTCAGATGTGAAGAGAAACACTGATTGCCCAATGGCACATAGTTAAGTCTGAGAGGCAAAGCCAAGATTTTTTTTAAATGTATTTTTATTTTGAGTCACAAAACTAAATCGTATTTCTTGCAACAATTACATTTTTTTCCTTTTTTTCTTTTTACAAACATTTTTTAAATGTGCAAAGTAAAGAGGGAGCATCTGCCCAGTATATAAGAGTTGGCAAAAGGAGGAAAATGTCCAAGAGCCCTGGAGGAAAGCTAAAAGAATGGGTTAGATAATTCACCGAACTGCATGGTCCAAAAGTCATAAAAAGAACCAACCCAGAAAAGCCTGTGTCTCCAAAAACAAACTTAAAAAAAAAAAAAAATCCTTCAAAAGGGGAATCCACCATAACCAAGCACTGAGGATCCTGTTGAATATCATCTCCCAGTGTGACAACCCTGGAGGAAGGGATGCACAGAAGGAAATGACATCAGAAGAGGTCAGAAGAGAAAGCACCCACCAGGTTATCCTTGGTTAGAGTTTGCCTCCAGGTATCCTTCTCACAGAAAGCAAAGTTTAGACAACAGCTTTGGTGTCTTGAGTTTTGTTTTGATTTGTTTTGAGACAGTCTCACTCTGTCACCCTGAGTAGAGTGCGCTGGCATCATCACGGCTCACAGCAGCCTCAATCTCTTGGGCTCAAGAGATCCTCTTGCCTCTGTCTCTCAAGTAGCTGGGACTTCAGGTGTCCACCATGACACTCATGTAGTATTTTTTGTTTGCTTGTTTGTTTGTTTGTTTGTTTGTTTTACTAGAGATGGGGATCTCACTCTTGCTTAGGCTGGTCTCGAACTCCTGAGCTCAGGCAATCCACCCACCCTCAGCCTCCCAAAGTGCTATGGTGACAGGCATGAGCTACCATGCCCAGCTTTTCTTTATTATATATATATTTTTAGCTTTTTTATTATACGCACAGAAGAGTACCCAAATTTTAAGCATACCATTCAGTGATTCATCACAAAGTGAACACAGTCATGGGACAACCACCCACTCAAGAAATAAAACAGGTGGGCGGTGCCCATAGCTCAGTGAGTCGGGTGCCAGGCACATACACCAAGGCTGGAGGGTTCAAATCCAGCCTGGGCCAGCTAAAATCAACAATGACAACTACAAAAGGGAAAAAAAAAACAGCCAGGCCTTGTGGCAGGGGCCGGTAGTCCCAGCTACTTGGGAGGCTGAGTCAAGAGAATTACCTAAGAGTTTTAGTTTGCTATGAGTAGTGATGCCACAGCACTCCAACCAGGGTGACAGCTTGAGATGCTGTCTCAAATAAAAAGAGAGAGAGAGAAAGAAAGAAGAAGAAAGAAAGAAAGAAGGGAGGGAGGGAGGGAAGGAGGGAAGGAAGGAAGGAAGGAAGGAAGGAAGAAAGAAAGAACAGAGGGAGGGAGGGAGGGAAGGAAGGAAGGAAGGAAGGAAGAGAGAGAGAGAGAGAGAGAGAGAGAAAGAAAGAAAGAAAGAAAGAAAGAAAGAAAGAAAGAAAGAAAGAAAGAAAGAGAGAGAGAGAGAGAGAGAGAGAGAGAGAGAAAGAAAGAAAGAAAGGGAAAGAAAGAAGAGAAAGGAAAAAAGGAAAGAAAGAAAACAGGTGGGCATTCTTTCTTTCTTTCTTTTCAAATGCCTCTCCACCTCCCTGCTCTCTTCCCTCTCTCACTCTCTTCTAAGATAAAGTCTAAACTTTTATATCCTAAAACAAAAGAAAGAAAACATACTGAAGACGCTCAACATACCCCACATACGTGCCACTTTCCATCTTTATCCCCTCCTTACTCACCAAAGAAAACCACTGTCCTAATTTCTAACAGCATAGATTATCTTGTCTGTTTTAAACCTTTATGTAATGACAATCATAATACATATTCTTTGATGCCTGGATTCCTTTGCTCTACATTCTGTTCTTGATATAGCTGTGATTCATTTCTTTTCATTGCTATATAGTATTCCACTGTATAAATACGCCACAATGGACTTATCCATCATAAAATGTTTTCCATTTCCAATTATCCACGTTAAATGCTGCCATGAATTTCCTTGTACTTTTAGTGCCATTGCTGGGTCATAGGGTGAAGATATGTTCATTTTTAGAAGATACTGCCTGTTTTCCATAGAGGGGAATCAAAGTTATGCTTAACTTTGAGGCACTTTTATGTCTCAGGTGGTGAGGCATCCCAAAAGAAAGAAAGAATGCCACCTGTTTTATTTCTTGACTGGGTGGTGGTTCCATGCTTGTGTTCACTCTGTGATAAATCACTGAGCTATGGACTGCACCAGCAGCAATCGGAAGTCCCTGTTGTTGTTCTACATCCTTGACAGCATTACGTATGGTCCCTCCTTAATTTTCGACCTTCGGGTTTGTAGGGTGGTGGTTTGTAATCATAGTTCACTAATTACGCAAATGCAATTGATTGCCTTTTAACACATATATGTTGGTCATCTGAAGACCCTCTTAGATGAAGTGCATGTGTAAGTCTTTGTCCCTTTCTTTAAAAAAGAAGAAAATTCTAGAGCTATCTAAAGGCTGGTCGTGAAGAAGGTCATAGTAAAAAGTGGCAGATGGATGAAGAAGATGTCAAGGAAAACTCTAAACTGATAGAAAGCATTTGCTGTATTATCAGTCCAGAAATAGTGGAGTACATGCGATCAGACACTGTGCTAGGAACGCCCAGACTCTCTCTAATCCACTCCCTCACATCAGCCAGCAAGCCTTTCTCAAAGGCAAGTGTGATCTTGTTCCTCCTCTAATTAAAAGCATCCAGTTGCCCCCAATTCTCTTACAATGAAGCCCAACGTCCTTGATGTGGTGTCCCAGGACAATCCTACACTTGCCTTCCTCTCCAGCCCCCTCTGTTAACCCTACTCCCCTCACTCTCAGGGTTCCTGTATACCCACCACCTCTCACTCTCTGCTCTGCACCAGGCTTCTTCCCACCTGGCGCCTGGAGCCCTCCCCTGAACCACCTCATCTCATTCTTCAAATCCAGGCTGAATTTGACTTCCCCGAGGAAGCCTTTCCAAGCCCCACCCTCAGCTCAGCATCCGTTTCCTTAGTACATATCCTGACACCATTCTCTACTTCTCTTTCTCAGTATCCCTCACACAACTCACTAGTGGATTGATCACATCATACATGTTTCATATCTCTTTTCTCCACCTCAGGAGACTGTGGGCTGCACCAGCTTTCCCGCCCTATCCCCAGTGCCCTCAATACATACCTGACTAGTGAATGAAGGCTGAAAGCACAAGATAGAAATGATCTAGTTCCTGTTCTCTTAGAACCCTTAATCTAGATGGTATGAAACTTCCAAAGATGCATATTGACTAAACATTATAAAATTTAGAGGAGAGAGAAGGAAAGAAAGGAGGCTAGAGGCCTTGTAGAGCACATGGAGAGTACAGGGAAGGACTGGCATAGGAACAGAGGCCAAAGGATGTGCCACTCGGCTGGAGCTCTGTAGAGATGAGAAACCATTCTCATCCTTGATGGATTCTAGTACACACAGTAAACACTCAACAAATATGTGGTAACACACTGTGAACACTCAATACATGTTAACACATGGTGAACAATAAAAAAGTACATGTTAATTAAGACATTAATGAATGTGCTCGGTGTGTCAGGGTCACCTGCTTTATGGAAGGATTTAGGCAAGGGGTTGGGAGAGATGATGATGGGAAGAGTAGATTCAGGTGTCAAAGGAGGACATTTAGTTGCATTTAGTTTGGGTCTGTTGGGCTGCATAGCCAAGAGCTAACTACTATTTTTAATTTTTTCAATACATTTAAAGAAATTTCTTAAGTTAAAAAAAATCAAATAGAACAGAATTATATGAAACAAAACGTTTAAGCCTCCCCCCACCCAACACCCATTTCCCCAAAGTAGCCATTGCTAACAGATGGGCATATATTCTTCCAAATATGTTCAAATCATATATGAGTATATTGGAGATTATACATATATATATATATATATATATATACACACAAATGGGAATCATCCTGAGCCTACTATTTGGCACATCACATTTTCCATTTATCAGTGGAGGATCATTTTGTACCTGTGCACATATAGACTTTCCGTATACACCATATAGACCATATATAGGCCAGCACTTTGGCAGCGGGTATGATTACTTTGGTAATAAGTGTGATGTATTTAAGGAGATTTTATGGTCAGAGAAGAAACGGGAGCAAAGTAAGGTAAACCGAAAACCCAGGAAGAAATTAGGATGGATCAAAACATGATGGAGGAAATGAGCCATCTGTGGAAGTGACCCAAAAGACTGTTTGAAAATGTGTGACTAAAGAATTTCTGAAATACCCCAAATCCAAACACCATCTAACAGCACTCTGTGGCAGTTATCTGTTTATCTCTGCTAGACCACTGCCAACCACTGCCATTGAAGTAAGGACAGCGTATCCATTTCTGTATGACATTCATGTGCCTGGGATATAGTGGGCACTCAATAAATGTCAGTTGAATTAAATGGGTGAACACCAGGAAGGCATACCCAAATATGATCATGACCAAGAGAGCATAAGCTAAATTTATTGCAATAGACTCTGTCCATAAAGAACAAATCACAGAAAAAGGTGGAGAATCATGACGACTTTAGAAAAGCCATCCCTGCACCTGACCGTGAGCATGACCTGAATTCCCAACACAGTCATAAATTTGGGTTTCCATAAAAATTGTAGGAAATCAAACAACAAGAGTTGTAGCATTCTTGCTTAAGCACAAAATTTAATAAGTTCATTTCATTTACATTTTAAAATTCAAACCAAGTGTTTGAATTTGTGTTCTTTGTGGCCAGTTTCCATCAGACACATGATTAACAAATCTGAAATGAAATCAAATTAGGCACAATTCTGTAATTCTTGGTAAACAAATTTTTAAAAATCAATATTCATCTTTTATTTAAGGTTGTCTTGCTTCTTCATCTAAATACTGAAATTATCATCTGTTTTTCTTCTTTTGAAACCATGCATTTCATCTAAAGTTGTAAATCTGCATTTGTTATAACTAAGCAAAGCACGAGAAAGGGGCCGACAAAGGCATAATCTGCCAGCAGAGTTCTCTACCCTGACGGTACGATGAAGGTCAAAGAAAACCACCGAGCAACAACTTAATCGCAGACACCAGCTAACGGAGGGGTAAAATGATTATAATTAATATGCACAACTACAAAATAAGAGGAATGCAAAAGCAACAACAGGCCAAAGTACACAAATACATTTTCTTCTTGTTTCCTAAGAATTGATGGTGGGATGGCCAAAAGGAATTGTAAACATAGCTATGTTGGCATATTTCCCTCTGTCCATCAGAAAAACAAGTTGGCTTGTTTCCTGGGTGGTGAATACAACTGCAGAGAACAAACAAGAATTTGCTCAAAGCAAGAAACATGTGATAGAAGATAGTACGGATTTCAGAGAAAGCGCAGAAATGTTGGAATGTATTTAAAAGAAAATCAAGAAAAACAGTGGAGGTATTTGGTGCAAAGTGTAGTTTGTGTGGAAGCTGTGGCTACATTTCAAATCCTAATGGCACCACATCATTATAAACAGGAGGGTCACTGAGCGATGCCCCTCACTCAGTCTCCTCCAACACCTCCTGGAATAGAGTTTTGAGCATAAGAACTTCCTCTACCATATTTTTTGGTTCAATTAGGTTAATTTTGAATAAAAAGAATCCTCAGGACGGCACCTGTGGCTCAAGGAGTAGGGCACCAGCCCTGGCCAAAAACTGCAAAAAAAAAAAAAAAGAAAGAATCCTTTAAAAAATCAAACATCAAGATTATAGGCTAAAAATTCCAGAGCATATGGAGAGTATTGACACCGCAATGTATTTGGAAAGTTTGAACTCTTCGGAGCTTTAATTAAATGACAATATCTAGTTTTGTGGTATTCAAAGTTGAACTTCTATGAAGTAATTTCTGGCAGAGTAGAGAGATGTCTTTCTCTCCAAAACTCAGAGTACTTGAATAGTTCTGATTAAATGATTCTGGAGAGCTTAAGGTAAACTTAATAATCCCCAAATCAAGGAAATGGTGCATTGATAGCTTCTCCAGCTCTTGAGTGGAATCAATGCTTGTATCATATTTCAATGATTCTAAAACAAAACTTTTTTTCACTTTTAAGACTTCTAAAATTGGGACGCATCATTCCTTCCACTGTAGGGAAACCAAGTCATCACCAAACCTCCATAACAAGACGGAGATACACACAGGCTTGGGTTAGTATTCTTAGAAGGTTGGAGGTAAGGGAGTGCCTGTCCCAGGGTAGAACCTTTCACAAAGTGAGCAGAGGGCAGGTGTAAAACTAAGGGCGACTCAGGAGTATCCATGAAACAAGTGTTCATTCCCTTGACCCTCAATAAATTAGAGAAAAAAGATTATTGAGAGGGGGAGGGGCCTAGTTATTACAAAGTATGGGAGCTCAAACCACTCTATTTACATACCGAAGTGAAGAACAAAGTAAGGAATGTCAGGATTTGTAGACCATCGGGTGACAGGTATAACAGGAGTGAATAAAAAAGAGGTTAAGAACATAAGTTCTGGGCTAGGCATGGTGGCTCATACCCATAATAATGGCACATTAGAAGGCCAAGGCAGGGGAGGGGGCAGGTCACTTGAGGCCAGGAGTTCAAGGCCACCCTGAACAATAGCGAGACCCTGTCTTTATAAAAAATTTTTAAAATGACATTTTCATATTTCACATACTTGAGTCAAGACAATCTTATAATAAACAACATTCCTGTTTAGCAAAAAAAAAAAAAATTTTTTTTTAAATGAATTAGGCAGGTGTGGTACACAACTATAGTCTCATCTACTTGGAAAGCTAAGGCAGAAGGATCCCTTGAGCCTGCGTTTGAGGTTGTAGTGAACTACAATAAAGCCATTTCACTCTAGCCTGGGAAACAGAGTGAGATCCCGTCTCAAAAAATAAAGGTTCTAGCGTGGTGCCTGTGGCTCAAGGAGTAGGCGCCGGCCCCATATACCAGGGTAGCAGGTTCAAGCCCAGCCCTGGCCAAAACTGCAAAAAAAAAAAATTAAAAAATAGAGGTTCTGGAGCCAGTCAGACCTTGATCCAGATTTCAGATGATCAGAAACAATCATTAGACATGTGATCTTGGGAAAATTCCTTCATTTCCTTAGGGCTTAGTGTTCTCATGTGTAAGATATAAATAGTCAAAATAACATACTCTTAGTAAATTAGCTGTTGTCTTAAGCTCATTGGAGCATTATCAAGATTAAATGCATTAATATGTGGAAAGTGCTTAAACAAAGTACACGTGCTAAGTGCTCAGTAAATGTTAGCTAACATTTTACTGTTAATTTCTCAAGCTCTTAAGAGCCTGTCACATATTTTAGCCTTGGAAGAGATCACAGATTCAGCCAAGTCACATCCTTAAGAAGCTGCAGTCTACTGCTTTCTGTTCTACTTCTCCGCAAAAGAACAGCTCAAGATCAGCTGTGGATTGGGCAGCAATGTGTTGAGAAAGGTATTCTTGCTACCCACTTCTTTTTTTAGCAGTTGCTTTTCTGCCTTGAAAAAGAAAAATTTGTTCCCCTTATCTATATTTGTTCACATTCTCCTCTACTTCCCTTTGCCTACAGATATCAGAGAATAAATGAATGCATGAATTAATGAATACATGAGTTTCTTAACATTTCTCCTTTTCTTCTGCCTTAATTTGAGTTTCCCTGGAAAAAGACCCTAAGACAGGAATTCTAGTGTAAGTCATTTATTTGGGAGGTGACCTAGGAAACATTAATAGAGGAAAGGGGAAGAAAGACTGGGAAGGGAGGTGGCGCCTGTGGCTCAAGGAGTAGGGCGCCGGTCCCATATGCCGGAGGTGGTGGGTTCAAACCCAGCCCCGGCCAAAAACCACAAAAAAAAAAAAAAAAGAAAGAAAGAAAGAAAGACTGGGAAGGAAAGGCAGCCTTTGTGGGTAACTGGAGTGTGACACTCTGGGAAAATCTGGGATCCAGAGTAGAACACAGACTTCAGAGTCATTCCTCCTCGGGGGTGAGAGAGCTGGGGTATTTATGCCCCAAGTCTTTTTCATCACCAGTGGAGGGAGTGAGGTGAGGGAAGGCTTTTTCTCCAGTACTTCAGGCCTGCAGGGCCAAAGGGCAAAGCAGACTGGTGCTGGGAACTCAGGCCTTGATGCAATGAACCAGGTAGGGACATGTCAAGGCAGGTGGGCAGAGCATCGGTATTACCTGCTACAATCACCCCTCTGCAATGCAGGGCAGAGGCTGTGATCAGTGACGGCCTGCAAACAGCAAGGCAGAATCAGCATTTCTCCTACCAGGAACACTGCCTCACCAGGATAGGCTTGGAAGCCTCTTAAAAGTAGTGAAATAAATTCCAGCCTTCAATACAATGGAATACAATGGAGCTGGGGAAAAGAACAAAATAGATTTACAATATGTGGACAGTGAAAGATGTTCAAGGTATATTATTAAGTTAAAAAATCAGGTGGCACAGCTCAGTGCCCAAAGCTCAGTAGCTAGGGCACTGCCGTATACACCAGGGCTGGTGGGTTCAAACCCAGCCCAGGCCTGCTAAACAACAATGACAACTACAACAAAAAAAATAGCCAGGCATTGTGGCAGGCACCTGTAGTGCCATCTACTTGGGAGTCTGAGGTTGCTGTGAGCTGTGATGCCACAGCACTCTACCGAGGGTGACATAGTAAGACTCTGTCTCAAAAAAAAAAAATCAAGTGGAAGACTAGCATTTAAAGAACACTCTTATTTGTGTAAAAAAAAAAAAAGAGGAAGTAGTTTGTTTTTTTTTATGTGTGTGTGTATGTATGTATTTTTGAAGAGATTAAATGAACACTTGTCATTTTGGCTTCTCAGAATCCAAATTCGTGGAAATTGAAAGGGAAGTGATGTTCCCTCTCCCTGCCTCTGGTCACTAGAATGTAGCTAATAACCTATGCTCTAGCTTAGACCTTTGCCTCCTGCAAGGACCCAGAGTCATGGCAGCATTAAAAGACTGTCACTGTGGCCTAGGGACAGATTGGAGATGGGCCCAGCAGTACCCCCAGCAGAGCGTCCTGTGCTTGCTCTGTCTAGGCTTCACCTCACTTATCCCTGGTCCTGATGGGAGCCTGCTTCCCCAGCCTTCAGGAGATTCTATAAGCTACTCTGTAATCCCCTTCTCTGCTTTCAGTTTCTACTGTTGGCAACCAAGAGCACTGACTGACACAAAAAGAATTCCGAAGGAACTGGCAAGACTGGTTACCTCTGAAAAAGGAGATGGCATTTTTCTTTTTCTTTTTTTTTTTTTTGAGGTAGAGTCTCACTATGTTGCCCTTCGTAGTGCCGTGTCGTCACAGCTCACAGCAACCTCAAACTCTTGGGCTGAAGCGATTCTCCTGCCTCAGCCTCCCAAATGGCTGGGACTACAGGCGCCCACCACAAGGCCCAGCTATTTTTTGTTGTGGTTGTCATTGTTGTTTGGCTGGCCCAGGCTGTGTTTGAACCTACCAGCCCTGGTGCACGTGGCCAGCTCCCTAACCCCTGAACTACAGGCACTGAGCCGAGATGGCATTTTTCAATGCATACTGTTTTATGTTGTTTATTTTAACCATGTGCATGTCTTACTTTTTCAAATTTAAAACATTTTAAAGGACTGTAGTTTAAGTAGATTCTGCTTTTTTATAGTTCATGATTTTTTTTTCTTTTTATTATTTCAAAATATTACAGGGTGCACATGTTTTGGTTACATGGACGCTTTTGTTATGCTTGAGTCAGGGTTATTTACAGGTATATCCATCACCCAGACGGTGCTTACTGTGCATGTGAGGCAGGTTTTCCCCCATCCCCGCCTCCCTCTCCTGCCTGCTTCAGTTTTACTTCCCTCTTGCACATGTGTGCTCATTGGTTAGTTCCAAGGTAACAGGAAGTACGTGTGATGTTTGTTTTTCCATTCTTCAGATACTCTACTTAGGATAACGGTCTCCAAATTGTGGCAAAAGGCCTAAATTCATCCTTCTTCGTGGCTGGGTAGTATTACATAGTATACATGTACCACATTTTGTTAATCCACTCATGAATTGATGGGCACTTGGTTTGATTCCTCATCTTTGCAATTATGAATGGTGCTGCAATAAACATTCAAGTGCAAGTGTCTTTTTGACAATTACATATTTGCTAAAGAGCTGATAACCAGAATCTGTAAAGAACTCAAGCAAATCAGCAAAGAAAAAGCAACAACCTCATTAAAACATGGGCAAAAGACATAAACAGGTTTTCAAAAGAAGATAAACAAATGCGCCATAAACATGAAAAATGCCCAATGTCACCAATCATCAGGGAAATGCAAATTAAAACCACAGTGAGATATCACCTTAGCCCAGTTAGAATGGCTTTTAGTAAAACAATAGATTCTGGCACGGATGCAGAGAGAAAGGAATGTTCCTACACTGTGGGTGGGACTGCGAATTAGCACAACCTCTATGGAAAATTGAACAGAGATTTCTCAAAGAAATAAAAGTAGACCTACCATTTGATCCAGCAATCCCATGCCTGGGTATTTACCTAAAGAGATTTGCTTTTAAAAGTGTCCCAATACAGGGCGGCGCCTGTGGCTCAGTCGGTAAGGCGCCGGCCCCATATACCGAGGGTGGCGGGTTCAAACCCGGCCCCAGCCAAACTGCAACCAAAAAATAGCCGGGCGTTGTGGCGGGCACCTGTAGTCCCAGCTACTCGGGAGGCTGAAGCAAGAGAATCGCTTAAGCCCAGGAGTTGGAGGTTGCTATGAGCTGTGTGAGGCCACAGCACTCTATGGAGGGCCATAAAGTGAGACTCTGTCTCTACAAAAAAAAAAAAAAAAAGTGTCCCAATACAGTCAGCACCTGGGTAAGAAAAATGTAGAATTAAAGTACAGTGCTAGTAGCCGTTGCAGGATGGAAATTAAGTCGCACCTTCCAACCTCTGCTCTGGTCCTCTTACCAGGAAGAGGTTCTTAACCTAGAGCGTTTGGCTAGAACTCAG
Organism: Nycticebus coucang; assembly: GCF_027406575.1. Taxonomy (NCBI): domain Eukaryota; kingdom Metazoa; phylum Chordata; class Mammalia; order Primates; family Lorisidae; genus Nycticebus; species Nycticebus coucang. The sequence continues at coordinate 36,963,964 of NC_069787.1, forward strand.
GAGGTCAGTGAACGTGAACGGAGTGGGGAAGGGGGTTTGTGAAGGCAGCAAACCATAGCAGCATTTGTAGTATTTGTGACTGTGTCACCAATCGAAATCATGGATATGTTCCTATCATGCTACAGTTATGATATCTCAATATTCATTGGTGTTTCTAAATTCCTTTAATTTAGATTTTACTGAATGTATTAAAAAAGAAGCATACCAAAGAGATATATGTACTCCCATGTTCACTGTAGCGTTATTCACAACAGGAAAAATGCAGAATCAACCTTGGGGTCCATCAATGTAAGCACGGATAAAGAAAACTGGTATATATATAAATACAATACTATTCGGCCCTTTACAAAGAGGAAATCCTGTCATTTGTAACAACATGGGTGAACTTGGAGGACATTATAGAATAGAAAAAGCTAGGAATAGAAAAACAAATTCTGCATGATCTCACATGTGCAGAATCAAAGTCTAGATGCAGAGAGTAGAACAGGAGCCAGAGGGTTGAGGAAACAGGGGGATGTTGGTCAAATACATTTCAGAAAATCTAAATTAAAAAAAAAATAAATAAAGGCTCAGCGCCTGTGGCTCAAGCGGCTAAGACGCCAGCCTCATATACCTGAGCCAGCGGGTTCGAATCCAGCCCGGGCCCGCTGAACAACAATGACGGCTGAAACCAAAAAATAGCTGGGCATTGTGGCGGGCGCCTGCAGTCCCAGCTACTTGGGAGGCGGAGGCAGGAGAATCTCTTGAGCCTCAAGAGAATCTCTTGAGCCTGCTGTGAGCTGTGATGCAATGGCACTCTATGCAGGGTGACAGCTTGAGGCTCTGTCTCAAAATAAATAAATAAATAAAAATAAAGTGGCATGTATATCATTGGATCACACATTCATTTTTTAAGATTTTGATAACTACAGAGGGTGCCCAAAAATGCATACACGTTTTAAGAAATGAAAATTGTAATATTCCATATTAGACCAATAACATAAGATGAGTGCAAGTCACGTTGAGAACCTATTGTAATTGCAGAAGTCAAATGTGGCTTGAGTGTTACAAATTTAATACAGTTTTTTCCTTGTTTAAAATGTGTGTACATTTCAGGCACTCTCTGTACATATTAATATAATTGGCATCTTTTAGAATCCTGAGTATTTTATCCTATTCGAGTAAAAGTGTTCGTTATTCCGGGAAAGGGTCCCCGGGCTTACCAGACTGCTGTGTTCGCCGGTGCACATGCAGAGGGCGAGCACGTATGCCAAAGTTCTTCCTCTTCCTCTTCCTCTTCTCCGTCTCACTCCTTGTTTTATTCACTTTCCTCTTTTTTTTCCCCAACAGATGAAGGGAGATCCAGAGGTTTTTTGTTACAGATGAATTTGTATAGCGGTGAAGTCGGGGCTTTATCTATTGACTCGCACCCTAACTTCCTTACCTACAAAATAGGAATCGCATCCTCTCCTTTTTCGTACAAGCAACAGAAGCTGCCTGTGCTCTTTTACTTTCTTGAAAAAAAAAGTCAAACCATCAACTGGCCAAAACAATTCCACCAATGGCAGTTTACAGTTTCCTGCTTGAAGGTATTAATAAGTCATATTTCTGTGTTTCTAGGCAGGATGAGATAGTGGTTATGAGCAAGGTGCTGGGGTTACAGCTGGCTAGCTATGACTCCCCATTCTGCCATTCAAGTAAACCCACCCTTGCTTACTTCATCAGAAGATGAGGATAACCAGTGCACCTGCATTATAGGGTCATGTGATAGCTACAGTAATAACAATAATTATTTGTAATTACTAAGCTCACAGGACACAGGACATAGTAAGCAACCAGTGACAGTGGTTGCCTCTGGGGAAAGAGCCTAAAGATATAGGGTGGGAGGATTGATCGTCGCCACATATTATATTATGGTGTTTGAACTCAGTAAGTACTAATAATTATTATTTTGCAAGAAAAACTTAGGAAGCAGAAAACATTAATATACGAATAACCTCACAGTTGGTCAATGTTGATTTATTTACTACTTTATGTTCTCTAGGTGAAAACTTAATTTTATCTACAAACATACATCAAAAAAGAATGCCTACCACACCAGATTTAGTTATATAAGCAGACACTCAAATTTAATTTAATTTAGACCAGGCACAGTGGTTCATGCCTGTAATCCTAGCACTCTGGGAGGCCGAGGCAGGTGGATTGTTTGAACTCAGGAGTTTAAGACCAGCCTGAGTAGGAAGAAAGACCCCGTCTCTAAAAATAGCCAGATGTTGTGGTGGGTGCCTATAGTCCCAGCTACTTAGGAGGCTGAGGCAAGAGAATCACTTAAGCCCAAGAGTTTGAGGTTGCTGTGAGCTGTGACACCACAGCACTCTACCAAGGACAACATAGGGAGACTCTGTCTCAAAAAATAAAATAAAATAAAAATTAAAAAAAAACTACCTAGGCATAGCAGGATGAGCCCATAGTCCCAGCTACTTGGGGGTCTCAGGCAAGGGGATTGCTTGAGCCCAGGAGTGAGTTCTGATCACACTACTGTTCTCCAGCCTGCGCAAAAGAATGAGAACAAGACCTGTTTCCAGAAAAATAGAAAAATTAAAATTGCGATCAAGACTGACTTGCTACATCACTTTTCATCCTCCAGACAAGCTCCTATTTATAGAATGTCAAGTGTCTCCGTACATCACTTTGTGCCACCTCCACGTCCACTCCCAAGGAACCTGTGGAGGTGTGGGTGGGAGTGAGAAGAAACTCAGAAGAAATGCTTTATTCTGGGAATAAAATAATTAGTGTATCAATATCCAAGGAACAGTCTGGGAAGGCATTCCTCTCATCAGCTAAAAATTAGGTGCCTTTTTAAATATTAATAAGGAGAAAGAAAGCAGCAGCCTCCATTCAGGAACGGCAGGAAGTGAAGTCGTCTGCCTGTTCACTGCCGCCAACGACTAAGAATCGTGGTTCTCCCCGCACGTTGTCTACCGGATGGTAGGGGAAAGTCGATATTTTTAAACTAACATGAGACCTGCCCTGTCCTTAGACACTAGACACATGGGGTGGGGTGGGTGGCAGACAGGAAGCCAGTGCTGCAAGCTAAGTTCAGGGGTGCACATGGCAAAAATGCAAAGCAAAAAGAGCACAATTCTTTCAGTCATTTGATTCATCAACGAAGCAAGTATGCCTGCGGCCCAGGTGATGGGTAAGACTGTGGGGACCCAAGCTGGACAAGACGGGCCCCTACCTTTCAGAGTTCACGGGCCAGTGGGCTGAAGCAAAAAAGATTTACTTTCAAAGGAATTTTCAAGAAAGGGTAGCAAAAGAACGGCAGCATCATAAGAAATAAGTCTTTAAAATTGCCAGCTCCACAGGGAGACTGTCAGCAAAATGCAGACTGTAGGGAACTCTACAGGACCAAAAAAAACCTTGATGTTTCCAAGAAGTAAATTGCAAAGAAAAAAAAGACGAAGGAGAAGAAAAAGAAACGGGAAGAAACTTATAAATTAAAAAAGATTTAAAAGGCATAGCAACCTGTCATAATGTATGATCTTTCTCTGGATCATGATTTAAAGAAGTGACTTTTTTGTTTTTTGAGATAGAGTGTCACCGTGTCACCCTCATTAGAGTGCTGTGATGTCACAGGTCACAGCAACCTCAAAGTCCTGGGCTTAAGCCATTCTTTTGCCTCAGCTTCCCGAGTAGCTGGGACTACAGGCGCCCGCCACAACCCCCGACTATTTTCAGCTGCAGTTGTCATTGTTGTTTAGCAGGTCCGGGCTGGGTTCAAACCCATCAGCCTCAGTGTATGTGGCCAGTGTCCTACTCACTGCGTTACGGGCACCAAGACTAAACAAATGATTTTTTTTTAATTGTGACATTTGTAAAAACAATTGGAAATTTAAACACTGACTATTTGATGATGTTAAGGAATTGTTGGTATTTTAGGTGATGGTCTTGAGTGCATAAATAATAAAGTCTTATGTCTGGGACTTGCTTTAGAATAACATGAAGAGGAAATAGATGGGGGTGTAGAGGAATCAGGACTGGCCATGGGTTGATCTTACTGGGACTGTGAAGGAGATTACATATTTTTCTTTTCTTCTTTTGTATATGTTCAAAATTCCTCATGATAAGATTTAGTTACTTTTTAATTACAAGGAGAAATTCAGCAGAAAACAAAGGAAAAACTAAAAGTATGTACATCTCTGGCTGGAGGGGAATGCAAATCCAGCAAGAAAATTTACCTCTTGCTAGAAGATAGTGGCTGATGCCTATAATCCCAGCACTTCGGAAGGACAAAATGGGAGGATCGTTTGAAGCTAAGAGTTTGAAAACAGCCTGGGTAACACAGCAAGATGCCATCTCTACACAAAAAATTTAAAAATTAGCCAAGCATGGTAATGCATGCCCATAGTCACAGCTATGCAAGAGACTAAAGCAGGAGGATCACTTGAACTCAGGAATTCAAGGCTGCAGTAAGATATGATGATATCACTTCACTCTAGCAGCTGTGACAGAGTAAGACCCTGTTGAAACAAGAAAAGAAGGGCCAGGCAAGGTGGCTCACACCTGTAATCCTAGTAATCCACCTGAGGCTGGTGGATCGCTTGAGCTTAGGAATTGCAAGAGCGAGACCCTATCTCTACTAAAAGTAGAAAACTAGCTGGGCATTGTGGTGGGCACCTGCAGTCCCAGCTACTCAAGAAAGCTGAAGCAAGAGGATCACTTGAGCCCAGGGGTTTGACATTTCTGTGAGCTATGATGCCACAGCACTCTACACAGAGCAGAAGAGTGAGACTCTGTCTCAAAAAAAAAAAAAAAAGCAAGGGAAGGAAAAAGGGAGGGAGGGGAAGAAATAGAAAAGTAAAGAAAAAAGAAGCAAAGAAAAGAAAAAGCAAATTTATCTCTTGCAAGTGAATAATCCTTCTCATTGTACTCTCTCTTCTATTCGTGGAGTACAGGCAGGACCCATTTTCCCAATTCTAGTACATCCTTCACCTGGAGCCTCTGATTTTTTTTTAGGCATAGTGAGAGATTTGAAATGAACCACGTCCAGCTGTTCTCATAAATGTTTCCCCTTTTGGCCCACCAGCTCACAGTAGTAAAACAACTGGCCAAAGCATAGACCACCATGGCCTCATTAGCCTCAGGCTCCCACTCACTGGGCTAGATCCTCAGCTCCATATTAGCACCTGCGTGCAAAACCTAGGTGTAGAGGGGTCAGCAGCTCATTTTCCGAGTGGGGTTCCTGAAGAGCTAGGGAGTTAGAGGGATTTTCAAAAAAATGCTTCAGATCTAAAGCAAACTGAAATAATTTAAATGCCAAAAGAGATGTGATCCTGGTCTCCTTCTTTCCTGGATGGCTCTCTCTCTGGGATATCTTTTCCCATCTTCTCTTCCTCTCTTCTGTCACCCAGGTCTGCACCATCATTACATTCCAAGTTCTCCATAATTTGGCACCTGAGTCTGCCCTAGGCAAAAACACATGGGCAGAAATAGCAATGAGATACCATTTGGGACCTATCATATTGGTAAGGATTTTTTAAATGATTATGTCTAGTGTTAGTGAAGGTGCTGAGAAAAAAGAATTGTCAAGGCCTGCTAATTGAAGTGGGGATAAATATGTACCCCCTCCTGAAGGGCAATTTGTCAGTTGGTATCTAAAGCTTTAAAAATGTGCATATCTTTTGCCACAGTAATTCTACTTCTGGGAATTTGTCCTACAGGAATTAACTATGCACAAAATTCATGTGTGAGAACGTTCCTGATGGAATTCTTGCAAAAAATGGTGAAAGACCTAAATTTCCAGTGACAAAGTAGTACTACAGAGACATTAAATCATGTCTTAATAGCATATTTAAAACATGGGGGACATAATCATGCTATATTAAATAGAAACCCAGATTCTAAATCATGATATCATATGATGTTTATCTTATAAATGCATGGAAAGAAAATATACCAAGGAATGGTCTGTGATTTGGGGGTAGTAGGATTTGTACAATTTTCATTTTCTTCTTTGTAATTCTCTGCTTTTTTTCAGATCAGAAATAAAAATCCACCTTATTTGCAAAAGCAAGAATAAGAAATAAACTTTTTTTGCCCTCTTCCCTCTCTCTTCATTATTGTGATTAAAGGATCATATCAATCGTAATAGTTATTGTAATAACAATAGCACATGCTCATTGAGGGCTTTCTGGCGACCAGCCACTCACTGGTGCCAAGATCTTTTTGTGCATTTCCTTTTAGTCCTCACCACTCTGTGAGGAAGTGGGTATCCATCTTCTATCAGAGACAGCGTGGTGCTCACACCTGTAATCCTAGCACCCTGGGAGGCTGCTGTGGGTGGATCACCTGACCTAAGGAGTTCCATACCAGCCTGAGAAAGAGTAAGACCCTGTCTCTGCTAAAAATAGAAAAACTAACCAGACCTCATGGTGGGCGCCTGTAGTCCCAGCTACTTGGGAGGCTGAGGCAAAAGGATTACTTGAGCCCAGGAGTTTGAGTTTGCTGTGAGTTAGGCTGGCACCTCTGCACTCTACCCAGGGCAACTGGGGTGAGACTCTATCTCAAAAGAAGAAAAAAAAAATGGGCTTGCAGAGAGGTTTAGTAACTGGCCCATGATGAGCCAGGTTTCTAAGTTGTTCTGATTCAGGAACCTACACTGCCTGAAAGACTCTTAGTCCTACAAAGCCCAGAAAGAAGTTTCGTGTTTTGTCATAACCTGTTAAGAAATCTCTGGCTGGTCCGAGTGCAGTGGAGTTTACAGCTAATTGATTATAACCAGTTACAGATTCCTTTGTTCCTTCTCCACTCCCACTGCTTCACTTGACTAGCCTAAAAAAAAAAAAGGAAAAAAAATCCCATGCTCCAGGGAGCCCCAAGTCTACCCAGACTAGAATTCTATCTCTAGAAAAGGCACCAGGGAAAGAGCTGCCAAAAGGTAGGTCTACCCACTCCTTGCAGAAATGTTTGCAGAAATCCATTATTTGTGTCTTCAGCCTGTAACTTCTGCTGGAAGCTTCTTAAATTTTGTAATCTCATCAGAAGGGAGTTCTTGTGTTTGTTTGTGTTTGTTTTTTATTCTTCTCCCCAACTCCATCCTTTTTGAGAGTCTTGTAACACCCTAGGCACACCCATCATCCATTCTCCAATACTTGGCACATAACTGGTTTATAGAAAATACTTATGTGTGCCTCTTGGTTGAATAATGGAGTTCCGTAAGGGCAAGAATTGTTTTTATCTTAGAAAGCTCTGTTCCTGTGGCATATAAATGGCATCCAGTATAGAGGTCAAGACATGTGTGCTGGCTAATTAATGAATGAATTATATAGGTCCTAGCTCCTCTCAGTTTTTCAGGACAAGAGCTTTGTCTTTTTAGTCTATCTGAATTGGAGCACCAGCTCTTATTTTGTTCTTGCCTCCACCTTAATTGCTTTGGTTGTAGGTTCCTGGTATATTGAAGTGCTGAGGTCAGTTTGCAACCTACGCCACTGGCCGAATTCACTACAGGTTTGCACAAACGAATTGTCAGGTATTTGGTCTAGTTTCTGGGTTCCAAGGCTTCTGCCTGCTAAAATAAACTTCCCCACCCTCTCCCAGAGTAAAACTGCTAGTTCTACTGACTGGGTCACTTGCCAGAGAGCCAAGAGTCTGTCTTTTTTCTGCTGGTCTTGTCTAGGGCCAAGACCCAGTGAGTTGAGCTCTAAGGATTTGCCAAGGCTTTCTATTAATGCCAGTTCCTACGAACACCCCATACTCTGTCCTCCTGCCCTCAACCAGATCTTCCACTTCCAAGGGCAACATGCCAGGTAGTGTCTCTGAAAAGTTTGAGGCAGTCCCTAGCATGAGGTCACTTATGTCGAGCCCTGGGCAAGCAAGGGGTACAGGTCTAATGTCACAACTGCTTCCTCTCTGCATATGAGGTCATTGGTAAGAAGGAAACTTCAAATGAGCTCCCTGATTAAGAATTCTCAAGGCAGGGCGGTGCCTGTGGCTCAAAGGAGTAGGGCGCTGGCCCCATATGCTGAGGTGGAGGTTCAAACCCATCCCCGGGGGAGGGGCAGGAAGGATGGCGGATGGCGAGGGAGGGTGATTGGTGGGACCACACCTACGGTGCATCTTACAAGGGTACATGTGAAACTTAGTAAATGTAGAATGTAAATGTCTCAACATAATAACTAAGAAAATGCCAGGAAGGCTATGTTAACCAGTGTGATGAAAATATGTCAAATGGTATATAAAACCAGTGTATGGTGCCCCATGATTCCATTACTGTACACAGCTGTGATTTAATAATTAAAAAAAATAAAAAACCAGCCCCAGCCAAAAAAAAAAGAATTCTCGAGTCCATTGCAGGTTTCCTGGGAACTGCACAGCTCCAAAGACAACTGAAATTTAGATGCAGCATGCTTTAAAAAGTCTATGTGAAGCTACTAGACTTGGTGGCTCATGCCTGTAATCCTAGCACTAAGGGAGGCCAAGATAGGTGGATTGCCTGAGCTCAGGAGATCCAGACCAGCCTGAGGAAAATGAGACCCTGTCTCTACTGAAAATAGAAAAACAAGCCCGGTGTTGTGGCAGGCCCCTGTAGTCCCAGTTACTCAGGAGGCTGAGACAAGAGGATCACTTGAGCCCAAGAGTTTGAGGTTGCTGTGAGCTATGATTCTTCGGCACTCTACCCAAGCAATTGAATTAGACTCTGTCTCAAAAAAAATTAAATTAAATTAAATTAAATCAAAATAAGATAAAATGAAACAGAACTCTATAGGAGAGGTCAATTAATTGATGAGTTGGCTGGTCCAGAGGAAGAAACTAAAGGAGCATCACTCATGGGGCAGGTGAGAAGCAGTGTCTCTTTGGGGAACTGGGGATGGCAGCAAGTCAGACAATCCCACGGTGACTTATTTATTTGACAGATATGTGGATATTATAATGCATATATAGAAATGGAAACAAATAAGTATATTTAACAGAAATATAGAAAAGCATACAAATAATAAGTGTACACAACTTGATGAAAATTCACAAACCAGAACCCAGATCAGCACACAGACCTTTCTCAGTACACTAGAAGCCCTTGTTATGTGCCCAAATTCTGCCCATTTTGGACGGAATCATGCAAGTAGTATGAAGTAATCAGACATGGCTGCTTTTGCTCAACATTAAGTTTGTGAAACTCATTCATGCTTTTAAGTGTTATCAATAGTTTGTTGATGTGTAATAATGTCTAGTATTTCATTTTATGAACATACCACTATTTATGTATGGGTTCCATCCTTGATGGTTATTCGGATAGTCTCCAATGTATGGCTATTACAAACAGTGCTGTTATGAACATGCCACCTAGCACATGTGTTTTGATGAACAGAACACATTTCTGCTGGGCATAGACTTGGGAGTATTGCTGGGTCATAAATAATGTGAATATGCAACCTTAGTAGATGCTTCCATCTAATTTTCCAAAGGGTTTGTGTTGATTATCATTCCATACAAGTACAGGCTCATTACTTAGCTTTGGGTTTTCAGCATGGTGCTTAGGACTACAGTTCTGGAAACAACATTTTACTAATTACATGAGCTTGGACATGTTACTAAGCTTCCAAGAGCTTCAGTTTTCTCACCTGTGTTATGGGAATATTGATTATATACACTGGTTTCATAAGATGATGTGAGAACTGACTGGCGGGTATTTAACTTAGTGCTGTGTCTGGATAGAAGAAGCCCTCAGTAATAAGCAACCATCTGCTAATGCTATCCTAGCTTCATTCCCAAAGAGGAAGGGTCTGTGTGTACCAAGAAGACAGCAATGGAAGCAGAAAAAGATTGATTCACTTTTGGAGGTGAAGCATTTTTGGAATTCCCTTTTCGTCTTACCTAAGTTCCTTTTTGTCAGTCTGCAAACTCGGGAGCTGTTACCTGGGTAAGGAAAAGATGGGATTCTGCTGAAAGCTCTAGAGACAAGGGCAGTAAAGAACTTTTCCATTCACACACACACAGAGGGGAAGTTCTTACTAAATCAAACAAAACAAAATAAACAAAACAGAGCTGAGGAATTCTCTTGCAAAGCGATTACTATGTTTCAGGTTCTCATGCAATGCTCCATCCAACTCAGATCTACTGTGCTGGGCAAACTTACAGAAGTTTAGGGGAATGTGAAATTGGTTCATCTCACCCTTTTCCCCCTCCAGTCCCTTTTCCCTGCCGGCTTAACTCCTGCTCTCAGCACTTAACGCTAATACCTTTGGGCAGGCTCCACCGCGGAGTTTAACCAGCTGCCAAGTTAGATAATGCCGAGGATCCTAAGCCATCTTCCCGGGGAGTCGGAAATCGACATCTCCCAACTATGCAGGATCAGTCACTCACAGAATGCCTTTTATTTTGAATATACATATACATGTATGTGTGTATAGTGTATTTATATCATCTATAAAGGGTATCGTAATTGTTCTTTATAAACAATTTTTTCCTTTGGGTTGCACATCAAAATCGTGTAGCAAGAGGAAAACCCAGGTGGGCAAAATGACTTCCTTCCCTCTCTGCGCCCCACAAAATGACACGTCTGCTGGCGAATTGCAGCATGCGGGTACTGGATCAGATTCCTGATTAAACAGCATTTCTAGTGAAGTGTTGTCGATAGTATACAAGTATATATATATATGACATGCATATATATGTTTATGATTTTATACGTATCCAGGGCAGAGAGGAGAGTGCACCAAACTTGTACAGATAAAGATTGTAGATATGCTCTTTTGGAATCCCTTTCTGGCCTAGGAGCAAGTACACTGCACAAATGTCTGTTTATATAGATGCAGCCAATGTCCTCAGATGTGATCTCTCTGAGGGGGTGGGAGGATCCTGGAAATCGTGGTAAGTTTGCAGCAGCGGCCCTCCTCCCCTCCACATCTCGCCCCAGGCTGCAAAGCCGGTTTGCCCCTGGCTTTTAGGAGCCTCGCACGCTCCAGGATGAAAACTAGTCCTTGGGTACACTGAGATTTGCAAAGAATGCAACCCGCGCAGTAAAACAGCCGCAGGGTACAGTGGGACGGGAGCTTGGCCACTCTGCCTGCGCTCGTCGTTCCCAAATGATGCGGGTAGGTGCAGACGGTTCTGGCCCATCTGTCCCTAGAGGCCGGGGCCTGGGACCTGCTCCCCCGCTCTGCGCCAGTACCGGGAACCAGGGAGCTCTGTGCGCGCCTGGCCTCGCCAGGCTGGGGTATCTGGGGCTCTTTGTCTCCCGACAGCGCTAATCCTGAAAACAACGCGCACAGAACGCAGAGGCCCCTACGCCTTGGACAAGCCTGCCATCCGCAAGCCTGTTCAAATGTTTCCTGTAAAATGCTTCCTGGGGAAAAAAGGAGAATCGCAAAAGAATTTCTCTTCAGTAGTTAATCTATTTTCATCAGCAGTTAAGCGCCGCACCAAGTAAATCAGATTCTAAATGTCCTGAAGGAGAGAAGGGAGGGAAGAAAGGAGGAACGAAAAGAGGAAGGAAAAAAGGAGGGAGGAACGGCAGGAATGGAGGGAGGGGTGAAGGAAGGGGATGAGAGAGGAGGAGGCCACTCCTTAAACCATAAGGTTATTTGATTTTTTGTTTGGGCTTGGTTTTTTGTTTTTTTTTTTCCCTCTCCTTCCAAACAAGTCACTGAGGACCAGCATTAAAGAACATCAAATTTGCCCAGTAAGTGTCTTTCCAAACTTAACAGCCCTGAGCAAACCCTCTCCCCCAAAGCTGCTCACCCGAGATGGCACGCATGGGATGATGTATTAAGTATTGCAACCAGACAAGAAAATAATAATGTTTTTAAAAATATGTATAGTGCCTCTTCTCACCCAGAACCAAGAGATATTCTCCGCTGGGGCTGAAATTGCAACACCTTCTTTGACTGGCAATGCTTGCCTTTTCCTAACGTGGTGCAAATGTGTCAGCTTTTGCACAAGAAAGGGATTTTCCTCTGAGGTTGTCTAGCTGCAGGAAGGCATCTGCTAAGTAATTTGTCCTAACGTGAGGGTGATCTCTGGCATTAAAAACAAAAATTTTTTTAATGTAAAAAGTCATCATTACAGTGGTTCGGGTTAGTGACCATAAAATGGCCAGAGGGAAGGGGCAGGAGGAAAGGCTCTAGCCTGGCCAGTCATATTTAATATGCTTCCCACAAGAGAAGCTCCTGTAAAATCAATAGACAGCCGCCAGCTGTGCTTAAACCTGCGACTTCAATTAAAACACTGCGCTGCAGTCCTTGGGTTTGGGTCCAGATCCCCAGTCAGTGGTGTACAAGTCTCTCGGCCAGGGCGCGGCGTCGCACCGCGGTGGATCCTAGAGGTCACCGCCCGGGTCAGGTCCTGCAGCGCCACAGGCGCGCCTGGCCTTGGACTGCTCTGCAGCGTGGGAAGGATACTGGCCACGGAGGGGCTTCAGGTCTAACTGGAGGTGTTTCCCTACCGCGGCCCGGATGTTGAGGCCTGGGTGAGGACCCGATGCCAAAGAAGGAAAATCGTCTGCCTTTCGGCTGGGACGATCCTAAGGAAATAGACCTCCCTATTTCCGGCTGGAGAAGGGCCCATCCAGATCCGGGGTCTTGCATGAGTGGCGGACTGCTGGCGGCCTGGGTGCCCCAAAATTGTCCGTGCACGTCCTTAGAATGTGGCCTCCGGGGCAGAGCGCGCTGGGGCCTAGCAGGCCTCTGCTGGCCTTGCTTGCACCGGGACCGCGATTCCTCCCTGTCAGGTGTCCTGCTGGGTCTTGCTTTCCTGGAGGCTCCAATGCCTCCACGGCGGAGCTGGTATACCAGTCTGGATGGGATGAGAGATTGGGACTTCCAGGATGTCACGGGCGCCTCAGCCCACTTCTACTGGAAAATCACAGCTTTAAGAGACAGGATTCTTCTACTGGAAAATCCATCCCTTTAACGGACAAGACTTGAGGAAGGGAGTGGAGTGAGAGGATTAGGAAAACTATTTTTATGAATGAATCCTGTGTCCCTGAAGCACCTGCCCATCTCTACAGCCTCCTGTTGCCCTTCATGCTGAGTTACTTGGGATTTTCCCTCACTGAAAATCGTAGGTAGAAAAGTCTTCTGTAATCGCACAGAACCCCTCTATCACACTCCCTAAAACTGTGAAATTTTAATTTCTGTAGTTGTCCCTCTTTTCCTTATAAGCAGTTTACCACCACCACCACCACCACCCCACCCCCTAATCCCCCCAGTGATTCTGGGTATAAGAATGAATTTGGAGGGTTGGGGCAGTGAATGGAAATCTCAGCACTCCTTCCACCATGCACCACGTTTCCCCAGTCCTCTATTATTCTGCCTGAAATCATCTCATTTACAGAAAATATTTGTTTGCACTATTAGTTGGTACTGGAGTTAATTACTCAATGTGTTAACGTGAAGTAATATGTATAAAAGTAGGATCAGTGTTTATTGTGTGGGTGAGCTGTTGAGCGGTGCTTGAATAAACTGCAATTAGGGTTAGATAGAGATTAATTAACATGTGAGTGGCAAGGTGTAAAATAGTTTCCAACCCTCCACTTCAATATAATCTGCAAGGGAGGGAAGGAGAAGTTTGTGGAAGCTAATTAAATACTTTCATAAAAGCCAGTGTATTCACCCAACATTTGGAAAGAGAGGCACATTAGAGGCAACTTGTTTTTACCCAAATGTTTTCTTTCTGTGGAGGTAGCACTCCTTTGTGATGCCGGCAAGAGAGAGATGGCTTATGCAACCATAAAAAATGATAGGGATGGCGAGGCAGGTTCATGGGAAGCCCTTGGAAGCCTTTCAGCCTGATGGAGCTTTCAGACCAGCAGATCTTTCAAGCTGCTGCGGAGATCAACAATTACCCAATGTGGAAAAAGTGTTAGGGTGCAGAGCTGGTGGCAAACGGGATCCACAGAAAAGTCGTGATAGAAATTCGGGTCTTGAGATCCTGCAGGTGTACTGATGTTATTTCAATGGTGGGGTGAGTTGGTTTGTTTCCTGTGTGGTGGGAGGAGGGATAATCCGTGCTCTCCTGTTCACATTAACATACAGATGGGGGTAGATTAGGTCTGGGATCCTGCCTCTTTGAACATCTCCTAAATTAAATGGGCTGTATGGAACTGTTCTCCTCCACACAAGAAAACTTCTTTCTAGCTTGGAAATCTGGAAATTGGGGTAGAGGTAAAATTAAGGGAACAAACATGATTGCCAAATGCAGGGGCAGTTTTGGAGTTTCGCAGGGTGTGAGTGTTAACTCACTGCAGTCCACTGCCAGGTCACCTTCCCGTGAGACTATTTGTTCACCTCTTTTTGCTTTCCAGATATGTCTGTCTTTTTCCTTACCTGCTATGTTCACATCTTGTCTAAAATTGTATGTTAAGAGAGCTGAAACTGGATGGGTGGAGAGAAAGAAAGAGAAGTTCTGAAGGGAAAAGGGAGTTATTTGCTTGAAGTTAAAACTAGAGCAGTCTTCTACAGTCTCTTGACAGTTTTCTGGAGAAGTTCTGCAGTGCTGAGGGGCCTGGGATGGTACACACGGCCCTTTCAACACTTGCTCTCAAATGAAGAAGAGGGTTTGCCTCTAACAGCACTTTCTTGGGCTCCACATGATCGTATGTCTTTGGAGATGGAATTCACTACCAAACCCTCAACCCTGTTTGCTCATATTATACCCACTGTAATCCTCTTAAACTGTGGTTGCCACTACAAAGCTCCTGGTCTTGCAAAAGCCGGCTGGCAAGATATAATTGTCCCTCGAACAAAACAGGCAAAAGTTTTCAAAAACCTCTGCGCCCCCTCCTCCCTCTTTCCAAAACCTAATTCTCTCGCTGGCTCTCTTGCTAGCCACCTCCCACCCCCAAGAACCCTCAGCCTCCACCACTTTTGTTGTCGCCAAGAGCACCCGGCCTGTTGAAAGTGCTGGAGCGTCTTTGAGCAGTTTGTTGTGATACGCAGGTGGAATGGTCTGCAAACAGATGAATTCAGCCCCTCCAAACCAAGCGCGGAGCGCGCTGCTTTTGTGCGCCAGGCACAAAACGCTGAATTCCTCCGAACTTACTTGGGGCCTGTCTAGAAAAGGGCCTTTTCTTCCCTCTGCTTGTACCTCTGGCCACACTAAGTCTCTGCCCGCCCCTCATCAGGCCCCCTCCCTCTCCTCTCTGATAATCCTTCTCTTTATTTTAGAAAAACACAAAACCCGGTTCCACGCAGTGCTTTAGTGGCTAAAAGTGAAAGAGCTGCCTTGGCAGAATTCAGCTCTATGAATCACTTCGGAAAATTGGTTCCACTGAATGGCCTTAGGAGGAAAAACGTTTTAATAGGATCCAGGGGAGGTTCTGCTGTTTCAATCTGCTCCTTAAACAGGTGGAGATTGGACCTTCTCAATTATACAAACAGTAAGTACCCATCAGCCGGCGGAGCTGCGCTCCCAGTCCTCCCCGCACGCAGCCTTCAACCAGCAGCAGAGCCTGGCTCTGCCTTAGAAACCGGATCATAAATCAGCAATTCTGATCGATTAGGATCTCAAATAGTCTTCCGGCTATCGGTGCAGTCTCCCCCGGTTTCAGACGCAGAGCCAGCCAGAAAACTGGAGGTGCACCCTCCCGGCGCAGAGGCCCCCAGGCTTCTCGCGGGCGGCCTTGCTCCCGGTGACGCTTCAGGGTCGTCCTTAGGCGGCGGGAGCTCTCTCCCGACCTCCGACGCCAGCCAAAGCGAGCTCGTTGCTTTTGCATAAATTAATATTTCCCCATTAACAAGTTCCCCCCTCCAAACGCGGCGCCCGCGTCCATGCGCCACATCCTAATGAGGTAATTATCATTTGCGCGTGTTCGGGGCTGGCGCCGGCTCCGTGGGTAAATGGCAGTTTATTAGCACGATGCCCAGCTCGGCTGCGGAGGGCTAAGGGATACTTCGGCTACTAGACTGACACTCAGGGGCCCTATGGGGCGGCGCGTCCGGGACCCCCCCGCCCTTCCCGCGTCCCCCAAACCTGCAGGCCTCCAAAGTTGTGAATCACGCACGGAACTCTGCCTAGGTTTGGGTTCGGGCTCCCCCCCCTTTCCTTCCACCGGCAAAACCATCACGATTCCTCCCCCTCCCCCTCCCGACTCTTCCCTCTTTCCCGATTCGCAAACCGCTCGCACTTTCCCAAGGGGAGCGCGGGCGCCAGTTGCCTCCTTTTAAAGTTTGAGGGGCGGTGGTGACGGCGGCCGGCAGGAGCGGGGGAACACAGGGGCCGCTACGGGAACCGCGCCGCCGCCCATGTCATTCCACTTCAAGTGACTTCATGTGATGTCAGCTGAATGTAAAAGACAGTGATCTCACGCGGAGGGGAAGATGTTTGCCATCAAAATGTGACAGAAGAGACACGCTGCATGGCTCGGAACGCTTCTCCTTGGTGGTGGGGGAAAGAGGTAAATGCGAGGTGGCTCTCCCATTCCTCTTTAACTTTGCCCCTTCACTGTCCACTTTCCAGCACGCGTGGCGGAGGCCCCGGTCCAGGGAAGGGTTCAGGGGGGTTAATTTGAGGCTCTGTTCTTTTTTCCCACCCACCCTCCTTTCCTTTGTAAACCCTCCCCCTACTTCCCTCTTTCAAAGTCCCAGGGCAGGGGCTGGTGGGTTCCTATACGCTCAGGGTTAATGGGCGGTAATTTGGTACCCTTGGGTGCACTTTGTCTGCCCCTGTTCATTTGAATGTAAATGGGTGACCCGGGCCCGACTAGGTGCTTATTAAACTGCAGTTTTCCCCCTTGCTTTTTCCGGAATGCAGACTTAGAGGAGAGAGGCTGAGCCCTGGCCCAGCCCGGCTCGGCTCGGCTCCACGCGTCATGGCAAGCTCAGCTTCCCTGGAGACCATGGTGCCCCCGGCCTGCCCGCGCGCTGGAGCGTCGCCGGCCACTTCCAAGACGCTGGCCTTCTCCATCGAGCGCATCATGGCCAAGACGTCGGAGCCCCGTGCGCCCTTTGAGCCCCGGCCTGGAGCGCTAGAGGCGGACGGCAGCCAGAGCAAGAAACTGCTCAACCTCTGCTCGCCGCTGCCCTGTATGATCCCCCTCCAGCCCTTAGGCTACGAGGTGCCGTCAAAGACACTGCTCAGTTACTCGGAGCTCTGGAAAAGCAGCCTCCGGGCGGGCGGCGGAGGAGGAGGAGGCGGCGGCGGCGGGGGGGGCCCGGTGTGTAGCGCCAGCGGCTTGTGTAAAACCAACTGTGGCGTGTGCTGCAAGGCCGAGCTGGGCCTGGCGCCGACTGCGCTGCCGACAGGCAGGGTCATCAAGCCACAAGTCATCAACCAGGCCGTGGGGCTGCCGGCCAGCGGCTCGCTCTACTACTTCAACTACCTGGACTCGACCGCGTACCCGCCGTCTGAGCTCCTCGGCGGCCACCTCTTCCCGTCCGGCCTCCTCAATGCGCAGGCCCCCGCCACCCTGGCTGCGCACCCGAAGCTCTTTCTGCTGGAGAATGCCAAGCTGGCTGGCCTGACTGCGGACAAGTTCCCCCATCCTGCTCCCTATCCCCACAAGGAGCGCTTGCCCGCGCCGCTGGAGCAGGTGCTAAAGGAGAACTCGGCCCTGACCGCGGAGCGCGGCGGCGTCAAGGGCCACAGCAAGCTGCCAGGGGGCTCCGCGGATGGCAAGCCCAAAAACTTCACCTGTGAGGTGTGCGGCAAGGTGAGAGGCCCAGAGCCCGGAGGTGGGGTTGGGAGGGGCAACCAGCAGCGCCTGCTTCCACGGGGCAGCCTGCAACGCTCCTTTCTTAAGCTGAAGAGCTCCCCAGTAGCTGCCTGCTCAAATTGGGAGCCAAGTTGGGACTCAGTTTCCTATTCTGTAAAGTGGGGATGTCCTCGTCATCGGCCGCACAGTATTGGTGTAAGCAGCAGTTTGGGGAGCAGTTTACAAACTGGAAGGGGCTCTGAAGGCGGGTGTTGGTTGGAGGGAGTAGGCTGTAACCCACAGGGGCTGATGGTAGGCCCTCAGACGGACGCAGCACAAGGCCCTGTCGTGTCTTTCCATAGGTGTTTAATGCTCACTATAACCTCACTCGCCACATGCCGGTCCACACCGGAGCCAGACCGTTCGTGTGCAAAGTCTGTGGCAAGGGTTTCCGCCAGGCCAGCACCCTTTGCAGACACAAAATTATCCACACCCAGGTACGTGGCCCTGGGTCGGGCCCTGCCGGTGCGAACCCCCCTCCCACTCGCGTCCCCAAGTCTTAGCTATGGCACTGGGGAGAGGATGGCCAAGGATCCCCCTTTACTCTCTGGGCTTGGGGTAGAGTGTCCCTTTGAGGTGTTCCTGAGGTGGCTTTTCCGTGCCAGGGGCTCGGCCTTACTGTGCGCGCTCCCCTCTCCGCAGGAAAAGCCGCATAAATGCAACCAGTGCGGCAAAGCCTTTAATCGCAGCTCCACGCTCAACACCCATATCCGCATCCACGCAGGCTACAAGCCCTTCGTCTGCGAATTTTGCGGCAAAGGCTTTCACCAAAAAGGTAATGTTCTGGACGAGGCCCTCTCCTCACCTCACCTAGGGACTCGGCGGGTCGTGGTTGGTGGGAAGGCAAAAGGAATCCGGAGACCCGTAGCAAGAAAGCTGAAGACGCGGGCGCAGCCCTTCTCTGGAATCGGGTTGTGCGGGTTTAGGTGACGCTCTCCCGGCGGGGTTAGTAGACCTAGCCCATGTGCAGACCGGGTGCACCAAGAAACTCCTAATAGGGGTGATAAGAAGGAAAGAAGGGGGCAGAGGAAAAGGAAGCAGGAAAAAAGAGGGTATTGCCCTGTAGAAAAGGGTTCCCTTTGTAGCCAAGACTCCCCTTTCAAATGAAAAAAAAATTTTTTTCGAGACAAAATGCACCTCCTAGGAACAATTTAAGACTTGGTGACGGGGAGCGGGTATGGTCCCCAGTGCGGCCAGGCCCGACATCCAGCTAGGATTTTCCAAGGCACTTTTGGATCTCCAGGTGGTAGATGGGGGCAAGAGAGAAAAACTTCAAAAAACATAAGGGAAAAAATAAGGAACAAAGCCTGGGTTCATGCGAATTTCTCCAGTGAGGCGTCAGCTGGGAGAAAGACCCGGGGAGTCTCTGGGACAGAGCAAAAGTTTCCGGGCTCACGGAGCGCGGCGGGAAGGACGCCGCACCCGCCTCTCGGTGCCCCACAGGGCAGGCGAGAGGGGCAGCGCCCGCGGGGAGACTCAGTTCTAGGGCCTGTCGAGAGAGCCCTGGCTTGACGCATACGAAGTTTGACAACTTCTTTACTGGAAGAGGTCGCGCCCGACTAGCCAAGCGTCCCCTTTTTTTTTTTTTTTTTTTTTGAGCGGGCACCTGGGAGGCCACCCCACCCCACCCCCAATTCCACCGCATGCCCCTACTTTCCCCCTTTTTGGTCTCTTGTAGGGAACTACAAGAACCACAAGCTGACCCACAGCGGCGAGAAGCAGTATAAATGCACCATTTGCAACAAGGCATTTCACCAGGTCTACAACCTGACCTTCCACATGCACACCCACAACGACAAGAAGCCTTTCACGTGCGCCACTTGCGGCAAAGGGTTTTGCAGAAACTTTGACTTAAAGAAACATGTGCGCAAACTCCACGACAGCGTGGGCCCCGCTGTCCCCTCCGCAAAGGACCTGACGAGGACAGTGCAGAGCTGAGAGCTACTGCCTTGCCCTCCTTCCCTCCCCGTACCACCCCCAAACAGATCACACGTATAAACTTATTTCTAAAATTAAAAGAAAAAAAACTATAGCAGAGAGGCTAAAATCTATTTATCGAAACCAGCATATTTTTGGAAAGCTAAACGTTTCCTCGATGACTGGCAGCAAACGCGTGGCTCCCACCTTTGTATATTCAGGAAACTTATTTAAATCCAGTGCGCCGAAACGTATTTAATTTCAGGCCTCGGCTTCTCCTCAGGCAGCCAGTTTGAACCCCAGCCTGTCACCGTGAGCGCCCCAGAAGAGCGCGGCGTCCCCATTCATCTTTATACTGCCATGTAAATCCTCCTGTACAAGCCAACACAGAATATATACATATATGACTCAATAAACAGAATCATTTGTGCGCGTTTTTTCCCCCCTCTCCCCTCGCCGCAAGGTCAGCTCAGCAACCCCAAAGAACGAGAAGGATCTGAGAAGGAAATAGGCATTTATAGCATTTTCCTTCCCAAATATGCACTTCATTAAGGGCGCTGGAGCCAGGAGGAGGCCAAACCAGTGTTCCTGCAGCGCTTGGCGTTAAGGCCCCTGGGAGCGAGGGCTAAAAGGCCTATATCCGCCTCCACCAGGGGCCAAGTTTTTATTTGGTGACTGTTCAGACGCTTGGGATTCTGGGTGTTGCCTTATTTGGGTAAGCAAATTCAAAGAAAAGGGTTAAAAGTGGGTGCAGGAGAGCAGCATTTGAGCGCGTCCTGGAGCAGAGCAGTCACGCGAGGGTAAGCAGCCGGGCACTACCCTGCCTGGGCGCTTCTGGGCACGTCCCCTTCTCTGGGCCTCCTAAGCAGGGTAACTACCGCTCCTAATCTCCCTTGGCGGCGAGAGCTGGAGGCTGACTGTCTGCAGCCCAACTAGAGCTTCGGGACTCCGTGCCCTGCGCTCTCGGTCTGGCCTCCCGGTACCGCGAGCCCTGCCGCGGGAGGGCGCGCCGGGTCTCCCGGAGCTCGCCGCGGCCGCCGTCGCCTCCTGGGTCCTGATTACCGCTCAGTTAGTCCATTTCCTGAATAGCTATCTCCGCCGCCGAGCACGCTACTGAAATGATCTCACGCTTGCTTTCTAAGTAATGACCCAAATTAAGAGAGAAAACAGAGACCCTTCAAACAGCATTACATTAATCATCTAATCATTCCCAGGAGGGGGCCGGCCGCCGCCGCCCCGTTTGATCCGAATCTGGATAATCAAGAGCTCGGATTACTGGCGCGTCGCGCCGGGTCTCCCCACCCCCACCCCCCACACACACTTTTAATATCCGCGCCGCGATTCAGCCCACGTCTTCTGGAACAATGTTCCCCAGCGCCAGGAGGAAATGCGGCGCGGGGTTCGGCAGTGTGCTTCCCCTCCACCTCCCCACTGAGGGGGCGGGGGCGCTGGGCGCTGACCCTAAGCGAATTTACACTGCAGGTGCTTGCTGGCTGTTCGGAAGGAAAGATGGCTAAGGCAAAGGACAGCCTATCACGTAACTCTGAAAGTGACTTGGCTTCGGGTTAGCTCAACGCCTGGTATACAGTAGGCGCTCAGTGGCTTCCACCAGTGACAATGCTGTCATTTCCCGAGCGCTTGCTATATGCCAGGCACTTGACACACATTCTGTCGAATGTTAAATTAACAGCAACCAGCAAGCTGCGGATGTTTATTCCCACTTTATGGAGGAAGAAATAGAGGCAGAGACAAACTAAACCACGCGCCAGGCTAGGAGGATCAGGGATTCGAACTCCTGGCTTCTAGGAGACTAATGCTGCCTTCCGTCCTCCTTGGTGAAGAAACCCGGGAGAGAGGCTAAGGGAACGATGCCCGAGAACAGCACGCAAGCTCTGTCAGGGTCACTGCCTTTGGTTCGGGCCCCGCCCCCGCCCAATTTGCAGACCCATTGCGCAGGGAAGGAGAATTGTCGATTTTGTTTGCACAGAGGACGGCGACAGCTTCCTCAGGCTGTCGCGGGGGTATTTTTAGTACCTCCGATTCAGAAATAGGAACGCGTACATTAGAATTCCATTTCCTGAAAGGAGAGCGTCCTCGTTTTTTTGTATTCCTCCTCTCCTCCCCCCAAGTCTAGGAAGACGCAGCCAGGGGAGGGGGGAAGAGGAAGCGAGGGGGAATTTAAATGTTAGCTCTTTCTGGCTGCAGTTCGCTGAGGGGAGATTGGGACCCAGAGGAATATGCAGATTTAACTCCGAAATCTTGGTGGATGCCACAAACCCCAGGAAACCCCAGGATGGGCGAGGAGGACTTGGCGGCTAAGGATATAAAAATATCGCCTTGCTTTTCCCAGATATCTATCCCCAAGGAGATTGCAGGCCGGTTTGAGGACTTAGCTCCTTCCCTTGTTCTCATACTGTGTTTTATCAGTGTCTTCGCTAGCGCCCCCCACCATGTCTGAGGGAGATCTGGAGTGCCC
Source organism: Nycticebus coucang (assembly GCF_027406575.1). Lineage (NCBI taxonomy): Eukaryota > Metazoa > Chordata > Mammalia > Primates > Lorisidae > Nycticebus > Nycticebus coucang. The sequence goes on from NC_069787.1 coordinate 36,986,025, forward strand.
TATGACTTTCATCTCAACCAAAAATCCTTTCCTTCCTATAGAGAAGATCCTTTGCAGATGCGGTTCTTGGAAGCCAGACAATGGTCAGGGTAAGCCTTCATTCTCCTTCAGTAGCTCCAGAACTTCAGGCAAGGGGCAGACACCTGTGAAATCTAGTGTAAAATCGTCCACTTAAAGAAGTAGGGGTAAATATATGCCTGTATGTGGAAATTATGGTCAAATTCGCTTGAAGAAGAAAAAGTAAATAAAAGAAGGGACGCCCATCCACCCAGGGAAATAATTTTCTAACCATCAAGTGAGAGAACTTTCTTCAAGTAAGTCTGTTTTCACAGGACAGAGATTTAAAAGGTCACCTGCCTCATAAAACTGGAGAAATTGTTTTCTGGGTGGACAGTTCTGAAGAGGGCTTGCAAACTGGCCAGCAAATAAAATAAAACTCATGAGTACAGTAGGGGTCATTTCTCTGGGACTGCTCATCTTTGGAGTGGAGAAGAGGGACAGGAACCGTGGCTCAAAAGGCATACCTGAGCAGAGTTTTTTGCACACTTCAACCTTCTTAGGGTTGTTCCCTCATAACTTGATTGTTATTTAACCTTTATGCCAGCTTCTGTCAATCACTGTCATCTGCAAAGGCAAGAGGTCATATCTGATGGTAATTGTAGATAAACTATGTTTTGTATCTGCAAGGCGTAACCCTACTTTGCACAGGTTAGAAGTCACTCCCAGGTTTCAGAAGGCTGCTTCCTTCAGGTATGGGACAGAGGAAAGGATTCCTTCACCTGAAAAACAGTGGGAGAAGAAACGGAAACTTCTGCCTAAATTACTGAACACCTTTCACAGCCAGCACATGTTCTGAAGCCAACACTAAGCCCTTTCAATAACCATCTTAGCTGGGATCCTTAGTAATTCACCATGCATCGGAATTGATGGGTGAAAGGCTCTGTTTTCTGATATTTTCCCCCTCCTAATATTAAACTGTTTGCATGGCTCGTAGTTTACAATATTAATAAATGACTTAAACAAGGTAGTCATCAGCTGCATATTAATATTCTAACCTTGATTAAATTGAAGAGGCCACCCTTTAAAATATTTTTAAAAAATCAAATTGCGGGGGAGGGGAATTCTGTCACAGACACAAAAAAGACTCCAATTATCTTTTCCCCTACAAGATGTTTGTTCTGTCCATGACTGCTCACACTTCAGCAATCTTGCCAGCAAGACTCAAAAAAAAAAAAAAAAAAAAAACCTTCTTCCAAAGCCACAGCCTTGTACATAACAGATTGTACAGTCCTATTGCCTTAGGCGGGTTAGAGGTTCCTCTCTGCAAAGAGCGGCACAGAAAAGTTGCCAGCATCCAGACACGTTTTGGGGGGCACAGTGTTCGTTTTTGCCTTGGCTGCAGAAGTGGGTCTATATGGTCCCCGTTTTGCTGTTTGGCTCACAGGAGGATAGGGACTGCCTGAGCCCAGCTCAAGAGTTATAGAGCAATAAGGCATCCAGGTGTGCTGGTGGTGAATGGGCTGGGGTAGGGGAGAGGGTGATAGGCGGGGGGGGGGCTGCCAAAGAGAGGACAGGAGTCTTGAGAAAACGCTGGGAAATAAACAACCTCAAGGCAGCTGCGTTGCCCTTTTCCCTGCACTTCCCTCTCAAACGTCTGAGCAACCAGTTTGCTCCTAGAAACATGTTAATTGCCAACGGAGCTCATTAAGGCATGCACATGCAAAACACAGCAAGAAAGATTAGAGGGACAAAAGCGCAATAATGAACTGTCAACAATCGGGCCCATCTACGCGACCAGGATCACTCAAGAATGAGGCATTTAGAGGCAACAAAGGATTGTCTGGGACAGGAAGAAAAGACGACCTAGACTTTTGTTTAGTCAACACAATTGATTACAAATGAGAGATTAACAGGATAGCTTCAGATTTTTTTAAAAAGAGGCAGAAAAGAAAAGTCCAATTAAGTCCACCGAATGTTAACTACATTGCGTTCCATGCCTAGCCCCAAAGAAATTCTCATTAAACCATCCCTGGCGATCCCTTTTGGAAAGTAATTTGTCTCCCTGATGGAGCAGAGAAAGAGAATCGTGTAAAAGAAAGCGTTAGTTCTTGGCACAATGAGCTTAGGAGACACACTAGAAAGAGCCAAAGGGGGAGTTAATGAGCATCTGACAAACTGCTTGGATTCAGGCCTAGAGAACAGCGATGAAAAGATGAAATTGGCCAACAACTATTCTTTATATCAAACATAAAAAGGCCAATCTGAAATGGGGCTGCTCAAAACTGGTTGAAAGTACATAGCCCAAGAAAAGGGAGCCATAGCCAGGCCCCTTGGTGGACAGGGAACTGAAGAACTCGTCAGGCCTTAAGTTAGGAAATGAGCAGAAGGGTGGACTCTCCATCCCAGGGCAAACCTCAGGCCTTGGGAGGTGCTGATATGAAACTCTTGGTGCCCACCCCCCACTCTGGATATTTCTTTTATAGGTGAAAAATGCATCAGGCTAGCATTTGAGAGATCCCCCAAAAGTTCTCAAAATTTGTTATTTAGCCCCTGGCATTCACCAAGCCACTCCCTTCTCTTCTAGACCATAGACCCCCTGGGGGCACCATATGTCACCAGCTCACATTAAGTTTTTCTACTCTCCTTTGTGCTAGTGACCATTCAAAACCCTCACCTTTAGGTGATTGCCTTCCTAATTCTGCCCCAGAGCAGATTGGCAAGAAAATGAAGACATTGAATACACCAAGGCTTTGTGGAACAAGTCCTAAAATACTTAAATTATTTCTCATAGCTGTTCATCTGGCTATGAGAAACCACCTCATTTTAATGTTTCCTTTTTTGAACAAAGTAGGTCAACAGTATATATCTATATGAGACACATATTACATCTTAATTAAACCTAAACGTCCAGGCTTCCCAACAGCAGAAGTGTTTGGAGGTTCTTTTACACTCAGCGTTCAACAGAGCCAGGTAAACAGAATCTGGAGGTGTGATAGAGTTTTCAGCTTAGTCCACCAAGCTAAGCAACCCAGAAAGAATTTTCTGGTTTCTTAATGCCTTATTGATTCCATCTTTGAGTGGAAGGGTGCCATCCCAGATACTAGAGTGCAGCATTTAAATCTTGATTCTAGGTTTTGTATTCTTACTCTCAAATCCTTGGTAACAGCTATCACATTTCTGAGGGCTTGGCTTGCACTTCGGGCTTTGCTCATGCATCATGGAAAAAATATATTGGTGTCTAGAAGGAAGGAAGGGGAAAAAAGTATACCAATTCAAAATAAAAACAGTCATCTAAGATTAGAGACTTGTTCTGGTTTTCAAAGCACAGAAGTGTTGTAGAATCGACAAAGGTGTGTTTCAGGAAAAGGAGGCAAAAATGAGACATTTCTATTGCAGAGAGATATAGTTAGTTTTTATCAAGGCATCTGGTCAAAGCCACGTGACCTGACCCAATAGAACCGTCATTGTGTCTCTCCTTTCTTCAGTGTTTATGATGTTGGTCATATTTGGAGATCCTTTTCCTCAATGAGATTCAGTGTCTTTCCTTTGCCCTTAAAATGGCTAGTGGTGAATTGCCCAGAGAAGGGTGACTTGTTATCTGTCAGGAGGGACTAGTGAGGAGCCTGGAATCTGGTATCAGAGCAGCTGTGTTCAAATCCTGTCTCAGACACCAGAAAACAACTTTTATCTCTGCTTCTTCACCTATCTCACCGGGTTGTTGCAAAGATTGGATGAGTTAACCCATATAATTAGAACTTTTTTTTTAAATTAATGAATCTATTTTTTTTTTTTTGAGAAGAATTTCACTTTGTCACGCTCAGTAGAATGCTGTGGTGTCATAGCTCACAGCAACCTCAAACTCTTGGGCTCAAGCAATCCTCTTGCCTCAGCATCCCAAATCACTAGGACTATAAGTACCTGCCACAACACCCAGCTATTTTTAAAGACAGGGGTCTTGCTTTTGCTCAGGCTGGTCTTGAACTCCTGAACTCAAGTAATCCACCTGCCTTGGCATCCTAGAATACTAAGATTACAGGCACAAGCCACCATGCCCAGCCTAATTAAAACTTTAAAACAACACCCAATACATATGTACTAAGCATTGCAGAACCTAGCTATTATTAGAACAACTTAAGTAGGAAAACTTGAATACAACACTTCATAAAGAAAGTACCAATGTTATCTTATTGACTCTTCATTATATATTTATTACGTTGTTTTCTTAGCCCCATTTATTATTTGACAAAGTCTTGCCCTATCTCCCAGGCTAGAGTGCAGTGGCATTATCATAGCTCACTCAACCTCAAACTCCTGGCCTAAGCCATTCTGCCTCAGCCTGCCTCTGCCTGGCTAAATTTTCCACTTTTTGTAGAGCTGTAATCTTGCACTGTGTTACTCAGGCTGGTCTTGAACTCCTGGCCCCAAGTGATCTTCATGCTCCAGCCTCCGAAATCACTGCAATTATAGGAGTGAGCCAGTATTCCTTTCCAGTCCCATTTTAAAGGGGAGCAACCTGGCTTGCTGAGAGGGTTTGACTCCCATTAGTTCAAGTCACTGGAACCTGATGGAGTTAGACCTTACATTCAGGTGACTGTCTCATATGGTGTCATGGTTCTGGCAGGAGTGTGTGAAAGAACCACAAAAAGGTTTAGCTAAAATCCAGATTTCTGGACCCCATTTATAGAGATACTAAATCAACAGATCTGGTCTGGGGCCCAGGAACCTGCATTTTGATCTAATGCAGGTAGTTCTCCAGACTATGCTTTGAAAAACACTGATTCAGCATCTATGTTTTTTCCACCTCACCGTGATGCTATCTTTGAAAGATGAATATCATCAGCTATTCTTAATTAATGCATTTGATCATTCACTCAACAAAATTTTTTATTTTTTGAGACAAAGTCTCACTTTGTCACCCTCAGTAGAGTGTTATAGCATCATAGCTCACAGCAACCTCAAACTCTTGGGCTTAAGTGATTCTCTTGCCTCAGCCTCCCAAGTAGCTGGAACTATGGGCTCCCACTACAACACCTGGCTATTTTTAGAGATGGGTCTCACTCTTGCTCAGGCTGGTCTCAAACTCCTGAGCTCAAGCAGTCCACTGCCTCGGCTTCCAAAAGTGCTAGGATTACAAGAATGGTCAACCGGGCCAGCCCTCAACAAATATGTTTTAAACACCTCTTCTGTGTTCAGGCACCGCTTAGATGCAGGATTTACAGAGAATTGGAGGACACAGCCTCTGCCTGAAAGGAGTTTATGGCTTAATGAGATAGAAAAATACATAAAGCAGTAAATATCCATATAGTGCTTGGTTGAGAAGGTGAGATCAGGTACTCAGCGTAGTCTGGGTTGGTGTGGGTTTTGAATGTCTGTTATTTTTCCTTGTTGATCATCAATTCTTTCCTCTGGTAACAACGTGTCCTTTGAGAAGTCTCCTCTCCCCTACTCTCTGTCCTTAAGTTTAAGCTAGAAGCTAGCCCAGGCCTCTGTGATTGGCATGTGACCCAGCTCTGGCCAATCAGAGTGCATCATCTTCCTGTCCGCAGTGAATGGTTCAGGCCCTGGCACCTGACCTGAATAGGGCCCATGAGAGCCCTTCCCAGGCTTTTGCCAGGACAGAAGCCTTTTTTTCTGGGATTATGAGTAGTTTGAATGTTAGTTTAGGGATCTGGTGTGGGCCTATTTGCTATGATATTAGGAAAGACCTTCCTGAGAATATTAGAGATGGAGTGTGAGAGGAACTGAGACCTGGCCGTTGACTTCATTGGACTCTGGTGTGACTAAAACTGTAGGCACACATGGAATTCACAGGCATTTGTCTACTAGAGTCTCTCTGCTCTAACCCTAGGACTCTTGACTGATACTGGGCAGAGTGGCTGGAGGACTCTGGGCTGGATTTTTGATACTGATACTGGGCAGAGCGGCTGGAGGACTCCAGGCTAGATTTTTGCCTCTTTAAGTCTCAGGTTCTGCCTTTGCAAAATAAGCATGATATTATCTGTTGCAAGGGTTCTTTCTTAGTGGTGATTCAGTGCAATAGGACCAGTTGAACACCTGATCCATTGCAGGCATTCAGGTAATTGAGGCATCTTAAGAGGGAGTGAATAGAGTAGACTTCTGGAGCTAGACAAGAGAGGACAGCTGCTGAAGCTGGCCTGTTTCTGAGTGAACCAGTAAGACGTAAGGCTTGGAGTCACATAGATCAGCTGATTTCAACACTTACTCACCAGCTGCAAGGTCCTGGGTGGTTTCTCTTAACATTTTGAGACCCAGTTGCCTCATCTTTAAAATCTTTAATATTAACATGGTTTTAAGAAGGATTTAGGGCAGTGCCTGTGGCTCAAGGAGTAGGACACTAGCCCCATATACCAGGGGTGGTAGATTCAAGCCCGGCCCGGGCCAAAACAGCTGAAAAAAAAAAAAAAAAAAAACGAAGGATTTATTTATTTATTTATTTTTGAGACAAAGTCTCACTATGTTGCCCTCGGTAGAGTGCTGTGGTGTCACAGCTCACAGCAACCTCAAACTCTAGGGCTTCCACAATTCTCTTGCCTCAGCCTTTCAGGTAGCTGGGACTACAGGCACCACCACCATGCCTGGCTATTTCTTGGTTGCAATTGTCATTGTTGTTTAGCAGGCTGGGGCTGGGCTTGAACCCATTAGCCTTAGTGTATGTGGCTGGCACCCTACTCACTGAGCTACAGGCACTGAGCCTTAAGAAGGATTTAAACTAGATAAAACGTGTGAAGTACCAAACACATAGATGTTCGATAAATTAATAGCTATTTACTCTTACTGGTAATTACTATTGCTAATTCCACTCTAATCTTGAGATATTTGGTTGGCAGAGCAAGTAAGACTACGGCATTCTTCAGCCTTTAAAGTGCTGTAAGCACTACAAAGGCAAGGACTGTATCTGCCTCATTCCCAGTGTTTGGCATTTAGTAGGCACCCAACATTAAGAGTTGGGTATCAGCAGCTTCCACTCCTCCACATAGGAAGTTAGGTTATATAGCCTGGTCTTCAGGGCAGCCATTTTGCACTCCATCCTGTAGCAACTCAGTCATAAAGCATTTATTGAAGGGACCTGCTATGTGCCAGGCATTGTGTGGTAGGGATGCAACTGTGAACAACACAGCCTTTGACCTTGTGGATCTTATATCCTAGTAGTGGGAGACATGATAAACAGAACAAAAACCATGAAATAATTTCAAATAATAGAAAACACTGGGAAGGAAATAAAAGAAAGTGACTAGATAAGACCCATCTGGGAGAAGGCTAATTGAAATAGATGGCCAGTACCATTGCTGGTGCAATTAAAGTCTCTGATGCACCCAGGAATTAAGAGAAGCATCGACACAATTTCAGTTTGGGTCCCTTTAATTAATCCACTTGGATTTAATAAAAAATCCTCTTTTCCTCCACAGCTCCAAATTGCCCATTGGTTTGTCCAACTCAAATATCTGCTTGGGACTCAGAAAAGGAGTTTTCCAAGGTATGCCACAGAAAACAAAAAGTATCCCTGGGCAGTGGGCTGTGTGGGCCATTGACCCACATACCATTTTTCCACTGAATGGAATGGTAATTGATCAAAGCAAAAAAAATTTATAGAAAGAGATACTGCTGCCATGTTTTTAAACCGTGCATTTCCCAGCCAAGTCTCCAGATGGAATCACCGAAGCAACACATCCTTGACTTAAATGTGACTGTTTAACAGTTATATTGGGTAGGCCATATTTTTCCACAAGGAGGTGGTTGCTTGTCTTAGGAACTTGAGACTCTTAACAGACTTTTGGGTGAGAGCTTTCCAGGATACCAGTCTTTCTCTCACACTTCCTGAAGTCACAGAAGTCAGAGACCTAGCTGTAGTGTCAGGAGAAGGGAATGATGGAGGGAACTGTTACACAAGCTCTTAGAATGATGCGGTTTGTAGGATGTCTTAGTGCCAGTGACAGCCACTAATGAACAATTTCTATATACAAGGATGGTTCAGTTGTTTCGGGCTGCCCAGCCTCCACCTCCTCCCTCGTCTGGTTATCAGCATTCTGGTTTTGCTGTGGGGGAGCTGCCCTTCTCCACTGACATTGGAACTGTGAAGCATTGCCCTCTGTGCCATGTTTACTGGCCAAGGAACACACCTGAGATGCAAGCTGGGTCACAGAGATGCTTTCTGTGGGATGTGACCCTTGAGCAGAGGAATAACACTGCAAATAACTGATGGTCATTCATTCCAAGGAGATTGTGGATTGTCTTCTTACTTATCCATCCTGGGTTTCTCTAATTTATGATCTCCCAAATCTGGCATTACAACCTTCCCTTTGTTCTATTAGCACCATCGTAACATTTAAGTGAATTCTTTTTCCAGAGTTGCCTTCTGTGGGTTGCAACCAAAGATATGGACTTGGGCGGTGCCTGTGGCTCAAGGAGTAGGGCGCCGGTCCCATATGCCGGAGGTGGCGGGTTCAAACCCAGCCCCGGCCAAAAAAAACCAAAAAAAAAAAAAAAAAAAAAAAAAAAACAAAGATATGGACTAGTACAGTCATCTTCCCACCCATAACTGGCCTTCTCTTTGCAGCCCTAGAAACAGTACACCTGAAGCTCAAGACTGGATTTTCCTTCCCAGCATTTTTATTGTCTATCTGAATCCTTTTCTACAGTTCTGAGAATCTGACAGTGTGGCCTACACATTCAGTGCTCTGCTTTGTTTCTTGAAGAAAGTTTTAGAGGAAGAAAAACCTATGCACACCCTACTTCTATATTAGAATAAAATGTCTTCAGGGTAAGTGGGGGCTGAGGCTGGGTCAAACAGCTCAGAAAAGAGGAAGGTTGACATAATGGGATTTAGAGTTGTTTTGCTTAGAAAGAGCTCTTAGGACATAATCTGTTTTGGGTTTTTTTTTCCTACCCCCCAGCACTCCTATGATGTAGGAATGAGTTGTTAAATGTAGTCTACTGGAAAAGAAGACAAGCCAGGTGCAGTGGCTCATCCTGTAATCCTAGCACTTTGGGAGGCTGAGGCAGGTGGATTGCTTGAATTCAGGAGTTTGAGACCAGCCTGAGCAAGAGCAAGACCCTGACTCTACTAAAAATAGAAAAACCAGCCAGGTGTTGTGGTGGGTGCCTGTAGTCCCAGCTACTTAAGAGGCTGAGGCAAGAGGATCCCTTGAGCCTAAGAGTTGAAGGAACTGTGAGCTTTGACACCATGGCACTCTACCCAGGGTAACAGAATAAGGCTCTGTCTCAAAAAAAAAAGAGAGAGAGAGAGAAAGAGAAAGAAATGACACCTTAACACAGACTTTAGATAGTTTCCTGAGGCTAGGCCGTAAGATGGGAAGAAGGCAGCTTCTAAGGTCTGAGCCTAGAAGTCTATTTACTGAAGAACACAAATCCTAAAACTTGGTACATTTGGGGCAAGAAGTTTTATATATCTATCCTCTGTTTCCTTCCAACAATGAATACAGTAGAATCTCTGTAAGTTGAACATCCAAAGGACTGTAACAAATGAGTCAACCTACAGAGTTGGTCATTGTAAGGAGCTAGGCCAACTGTACTGGTACGCACATTTGATGCATGTCCAGTCTATGAAATTAGGTCAACGTAAGGAGGCGGGCAATGCGGGGACGTGGTCAACTGTAGAAGTTCTACTGTAGTTTTACCCAGGATCCAAGATATTCAGAAAGGTTGTCAGTATGGATAGAAAATCAAGGTAACAAATAGGAGAAAACTATGCTAGCTACAAGGATTTTTGAGAGAGAGGGCTGGCTGTGAAAGACATTAAGACAAAAGAGAAGGACAACCCATGGTGTTGGCTTCAAGAGGCATCAGAAAACAAACAGCTTCCTTGGTCAGATTTTCTTTCGAGTTACCTCTTCAACCTTAAATTTTGTGACGTATGTGCTCGTGACCCCTCATACAGGGCCATAAACCTTAGCACTGATTGGGTTGTATAACAACTGGAAGGTACCAGCCAACTTCAGTTGTGGCACACAGTTTATAGAAAAAGAAATGCAGGGAGCCAAGCTGATTACTATGGCTGATTCTTGAAAATGTGTGACTTCTGGTAAAATTTGCCCTCTTGGCCAGAATTTTCTCTCATATAAATTTCTTATACATCTCTGATAAAATTTGTAAGGTTTCTCTGGCGATGAGGGCAGATCAGAGTCGGATGTTCTGAGTGAGCCTGAGTAAACATGGGATTTAGGCTGTAGGTCTAGGATTAATTTGAGAATGAACAAGGTCTCCATGGTTTTCTCTCAAATCTATAAAATCGACATAAGACCACTGACTATGTACTGCAAAGGAATATTGTGTTGGAAAAAGAACGTACTGATGTTTGCAATTGCATTCCTTGAGGGGCGCTTTGTACAACTCACAAGTGGCTGCTCTGAGCTTAAAGTACTCATCACATCACTTCTGGTTAGATCATGGGAAATCAATAGCTTTGGAAGTCAGTGTTATACGTTCCATCCTCTGGGAAAATAAATGCCACCATGTCTGCTAGAAAGAAGAGCAGTGGGAGTTTTCAGCTTCTGTGAGTTTTTTAGTGGTGGATGATTTCTTCCTCGGTTTGAGGTTTTCCCTCAGCCCTCCCTCTACCTTACTCTTCCTGAGGCCAGCTCCTTCTCGCCCTCGAGGGTAGCCTACTTCCGAAGGGCCTTTCTGAAAAGGAAGGAGTTACATAGTACTGACTGTCTTCTAACACTTGGGATGAGTTTGTCTTACAAAGAGGCTTATCTTTAGAGTCTTTGTCTCCTCCCCACCTCACCTCATTGTCCTAAATGATGTACCTTCTTCCTTCCTTCTCCTCACTCATCCCACACTTCTTCCATTCTTTGCCCTTTTTTTTTCTAATTTTCTTTCTTTTTTTTTTTTTTGAGACAGAATTTCACTCTGTCACCCCAGCTGGAGTATAGTGGTATAACAACCTCAAACTACTGGGCTCCAGTGATGCTCCTGCCTCAACCTCCTGAGTAGCTGGGGCTACAGGAGTGTACCACCACATCTGGCTAATTTTTCTATTTTTAGTAGAGATGTGGTCTGCTCTTGCTCAGGCTGTTCTCAAACTCCTGACCTCAACTGATCCTTCTGCCTCGGCTCCCCAGAGTGCTGGAATTATACACGTGGGCCACCATACCTGGCTCCTTATTCATTTCTTGTTCATTCCCTGAGTCCACTGGAAGTACCACAGGGCAGGATCGTGTTATCAGCAGTATATGTCCAGTGCTGGGCTCCACGCCTGGCCCTTTGTTGGCACTCAGCAAATCTAGATGAAAGGTATGAATAAGGTTATATGTTTGTTGAAAGTTATATGCAATATTTAGACTGTAGTTATCACTGCTTCCATGCTTTCACTCAAACCGGAGAGTAGAAACTCCAGTCAACAGAATTTATATTCTATCATGATAACATTTATTTGATGCTTCCTTTGCACAAGGAATTTTATGAGCGTTGCTTTTAGTTCTTCCAAACCTGCAAGCTCCACATGATCGTTTCAGGTGGGTAAGCTCCCAAAGGCTCCAGTTTGGGCCCAGCTGTCATTGGCTGAGTAGCATTTGAGGCCAGGTCTGACCTACAGCCCCACTTCCACATGGCCACAACTGAGTGCTTTCCACCTCCTGGATGTGGCCCAATTCTGTGCATCCTCAAGATATAATTGCAGCTTTTTATCTATGGCTGTCTTAGGATGTCTGACATTTTTTCTACCTTGGGTCACCTATTTCATATCTGGGCCCCTTTACTAGTGTGATTTGACTTCAGTCTATGGCTACAATCTCTGCCCTTCTTCCTCTCACCTGCCTACTCTGGGAGCTACCTATGCTGGTTTCTTTTTTGTCCTGGCAACAGCCACACCCTTTTGTTTCTTGGGGCCCTTGAACATGCAGGTCCTCCTGCATGATACACTTTCCTCCAACCTCATATTTAGCTAGAGCTAGCTCCTCTGCATCCTTTAAGACTCACCCCACATGTCACCCCAGGAAAGTCTTCCATGACGTCTCTAGACAAAGTAAGCTTCCTTGTACATTCTCCTCTCCACATCTATCATTATGCAAGTGCCCGGATTTTTTTTTTTTGTAGCCTTATCACAACTAGACATTGTTTTTTGTGAACTCTTTTACTTGTTTTTCTTTCTTTACCATTAGGATATACAAGGTCAGAAAGTGAAATTCATGAACTCATGCTAACAAAGTGCGGCACACCTACCTCATTGCTGAATGTCATTACAGTCACCTTGGAGGGACTCCCCTTGAGAAGGCACTGATAGTGCCTAGTGCACCCTAGATACTGCCTAGTATAGTGCCTAGAGCTATCATCATACAAGGTCTGATAATGAAGTTCACAAACTCATCCTAGAGAAAGTGCTACATACTCCATTGCTGAATATTACTGTGGTGTCCAGATGGCCAAGGGGAGCACTTCCAAGGTGACCGTAGTGATATTCAGCACTGAGGTATATAGCACTCTAGGATGAATTTGCAAACTTAATTACCCAACCTCATAAGGCCTCCAAGGGCATGGACTAGGCCTTTCTTGTTCATTAGTATATTCCCAGCACCCAAGTATATGGCCTAGCACAGTGCTTGGCCCACAGTAGATGCTCAGTAAATACTTGTTGAAAAACATTGGATCATGCCACTCTTCTGCTCAGAACCCTCCAAAGCTTTCCCATTTACCACTCAGAAGGTTTAGTGTGAGTTGCAAGGCCCCTACCCTCTTTCCTTCAAATTGATGTTCTCAGTTCATCTCTCTTCTTCCCCTTACTCCAGCTACATGGCCTCCTTGGTGTTCCTCACATATGCCAAGCAAACTCCTGCCTTGGGACTTTTGCATGGGCTGTGCCTTCCTCTGGAACCTTTCCTCCATCAACCATGATGCTCTCAAGTCTTTGCTCAGATCTTGCCCTCTGGGATCTTGGTACGCCTTCCCCTACCCCTTGGTTTCCCTTCCCCTGTGCACGATTTCCTTTTTCCTTCCCCCACCCTCACCCCTTCACATTCCCTATGCCCCTTCCCTGTGTTATTGTCTGTCTCCCCCATGAGAGTGTAAGCGCCATTAGAGCAAAGGTCTTTGTATGCTCTCTTCACTGCTGCACTGTTCAGATCCCAGACAGAGCCTATCATGTAGCAGGTATGTAGTCAGTGTTGCATGAGTGGCTGCCTTGTTCCCTCTGACCTGCTCCATTGCTCTTCATGGCCTCCAGAGCCCTAGCAAGTCTTCATTGAACATCATTCCAAAGAATGAATTACCTTGATGCTAAATATTAAATATGGTGCCTCCCATGAGTATACCAGACACACTTCATTCACCTGGGAAGGATCTTCAGCAAACACCTGCAGGACTTTCAGAGAAAATCCACGCCTGAAGTAATACTGCAAAACCTTCACTTTTTTGTTTTCTGCTGTCAGTGATGAGTCTAGCTAATTATTAATTAAACAAAATAGTGTCTTCTCTCACCATCTGTCCCCCACCCCTTCCACTGCTGACATCTTTCATGGCTTCCCCTCTGTAGACTCAGTTTCTAGACCTTCTCTGGACTAAGGAGCTGGGGTGTTTTTTTTGTTTGTTTGTTTGTTTTGTTTTTTGACAGAGTCTTACTGTGTCACCCTTGGTACAGTGCCGTGGCATCACAGCTCACAGCAACCTCAAACTCTTGGGCTTAAGCAATTCTCTTGCCTCAGCGTCCCAAGTAGCTGGGACTACAGGCACCCACCACAGTACCCGGCTGCTTTTAGAGATGAGGCCTCAGGCTGATCTGGAACCTGTGGGCTCAATCAGTCCACCTGCTTCAGCCTCCCATAAAGGAGCTGACTTCTGAAAGTGGGGCAGTTCTCGCAGTCCTTGGGTTGTATAAAATTTGGTTTGTCTCTACCCTTAAGAAGGAAAACAAAAAAGCAATTGGAAAGAGTTGGAGAAGTTGAGTTTATGAAGGGGTTTTCTAACCTTATTCATCCCAATCTAAAGGCTGCATTTCAAGGGCTACCTCAGTTGTATGGCTTTTTAACAGCTTCAAGTCAAGAGGAATGGGATGGCATCTGCTCCTGTGCCAGCCGGGCTGTGCGATTCCACTGTGTTAAACAGAGTTGTCAGCACGTTTTGTTTTTGTTTGTTTTAAAAAGCAGCTCCTTTTAGTGTCTCTAACTTTTTCCCTTGTAGAGATCTCAGGACCCTTTCCTGTACCCTCTGCCTCTTCCCTTGTGTCCTTCCAGCACCTTCAGCTTCTTTCTGTGCAGCATAAGCCTTGGCCACACTGGCCAGTTCCCTCATCTGCCACCCTTGCTGATGACCTTCTTGAGCACAGGGACAGTAGAGTTCAGAAAGTTCACTGAAAAAATGAATAAATGAATAGAACTCACCCTCTTTTTCCTTTTAGTGATTGGGGTGACTAACTTTTATTTGACCTAAATAGGAGTCACAACTTAACTATTCTTTTTAGATAGTCGTTGACTGTAAAATGTTTCATTTCAACTTTTCAGGATATGTAGAGCAAAGTGTTAGCAGAATCTGTACTTATCTAATCACCCTGATTTTTCTTTTCTTTTTTAAGCAATAATATGTTAGCACAATTCAAATACTTCCGAGGGTGGCCTGATTAGGAATTCCTTCTTTATTTTATAAAGTATAAAAATTGATGATTTTTTTTTAAGGATTAAAGATTAAAAAGCCATGAGTTTCTGTGAAAACTCACACTTTTTTAGTCACAAATGCCCCTTAAGCCAGATAATTTCTAAATCCTGCTCCAGAATTTGCTTCTGTTCGGCACTTAGACTGATCAATTTTCAGAAATTGTGGGAGAAGAAAATAAATTCTGCCTCCAAATGATGTTTATAATCTCGTATCTAAATTAAAACATGTCGATTCCACAGCAATAGTCACTATGGAAATAGAAACATATAGGCCTCGATTCTAAATCAAGAGAGTGTTTAGCTGGGTGGTATATATTTTCCATCATGTTTTTAAAAAATCTGTTACAGTGTATGCATTTTCAAAGGTCTAGATTTGATAAGCTTTTAAGAAATAGTACATGTGTGGGTCAGATTAGAATGAGATGTACTTTGTATGGTTTCAAATATGGTTTACAGTGTCCTGCCCCATTAATGAAAATCCTATTGGGTTATTAGATTTATTTTATTGGATTTTAAAAAAAAAAAGCATGGATATATTTGAAATAAATCCATGGAAGCCTTCATAGCAGGCCGATATGCCCAAACATTATCTCTTTTCAAATTCTTCTAAAATTCAAATGTTGTATTAAAGATACTAACAAGTATAGAATGGATTTTAAAGATTTTAAATAGAATCGCCACTTACATCTCAATTTACACCTAATTATCAAGCTTAATTTAGTTTTAGAAACTGCTTAAAAATATATTTGCTAGTTTAAAAAAAATTGCCAGCTTTAAAATAAACCCCAGAGGTAATAATAGAAATAATTTATTCTAAAGTTATATCATGCAAAAAAAAAAAAAAAAAAAAGGCTTTAAACTTATTTAGGAGTTAAAAAACTTAAAGACTTTTCTCCCATTCAAGTGAATAAACAACATATCTTTATCCTTTCAAACTTTTTTTTCCTGGCAATTAGCTAACAAATATTCCTTCAACCAATATCTGTGTGCCTACTATGTGCTAGGCAATGTTCTAAAATCGAATGTCACTTCCCAAATCACATAAAACAAACATATGCTGTGATCATTTTGCTTTAAATATCATAAGCCAAGCATATAACTCTTTTACATAAAATATATAATTATTCTCATTTTAAAATTACATGCTTTCTTTCTTTCAAGGAGCTCAAGATGTTTCTGGAGTCAAAATATATTATCTTCACATTATCCCCCTGAAAATGGAAACCGGGTCCTACCTACCTTGTCTTTCACCAGGCATGACTTTCTAAAAATTATAAACAGAAATTATCAGTTATACACTCCTTAGTGAAGTCAGAGAGTGATCCAGTGATTAGGCTACTTCCCTGCCCATTAATTGCTCCTGGATGGCAGAATGATGAGGATGGCCTTGTCTATCCTTTGCCATAAAAAGATCTGTTGTCAAAATTCAGTTGATCTTCATGCTTCTCTCTCACTCTCTCTCCAGGCATTACATTAGATCAGCATCTCTTCCTCTGCTGATACTTAACTTCAGAAATTACCTGCTTGTATACACTGTGCAGTACCATGTAATGAAATATATAGGTCAGCCCATCGTGTGTATGTGTTCAGAACTTTAGCCACTTGGACATCCTTCTTACAGTACTCCTTGTCTCATAATTGGCCAGAATACTAAGATCTTTCTCAGTAGAAGCTGACGCCTTATAGTCCTGCCTCCAAATGTATTGGGGATAATGATGTGTGAAATTCAAATGTGTGAGGTCCCTCCACCCTTGTTCTAATAAATTTAATTTAGGCATCACTTTTCTTGCCTATCATTTTTGCTATCTCTATTCAACTTAATTTGCTAGAGTACCCCTCAACTTTTCAGAGACTCCCACCATTAGGGTTTTTCTTTCTTTCTTTTTTTTTTTTTTTTAGAGATGGAGTCTTCACTTTGTCACAGTTGGTGGAGTGCTGTGGCCTCACAGCTCACAGCAATCTTCAGCTCTTGGGCCTAGGCGATTCTCTTGCCTCAACCTCCTGAGTAGCTGGGACTACAGGTGCTGGCCAAAATGCCCGGCTATTTTTTTGTTGCAGTTTGGCAGGGGCCAGGTTCAAACCTGCTACCCTCGGTATATGGGGCCAGTGCCCTACTCACTGAGCCACAGACACAGCCCACCATTAGGGTTTTTCATGGACACCATATCAACTCATATACTTAATTTTGTTTTTGAACTGAAATGACCAGCCATTTGAGAGTCACCTCATTCACTCTAAATTTAATCTCACCAATTTCTCAACAAATAATAGATTTGAAGTTTTGCCTAAAATTCTATAAAGCAAATTTATCACTTAGAGCACTTAGTGACATGCAAGTGGCTTAAACACTAAGACAATCAATTATTTCATATTACAAGAAACCCAGAAGTAAGGGTGTCAAGTTTGTTTTTGTGTGATTCTATTATAGATTCTCCTCTGTGTGAGGTTTTCCTTGAGGCTAAAGATCCTGCTAAAGCTCCAGCCTCATGTTCTGTTCCAACAGTGTCCAGGTGAACAGCCTTCTGTCTCTTTGAAGCAAGAGAATATTTCCCAGAAACCCTCCTGCCTGACTTATTCTCCCATGTCATTGGCCAGAATTTTATCACATGTTCCTTCCTAAACCAACCAATGGCAAAAAGGAGATAAGCACAACTGATTTAGATCAGTTACAATGCGCCTCCTAGAAGTAACAGTAGGGGTGGGGCAGCTTCCCTGAAGCCCTCAATGTCTTGGAAAAAGGTGATAGCTGAATAAAATCTAGTTGTAGTTAAGAAGAGAGAGATGGGGAAGCGGGTGATAAGAGCGCTACATAGTCAGCCAACAGTGTCTGCTACATATGGTTCTGAGAAAGAGGGCAAGGAAGATCTTCACAAAGTCAGAGTGACATTTTAGAACTGATGGATGCTTCCACGCAGGTTAGCAAAAGGAAGGTAGAGAGCAATGTATTTATCTTTTGGATCACAGGTTTTTGTTTTTTTTTTTTTTAAATCCACATCTCAGCACAATAAAAGCACTGGGTCTAGATAGATTTATTTATTGTTGGAAATTCTTACTGGGTACAAAAATAGAATTTGTCTTCTAAAAATTTGTAGGTTATGTGGTTAACTTGCTTTGTAAATTAGCAACTGTAAGTAACAACAGAAATAAAACATTTAACAACCTTTGTGTCCAAAGTTCAAAATGTTATCAATGGGGAGGATTAATTAGCTGAAGTCATCTAAATATACTTTGAAATTTGTTTTCCTCTAAATTTGATTTGACATTTAGATTAAACCCAGATTTTGAAAAAAAAAAAAGTCTTTGATGCTACTTGGCATATCTTTGTACTACATTATGTGTTGCTGCAGAATTTACAAGATCAACATTTAGATGTCACCAGAGAGACATATATCCTTGTACTGTGATAGACATTATCAGGCACTCCCAAAGTAGCAGCAGCTATTTACATTGAACTTAAATAGACAACTATGGAAATGTCAAGAAGCATTACATTTTTAGAAGTTGGAAACACAGAGACTTAGGCTTTCCGTTTTGAATTTGCTTTCAAGTGACCAAAAAGTGTCTTTTGTGTTAGAATGCTTCAGTATGGGCGGAGGAGAGATGGAGGTAGCTAGCATCTCATGCCTCACAAGGCTTTAGAGCATCATGAAATTAAGTTGGGGCTTGGGTGGCGCCTGTGGCTCAGTCGGTAAGGCGCCGGCCCCACATACCGAGGGTGGCGGGTTCAAACCCAGCCCCAGCCGAACTGCAACCAAAAAATAGCTGGGCGTTGTGATGGGTGCCTGTAGTCCCAGCTACTAGGGAGGCTGAGGCAAGAGAATGGCCTAAGCCCAGGAGTTGGAGGTTGCTGTGAGCTGTGTGACATCACTGCACTCTACTGAGGGCCATAAAGTGAGACTCTGTCTCTACAAAAAAAGAAAAAGAAATTAAGTTGGGGCTCATCACTAAATTTTCCCCTTCTATTTTGTTTAAAAAACAAACAAAAAGAAGGCATTGTTCATAATAAGGGCAAGAGTTCATTTCATTGGAACTTTATTTTTTCATTATGAAAATTGTAAGCATATACAAAAGCACAAAGACTAGTAGAATTAACTGGCACATACCATTGCCCAGATCCAATAATTAACCTTTTATTACACTGGATTCTTCACTTTAGTTTTTATAACTAAGCTTCTACTTTTCTTTTTTTGCAGATATGTTTTAAAGGGAATCTGTGATATTACTTTATTTTACCCGGTACACTTTTTTTTGAGACAGAGTCTATGTTGCCCTCAGTACAGTACCCTGTCACAGCTCACAGCAACCTCAAACCGTTGGGCTTAAGTGATTCTCTTGCCTCAGGCTCCCAAGTAGCTGGGACTACAGGTGCCCGCCACAACACCTGGCTATTTTTTTGTTGTAGGTGTCGTTTCCCCCACCCCTCGGCAGGCCCATGATGGTTTCAAACCCGCCAGCCCCGGTGTATGTGTCTGGCACCCTAACCACTGAGCTACGGGCGCTGAGCTGACCTCATACACTTTTGTATGTATTTTAAAAAATATAGACATTTTCTTAAATAACAATATAATTATTATTACTATTAAAATTATTATTTGATATAATGTAATATCTAATCTATACTCTAATTTTCCCAATGGACTGTTATCTTTTTACAGTTGCCTTATTTGAGACACAAAACTTATTTTATTTATATATCTGCCTATATATCTGTTTGGTAAGTTAGAGTGTGTATAGATGTTTTTCTTTTTCTTTTCCTTTTTTTTTGAGACAGTCTTACTCTGTTGCCCAACTAGAGTGCATGGAGTCATCACAGCTCACTGTGATCTCCAACTCCTGAGTTCAAGCAATCCTCCTGACTTAGCCTCCCAAGTAGCTGGGATTATATAGGCGCCTGCCACAATGGAGAGCTAATTTTTTTCTGTCTTTCAAGACAGGGTCTTTTTCTTGTTCAGACTGGTCTCCAACTCCTGAGCCCATGCGATCTTCCTGCTTTGGTCTCCCAGAGTGCTAGGATTATAGTATGAACCCCCATTCCCAGACTATAATAGATTTCTTAATGTGGGTTGCAGTCAAAAACATTTTGGAAGGTTGGGTTCACACTTGTAATCCTAGCACTTGGGAAAGCCAAGGTGGGAGGATCACTTGAGCCCAGGAATTTGAGACTAGCTGAGCAACATAGTGAGATCCCATCTCTACAAAAGAATAACAAAAAATTAGTCCCAGCTATTCACAAAACTGAGGCAGGAGGATTGTTTAAGCTTGGGAGTTTGAGGTTACAGTGAGCTATGGTGACACCACTGCACCCTATCCTGGGCAACAGAGTGAGACCCTGTCTCAAACAAAATAAACAAAAGAACATTTTTGGAAAGTCATTTCTGGCAAATTTTTATTGGAGGCAGGAACAAACTTTTCTTCTTACAGATAGGCAGTTTCTACAGATGCCAAAAAGACTCAATGAGGAAAAAATTTCCAGCAATTAACTGTTTGTTTCTTCTATGTGGGGCTAAAGAAATGCTTTGACTTTCTTTTCATCCAACAAAATTCTTCCCAGAATTTTATAAATATATAACCTCTTCATTCTCAGAAATTTTGATTTTCTTTTTATCCAATAAAATTATTCTCAAAATTTTAGGAACATATTACCTGTTTATTCTCCCCAGGCTATTGACTTGACTATTTATGGTACTTAATTAAATAACTCAGACTAGAGAATATGCAGCTTTAGGTTTAAGAATCTCATCTTCAAACAGACACCGAATTTAGAGCTCTGTCAGCAAGATGGCAAGGTAAAATATTTAGGTATGTGATCTATCTGTATGCTCTCCATCTTTCTCACGGTCAACAAATTATAGAACAGCAACCTCAAAGTCCTGGGATCAAAAAGTTTTTTCAACAATTGTGGGGTTTTTGTTTTATGGGGTTTTTTAGACAGAATGTTACTGTGTTGCCCAGGCTAGGGTGCCAAGATGTCAGTCTGGCTGAGAGCAACCTCAAATTTCAGGGCTCAAGCAATCCTCTTGCCTCGGCTTCCCAAAGTGCTCAGATTACAGGTGTGAGCCATCACACTCACCCTACCAACTGTTGTCCTTTTTTTGTAGAGACAGAGTCTCACTGTGTCGCCCTTGATAGAGTGCTGTAGCATCAAACTCTTGTGCTTAAGCGATTCTCTTGCCTCATCCTCCCATTGGGACTAGAGGTGCCCACCACAATGCCTGGATATTATTTTGGGCCAGGTTCAAACCTGCCATCCTTGGTGCATGTGGTCAGCACCGTAACCACTGTGCTATAGGCACCGAGCCCCAACTGTTGTGCCTTCCCAGCCACAGTGCTTTTGCATATTCAGTTCCATTTGTCAAGAATTAACCTTTCACCCACTGCCACTCTACAAATTTTCCTTCTTTCATTTTTTTAATTTTTCATTTTTTTAGACACAGGGTCTGATTCTGTCACTCAGGCCAGAGTGCAATGCTATGATCATAGCTCACTATAGCCTCAAACTCAAGGGATCCTCCCAAGTGGCTGGTAATAAAAGCAAGCACCACTACACTTGACTAATTTTTCTTTTTCTTTTTTTCTAGTAACAAGGTCTCAAACCCCTGTCCTAAACCAATTCTCTACCTCAAACTCCCAAAGTGCTGGGATTATAGGCATGAACCACAATGCCCCCCACCCTCTTCTTTTAAATCTTAATCTCCCTTTCCCCAGCAAAGCCTTCCCTAAATTCCCTAAGTCATATCCTCCCATATGTGCTTAAACCACTATGAGACACTCCCTTGTAGAATTTAATGGTGTTGCGATTTTACATTTCTCTTTTGCAGTAATTCAATTGATACCTGTTTCCTTGCCTAGACTGTAAGCTCCATGAGAGTGAGGATAGTTCTTGCTCGTCATTTTAACTTCAGCACCCAACACAGGTGAACTCAACGAAAATGTAATAAATAAATGAGGTGCTGACTGATAGACTGAATGTTGTCACCGTAAAGCAATTAAATACAAGGTCTGACAATTAAGTTCATAAGCTTAACCACTCTGCACTTAGGTTGGTAGCACTGTACAGATAATTCAGTAATATTTAATGACCTTGTTATATCAGTGTCTCATAGCTGTGTCTGGTGTCTTCTTTTTTTTTTTTTTTTTTTTTTTTGGTTTTTGGCCAGGGCTGGGTTTGAACCCGCCACCTCCGGCATATGGGACCGGCGCCCTACTCCTTGAGCCACAGGCGCCGCCCTGTGTCTGGTGTCTTGCTAAGTGGCATTCATTATTCATGAGTGGTTTTGTGTGCTGTTGTGAGACAGAGCTTAGATGAAAGCAATGAATAAAGATTCATAAATTTCTTGTTAAACTTGGCAAGAGTGGAAGTGAAATCAGGGATATGTCAGTTAAAGTGTATGGGGATAACACCATTAAGAAAACAGCAGTGTAAAAATGGACTGAATATTTTTTCTAAGGGGAGAGAAAGCATCACTGATGAAGCAAGGTCAGGGTGGTTAGTGAGGAGCAGAACTGATGAAAACATTGCAAAAATTTATCAAATTATGTGTCAAAATCATTGGTTAACTATGAGAAGCATAGCAGATCAAGTAAACATCCATAGAGAAACAGTTACATCTCAACTGAAAACCTTGTCCAACAACTCACGGCTCTTGCACCATGACAATGCACCAGCTCTCACAGCACGTCTGTGAGGGAGTTTTTAGCCAATAAATAAATACTGCATTGGAATACCCTCCCCAGTCACCTGAGCTGGCTCCTAGTGACTTTTTTCTCCACCCAAAGATAAAGGAAATACTGAAAGGAAGACATTTTGATAACATTCAGGACATGAAGGTAATAATACGATGTTAGTTTTGATGGCCGTTCCAGAAAAAGAGTTCCAAAATTGCTTTGAAGGGTAGACAAGGCACTGATGTTAGTACATAGCTTCCCAAGAGGAGGACTTCACACCTGACCTTAGTGATATTCAGCACTGAGGTACGTAGCACTTTTTCTAGGATAAGTTTACAAACCTAATTGTCAGATCTTGCATGCATGCTGAAAACAATCTTTATAATTAATTATCATTATCTTTCAGTTTAATTTTTTATCCTAAGATTTCAAAGAATCAGAGTATGAGCCATTTATTAGGTACCAGGGTCAGTCTCTGGTTGTTGTTTTTTTTTTTTTAAATAATGTTTGAAATAATAGGGTTTTAGTGAGGCAACTTTTATAAACTGTCAAAGGGGCTTATAGAGAGTAACTATTTTGTGAGGCTACAGAGAATTTAGTGGTTTAAGATACATTTTTCTTAAATGGGGAAGGTGGCTGGGGCTGGTAGCTCATGCCTGTAATCCTAGCACTCTAGGAGGCTGGGGTGTGTGGCTCCCTTGAGCTCAGGAGTTTGAGAAGGCAGAGCAAGAGCAAGACATCATCTCCACTAAAACAGAAAAACTAGCCCAGCATTGTGGTGAGTGCCTGTAGTCCCAGCCAATGCAGGCGAATTGCTTGAGGTCAAGAGTTTGAGTTTGCTGATGCCATGGCAGTGAGAGTAAGACTGTCTCAATAAAATAAAATAAAATAAAATAAAATGGGTAAGGTAAACCCTAACTATTGGGAAAATTTTCCCATCATTCTCAAAGTTGACGTATGTAGAGGTGTTGATGAATGGCGAGGAATCAGGGAACGAATCTCATGACACACAGCCTAGCACATGAGGCCATGCACCGTCTATTCCAGGCAGCCTCTCTAGTCTCAATTTCTGCTTCAGTCTTTATGCTCCAACCATATAAACCTACTTTTTCTTTGCATATGTCAAACTATTTCATATTTTTTTGCTGATAGTTCTTATCTGAACATCAATCTCACTACAATTTCCCAGCTAATTTCCTGCTACTTTAAGAGAAAAGGCTGGGCAGGGTGCCTCCAGTGGCTCACATCTATAATCTCAGTGCTTTGGGAGGCTCAAGTGGGAGGATTGTTGAAGTTTAAGTACAGTCTGGGAAACACAGGAAGACCCATTGTTTAAAAAAAAAAAAAGTAAGTCACTCATAGTGGCACACACCTGCAGTCCTAGTTGCTCAGGATGTTGAAACCGGAGGATCACCTGAGCCTAGAAGTTTGAGGTTAGCCTGGATGACAGGTTGTCTGTAAAAACACTCACACATATATATTCCTGTATTACCTGTGATTTACTGAGGGGTTACAGATAAAAAGGAGGTCCCTTTATACAATCCACATACCTTTGTGCCCTCAAACATACAAATAATTCCCCTTATAAAACACATAGTAATTCTGCACATTCATATTTTTAGTAAAAATCAGGCTGGGTTCAGTGGCTCAGGCCTGTAATCCTAGCACTCTGGGAGATAGAGGCAGAAGGATCCCTTGAGCTCAGGAATTTGAGAACAGCCTGAGCAAGAGTGAGACCCAGTTGCCACTAAAAAAGAAAAACTAGTCGGCACAGTGGCTTGTGCCTGTAGTCCCTGTTACTCAGGAGGCTGAGAGGGGAGGATTGCTTGAGCCCGGGAGTTTGAGGTTACAGTGAACTGTGATGACCCCATGACACTCTACCTGGGGTGACAGAGTCTCAACTCAGATTCAAAAAAAGAAAATTATTATATTGAATCATTCTGCAAATTGCCCTTTTCAATTAAAAGTATGTCTCGATGAGGTATCTATGTTATCGCGTAGAACTGTACCGCATGCCTTTGTAACTATTATATGGTATTCCATATAATTCCATATGACTACGAAATGGAATTTTTATCCATTTCTTTACTGATGATATCCAAGTTCCTAATTTTTTTAATATTACAAACCAAGTTTTAGTAAGCATTCCCATATATTCCCCCACTGTCCACCTGTGTTAAGATTTCTCCAGAATATAAATGGAAATGTTGGATCATGAGGGGAATGCATTTTCCCGCTTTGTAGATACTACAAAAATCACTGTCTAGAGTGGCTATCCCTACTGACACTTACCAGCAGTGCATGACAGGACGTTTTTCTCTATGTCTTTAGCAACACTTAATTCTATCAAACTTTGTTAATTTTTCCAGTATAATGGCTAATAAATGGTATGTCAGGTAATTCACATTTCCCTGATTATTACTGAGATATATCACCTTTTCTTGCCTGCTGGCTGTTAATTCCTCCTCTGGGAATTCTTTGCTGCTGGCCACCCCTTCTGACTGCTCCTTGTTTGGGTTGTGGCTGCTGTGGCTTTTCTGCACTCTGTGTTTCTGGCACTTTGATGTTTTTCTTGTTTTTAAATAAGGTTATACAGGCATTCAATTTTTCTTTTTTAATTTATTAAAAATGTATTCACTGAGTGCCGGCTGGTGCCAGACCCTGTTCATAGGGGGTGCTGATGTGCTGGTGACAGGAGAGACTCTGCCATCATGGAGCTAACATTTCAGTGAGAGCCGTAGCCAGCACCTTAATAAATGGGTATATAGTACAGTGCCACATTCTGTGAAGGTGTGAGGAGAGGGTTTCTTGGAAACCTCTACTAAGAGGTGAGATTTGAGCAGAACCCTGAATGAAGTGAGGGAGAGAAGAGCCTTCTGAGGAGGTATGTTACATTCAAAAGCACCGAGGTGGGTGTGAGTTATGGGAAGGAAGTTGCTGTGTCTGGAGCTCAGAAGTCAGGGGAGAGAGAGGTAGGAAATAATGCTTCAAAAGTAGCCACCACGATCTAGATCATGTAGGACTTTCTGGGCCTTGCTAAAGGGAATTATCTTTCAAGGGTGATAGGAAGCCTTGGAGGTTTGGGAGCAAGAGAGAATCATCTAGATGACTCTGTGGTGGACAGAGGGACAGGCGTGGAGAAGAGTCAGCTGGGTCACAGTAGTCCAGGGAAGAGTGTCCAGGATCCTGGAGATTAGGGTGGTTAGGAATAGTCATATTTGGGACATGTTTTGAAGGTGGTGCCAACATGACTTATTGAGGGATTATATGTATGGTAGGAGGGGGGAAAAGAAGAGTTGAGAGCCATTCCAAGATGATCCCCTTAGCTATTGGAGGAGGAATAATAGCATGTACAAAGATGGAGAAGACTCTGGGAAGAATAGGCTTGAGGGGAGAAATCTAGAGCTCTGTGTTGGACATTTTAATTTTGAGATGCTTATTAGATGCTTAAGTATTGAGTGAAGTTAAGCTGAAGGGAAAAATCAGAGCTGAGGATTAACATTTGAGAATTTCTCCTTAAGGGACTGCATTTAGAGTCATGAGCTGAATAATGTCAGTGAAAGAATGGCTAGAAAAGGGAATAGGGTCAAAATGGACCTATGAGGTACTCCAATATTTAGGAGGGAATAGAAAGAAGAGTTGTCAGGGCTAGGAAAACCAAAGAAGAATCCCTTCAGGAATGGGAGTGGGCTGGGCGAGGTGGCTCACACCTGTAATCCCAGCACTCTGGGAGGCCTTGGAGGGTGGATTGCCTGAGCTCATGGGTTCGAGACCAGCTTGAGCCAGAGCCTGTCTCTAAAAAAAAAAAAAAATAGCCAGGTGTTGTGGCAGCCACCTATAGTCCCAGCTATTTGGGAGGCTAAGGCAAGAGAATTGCTTGAGCCCAAGAGTTTGAGGTTGCTGTGAGCTGTGACACCGAGGTAGACGAAGTGAGATTCTGTCTCAAAAAAACAAAACAAAACAAACAAAAAGAATGAGAGAGTGACTGATGGTGTCCAGTGTTGCTAAGGGGTTGAGAAAGATGAGTGATCAGGACCAACATTGGATTTAGTAAAATAGAAGGCACTGGAGAGCTCAACTAGAGCAGTTTTAGTGGAGAGAGTTGGGGAGAAAATCAGAGGTGAGGCAGCGGAGATATCTCTCGTTTATGAGGGCTGGGTGCAGAAGGAGAGCTGTTATCTCTTACCAACCATCCTGAATCTGGAAGTCTCTTAGCTAATTTCTGTTCTTGCACTCATCTCTTAAAATACAGCACAAATCTCTCCTTTGCTCTCTCCCAGCTTCCCTACTGCTCCACCCTGCTCACACCTGTTTCCCAGGCCATGTTAGAAGCCCTACCTTAGTCTTTCCCTGAGACACGGCTTTTTCTGTATTTGCAAGTGACTCCCCAGCAACAGAAAGCTCTGAGGAAGGCACACTTTTTATCTCCACCCATAATTCCTAGCCCATTCTAGAATTATTTGTTGAATTAAACTTGAGTTTTATTTGTTGAATTAAATTTCAACAAACATTTGTTATTCACTTTCGATTCAATTTTAAAAGGGAAGATGTGGTCAAAGGAAGCTTTGTTCTAACTATGGGAATTTCTGAAGGAGGGTCCATAGAGAGAAATAAGATCTGTTAGATAAGCAAGTAATCCCCTCACTGATGCAAAACTACAATTTCTCAGGTTTTTGGCATTGTCAAGAGCAGTTTAGGTCAGAATCCTTTGAGGAGCTGGTGTATTTTTAAACAAAAACAAAAAAGTTAATTTTGGCTGGAGGTTATTCAAGGGTCTGTCTTTGCTCAGAGCCTTCAACTAGTTAGTGATAATGATGTTAATTCCATTTTGGACCCTCAGCCTCTTAAGTTTTGTAAAGCAGGCTTTTCTTTCTACCTCATTTTAACTGGTAATTGCTTCTCCACGTTTCCTCTGGAGAACCTGTGGGTGTGGTATTGGGAATAGGAGAGAAGCACGAGAACTAGGAGTGCTGAGTCCCCAGGTGTAAGAGGGGAGCTCCTGGTGTGACTTCGACAGTCCTTTAATGGCATACTGCTTCCATTTCACCATCTGTAATTTGATGATTAACAGTATTTGTCTATAATGTACTTTTCCTATAAAAGATGCTTTGTTATCACTAAGTATTAACATGACTTCCGATGATTATCAAGGTCCTCTGAGGAAAAAAACAAACCTTTGATTTCAGTATCCAGCTTCATGTTATCTTGTGCTATATGAAAACCAATGCCAAATTATTTTTCCTGGTTTGTGGCCTCATGCTGTTTCATCTTTAATAAATGTTCTCATCAAATGTACTTTCTAATTAAGAGTCCAGTCAAAATGCCAATCTTGGGTTTAATATTCACCCCCAAATACTTACTGAGCATCTAGTATCTTCTACGCATTGTGTTTACACTGGGGATCTAAAAATGAACATACATCTAAATATAATTCTGAGAACAAAATAATACTTTCCTCTTAAAAACTTTTGTTTATTTTTGTTCATTTACATTCTGTTGGAAGTGAAGTGTAAAATATCATTTAAGTATTTAACCTTGAGTTTCCCCCCCCAAGTTCAGCAATTGTGGGGTTCAATTTAAATAATAGAGATACTTATGTGGTTACTCAGCATATTGCAAAGGGCTCTTAAGATTGGTCTAGATTAACACTGTTCAGTAAAATATAATCACAAATATATTTTTGAATTTTCTAATAGCTACTTTATAAAAAGTAAAAAGAAACAGGTGAAATTAATTTTAATAATCTATGTTGATTGCCTTTGAAATCTAATGTGTATTTTTACACTTGTAGGATGCCTCCATTTAGATGCTAAATTTGCATTGGAAAGACTTGATCTCTAGATTTTATATATATATATATATATATATATATATACAAATGTGTATATGTGTACATATGTGTATGTATGTATTTGTGATACCATCTCACTCCATTGCCTAGGCTAGAGTGCCCTGGCATCAGCCTAACTCACAGCAACCTCAAACTCCTGGGCTCAAGTTATCCTCCTGCCTCAGCCTCCCAAGTACTAGGACTACAAGTGACCACCACAATGCCTGGCTAAGTTCTTTTATTTTTAGTAAAGATGAGGTCTCGCTCTTGCTCACCACACCCAGCCTAGATTTTATATTTAAATTTACAATTGAAAAAGTAGATTCACATACCCAAGTTGTTTCAAACATACTTAACATTTTTCTACTAATTGAAATTA
The DNA here is from genome assembly GCF_027406575.1 of Nycticebus coucang. Taxonomy (NCBI): domain Eukaryota; kingdom Metazoa; phylum Chordata; class Mammalia; order Primates; family Lorisidae; genus Nycticebus; species Nycticebus coucang. The sequence goes on from NC_069787.1 coordinate 37,014,520, forward strand.
AATAAATTTAAGTTTCGCAGTTGCACTGGCTTCATTTCAAGTGCGTAATAGCCACCTGTGGGTAGTGGCTACCATAATGGACAGTGCCAGATTTAAATCATTTTCACCATCATAGAAAGTTGTTGAACAATGCAGGCCTAATTCAACTCACTGAAGAAACTGAGCAGCAGTTAGTGGCAGAATTACTATGTTTAGTGATGGACTTTTTTAAAAATCATGGTAAAATAGACATAGCATTAAAATTTCCATTTTAACCATTTTAAAGCACACAGTTCAGTGGCATTAAGCATGACCACATTGCTGTGCCACCATTACCACTTTCCAAACTGAAACTCTGGGCCCATTAAAAGCTTAACTCCCTATTCTTCCCTCCCCGGCCCTCTGGCAACCACCATTCTATTTTCTGTTTCTGTGCATTTTATTTTCCTTGGTACTTCATATAAGTGAAATCATATAATATTTATCCTTTTGTATCTGGCTTATTTCACTTGGCATTAGTTCTTCAAGTTCCACCCATTCCTTTTTAAGACCAAATAATATTCCATTATATATACATACACCCCACATTTTATCCATTCAACCATCAGCAAACACCTAAGTTGTTTCCATCTTTTAGCTATTATGAATAATGCTGTTATGAACATTGATGTACCTGTTTAAGTAGTGATATTTCTTTATCCTGATCTATTCATTAAACTTACACAATTTCCAAATGAGTAGCAATGGAAATGTTGCTTCAGTGGCCAACCCCAATTCAAGATCCTTGAAGAGAACAAGATTCTCAGTTCTAGTCGCATCATCTAAGAACTTAGGGGGTCTGCTTTGTTTTCATGTATTGAGAAGACATTTTACATGTTCATTCTATGTTAGCCCTTCTCACCATCTAATAAACCACGTTACTTTTTTGCTCTTTTGTCTACCTTCCATTCCCTCCACCTGAGTCCTCTGCCAGAATATAAATTCCATGAGGACAGATTTTTTTTTTCACTGTTGTATTCTTGGTATTTAGAGCTGTGCCTGGTACATAAAAAGCAGTTGTCCATAAGGTCTATTGAATGAATGAATGGGGCTCAAAGGTTACCCACCTTTGTGTTCATAGGATGTCATTTTAAAGGACTATAGATCTGGTTTCTTTTGAACATCTGTTATTTTTTTTTTCCTGAGTAGAGCATTCTTGTACAAGAAAATGTTTCTCAGTGTTACAGGTCTTATAAACGTCTGGAAGCATGGCATGAAAAAATAATTAAGTGGTATTGGGATATGAGAGAAGATAGAGATACACTAGATAAAATATATAAAAGGAATTTTGTTCCCTTTAATTTGATTGTATTGCCCCAAAAATGGCACTGCATAAAACATCAGAAAAATTTCTACATTGAAAACCTAGATTCTGGGAGAAACAATAAAAAATCCTTTGACCTTTAACAGTGGAGGTTCAATGACCAATTATCATTTAAAAAGGTAGAAACAAATCAACACTTGCTAAAAGAAGAACATTTGTTTCCTCTGGATGCAACAATTTAATTGGGTTTTATTGTAGTCAGTCCAAAAACTACTTTGCAGAGCTTCAGTCTCTGTCTTTGAGATACAGATTTAGGATTTTAAAATAGCAAGACCTTTACAACATTACTGTAACTTAGGGGAGACCTGTTCCTTTTTTTTGGTAAGCTGGGAAACTTGACTCTACAAGGTAAAATGACATCCGGAAGCATTTTTAGCCTCTGGCTTTGTTGGAGTCGGTTTCTTTTTCTTGAATTTTAGTAAGGATATAATCTCAGTTCCAGTTAGAAAGGGAGATCACAATGCCAGGTGTCAAATCCAAAAATCAATCCTCTCCTTAATTGCCAAAGTTTGACATGTCCCCATGTTTGTCCCAGAAAATTCTAAACGCTCTTTCTTAACAATGGGGAGTTAAATTTCCTATGTAGACAAATTAACTTTTAAATTATAAGAGAAACAAACAAAAACACAGGGTGGAATGGTGGAGCAGATGCTGGTTCCAACTTGAAGCTTTCTTAGAGTAATCTCTCTTCTTCCCTCTCTCCATTTTTTCCACAGATTTTTTCCTTCCTATTTAAAAGCATCAGCTAGTTATTATCTTCCAGGAAAAGCAAGCTTTGGCCTGCAAGTTTTAAAAAATATCTCTTTATGCTAATTAAAGTGAGAGGTTAAAAATATAGGTGAGTATTGCCCTGAGGAGTGTTTTAAACTATGTAGCTATTACTGTAGATTTGGGCAATGCTTGAAAAGGAGGTATGGAACTCCTCAGGGGAATTGAAAACTTTATTGTCTTTTAAATAAAAGCTAGCATAAAAAAATAACATGAATTAGCTTGGAATAAAATAGATAAATTAATACACAAATGAAAGAAAATAACACATTTTGTAGATAGCCAAATTTATGGCCTTGTGCATGACATTTTACACACTAAAACTTACCTCTCTGGGTTTAAAGCTTAACGTTGTTCTCTGAAATTGGCAATTGCAAACCCTGGTTTTTCAGTCAACACACACACATCCACCCACCCTACATAAACCTATTTGTCTCCAATGATCTCAGAAGTGACAAAACATCTTTAAATAAGTTTAATTTTGATTCAAAAATAAGTATTCTTATATACCCACTTTATTACTTGATTAAAAAAAAAAAAAAGGATGCAGAGAAGCCAAAATGGTAACAAATGTTAAAGATAATCCTCATCTAAGCCTTAAAGTGACACGTTAAAACACCTTGTGCATGACGCAGAGAAAAACTGTGTCCCTTTGACTTTACTTGCAGTCACATTGCTCCCTACGCACAAGAAAGACCAGATGTCTAGTTTCCAGGGTATTAGGCTTTTTCTTTAGTACTTAAAATTTATTTTTTTGAAGTTTGGAGAAAAACTGCAGCTCCTTCTGATTTTTAGCATTTTACACCACTTTTAATAATTTCATCTCCCACAAGTGTTTCAGCAGAAAATGAGCCTTGAGTAAGCCTTTGCAACCATCCCAAAAAGACTTTGGAAAAGAAAATTGACTTTTATTTTTAAAACTCCATTCTAAAGAAAATACAAATTTATAGTTTTCATGGAGACTAATGGGCACAGTGTAACATGTGGTAAGGACACTGAATTGGGGGGAAAGGTATGAGTAAATGACATTTCTTTTCCCTTGTCTGATTCCTACTAATTATAGAAAAAATATATACATTACATATGACATTCTTTCCTTCCTCATAGAAAACAATGTTTGGAAATTCCTGTGTAAAGCTAATTTGCCACGAGGAATATAAAGCCCTTTAATGGGACATCTAGGTCCCTATGGGAATTTTTTTCAAAAAAAAAAAAAAAAAACAGACACCATGTGGTGCAATCTGTTACAGTCTACAAGGCGGAGGTGGGGAGGGGAGCTCTGCAGGGGCCAGGAATAAAGTCATCTCTGGGAGTTTCTGAGGTATTAACTAAAATGGGGAAAATGGTACAGCTGAAGTCTGGAAACATCTTTCTTTGTGCCCTGAATTGTTACCCAAGGGCATATGAAACTTATACTTAAAAAAAATTATTTAGCAAGTTAGTCAATTTAGGAGAGGCAAAACCTGAACCTTTTCTGAGATGGTTAAATTGCCATTCATTTTGTATTTTAATCTAACCTACTGGTGATTTAATTTACAGATCTCAAAGGAAGTGTACGCTCAAATATTTGAGGACGTTAACGTATCAACCACTGTGTAATTTTGGAATGTGCCTACTTGCTTGACACAATATTTTACCATCTAACAAATGTTTAGCCTTTTTTTCACTTCACTAAAGAGAAATAAGTTTCACATTGCTTCATTCACCTTCATATGTGCATATGCTGGGAAAGATTGGATGTTAAAAAAAAAAAAAACTTCCTCATGTTCCTTTCTACTACATCTAAATCTGTTTACCAATTCAAAGCTGCTAAAAAAACCTGCATTCTCCTGCTAAATCAACTGGATGACTAGAAACCAAACTGTAATGTAACAGAAAAAAATTATCAATTTATTTTCATGACAGAACATTCTTGAGAAGGTATAAAATTGTTCTGGTTGCTATGCCAGTTTTCTTTTTTCTCCCTTTCTCTGTCTTCTGTTTTTAAAGGCTTTCAGCTTTTAAGCCGATACTTTTTATAGTTACATAACAGTTCTAATATTTTGTGACATTTTGTATTGTGACACTATAGATGAAATTGTCATCGGACTGACACCCTGTGCTGTTTATTCCTTAATTACAACTGTTAACACTGTAGAGAAGTGTGCTAATCTGCCAGCACATATTATGAAAACAACGTTATTGTTACCCACACCAACACCCACTCAACAGGATATTTTCAAGATGGTAGTTTAAAGGAACTTACCAGCACAATGGACGGTTCAGTATGGTTTTTGTTATTGTTGTGTGTTTTTTAGCTGTCCTATTGTCTTCTTTTAAAAACACAGACCAGTTTGAAATTTAAAACATTTCAATTAAAATTCAACTGTAATACAGCACATATACCTTTCACTAGCAGAGGCTGCCTCTGTAATTAGAAAATTACATATTTTTTTCTAGTGTTCAAGCAGTGGTGGGCTGAGGAATCTCAAAGCTGTGTAGGTTTGTGACCCAAAGCTTTCTGAATGACAGTTTTTTCAGAAATAATGAAAATAGAAAGGAGTGGGAAGGGCAAGTTTAAAGATGCAAAGAGGAGATGGGGTGGTTTGCAATCACAGGGCTCTCCCAATCCTTAAAAAACCAAGTCAAAATCCAATAACCACTCTCAGCTCTAATAGTTCTACTTTTTTGGTTTCAAAAAAATTTCACTTTTTTTCTGTCTCCAGAACTTTTAGAAGGTTTGATTCTCTGTGAGGCACACAATTTTAGGAATTTATTTACTGGTAAGTTGTACCCTAAAGCAGCTAGTGTCAGGTGTCACTATCTTTTCATTTGTTAAAAGAAACACTAATAGTAAGCAAAGAACTACCAGGACTCTATACCTTGTCCCCTTAATAAAATAACTAAAAAGTGAAGAATCTAGAAAACTTAAAACTAGAACATATATGTTAAGAGGAGAATGACTGCAAAGTATTAAAAATATATATATATACAACACTGACTTAATAATTTATTTAATAAACTATCCATCTTTAAATATTATTTTTTTTGTTTGTTTTTTTGAGACAGAGTCTCACTATGTTGCCCTGGGTAGAGTGCCGTGTCATCACAGCTCATAGCAACCTCAAACTCTTTTAGGCTTAAGTGATTCTTTTGCCTCAGCCTCTTGAGTAGCTGGGACTACAGGCACCCGCCACAAGGCCTGGCTATTTTTTTTTTTTTTTTTGTAGGAGTTGTCATTGTTATTCAGCAGGCCTGGGCCAGGCTCGAACCCGCCAGCCTCCATGTATGTGGCTGGCACCCTACTCACTGAGCTACGGGTGCCAAGCCTTAATATTAGTTTTTAATGTGCCCATGGGTTTGGCAGAAAGCAAATTCAGGCCCTTGAAATAGTCACAGGTGATAACCTGAGACTTCCCCAACAGATTCTCATATGTTCATTGTCACTTAAGAGATAATAAAACAAAGGAACTTCCTGAAATTACCTACATAGTCTTTAATATTCAGCTTTATTAAGCAAGTGTTTTGAAGTCGCATGTGACGAAGTTATCTCTGTTCCTCATTTTGAATGGCATTTTCTGCTTCATTTTGATTTTCGACACCAAGAGGATGTGGTGCTCTTCCTAAAAGAAACTGTTCCCATTTGGGAATATAATCTTCTACTGATGCCCAGTAATGAGTCTGGAAAAAAAATCCAAAAGTAAAAAAGCATATCAAGCAATTGAACTTGGCTCTTCATAATAGTGTAAATGTTTATTCACTTAAGTGTGTGTGTGTGCGTGTATACACACACACACACACACATATATGTAGAATGCATTTCCTTTACAGAATATTTTATGTTAATTTTAGAAAAAAATCTGGCTACTTACTAGTGTTAATTTTCAAATTTCTCAGTAAAACCAGAGCCTGGCAGAATTACAGGTTTTTAAATTTTATTGTGATTTAACACGCCCTCTTGTGGCCAACTTTGTGATTACTGCCAGTAGTATCACTGCTGTACATTCACTAAATGTTGAATATTCTAAGTCCCATACCAAACAATTACCCTTACTGAAATTATTTCAATAAAAGTATTAAACATAAATACATTCTTCAGATTTGACATCAAAATATTTGACCTTGGATGAGATCAGGAATTAAAATATAACTAGTATTTTACTGTATAGGACTCAGATAAATTGGCCCCTTAATTGTGTGGAAAATACGTAACCACTATGTCTTTTATTTTGATTTATTTTTATTTCTAGAACATAGAAGAAGAGATCCATTCTCTCTTTTAAAAAGATATTTGATATGACAAATCTTTTTCCTCAACTTTTTTTTTGTATTATTAGAAAATCAATACTTTTTACCATTTTTAATATAAACAGCTTGGAAATTGAGATACTGTGTTATTTTTCTGGTGGTTTACAGGAGATAGAACCTCATGCAACACAGCCATGCCATGTCTAGGAGTTCTGATCGTTTCCTGGGTGACTGCCCTAAAGAGGCCAAAGAGAACTGCCAAAGGTCTGTGTCATAGGAGGTCAATTTATATTAGACCATCACTAACTATCTCATTTTGGGAAACCCAGCCAATGAGTTAGCATTAGAAACACAGAATTATTCACACAAAGTATTACAAAGTACAGCAGTTCTGAAAGTTGCGAACAGGACAGGGGTTCTACATATCTACACATCTATGCATGTGGTCTGAGAAACAGCCCAGCATACCTAAAAACAAAGGTCATCCTGCTGTGCCAGACTAGTTAAGAAAAATACCATCTGACGCCTGTGGTGGGGAGTTTCTCTGCCATTCATGGCTGGATTAACCCCTGTTGTGTGGGCCCTGTACATGCCAGTGTAAGGTATTGGAGAATTCAACAAAGGGAAAGACATGCCCAAGGCACAACTTTGTACCAGGTTTTTTTTCTTTTCTTGGTCACTGCCTTTTTTTTCATTACCCTAGATGACACAGAAAATCGAGGGGCAAATTCTTAGCCTTTGATTTTACGTCTATTCATATCCCCAGTTGGGCAGAAAGCAAAACTGAATTTGAAAAAGGTCATTAAAAATATAAAAAAATATATTCTGTATGTATTAAATTTCAATTCATCATTCATATATAAAAGTTTGTTTTTGCCAATCATGTTACCAATCCATTCTTGAACTGATTATGAAATAAAATAGATAACAGCCGTACTATATTGTATGATAATATGCATTTAAGTCGCTTTGGTTCAAATTTTGGTAAAAGGACTAAAGTGCTACTTCTAACATCAGCCGACAGGAAAAGCACTTGGGTCAGACATGGTGTCATTTTAAGATTTAATACACATCATCTGTGGTGGTTTAACAGAATGGTTGTTTCTCTCCTTTTTTTTTTTCTTTTTGCAATGTTGGCAGGGGCTGGCCTTGAATTTGCCACCCTTGGTATATGGGGCTGACGCCCTACTCTTGAGTGGCGCCACCCACAATGGTTGTTTTTAAGTGATGGGATGAAACCACACAAATCTTCATAAAATTTCCACTCAATAAGATTTTTTAATCAAGATACTTCTCAATTACCTACTACATATAGAGCTTGGTACTGTAGAAATATAAACATCAATAAACAATCTTTATTTTACTGAATAAATAAATCTGAGAAATACATATAACCATTGTTTAACTTAATATACACTACTAACAAAATAGGGTCCCTCTTTTTCCTTAACGTTCCTCTTTGTTCCTTAAGGTTCTTACCTCAAGAGAAACCACCTCAGGCTGTGGAGTTGGGTAAATCCTGCTCTCTAGGGACTTTTCTGCTGCTTCTATATCCTGTAACAGATAACAGCATTTTCTAGTGAAAGTGTATTTATATAATATACTTCTGTATATAATGCACTGCTATTTCTGGTAGCAATATCTGTATCCCAAGTCGCTCACCTCAACTCTTCTCTGTGTATATAGTCTAAACTGATGGAGGGACACTGAGGTACGAGAACTGATCATTAACCCATTTCAAATAAAGAATGCAGTGTTTCTTATTTTAACATAGAAGGGGGCATGGTCCTTCGAAGTTCTGTCTTTTCACTTTGAACGGCTAGTAAATGCCAGTAATTCACGGCAAAAAGAGGTTCCTCTAAAACTGCTCAGAGCATTAATTTAGCTCTGCAATCACCTAAAAACAACCAGATGGATAATTCAGATATAAAAACAGTTAGCATACGCAGACTCACCCTGTGCTAACCTTAAAAATGAGTTTTAGTCTCTCCAGATGATGTAAACGGTATATAATGGCACATATGTCACTCGTTCAGCATTCCATTTAAAAATCGTATACCTATGTAAATATTCTACACCTTTAAAAGAAGCTCAGTGAGGTACCTCAGTACTTTGTGGCATGAACCTTCTCTCCAGACCAGCCAGGTGTCTTTGGTACTAGATTTCTAAGCTCATTTCAATAGCTGTATCATTGAGCTGACGGCATTCAAGCACTGTGTATTCATTTGTAGTTTACTTTGTAGATTTGCATGTTTTCTCTTATGGTTGTAAAAACAGTAGGGCAACTAAACTAAATTCATACCCTGGCAAAGATTTTTACCCTGATACATACATGAAGCACATGTCCAGAAATGTAACTCTGTGAGTTGTTGCTGAGACATTTGAGCCCCATTTAATAAATGTGTCCCAAATTAGCACCCATGTTTTCTGCCCGCTTACTGTGTCTGTCAAGTTTGCAGAAGCCTTGGTCAAAGGCCATGTAAGTCTTGTTTCTCCTTTGAGCATAGTTGAGTTGATAGAAAAGAGAATGTTCTCCGACGCATGTACAAGCATTGGAGCAATCTAAGTAGAGGGCTGTTGGACAGACGGAGAGAGATGGAAAAGGGCGTGGGAGTGGGGTGTGAAGAAGCCAAGGCTGAACAGGAGAAAAGAGACAGCAGATGGTTGCGGCAGGAGCAAGGAATGGGTGTGAAATGTAAAAGGGAAAAACAGGAAATTCCCTAAAGGGACTCCCCAAAGTTGCACAACCATTAGTGCACCTGCTGTCTAGAGGAAGGTGATTTGAAGGAAAAAAACCATCAATTTAGGGATAAAAAGCTGATCTATTAGCATGTCTATCCCATACCAGAAGTTTACAGCAAAGACACATGCTAAAGAGCTTCTGATGCCAACGCTACAGCAGATACAGAAGCCTAATAACTTTTCTGTGATTATGCTGAGGTTTTACAAGGTCCTGGAAAAGTTATTTTTTACTTTTATAAAACAAACAAAAGACAAATAGAATAATCACAACCCCAATTATGTCATTATTCTAATAACAGTTACAAAGTTATTGTCAGTGGCAGATCTAGGTGCCACCAATATTGTAGACAATATTATAATATAAGCATTTTTCTTGAAGATCAGAAATTAAGGATACCGAGTATCTCCAATAGAAAAGCAGATTGTTAAATGGAAGACCAGATATAAGTAGGGGACATGTGGCCTGGCAAGACAGGCCTGTGGTTAGACACCTGACTGTCACATCTACAGCATTTTGACTGAGGATTATCACTGTTCTGAAAAACTTCATCCTTAAGTGATGTGTACTTTCTTAAATGATTTGCATACCTCTCTGATTCCTACTTCTCCTTCTCTTCAGCTGGCTCATTTTCTCTCATTGCCTCTAAATGTGGGCTTGCTTAAGATTTGTAACATCTGTCCTCATATTGTTAAGATTGTCTCTTAGCTAGCTTCAACTGCCTTTAACTATGGGGATGGCTAAGATTTCTGTCTAGCCCTTATTTCTCAGCCTTCTAAAACTAAATTCTTCTTATTCACTCAAACACCTATGTCGTATCCTCTACCTTTAACTCTTATTCTCTGCCATTTAAAATTTCAAAGCTCTAAAGATCGTTCCTTTAGGATGTCCCTTCTAGCCTTTCCTTTTCATTCTCAATGCTATGGTCTTATTACTACACCTATTAATTCAATTTTTGCTGAGTGTTTACTCTGATTCATGCTTAGAGTACATCTCATTTTACTTCAGTCCATACCTAACATAGGTTTGATTAGTTTTTCTAAAGAACTACCTTAAATATCTCCTTCCCTACACTACAAACAAACAAACAAACAAACATCAATACCCCCTACACAGAGAATAAAGTTTGAATTCCTTAGCTTGACTGGGGAAAAAAAAATCTTTGCAATTAGATCTCAGCTTTCTGTTTTAAGTTACATCCTAATACATGCATATAAAAATCTTTCCTTTGACCTTATAATTCTGGGAGATAAGGACTATGTTCCCTATGACCTTTGTGCATCTGAGCATCCTACAGTGCAGGGTATGCTGGAGGTATTTTCATATTCACTAAATGAATAAATAAGATGTTACAGTTTCCTGAGTATAAATCAAAAACCTAAAAAGAAAAAAAGGTTTCCAAGGTAGGGAGTAGAAAAAAGGAAAGGGGAGAAAATGAGAAGTTAAGACTTACTTGATTACACTTCCTTACTTTGTTTTATAGATATGCCAGTAGACCATTTACCATTTTACATAGTTACAGAACAAATAAGAAGTAATCCCCCCAAATTGTAAAGCAAATGAAACAAATCTAACTATCGTGTAGTTGATTGCATAATCACAAAGAGAAGAACTACATCAAGGGGGCTTAGAATTCAGTATTGACTGGACATGCCTCCTGGGACACCCTAGAGAAAAAAAGAATTGTTAGAAATATCTTCCTGAAAATCATTCTAGTAATCACATTGTTGGTGATAGTGATGTGATGACAGGGGCATGTCAGAGGCATTCAGGAGCTAATTTGAACAGGCTTCCCTTTGGTATCGTGGAATGATTCTTTGGACACTGAGTTTTTTGGTGTGAGAAAAACAAGTCTGAAGCACGGCCAGACGCGGTGGCTCATGCTGCCTGTGAGCAGGTGGAATGCTTGAGCTCAGGAGTTTGAGACCAGCCTGAGAAGAGTGAGACTCCATCTCTACTTAAAAAATAGAAAAAAAGGGCGGTGCCTGTGTCTCAAGGAGTAGGGCACTGGCCCCATATACCGGAGGTGGCGGGTTCAAACCCGGCCACAGCCAAAAACTGCAAAAAAAAAAAAAAGAAGAAGAAGAAGAAGTTTAAGGCACAAGATCGATGATTTTAAGTTAAAAAGCTTGGAATCCTATAATTGAGTTAGAAATACTGATATGATCTTTTGATGTGTTTTATCTTAAAAAGCAAACAAACAAAACCCCAAATAAGTTGCAATAAACACCCCTATTTGCCCAGATTGGGGCTTCTAAATCTATTTCCTACCAAAAGGAACCGGCTCTGTGAGCAATGGGCAATTCCAGGTTTGGGACAACAGAGACAAACGATGAGCCTAGAAGAGCTTGTCACGTGGGAAGGAAAGGAAACTATCAAAGACCGGTAGGGACATGTGGGAGGCTTTCAGGAGTGAAGTTGAAGAGGCTTCCACTTGGCAAAAATGGAACCATCAGAGCATAAATAACAATAAAACTTGCAAGGGATTAAAACATTTGAAATCCTAAATAAATTAAGAACAAAAAAAAAAACACTTCATTGGTTGTCTTTAGAGGATGCTGAAGAATCAAACTATTACGTTGCAAACTGTAGGGAAAGAATCAAGCACTAATTATACTTCTCCCCATATGAACTGTACTTCAGTGTAACCAGGTGATGAGAAAAGATTATCCTCATATAAATAATCAGCAATTAAATCAGAATTGATACAAGAATTTTTTTTTTGAGACTGGGTTTTACTGTGCTGTCTAGGCTGGAGTGCACTGGTGCAAACATAGCCTACCATAACCTCATCTCCTGGGTTCAAGCAATCCTCCCACCTCAGCCTCTGCAGTTGCTGGGGCTATAGGTGTGTGTAGCTACCACACCAGGCTAGAGTTTATTTTTTGTTTTGTTTTTGTTGTTGTTTATAGCAATTGTGTCTCAGTATGTTACGCAGTCTAGTCTCAAACTCCTGGCCTTGGGCAGCGCCTGTGGCTCAGTGAGTAGGGCGCTGGCCCCATATACCGAGGGTGGCAGGTTCAAACCCAGCCCCAGCCAGACTGCAACAAAAAAATAGCCAGGTGTTGTGGCAGGCACCTGTAGTCCCAGCTATTCAGGAGGCTGAGGCAAGAGAAAGGCCTAAGCCCAGGAGTTGGAGGTTGCTGTGAGCTGTGTGACACCACGGCACTCTACCGAAGGCGACCAAGTGAGACTCTGGTTCTTAAAAAAAAAAAAAAATAAGATTCAAACTACTGGCCTCAAGCAATCCTCTTGCCTTAGCCTCCCAAGGCCCTAGGATCATAAGGATGAGCCACTGGGCCAGGAATAAAAGAATGTATCACTTTTTGTAGCTGCTAATGAATATATCTAAGTAATGACCATCAGTTACTGCCATCCTTCCAAAATGAGAGACAAGCAACCAGGCCTTGTGTTTTCCTCCCTAAAACACTGAATCCATATTTGATCAGACTTCTACATCTGCACCGTTAGTTGGAAGCCATTAGTCTCATGTGGCTACTGAGCACTTGAAGTGTGGCAAATTTGAATGAAGATGTGCCAAAAGTGTAAAATATACACTGAATTTTGAAGACTGAGTAAGAAAAAAAGAATATAAGATATTTAATTACTAATTTTCACAGAAAACCTTTGAAATTTTGCATTGTGTATATGTATCATTAAATGTTATTAAAATTAATTTCATTTACTTCTTTTGATTTTATCAGAAGTGGTTATTATAAAATTTAAAATTACGTATGTGCTCACATTATGTTTCTGTTGGACACCACAACTCTAGATCAATCTAGTTATAGGAATTATAGGGAACAGAGAAAACAATATCCAGGCTGGGAAACTCTAGAGGACAAATGACTTAATCCTGAAACAAATAAAAAGGGAAAGACAAAAGGGACAGGGGGAACTATTAGAGTCTTATCAATCAATTATCATGTTGGGTTTTACTTGGATTCTGATTCAAACAAATATAAAAACTTGCATATAAATTAATCAGGGAAATTTGAATGCTGATTAAATACTTAAGAAATTACTGGTGATTTCTTAGATTGATAATGATATTGTGATTTTGCTTAAAATAGTCCTTAACTTTTAGTGATATACGGTGACGTTTACTGAAATAGTCAGATAAAAGAATATGATTTCTGGGGATTACCTTAAATAATGAGGGGTTAGGGCGGCGCCTGTGGCTCAGTCGGTAAGGCGCCAGCCCCATATACCGAGGGTGGTGGGTTCAAACCCGGCCCCGGCCAAAACTGCAACCAAAAAATAGCCGGGCGTTGTGGCGGGCGCCTGTAGTCCCAGCTACTTGGGAGGCTGAGGCAAGAGAATCGCTTAAGTCCAGGAGTTGGAGGTTGCTGTGAGCTGTGTGAGGCCACGGCACTCTACCGAGGGCCATAAAGTGAGACTCTGTCTCTACAAAAAAAAAAAAATAAAAAAAAAAATAATGAGGGGTTAAAGGGAGGATGAGGTGTATAGAGGAAATAAGGTGGGCTGTGTTTTGATAATTATAAATCTGGGTCATAAGTACATGGGAGAACATTCTCCCATTCTCTCTTCTACGTAGGCTTGATATTTTCTTAACAATTAAAATACAAGTTTGCCATGTGGATGTGATATAAATGTTACTCTATGGCAGGACTCAAAAACCTATATTTAAATGAGTTGACTCGAGATTAGAAAAGGTAAAATATGAGCACAAAAAGTCATGTGCTAAAATCTCTGTCTCTCCTCGTCCCTACATATGCTCCTACCTCCCACACTAGCAATATGAGGATGTCCAGAAAGTATCCAGCCACATACTATGCAAAACAGAGACATACGTGGGTGGATATTTTCCTGACAACCCTGGTATATTTCACTATACAGTGAACGCAGCTGTGGCCAGGCTGGTTTTAATCTTTTAATCTGCTGGAGAGCCAATTTCTGGGATAGAAAAAGTAAGATACTAAAGCATAAGATCTAGGGTAATTGGTATAGGGACATGTTAACAGTCATTAAACTTATTCTTTGTAGCCGGTCCTTGTGGGGGGCACTTGTAGTCCCAGCTACTTGGGAGGCTGAGGCAACGAGGATCTCTTTAGCCTAGGAGTTTCGGGTTGCTGGGAGCTATGATGCCATAGCACTCTACACAGGGTGACAGAGTGAAACTCTTGTCTACAAAATAAAATAAAATAAAATAAAATAAATTTATTCTTCAATGAATTGGAGAGAGGAAGAGAGATGGGTTGGGTAATTTGCTGGCCCTCCTGGGCAGCAGTATTTTGAAGGCCCTGTTTAACTGCCACCTGCCCTGTGAAGACTTTCAGGGTGCTCTCCCTTGGAAGCCCTTACTGCATCTCTAATCCACTACAGCACCAGTGTTTGGCCTCCTAGTGAGATGGATGCTACATACCACACAATCGCTTTTCTGGATAAAACTATATTTTCTAGCAGGTAAAGGGGGAGAGATGACAACAAAAATCCTTACTTTTCTAAATCCATACCAATTATGTTTCTTTTCTTTTCTTCTTCTTTTTTTTTTTTTTGAGTCAGAGTCTCACTTTGTCACCCTTGGTAGAGTGCTGCGGCGTCACAGCTGACAGCAACCTCAAACTCTTGGGCTCAAGCGATTCTCTTGCCTCAGCCTCCCAAGTAGCTGGGACTATAGGCTCCCGCCTCAACACCGGGCTATTTTTAAAAGCAGGGTCTTGCTCTTACTCAGGCTGGTGATGAACCTGTGAGCTCAGGCAATCCATCTGCCTCAGCTTCCCAGAGTGCTAGGATTATAGGCATGAGCCACCGCCTTGCATGGCCTAATTATGTTTCTGTTCTTAAAAGGTACATAAATTCTATCTTACTAACAGGGAAAAATCACTGTGTTTTCAAAGTTCACTTTTTTCTTTTCTTTCTTTTCTTTTCTCTCTTCTCTTCTCTTTTTCCTCTTTTCCTGTCCTCCTCCCCTTTCCTCCCCTCCTCTCCTTTTCTTTTCTTTTCTTTTGAGACAGAGTCTCATTCTGTTGCCTAGAGTGCTGTGGCATCAGCCTAACTCACGGTAACCCCTAGCTCCTAGGTTCGAGCAGTCCTCCAGATTAGCTGGGACTACAGGCACCCCCTCACAATGCCCAGGTAATTTTTCTATTTTAATAGAAATAGGAGTCTTGTTCTTGCTCAGAATTCCTGAGCTCAAGGGATCCTCCTGCCTTGGCTAGAGGATCCATAGTGCTAGAATTACAGGCATGAGCCACTACACCCAGCCTCAAAGTTCCCTGTCTTTTATGATAGTTACTAAAGCCTGACTGTGAGTTTTTTCACTACTTCTATTCATATCTGTTCATTTACTAATATGTAAGAATATTTGATGGATCAGTATCTTCCTTATTGTTCCTTTGCTTTTTTTTTTAAGAGACAGGGTCTCACTCAATTGCCCTGAGGTTGAGCGCCATGGCATCATAGCTCACAGCAACCTGAAACTCTTGGGCTCAAGCAAGTCTCTTGCCTCAGCTTCCCAAGCAGCTGGGAGTATAGAAGCCCACCACAACTCCCAACTATTTTTTAGAGATAGCCTCTTGCTTTTGCTCAGGCTCTTTATTGTTCCTTTGTAAAAATCATTCTTTGATATTTCGTATTCTTGCTAGATTGTTTTTCCAAATGATGTTACAGAAATTTTATTGAGTTCAATGAAATTTAATGGGACTTTCATTTTTAAGTCTAAAAATAAAAACTTTGTGACAACTGGCTATAAAAAAAGTCTCCTTAGTCAGGATGAGGGCACACACTTCCTTTTAAGTTTTCTTTTAAATCTCCCATCTTAGTGTAACAATTGTTTTTATACCAATCATGCATAGCACTTGTTGCTTGCTAAAATTTGATTGCTAATGTGAATATGCTCTGTTGCATTTTCCAGCTGTATACATAGAATTGCTATTGATTTTGTACCCTTTTTCCATTAATTTTATTAACCATATCACTTCAAAATGCTTATAATAATACTTATTGTATCTTCCTTTTCAAAAATTAAAGCTGAGGCTGGGCATGGTGCTCAGGTGTATAATCCCAGCACTTTGGGAGGGAAAGGTGAGAGGATCACTTGAGGCCAGGAGTTTGGGACCAGCTTGGGCAACATAGTGAGACCCCATCTCTACAAAAAATTAAAAAGATAAAATTGCCCTCAGAGCCTGTAGCTCAGTGGCTAGGGTGCCGGCCACATACACCAGGGCTGGTGGGTTCAAACCCGGCCCAGGCCTGCAAAATAACAATGACAACTACAACAAAAAAAGAAAATGGCTGGCATTGTGGTGGGGACCTGTGGTCCCAGCTGCTCAGGAGGCTGAGGCAGAGAATCGCTTGGGCTCAAGAGTTTGAGGTTGCTGTGAGCTGTGATGCCACAGCACTCTACCAACTGCAACATAGTCAGACTGTCTCAAAAAAAAAAAAAAAAGAAAAGAAAAAAAGATAAAATAGCTGGGCATGCTGGGCATGGTGGTTCATGCCTATAGTCAGCCCCAGCCACTGGAGAAGGTAAGCCCAGGAGTTTAAAGCTGCAATGAACTATGATTGCACCACTGCATTCTAGCCTGAGAGACAGAATGAGGCTTTCAAAAAAAAGCTAAAATAAGGTCAAATAATGGGTGTTAATAGAGGTCATCTTTACTTTGTTACTATCATTTATAGGTATGCTTTCAAGTTTTACTGGAACCCTTTTTAAAGTGTATGATGTATTTCTAAAGTAACTATCCTAGGTGTAACTTGTCCTGCTCTTGATAAAGAGCAACAAGAGCAGTTACCGTACGATTTCCTCATTTCTAAATTAAGGAATCAGCCCAGATCAGTGGTTTTCGCATTTCCTTTGAGCCATAGCTGAGCAGGCAAGGAAAGTATGGATACCTGTGGGCTTTGGGCCACAGCAGGTCTGCTTTTATCTATTTTACATCTTTGAAAAACATTTTGATGCTTAAATAAAATTGAATATCTTCAGATGAGAATCTAATCATTACGTACTTCTTAAAGTCTCTTACAACTCAAAATTCCATAATCAAATCCTATTTATTTTAATTTCACAATGACCACTAAAATTATTTCCAAAGGTTAAAAAAAAAAACTGAGGAAAAACAAGGTTAAAAAAGTACAAATTCAAGTATTCAAAGAAGGCAAAACAAGAAAAAACAAACAATAGGGAAGGCATTGTGTTTGCAATGTGACAGGTGCTCAATAAACATTAAAGTACTGAAAGAGAATTTACAGAAATGTACTAATTTTTAGATGGGTGGATGATATGGGTATTCTATTTCATCTTCTTTACCCATTTAAAATTTTCAGTGAGAATATATTACTTTGATAAGCAGGGAAAGAAATACCATACCAAATTGAAGTTTCTCACAACTATGAAACCAGGTTCATTATCTTCCTTATATATGAGACAATGATTGCTTAGCTACTTGTCTTAACTCTAGTCTCTCTATTCTTGAAATCACTGTGCATCTAAATAGCAAATGAGTCTTGCTTAAATACGACTCATTTGGTTCTTAAATAAGTCTATATTTTTCTTTTCCTTAGATATTTTCAGTACTCTGTTTTCTCTGCATACCAATCTCAACTTCTTTGGTCCCACAACAAATATCCAATCTTGTTCCCTGTGAATTTCCAAGCTAGTTAGCTTACACTCCCATGATCATAAACAGGGCCATTCATTCTTCTGGTCTTGGCTCTTTTGTAAGAATCAAACAGTATGCCTTGCCTTCTGCCTATCTAAGCACAGCTCAAGCTTAACTTCCTCTGTGAGATCTCTCAGAATATTCTAGCTCTCAAAGATCTTTTTACTCTTAAAGTCCCGAATCTATTCCATGTAATTTAATGTTTGATCACATAGAATTGCCAATCTGTGGCCCATGAGCCACATGTGGATTATATGAGGATATTTTTGCTTATCTGTGATGGTGGTGGATATCATGAAAATTATATGAGGACCTTTTTTTACTCATTAGCTTTCGTTAGTGTTTGTGTATTTAATGTATGGCCCAACACCACTCCTCTTTTTCCAATGTGGCCCAGAGAAACCAAAAGGGTGGGACACCTTTGAAAGTCTGAATTGTTGATATCAAGGAGCTTTCAAACTTCTATCAACAACTAAGCCTGTCATCTCTGATTTATACTTTGTTGTTCCCACTTTCTATCCAGAACTAGCTCAACAGTAAGGACCCTTTGAGCATTCATCTAATACTTGCTCATTAAAAGGAAAACACTTGAAAACCAAATATCACATCACTTGCTGCAGGTAGGTAGCAGTCAAGCCTTCTAATTTAGTTTTTCTAACTTTTCAGAGCAAATTCCAGATTACCCTATATATTTCCATTTAAAAATAAATATTGCTAACACCATTGGGCAAGTAAGACATATGGCAATATAGAATGCTTTGGTAGCACTATGGCTGTGACTTAAATTACTGTGGATCAAACTGCCAGAAGCTGAGAAGATAACTGAGTTTTCCTCTTCCTTTATCCTTTAGTGAGGACAGAAGATAACTATATCATGCCTATCGATGAAAATATTTAACAATAAAAACTGAAAACACTGCTTTATAACTTAAATAATATAGTCTTACTACCAAATGTTTTAGTCATAGAATCTCTTGGAAGCTTGAATGGAAGCAAACTTTAGGGTTTTAATTATGGATGAAGCCATACAATTCTGGAAGCAAAGTATAACAAGCAGCCAAAAATCTTACACATATGATTTTACTCCAAATGGGCACATTGGCCAAATGGTGAGGCCCTGCACAGTCACACACTTTGACCACCTCCTCCATAACCATCAGAAGGGTTCTGAGAAATCTGTTAACACAGATATGAATTCTGTGTGTTGACTGTGGCTCCAGTAGGGCAAACTCAAATTGTTCTTGCTTTTGTGATGTTTGATAGTTTCCAGCTGGATCTAACTACATTACAGGTACTTAATGGCCTAGCAGGAACTTCCTTCAAATAAAAGAAGACAAGATGAAAAGGTACATCTTCTATTTCTTACTTCTTGCACAAAGATGACCTTAAAATTCTTTCCCACAGTCATTGATTTTTCTGGCTGACTGAAAACATTGTGCTTAAGAAAACTATAGTATTTTTCATTTAAAAAAATGAATCCATATGCTACTTATCCATCTAACATCACTTTACAAAAATGGTACTGTATGTTAATTCTACTATACTTATTATTCAGAATGAAGAAATTATATAAATAAAAATTATTCACCTAACTGAAATGTTTTTGGAAAGGTGGGAAAATCTCTATACCCAAGTCATAGAAACTTACCTTTAAAAGACTAAGGTTCCTTTTAAAAGCAGTCTTTGCGGCTTGCAGCTGAGATGCCTTTTCCGTGTTTTGATCTCCAAATTTATTTTTCATTTGTTGAAGTAACATTAATCTTTGTGATACTCTAGAAAAATGAAGATTATATAAAGTTAAAGAAAAAAGCAAACATTTTGTTGCCTGACCAATATAAAAATAATGATTTCTCAATCACTCTTGACTTCAGCTCACTTCAACACAAACCTTGTAAAGTCACTTATTATAACAACTAGTAAGGCAGCAAAAAGTAGGTAGTTCAATAAGTCTTAAGTCAATCTGGATAAAATTATTTTTATTTTCATTAACATATTCTTTATATATGCCATAAGTATATGCTTCTGCTTTTTAGCCTCTCTGGTCTTTTGAAATTATTTTAGAGTGTTAAAGATATGTTTTAATTTTTGGTGAAAATGCAAACTGTAATACATATCCCTTTGTACACATAGTTATATATACCTCCCGACACACATACATTGATATAACTTGCTATATGAAACCTTCTGCTTAACACTTCAGTACCCCTGAATCTCATGTTACACATTTAGAATTGTGCTAAACTTCCATATGCTTGAAGAAGCAATAAAAATATTTTTTCCCTCTTTTTCCAAGAGAAAGATGATAGTTTGATATATGAGTGAGAAGCTGTGTATATGTATGCATACTCACAACAAGGTAAAACAGTAATTGAAGGAAAATATAAAAAGTTGTAAGTAAATTCTCAAACTACTTTGTTATGTGTAATACACAGGGTGTCCATAAAGTTCATGTGCAATTTGCTATGTTAAACTATTTTAAATCGCACACGAACTTTATGGACTTTAAAAGCTTCTTGTTCTTCAAATGCTATTTTGTAAGCTCTTAGTCCTCTTAAATGAGTAATAAGAAAATATGTCAGATGACAAAAAAATCTATAAGTGGTATACATAATAGTCAAACTATTTCCCAAATAGGTTCACAAGATTATTTTTCACTGGGATTTCTTGAAAGTAGAACTAAAAACCTGGGTCTTTGAACAGTCATTTTTTGTAAAGAAAATAGAAGCCAAGGAATAGGGCCTGGTAATTAATTAAAGAGAAAAATCTGAAAGCCCAGAAGTGGAAAATGGTTATTATTAAACATAAGAGCAGGCCTGGCTACACAATTTACAGGGCTCAATGTAAAATTATTTGAGACTAAGTCATCAGAACATTAAACCAAGTACAGAGCCTGGAAGTGTAAAGGTCACATCCGTCAAGCCAGCCTTGGGTAAGAGGCTTAAAGTTCATTTAATAACAATGTGGAGCCTAGAAAGGGTGACAGGAAGAACATATTTATCTAGATATTAGTAACAAAAAGTAAAAAGAGAGAGAATACAATTCTACCTTTTAATCTTGGTTATTCTTAAAAGACAATTAAATTTCCTAACACCAAAATCTCTTAAGTGTCAGAAAATTAAAATGCACACTTTCAAATATTTGTCTTCTTGTGCACACAGTATTTCACTAATAAAGCCAGGGCAATTTATATTTGAATTATCTATATTTCTATATTTGAATTATCCTTTTAAAACAAACTTACATTTCTTCATGTCTTTTAGAGAGGCGAATTTCTTGAACAAACAAGGAAGTCATCTTTAATCAAAGCTGTGGATAAGCTTTCTGCTAAATAATAAAAACATTTAAAGTTACTTCTATCACGTCCTCAGTTTTGCAACATTCTATTACTTTAGTACCTCAACTCAAAAGGGAAAATAAAACTTAAGATGTAATAATGTGTAAAATGAAGGATGCATTTAAACACACTTTTTATTCAGGATGCATAGTTTTTCATTTCTCGGATGCTTCTTAAGAACACCGAGAATCAGGTAAATTCAACATATTTCACATTTCCCTTTTTTTTTTTCCTCTCAGACTCTAACCTTACTCAGAATTGAAAACAAACAAGCAGCTGGTACTAAGACTAGTAAACATTTATTGTATCAACAGACAGAAAAAACATCCACTCTGTAAAATTCAACATAGAAAGACCATCCTTATGCATGTGCACACACACAGAGAAAGGCAAACAAGTATGAGAACCAACTGGAAACTCATGGTCTTTCTTTTATTGGAAGACTGCCCAGTTCTACCATCTCTCTTCCAAACAGGAAAGTATTTTTCATGCACAACTTCAAGGAAAAGCACAATAGGTTCCCTTATCTTACCCTAGCTGCTCAGCACTCAATCATCTGTGTTTAGGAAACCCCATTTTGATGGCACGCTTTACATGATAAGCTCACTTTGGCTAAAGAGAGTGGGCCATCACAGACAGAGGTCTAGTGAAATGCTTTGAAGGCCCCAAGCTGGAAGGCCAACCATCTAGCTGGGTGCAAAAGCGGAAGGTGCTTGCCCCTAAGGGAAGAAAAAAAAGGAATAAAATTCCTTCTTGCAATGAGGCTTTCCTAAATTTTACAAAATTAAATAGTGGTTGTCTATGAACCGCCTGAATGCCCAGCGCTAATAGAAAGCAGACACCTACTGAGAGCAGGGCACTGAGCCCAGCCAGGGGAACAGAACACCGCCCCGCCCTCGTCAGGTTTCCTGCTCCAGGTGGTGCGCTCATGACTTCAGCACCGCGGACAGCGACCGCTCCCAGGCTTGCCCGCAACCACAGACACTCTGCAGGAAAATCACCGCAAGCCAATCCTCGCCGCCTTCCTGTCAGTTTCGTTTTGCAACGGAGCCAATCAATGCAGTGTGCAGGAAATCCCGGAAAGTCAGCTCAAGGTAACTTTTCCGTGCTGCTCGCCAGCAGCACTTCAGACAGAACTCAAGACAAATTCTCCCCTCTGAACCGAAGATCCGCACTGTCTCAGAGCCATCTGCCCTCCCACCGCCCCCACTACCGCTTATACCCGAAGGACTCGTGAACTTCCCTCCTTACTTTGGATCTTACCTTAACAAGATCCTCCCCGCCCGCCCTGCACGCACCTCTGCCGCCGTCCGATAGTCAGCCCCCCTCCCAACCCCCACAGTGGGCCCTCACTCACCCAGCCAGCCTCTCAGCTCTTCCCGGAAGGCGCCGGTTCCGGCGCGACGCTGGGCCCTCCACGCGGGCCTGGGCGTGGCCACGCCACCATCTTTGCGCACGCACGAAGCGGCTGACGTCATCGCAGCTTTATAAAAAGTGGCTGTCAGGCGCGACGGGTTAGTGAGGTGTCGGCTCAGTGAAAGGAGGAGGCCGTGTAATGCACGGAGGGCGGGAGGGTGGCCGGGGTGGGTTATTCAGATTTCCGGGGAAAATCCATTTATTGGTGACACAAACTCAAAGCCTTTTAGAGGGAGACCTGCATTTAAAAGGGATTTCGAGAAGGAAGCTGGTTTATTAGAAGCTAGAATGTCCCAGTAGAGTGTAGAAGTGGGGGAAAAACTGCAAAGTAGTCCAAAGTGTTAGAATGGAATTTTTACAGTTTATTCAACAAATGCCTGTGAACTCTGGGCGTCCCATAGTCAGCAGAGCAGCAAGAAGCCGTTGCCCAATTGCAGTTCAAAACTCCCACAGGGACAATATCCATCCATCATGTCTTGGGTTTTTATTTAATCGGTCGTTTATGTGGGTTATCTCGTTGAAAGCCCACAACGCCCCCTGAAATAGCTACTGTTATCCTCATTTGACCAAGGAAACAAGCTTGGTGTTAGTCTGGCACATTTAGTAATAATCTCTTAGTGCTCTAAAGTGCATTCTTAAACGTCATTTTTATTCTTTGAAACAAATGAAGTCGGTAGTGTTAGTCCTCTGATTTACAGAGGAAGAAACTAAGGTTCAGGAGACAGAATGTTCGTAAAAGTTACTCGTTAGGTAAGTGGAGGGCAAAGGGCTGAGACACCAATCCAGCCTTTTTTTTTTTAATTTTCTCTAGGAGTATGTACATAAAATTTTGTTTCTGCTTCAGGGAGCTGGTTTCTTAGAAGCTAGAATGTCCCAGTAGAGTGTAGAAGTGGGGGAAAACTGCAAAGTAGTTGGATTTACTGTTTAATTGGATTTAACATTTTCTTTGCTTGCAGCGCCCCTTTCCCAGACAGTATCATAGGTTCAGTTCCTTAGTAACAGATGTCCACCTTCTGGTTTCCTGTCCTCCTGCTTAATTTTTCTCTACAACTCAGTAACATTCCATATATTATATAATCACTTCTTCGTTTGTTTCCAATTCACTGGAATTTGAAATTCCCAAGAACAGATATTTTTGTCTCTGATTTTTGGCTGTATCCTTAGAACTGCCTGACATATAGGTGCCCTGTAATTATTTATGTATTTATTTACTTCTTTATTTTTGAGACAGAGTCTCACTTTGTCACCCTTCGTCCAGTGCCGTGCTGTCATAGCTCACAACATCAAACTCTTGGGCTCAGGCAATTCTCTAAACTCAGCCTTCCCTGGTAGCTGGGACTACAGCCACAAGGCCTGGCTATTTTTAAAGATGGGGTCTCACTCTTACTCAGGCTGGTCTAGAACTCCTGAGCTCAGGCAATCCACCCGCATTGGCCTCCCAGAGTGCTGGGATTACAGGCATGAGCCACCCCACCTACCCTCCCGTAAATATTTTTGAATGAATGGATGAAACAATTCCCCCCATTGAAATTTCATCATAATTTCAGGGAGTTGTATTCAAGTAATAGGAACTTCGATTTCACTGTTCTACATCCTTACCACTTAGTAAAGATGAAATACTGACTGTTGAGTGGTCCTGTGTTCTAGAAATGAAATAGAACTTTTGCATGGTTACAGAGATTCCTATTTATGTTTTATAAGGATTTTTCTTAAGTTGGTGTTGGGGAACTGAGAGACTGCACATTATGGGGATTGTATATTGCTTAAGACCCACTTTGCTGACCTGCTTTGTGTAACTTTGCGTAGTAACATAGTTGGGACAAATCCAGCTCTTTCAACTCTGAGCCTGGCTTTTTTAGATTATTGTCTGCCTTAACTGTGAACCAAGGAAATTCTCTTAGTTTTTAGAAGAGTGGTAACCAGAAATATATCACAAACACTTAGAAGTTATCCAGATATACTTTGGTAATTCATAACATCTGATACAAGTGCTTACTCTACTGCCAGGTCTGCTATGACAGTTGCCCTTCTCAGGACATAGCCCACAGTTGATCCTTTTCTGTGAGACTATCCTTTTCATCAGACTATTTCTGATGAGGAAGTATCTCTGGAAACTACTGTATTTACCAGTTAAGTTTGGGTACTTTCTGGAGTGAGGTATTATTCATGCTCTGCCATGCAAATTATTGTAACCTACTCAGTAACACTTGACCTGTAATGGGGCATTCTGTAAATGTGTAGGGAAATTAATTTTTCCTAATCCTTGGACTAGTTCTGGGTAGCAGCATGCTACAATTATCCCTTTAGCCTCATATAATCTTTTGTAATTGTCCCCTTATGTTCATTATGTAGAAATCATTGTGTCATTTAGTCATAAATTCTATAAAGGTGTATGTATTAAACACCTGTAAGATATAGTCTGCCCGTAAGAGCCCAGAATCTGGCTGGGCTTTTCAGATATACACAAAAAAGCTAAGAGATAATGGCTGACAACATAAAAAAAGGCTTTTATTGAGTGCTCATTCTGCACCAAGCACTTTGTATGAATTATTTTATCTAATTCTCGTAAAAACCCTATGAGCAAGGGTGCTGAACTCTTACTATCCCCATTTTTATAGCTAAGAAAATTGAGGCTTAGCATGGTTTACTTAAAATAACACTACTAGTAAATGAACTCCAGCTTGTTTAATGTTAGTATTCTAAATATTCTTTTTTTTTTTTTCAACAGTGTCTGACATTTATTGAAAATAAGGAAAAGACTTTGTACAGGTAGTAGAGAAGAGCAGGGCGAACTGTAGTGGTCACTGTGTTAAACAAAAGGCACACAGCAGAGACAGCTGTGAATTCAGAAGAGAAATAGATTCTGGGCAAAACTGGTCCATGGAGTATTCTAAATATTCTTAAGAATGTTTATTTTATCTTAAAAAATGTTTAATTAAAAAGTATCAGGCAGATATGAGGATGATAGAGAAGAAAGGAGAGGGCACTTTGGAAGGTGAAGTGGGCTTTGAAAAGTAGGTGGGATTTGGAAGTCTGATCGTGTCATCGTGTGTGGCAGGTGGCAGGAAAATGTGGTGTGGAGTGTTCTAAGTGATGGGGGCAGTTGCAGAGATACGTGTGTGTGAGAGTACATCTAGTGTGAGACCCTGTGCAAGGGAAGGTTTGAGAAGATTCTTTTCTCATTTTCCTCGATTTTGAAGATTTTATTTCCGGTGTCAGAGAATTTGAAAAATGGAGGTTAGACAGTAGAAAGGAGAAGGAATTATTGGAGGAGGTGAGACAGGTGATTAGAAAACAGAAATGAGAATAGTCAAGGTAGGCTTGAGAATGAAAAAGGAGGGACAAGCTTTAAAGAGTGGGAGATTCTGAAAAGAGTTGCAAAATCCTTAACTGTTTCAAAGACCCCAAGTTACTAACAGTAAATTCTGTTCCAGTTTGTTTCGAGGCCATTCTTTTAGACCCTCTTTGAGTTCACTTGGGTAGGCGAGTACTAAGAAAATAAAGCACTGAGAAAAAAATGAAATTTTTTTCGGTTTAGTTAGTTTTTCGTCCAGTTTTAGGAAATCCTGGATGAAATTTGTTAAAGTGGGTCTAATTGCCTGTATGTCTGCTTTTCTTCACTTTGAAGTAAACTCATTAGAATTTTACCTTGTTTCATACTTGTCTGTCCATTTTATTATGGTAAAATATTCTCAGTTCAAAATATATCTGAAATGGTTTAAATTGGTTCTTGATGGATTTTGACCAGAGAGAATTTATAACCAGATACCTCTTTAGGAGCTTTTGTTAGTGAACTAGCTATCACTTTAGGTCCAATCACATAAAACACTGCAATAGAGAAATCATTATCACAGCTGGTGCCTGCATTGTAGCTATTTTTCGCTAAGAGGACAAGGTCCTGCTAATAAAACTATGCTCAATCCTAGAGATCTTCAGCGAGAATTTACATATGCCTCTTCCTTCCTTGGTAAAGCGAGTTATAAACCTCACTAGCTCTAAAATTCACTTGAGGAAGGACTAGAATTTTTCAATCGAGAGCACACATAATAATTCTTAGGAAATAAAAACTTTTTGAGACAGAGTCTTGCTATATCACCCAGGTAGAGTGCAGGTGGCCTGACTTAACTCACTGCAACCTCACACTCCTGGGCTCAAACAATCTTCTCATCTTAACCTCCTTAGTAGATGGGACGACAGACTCATGGCACCACGCCTGGCTAATTTAAAAATATATTTTTTGTAGAGATGGCATCTCACTGTATTGCTCAGGCTGGTCTTCAACTCCTGGGCTCAAATAATCCTCTTACCTCAGCCTCCCCAAATGCTGGAATTATAGGTATCGACCACTGTGTCCAGCCAGGAAGTCATTTTTATGTTATATTGTAGAAGCAGATGGAAAGCTCCCCCTCTTTGAAAGTTTAGTGGAAATGACTGGAAATACCTGTAGACAAATTCATAGAGAATTTGAGGCATACAAATGTATTTAATGTGCATAAACACAGGAGCCATATAAAATATGAGACTCAAAGAGGGGCCAGATCATAGAGGCTTAACTACCCTCCTCAGAAGGGAGAGGGAAATGGTGAAGAGATGCTGTAGGCAACTTTTAGCAGGATAGTAAATGATTTTAGGGAAGATGAATGGACCTGGGAGACAGAAATATTAACTTGTAAATGATTCTCTTTGGAATTTGGTTGAGCCCAATAGGCAGATGAAGTCCCTCCAGATGTGGTTACATTCCTCAGTCTCCTTTCCTGGAATAGGTAATGAAATTTCAGGGAGGGCAAAGAGGGCGATTGTGTCAGGTCTTAAGGCAGCTAAGGGAATGGGCTAGGGCTGGGAGATGGGGAGGACAGAAGAAGCCAGAAAGTCCTTGATTCTAAGGTACCTTCTAAGGTCTTTCTGTTTTAATTCAAAGTGCTTTGGAGGGTGTTTTTTGTTATTATTTATGAAACTCAACTGTATATACAGTAAATATGCATACAAATGCTCTTTAGCTTGCAACGGGGTTGCCTCCTGAAAAACCTATTGTAAGTCAAAAATACCATAACTCAAAAATGCATCTAATACTCCCAAACCTCTTGTAAAGTTGAGAAATCATCAGTGGAACTGTCAAAACCTCTTGTAAAGTTGAGAAATCATCAGTGGAACTGATGGGACCATCAGTGCTTTTTACTTAACCAAATTTTCATAATTTAAAGTTCACACAAGTCCAGGCACAGCGGCTCACACCTGTAATCCTAGTACTCTAGGAGACTGAGGCAGGTGGACCCCTTGAGATGGGAGTTTGAGATCAGCCTGAGCCAGAGCAAGACTTGGTCTCTAAAAATAGCTAGGTGCAGTGGTGGGTGCCTGTAGTCCCAGCTAGTTGGGAGGTTGAGGCAAGAGAATTGCTTAAGTCCAAGAGTTTGAGGTTGCTGTGAGCTATGACACCATAGCACTCTACTGAGGGCAACAAAGTGAGACTGTGTCTCAAAAAATAAAGTTCACACAAACCTTTACCCTTAAACTAACACCCTTCCAGCTGTGCATAAGTGATAAAAAAAACTTTTTTTTTTTTTTTTTTTGTAGACAGAGTCTGGCTCTGTCACCCCGTGTAGAGTGCCATGGTGTCATCGTAGCTCACAGCAACCTCAAACTCTTGGGCTAAAGTGATCCTCTTGCATCAGCCTCCCGATTAGCTGGAACTACAGGCATGCACCACAATTCCTGGCTAATTTATCTATTTTTAGAAGAAATGGGGCCTTGTTCTTATTTAGGCTGGTCTAGAACTCCTGAGCTCAGGCAGTCCACCCACCTGGTCCTCCCATAATGCCAGGATTACAGGCATGAGCTACAGTTGCCAGGCCAATAAAAGCATTTTTTTTTTTTTTATAATCTGTGTCCTTGATTTTCCAGTTACTCTCAGTACATTCATTAGTTACTCTATCACTGTTTATTCCAGACTTTCGTGAAGTAGGCATTTTCCTGCCTGTTTCCTTTTTTTTTTTTCCATGTTTTTTCCCTTTTTTTGTTATAATCCTGTAGCAACTTTATCACTAGTTCACTATGGAGCAAGCAATTAAGAACCTTTTTGAATGCATACTTGACTGCTGTACTTGGACAGCATTGTAGTACACCATTCCCCATCTTCTTATAATCTGCAATTGTGTTTATTGTAAACATTCGAGGTTCTTTGCCCCAGCTAGTTTTTCATCGTTTGCTATGTGCATCCACTTGAAAACTTTCATATAATTTCTTCTGAAAGAATAAGGGTTACAGTGTTAAGGGATTGTGACTTCTTTGTTTCAGGGTCTAATGATGTGTAAAAATATCATCAGAAAAGGCTGTTGTGGCTCAATGCATTTGGGACAGTTCAAAAACTCACCTGTACCCTTTATGTGAGAAAGCATAAAGAAATTGTTTTACTTAACTTTTTGAATGCTTCGTGAATACATTTCTTCTTTTGCTAGGGCGTTGAATCATTTTCAAATCTGATTTAATTTTTCTTTTAAGTATCCCTTTTTTATTTTCACTTTGTTAAATTGAAAGGCTGAGTAATTGTTCTGATGGTTTATTTTTACAAACTCTCTCCTTAAATTGGGATAGGAATGCCACTTTTAACATAAGAATCTTACAAAGTTTAATTAGTTGAATATGCACTAGGGATTTAGCTAATTTTTCACATATATAAAAATGAAATAGCTTCTGGATATCTTTTTATTTGGGTCTGCTTTCCTTGGACTCTGAAAAAAAATACAAATTGTAGGCCATGAAATAGACTATATATTAACTTGAAGTTTTTAATATTATTTCCCTAAGTTCAAATGTGTATTGGGTTGTTCATTGGTTTGTTTATACAATAAAAAATAGTGTTTAAATTAGCTGAAATGTGAATCTCAATTTTTAGTTAACTTAAAATATTTGCAGCAGGTGGAAATGTTAACAATAAATTGAAAAAGTGGATAAATAACCTTTTACAGTTTTGTTGTCTGAAGAATATTTGTTTGATCTAAGATAAAGATTAAACATGTTGGCTTATGTGGCCTAAAATTTTGATGAGGACTAGAGGGGGAAAGAAATGGATTCATTTTAACTCTAGATGGCAGTTAAACACAACTAACAAAGACTAACTTTTTTAAAATACAGAAACACAAAAAATAGTAAAACATACATATACACACATTCTGTTTTACTATCCAGTTAATTATATTCTCAAAATGATGTCTTGGATTGATATTAGTAAACAAACATGTATAAAATATAATTACATACAAGTGAAATAAATAGTGGAGGCCTGTAATTGCAAGATTTTTTTTCAGCTGGTAATATGGCATACACCCGTGCAATGGTTTATATTGCTTGTATTTTATTTTGTCACTTTTACTAACATTTAGTTAGGTGCAATTTCATTTTATGTACAATTATTTACCAATATCAATTCAAACCATATGCCACTGGGAAAACTATTAAACAGTTAATGTTTTGAAATGTTTAAATAGAAGCAAAGCCTATTTTCTTGAAAAAGTATTTTCCATAAAAGTCCACTCCAAAATCTGGCATAGATATCCATGCATGTACATTTGAGATCAGATTTTCCTTTCGTTTGCTTTGCTTTTAAAACTACATTACATATATATAGACCTATGTATGTACTCATACATAACACACACACACATATATACACATACACAGTATATGTATGTATTGAATTTGTAATGTTAGTTTTCTGCTGTCTGGGGTAATAAGATTATGTTTTTGATAGTATTTATAAGGGAAAGGGAAGCTTGTCAGATCATACTTTGTTCTCATCCTGTGGTCACAGCTGTCTGAGTTTACTATCATCTGTGTAAACCTGTAGAGTGTAACTGTCTCATATTAATGATTAGAACACATTGGCATAATGTCTAGCAAATAGTACAAAAAGAACTTAAGTAGACCTAAAAAGTCTCATTTGTCTTATGACTTAGGAAAGGAGAGAAGGAGAGGCTATATACTTTTTTGGGTTTCTTTGTCTTTTTTTTTTTTTTTTTTAATAAAGATGGATTCTCACTGTGTTCCCCAAGGTGGTCTTGAACTCCTGGTCTCTAGGGATCCTTCCACCTCAGCATCCCTAAATTCTAGGATTACAGGTGTAAAGCATAGCACCCAGCTGCAGCTAGAATGCAGTAGCATCATCGTGGTTCATTGTAATCTCAAACTTCTGGGCTCAAGCAATCCTCCTGCCTAAACCTCCTGAGTAGCTGGGAACACAGGTGTGCACCACTATGCCTGGCTAATTTTTTTCTATTTTTAGTAGAGAGGATATGTCACTTTTGCTTTTGCTGGTCTCAAACTCCTGAGCTCAAGCAATCCTCCCGCCTCAGCTTCCCAGAATGCTGGGATTATAGGTATGAGCCACCAGGCTGGAGCCAGGATATGATATGTTTTAAAAAAAATTTATTACAAAAAATTAATTTTTTTATTGCAGATATTATATGAAATAACTAAATCCTTTTGAGAGGATTTATTTGATTTGATTCTCATTTCCTATATTTAGCAATTTATACCCTGGACAGCAGCTTATGCCTGAGGTAAAGGGCCTTGATCCCTGCTCTGGTAAACCTTATGAAGTTTCTGTAAGGAAGGTTGCTGACACAAAGGTGTGGAGGTGCAGGGCAGACTAGTGGAATCTAGGACCTCATGGAATACCTCAGATCTTGGAAAGTCATTTGCCTTTCAGGTTGGTTATAGAATAAATGATCAATAGAATCTCCGAGAGATGTGATCATATTGTACAGAGTTCCTGTGTACAGGCAGAATTGGGACCGAAGACCCCCATTCTTGGCAAAAGAAAACACCCTCAGAAAATGGGGGAAATAAAAAAGTAAGCTAAGTGAGGAGGAACAAAGGAAAGTCAGCTAGTTTACCTTTAAACAAGCCACTGCTAAATTTCCTATCTGAGCATGTTTTCTACTTTTCCTAGAAGCCTGGCCTGTTGAGAATATAGCTTGTAACCACCCCTGCTAGGTCTGTAAACATTCTGAAGTAATGAGGATGCTGTGTGCAAGGCCTAGCAAGGAACATTAACTAGGCCATCCCTGCCTAGTTAACAGTCAAAGCAGATATCCATTGTGGAGATTTTTATTTGGCTGGGGCAGAGATTAAGAGAACAATTTGAGCCCTGAAATATGGGTAGGAGGGCTTAAATCCCTTATCACATGGGAAGACCCTCTGTGGTGGTGATGAAAGGAAAATTCCTCTTTCTTACCAATTCTTCATAGGAGATTGACTCCAGTGGTGTTTTACTCCACAGTGAACCAGCAGGTATTAACACCCCCCTAAGAATCTGTTTGTGTGACCACAGACAGGAGGCTGCCCCCACATAAGGCTCAGGTTTTAGAATTCTTAAGAATGCTCAAACCCTTGAAGTTAATGGTTATAGAAACAATAGGAGTTGATGTAGAAACTGCTGATGTCTTTATTCCCTTTTTCAGCTTACCCTCTGGGCTAATGAGCAAAGCTGAGTGGAACTGACACTCGGGGCCACCCGCCAGAAACTCACAAATGGTCAGTGGTCCCCTGTGCTCCCACCTTTGAAAATTCTATTCTGTGTATCTTGTCTGTCTTTTGTTGTTTCTAACTTTACATTTCTTCAGTTGACTGCTGCCAGATCCACATGTCTTAATGGACCCTGCCCCCAGGGTGGGACCTTTAGAATTATTTTCCCACACTCCAGATTCTTTTTTTTTTTTTTTTTAGACTGAATCTTACTTTGTCACCCTGGGTAGAGGGCCATGGTGTCATAGCTCACAGCAACCTCAAACTCTTGGGCTCAAGCAATCCTCTTGCCTCAGCCTTTGGAGTAGCTAGGCCTACAAGCAGCCACCACAACACCTGGCTAATTTTAGAGACAGGGTTTCCCTCTTGCTCAGGGTGGTCTCAAACTCCTGAGCTCAGGGGATCCACATTTGGATCTGACCCAGCCTCAGACTCCAGACTCTTAATGCACATAGCAGGTGTTGGTTCACAATAGGTTCTTGACAAATGCCTGTTGAATATATTATGTTGGCAAAGGGCCAATGCTTTATTTATTTTCTTCTTAAAGCAATATACGAAGAGTCCCATGTTACTAAAAAAATGAAGTAATGGAATTTATCCATTTATTTTAGAGAAGTTTCTACTAAAATTTTGTAACACTAGATAGAACTTCTGCTAACATTCAAGATTGTTGCCTTGCAAGAATAAAAGATGCCAGAGCAGCACCTTTTTGCAGGCTAAGACACCTGGAATTTCATGTGAAATCATCTTAATTTTAGTGTTAGCAACAAAATCAAAGAAAAAAACTATAAAAAATTTAAAATGTCCCAGAAGACTGTTTGCAACCTTTAATGTAAAGGTTATTCGGCTTATTTAAAATATCATATATTATAAATTTGCTTAAAATCTTTTAATTATAATTGCAATCCATTGTTTCTTCTTTGAGCTTACAATTAAATTATCTTAAAATAAGATTTTAGAGTCTTTCTAAAAGTCTTCAACTTCATATGTACCATCAGTATCTTGAGTAATATCTATGGATATCTGATCCTATCCTTTGAATTTTGATTTTTCCTAATTTCATTCTGAAATAATAACCTTAAATTAAATTCTGGGAGTACCTTGCTATAGGTATTTTATGCCACCTACTTGACTCCAGAAATCTAAATACTAAAGAAATGTGTGATAGCTTCCACTTTTTTCCTTTTATAATGTTCTCTGTATGCCATATAGTGATTTTTTTAAAAACAATATAAATCAGAACATGTAACTCCCCTCCTTAAACCCTGGGGTGGCTTGCCATTGCTCATTTCAAGAGCTTTTCATTTGATGTTCCCTTTGCCTGGTACATCTTCTACAGAGCTTTAGATGTTTTTCTCAGGTCACTCCCTGAGACAGGTCTTTGCTGCCCACCGTGCCCACAACAATCCTTTTCTCTATCATTTTCTATCTTCTTATCTTGCTTTTTTTTTTTTATATAGTCACCTCTACTTGGCATGTGTTTGCTTACTTATCTTTCCTGCCACTGGCATATAAATTTCATGAGGGCAAGAACCGTGTCCATCTTACTGAATGCTGTATCCTCAATAACTAGGATAGGACCTGTCCCTATTCTATTTATCACAATTGTAAAATAAATGAATAAATAAAATCTAGGTAGCCACTCTGACATTGAATGGTAGAAGGAGGATCTCATGCTTGGGAAGGGCTGCAGAGGTAAAGCTATGAAGACATTAGGAGTTACAATGCAGTTGCAATACCTTGGTGCTGTGCATTTGACACACTTGCTTATCATGGAACTCATCACTCATTAGCTTTTTTCAATTTTAGAAATGTGACTTTCTGTAATTTATGATAGAATTTAAAACTGGTATGTTACCTATGCTTTGTAGAACTACATTTACATAAATGACTTAATTCATGAAATGTGATTTTTGCACGTGCACTACTGTATTAATACAGAATTTATTGGAAAGTTGTCCTTTTTGAAACAATATAATTTTTTTTTTTTAATTGTTGGGGATTCATTGAGGGTACAATAAGCCAGGTTACACTGATTGCATTTGTTAGGTAAAGTCCCTCTTGCAATCATGTCTTGCCCCCATAAAGTGTGACACACACCAAGGCCCCACCCCCCTCCCTTCGTCCCTCTTTCTGCTTTTCCTCCCCCCCATAACCTTAATTGTCATTAATTGTCCTCACATCAAAATTGAGTACATAGGATTCATGCTTCTCCATTCTTGTGATGCTTTACTAAGAATAATGTCTTCCACTTCCATCCAGGTTAATACAAAGGATGTAAAGTCTCCATTTTTTTTAATAGCTGAATAGTATTCCATGGTATACATATACCACAGCTTGTTAATCCATTCCTGGGTTGGTGGGCATTTAGGCTGATTCCACATTTTGGCGATTGTAAATTGAGCTGCAATAAACAGTCTAATATAAGTGTCCTTATGATAAAAGGATTTTTTTCCTTCTGGGTAGATGCCCAGTAATGGGATTGCAGGATCAAATGGGAGGTCTAGCTTGAGTGCTTTGAGGTTTCTCCATACTTCCTTCCAGAAAGGTTGTATTAGTTTGCAGTCCCACCAGCAGTGTAAAAGTGTTCCCTTCTCTCCACATCCATGCCAGCATCTGCAGTTTTGAGATTTTGTGATGTGGGCCATTCTCACTGGGTTAGATGATATCTCAGGGTTGTTTTGATTTGCATTTCTCTAATATATAGAGATGATGAACATTTTCTCATGTGTTTGTTAGCCATTCGTCCGTCATCTTTAGAGAAGGTTCTATTCATGTCTCTTGCCCATTGATATATGGGATTGTTGGCTTTTTTCATGTGGATTAATTTGAGTTCTCTATAGATCCTAGTTATCAAGCTTTTGTCTGATTGAAAATATGCAAATATCCTTTCCCCTTGTGTAGGTTGTCTCTTTGCTTTGGTTATTGTCTCCTTAGCTGTACAGAAGCTTTTCAGTTTAATGAAGTCCCATTTGTTTATTTTTGTTGTTGCAATTGCCATGGCAGTCTTCTTCATGAAGTCTTTCCCCAGGCCAATATCTTCCAATGTTTTTCCTATGCTTTCTTTGAGGATTTTTATTGTTTCATGCCTTAAATTTAAGTTCTTTATCCATCTTGAATTAATTTTTGTGAGTGGGGAAAGTTGTGGGTCCAGTTTCATTCTTTTACATGTAGACATCCAGTTCTCCCAACATCATTTATTGAATAGGGAGTCTTTCCCCCAAGGTATGTTCTTGTTTGGTTTATCGAAGATTAGGTGGTTGTAAGATGTTAGTTTCATTTCTTGGTGTTCAATTCGATTCCAAGTGTCTATGTCTCTGTTTTTGTGCCAGTACCATGCTGTCTTGACCACTATGGCTTTGTAGTACAGACTAAAATCTGGTATGCTGATGCCCCCAGCTTTATTTTTATTACTAAGAACTGCCTTAGCTATACGGGGTTTTTTCCAGTTCCATACAAAACGCAGAATCATTTTTTCCAAATCTTGAAAGTACAATGTTGGTATTTTGATAGGAATGGCATTGAATAGGTAGATTGCTTTGGGAAGTATAGACATTTTAACAATGTTGATTCTTCCCATCCATGAGCATGGTAAGTTCTTCCATTTGTTAATATCCTCTGCTATTTCCTTTCTGAGGATTTCATAGTTTTCTTTATAGAGGTCCTTCACCTCCTTCGTTAGGTATATTCCTAGGTATTTCATTTTCTTTGAGACTATGGTGAAGGGAGTTGTGTCCTTAATTAGCTTCTCATTTTGACTGTTATTGGTGTACACAAAGGCTACTGACTTGTGGACATTGATTTTATATCCTGAAACATTACTGTATTTTTTGATGACTTCTAGGAGTCTTGTGGTTGAGTCTTTGGGGTTCTCTAAGTATAAGATCATGTCATCAGCAAAGAGGGAGAGTTTGACCTCCTCTGCTCCCATTTGGATTCCCTTTATTTCCTTGTCTTGCCTAAGTGTATTGGCTAGAACTTCCAGCACTATGTTGAATAGTAAAGGTGACAGAGGACAACCTTGTCTGGTTCCATTTCTAAGAGGAAAAGCTTTCGGTTTTATTCCATTCAGTAAAATATTAGCTGTGGGTTTGTCATAGATAGCTTCAATCAGTTTTAGAAATGTGCCACCTATGCCTATACTCTTCAGTGTTCTAATTAGAAAAGGATGCTGGATTTTATCAAATGCTTTTTCTCCATCCATTGAGAGGATCATATGATCTTTACTTTTGCCTCTGTTAATATGGTGGATAACGTTTATGGACTTGCGTATGTTAAACCAGCCTTGCATCCCTGGGATGAAGCCTACTTGATCATGATGAATGACTTTTTTGATGATAAGCTGTAATCTATTGGCTAGGATTTTGTTGAGAATTTTTGCATCTATATTCATGAGTGAGATTGGTCTGAAATTCTCCTTTTTGTTTGGGTCTTTTCCTGGTTTTGGTATCAGGGTGATGTTTGCTTCATAGAATGTGTTGGGGGAGACTCCTTCTTCCTCAATTTTTTTGTAATAATTTCTGCAGTACAGGAATAAGCTCTTCCTTGAAGGTTTGATAGAATTCTGGTGTGAAGCCATCTGGACCAGGGCATTTTTTGGTTGGAAGATTTTTTATTGTTTCTTTGATCTCAGTGCTTGAAATTGGTCTGTTCAGGAGCTCTATTTCTTCCTGGCTAAGTCTAGGGAGAGGATGTGATTCCAAATATTGATCCATTTCCTTCATATTGTCAAATTTCTGGGCATAGAGTTTCTGATAGTATTCAGAGATGATCTTTTGTATCTCTGTGGGATCAGTTGTTATTTCCCCTTTATCATTTCTGATTGAGGTTACTAGAGATTTTACTTTTCTATTTCTCATTAGTCTAGCCAATGGTTTATCTATTTTATTTATTTTTTCAAAAAACCAACTTCTTGTTTCATTAATTTTCTGAATGATTCTTTTGTTTTCAATTTCATTGATCTCTGATTTGATTTTGGATATTTCTTTTCTTCTACTGAGTTTAGGCTTAGATTGTTCTTCTTTTTCCAATTCCATAAGATGGCTTGTGAGATTGTTGATGCACTCTCTTTCTGTTTTTCGAATGTAGGCATCTAAAGCAATAAATTTTCCTCTCAAAACTGCTTTTGCATTATCCCACAGGTTTTGGTAGCTTGTGTCTTCATTGTTGTTCTGCTCAAGGAAGTTAATGATTTCCTGTTTTATTTCTTCCTGCACCCATCTGTTATTCAACAGAAGATTGTTTAATTTCCATGTCTTTGTGTGGGGTCGAGCATTTTTGTTAGAGTTGAGATCCACCTTTAGTGCTTTATGATCTGAGAAGATACAAGGTAAAATTTCAATTCTTTTGATTCTGTTGATATTTGTTTTGTGTCCCAGGATATGATCAATTTTGGAGAATGTTCCATGGGGTGATGAGAAGAATGTATATTCTTTATCTTTGGGATGGAGTGTTCTATATGCATCTATCAAGTACAGTTGTTCCAGGGTCTCATTTATATCTCTTTATCTTTGTTTAATTTCTATTTAGAGGATCTGTCCAGCTCTGTAAGAGGAGTGTTAAAGTCCCCTGTTATGATGGTATTATCAGATATCATATTGCTCAGACTGAGTAAGGTCTGTTTCAAGAATCTGGGAGCATTTAAATTGGGTGCATATATATTTAGAATTGAAACATCTTCTTGTTGTATTTTTCCCTTGACCAATATAAAGTGACCATCTTTGTCTTTTTTGACTTTAGTTGCTTTAAATCCACATGTATCTGAAAATAAGATTGCAACTCCTCTTTTCTTCTGAATTCCATTTGCCTGAAAAATTGTCCTCCAACCTTTGACTCGAAGGTTTAATTTGTCTTTTGAAGCCAGGTGTGTTTCTTGCAGACAGCAAATGGATGGCTTGTGTTTTTTAATCCAGTCAGCCAATCTATGTCTCTTCAGTGGGGAATTCAAGCCATTAACATTTATTGAGATAATTGATAAGTGTGGTAGTATTCTATTCATCTTATTTTGTGAGAGTCCATTGCTTAGTTTTATCTTTTGCATCAGTGTGGAGGTTAGGTTCTGTTTTTTAATTTCTGAGTTCTTACTTTGCTGCTGATCCATTGTGGTGGTCATTGTGCAGAACAGGTTGAAGTATTTCCTGTAGAGCTGGTCTTGTTGTGGCAAATTTCCTCAATGTTTGTATATCTGTAAATGATTTGATTTCTCCATCAATTTTTAAGCTTAGCAGGGTACAGAATTCTGGGCTGAAAATTGTTCTGTTTAAGTAGATTAAAGGTAGATGACCATTGTCTTCTTGCTTGGAAAGTTTCATTAGAGAAGTCTGTGGTCACTCTGATGGATTTTCCCCTGTAGGTCAACTGGCACTTACTCCTGGCAGCTTGCAGAATCTTTTCTTTTGTCTTGACTTTGGACAGGTTCATCACAATGTGTCTTGGAGAAGCTCGGTTAGAGTTGAGGCCACCTGAGGTCCGATATCCCTCTGAAAGCAGTGTGTCAGAATCTTTGGTGATATTTGGGAAATTTTCTTTTATAATATTCTCTAGTATGGCTTCCATTCCTCTGGGGCATTCTTCTTCCCCTTCTGGGATTCCTATAACTCGTATGTTGGAATGCTTCATAAAGTCCCATAATTCTGACAGTGAACGTTCTGTTTTCTCTCTCTTCTTTTCTGCCTCTTTTACTATCTGAGTTATCTCAAGAACTTTGTCTTCTACCTCTGAAATTTTTTATTCTGCATGGTCTAACCTGTTGCTGATACTTTCCATTACATCTTTAAGTTCCCTAATTGATTGTTTCAGTTCCTTCTGGTCTGCTATATCCTTTTTATATTCTTCATAGCGTTCATCTCTGATTTGATTCTGTTTTTGGATTTCCTTTTGGTTATTTTCCACTTTATTAGCAGTTTCCTTCATTGTTTCCATCATTTCTTTCATTGTTTTCATCATGTGTATTCTAAATTCCCTTTCTGTTATTCCTAACATTTCTTTATAGGTGGAATCCTCTGCAGTAACTACCTCATGGTCCCTTGGCGGGTTTGTTCTGGACTGGTTCTTCATGTTGCCTGGAGTTTTCTGCTGATTCTTCCT
This sequence comes from Nycticebus coucang, assembly GCF_027406575.1. Lineage (NCBI taxonomy): Eukaryota > Metazoa > Chordata > Mammalia > Primates > Lorisidae > Nycticebus > Nycticebus coucang. The sequence continues at coordinate 37,053,576 of NC_069787.1, forward strand.
CATGAGTGATTTCTTTTATCTGTTTCCTTGCCCTAATTTTCCTTGCACTTCCTCTTGCTCTTTAAGTTCTTGTGCCTGTGGAAGTTGTGAGCGGGTTTAGACCGATTGAACACATGTGACCACTTGCCATTTTTCCACTGTTTTAGTCCTCCTCTTGGGGTCCAGAAGTCTCTCGCTGACTCCCTGTATCCTCACAGGGGTGATGATAGGCAGATCCCACCAGCCAGAGGTGCATGGAGTCCTATCTCCCCCGACTCACGGTGCCCAGATGCAAGGAAGCTGTTACTCGGCTGCCATCTTGCTCCGATCTCCTGAAACAATATAATTTTAACATTTGAAGGTCACTGCCTGGCTATGGCTTTTCCTCTGGATACTGCCTGAAAAGGCTATCACCTGACTTCTCTGTCTGTGACTTCTTTCTCCTTTGCTTCTTTGCTGACCAATCCCCCTTCTGACTGATACCTTCTTTAAAGTTATTAACAAAATACTCACGACTGTCATCCTAGTACTCTGGGAGGCCAAGGTGGGTGGATTGCCTGACCTCAGGAGCACGAAACCAGCCTGAGGAAGAGTGAGATCCTGTCTCTAAAAATAGTCGGGCATTGTGGTGGGCACCTTTAGTGCCAGCTACTCTGGAGGCTGAGGCAAGTGGATCACTTGAGCACAAGAGTTTGAGGTTGCTGTGAGCTATGACACTAGGGCACAATACTAAGGGCGATAAAGTGATACTTGGTCTCAAAAAAAAAAAAAAAAGGTTAACAAAATAGCCAGCCACATGTCCGTGAAGAAGTTTACGTGATCAGAGGGAAAATGAGAAAAAAGAAAGACAATGTGTCAGCTTTATGAAAATAAAACTAAATGTATTTAATGTAAGGGATTTTATTCTAAGATTGTGTGGTTCTTATGCTCTTGAGTGTTCAAATGCCTGTTTGATGGTTACCTTACTTGGCAAAATAAAATTTGGGCACCAAAAAAAAATAATAATAATTGAGGGTCACAATAAGATCCTGGGAATGTGTTTTGAATGATACTAGTCAACAATAGACTACATATATGATAGTGGTCCCATAAGATTATAATATCATATTGTCACTGTACTTTTTCTATCTTTAGATGTAGTAAGAGACACAAATACCATTATATTACAGTTGCCTATAGTATTCAGTACAGTAATATGCTGTTTGGGTTTCTAGCCTAGGAATGATAGGCTCTACCATGCAGCCTCGGTGTGTAGCTATACCATCTAAGTTTGTGTAAGTACACTCTGTGATCTTTGCACAACAAAATCAACTAAAGATGCATTTCTTAGAAGGTATCCCAATGGTTAAACGATGTGTGACTGTACTGTGAATTGCTACTAGATAACTAAGCATTCAGAAAAATAAGACTAATTATTTGTATGGTATTTGCATCACTTTGCATATCCTTAATAGGGGTAAGTTCTTAGTGGAGAAGTAATTCACAGTAGATGCAGCATAGAAAATGTTATAGGTATTTCAGTATTATTGGATAATTTTCTTGAGTAGTTTTTGTTATAATTTGTTCTGCATGTGACCTTTTTATTTGTGTGGGACAAGTTTTCTACAAAAGATGATTTAAGTGTGTGACAGTAGAACATTCATTTATTTCATGTGCCCAAAATATTATTTCCCAAAGCTATATAATTTTATGGTTCAAATGAATTTCTGATAGCCGTGAATGTTTTTGAATTCCTTTTAAGATCACCATTTTTTTTCTCATTGATAGTTTTAGATATAGTCCGTTGAGAGTTCTTACATGATTTAATGGAAAGGTCTGTGAAAAAAAAAAAAAAAACTAGTTTATAAAAACTTGCTTCTCTACCAACTTTGCCTTGTGGGTACTATATCCATATAAGATTTCTATTTGACTGGGTAAGGATAGAGCACTCTTAAATGAAGCATGTGCAGAAAAATAAATATAGAAGTAGTAAATTTATCTTCCTATCCCAGACATAATGGCAGTAACCCAGTTTATATTGTAAATAGTCCTAACAAGGTTGACCTTTACAACTGAAGTGAGCTAGAACCTAGCACTGATCCTTGCTAGAAAGGCTGCATGTCCTCCTAGAGAGGACATATAGCTGAATGAGAATCTGTGGATTCTTGCTCTTAATTTGCTACTTAACTCAGTTTCACTGGTATGAAAGGGAAAATACTACCTCTTTCTCTATAAGATACTTATGAGGGCCAAATGAGATCAGGCATATGAAAGCACTTTTAGAATCAAAAGGCACTATACAATGTGAGGTGTCCATTTTAGAGTGGCACTGAGGGTAAAACAGATCTATTTTATTAGACTATATCACACATAGTCTTATTACTAAGATGGTGTAAAAACCTATTATAAATTGTTTAACTTAGGACATGGATCTATCTCATGGACTGGGTTTTCCTTGGTAGCAAAATTCTGGTGTATTTTAGTCCTAATTTATTCTATGAATTTCCAGTCCGTGTCTTTTGAAGGATAATATTTTCTCTCATTTTTATAATAACATTAACAAAAAAAACCTGATAACTTCTAAAGCTTAGTTAGCATGTGAATAAAGGTATTTATACATTTATGTAACATGCAAATAAAGGTGAATTGTTGACAGTAAATCTTACAGTAGTTCTTAGCTTTAAATTTCTTATTGGGCTTTGTGAATGTAAGTCTTTCCCATGTCTTCTATACTCAAAATTACTGAGTATTCATTTTTTTATCCTAGAACTTACAAAAAATGAATTCTCAAAAAAAAAAATCACTGATAAGTAAATAATCTAAACTTAATTTAAAACATTTTAAACTCACAGAACAGTTTCCCAGGAGAGTAGAATTAAGAAATCAATTTGTTCTCACCGCAGAACAGTACTCTAACTTTGGGAAATCTCTGACAGAAGTATTTAAAAGATCATTTAGGAGAATGAACAACATTTAGTGATCATATAGTTTCTTGATATAGTTCTCAGTTATTGAAAACCCCCACCTCACGTAGTCATAACAGAGAGGCCATCTTCCTGTCAGCTGATAATGTTGAAGGACCAGCCCACCAAGGGTTTTTTGCTGTGTTGGGCATTTTATCTTTTAGTGCTGTTTTCTCCTTATAGGGTAAGACAAACCTCATGTCCTATTCATCACCCATCACCTTTAGCTTCTCTGAGATAACTCCCACTTAGTGCAATGATGACTGGGGATAAATTGTCACAGCAAGAGTGTAACAACCAAGTAGTCCATCTTACTAATAAAAGTTAGATGTTAACTGGTCAGCAATATTTTCAAGGAGAAAGTCATCATCTGAGCATTGAATAGGAGCTAAGGGGAGGGTGTGCTTAGAATGTTTAAGGGTGCAACAGGGTAAATTCTTGGGAATTCTTAGGGGTGCAGTGGGCTAGCTGTCTAAGTGTAAGAATGAAGCAGAGAGTGTGTGAATCAGTGTTATCGAATGGACCTGGTTTGAACAGGGGTGTGAGTTGAAGAGAAGAGGAAATATGAGGTTGATAATTAGTAGTAAAGGGAAGAATGTTATCTTTAAAGACAGCAGTTAACATTTGCAGGAAGAAAGGACTATTAAATGTTCTAAGGAGGATTGACAAGATTAAATTAGTTGATTTTTATGTGTGAAAACCTTGGGCTTGCATTCTCTAAAAATTTTTCCAAATGCATCTAAACATATTGGTTTTTATTTCTTTTGCTCCTTATATTATGTGGCTTGCACATAGCTTGTGTGATGCAAATTCAACAACTGTACTTTGATTTTTTCAGATTCTTTGCCAAAGAAGTGTTTTTTTGAAGACACATTGGTTATTCCTTGATAGCAGATATAATCTTGTCTTTTTGATTTGTTACTATACCTGTATAATATGGATGTGATAGTTTTTTGTCTTCCTTTGAACTTGATTAACAAAGCAATGTAATTTTATTTCATGGTGTAAGTATAATAATATAGCATTCTCTTTGTTAATTGTAGCTCAGTACCTAGAGATTATACTGATCCCTTAAGCTTTTCCCTAAACAAATACAGTAATGACTCCTAATTAGGCTATCATTAAACCAAATTTCTGGAAAAACACACCTACCAAAGTATTGATTTACATTTGGAAAATAAAAACAGTCTGTAAGAGTATGCCTATAAAGAGAAAATATTTTTCACTCATTCACATAAACCATTTTGGAATAATAATCTTCTGTTCACTGGATATAAAATTCTGAGTTGGGACTCGGCGCCCATGCTCAATGGTTAGGGTGCCAGCCACATATACTGGGGCTGGTGGGTTCTAACCTGGTCCAGGCCTGCTAAACAACGACAACAAAAACAAACAAAAAAATAGCCAGGGTGTTGTGGCGGGTGCCTGTAGTCCTAGTTACTTGGGTGGCTGAGGCAAGAGAATGACTTAAACCTAAGAGTTGGAGGTTGCTGTGAGCTGTGATACCACAGCACTCTACCAAGGATGACATAGTAAGATTCTGTCGGAAAAAAAATCTGAGTTGGTAGTGCTTTTTTCTTTCAACACTTTAAGTATGTCACCCTGTTGCTTTTTGGCTTGCAAGAGTCTCCTGTAGTTCTTATCCTTTTAGGTAATGTGCTATTAAAAATCTCTCTGGCTGCCTTTAAGATTTTTTGCCTTTGATTTGCAGCAGGTTGAATATGATATACACAGGTGTGATTTTTGGCAATGGGGGAGGGGTAGTGATCCTGCTTGGTGTTCTCTAATCTGCTTGACCTGTGGTTTGATGTCACTAATATTGGAAAATCTGGGCCATTATTTCTGCAATTATTTCTTCTACCTCTTTATCTCTTTCTTCTTTGTTTATACAATATGTACATCATTTGATATTCCACAGCACTTGGATTCTCTACACTGTATCTGTTCTTTCTTTTCCTCCTTGCATATCATTTTGAGTTATATATATATATATATATAGGCCTGAATTCAAGTTCACTTTCTTTGTATATTTGTTTAGAGACTAAGTCTTACTCTGATGCCTAGGCGAGAGTGCAGTGATGTCATTATAGCTCACTCCAAGCTCAAACTCCTGGGTTCAAATGATTCTCCTGCCTCAACTTCCTGCATAGCCATGACTACAGGCGTATGCCACCATCCCTGGCTAATTTTCTATTTTTTTTTTTTTTTTTAGCTTAAGTATTTTATTTGTTTGCAACTAAGCTTGTTAACACTATATAATGAAAATGTACAAAGAATAATGTTGCAGTTTTTGGTTAGATTTAAGTCAAAGACATTCATTAATAAGGAATCTTTGTGAATATTCCAGAAATTTCTCTAAGCCATCTCATCAGAACAACTGTCTCTGAATATTACCTTACTTTAGAAGGTACTGGCATATATTTGAATTAAACTCAGAATTTTTCAAAATAAGCCCTAATTAAAATAACTATTCTATATTCAAACTAAACAATATTAACAGAACTTTCCTTTCCAGAAACAGTAATAAAGGAAACAAGGCATTTTGTAAAATGTGGTCCTGAACAAGTCACAGTAAAAAATAAATGTATAGGCTTGGTGCCTGTGGCTCAAGTGGCTAAGGCGCCAGCCACATACACCTGAGCTGTCAGGTTTGAATCCAGCCCGGGCCCGCCAAACAACAATGATAGCTACAACCAAAAAAATAGCCGGGCGTTGTGGCCAACGCCTGTAGACCCAGCTACTTGGGAGGCAGAGGCAGGAGAATTGCTTGAGCCCAGGAGTTGGAGGTTGCTGTGAGCTGTGATGCCATGACACTCTACCCAGGGCGACAGCTTGAGGCTCTGTCTCAAAAAAAAAAAAATGTATACTTAAATTCCACCTCCTCAAAACAGAGGCTGTTCTGTTCCTCAGCCCTGGAACAAGGTGAAGAACAGCCTATAACCAACTTCAGGCAGGGGGTTGCCAAAACAAATCTCAAGCAGTTGAACATGGACACCTCAAAAGAATTGGGGGGAACCTGACCAAAGGATCAAATTCTATTTTTAACAACTGATACAAAGGTGAAGTGGCTCCTCCCAAGCAGCATTGCCGCCAGGGCCTGACCCAGCTCCCGGCCCACACTCACCTATGTTATGCTCCAGAGTAAACCCTGATGCTCCTGCTTCAGGGGATACCTCCTCCCCTTGGAGGTTCAGTGTCCAGGGAGCTCTTGATAGTGTAAATGGGGTGAGTGCTGACTCCACGTGGGTATTTTAAGGCTTGGAGTCAAAGTATTTTCCTAACACAGCTAGGCAGAGTCCATGTGTCAATGGCCGTCTCCAGTTTGTTCTAATTTCTCACCACACATTTGTAGATCTAGGACGGCAGGCCTTCACTATATCCTCATAATCACATCTAATGTCCTTCCTAACTTAGGATTCATATTCTGTGCCTGGAAACAGTCCCTGTATTTAACAATAATACCTACACATAAAACAATCCACTGTTACAACTTATCTGGTCACAAAACATTAATGATCTTCTGTAGACCAAGCAAATGTTTTAAACCACAATTGTCGTGCATCAAATTCACAGCCAGAATCCCCAAGATCAAAAAAAATTTGCACAATACAAATAACTTAAAATACACACACACACATATACACACACTCTCACACACACTTCTTACAGAGCTGTGCTTGGGGAAACTCCATTTGTTGAGTGCCACTAAAGGCATATTTTGCTAAACTGCTGCTCCAGGTATTTTTATTTGGAAAATCTATCACAGTAGGGCACAGCTGTTTATTGGATGAGCAGAAAAGAAAGATATGCTTGTGGCAACCAGAAAGTTTTAAGGTCTTTCAAGTTATAAAATGGACCTGCAGAAACGTTATGTGTTCTCAGGATGCAAAGTTGGAGCTGAAATGTGATATCAAACCAGTTGCAAAAAGTATACAGCAGCCATTTCTTAGGTCAAACCTGGTACCCAGATATGCCACACAGCTTCAGGACACATAGCTTGTTGGCCTTATTAAGCTGACGCATAATCTGATCCTGTGTGAATTTCACAACAGATTCGTATTGTTCTGCTAGTTTGGTGTTGAGCACCTGTTCATACTCCTCCCGGATCTTGTCCTCATAGTCCTTAAGGAGACGCTCACAGATTATTCCAACCTGACTGAGGGTGAAGGTGGGCTGGTCCTTCTTTATCCAGGAGGAACCTGGAGAACTAGGTGCCGTGAGTGCTGAGGAGTGAGGTTGACTTTCCGAAGCACAGACTTCACTCTGATTAAGAACAACTTCTAAATGTCTCCCCATCTGGTAACGACGCTATTCTTGTTTTGTGTTCTAAAACATTTGCTCCGGAGTAGGAAGGCGCCACTCCCTGCCGGGCGGGGCGGGCTGCTGCAGGGTCGGCGGCGGGCGGGGGCGGCTCGGCGTCCGGGGGCCCCAGGCCCGGAGCGGGGTCGGGGAGCGGGGCCGGGGGAGCGGGGCCGGGGGAGAGGGGCGCGGGAGCGGGGCCGGGGAGAGGGGCCGGGAGAGAGGGGCCGGGGGAGCGGGGCGCGGGAGAGGGGCGCGGGAGCGGGGCCGGGGGAGAGGGGCGCGGGAGCGGGGCCGGGGGAGAGGGGCGCGGGAGCGGGGCCGGGGAGAGGGGCGCGGCGCCGCCGCTTCGGGGGACCGGGGCCCAGCAGCGCCGCCTCGAGCTCCATGGGCCGCTTCAGCGTCGCCCCGCACGCCGTGCCGCCGAGGGTGGACGCGGCGGCAACTGCGACCCAAGCTCCGGCTCCTCAGCGGGGCTCGCGGGCCAAGCCGGCTCCAGTGGCGCCTTCAGCACTCCTCTATTTTTTGTAGAGATGGGGGTATAACTCTTCCTCTGGATGGTCTTGAACTCCTGGCCTCAACCAGTCCTCCCACCTCAGCTTCCCAGAGGGCTAAGATTAAAGGGACGAGCCACCATGACTGACCTAGTTTATTAATTCTAACAGGTGTATCGTATGGTGGTTTTATTTTGCATTTATTTAATGACTAAAGATACTCAGCAATTTTTTATGTGTTTACCTTATATGTATCTTTGATATATCAGTTCAGCTATTTTGCTTAATTATTTAAAAATTGGGTTGTTTCTTATTATTAAATGGAGGGAGATCAAGAGAAATCCAGGATGGCAGCTGAGGTTTTAGTTTGATTACCTAAGAAGATGCCACTGCTGTTTACTTAGATGGCAGAAGATTCAGGAAGGGGGGATTCAAGTTGGGGGATTCCAGTTGTGCTCTTGTAATGTTAAGTTTGAAATGCCGATTAGACATACCAATGGAGATGATAAATATTACATTGGAGAAGAATCCGGAGTTCAGGGTATAGACTGGGACTAGACGTATACTTTGGGAGATATTGGCACATAGAAAATATTTAGTTCCATGGGATTGGATGGAATTACCTGGAGACAGAGGAATTTGAGGGAAATAGGGCTCCTTCAAGAGAAGCTTGGGGTATGGCAACATTTAGATGTTGAAGAGACAGACTAAACCTAACAATGGAACCTGGAAGAGCAGGAGATAGGGCAGTAGGGAGAGATCTCTTCAAACCCTGAGTAATTTTCATTCTGCAAAAGTACCTAAGGTGGTTCTCAGCATGTTCCATACCAGTGAGTCCTGTAGAGAAACATCACAAGAAAATCGCAGAAATGAACTACTAATCACATTAGGACCTTCGGACTCAAAATCCAGTTCAAATATTTTTAAGCAATGTGAGAATTCTGTCCCAACAAAATGTATCTTAATAAATATTAATGATCAATTCTGTTTTAGCTCACATCATTCCATGCTCATTATTCCGTGCATCTTTCTGTGAAAAGTGATGTTCATACCTTGTAGCCTCTTACAACAGCCCATCCCACATTAGCTATTTTGAGAGATTGATGATTGATTGAGACAGAATACTGCTCTGTCAACCTGGGTAGAGTGCAGTGGTGTCCTGGTAGCTCACTGCAACTTCAAACTTCTGAGCTCAAGCATTCCTTCTGCCTAAGCTTCACAAGTAGCTGGGATAACAGGCAGATGCACCAGGATACTCGGCTTATTTTTCTACTTTTTTTTAGTAGAGATTGGCTCTCACTCCTGCTCAAGCTGGTCTTGAACTCCTGAGCTCAAACAATCCTTCTACCTTGGCCTCCTGGAGTTCTAGGTGTATAAGCCTGAGCCACTGCATCTGGCCTCACATTGGCTATTTTTAAATGGTCATTACTGGAATACACAGGGTGGCCATAAAGTTTTTTACACGCTATTTTAAATTGCATGTGAACTTAACGGCCACCCCGTATTTTAAAATTTATTGTTTAAACACTAAGAGTTATAAGAAAACTAAACATAACTTATTTAAATGATTTCTTCCTCCAATCAATAAAGTTTGGTATAGAAAAACATAATCTTATTTATATAGTGAGATACCTTCCCTATATAAATACTAAAACAGGAAATGTCTTACTTGATGGCTACTTCCTCTTAATACAATAGTGAGTGGCTAATGAAGCCACGTAAATCTAAGGTGAGGGATGATTTAAGGGGAAGGATTATGATCTACTAGGAGTAGTAACAGATACAGGAGATAAAAATTGGCCAAGGAGAAAGGAATTACCACTATTAGTATGGGTTTATAGGGCTTTTGGGTAGAGAGAGAACACTGCTGCTAGTATTGGAAACGTCATTCATCTTTTTCATGGCACTATGTAATATACGGTGGACATAAAGTCTGTGTGCAGTTTAAGATGAGCTAACATAATAAATTGCACACGAACTTCAGGTCTACCCTGTATTCTGGATTCAGTGGTTGACATTAATAAATATTATGAAGGTTTTTGTTTCACTTTTTTGAAATTGTGGAGCTCTTCTCATTTAAAAAAACTTCCTTGGAATGCACTGAGAGATTTAAACAATAAGAAGAGAAATAGTCAAGCTCTGGGGCATCATGTGTATTTGTCCCTTTCCGGCTGCTGCCACTCTTGTTTCTGGACTGTAGGATACATGGATTGCTTTCCCTGTCCACCTTCATCCTCACCCACCTCTCTTGGATCTAATTTGACTTGGTGAGCTTCTTCGGTAGTGATGGAGATTTCTCACCATTACTATTTAACTGGGCAAGCTAAGATAGTTGACTTTTTATTTTATAATTGACATGAGGTCTGCCGAGCAATTAAATAAAGCAAGACACTTCTGATGGTTAATATTAACTGCTTACTGTGTTCTATACTAAGGTCTTTGCATGCATTATCTCATTCTTTACAGCAGCGGTTCTCAACCTGTGGGTTGCCACCCACAGGAACTGTATTAAAGGGCTGCAGCATCAGGAAGGTTGAGAACCACTGCTGTACAGCATTCCTATGAGGTAACCATTAGTTTTTATATTTCATGGATGAAGAAAATGGTACTTAGGAAGTTGAAGTAACTTGGCCCAAATGACTGTAAGTAGCAGGACTGACCAGTGCCCTTGGCTGTTTAACCCTCTAGTCCTCATTCTTGAACAATATTTCCTCTATGAGAAAATGCTTTATGGCTCAGCACCAGTAGCTCAGTGAATAGGAGCTGGCAACATACACCAAGGTGGGGGGTTCGAGTCTGGCCCGGGTCTGCTAAACAACGACAACTGTGACCAAAAAATAGCCGGGTGTGGGGCAGGCGCCTGTAGTCCCAGCTACTTAGGAAGCTGAGGCAAGAGAATCACTTAAGCCCAAGAGTTTGAGGTTTACCAAGGGCAATATAGACTCTGTCTCAAAAAAAAAAAAAAAAAAGAAAAAAAAAGAAAATGCTTTATAATTTCCAGTAACTAATTTAGTATAAATACAATTTTATAAAGGAATTTTGTAATAAAGAATGTCCATGGTTATATGTTTTACTTACTTGCTCACGACAGTGCATAATTATGTTTTTTACTCTTTTCCTAAAAACCACCACCATTTGGTGTCAACCAAATATTTTTTAATAAATTGAAGAATGAATTTTTAGACTAAATTGAACTGGGCAAGGTGGCTCATGCCTGTAATCCTAACATTTTGGGAGTCCAAGTTGGGAGAATTGCTTAAGGTTAGGAGTTCAAGGAGCAAGAGCTAGACTCAGTCTCTACTAAAAATAGAAAAAATTAACTGGGCTTTGTGGTTGGTGCCTATAGTCTCAGCTACCTGTGAGGCTAGGGCAGGAGGATAGCTTGAACCCAGGAGTTTGAGGTTGCTGTGAGCTAGGCTGATCGCAGTACTCTAGCTTGGGCAACAGAGTCAAAACCAAAAAGACTTAATAATTGTAATATCTGCCTCATCTGCCTTGAAATGCCTCTACCAACAACTTTACATTCCACAGAGGTATCACTAACATGTGGTCTGTATTAGGTATTCAGAAACATGCTTATGGAATGGATTCTAACATAATGCTGTTCTCCTAAGCTTCGGAAGACCCGTTGGATATTATATATTGCCACGAAGCCTGACTTTACACCTTGCAAACGCAGGGTATGAGGAAGGGAAAATAATTTATAGATTGGTAACTATAAAAGATTTCAAATTACAAAAGATCAAATAAAAATTTTCAAAAAAATTTTTATTTGAGACAGTCTCACTCTGTTACCAGGGCCTAGAGTACAGTGGCATTGTCATAGCTCATAGCAACTCAATCTCCTGTGCTCAAGAGAGCCTCCTGCCTCAGCCTCCTGAGTAGCTGGGAGTGCAGGTGCCTGCCACAACACCAGGCTAATTTTTTCTTTTGGCAGAGATGGGATATTGCTCTTGTTCAGGCTGATCTTGAATTCCTGAGCTTAAGAACTCCTCCTGCCTTGTCCTTCCAGAGCACTAGAATTACAGGCACAAGCCACTTTGCCCACCCTTATTCAATTTTTGAGCAGTGTAATTGTTAAATTCAGATACATTGCTATTCTAGTTATCTTCCCTGTGAAACTTCATGCTCTCAGATGCCAGTCTTAACTTGCTAGACACTGACTTCGGGTTCCCTTCCTCTAGTGCAGTGGTTCTCAACCTTCCTAACACCACGATGTATTTTCATTGTTACAAAGGGGTCGCGACCCACTGGTTGAGAACCACTGCTCTAGTGGTTCTGCCTATATTGACTTCACCAATATAGGCAGAAATATAAAGCCAGTGTCTTTAATCCTGTATTTTAATCTAGGTGTGGTTAGCAGTGACTTGTTGCTAAATCTTAAAATTCTAGGGTGGCCCCTGTGGCTCAAGGAGTAGGGTGCCGGTCCCATATGCCGGAGGTGGCGGGTTCAAACCCAGCCCCGGGCAAAAACCACAAAAAAAAAAAAAAAAAAAAAAAAATCTTAAAATTCTACATTTAGCGATTTAAGAATAGATCAGTGGCTTTTTGTGCTCTTGTTTTTGTGCCATTCTTAGTAGCATAAATAAAACTTCCATGTCTTGGACAGTAAAAGCCATGGAGAAGAAAATTGATTTATTAGTTTGGACAGTCAACGGGTGCTTAATGGAGTCATCTTGGGTGGATTTAGAGGTAGTTAGGAATGTGGAAACCCACTTTACTCCACGCCGGTCGACTTGGATTTTGATGGAAGACTGATATAAATACTCTTGCTGCTCTTGATTTACCAGCCTCAGATGGAGGATGGACTCAAAATTCTTACTGTATATCCCACAGGCAACTGCTCACAGGATCCAGGCAGGTTAGTTAAATGACTGATAGCCAGATGTAAGGTGATAAAGAGAGATAACAGACTTTTGTGACCTGGGGAGCACATACCCTACCTAACAAGGGCAATTGTCAGTTGCCACAGGAGACTCTGAACCTGCTGTTGTAATACTACACACATTTCTGAAAGGAGCTTGAAACGTGAATCTTAATGTGAAAGTTTTCTTTTATTAAAATGTGGGTAACTATATGAATTTAAAAAACTGTGGACCAAACAAATCTGTGGACTGAACACAATCTACAGACCATCAATTCATGATGTGTCCTCTGTGGTATACAGTAGTAAAAGTCCCATGGGTATAACTTGAGGAAGCCTAGTGTCATATCATCAGAGATTTGTTCTTTTGTGCTGAAGTTGTTCTTTCTTCCACATACTACTAGAAGGGTTAACCTGGCTTTTTGAATTCCTAGTTACTTAGGGAGAGTGGAATATCAGCTCTTATCTCTACAGAAAGCAAACTGGAGCCTTGGCAGGAAGAGTTGAATAGGTGATGGGGAGCTACTAATAAGTTCAGAGAGAATGGTGGACCAAAGCCACTAAGTTCAGGACTTGTGTCTTCCTGTTTGAAAATGTCAAAATTCTTTGGAAGGGCCAGGTACAGTGGCTCATACCTGTAATCCTATTACTGTGGGAGGCTGAGGCCGGAGGATCATTTGAGCTTGGTAGTCTGAGATGAGACCAGCCTGAGCAAGAGCAAGACCCTGTCTCTACTATAAATAGAAAAAAAACTAGCTGGGTATTGTGCCTGGCACCTGTAATCCCAGCTACTCAGGAAGCTGAGGCAAGAGGTCATCTTGAACTCAGGGGTTTGAGGTTGCTGTGAGCTAGGCTGACATCATGGTACTTCCAGCCTAGTCAACAGAGTGAGACTCTGTCTCAAAAAAAAAAAAAAAACTTCCTTGTAGGTAAGACCAATTGTACTGATCCTACATATATTTTATAGAATCTCTGAAAATCTTATCCTACATAGTAAATATTAAGAAGTTGCTACAAATCTAGTTGATCTACTAGAAGAATAGTAAGTCTTTTTACAACTTAGCAACAGAGTCATAAAGGGAATAAAGTTTGATTCAATATGCAGATAAAACTTTGTCATTGTTTACTCCTTAATGGAGAAAGAACATTAATAAATCAACCCAGCATAGCTGCCTTTTCAATTTACTGCCTGGGTTAAGATGACTACTTATGTTCATTTTATTCCCATGAAAACTGAGAGTGTTGGTGGGTACTGATGTACTCTGTTAAGAGAGATTAGTAACTTGATTTTATTGACACAGTTATTTTCATAGAAATGCTCAACACTAATGAATACATCAAAAACCATACTTTATTTTATGTATAGCAATACAATTTACATATTAAATAACACTATAATAGAATGATTTGATATAGTTTTAAACAGAAGAAAAAGGGAAAATTTCAGGTTACAAAACCCCTCCCCCCAAACGAATTAAAAAAAAACAACCCACTTTTCCCAAATGGGTCATTGTGACAAATGTGTCCAGTGACTAATTATGTCTAATTCCTATTGCACAAATGGTCAATGGAATTAAAATAAAACCCAACTTTCACAATCACTGCCTCAAAGAAATAACACATGTTGGATTCTTTTGGAATGCAAAGATGGTTCTTGCTACTTCAATACACAGAAAGTTGAATTCACATATCCACCACAAAAAGGGGGAAAAAAATCAAAACAAAACTGACAGAGTTGAAACTAGAAAAAAATTAGCTTTATATGAAAATATAAAATTCTATGATTATATACCATAGATACAAAGTTCCCAGAAGATGCTTACCCAAGCAACAAAATATTTACAGTTTTAATGATCTTAACTATTTCAAAATGAATTGAAAGAAATATGAGTCAACATGAAGGCTGAATTTTTTTAGAAACAATGGCTGCTTGCTAGTTTCAAACGTTCTAAAAAAAAAAAAAAGGAGTCACTACCCCAAATGTTGGAGAGTTGCGACGTTTTATAAAATCGACTGTCTCCTTTTCTGGAGATGTTTATTTCTTAAAACTCAAGATAGTTTTCTTGAAATTAATTATCCTCTGTAGAAAATGCTTCCCTTTGCAAATATTTAACAAAAATACTAAAAACAGTTTAACAGCTAAGACAAAGTAGAGGCCAAATATCATTATTACAATTCCTTCCTATTTGTAGCATGCCTTCTTTCTAGAGATAAGTAAAGCCAATATCATATGTTAAATGGCAACCAAGGGAAAGTGCAAAGGGTTAAGTGAAATTACAGCTGTTAAAAAAAAAAAAGCAGGCATTTCCCTTCATATAAAAGTTCACTGGCACCATTTGAACATAAACTTTAGAACACAGGAGTTGAAAATGTGTTTTCCAGTATAACTGCTAAATTCTTAAGACAAACTATGCTTTGATTATTTTTTTCTTAAATTATGATGAGTTTGAGTTTCTTTTTTTTTTTTTTGCTTAGAATTAGTAATATGTATCTTTGGTAAATTGATATCTATATTTTAATTTTAAATATAGTATATATGCTTTTAAGAAAAAATTCATAACAAGGCAGTTGTGCTGTGTCATTATAAAGTAAGGTTATTGATTTCAATGTCACTCTGGGCTAAACCCCCCAATATCCAGACCTTGAACACCATCACCCTTCTTTGACCCCAGCTGGACTCTTCTACTTGAAGTGGACTCCTAAGAGATCCAAGGCATAAAATTTAGGAAAACAAATTAATCTTCTTCTTCTTAAAATTCAGAAGTTAGCTTTTTCTGTTTTTAGACTTAAAGACAGTATCATGGCTATAGGATGAAAGAAAAAGTTCTCCTGATGGCAACCAAGTGTCTTTTCTCTCATGTCCAGCATGCCCACTTGGATCATTATATTCAATTTTGTATGATGTGTGCATTATGTTTACCTAGAGTTAAATTCCTACATAGGAACGGTTTATCAAATAGCACACACGAATTTGCAATAGCTATTTCATTTCCCCTTGTCATGTACTTAAACAGTGTGCTTATGTCTCAAAGCAAACACCATTTTTGAAACTCTCTGCCTCTGGAAAGATGCAAGCATAATCTTTGCCAATAACAAATGAATAATAATAGTGAGGATATGCTCTGTGGCGATAGTGCAGAACTGCTGAATATAACTATCCTTAGTGAAGTATGTTTGGACTACTGTGCCAAAACGGTCAAGTGACAGTTGCTCATAGTTCAGTGGGTCAGAATCTGTAACTTTGGTTCACACCTGCCAGAGACACACAGACTGCTCACAGAAAACTTCTAACCCATCCTTATTATGTCCCTATCCTATTTACTAGCTGTCTCTTTTATGACTGTGATATCTTTGTGACAGATAGTCACAGAATTGCACTGGGAGGTATATATCTCCACAAATTGAGCCCTCCGTAGACAGTACAGAAGGGAATACTTGTTATTTGTCTTCTAACCAATGTTTACTTTTACTAAGCAAAAATTGAGAGAGGGACCATGAACTCAAACACTTTTGAAAACCAAGACCACTTTGCCATCTACTAAAAAAGAGTTAGCTTACATCAATACTCTGTCTAAAACCATTTAATTGACTTAAAACAAAAAAAAATCTAGCCTTTCCCTCCCTGATTTCCTTCGATGCCTGGCAGCTGTAGTGCTCCTGTGTTCCAGCTTTTCTTGAGTTCAGTAGAACATCCTGTGTCACTCAGAGGGGCTGTAAAGGTGTCTGTTGTCTAGCACACATACAATGTGGCAAACTTTGCTCACTTGAACACCTTTTCTCAAGACTGTCCTACATAATTCTTGAAAAACAGACTATTCTGGGTTATCAAATCTTGTGATAAAATGATGAGATTAACCCTGGTAAATTATGTAATTCATGAACTTGGCCTATAGATTTTTTTCTCTTTAGGAAATTTGGTCTTCCAGCACCATTCTGACAAACTTCATAGAAAACCAACTCAGGATAAATAGAACTTCAGTGTTGATCATAATTAATTAATGTTTAATGCCTACTCAGATGGTATAATAGCAGCCTGGTGGCCTTTTCATTGAAATTCATGGACATAAAACCTGTTCTTCTTAACAGGTCCAGTTCTGGTGCTGATTTTATTTCTGATAGAAGCTATCCCTCAAAAGCAAACATATAGTGGAAGAAACAGATTTCAGTAAGTAGCTTATTTTTCTAACAAATTCTACAAACATTTCTTATTAATGCTCCTAATTTTCCCATTGTATACTACAGGGTGAATATGATTTCCTAGAGTGGAACAAATAACTTCCTTGGGCTCTCTAATGCTTATCGGCATTTTTTACTGAAGTGTATCTGTTCTTAACACTAAACCACACAAAAGCCTACAAACCCATCTCCCTTTGAACTACTTGAAAACGTAGGTATTACCTTTAATTCGAGATTTTAATATTCTCCAAATCAGATTTATCCATATGTGGGATTCTATATAGTCCTAAGACTTTTGCTAATACAGCATTTCCAAATTAATCTTAAGTAGAAGAATATATGTTATTAAGAGATTTATTATGAAACATTTGGCAAAAAAGGAAAGAAAAGATTAACTATATAGGTAGTTTTTTTATCAGATTGCTGTACGAGGAATAGGGAATTTTTAGAAGACGAGTTTCAAAATTACACACCTGTAAAAATTTTCATTCTTCCACCTACCGTGAGGTATGGTATTATAAACCCAGAAGCATGAATGCAGAGTAACTAAAGGGTCTTGTATCTGAATTGTGTAAAATATTGCCATCTTTCTATCGTAAAAGCCCTGATTTTAGGGTGTAGCTATTTCAGAGAGTCAAAATGGAAAGAACACACACTGTCCACATGTCTACTGTGAAAGCTGTAATACAGAGTTATTCTTTATTTTGACACTTTTTTTTAAAGCGGTGAATATAACTTTGTAACTAATGGATGTTCACACGAAGCAACTCTTAAGCCTTCTAACTTTTTAATGGATCTCTTAGCCATCTTAAATGGAACTGTTTCAAGGCCATGAGGTTAACAGACCTTCTTAGCTCCCGGTAGCCTGCCAGTCTGTAAAAGAAAACAAGGCTCATCCACACCACTAAAATACAGAAGGCATACAGTATTGAACAGTGCCTAAAAAAAGAGGAGGACCAAGGAAAAGTACAGCATTGCCTGCTAGTAGAATGCAACTGTTTCAGCAATAATAATAATAATGATAATAAAATCAAGGTTCACTGTCATAACAAAGACCTTCACTGTACTGAACTAAAAAGGAGCATGTATGTTGTCATGGAATGTCACATCAGGGCTTGCTTTTGTATTAGATTATAGGCAATAACACTGATCATACACGCATAGTGCAAACTAGGTAAAATTGCGTTTCACGGTGTGAAATGAACAGAGGTGCAAATGCTCAGTAGGATACCATTAAGACATAAAATGGCAAAAAATAAATATCAAAACTTTTATCAGTGTAAAAAAGTAATTGGGTTATTGTATAACCTAGAGTCTGGCAAAAAAGGCCTCAAAAAAGTTCTCAGTTTTCCGAAGTTTACAAATTAAGTGCCCTTTCAGGATTCCAGTCACACGAGAGACTCCATGCTCTCGGCAGGGTCTGATTCATCTGCAATTAGAACAGCACCATTTTTGTCCACTGTCATGGGACCATTTCCATTTTCTTTAGTGCTGACCAAGCTGAGCATTGCCTTATAGACAAATTGGTATTGTTCCTGAAAAACAAGAGGAAAACAGTTTGAGCCAAAGAACAGCTTAGTCCGGTCACCTAAGGTAGAAATGTCAATTAAAAATCTTAAGTGTGAGAAACATTAGAGAAACAGGAATAGAATGAATGTTATGTGAGCAAATTAAAAAACCACTTGAATCCTTTATAATCAAGACATACTTTTTTGGTATACTTCTGATCTCCGTCAGCTTGGAATCAAGTTTCAAAGTTGACGGTGTCCATATCTCATAATTAGGGAACAGTATGCTGTAAAGCAGGGCTTCTTGGCCTCAGCACACCGGCATTTTGGGCAGGATGAGTCTCTGTTGTCGAGAGTGTACTCAGGTCGTCTGACAGCACCTCTGGACTCTACCCACTAGATGTCAGAGCAACTCTCTCTGTCCGCATTGTGACAACTGAAAAGGTGTCCAGACGTGGCCCAACCCCCCACCCCTGACCCCCCTGGCGAGCACTGCTGCTCTAAATTATGAGTCTGAATTTCAACTGATGTTGGATGTATTTTACAGATAAGCAGATTACTTACAATGTCTGTGAATACTCCAGGTCTCATAAGATTGATCATTTTTGCAACCTGGAAAACATCCACAGCATTTTCATTCTCCAGTTGCTGGGACAGGGTAGTAAGGGCACATAACATTCCTGCTGAAACTGCTCCATACCTGAGGGAGATAAAAACAAAGATGTGATTTCAGATTTAGAAAGGGACTGAGTATGTTGGAATGAAATTACCATCATGTATTTTCACAGAAAACTAAGTCGATTGTGTTGACATCTATTCCAGAAGACGAAAATGAATGACATGCTGAACAGGAGGGGGTTTTGGAAGCTAGCATATTAGGTGAGGTTTGTTTAGGAATGTAAAATATCCCAAACTGGCTGGTCAGATGTTAGCTTTATATCTGTGGTGAAATGAGAGGGTCAAACAGACTTGGGAGAGCTATAGAACATTTGGTAATAGGCATGACCTGGGTAGTACACGAGGAAAAACAATATAAGAGAACCTTAACTCTAGGCCACTGGACAAGTAGCCAGTAAGGAAAGGCTCTGGAAAAAAGTTTTTGAACAGTCTCAAAGAACTAAATTGAATTTACAAAATATGAAAAATAAAAAATGGAAATAGACGGCTCAAAAAGAAGTCAGAGAATTTTCAAAATTAGTTTTATGTTCAGTAATTATTTTTGGCACTGAAATGGAACTGCCTTCTATAAAATCCTTGGAAAAATAAATATGGTTCTCTTTGCTTCACAAAAAGAAAAAAAAGCTTAGAAGGGTAGTAGACTGTTTTCATCAGGGCCAGGTTGGCAACTTCAGTTTTCATAGGAATCTGTGACGGCGTGTAGTTTCCATACTAGTGATGAGAAAACAGATGGATTAAATGAATTGTTCAAGGTAGTGTTGCTGATTGGTGGCAGACATGAGACCAAGCTTCAGATAGCCTGTGCCCACTGTTCTCTGAAAAATAAGTCAATAGGTAGTCTCTGAATTCATTCTTATATGAAATAAAAAACGACACATTTTATGTTTTTAATACAAATAAAACCACAGTTCCCAGAAACTCCCACACCAATTTTAGAGCAAACCTCTTTAGAGGTAAAAACTGTTACCCATCTAAGGACAGCCTTCCAGAGTCAAGTGTATCACTATGTTTCAATGCAGCTCATCATTTTACCCGCTGCATAGATACGATTTATTCACTTCCCTATTCATGCACATTGATCTTGTTTGTTTGTTTTTTTTTGATTTTTGGCCGGGGCTGGGTTTGAACCCACCACCTCCAGCATATGGGACCGGCACCCTACTCCTTGAGCCACAGGCGCCGCCTTTTTTTTTTTTTGTATTGATCTTGTTTGTATCTTGTGCACATTACCATGAGTAGAAGAGCTGGGTCACAGGTGTGCACATATTTAGTTTTAAGACAGGGTTGTAGTTCTTTCCCAAGGAAATGTTACCTGTTTTGTGCTCCTCCCAGCATCAGAATGCTGGTTTCTCCTCATTTTAACTGTAAGTGCCTGCGCCAACTGATGGATGTGAAAGGTTGTATCTTGTCATTGTTTTAATTTGCATTTCCTTGATTACCAGGGTGGCTGAATATCTTTTTATGTTTATAGATCATCTATATTCCCTTTTCTGAAATTGCCTAATTAATATACTTTGGAACTTTCCTATTAAGAAAATGGAGTTTTAGGAGTTATTTTTTATGTTATCTATAGTACCTGTTGTAGGAATTTTTTCCGATCTCTACCTTTCTTATAATTGTGGTCATTTTTGTTATAACAAAGTATAGTTTAGACGTAATCAAGTTTGTCAGTCTTATGTTTGGCTTCTTTGAATCTTATTTGACAGTGCTTCCCCTAGCCTTGTATTTTAAGCATATTCTTCTACATTTTCTAGTTTAATTTTTTAATATTGTTCATTTCATCTGATTTTTCTTCTTGTTTGAATGTAAGAAAGGGATCTGATATTAGTTATTTTTCAAAAGGTCTGATCTTTTCTTGTTGATGATCTTTCCTTTTATCATATAACAAATTTTGATATTTGCAGGCCTATTTCTGAACTTTATTTTGGGTCTGTATTCTGTTTGTTTTTTTTGTACCTTTCTATATTTCATTCCTTGATAAGTTGTGATATCTGGTAAAGCAACTTTCTGTGATAGTCTTGGACTTCGTTTTGTTTTTAGTGTTTCAAACACAAACAGAAGGTGCCAAAAAATTGTATACCCATTTTAGGCAATTACAATATACAAGATAACAAACATTATTGATATAGATTGAGTATTACAATGTTGATACAGTTTTTTATTTTCTTAAAATGTGTATTCTTTTTGGGAACTCCTTCTATATTATTAATTTTCATTTTTACTTGTACACACATTATGGAATACCTCTAACCTTTTACCCCATTTTATCCTGTTTCTTAGTAATTTTGAAGCCAGATTGTCAAGGAACAAAAAATTTGTTGGAATTTTGATTAGGTTGCATTGAATATATAGATGGATCTGAGGAAATTAACATCTTTTCAATCTGGAGCTTTTCTGTTCACGAACATGATGTCTTTTCTCCATTTATTCAGGTCTTTTATAGCTTTAACTAGGCTTTATGATTTCTTCATAGTCTTTGCCAGTTTCATTTTAGGTTAATTCCAAAGTCCTTTGGAGTTTCTATTACCCCTAAGAATGGCCTCTCCTCGTGACACTTTCTGCCTGGTTTCAGAGGATGTCTAGGAAGGTTACTGACTTACCCCCATGGTGAACCTGGTAGCACCTCACCACACACAGACCCCTGGGTAAGTTCTCATAGTCTGTGGATTCCTTAGGTAGTTGGCTCTATCTTTATTTGACAACAAGGTCTGTTTTGCCTCTTTTCAACTTTTATACTTCTTGTATATTTTCCTTTAACTGTGTTGGCTGGTACTCAGTTTTCTGTTCTAATGCAGACAGCAGATACCATGTGGCATTAAAGGCCAAGCTTCTAAATTCTTAAGAGTAAATAAAAATATTTGGTATACAGACTTCTGGCAGATAAAAGTCCCTCTACTAGTGTCCTAAATTCATGCACAGATTTTTGGTAATTTAGCCAAATATGTAGCCTTCATTTAGTTATATTACCAAGATAAATCTTAATTTTTTCATGATGTGTAATTCTTTTATTATAACATACTGGGTTTTATTTTCATTTTTTGCATTCATATTCACGTAAGTTATTGACCTATTCTTTTCCATTCTGGTGCTAGCCTTGATTGTTTAAACTGAGGTAGCATTAAATCCTCTCTCCCATATATTATTGTTTAAACGTATCCTTGATCAGGAGGTGTGGGCCCTAACAGTTGGAGAACTTTTTCTTTTGTTCAGTTCTTGGTAATCACTAACATGTCCTGTACTCTTTCTATTTGCCAAGTTCTCTCCTAGGTATTTTACATGCACCAACCTGATCCTCACAATAACCCTATGATGGGGGTGCTATTATTATCTCCATTTGAGGCTGAAGAAATTAGGTCCATTCAGGTGAGGTAACTGGCCAAGGTCTCATAGTAAGCCTAGAGCTTCAATTTGAGCTGATACATACAAATGGCTCAGAACAAAGATATATTTAATAAATGTTACTTTATGATGGTTTTATCTAAGCTGAAAGTATATTAGTATAAAGTTAAAGTCTTAAATGCTTACTTTATTTCCTTTAAAATGCTTACTTTATTTTCTTTAGCTTTTAATTATAAGACATGTTAAACACACACAAAAGCAGATAGTATCCTAATTTTCTTTTTTGGCCGGGGCTAGGTTTGAACCCGCCACCTCCGGCATATGGGACTGGCGCCCTACTCCTTGAGCCACAGGCGCCACCCAGTATCCTAATTTTCATCAGCGCATGGCCACTCTTGTTTTATCTTTATTTCCTCCCCCATATATTTTGAAGCAAATCATTTTAGTACAAAACCCTAAAAGACAAGGACTTTAAATTGGACCTATTAACACACCTAAGCAAATTAACAATTCTCAAATGTTTTTACTGTAACTACAGATATACTATAGATTTCTTTTCCTCCTTTTTTTTTTTGGAAAGAGTCTCACTCCGTTGCCCCACCCCAGAGTGCTTTGGTGTCAGCCTCGCTTTGCAGCAGCCTCAAACTTGTGGGCTCTAGCAATTCTGCCTCAGTCTCCTGAGCAGCTGAGACTATGAGCACCTGCCTCAACAACTCGCTGACTTTTCTATTTTTAGTAGAGATGGGGTCTCCCTGTTGCTCAGGCCGTTCTTGACCTCCTGAGCTCAATCAATCCTCCCACCTTGGCCTCCCATAGGATTGTAGGTGTGAGCCACCAAATCCTGCCTTCTTCCTAATGTTAATTTATGCCATTTTAAATATTTATCTTCACCATATTTTCCAAAGTTGTACTTTTTATTAGATTTTATTTTTAAATTTTACTGTCTCCTCCCAGCCTCCACTTCACTACTATTTGCTTTTTTGTTTTTTAATTCCTTAGATTTTTTTTTTTTGGTGGTTTATCTAGTTCTTTTTATGACTTCTTGATTTGAAAGCTTAGTTTGCTTATTTTTCATCTTTTCTCTGACCTAGACAGTAGTTTAGGCTATAAATTTTTCTCAGTACAGTTTGGCTCCCATCCTACTAGGTTTTGAAATGCATCATTGAGTCAGAAGTATTTTCCAATTTCTGTTTTGGTTACCTCTTTAATGTGTGAATTATTTCTTTTTTTTTTTTTTTTTTTTTTTAATTTGGCCGGGGCTGGGTTTGAACCCGCCACCTCCGGCATATGGGACCGGCGCCCTACCCCCTGAGCCACAGTGTGAATTATTTCTAAGCAGTTCTATTTGTAAAGATTTTAATTTCTAGGTATAAGTATTTGGGAATCTTACTTTTTGTTGGTTTCTAATATTAATGCATTGTAATAAACGAATGTGGCCTAGTGTATTTGTTTTGGGGAAATACATCGAAATGCTATTTATGGTCAATTTATATAAATAAACCGGTTGTATTTGAAGAGAATGTAGGTCTCTCTCTTGGGTACAGACTTCTTTATATCACTGTCAGACTTTTTAATTGTGGTATTCAAATCTTCTCTCTGAATCTCACTGTTCACATGTATTTCAGTTTGAGAACTCAGCATTGTCTTCAATCCTTAGAAACCTCAGCTCTTACTACTTTGTTTGCTCTGTCGTTGGTCTCTTCATTCATCACTTCTTAGACATATGTTAGAATTCCTATATCCAGCTTCCATATCCTAGTGTTTTGTAAATTTCAGATTAATATGAGGATATGAATGATTAGGTTACATTGTTTGCATTTCTAAGGTAAATCCATGTTTCAGTTGAGCCCTTCACTCAGGGGTGTGCTGTGTACCCTTACTTTGTGCCCATTAGGTGAGAGCTTACTAACCCCTTACCTCCTTCCCTTTCCCTCCACCATATCCTAGATCTATTTCAGCTTGGTCCACTGTATTACTAGCCTATCTCTTAAAACTTAAATTTAACAAATTATATACTTTCCCCATTCTTAAGCTCTAATTTCTTCCTGTTTCATAATATGTTCTTAACTCATTTCATAAAATCTTCCTTTAAGAGCACTGAGCACATTATTTTAATATCCTATTTAATATCCTGTGATTCCTCTATTAACTCTGATTCATTATGGTTTTTTGGTTCTTGTTCATCATGTTGTCTTTCCCCAGCTTCTAAAATCTCCTGAGTTGACCTTCTCATTTTAGCTGGTATTTTTTTAAAAACTCATTTGTTCTGGCCAGGCACAGTGGCTCATGCCTGTAATCCTAGCACCCTGGGAGGCTGAGTCAGGTGGATTGCTTAAGCTCAGGAGTTTAAAACCTGCCTGAGGAAGAATGAGACCCCGTCTCTACCAAAAACAGGAAAAACTAGGCTGGGCATGGTGGCACATGCCTGTAGTCCAGCTGCTCAGGAGGTTGAGGCAAGAGGATTGCTCACGCCCATGAGTTTGAGGTTGCTATAAGTTATGATGGTGCCAGGGCACTCTACCCAGGGTGACAGAGTGAGACACTGTCCAAAAAAAAAAAAGTAATTTGTTCTGGTTTTATTCAGGAGGGAAGAATTTAACCTTTGCTTGATCTATTCTAATAAAACAGCTATACTTAGGACCCTCCCTGCTTTTTTCTTAGCTCTTTCTTAAAGCTTGTATAACCGATCAGCTAAGTCAGGTAATGTGTACGCACACTTCCACGTGGGATTACTCTGGGCTTTAGGTGGGTTGCTTTCCCTGTATTTAGTCACTCTTAAGTAAGCAGTTAAATTATACCTACATAATAAGGCTTCAAATGCTGACAAGAAACTAGTAAGTCAAATCAGTGAAATGCACTGATACTTTTAAATATCTTCTACATACCACGCGTTATAATGAAAGAATAAAGTCTGGGAAAAATAAAGGCCATTATCATTCAGAACTTTATGAATTAAGTAGGATTAAAGGGTATTTATTGAGTTTTGTGACTTTGCACTTAAAACTTCGGAACCTGGATAAAATGAAAGTGGCATATAAATTCATTGGTTTCGGTACTTTGTTTGCTACTTCCTCTAAGGGCTCCATTAAAAGTAATACTTGTATAACTACTGTTGTTAAGAAAAAAAAAAGTTGTTTTATCTTTCAAAGAAATTAAAGTACTTTATGTGTCTCATGTGCAGTAAGTTTTTTTTTTTTGTAGAGACAGAGTCTCACTGTACCCCCCTCGGTAGAGTGCCGTGGCGTCACACAGCTCACAGCAACCTCTAACTCTTGGGCTTAGGCAATTCTCCTGCCTCAGCCTCCTGAGTAGCTGGGACTACAGGCACCCGCCACAACGCCCGGCTATTTTTTGTTGCAGTTTGGCCGGGGCTGGGTTTGAACCTGCCACCCTCGGCATATGGGGCCGGCGCCCTACACACTGAGCCACAGGTGCCACCCCGTGCAGTAAGTTTTTAAGCACTGGCTATACCGTCTATACTCACTTTAAAACACACTGAGGTAGGGCGGTGCCTGTGGCTCAAGGAGTAGGGCACCGGTCCCATATACCAGAGGTGGCGGGTTCAAACCCAGCCCCGGCCAAAAATCACACACACACAAAAAAAGATATTTTGGTACCCTCAATGAATCCCCAACAATAAAAATAAATAAATAAATAAAACACACTGAGGTTTCTTGTGTAGTCAATGTACATAATACCTGTGGCCATTTAATCTTATTTTTTACTATTTCATATAATTACTTACAATTATTATAGCTTTGCTTTTTAAGACTTTGTTTTAAAACTCATAACCATGAATGGAATCCACAGTTATAACTCTTTGTCACTGTGAAGAAAGTGAAGCTTCTCTCCAAAATCAGTCGGGCAGGAAAGAAAACAAAGAATTAAAACTTGAATATGTATCAATCCTGGGAAAGAATGGCAATAGAAAAGCTTTCTATGGGGCTTTAAAAAATGAAGACTTGGGGTCAATGAGAAAATACCATAGGGAAAAATTACAGCACAATTTGAAGAAGTGAGGGAGATGAATGGCAGGCATGCTGCTGTGAAAACCAGGGGGAGGCAATGGTCACCTGTGGGCTTAGGCAGATGTGGATTTGACTACACCAGAACCAGGGCCGGATTCCTGGCCTGCCACCTGTGTAGTTAGGTGCATGTAGCCCAGGGCCTCGATGGCCTGACTGCTCACAAGGGTCCTACGGGTCATTTCATGCTCTGCTGTTGTCATTCGGAAGTTCTCGATTTTTGACAAGGGTGCTCCACATTTTCATTTTACACTGGACGCCATGAACTTCAAATATGTAGCTGGTCCTGACTCTGACATTCACTAACTGTCCATATACACAGGTTCCAGGCAAGTTAATTAACTTCACTCTGCCTGTTTTCTCATACGGGAAAGAGGGCTCCTAAAATGACCTTCCAAGTGCGATGATTTTGAGAATGAAAAGAAAGACGTGAATTAGCAATTATTGATAAAGTGGGTTTCTTTGCAGCAGTTGGTTATAGAAAGAATTCTGTGTATTTGTGTCTTTTATTAGAATATCTCAGCAGTTTTCAAACTCTTGATCTCTGGACCAAATTAATATAAAAAATTACTGAGGCTCTCCAAAGAGTATCTGTTTATTTGGGCTGTTATCTATCAATGTTTATTATATCAGAAATGAAAACTGAGAAAATGTTAGGCTACAAGAACATATGAATACGCATTCTATTAGCCCTTAGGGTAATGTCACCACATTTCACGTTGCTCTGGAAAACTCTATTGACCACTCATGACAGAATGGGAGTGAGCAAGGCACACAGTAATTCTTTTTTTATTATTATCATTGAAAGTAGTTTTGATCTCTTGGATCTCCTGGAAAGGCCTTGGAGGGACAACTGAAAATGTGCCTACTGATATCCAAAAGGGTGGCAGATGTATCTAATTAAGTGTTTACAGAGGAAACTATTCTCCATTCTGTGAGTCAAGGAAAAAATTTGGGTAAAAATCTTACATACAACTCTCTATAAGACTGTGTAAGAACCATGCAAACTATTGTAAGAACCATCTAAACTATTGCAAGTATATAGACTGTTTTTAAAATTTGACAGTAATGTTACAGATCAGCCTCTGAGCAGAATAGCTTTGAACAGATGAATTTAGGATGCTGAGAATGAAGCAGTTTGCCTTTAAGCTGTGCCTGTCCTCAAATAGAATGACTTCACTTTTTGGTGAGGAATTGTTTCCTTAGCTTATTTATCTAGAAACTTCATCCCCAGGCACATAGAATCCTGAAAGTAGCTGTTAAAAAGATGTCTATGAAGACCAGATAGATACCACCAAGTGGTTTGTGCACTGTTTGCCTTAATACTGGAAGTGCACAGGCCTTCCCTCTAAGCCTGCTCGCTCCCCACTTTTGACAGAGCTTTGTAAAATGGTTTTATGGTTCACAGAGAATTTAAGCAGGCAAAATGACGTTGAGCAATAAATATGACAGAAAGAAAGGCTCTCTGGGGACACTTTATATAGGAGTACATATCCCTAATTTCTAAGTCACCAGTCACCATAATTTAAAAGCATAGTAACTATTCATGCAAATACTTATCCAGCACCCACTCTGTCCCAGGCATTGAGCTTCACCTTATGAAGACTGGGATGAATTAGTCACCACTGCTGGCCTCAGCAATGTGAGAGTGACAGTCAAGTACACAAATGGTTACAGATTGACATAACAAAAAGGAAGGACATTTAGCTGGTATATGTACAGGGAAGGAAGCAGTATTTGTTAATGATTTTGATTAGTGCCTCTGGGATGTGTTAAGAGATGGTCTCAAAAAGAGTGACTTTTGAACTGTGTGTTGAATGAAAGGACATTCAGAAGAAATAGCTTTTGTAGGGCCAAGGTGGTCTACAGGAAGTATTTCTGTGGTGAATTGGGATAACAGCTAGAAAAGTAAACTTAGACTGGATTGTAAAAGATTTTGAAAAGCACACTGAAAGAGTGGCTTAAACCAACAAGACTAGGTGGCCAGTAAGATGTGGAGGTGAGGGAGGCTCAAAGAGGACACATGTGTTTCTGATTTTTACAACTAAGTAGTTGGGGTCAGGCAGGGGAGATGATGAGTTTGATTGCAGGCATGCTGGATTGGAGGTGTTTGAGGGCCATCAGAAAGGGTGTAGAGGTACAAAAAGTAGGTAAGATAGAAACTGAAAAGCTATGTGTTGTCTTGTGGAAAAGTAATTTCTATGGAATCAACTTATCATCCTCTACCAGTGGAAGATAGATGAACTAATACATTTCTATAGTTGTCACTTAACAAAGACTATCTACATGATACTTGCAGATTTGCTGGTTTCAGATTAATTTGCTCTTTTCATATTTAGGCCCCAGGCAAGCTATATTTGGTTAATTCCAGAGGTAACATATTCAGCATGTGACATGAAATAAAAATCACTGAATAAGTAAGGCAAGTACTGTATATACATGTGTAATCAAACAGTTCCTTATAGTGTTTACATGGTGATGGTGGTTTTTCTTTCCCTTTTTCTTTCCCTGGTTACCTGCATTACTGACTTTAAGACAGAATTCCTCAGAGTACTACCACAATAGCAAAATCTGTCACGGATCTGGGCATCAGCCTGAGTTGATGAGAGCTAATAAAACCCAGAAGGCATTTGAAGAACAGACCCAGATAAGTTGGGGGGAGGGGAAGAAAGGAGAGAGGAAATCTGTAGAAGTAGCAACCACCCAGTTATTCTGAGGCTGTCTGTGCTATTTAGACAATATTATTGGCTATCACATCTTCAGGGATCTTATATCCTTTGCTTTTTAATTAATGTTTCAATTAGAATGCTTTTCTAATCTTAATTTTTAATCTTACTAATTAAGAGTCAGGCCAACATTTTGAAATAGTTACTGTTCCCTAGGAAAGACTGCAAAACTTTTTGGAAGCATCCAATAATATGGCTTACTTCAAGCAGGAGAATGCTCTGACTTAGGATCAAGGTACTGATGGCAGCCCAAAGTCTGTGCACTTCAGGTTACAGCTTTCAGTGCAAGGAAAACAAAAGACTTAAGTTTTACGTTGAAATTTATTAACATCTTATGCTACTAGAGTAGTTGGTAATTTAATGAACATAATGGATGAACTGAGAATGTGCTGACCAAGGGAGCTACCTTGGACCTAAAATAGAAATGAGGATGAGGATGTACATTCCATAGGAGCTGAAGGTTTGTGAGGTTCTAATGATCCTGGGTTACACAACTGACTTACAGCCTGGTTCTAGCCATGAAGTTTAACTACAAATAGCCACATCCCATAAGGTATATCTACTACCCCCTTTGAAGGGGAATGGATTGGAATTCCATTCTGACCTTTCGAAGCTCCAGGCATAAGTTCATTTCTCTCTCTCTTTTTTTGAGACTGTCACTTGGAGTAGAGTGTCATGGTGTCATAGTTCACAGCAACCTCAAACTCCTGGGTCAAGTGATCCTCTTATTTCAGCTTTCCAAATATCTGGGACTATAGGTGCCGGCCACAATGCCTGACTATTTTTAGAGATGGGGGTCTCACTGTCACTCAGGCTGCTTCAAACTCCTGAGCCCAAGTGATCTACCCTCCTTGGCCTCCCAGAGTGTTAGGATTACAGGCATGAGCCAGCCTGCCCAGCCTATTTGTTCTCATTGAGATTCATATTCATATTCTTTTTCTTTTTTTGAGACAAGAGTCTCACTTTGTCGCCCTAGGTAGGGTGTTGTGGTGTCACAGCTTACAGCAACCTCCAGCTCTTGGGTTTAGGTGATTCTCTTGCTTCAGCCTCCCGAGTGGGTGGGACTACAGGCACCCGCCACAAGACCCGGCTATTTTTTTGTTGTAGTTTGGCCAGGGCTGAGTTTGAACCCACTATCCTCAGTACATGGCGCTGGTGCCCTACTCACTGAACCACAGGTGCCACTCGAGATTCATATTCTTTAAGTCCCAAAAGAGTACTATAAACTCTTGAACACAGCATAAACTCTAAATATCATTAACAGTAACTTTATCCTTATCAATCAACTGAACCATACTTTGAAAGCTTCCTTTCCTAACGAATATTTGCTGAAATTCAGTGTAATGATTTTAAAATAAATGTAACTATTTAATTAATGTAAACAGTTTTTAAAGTATTTTTTTGTTACTGAAACAAAACTTTAAGAAGTATGCAAGTCTACTTTAAAATCCAGAGCATATTCTAGAAAGCAGAACATGCTCTGCATTCTAACAACCTAGCATCTTAGAAGACTTTGCTGTATTAAAATGTACACAGGCCAGGTGCAGTGGCTCACACTTATAATCCTTGCACTCTGGGAGGCCAAGGGAGGTAGATTGCTTGAGTTTAGGAGTTCAAAACCAGTCTGAGCAAAAGTGATACCCCTGTCACTGCTAAAAATAGAAAAATTAGCTGGGCCTGGTGATATAGGCCTGTAGTCTCAGTTATTTGGGAGGCTGAGGCAAGAAGATAGCTTTCGCCCAGGAGTTTGAGGTTGCTATAAGCTATGAGTATCTCTAAAAAAAAAACAAATGCAAGCAGAACCCTCATACTTTGTACGTGCATACGTTAGCAATAACACAGAATTGTCAAAAGCAGAGAGAGAGGATGTCGGTTTTAAAATTCTGTCTTCTCTTTCCTCTACTATGGCAATCAACAAGGACAATGACTGCATTTTAAAATTACGAAACAGACATACTCATCATGAACGATGGTGGGGCCATCCCTTGTTAAGGCCTCTTCTTTGATGACGTTGATTAGTTCAAAGGTACTGCTTATGGGAGCATCTGGGTTGGGCCATTTGGGACACTGAAAGTGTCGAACTTCTAGGACATAATCATCCTGTAACCAAAACAACATGAATCATAGTTCATCCTTTATTTCACAGAACTGTAATCTGATGATCAGAACTTGCTCTGGGGGAAGCGTATGTTACAGATAACTGTGAACAATGCCAGGTTAACCAAATAGCAACTGGTAGGAGAATATTAGGGAGATCTACCTGCCATTAAAAAACGAGCAATTCACGTTAGTGTGACAGTAGACTCTCATTTTGTTCAGGCAACAATTTCAAGTGACAAATTATAAGAGACCATATATCCTACTCTGCCTTATTTTTTAAATTAAAGAAAAACCCTCTATTTAAACTACTAAAGAGGGCTCCCTGCCTTACCCATCCCATAAGAAGGCAGCTGTTATACATCAAATATTTACTACAGAAGACAAATAAAAAAAATTTTTTTCAATAGACAGAGTCTCACTTTGTTGTCCTCGGTAGAGTGCTATGGTGTCACAGCTCACAGCAACCTCCAACTCCTGGGCTTAGGCGATTCTCTTGCCTTAGCCTCCCGAGTAGCTGGGACTACAGGTGCCTACCACAAGGCCCAGCTATTTTTTGTTGCAGTTTGGCCGGGGCTGGGTTTGAACCCGTCACCCTCAGTATTTGGGGCCGGTGCCCTACCCACTGAGCCATAGGCACTGCCTCCCAAAAATCTTAATATTACCATCCCTGCAACACATTGCAAGGCTTACATTTCTGATGGCAAAGAAAATATTGAACTCTAGTATATTGTTTTTATAATTAGGTCAATCGACGTATTTGTATGCATGCTGAATCAGAACTGTTACATTTCATCTAGCCAGCTGGAAAAAGCAAATATTTGAGGGGGGAAAAAAGAAGAAATGTACATATTTAAAATTAAGCCTTACTCAAATGCCTGAGCCTGTCTTGAGGGCAGTATATTACTTCCTTATTCCTTAGAGGGATGGTCCACAACCCAGGAATGTGCTATTACTGAGGAACAGAGGTTTAGGGTACCTGTGTAGCTTCAAGGATGAAGTCATGGATGATAATTTGCTCTTCATTAGAGAGGCACAGTCTGTCTTTGCTGATAAGGGTGACGGTAAAAGCCTCACAGTTCATGGATTCTTCTCGGCTTGGCCAGTACACAAACTCATCTTCTGCCTTTGAGAACCAAAATAAATAAATAAACAAATAAGTAAAATAAATAAAAATAAATCCTCTGTAGCACTGTGTAACATTTCTTCTTGAATTTTCTTGCAAACTGCTTTCTTGTATTTGCCACTTCCCAAACCTCTCAAGCCAACATTTAAATTGAGGTCATAAAATTATATCCCTATCTAATCACACCATGTTCAATGGTTACTGCTTGTATTCAATGGTAAAATATATTTTGATAATAACCTTTTCCTAGAACTTTTTGCCTGTCACTGTAGCAACCCCAAACACTCCCTCTACAGGGGTTGTATTAACCCCCCGTTGAGAAATGTTCTGTAATGTAATTAACAGTGAAAAAGGAGATAGGATCTAGGTCAGTTAATTTTAAATTTATTATTTCACAATTGCTTAAGCAACCAAGATATGCTAATTGTT
The DNA here is from genome assembly GCF_027406575.1 of Nycticebus coucang. Classification (NCBI taxonomy): domain Eukaryota; kingdom Metazoa; phylum Chordata; class Mammalia; order Primates; family Lorisidae; genus Nycticebus; species Nycticebus coucang. Next base: position 37,086,258 of record NC_069787.1, read on the forward strand.
ATTTCCTAACAATTGAATGGCACTGTACCAAGGACTTTCATAAATATTGCCTTTTTTATTGTTTACATTATACTGTTAAAATGTATTGTACATATTTAACATGATATATGGGATAAATAGAGATAGTAAAAAGGTTACTAAAGTGAAGCAAATTAACACGTCTGATGCGGCGCCTGTGGCTCAAGGAGTATTTCATGTAGTTATTCTTTGTTTCTTTGTGGCAGGAACAGCTGAAATCTCACTTAGCATGGATCCCAAACACAGTGCCGTCTTCGCCGTAACTCATCTCGTACATGAGAGCTGTAGGCTTGTTAATCCCCCATATCCGCTATTTTGTGTCCTTTGGCATCCATCTCTCCGTTTCCTCCCTACCTAACCCTTGCCCCATAACCACAGCTCTGTTCTTTTATCTATTTTTTTTTTTTTAAGATTCCATGTGTGTGTGAGGTCATGCAATATTTTTCTTTATGGGTCTGGCTTATTTCAGTTAATATAATGTTTTCTAAGCTCAGCCAGATTGTGGCAAATGGCAAGATCTTGTTCTTTTTTTAGGACTGAATAATATTCCATTATCTATATGTGCTACAGTTTCTTTATTCATCCGTTGATGGACACTTAGGTTGTTTTCACATCTTAGAAATTATAAATAACCATGTAATGAACATGGGAATACATATATCTTTATGAGGTAGTGATTTCATTTCCTTTGGGTATATGCCCAGAACAAGGATTGCTGGATCATATGGTCTTTCTATTTTTAGTTCCTTTAGAAACCTCCATACTGTTTTCCATAATGGCTCTACCAGTCTACATTACCCCTCACAGTATACACTAGTTCCCTTTCCTCCACACCCTCACCATTTGGTACCATGTGATTTTTTTGTTAATCACCATCCTGACGGGTGTGAGGTGGGTATTGCATAGTGGTTTTGATTTGCACTGATGATTAATGGTATTAGGTACCTTCTCATATATGTATTGACCATTTTTATGTCATCTTTGGAGAAATGTCTATTCAGGTCTTTTGGCATTTTTAAATCAGGTTATTCATTATTCTACTATTGAGTTGTATGAGTTCTTAATAAACTGTGGATATTAACCCCAAGATAGAAGATTGAACAGATGAGGACAAGAAAACTCGGGGTGGGAAGATGTCCATAAATTGTCTAAAATCACACCGCTAAGAAACTGTAAAGGATAGAACCTTTTTCGGAAAGAAGTCGTACATAAATAAATATGTTGGCTGTAAGTAGAAGGCACTCTTCAAAAGAAAAGTTAATCTGTCAATGTTAGGTTTCAAGAGGGAATAACACAGAACGTCTTTCAGCCTTGAATCAGGCAAGCTTTAAATGTTCATCCATTTTAAGATTAAAAATAGATAGTCAGGCTTGGTACTTGAATTCCATCCCTGAAGATTATGGATGCTTAAGAAAAAGTTAATTGTTGCATAGGTTGGAGACTATGAGAAATATGATTATGATGATATACCCCTTCTCCCTCCCCTAATTTCCTAATCAGTTCAGATGGCAAACTATAGCCCATAGCATAATATATAGAATTCCATGGGCATTTTCCTGAAAATGCCTAGCTACTATCATTGAAGTTAGAAATAATTCTGAAGAATGTTCAAAACAAAGAAAGCTTTGTTTAAATCTTACATTGTTGCATTAGAAATGAGCCAACAGTCCAATAAGACTTATCACCCTTTCAAGTTTCAATATAGCTTATTGCCAAGTACATTTTTATTTTTAAAGCTCAGCATAAGGGGAAACAGATTAGCAATTGGGTTTAGTCTATACAAAAGAAGTCTGTGACGCTGGTGGGTTTTAATACATTTTGTCCAAGGAAACAGATATTAAAGATATAGGGCAAGGAGGGACAGGGTTTAACCAGTATGTAGAGGTTAAGCATAGGATGTGGGATTGGATGTGATCCTGGACAAATTAATTAATCTCTCTGAGCCTAATTTCCATATCTGAAAAGTGTGAATAATAAAACCCAGAAGAAATATTATGATAACATGAATAAATTACCTATTTAAAGGTTATCAAAGGGATTTTAATTTTGATAGAAGAAAAGCAGGAAAAACCTTGACTAGGGACCAAACTAGGGAATAATTATTCACCACGAAGGACTAAGAAACACAAACACTACTTCTTTTTTTTTTTTTTCCAGATAGGATGTCACTCTGTCACCCTGGGTAGAGTGTCCTGGCATCATAGCTCATAGCAATCTCAAACTCTTGGGCTCAAGTAATCCTCCTGCCTCAGCCTCCCAAGTAGATTGAACTATAGGTGCCTGCCACAACGCCTGGCTTTTTACAAATGCTACTTCTTAATTCAGCTGGCTCTTTGGTCTTGTCTGGGCATCTGCAGCAGTGCTTTCTGAGTTAAGAACCAGGGACTTTTGGGCTACTGACAGAATTATGGTCTTGTAACGTTATCATCTTTAGGAACAAGCTGTGCAATGGTGAAACACGGAGCTGAGAGAGCAGACATGCGTGATTCTAGCCTGGCCTCCTGAGGCCTCCATCAGCAGAACATGTATCCACTTATTTGGTCCAATTCTCCCCTGGACCACCACCGAATCCTCCTGGTATAAATGAGCCCTTGGGTAGACGCTTTATGGTGATTGCCCTCTGTTAAGTGGCACTAACAAAATACTGACTCATCCAACAAATGAACGTTTTAACAACCTTAAATGCCTCCAATTTCCACATGCCAAGCAGAATAGACCCCTGTTGCCAGCTAATTTGAAAATTTACACTCCAGCTTTTAGTTTAAGATTCTCAACTTTGTTGCCATTCCATCATCCAGAAGCAGGCTTGGTATCCTGAAGCTGGAGCAAAACGCGACAAAGTGAAGAAGTTCCTACTGACTGGGCACACAGTCAAACGCATGTCACAGAGACGAGGGGTTCGATCGCATGCTTTTCTTCCTTGATTAGAGAACTCATTAATCTGACATGCGCAGAGGCAGAGCCTCGTCGCTGGTCGTTTTGACCTTGTGGGCTCACATGTCCACATAACCTCTGACGGCTGAACCTGAAGAAACATTTAAGTTTGTCTTCTCAGCTTGCTCAGTCCTCTACATAGAGACTTCAATTGTGAAGGACCGAGGGAGGGGAAAGGAGTAGTTTATTCAGTCTTAAGAGGATCGTAAGTTGGAACAAAAGAGCCTTCCCTTTACCCCTTCCCTATAATGGATCTGACTTGCCTATGGAATGGAAAAAACAAATAATGATACATGATTAGTACTTTTGATACCTTTTTGTTGGCTGGAAAACATTTTTTTATGAGGTGGGTAGGACACATAAAACAGTAAAGTGATTAAAAACATGGGGTCTGGCGGTGCCCGTAGCTGGGTGGCTAGGGCACCAGCCACATACACCTGGGCTGGCGGGTTCGAACCTGGACCAGGCCAGCTAAAACAACAACGACAACTGCAACAAAAAATAGCCGGGCATTGTGGCGGGCACCTATAGTCCCAGCTACTTGGGAGGCTGAGGCAAAAGAATCACGTAAGCCCAAGAGTTTGAGGTTGCTGTGAGCTATGATGCCACAGCACTCTACCCAGCGCAACAGCTTGAGACTCTGTCTCAAAAACAAAAAACGAACGAACAAACAAAAAAACACATGGGGTCTGGAGACCAAAGATTCAAGTGAAATCTTGGCTTGCAATTATTTGTGTGTAGTCTTTGGCAAGTTAGTTCCCTTAGTTTTCTCAGCCCTTAGATGAGATAATAATAGTATTCAGGTCATAAAATTGTTGAGAGGATTAAGTGAGCTAAAATTTATAAGTTGACATGTAACTGTGTTTACACAAACATGTTTTTACATACCTACATGTAAGTTGCAATTATTATTTATTTTCCCAGGTCTGTGTAAAGTTGTATTAATAACTTGCTAAAGCTGTTAGCAGTAAGAAGGCCATTTTCCAAACCTCCTACCACAATGCCATGTGCAATACAAGGAAAGGTGAGGTCAACAGCATCTGAGAATCAAATGATGGAATTGACAGGGACGGTATTATGAGACTATGAAAGGAATCTCTAGAATGCTAACTCCTTCCCTAGCATATACGGTTGCTATACTCGTATGGCAAGGTATCAAAGTAATTTATGCTTGTAGCCTCCTGGGCTCATTAATATATAGCAGATGTGCTTTACTTACCAAGCTCTGGTTGTCTGGCAGCATGACAATGATCTGTGCGTTATGATCCCAAATCATTCGCCAGAAATCTTTCGTAGTATGTGGCAGAGGATGCTGGGTTATAATAAATTCATTGCTCCTATAATAGCCCTTTAATTGGGAAGACGAAAACCAGTGATCATGAGTGTTTCATTCTAACTTTGTGGTAGTAAAATATATTCACGAAATAAGACAGCATTCTTTTGACTGTACTAAAATAACAGAGAAAGGCATTCAGTACATTTGGCTAATTTTTAGATGTACTTCTGCTAACATTGTGCAGACAATTTTCTCTCCATGCGCAATTCACTTCCAGTTACCCCTGCTGTTTTTACTTAGCAGTAATTTCAACATTTATTCAAAACTAGATGGGTGAAATTAACAATAAAATTCATTCCTTCAGAAGCATTTTGCTTAATTTTAAGCATTTTTATGCCCGCACCGATTGGGTATGTTTTGTTAAGAGTTTCAAGATACAGAATTCTTTGTACACCTTGAGAATTATTTCAAGAATAAAATCAGTCACATAGGTGATATCTGCTCTTTAACACCTTTCAGTGTAATTGACTTTACTTATAATTAACTGTTGACTCTCACCATGATATAAGAAGCATTAATGTAATCTGTTCCTTTCATTCCAGGCAATGGTGCAAGACCCACTCGAGCACGCTCAGCTATCATATGGAAAAAACAAAAACACCACATTTGCCTTATTATACGCACAGAACCCACAGTTCTTTGAGATTTACTCGATGAATAACATATTCCCCTGGCTTCCCTTTCTAAGGCTTATCTATATTTTAAAATAAGCTCACGTTATCAGTTAAGGCAGAATGTAAAAATGCAGTTTTGCTGCACAGACCCAGAAGGACACAGGCTTTGTAGGAATAAAGTTTTACTGTGGGAGAGCTTTCACAGCAGATCACTGAGAGCACACTCTGTACAGACACGACAGAGGGTTTCAGAGAATTTCTGACCCTAATTTGATATTCCTACAATCATACCAACACTGTACTTTGCTCTGGTTCCAACCTTTACTCCCTACCTTTCTGTCCATGACGGGGTTAGAAAACAGTGGCTTTTTGTAGCAGAGGTAAAGGTCTCTGATTATAACCCAAGCCTGTGTCTTTAGCATGCACACACCGTCCTCTGCTGTGTCCTCACTTATTTTACACAAGGTCACCACCAATCAACAAGGCCTTGATCTCAAGAGGCACAATAATTTAATGAGGTACTTCTAGTGGTACACTTTAACCTAGGACTCTTAAGTTCTAAAAGTATGTTAATGCCACACTTCTAACCACTTTATTACTGTAGTTTAAGTTCACATGTTGTAGAAATAACCTAATTTTTGCATTGCGAGGTGAACCAAAACAAGACTTCATGTCAGACTTGCTGGCACTGACAGTGAACTCTCCCACGTTACACAATACTTAAAAATCCAGTTTAAAAAATAGTAACACTTGAACTAATTCAAACTGATTTTTTTTTTTTTTTGTAGAGACAGTGTCTTACTTTATCGCCCTTGGTAGAGTGCCGTGGCGTCACACAGCTCACAGCAACCTCCAACTCCTGGGCTTAGGCGATTCTCTTGCCTCAGCCTCCCGAGTAGCTGGGACTACAGGCACCCACCACAATGCCCGGCTATTTTTTGGTTGCAGTTTGGCCGGGGCCGGGTTTGAACCCACCACCCTCGGCATATGGGGCCGGCACCCTACCCGCTGAGCCACAGGCGCCGCCCAGTCAAACTGATTTTAAGATCTTACATGGCACAACTGAAGAGTTTCTGTTCTTTTCTTTGTTACACTCTTTCTGAGCACTAAAGCATTCCACGTATTTCGCATTACATTGTGTGACCAGCTGAAAGAAAAGCAATATTTTAGTCTTTATTCAAAGGTATAACTGATAGCATTTGCTCAACATGTTGGCAAAAATCCCAATAATCTGATTAACTGATGAACAAAAACATTTTTGTGCCCATCGCACCTAACACTTCTAGGCTTTACTAGTGGTACTTTCCCCAGTGACCTGGGTTGTAAGCGTTTATCATTTCTACCATCAGGCCCTAGGCTTCCTGAAGACAGACAGGTACTATGTGTGTAATAGATATTTATTGAATTATGTGACTTTTTCTGTTATACCATGTCACTGCTATTGTGAATTTTGTTCCAGTAATTCCTTACTAGCATGTAAGACTCAATGAGTCTACACTAGAAAAGATTGCTGAGTGCTATTAAGAAGCTAATCATGGGTATAGCAGGAGTGAATAAAGAGAGGGAGTAAAAAGCGTATGTTCTGGGCTTTTAATTCACTACCTTGAATTGTTTATAGGTCTTGCTAACACCTATAGTCCTAGAACACTGGAAGGGAAGGCTAGAGGATTGCTTGAGGCTGAGAGTTTGACAACAGCCAGCCTGGGCAAGAGCGAGACCCCCATCTCTCAAAAAAATGGAAAAATTAGCCAGGTATGGCAGCACATGCCTGTAGTCTCAGCTGCCTGGGAGACTGAGGCAGGAGGACTGCTTGAGCCCAGGACTTTGAGGTTGCAGTGAGCTATCATGACCCTATTGCACTCTGCCTGGTGACAGAATAAGACACGATCTCAAAAAAAAAAAAAAGTCTAATCATGTTTCTTGACAATAAAGGCAAACTTAGTAGGTTCTCAGTACCTTTCTACTGAACTAAATTGACATTGTTCTAAGCCTGTTATAAACCATCTGTCTAGTAGTTTCTTCCTGTTTATGGAGTGGTTGAGCCACTCTGTCAATCCTTCTGTTGGGGGGTGGGGTCTAACTTCATGGAGTCTATGAGAACAGCGTCCTGCTCCAAGCACTTTAGTGCTACTGTCATGGGCCCCAGATGTAATTTTCATTTGAGGTTCTGATTCTTGCTTTTAACCTCTCCTTGAGTTCTGAAATGGTTAGTGCCTGTAAAAGAACCAACTATCTGGCTTTCAACTTAATGCACTGGGGTCTTCAACGAATTAAAGAAAATATATGTGTAAAGATATACTGCAGAAATGCTACCTAATTTCAAACATTTAAAATGATACACTGCTACCTAGGTTTTATTGTAGTGAGGATGTTAAAAGGAGAGCAAGAAATTTAAAATTATTGTTATGACTGAACTCAGTGAAAGGAATCTATTTTTCATTTCATGTCACTTGTTACAATTTGCTTGGCAGTCTTATGAAGTTTCAGAATGTACAGAAAGCTTTACCATGAAAACTGAAACTGCACAGATTCATTGCATTATTTCTATCTTGACACAAAGTGACAAATTACATATAGAACAATGTGCAAAAAAATAGAATTTAAAATATGAAGAGACTAATAAATAGCAAAGTACTTTGAAATTGAAGAGACAGCCAACATGCTTGGGAGTTACAATAAATTCTGATTTATTATCAAACGACTGACCTTTTCTGATTTTAATTGTTTAAATAATCCTTTAGTTTTCTCTTTTTCACCTTCATTCCAGTCAATTCCATATAAACCTTAATTGCCTTTAAACTTATTCATGCCCCAACAAAGAAAAAGAACAACCAGGTATATAAAGTGATCTTTCTTCTAGTATTGTTTAGTAACCCTTTTTTAATTTCTAAATTATCTTCTGACTTTTAATAAAGGGAAGATGGAAAAAGTACAGAGAATTTTTTTTGGACAGGAATGACTGAGTCAAGTCATTGTGGCCAAGGGCTGATATTTATGTTTAGATGAAATTTCAAATTTCTCAGAAGAAAATACAGGACTGTATTACCTAGTTGAATACCAATGATTCACATATGGGTCAAAATTTGATTTTCCTTTGCATTACATTTACCGAGAAAAAAACTCAGCACAAACAGTAATCTGTTTCAGTCTATATAATTAACTCAAAGACGACATGATCCCTAAATTCAAGGCATTTTTAGTACTTCTTGCTTTATACGATGGAAGAAATTTATTCAAGGCCCTACCTTGAATTGTTTTTCCAGTCTTGTCTTTCCTCCTACTCCTGGTATGAGGATGCTGTTAACATAGCTGTGCAGCTGATTTGAAGATACTTCAGTCTCCTTTCCAAGGATGGCTTCCAACAAGGCATCATGGATGAAAATGTACTGCTCCTGAAAGGTATTAAGGCATGCTAGTCACCAAGGTGGTGTTAAGGGGTACCCACTCATTCGTGACACCTACAGTACATTAACTCTATCCCGGAACAGGGACTGCCCAGTCAATCCCTCCACACATCTATAGTTAGGTGGTTTGCTCCAAAACTCGCTTGTTTAGCCACCCTAACTTATTTTAGGATAGAGGGTATATTAAGTTTAGCTCTGTATTCTATACTGTGCCTGGAATCGCAGGCTGATTTCAGACAGCAATCAAGAAGTGGGTGTTCAATGAAGGCCTTTCAAACCATCCTCTCCTGTGTATTTCATAGGCCAGACAACAAGTTTTTCTGACATAACTCTTTTTTTTCTAATTTGTATTTTTATTAAGTCTTTTGTACATAGATCATAAATACGTTTAAGCCATTTTCAGTGTGTTGATTATTTGTACAAATTGGAGTGTTTACATTATACCAATCAACATAGCTTTCACCTCATTTACCCAATTATAGCATTAGGACATTTGTGTTCTACACATGATAGATCCAACTTGTACTTGCAATGTGCTCCATAGTTGTGGTCCCCCTACTATCCCTCCCACCCCTTTCCCTTCCTTCCTTCATCCTAGGCTAAAGCTGTGTTTCATTTTTCATATTCAAGTGTGAGTGATTATAAATTGGTTTCACAGTAGTACTGAGTACATTGGATACTTTTTTTCCATTCCTGAGATACTTTACTAAGAAGAATATTTTCCAGCTCCATCCATGTAAACATAAAAGAGGTAAAGTCTCCATATTTTTTTACTGCTGCATAGTATTCCATGGTATACGTATACCACAGTTTATTAATCCATTCACGGGTCGATGGGCACTTGGGCTTCTTCCATGACCTGGCAATTATGAATTGCTTTTGAGAAATCCAAAAGTTAAGATCTACACAAAAATGGAAAACTGTGAACCACAGAACAGTGTCATGGTCAACGAATTTCTAATACAAACCTATAAATTCCCTCAAGGCCTAAAGAGAATAAATCTGTCTCTTCAATATCATTCAACTTTCAGTGAAAGCATGTGCAAGAGTCTCATGAGGGCACCGGCGTACTCCCTACCTCAGTCTGGACGAGGTAGTTGCGCTGTGTCCTGATATGCTTCAGGAATCCCAGGACGTTCACTGTGCTTTTGTCTTTTATCTGTTGCAGCATGCTGTCTATTACAATGTAGGTGCCTGTCCTGCCCACACCAGCACTGTCAGAAATGAGAACATTCAACTGGTATTTTTTGCTTTACAAAATCATTAACTGTGGATTAGAAAAGTTATGATCTAAACATCTAATGAATTTAGACACAACCTCGGTGTTAGATAACCTGGTAAACTTGACTTAGTGCTTTTTTTTTTTTTAATTTGAGACCTAGTTTTATTATGTCGCCATTGGTAGAGTGCTGTGGTGTCACAGCTCCCAGCAACCTCAAGCTCTTGGGGCTTAAGCGATTCTCTTGCCTTGGCTTCCCAAGTAGCTGGAATACAGGTGCCCGCCACAACACCTGGCTATTATTTTGTTATAATTGTCATTGTTGCTTAGCAGGCCCCGGCTGGGGTCGAGCCAGCCAGCCCTGGTGTATGTGGCTGGCACCCTAACCACTGAGTTACGGGTGCCGAGCCTTCATAAGGGCTTTTGACGTAGGTTATCATAAAGACAGCACCTACAAACTTTATTAGGACATACTCCCTTTATGAGTCTGCCTTTGTATCTCAGGAGCTGGAGGAAGAATGTTATGTACTTGCTTTCTCAACTACCTTTGCAGCTTAAGCAATGGCTTCTAACTCAGTGATAAAGGGACTGAGAAGTGTCTCTCATGGCAGCAGCCATCTGGGCACCTGGTCCAGACCTGCTGAGGCATCCTGCAGGGAATTTTTCCTTACTGTTTAGACATGTGCTTGGTTCTCTAACTCTCCCAGTGATTCTGTGAGAACCCATTATCCTAACAAACCCTTTTCTGTACAACTCCCCCAGTCTGCTTTTAGTACCTGGAGTTTTGAACTTGACTAATACCCTCAGTATGAGGGCACTGGTATGTCTATTTTTTTAACCCTATTTAAAAGGTTTTTGTTTTTTTTTAAATAACTTAGGTATAGAATAAGAATAATACATATGGAAAATCTGGCCTCTTTTATTCACGTAAAAAAATACCCAGGTGTTCTGAATTGTATAGTACTAAACAACAAGTTTCCTTTGGCAGAATTCCCCATCTCAGACAACTCCATTGGTATCTAAGCTGTTTGATAGACTTTTTATCTTCATTTTAGAGATTCCTAAATAAATTAGCAAAAAAGTAAATTCTCATGGGATTTTAAACACAAGATGGGCTCCAGCTTCTGCAAAGGTCTTGTTTTATGAAAGGGTATTGTAAGAATAGCCCAAAAATGTTTAGAAAATGCCATGCAACCATGCAACATAAATCACAAAATAAGCCCTATCGATTTGAATCCCACGGTAAAAAACAAAGCCACGATTGCAACCACAAATGAATCACAATAAAAGCATTTTTTAAACTGCCAACTAATTGTTTAAGGTGGTTGAGAGAAAACAAGCTTTATACAAGGCTTTCTCAGTGTTTTTAAAAAGATAATTGATCTGGTATTTGTAAACTAACAAGTTAAAAGTGAAATCTTTTCATATGTACTAAAAATATTATTATTCAGAGAAACCTTTCACAAAAGCCATTTACAAAAAAGTATCTCCGGCATGGAAACCTCTTATGGTCAGACTTTTTATTTATTAGGATCAGCCTACAATTTCCCTACGAACAACGGAGAAGTTATTTATAATAAGATGATTGATAAAAATAAAGTTTCATCTAGTTGAGCAGAATTTGCTTTAAAATTGTAGAAGCAGAGGATGATTTCTTTTCTTTTTTTTTTTTTTTTTGTAGAGACAGAGTTTCACTTTATCGCCCTCGGTAGAGTGCCATGGTGTCACACGGCTCACAGCAACCTCCAACTCCTGGGCTTATGTGATTCTCCTGCCTCAGCCTCCCGAGTAGCTGGGACTATAGGCGCCTGCCACAACGCCCGGCTATTTTTTTGTTGCAGTTTGGCCGGGGCTGGGTTTGAACCCGCCACCCTCGGTATATGAGGCCAGCGCCCTGCTCACTGAGCCACAGGCGCCGCCCTGATGATTTCTTAATGTTACGGAAATATAGTTACTAGACTCTAGGACTGTAACAGGCTTTATTTATCCCAGTTCTTAGTGGAAGAGTCAGCTTTCAGGTTAAACAAAGCAAAGGCAGAGTCACTGTGGCCAAGTCCACCGCTCTGCCCACTTCCCGCGTTGAACCGCAGGCCCTACCTGCAGTGCACCAACACAGGCCCCATTTCTGGTGTCCGCGCTGCTGATGATCTCCTCACGAAAGTCAGGACCGGCAGGGCGTACTCAGGAACTCCCATGTCAGGCCACTGCGTGTAGTGATACTGGATCACTACCCTCTCATTCTGGCGCCCCTTGGGGTTTCCCTTCTGACCCTACGAGGAAGATTAAAAAAAAAGTCTTTAAGCTGAGGGTGGGCATTCTGGATAAAAGTTAACGGTGTCGGGAAACATAACCTTTGATCCCATTCACCCTGATCACACTCTTCCTGGGATAGGTTGTTTCCTCTTTGTGGCCAACTTTCATATCATTAAACGGAGACTCAACCCTGGCTGGATATGAAGTGTCTCTATTTCTTAGCCGAGGAGATGGTTTAAGATTGTACTGTGAATGAATACATTTCATGTCAGGTGTTTTATTATTCTTATTTATTTATTTTGGATTTGGAATTATCCAAAGCACTTTGTACGTTTCCTACAAGTGTTCACTTCCTGATCTTTTGCCCCAACTACAAAAAGCCTTGGAAGAGTTCTGCTTTCATCTGCTTGTGGACCAGGATTCCCCTTCCTTCTCCACTGTCCAGGCTGGACCTTCAGGAGCTGCTGAGAACTCTCTAGGAAGTGACAGGAAGATTGTAAGTTTCAAATGATTCTCAGTCTCTAGAGTGAGGCAACATGTCATTCACATGTCATTTTCATAAATGACTTTTATAGAGTCTCTTCCTTTAAGTGAATGAACTTTCTACATTTTAACTACTTTGGATGACAGATTTCCCCTGAATAGATCACTTGCTAATGTTACACTTTTCTTAATTTCTTATTACTAATGCTCCTAAACATTTTTTAATGTTTAAATTAAATAACTAATATATTTTCTTATTACTAATGTTTCTAAACATTTTAATTTTTTTGGATGACTCAGAGTCATTAATCAATCAACACTGAAGCTTGTGAGGTATCTGGTCCTGTGATGCAAAGGCACACGATGGCTTCAATGTTCTAATTCTCCTGTGAACTCGTTTTTCTACTTTTTTTCCTTGTCAGTATGCAAAATACCTCAAGTTCCTATTTGACTTCTTCCTCTGACTTTAGCTGCTTCTAATACATGAAGGGTTTCCATGAGTTGGGCTTTGTAAGGTTTATACTGGTTATTGGTTAGTTTGAGTTGGTTCACAACTCTATTACAGAGAGTGTAGATACAGCGCTACTGATTTTCATGTTGATTTCTTCCATTTTTGGAAATAACTATACACAAAAAGGACTGTTGGGTAACCTTGGATCATAGCTGGGTTACACAGCTACTGAAACTGTATATTTAAAAATGAGTAAACGTGAATTCTTCTGAAGAAAGGTAGGTACAATTTTATAAAATTCTCAAAGATATCCAAGATGCCAAAAAAAGATTTACGATGCCACTGCTACGAACAACTGTCACATCGAAGTTTCTGTAAGTAACTATTACATATTTTCATAACGAGCATCTATTTAGATGATTCTATCTAGAATTCATAATATAGTAGTTGCTCCTTATTCTTTTGCTTTCCTGTGGTCAACCATAATCTGAAAATACTATAGTATTATAATATTTTCTCTTTTGAGAAAGAGTGTACTAGAGTATATTCACATAATTTTTATTATAGTATATTGTTCTGTTCTCATATTGTTAATTTCTTGCTATTTTTATAAATTTATTTATAACTTATTTTTATTTAAATTTTACCATAGGCATAGGCAAGTATGTATAGGAAAACATAGTCTAAATAGGGTTCAGTCCCATATGAAGTTTGAGGCATCCATTTGGTGGGCTTGAAATGTATCCCCCACAGGTAAGGGGGTACTACTATACTGCTGTGAGAATCTGTGATTCTGGTTCTGACAGTAGATTTTGAAAAATAGAAATTGAGATAACTTGAAAGCAATATTTCCATGAAGTGTGATTCTTAGGATATTCGTTGTTCTATAGAAAAGGGTTTTATTATTAAGCCACATCAGAGAACAGCAGGCAAGATAAAATCATACAGTTTTCTTAACTCCAGTACTCTGGTCACTTGTGTTCTCCATAAATTTCTAAAACAGTGAGGAAGATAACGCACCTTGTAGCATCCATTTCCTATTCTTACTGAATAGGAGAATCATTTTTACAAGTACCTTACAGGACAAGCATTCCTTGGAACACACTTTGGGAAACAATGCTTTAAAGCTGTCAGAAAATTGGACTTGAAAAGTTGAATCAAACAGATACTGACATATTTGCTAAGTATTATCAAAAGCTAAGAGGATGATTAAAAAAAAAAGCAGCCTTGTTCATGATGAGATTAAGGGACTCAGTCGGGTCCACTAAATTGTATTATGCGCTTTACCGGGGACTCTCACACCATCCACTGTTGTCAATCAAAGGAGTTGTTGCAAAAAAAAAAAAAAAAAAAAAGTTTTAAAAATATTTTTAAAAAACCAAGTTGGTGATGAGATTTGGCCTGAGATGTACAGTAATTTTTACAAGAAAGAAGAGCTGGCCGGGCAGCCTACCCAGTTCCTTCCATACCTTTTTCACTTTTGTGTTTCTGACTGAGAAACGGCGGACAGTGTAGCAGGCATGAACTTTTGTGCTCTTCAGCGTGACAATAATGTTTCCATACTCCTCACTGTTCTCTGTTGGCCAATATTGATCACATTTTCGCTGCAAAAATAAAGAAAGTTGTAAATTCTAACTGCCATTTTGGGCACAGTTCTGCTGTTGATAATATAATTTCAAATAATGTTAAAATAACAGGTGAGATTGTCATTTACTTGACTGAAAAAGGCAGTCAAGCTGAACTGATTCAAGGCAGATTTGACCTCCAAAAAGGAAGAGGCTGATTGATAGCTTGGGATAAGTTTGTGTAAAATCTGAGAAAGGGACCTAGTTATATATGATCATCTCTCTTTTTGTTTTCTTTTTTCGAGACAGAGTTTCACTTTGTCACCCTGGGTAGAGTGCCGTGGCGTCACAGCTCACAGCAACAAACTCCTGGGCTTAAGTGATGCTCTTGCCTCGGCCTCCCAAGTAGCTAGGACTACCGGTGCCCACCAGGACACCCAGTTGTTTTATTTATTTATTTTTAGAGAGGGCGTCTTGCTCTTGCTTAGGCTGGTTTTGAACTCATGAGCTCAAACAATCCACCCACTTCAGCCTTCCAGAGTGCTGGGATTACAGGTGTGAGCCACTGAACCTAGCCATGACCATCTCTTTTTTTAGAGACAGGTTTTCACTCTATCACCAAGGCTGGAGTGCAGTGGCACAATTGTAGGTCACTATAATTGTGACTCTTAGGCTCAGGCATTATGATCATCTTTCAATACGTGATTTTTTTTGTGTGGGGGTGGGGGGGGCAGAATTTCACCCTGTCACCCTGGGTACAGTGCTGTGGCATCATAGCTCACAGCAACCTGAAACTCTTGGGTACAAGTGATCCTTTTGCCTCAGCCTCCTGAGCAGCTGGGTCTATAAGCACCCTCCCCATCTCTACTAAAAATTTTTGTATTTTTAGTAGAGATGGGGTCGCCTTCTTGCTCAGGCTGCTCTTGAACTTCTGAGCTCAGGCCTACATGATGTATTTTAAAGAAGGCCTAAGAAAGAAACCTGTATGTTTGACCTATAAGAAATGTAGGCAGGATATGTTATAAAGGGAGTTTAAGTATCATTTATAGGCCAGGCGTGATGGCTCCTGCCTGTGATCCTAGCACTCTGGGAGGCTGAGGCAAGTGGATTGCTTGAGCTTAGGAGTTCAAGACCATCTTGAGCAAGAGTGAGACTCCCTCTCTACTAAAAATAGAAAAACTAAGGCAAGGTGATTGCTTAAGCCCATGAGTTTGAGGTTGCTATGAACTATGATTCTATAACACGCTACTCAGGGTGCCAGAGTGAGATTCCGTCTCACAAAAAAAAAAAAAAAAAAAGTATCACTTATAAGGTTGGACTGAATTTATGGAAGGGCTCTTGTAATTCTGAGAATCTTCATGTTACAAGTTGGGTCACCAAAGGCAGAATATGAACTCTGTAAAGTGAAGCAATAGTGATTTTGAATAGGGAACCTGAGGCTTAGCTGTTACTCTAGCCTCAATTAGGATCATCTAATGTAAGCTCATAATCCCATACATGCTACATTAGCCATCATTTTGTTTAAACAATTTTGCTTCCCCTGGTCTGAACTTAGCAGTTCCTTGATGACATTGTACTTCTTCTAATGTCTCTGCTTTTTGTTTTTTTCTGTCCCCTACACTTGGAATGCCTGTTCCTATCTTTTTTCAGCCTTGTTAACTCCTCCTCATTGTTGTTCAAGTCTCATTTCAAACATCAGCCCATTTACAAAAATCTCTGTGCTAGGGGCCTCTTCCTTGCTTCTGCGGCATACCCCTAGTACCCTGTCCCTCTCTGGCACCGAGTTTAATTTACTCTGTAATGCCTTAGCTCTCTTCCCCACTAGACCATAAGCACGGTAAGGGCAGAGAGAACACTTTATTTCTGTCACTCTTTCTATCTGGTCAGGTTCCTCTCCTACAGTAGGTACTCCAGGAATATTTTTTGAATGAAGGCGCATGATAAAGATAGTAAGGCTCTTACTCTTCCTTTTTCCACAAGGTTCGTAATCATGACAATGATTCCAGTGTTTTGTTCCCAAATCATCCTCCAGAAATCTTCAAACGTAGACTTCAAAGGTCCCTGGGTGGCAATGTATGCTTTTGCTTTGTTGTAACCCTTCAAAGGTGACACAGCACAAAGTAAGATGAAAGCAGTACCACAGAAGCCCCGTTAATAATTCAGATGCCTTCCACATGGAATGGGCCGTGTTTTTAGTAGCATCTCTGTACAGTATTAAAATACATTTAGCAGTCTCTGCTGCAGTCTTCAGTTTCCACAAGGAGGTTTATAAAAACATTTCTGACTTACATCAACATAGTTTGCATTAATGTAGTCGCTGTGCTTAGAGTCTTTTCCTGGTAAAGGTCTTAACTTCACCCTACTATGATCATCTGTAGAGGGTAAGAAAAAAAGCAGAAACAAAATGGATAATTCAGAAACTAGCAGCATTCCAAAGCACAACACAAGGCAATCGGGCAATGTGGTATCTCCCAGAGTGCCCTGAGAAAACTTTTTGCAGAACAACAATTGAACGGTCAAGACAAGAGCAAGCGAACCCATCTCCAAAACACAGCACCACTTGTACCTCATTCTGTGGCCTGCAGGTATCCGAGATGCAAATTAAGGTCCTTACTAGTTCATGTAAAACTGCCATCCTCTAAATAAAGAATGCTACTCTAAAATTTCCTTGTCCTGTATTTTTAAACCCAGGTCAAAGGTTTTTGATTACTCATCTCCCTACCTCCCCCATGAATACAAATATAAAAAGGTGACTGTCCAGAATATCTGTCTGCAGGAAGTTCTACTGCTACATTCAGTTGAATTCCCTGCCATCTCCAAAGAACCTGTTATGAAGGGAACCACAGCTGCTTTTAAGAATAATCTGGCAGGAGTGTCCACCCCATGTGGATTACATGAAGACTTTTTTCTTCTCTGTGGTGGTAGGTATCATGAGAATTATGCATGGACTTTTTTTGTTGTTGTTTATCAGCTCTCGTAAGTGTTGGTGTATTGAGTGTGTGGCCCAAGACAACTCTTCTTCCAATGTGTGGCAGAGAAGAAAAAAGGTTGGGCACTCCTGCCAGGAATTGGAAGTCAACAATCCAATTTTAGGATCCATTTAATCACAGTTTATTAACAAATAGGGTGTATGTGTGTAGGGTAGGCAACACAATGTGTTTATCCAACAAAGTGAGCCTGATTGTTTTTTTTTTTCGACACAGAGTCTCATTTTGTCACCCTCCGTAAAGTGCCATGGCATGATAGCTCACAGCAACATCAAACACTTGGGCTCAAGGGATTCTTTTGCCTCAGCCTCCCATGTAGATGAGACTACAAGTGCCTGCCACAATGCCCAGCTATTTTTTAAAGATGGGGTCTCGCTCTTGCTCAGGATGGTCTTGAACTTGAGAGTTCAGGCAATCTGCCCGCCTTGGCCTCCCGAGTGCTAGGATTACAGGTGTGAGCCACCATGCCTGGCTGAGCCTGATTTTTCAGGATGGCAAAAGAAATAAAAGGAAGCTGAGGTCATAATTTAATTTTTCATATTAAATTATGGAAATTTTTAATATTAATTGGCTTTGCCCATTCTGTTTCTAGGTAGAAAGAAACTGTTTCTAGGTAGAAACAGAATGGGCAAAGCCAATTAATATTTCTGTTTGGTGAAATATTAGGTGCATTGAAAGTTACTAAATGTGGAATATAAATGTTTGAACACAATAACTAAGAAAATGCCATGAAGACTATGTTAACCAGTTTGATGAAAATATTTCAAATTGGATATAAAACCAGCACATTGTACCCCATGATTGTAGTAATGTACTATGATTAAATAAATAAATAAATAAAAAGGTAGGTTCACAAACAAGACCAATGAGTGCAGTAGCGTAGACATGACTGACCTCAGACCTACATGGAGTGAAGGAAAGTACTAACAAATCCAAAAAGGAGGAGGGGGGGAACCAGCCATGTAGCAGCACCTCTCGCCCCCTACCATAAGAATGTGACCTTTGTAACTGTTCCAGGAAATAGCCCTGAGCTGAAGCAGATAACCGGTAACCGGTTCTTCTTATCTGGAAAGCCCCTGCTATGTCTGCTACCCCTCCCTACCTTGTAGTTTTTGCCTTTATAAGCTTGTAAAACCTGCTGTTCGGGCTTGACTCCTCTGCTCCTGAGAGAGTTACGAGTTAAGCCCCAGCATGCTGGAATAAAATCCTCTTGCTGATTGCATCAAGTGTCGTCTCTTGCGGTTGATTGGGGTCGTCGTCGTTCAGGACAGAGTGGGGGGTCCTGTCCCAAGTCTTTCAGGAGCACCTTGTGAAAGCCCTCCACATTCTAGGAATTGTGACTTGCTTTTGTTGTCCTGGCAAACTCTCTGTCTAGGTTGACATGAAACATGGACTACCTAATATAAACAGGCTTCAGATGAAAAATGTCTTCTAAGGCCTCTGGATCCAAATGTAGTAGCCATCATACAGTATGTTGTTATTTATGAGACTAACAAATAAGAATGCTACTCTTAAGGTTGCAAAATTCTTATTTTACTAAAAGTCACAGAATAGTTAATATGTGATAAATCAATTTTGGAAGGTGACATGGTGACATCCATGTATACCTTTAACCTTGTGATGGTTCTGTGAAAAAGACTTTTTCTACATCATGTTTTTGGCATACCACAGTCTGATTTTTCTTGTTTCCATGGCATTTCTGTGCTATTTTTTGCTTAATAAAGGCTTTAATATAGGGGTAGATGAAGGCACATGATGTGCTCAGAATCTCAGTGGCTGAGAGAATACCTAAGTCTTTGAACTTGTGAAAATAAAACCACAACCGCTAATGAACTTGTGAATGCATAACCATATTTAAGTAGAGATGATGGGTTTCTAGTGAAATACCATGACCTTCTCACACATCACCCAGAAGTCGCTTCGACTTTCTCCTCCTTGGCCATGTAATTTTAGCCAAGGCAGTAAGTTCATTAGAAGCTGCTATGGTGAAGAGAATGATGTCTGAGGCACATGTGAGGCACAGGTGTATATATATCCCTGCCTGATTTGTCTGGGTAGAAAGGCAGTATGTGGATGGACAAATCCCCCTAGTTATAGCACTGTGGGCCAAGAAATACTCTCACAGGCATCTTTGCAAAGTCTAGGAGAAACTCTTTATTCCTTGTGCTCTTTTTACCCTCTTTCTTCTCTTAGATAAGTGAAACAAATAGTCCTATTCAAAAATAACCTGGTAGTTCTTTTAAAACTTTACTAAGAAATAAAACTCTTTTTGTAGATGATCTGATATATAGAAATCTAAAGGAATCATTAAGAAATAACTATAAGAATAAATGTGTTCAGCAAGGTTGTAGGATATAAGATCAAGATCCAAAAATTAATTGCATTTATATATGCTCGCAATGAGCAATCCAAAATAAACAATTCTATTCATAATCGCATCAAAAAGAATAAAACATTTAGGAAGAAATTTAATAAAAGCAGCACAACATGGATAGAATGCAGATTTTAAACCACTGTTCGAAGAACAGCTGAACAATTTTAAAAAAAATGGAACAAATGTGGAGGACTCACAGATCCCAATTTTGAGACTTACTACAAAGCCACAGTCAGTTATCAAGACATGCAGTGATGGCATAAAGCTGGACACACAGATCAGCAGCAGAACAACTGAGAGTCCAGAAATTAAACCTTTACCCTTGTGGTCAGCTGATTTTCAATAAGGGTGGGAAGTACTTAAACTAATGGTAGCAGGACAACTGGTATCCACATACAAAAGGATGAAGTCAGACTCCTACGTCACACCGTATCTAAAAATTAACTCAAAGTTGATCTAAGACTTTAATATAAAAGCTCAAACCATAAAACTCCGAAAACACAGGTATAAACCCTTCATGATCTTAGAGCAGCTGTACCAAAAGTACAGCTAACTAAAGAAAAAAATAAATTGGATTTCACCAAAATTTAAAAACTTTATGCTTCAAAGGATACCATTAAAAAGTGAACAGACATGCACAGAACGGAAGAAAATATTTGCAAACTATATATCTGATAAAAGATCTGTATCCAGAATTATAAAGAACTCCTAAAACCTGAACATAAAAAGACAAAGTAATCCAGTTAAAAAAAAATGAGTAAAAGGTCTGAAGAAAAAAGGAGTAAAATGTCTAGAGACATTTATATGTCTCCAAAGAAGAGATACAAATGGCCGATCAGCAAGTGAAAAGATGCTCAACATCACTAATCATTAGGGAAATGCAAATCAAAACTACCACTTCTCACCCTATAGAATGGCTATCATCACAACCCCAGAATATAGCAAGTGTGGGTAAAGATATGAAGATGTTAGACCCTACATATATTGCTGGTGGGAATGTAAAATGGAACAGCTGCTTTAGAAAACAGTTCAGCAGGGCGGCACCTGTGGCTCAGTGAGTAGGGCACTGGCCCCATATGCCGAGGGTGGCGGGTTCAAACCCAGCCCTGGCCAAACTGCAACCAAAAAATAGCCGGGCGTTTTGGCGGGCGCCTGTAGTCCCAGCTGCTCGGGAGGCTGAGGCAAGAGAATCGCGTAAGCCCAAGAGTTAGAGGTTGCTGTGAGCCGTGTGACGCCACGGCACTCTACCCGAGGGCGGTACAGTGAGACTCTGTCTCTACAAAAAAAAAAAAAAAAAAAAGAAAACAGTTCAGCAGTTCCTCATTGTTAAATAGTTACCATATAACCTAGCAATTCTATTTTCTTGGTAGACTTGAAAATATATGTCTGCATACAGCCTTGCATGTGAATGTTCATACCACCATTATTCATAATAGCCAAAGAGTAGAAAAAATACAAATATCCATCAAATGGTAAATAAATAAAATATTCTATGTCCATATAATAGAGTATTATTAAGTCCTAAAAAGAAATGAAGTGCTTACAGGTGTCCCAACGTGGATGGATCCAGACATAAAAGGCCACATGTTGTATGATTCCATTTATATGAAATGTCTGGAATACGCAAACCAGGGAGAGCAGATAAATGGTTTCTTGGGGTAGGGAAAAGGAAGAATTGGGAGGCCCTGCTAATGGGTATAGGCTTTCTCGTTGGGGTGCTAAAAATGATCTGTAATTAGGTTGTGACGATGACTGTACAATTCCGAATATACTGAAACCTGTTGAATTGTACACTTCAAATGGGTGAATTTTATATGGCCTGTGAATTATATCTTACTAGCACTTTATTAAAAAAGCTACATAGTACTAGGCGGTGCCTGTGGCTCAGTCAGAAGGGCGCTGGATCCATATACCGAGTGTGGCGTGTTCAAACCCGGCCCCAGCCAAACTGCAACAAAAAAAAACAAAAACAGACTATCCAATGTACTTGGCTCTACTATGAAACTAATTTATGGCTTTCATATGAAAGCTATAACCCAGTTATAACCTAAGAACATGGGAAAGGAGGAGAGGGAAGGGAGGGGAGGAGGGAAGAAGGGCAGAGGGAGGGTGATTGGTGGGATCACCTGCGGTGCATCTTACAAGGGTAAATGTGAAACTTACTAAATGTAGAATATAAATGTCTTAACACAATAACTAAGAAAATGCCAGGAAGGCTATGTTAGCCAGTGTGATGAAAATATGGCAAATGGTCTATACGACCAGTGTATGGTGCCCCATGATTACATTAATGTACACAGCTATGATTTAATAATGATAATAATAATAATAATAATAATAATGATAATAAAAACAAAACAGCCAGGCGTTGTGACAGGTGCCAGTAGTCTCAGCTACTTGGGAGGCTGAGGCAAGAGAATTGCCTAAGCCCAAGAGCTGGAGGTTGCTGTGAGGTGTGACACCACAGCATTCTGTGGCAACAAAATGAGACTCTGTCTCAAAAAAAAAAAAAAAAGCTACACAGTACTGTTCAAATTTTAAATGGACCAATTTAAATATACTATGATATAAAATTCTTTGTCCTGTGATCCTTGTCATAATGTATATTACTTTAAATATCTGTGCCCTTAATATCAAAATGCATAGTGACCCAAGCCTCACATGTCCATGAAATGTGGACCATTGGGCACAAAAGTAGCTTGTGGTCCTAGAATATTCCTTAAGGCTCTGTATGAAGAATGGCTATTTGTTTGAGCCCCTAATCTCCAGGATACTCCTGACCCTAAGCACATGGGCCAGAAGAATTAGAGGCTCATCACTTAAGGCAGAGACCAATTACTTAGTCTTAACAAGAAGACTGCTATGCAAATTGGCTTTCCTTAATCAATTCCCAATATTTCTGTGTGTACTGAAAAGACTTGGCCTCACAGGTAAAACCAATGTCGAGACAGCCAACTGACATTCAAACTTTGGCTCTCACATTTCATGTGAAAATAGTGAAGCTCAGAATATTTTCTTTCAGGCACCTTACTAAGTTCTCTGAGATCTGACAGCTTAATGCAAGGCGAGGGGGGAAGAAAATGTCCCCACTTCTTCTTGGCACTGTTGAAGAAGGGCTAATGAGAGGTTAGCTTGCAAGTATCATTCTTGGCATACGGCTTCTGACTGCTTGGCTTCCAGCTTATACTCAGCATGAAAATTTAATTTCCTCGCAGTTGAAGATAGTTTAAAGTTTATTACTCACATGCTAAGATGTTGATGTATCTGTTTTTGTGCTTGTTTTCTGGATGATTGGAATGTTCTGCAGTGATGTTCATATCAGCTGTACAGCGCTGGACTTCCTAGTGAAGAAAAAAAACAGCAAGATTTTAGACAGTGTTTTGAAAGAAAGGAACCCTCTATATTTCCACAGGGATAAAGTATTTACCACTCCCTAGCCATAGCCACAGTTACCTTCCTAAACCCAACTTCAGTAATGTATAATTACTGATACATTCATAACCAGACTTAGTGAAGAATGTGAAGAAGGTATACAGATTTCATCCTTCACTATAATCTCCACCACAATTTGCAATATGCCTCTGGCTGCAGCCTCATTTTATGACCAGGAGATTGCAAATGGGCTATAAAGACCTGGTCCTACAATGACCCCAATGGCCCAGCTAGTTGGCATATCTAGCTTAGGTATGTATGAGTGTCAAAAATTATCTGTGAACTTGAATTTTATTTAAATAATCCCTCTTTAGAAAAATAGCAGTGGCCAAGTAACTCTCTTCTACTACCTTCACCATGGATATAAACATCATGTATTAGCCTAATACGAGGTTGCTGAAAAGCCACATTTTTCTATACTGTATGCTTCAAATCCAAGAAGGTACTAGATAGAGCTAACTATTATAATAAGGGAAGTCATTAGCAGTGCACAGCTGCTACAAAGAGAAGGAGCAAAGTAACACAAAATTACTAGGAGAGATGTTTTACATGTAACAGATGTAGCAGAGTTTAGGGACATGCAGATTTTTTTTTTTTTTACACAAAGGAGTTACATAGCAATTATGGATGTTTTTCACAGCATTTACATGAAGCATAATGAAAACAAGGACCTGGTTGTCTTCTATATTTTACAAAGTACTTTGCAGGGAGGAGTCCCCCTTCTCTCCAAGGAGGACCCACCTCGTTGTAATCAAAGAACTTAAAGTATAGAAACAAAGGGTTTCTATCTGTTCAAAAAAACTATATTCATTGACTCTCCACTCCAATCCTTGGATGCTGTATACTGATTGCACATGTCATAATTGTAGGCCTTTCCAGCTGTTCATTAAAAAAAAAAAAAAAAAAGCCCCACAGGCATTAATACAACTCACCTCCTTGGGGAAACTGAGTTTCACAACAATTCTTACCCATTTCTTTTAGAAAATGTGATGAGCACTGATATTTCCTGTTTTATTATAAAATAATTTATAATCTATGGTTTGGAAAATACCAGTTAAGGAGGCTTGTGGCTGCCTTTGGCTCTTTTCTCTAGACTGAGATAACAGTGTGGTCACCAAGTAATCATTCTGATAGGTTAACAACTGTAAGAACAGGGCTAGCCAAATTTGGAATATTAGGACCTGTCTTTTGGAATTGCATTAAAAATCTGAGGCATGGGCGGCGCCTGTGGCTCAGTCAGTAGGGCGCCGGCCCCATGTGCCGAGGGTGGTGGGTTTAAACCCGGCCCCGGCCAAACTGCAACCAAAAAATGGCCGGGCGTTGTGGCGGGTGCCTGTAGTCCCAGCTACTCAGGAGGCTGAGGCAGGAGAATCACCTAGGCCCAAGAGTTGGAGGTTGCTGTGAGCTGTGTGAGGCCATGGCACTCTACCGAGGGCCATAAAGTGAGACTCTGTGTCTACAAAAAAAAAAAAAAAACCTGAGGCATGTTCTTGCGGATAGTTTTGAGGGCAGAGAACTTTTAAAAATGGATTTGAAACGAGTCAACATCCTTTTGTTTCCTGGTTTTGAAGGCCATTTGTTTGGCATGTACTTTTTCAGGCTGCACTATTCAGATATTTTATGCTGAGAGACTGTAACTTTTAGTATGCTAGTCTGAGATTCATTTCATTGATTTTTTTTTTTTTTTTTATCCTGTGGCTCTGACCTCCCTAGCAATGGACTAAGGTGGGGCCTCTATTATAATAGAATGCAACTGACCCAGACTGCTTGGGAGCAGCTGTCTGTATTGTTTAAAGCAGTCATTCAATATGACCAAATTCTTTGTTATCTGAAATCCCTGTTCTGATCTGTTGCCTCTATTTCACTTTTCCAATTATGTGAGTGACAGAAAACAAAGAATAGTCATAAATAATGTTAAATCTTTGATTTTATAAGAACTCATGGGGTTTGCCTGAGGCCTTCTGATTTTGTCTCATAGATAATAACGTCATCTGAAATCCCTTGCAGTACTGCCAGGGTCATTTAAATGCTGATAATATCATCTGATCCTGGAGTGGCTTTTCTCCATTAGAACTGGCATTTCAAATTTAATATGATCTTAATAGGTGTTAAAATCCTTTCAAGTGACACTGGCTTACAGGGTATATATGCTAAAGTTACCTACTCAGCACTCTGATAAACAGTTTAAGAGTAAAGCTTGTTTGTATTTTATTGTTTGTAAAACAAAGCTGGAATTCTCAGAATGAATAGTCTGAATAATAATAGGCACACAACCACAGGAGAGGGCTAAAGTACAACAGGAGGTTTAAAATAAGGTACAAATAAAAAAAAAAATGAACAAAGGAAAAACACTAGAATTTGATATACCCAGAATTCTTAGGAGATGGCAGCCAAATCCCTCCCGCTCAGAAGCATGGATGTCTGAAGCTGTCTAAAGAACACTGAAGGCCAACTGTCCTACTGTTCTGCGGCTCGATTCGAAAAAATAATTCAACAAAAACACATCTAGAAATATTTCAGATAACTCAGTTCCACAAAGCAAGCTGAGAAGAAAATATTTTGGACCTGGTCACCGAGCATTAGGCTGAGTAGGTGTAACATGGCTGTCGTCTCATTCAGGCGGCCTACAGTTGTGTCAAGGAGACTGCGCTACAGAACACTGATGGGGTCGGGCCATGACGGTAGCCCAGAGACTGTGCAGGGTCAGACACAGAGCTGCCCCTGACAGGTGCTGGTTACCCTGTGTCTTCCTGCTTCTACCCACTCTTGATCAAGCTACAAGCTGCTGCCAGACTGATTTTCCCCAAATGTTGTGTTGACTTTGTTATTGCCTTACTCAGAAACCTCTGGAGACATTCCAGATTCCTCAGCCAGGCTTTCAGGGTCCCATGCTCTTTCCCACTCTGTTCCCAAGCCCAGACGGTTTTAATTCCGTGCCCTTTAAAAAGACCATATGATTTCCTGCTTTTTGCTTCTTTGCCATTTACCTCGCTAAGAATCTCTGTTCTCTTCTACCCACAAATCCTTGCCTGAAATGACTGCCCTTCCCATCCAGAAAACCAAACCCAGCCTTGGAGGTGAACACAGCACCTATCATTCTGCAGCTGGTCTTTAACAGAGTTGTTTTTCACGTGCGGTTTGTGAAATTCAGCTCACTCACTTTTTTTCTCCCTCTTCATAAAAGCATCAACTTTAATGCACAGCTGGGAAGGCCCACAATTATGAAGGGCCTTATGACTTTCTTCATCATGAGGGTTTAGGGATTTTTTAAGATATTTGAGCACTAAACTGGCATTTTGTCATGAAAGCTCAGGAAGCTCCAGAGGGTCATTTTCTGCCCTCTAGTAGAGGGCTCTTTGCCCAGCATGACACCCCTGACCGGGACCTCCTCATTACGTGTCATCGGCAACCCTGGACGCCTCCACTCATTACTTAAATTGACTGTGGCCACTGGTCCCTCAGAGCATGGGCTCAGGTGGACAAAGCTTTGTTCTCTTGATTTAAGATGAACAACTAGCCCAAATTTAGCTCAGCTGGTTAATTGCAACGGCATCAATCCCGCCCCCCCCCCCCCAAAGGATCGTGTCAAGAGGCTATAGACTCTAGCCTCACCTCTGTACTCAGCCTTTAAACTTCTGATTCTCCCAGCCCCTGCCTACTAATTCTTTTGACCTATGGAGCTTTGGAGCACCCTCCTTTTTGAAAGAGCATGCTAGTGCTGCACCTTCAGAAGCCGTCTGCATTCTGACTGTGGGGGGCCGGGGAAGAGGCTGTCGATCTCTTACTGTGACTCTGAGAAACCACTCCCTGGGAAAGACAGTGAGGTTGAAGTTAGCTCAGGTAGCCAAGGGAACAGTGTCATGGAACACTATCGTGAGACAGGGATTAAGGTTATTTCCAGTGACTGCAAAGTCTGCTTAGAGCTATGTCACTGCCAGCTTTTCACCACCTCCAAAATTCATTGGACAAGGACAAAAAGCTAGCTTTCCCCATCACTTCTAGACAAAGATTCAAAATTACCACCGAGTCGTTTTTCTCATTCTTCACAGCAGCTAAGTTCTGAAACTATGACAGTTATTTACCCTGATTTTTTTCTTTCAAGATTTTCAAACAAGATGGGTAAATAGAACGTTTGCTGAAATGACCGATCAAAATTCATAGGAGCTTTTCTCTTCCGTGCTTCTTCAGAACTTTATACCTGCACGACAGCAAAGATTTTGCTTTGTCTGTTTTCTACTTTGAATTGCATACCCTCTGGTCTGTCCTTCACCCTCCAGACTACACTCTTTGAGGGTAAGGATTGTCTCTTTCATCTTTCTACCTTACATCATGGCCAGGAAAGGTAGGTATTCAGCAACTATTAGACGAATTGTTTTACCTCCTCTTAACAGCGAGGTATCAACTTTTAAAGTAGTATTTCTCTATAATGTTAACACTTTGACTAATTTTAGGCCTCTCTTCAAATATTGGAGAAGATTTTTTAAAGTCAAAGATTCTCAGCTACTTGAGAAGGCTCTAGAACAGTGTTTTTCCAACCTTTTTTATCTCATGACACACTTGAACCTGTAGTTAAACTTCTCTGGCACACTTAAATTATGTTGATTTAAAGAGATTAAAAAAAGAGAATATAGGGTGGCGCCTTGGCTCAAAGGAGTAGGGCGCCGACCCCATATGCCGGAGGTGGCGGGTTAAAACCCAGCCCTGGCCAAAAACTGCAAAAAAAAAAAAAGAGAGAATATACTTACTGTGCTTTGAACTTTTTTTGGAAAATAATTTAATTAATGATCCTTCACATTTTTTTGAGGCACAACTAAGATCTTCTCATGGCACATGGGTTAAAAATCCGTGCTCTGGATCTTACAGACCAGGCCACCGGCATGTGGCACTCTCAGTGGAGGCTCCTCATTTTAGCTGCTATCTCCCCAACCTCTACCCCCTTTTTTCTTTTTTTTTGCCAAAGCACAGCTGCAAGATCAGTTTTAGACAGATAGGCTAGCAAACTGGGTTATTCTGCTTCTGACTTCAGCTCAATACGGGACACTACTGTAATGAAACGTCTGGGTGGCGTCGAGGTTCCAGTCACACAGCCCTAGTCTTCAACCCTACTGCTGCCATGTCAAAGCTTAGCCACCTAGGGCCTCGATTTTCTCATGAGTAAAGGTTGCTTGCCTGTAAATTGGAGACAGTAAGACACTACCTACCTGGTGTGTGTGGGGGGTAGTTTTGAGGTAGGAGTGAAATAATTCATGCACAATGCTATGTAAATCCTGGCCACCATTATTCCACAAAATGTGTCTGGAAATCTGCGGTTGAGATTACTTTAATGCTCTTACCGTAATATAGGTTTAAAAAAATTACTATTACAATCTTTTTCTGCTCAGTCTTATATGGCCTATTATCATTTCTTTCTTTTTTTTAGCCTTTTATTATTTCTGTTCATATAATAGCCTTAACAGTTTCTTATGTATTCTATTACCAGTTTTCCCTTTGAGTCAAATTATAAAGAAAGGAATATTACTATTTTAAAATACTTAAAATTTTCCCTTATAGGGTGACAGTATATTGGCGACACGTCCTACTGTGTTTTTCTCCCCTTTATGTGGCTGCTGTGCTGTTTGTTTACAAAGAAAGGATATCCTTCTTCTTCTGAATTTTAAACCTTTCAAACCAGGGAAGATTGTGAAATGGTTACAGTAGAACGATGCCTCCTTCCTGCCTGTCCTCCCCATTCCACTCCCATAATTGTCAACTAATAAAACTTATGCTGGAAAGTTCAATGTACATGAACAATGCTTTTAGGGACTGTATTTTTTTTTTTTTTTAAGGATAGAAACAGGGTACAGATGCCCACGATTTGTTAACAGGCACGATTTTGATGAAGCAAACCCATTTTAAGTCAGATCAAGTTTACAGAGGTGTAGCTGATTATTTTGAATAATTAAATGGTGTCAAAACCAGCTGTGATGAATAGCACTGGGGTCTCAAATCATAAATAATTGAGAAACCAGAGTTGCATTTGATCATCTTGATCAAATTCTGCTCTCCAGAGGATAAATGTTTGTCCTGAATACCATCAACATTGTTAAATGCCTCAATATTCTTGCTCAGTCATCCAGCCAACAGTCGATTGAACTAAATCACTTTAACACCACACACATTTGCTTGTCCTCATGAATACAAAATGTTGACTTAAACCATGTTCTTTGTAGTTGAATAGGCACCTTTTTGGTAAGCCTCAAATAGCTACATTAAATACTTGACATGCTTTAGTTTGTTCCATAAAAACACAGGACTTTGCAGAATAAATCATTCTGCTCAGAACAAAACAAACAAACAAAAAACTAAGAGAAAGACTTAATTTAAAATGAATTGTCAATATAATTGCCTTTATGATAGCCTTTGGGGATTCCAAATTTGCACAGAGAGAGGGGCTTTTCATCCTGTTTTTATTTCTCATTGTTCATGCAAGATAATTGCCCCTTCCAGCTGTATAACTCCTAGATGATCCCAAAGTGCTAACCTTCCGTTCATTTCAGTCCCATCACCGATTCTGTTAAAAGAGGTGCGCTAGCATCATCATCATCATTTCCATTTTAAAACAGAAATGAGACAGAGAAGGGAGTCGACTTACCCACAAAGCTAGAAGACAGCTGAGCTGCCATGAAAACTTGGCCTCCTCGGCACAACTCTTCCTGCCAGAGATGTGCCTTAGTTAAGCGCCTCAGTGAAGAAAAGGGCAGTCTGTTTAATAGCTCCTCATTGACACCCTGTCACTGCTGAACTGGCAGGGAACCCAGAGCTGGCAGGGTGGTGCGTGCTGCTCTCTACCTTGTTTCCTACACACCAGTTCTTAAAATCCGAAGGCTGTGTTAACCCACGCCTTCTCTCCAAGGATTAATAATATGGAAAACAACAATAATCAGCCTTTGCATGATTCTTAACAATTAGCCCAGCGACTTGCGAAGAGGTTAATTGTTATGTTTTCTCCAACAATTTTTAGGATGTGGGTCCCATTAGTGGCCATTTCTTTAAATGGGGAAACTGGGAACCAGAGATGTAGTGTTTGGCCCAAGGATCACAGAGCTTAGTACGACTGGTGGAGCCAGCATCGCCTTCCTCAGATGCCAAACCCGTCTCCAGCACGCCACATGCACGGCAGGGAAGACATGGAATGAGGGAGCTTTGCGTTATGACTGTTGTTCCCAGTTAGAAGATGAAGAAGGAATCTGAAAAACAGCTCCCACCGGTTTGCCTCTTTTCTAATACCAAGTCTGGTCTTTCACAGAAACGAATGTTCGGGACGAGCACAACCAACCTGTTTTCACCTGGTTTTACTGGGAAAGGAAGGCCTGTTAAAGTCACCAGTGACACTCTGGTTTCCCTGAAGATTGTATCATTCTTAACACATTTCCCTAAAATTACAATCCCTACTTTCCATAGTTACTATTTTGTTATACTTGGAACAAATTTAGTTCAAGTTTACAAAGATCTCCGAAAAATAAGAGCGAGTTTTCTGGAAATCAATTTCCAGTTTTGAAACTTACCTCAAAATCCTCAGAGAACCCGTGCTGGTTATTAGAATAGAGCTCACCGATGTGTTTACCAAACTGTTTGACAGGAATGGCTTCCATGTCATCTGGGGGAATAAAGTGATATTCAAAGTCACACAAAATACTTCCATAAAACAAATGATACTGGTAAAGCAAATCACACTTATCTGAGACAAATATTTGATTTTTGCAAAGAGTGATGTAATTTATTGCATCACCTGAAGTAGATGTCCTAAAGAAAAGTCTCGGGATTTACTTTACATTAGGATCTCATCATGACTTAGATGCCCATAAGCCAGGTTAAATACAGCTTTTAAAGAAGGTACACAGAGAATTCCCTTTACTTTTTATATTCATGGCAATTTACATAGTCAAATTACCACATCATCCTCTGAGGAGTCTGAATTTATCAAGGGTACCTATTTGCCAAGACATTTTATCACAACCTGTGTTTTTTTTGTTTTGTTTCTATTTCTTAGAAAATCGCTATTCAATGGGATCCAGCTTGAACTTGGAGCAATTAAGTTCTATTTCCAACCTTTTAAAAAGTCTAAGTAATCTTTTATATACAATTACAGATAGATGCCCTTGTACCAGCTGGCTCTGGGTACAATGCCATCTATCTTTAAGTATTCAAAATTTTAGCTCAAGACAGCTGTGTCTACACGATGCCAAATAATCAGTTTGACTGAATTAACTGGATTTTTTTTTGGTGTTGACAGACTAGGTACAGATTCAGGAAGACTCCACATTCCAATTCACTACGGTGTTGTCACTTCAAAAGGACACTTTCCATTCCGGAGCCCAAGTATGTTTTAAGCTTATTTTTCCAGATCTTGTCTGATACTTGAGTACCTCTATAAAACGGCCACACCCAACGAACTGAGCCCCCAACCTCCTTCCTCCCTTCTCTCTCTCGACCCTCCCCCGCAAATATTTCCTTTTAAAAATACTCTGCTGAATTTGAGATAAACAACAGACATGACATTTACTTTATTCAGAGTGAAAGATCTTTGGCAAACGCACAAACATCTAAACTGCCACAGATGCTTTTCTTAGCAAAGGGTATGAAGATCTGTATGTGTAAATGAGGTCCTACTTTGGCAAGAATTTTATAGATCCAGGCCTGACAATCTGATTTCTCTTCATCTGGTGACAGTTAACATTGACTATGTCATTCCTTCTCTTCTTTCTTTCCAGAGAGCAAAGCTCTAGGGTGGCTTTTTGCATCTATTGACATTTTCAAACTCGGATCATTCTTAAGCGGAAAATAGCATTAGTTTGTCTAAGGAAGGTGACTTACATGCTCTTAACCCGAGTTGCTTAGCACAGAAATGTTACCTATCAAATTGGTGATGCTTTGTAAAGGCAAGTTCTTTCTGTGTGAACAATTAAAGTCCTAATCATTTTAATAGGCAGCGTTATGAAAAAAATTGCCAAGTTATTTACAAATATTTCAGAATTGAAGATGTTCATGAATATGCAATCATTTTGCACGCCCAAGAAATCTATATCTCCCGTGATGTAACCGGCATTAACAGCGTAAGCAGAGCCAAAATGTTTCTCCAGAATATTTAGCAGAATGCACAGTTCAAAAAAAATCTCCAAAATCATCTGATCACTTCATTTAAAATGTTCAGAAGCAAATTCTACAATAATGATCAGTGACCATGAAATGATCTCAAGTTAAGCTGAGAAAAGGTTAAGACACACAAAGTTGGAGAGTCTCTACAAGATTAACCTAAGGATAAACTCATTTTCAAAGAAGAGCCAAAATGAGTCACAAGCACCATAAAAACCCTAGAATGTAGACTATTGCAAGTCTTTTCTATTCATATAGAAATGAAAGAAAGATAAAATACTTTTCAAGGGTAGAGCAACAGAGTTAATAGTGTCAATAGGTCAAATGCAACATTTATTGCATAATAATAGTTTAGAATTTTACATTCAAGAAACTTAGTCATGATTAAAGACATGGCCTCTAGTTCAAAGTAAAAAAAAAGCTTGACAGCTTTCGAGCTGTTTTAGTGTATAAGGTAAAAACTGCTACCTTTTGAAAGCTATAGCCTACCTCAAATCATTAAAAGAAATGCTTTCAGGTTAACAATTGTTTTTTCCTTCAAATTGCTCAACTGTAATATCCAGACTAATGTCCCATGCCCAGAAATCAGTATGCCTGCTACCCACGTTGGCTAGATGCAGCAAAACCCCAGCAGAGCTCAGTAGGATAATCTTGGAAAAATATGACTCACTGGTCTCTGGCATTTGCATCTTTATCTGAGGAAACGTTAACCACACCCTCTGGGTTTCCAGCCACCACCAATAGCATCATAGAACCACCAGAGAGGCAGCTATGAGTAGTGATGTGCGCTGTGCTGGGCACTGCCAGATACACACATAAGAAAGTTATTTGCCTTTCAATCAAGATAAATAGCAGAGGGATCATAAATCATTTTTCTCTTTACTAAGACGAATACAAGTCCATGACTGACTAGAAGTCCTAATTGTTTTCTTCTCATATAGTTTTTCCAACAAATTCTCTCAACATAAGGCAGATTATAAAATTAATTTAACTAGCAGAAGATCAAACAATTAGGACAGCATCAGAGAACTCAGCTGCTCACTTTTTATGTAGTAAGGTCGTGTGTGTTTTAAGAAGGTATCTATCCATAAGAAGTTATCTCCACCTAAACATCTGAGTTTTATCAAAGATTGCAGAGAATATTAGCAGCACCAACTAGGCCAGGCATGCACTTTCTAACATGGCCTCCAAGAGATAGGTACTATTTTCATACATCTTACAAGTTCAGGTGGGAAGCTAAAGCTGGCTGTGGACCAAAGGAAAAGAGTGCTGTGCCTCAGGAGGGAGAATGGGAGGCCACGGAATGAAGCATTTTCTGAGCTCCTAACACTGAGCCGGATGTTAGTCAAGGGCCTAATCAAGGGCCATGTTTGTATTGCAGAAGAGGTGAACATAAAGTAAGTGCAAGAACAGTCTGTAATTATAGCATGAAGACTCCAAGTGACGTCAAAAGGATGGGCTTAAGGACCTAGGTGAGAGTGTGTGTCACTGAGGTGGTGGTGGTGGGAGAAGCATGAAACAAACAGGCTTAAGGACCTAGGTGAGAGTGTGTGTCACTGAGGAGGTGGTGGTGGGAGAAGCATGAAACAAACAGGCTGGACTCAAAGTGAAGATGTTTTCACTGATCACAGGTTAGATGGGAGATTGTTCTGTGTAACAGAAGAACAGTGTAATGAGCCCTTACTGGTTGTTACGGACTGGGCTTAATGCTTTTCATATACTTACCTTTACAAAACCAGGTGAAGGGAATGTGTTACCCTTAAAATACATTTAAGGGAAGTAAGACTTGTCCAAAAAGACACAGGTAAATGTCAGAGCTGAAATTGGGACCCAGGTCTATTGAACCCAAAGCCTGTGCTCCTGTCTACTGTGATATATTATTTGTCTTCATTCTCAAAGCACCACAATTTCAAAGAAGAACAAGGGGTGAAACAGAGTTATCTTGGTTAAATTGATAAAATATTACATTATAGTACAATTTGTCCCAATAATTTTACTTTTAAAGAATTTTCACTGGGAGGCTGAGGTGGTTGGATGACCTGAGCTCACAGGTTTGAGACCCAGCCTGAGCAAGAGACCCTGTCTTTAAAAATAGCCGGGCATTGCGGCGGGCACCTGTAATCCCAGCTACTGGGGAGGCTGAGCCAAGAGGATCGCTTAAGCCCAAGAGTTTGAGGTTGCTGTGAGCTATGATGCTATAGAACTCTAGTGAGGGCAACAAGGTGAGACTCAGTCTCAAAAAAAAAAAAAAGAAAAGAAAAAAGAATTTTCAGATACCAAAGT
Source organism: Nycticebus coucang (assembly GCF_027406575.1). Taxonomy (NCBI): domain Eukaryota; kingdom Metazoa; phylum Chordata; class Mammalia; order Primates; family Lorisidae; genus Nycticebus; species Nycticebus coucang. The sequence continues at coordinate 37,120,743 of NC_069787.1, forward strand.
TTTAAATTAGGCAAAATTGGACAGTGACCATTATTGCCAAATCACCCCATTATAAGATATTCGATAAACTGAGAATCAGTACATGAAGAGTAGTAGGCTTGCTGTAACTATTATTATTTATGCTTTGCTCCAAGATTTTAGCTTTTCATGGTTAGAATTAAACTGTGTAAGAGGCCTCTTATTCTAGTCAATCTACAATGAACCCTCCTTACATACCACTTCTGACGAAGCTTGAAATTAGTCTCTGGCTCTCAGGTATGTGCACCAAAAGCAGAGCAGCAGGAGGGGGTGAACTGGTGACGGAAACAACTACTGTGAGGAGGTCACCAGAGCTAAGATAATGTTGATCTCAAATGCAACAACTGTAGGAAACCAAGAACGGTGCGTTCGAACCTACAGAAAGCTGTTTCCCAAATCTACAGGTATAGACATACCGTGGTACTTGCATCTTCAGAACTATGAGAGGGAAATCACCGATACTTTAGACTGCTCACTTACTCGTATATGCTACATTTGCTTTCTCTTAATTTCAAGGAATCACAGAGATGAATGAAAAGAGAAAAAGTTAAGCTTTCTTTTCTGCAGTTTTTGGTTCGATATCAGAAAGGGGAAAGCAGCAGATAGGCTGTCCCTGAACATACAGCCCAGGGAGGAGCTGCCCCGAGGGCTGTCATGGCCGCATGAAAGAATCATTCAGGACACGGACTGACAGTACCAGCTGCAAGAGAAGAGGCTCCCCCAAAGTGCAGGAGAGCCCCGAACAACTTTTGCAGTGGTCTTTCATTGAGGGGTAAAACAAAGGGTGGCAATAGAGTAGCTATGAGTAGTAGCTCAAGGAAATGATCTTCAAAGGTGGCCAGAGGTATGTACTTCAGGAAATGATCCCCACAAGGACTAGGTGCAATTGAGGGCCCAGCTGCAGTGCACTGCCCAGCAGCGGGGCTGTTAGACCCTAACTGGCGACAGTGGGTAGCTGTTATTTTCATCGGCAGCTGCAGATGGAATGTTTCCTGTGTATTGGGCACCCATCCGCAAAGGTAAGAGGGGAAGAGCCAGAGCCAGACTGTGTGACCTCATTTCTCTGTGAGTCCTTTTTCTCATCTATAAAATGGGAACAACACTACCCACTTCATAAAGTGTTAGGGAAAGTAAACAAGATTCTGCAAGTACCTGAAAGAGTGCTTGGCATTTACTATATAGTTCGTAATTACGACTTCCTGTTAGGTGCTACTTGCTTCACACACACAGCCCTACGACTTGAGGGCTGTGATTACTCCTATTTTATAGATGAGACAACTCTGCCTAAGAGAGTTCATCCAAGGCCTGCTGCCATTATCAAGTGATAGGGAGGGATTAATTCCAAAACCTTGGTTCTTCCATGTTCTATTACCTCCCCAGACCTTACATTTGAAAGAAATTTTCTAATGAAAAAAGACTGAAATGATATGCTTCGCCTTTAAGGATAAGTTTCAGTTACGTGGAAAACTGGCATGGGAGGACTGGTCACCTGGATGACAGGTAAATAAAGTGTTACAGCATTTCCCTTCCTGTCAAGATACTTAGCTGCCGGCGTTGGCTAGCGTCAGGTGAGTTTAAGAAAAGATCCCTTCTTGCCTCCTCTGCGCGTGTGGGGCAGAGACTGAAGAGGTCCTTAAGTCACTGGCTCTGTGAAAAATCCCTGTGAAGTTCATGTAACCCTTAGCAGATCTCCTCACTCTATCCCAGAGTCCAACCAAATCTCCATAGGCAGGGAGAACATAAAAGCCGATCCTAGTCCATGGCTCACATCAGTGCTGCTCAGACCTTTCCCACCCCACCCCCAAAACCCCACCCTCAGCCGCTGCCTCCAGTCCTTAAGGCCAGGCTGTTATCAGGTCCTGTTAACCACAACTCTAGTGGACAGAACTCAGCTCCTCTGCTCTCTGCCCTCCCAGTCTCCCAGAGGCCAAGGTCAGGCCTGTCTTGGTGCTTGGAAGTACCTCTGTTTCAACTTAACGAGATAAAGCAAATATAGAATAAAAGAACATTATCAGGTTGTAGTTCCTGAGTTAGGACACAACAAACAGATTTTTGTCTAACTCAGACTCTTAGGATGCAGGGTGTGTTGTGGTGATTGGAACATTTTATTTCCTGCCATAAAAAGAAATCTCTTTTCATTTATGACACAATGAAGTCAATAAAGAAAGGGCTTCATTATAGTCAAAAGACTAATGAATTTCCTTTGGAGATAATCTCTGTATAAATAAAATATGCCAACAAGGTTGGTTTAATCCCAGGGGTTTTAAACTGCACGTTTAAAAGGCCTTTATATTGGGGCACCCTGCTGAAGCCAGTGACCTTCAAATTATTAAGATGTATTTTAACTGCTGGAGAGGCATAAATCATTTCTGATTTCTAAGCTACTGGTTAGCAGCAACATTTTGTTTTATAATGCTCTTATTAGAAAAGTAGGTTTTCTAATTTTCAGAGAAAAGCATTTGTAAGGACATTTGTGTTTGACAATTGGTACATTCGGAAAGCCCTTTCTATATGCTCTGTGACAGGTTAATTTCATTAGTTAGGTTCTGATTTTAAAAATGTTTGTGTAAATGACAGCCTAAAAGAGTAAGTAGTATAGTTAATGCAATTTGTAGATGACATATATGTAGGAAATGCTTCATTAACAACTGCAACAAAAGTATTACTTCAGTTTGATGTTTCAAAAGAATATCCCAAGGTTAATTAATGGGTTTTAAAAAATACTCGTCAATGTTAAGAATAATACGGCTCTTAAAGACAAAATTTCAGTATCTTAGAAGATGGAAAGCATACGAAGGGACTGGGTTACTCCATTCCATTTTGCTTTAACAATCAAAAAACAGTACTATGGAACATTTGATTTTGAAAAACCATTAGTAAAAAATATTAAGAGTCAGAGCCCCTTTCATTTTGTGTAAGTCACAGTTTAACTTACCCTCCCCACCACTTTCTCATACATCAAGCCTGGAACAAGCACTACACTTCAAAAATCTTCCTGATCAAAGAACTGAGGTTGGCTGGGCATGGTGGCTCACTCCTGAAACCTCAGCACATTAGGAGGATCGCTTGAAGCCAGGAGTTTGAGACCAGCCAGCGCAGCATAATGAGATCCCCTCTCCAAAAAACATTTAAAAAAAAATTAGCCAGGCCTGGTGGCACATGGCTGCAGTCCCAGCTACTTGGGCGGCTAAGGCAGGAAGACTGCTTGAGCTTAGAAGTTTGAGGTTACAGTGAGCTATGATGGTGCTGTTGCCTGCCAGCCTGTATGACACAGTGAGACCCTGTCTTGAAAAAAAAAAAAAAAAGAAAAATAGAAAGAACTCGTGTCATTTTTACAGTGATTGGAAACCGAACTCAAAAGCACTTCTTTCTCGGTATATAAACACTCTTGGATTATGAGTTCCTTCTAACCTTGCTGTCTCTCCTTAGCCACCATATTTAATCTCCAGCATGTTCACATTTTTCTTAAGTGTAGGTGAGACCAAGAAAAAAATATCTCTCCTAAAAAGATTGTCTTTGCTGTATTAAATCACAAGAACATACTGAAGATATTGAATTTCATTTAGAATTAGAAAAATTAATAATTCTTTAAAAATTCCTATAAAATGTTATCTCCAAGGGATATGTATTAAGAAATTAGTAGCTTTCCTTTATCATTTGCCTATTTTATAATACTTTTCAAAAGTCTGGGTAATTTACCAATTCCACTTATGCTTTGGGATTTAAAGATCAGAACTGTTTGTTTATGAATTTAAACCATAGTAGAATCATTCCATAGTTGCTGATTTGGGGTCTAAATGTGTTGAGTATTCAACATGTCTGTGAATTGTTCCCTAAGTCATTTAAATCACACAGACCTGTTTTTGCACAGGGAATGGAAGCGTATTGCTGGGCTGAAAGTCTTTTTCTCAGGAAGCAAGAGAATAAAAATAACTCAAGAACAGAGATGAGAGGGGAGATTTTTTAATATGGAGGAACCTTCAACCTAAAATTATGAATTGCCCTTTAGGAGGACAAAAGGGAATTTAATGGAGAAGGAAATGGCCAGTGCTAGTAAAAGAAGATAATGATCAAGAAGTGTGAAAAAACTACAGAGAATATTCACATGTATTTGGAAACTCCTTGATTTAATGAAGCGATATCCAAATGAGAAGTCTGAAGTCTTGATATAACAAAATTGTCACAGTAGCATGCTAAGAAGTGGCAGAGCATCTGTGCTTTGAAGTCACACAGAGAATGTCAACGTTAGTGCTACTGTTCGGCTACGTAACCTTCAGCTAGTTAAATAATGTCTCCAAACCTCAGTTTCTTCATCTATAAAATGAAGTATCAATCGCATCTGTCTCTACAAGACTATAGTGAAAGTCAAGGCTTAGCTGGTAAATCCGCAATAACTATTACGATAATGATTTTTTTTTTTTTAAAAGGCCTAACTGAAAAATAAGTTCTAGGAAGAAAATATATTACATATTCTATAGTGATGACCCTGGAGTTCTATTTTTGTAACAGCATGGTACCTGAATTTTCAAACTCACCCTGTTGTACATATTTTTAACCAGCACAATGGTTCAGTATACTGTTGGTTGTCTGGAAATATTCTTTTTAAAAAACATCACTTAGAGAAAATGAAGAGCTTGTGATAAAATAAGTTGATAATTCTGGGCCTAGTACTCGTTACTAGGTCTTGAGAAGTATAAAATATAACTGAGATTAAATGGGCAGAATAAATATTCCATATAAGCTTTATAAATCTCATATTATGGGATGTCCTAAGTCACCCCTTGAGTTGTCATACACAGGGAAAATGGGAAATTGTAGCCACATGTACCTTTATCCCCAAAATAGTCATTACAAAATTTTATAAAATATTTACAAAATATTCTCTAAGTGTTGGCCATCTCTTTGTAAAATTTTGTAATGAATATTTTGGAAATAAAGGTATATCTAACTATAATTTCCCATTTTCCCTATGTATGGCAACTTCAGGAGTGAATTTTGGGACATTCTGTATTTATAGAAATAAGAACAATTAGTTAACTTCCTTCCCTCCCTTCTCTTCCCCTCCCTCCCTACTTTTCTTTTCTTTTTAGGGACAGAGTCTCACTTTGTGGCCCTTGGTATAGTGCCGTGGCATCACAGCTCATAGCAAACTCAAACTCTTGGGCTCAAGCCATTCTCTTGCCTCTGCCTCCCAAGTAGCTGGGACTACAGGCCCCTGCCACAGTGCCCAACTATTTTTAGAGATAAGGTCTCACTCTTGCTCGGGCTGATCTTGAACCCATGAGCTCAGGTAATCCACCCACCTCGGCCTCCCAGAGTGCTAGAATTACAGGTGTGAGCCACCAGTCCCAGCCTGAATTAGATAATTTCTAAGGTAAATCATTTAAAATAATCCCACAGAGAGTTCCACTAAAGAAGAGTTGTGGTAAATGCTTTAATAGAATCAAAATAACTCATGAATTTATTAAAAACTGTGTTTTTCTTATGTAATACGCAGCTGGATTATTATAACCAGAAGAAACCATAAGAATAAATAGGATAATGGATTGTTAAAAGTAGTTTATGAATTAAAATACTTTATAATTATTAAGTAGGACCATGGGTTTTAATTAAGACAAATAAGAGATAGTGATCAAGCAGAAAGCTTTTTAAGGAAAGGTCATTTAGGGTAACTCTTTCCCAGTTAAGGGTGAAGCCAGCTCCCCTGTTTGGGTGTACCCCTGTTAAGGCTATCCTATCTATGAAAACTTGAAAAAAAAAAAGAGAAAGATTAGCCTTACTCATGGCTTCACTAGGTGAGCTCTTTACTATCACACCACCTTACAATATTTAAAATGACTCATTTCTACGAATGTGTTAGAACTTGTCAAGAATACATCTGTGCTAAATGAGGTTCAACTGAACACCACGGATTTCTCAGTCACTGGAGAATCTAAAGCAATTTCCTTTCCATGTACTTACCCTACCAGTGAGTGCGAATTAGGAGAAACTCACATTTAAAAGGAAGAAAAACACACATTTAAAGAAATGACTTAGGGTTGTGGTATTTAACTTGGTAATTAAACAGGTAGCTGTGAAACAAGGCAGAAAACATTCAAGAGCAATTGCTGATCTGAGACAACTACTCACGGGTGCGGCAAGGCAGGCACACAAATGGTGTTGTCAGAGGATTCAATCGAGTTCAAAGTTCTAATGCCCAAACGAAAAAGAACAGGGTGAAGTGGGCCATCCCCAGTGTATGTAGTTCAGCATTAGGGACAACTGTAACACCAGAGCCATGCAAATCTGCATGACTGATGGGATTAACAGTACCATGATTTGGGAAGGAAAGTTAGCCACAAAATGATCCAGTAAGAACTTAATCAGAGACTATTCTGTTACCTCTCTTGCTTCTGTGTGACAAGATTTAGTGAGAAAAGCTGACTAGAATGGCCAGACCATGGACAATCCCAGCAATATCTAATGACTTAAAACATACAGACACATAAAGGGCCAACTAAGTCCCCAGGCATAACCACGCCTAGTGACAATTTATAAACAATGGAATTGGTACTCAAAGAATGACTTTTCTCTGAGTTGCACAGCCATGACCTTTTTAAGAACTTTAAGGAAGTTTTGCTGAGATTCGTTCATTCATTCAAGTAGGTAAAGAGTGCCTAATATGTGCCAGGGATTATTCTGTCACTGAGGATGTAGTTACTCATCCTTATGAAGCTCTTGTTCTGATAATGGAGCCAGCAAACAAAACAAGCGAAACATACAGCATGTAAGTTGGTAGAAGTGTTCTGGAGAATGAGGTAGGTCAGAGGATTGGTGCAGAAAAGCTGCAGGTGTGTGTGGGAGGTGCCACTATAATAAAAGTAATACCTCTATTTACAAAAGAATAATTAATGTCAAGGGGGAACATATATCTCAAGTTATCTGAAGATAAATATTTAGAAACACATAATGAAAATTCCAATCTGGCAAAAGAGAAGAGAGGCCAAATAAAAATGGTGGTGAGATCTCCACTTCCCACATCCTGTGTTTTCCACCTAACTCACCGCTGCCTTCCACAGGTCTATGGCGCTTGCCAGGGTTCCCTGCAGTGTACCCCCCCAGTAACCCAGCACTACCACTAATGGAGAATTTTATCTTTTTACTCAAGGACAAAGGAAAAATACTACAGACGAATAATGCATCCCAGATTTCCACACAGCCTGAAAACCAAAACTTCCTGCATTAAGAAATATTATTTTCAGAGTAAAGAATCTTAGAAGAAAAAGCACCTTAAAAAAAAAAAAGTGTCATAAATTGTGATTGAACAAGGTAAATGCAAATTGCCTATCCAAATGAAATTCAGTCCAAGTAGCTGATATATGTTTTTTGTATGTTTTCCCTCTTTCCTACTGTTACTTCCCTTCCCTGCCTGGGACTCTACACTGTACCGCTTCAATTACGTTTCCTCTTGAAGAGGATTTCATTACTGTGCAGATATACAAAGGGGAAAAGACTTCATTAAATTAGCCTTAGTTAAGGATCTTCTAGACAGGGCAAGCTTTAAAAGGCTATAAAAATAGTATTTTGTCATGGCTATCACATGCAACTGAGAATAAAAGAGAAAAACAATTAGCCCACTGGAAATAAGAGTGGTATCTCACTTACCGGGAATAGGAATAATAGGAATACTTTCATTGGGGACCACTCGAGGCGAATTGCTATCTTCCACGTAGAAATGAGCAGTCTGAAAACATTTTCTGTGCATATAAGAGAAAAACATGTGAACAATAACATACACTTTGTCTGAATTCAACATTTTTCAATTCTTCTCTTGCAGAATTTCCCAGCTTTAAACATCACACAGGCTGAGGGCCAACCATGTCAAAGTAACAAGATACAAGGAGAACAGTGAGCAGCCTGTTAGAGGAGCCCCAAATAGCTGACGAATATTCATTTTTTATTATAACCGTGTGTAACCTGCTAGTTAAAAGTGAAAGGGTTAAAAATGAATTACTCGATATGTGAAAACTTGGCACAGAGCGAACTTGCTGCACAAACTGCTAGGATTATCCCATAATATTTCTAGATTTGACAAGATACAGAGGAAGAGTTTGCTATTCTAACCCCCCAGCACCAAGTTCAAAACCACACCTCTTACCCCCATCAAATGTAGTCAACAAACAGCCCAAGCACACAATAGCACCATACTGTTCATGCTTAGCAAAGGTCCCTGAAGCCTCAGCTCTTTAAAGAGGTCAGAGGGCTTCAAGGGGGCAGGCACTCAAAATCAGAGGCCCTTGCCAGAAAAGCACCTGGCACAAGGCCCTGGAGCCCTCCAGTGTGACCTGCGTGTCCTTTGTTTTGTTTTTACCTGTATTTCAGGCAGAGCAGGGAGCACACACTGGTCATCATAGGACAGGCAGTGAAGAGAATAGCCATCAGCAGCTCGCCCAGACTCTGCCTCCTGATGCTGGCCGGCCCTGAGCTTTCCAGCATCCACGTCACTGCTCATTGCAGCCCTAATGAGCTGCCGGAAGCACAGCCTGAATATTTAATGAGGCTGCTCAGCATGAATGGCTATTGTGACCAGAGAAGGGTCCCTGTTCATCTGGCGGAGGGGCTTTACAATAGCTGGCCCTACTGCTGGGTCTTTTAGCCAAACAGGCGGCATCCTTCTGGTGCCCGGTGTCACTGGGCTCCATCCTCCTCCTCTGGCATCACAGCCTCAAGCGACACTCACACACCCCACAGCTTTGCTTTTTCTCAGGGCCATACTCCAAGGACTTGAGTAAGTCGACTTTTTCCCAGACTTGTCCCTGTTCATCTAATCAAAAGTATCCTGGGATGGTTGTACTGGATATACCCTGTTTCTGTGAAGCCAGAGAAGAGGACTGTGATGGGTGGGAGGTTTAGAAAAAAAGTCCAGCACCTCTACAAACCAAAGAAGATCTCTGGGGGAGGGAGGAAACCGCACAGTCATCCAGGTATTTCTGTCTCTAAAGAGGGCTATTAGAAACACAGGTAGGAATGATCACACCACACAGCATGAAGCCCTTTCTTTAAGCACTGCCTATTTTCAGAAGGAAGACACCTCTAACCAAATGTTCATTTGGACAATCCAGAAGGGATCTGGATGGCCACCCCAGACCATAAGGGGATAGTTTTTGTCACTCTCACTTAGCTGCCTTTACCTAAATTTGAGAAGAATTATCAGTTGGACTTAATTACATAGACATGAAATGTTTATAATATTATAGGGCTCTGATGCTAACCAAATCTAAATGGAAAACAATGGAAATCCATGTGAAAAAAAACCCCCATGATTATGTTGTTTGAGGTAATAACTTCTATTTCTAAATTAGTCATCTAGTTTTCTAGTCTTGGATTCCTTTCTCCCCTTCTTGGCCTCTCCAATTTGTACATTTCCAGAATGCAACATTTGAGTTAAAACACAGGTTATGGACTTCACAAATGAGCTAGGACTTTAACCACATCATAGCTAAGGAAAATCTGTTTTTGTTGACTTAGAAGATGACAGTTGAAGTACTTAATAACCAAACGATTGCTCTTAAGGCATTCTTTTACAGGGTCATCCTTTAATAAACGATAACAACAAGGAAACAACAAAAGAAATAACACCTACCTATTTTAAAACCATACTCACTGTGCCTCTTAAGTGCCTAAAGCATAAAGCTATTAGGGAATGGAATTGTTATTGGCCAACTTCTACTAAAGCCCAGGAGCTTGGAAAGGATATGGCACTACATAGATTTTCTTTTCCTAGAAGACAGGCAGACGGTTCAGCTAGGATCTCAGTTTCATGTGGATCTACACCCTTGATGCAGTACTGAAAGCTGCACATTATCTTTGAAAAAAAAAAACAGCAGTGTGTACTGAAGCAAATCACACTCTAGTGCCCCATGTGCTGCTGTTTATAATGGATTTTCCCTGGAGCAAGATAACTCTGTGATTGCCAGAGAAAAGCACACAACTGGGGATGAGGGTCAGAAACCTGGGACCAAAGCTCTTGTGATCTGAAGCGCGCTGCACGCACATCGCACGCTGTCCTTCCTACCACACAAAGACGCGGGTGGGCAACTCACTACGGAACTTTCAGCGTAATGCCTTCCCTGAGAATAAACGTTTCCGTGGCTTCAGCAAATGTTTGTACAGCACCCCCTGCACGGCCTCAAGTGTGTAGATAATGCCTTCCCTGCAAATGGCGATAATCCCTAAAACCACTCCCGAAAGCCTGGCTAAAAGCTAGGGCTAACTGATAAATAACAACTTAAGTAACAGATGAATAAAAAGAAAAAAAAAATCGATTCAAATCACCTGAAATCTTTCCCCTAATGATAATCATTATTCATATTTGGGAGCACATCCTATGCTTTTCCTTGACTTAATCGTTGATTATCTACAGTGAAGGCCTGGGAGAAGAACGGTAAACACGGAACGTGTTCATGGGGAAAATCCACATTAAACAAGTAAACCAATGGTTTCAATAGTCAAGAGCTATGAAGAAAATAAAACAGAACACCATGGTGCTAATCGATGAGGGTAAAGGAGGGACTTCACCGAGGAAGAGGTGGCACTAGAGCTGAGGCCAGATTAGGAAGGTCTTGCTTTGTGTATTTCCAGGGGAAGACCCTTGGAGGCAGATCAAGCTGCTTGTTAAGGAGCCTTGGAGCGGAGAGCTTGGGACTTGGCATGTTGTGGGAACTGACAGGAAGCCAGAGGCAAGAGCAGGAAAGGCCACAGAAAGTACGGCGGAGAGGTGGGCAAGGGCCAGACCACGGCAGATTCACAAGGCCACACAGAACCTCCACGGGTGTCTAAGACCAATGGAAAGCCAGGAAGGGCTTTAATCCATGGAGTGGCACGGTCGGGTTTGTCTTTTTCAAAAAGCTCATTTTGCTGCTATGTGATGAATGGATGGAAGGAGGACATCAGTCAGCATGTTGTTACTGAAATCTCACCCAAATGCAAGCAGGCTGTTTTCTGGGGGTTTTATTTTTCCAAAACAAAATACACCTTTCTCCTTGATAACAGGCATAGGCTGATATCTTCTTTACTAATGTTTGCTTAATCTTTCATCTCACAGAGGGTACTATACATTGTTGATATTTAGTTTATTCCTTTAATAACTATTTACTGTGACCCTCCTCTAGACCAGGGACTGAGCAAGGTAGTAGGTTGCTGTCCACTTTTCATTGAGGTAACCCTGTGAGATCCCTCTGTGTGTACATACTCTACACCGTGTGCGTAACGCCCAAGAAAAGCAGCTGGATAGTGCATGACATATTTTAACTTGCTCATTTCCAAGAAGTCCCTAGAGAAACTTTGTTTCTGGACCTTGGTAGCCAAGAATAAAAAGGCAAAGGAGGGATTTTGGAAGGAAAAGGAAAAGACAATACACGTTTTAATACTCTGAACAATGGTACGTTCAAAGAGACAGTATTGCCTCTGATTCTGAGCTCAGGGGATGGAGACAGAGTTTCTGAAAGTGCTCTAGTGTGTCACTGAGCCTGCAATTTCAATCTTGTATCTGGGTCCAATTCTCTTTCAACTAACTTACCCTTAAAATCCCTCCCTGAATGAAACAGATTTCTAGGATCATGAAAAGCCATTTTCTAAAATTATAATTTCTTCACAATGAACATTTGCTTGTACAAGTACTCTAAAAAGGGAAAATGATGAAAAGGATCACGTCTGAAATGAAAAAATACATCTTCCAGTTTAAGTACAAATTATAACCCAATGAATGCCCAACGTACATTCCACGTGTCCATCTCTCCCTTTCTGCTTACTTCCCACCCTCCCCATGGTGCTGTGTCCCCTTTAGGAACTGAGGCCAGGTAACAATATTTTCACTGACCCCAACTGGCCTAGTAATGATCTAAATTAATTATCTTCTGCTCTCCCTAATCAACATTTTCATCATATATTTTTCTGACACTTTCACCTAATTTAGTTTTGGATGGTCTGAAAGAGCCTCTCTCGTTAGTAAAGTTTCCAGGCAAATAGTGGTTATAATTCTTTTTTTTTTTTTTTTTTTTGAGACAGAGTCTCACTCCATCACCGTTGGTAGAGTGCCATGGCGTCACAGCTCACAGCAACCTCAAACTCTTGGGCTGAAGTGATTCTCTTGCCTCAGCTTCCCAAGTAGCTGGGACTATAGGCACCTGCCACAATGCCTGGCTATTTTTCTGTTTTTTTTCTTTTTTTCTTTTTGGTTGTAGTTGTTGTTGTTTGGCAGGCCCTGGCTGGATTTGAACCCACCAGCTCCAGTGTATGTGGCTGGTACTCTAGCCTCTAAGCCATAGCGGCCGAGGCGGTGGTTATAATTCTTAAACCATCTCTTCAGTTTAGGGAGCTTTAAAAATGCCTACTGCATGAGCCCCACCCCTGGTGATTCTAACTGAGAGATGTGGAACACATCCCCATGTATTCTGAAAAGGGTCCCCTGAGGATCCTGGTGTGCACCTTTCCTGGTTAGGAACCATTGTGATGAAAGGAAAGTGGTTCCTGAGAGCCTCCAGCACTGTCACTAAGAAGCTGTGAAAAACTAAAATAGTCTTACAGGGCAGGTACTGTTAAAGGCACCCATAAAAGTAAGACTAGAATTTATTGGCTCCCATATGGGATAAGAAACAGTCGTTAAGACTTCAAGGGGGTTAACGTAATCATCTCAAATACAGAAAGAAAACTGGTATAGTGCATACTTGAATAAGAATTTTAAAGTCTTCTCTATTTCTGTTAGAACCTAAGAAACAGGATGGCATTCTCTGGAGCACAGTGTTCTGCCATTCTTCTGAAGGAAAGACTCTTCTCAAGTCACTGAAAAAAACCCTAGATTTCTCCAACTCAAAGTTTTCCCTCTACCTTTTAAGCCACTCTTGTGGATGGCTTTATTTGTCTCAGACCAAAATGAATTTCAGTTTCTATGAAGAAATTGAAGTTGTCAATATTACGTAGTTCATGGATGTTCTGACATTCTCGATTCCAAGTGTCCTGCCACTTAGCAAATTGGAAAGCCATTGTGTTGGATAGCTTTCTAAAACCCATCCCGTCAACAAAGGACCAAGACCAAGCTCCCAGAGAGGAGCAAGAGACAGCTCAGTTTGCACAAATCAATTCAAACTCATGGGACAGAATGAAAATAAAACAAGGGCTGTGAATCCACTGGTCCCTAAGTTGGTCATATTACTCATATATCTCTCTAGAATAGGCATAAAGGTATGGATTTTTATTACAACACAGACCCTAAATGCCACGTGGGTGCTGCAAACAAAGATGGCCAACATATTAGATCTATGCACATCTATGCACAGAAGAGAGTACTTTGTTCTAAGTAGCAAAATGGGACCAAGCTTCCTATAATACTCTTCATTCATTCATCCCTTTTTAGGAAACCATGCAGGGCTTGCCTATTTAAAAAAAAACATGCTTGACTTCTTGACTGGAAGTCAAGAGGACAAAGATAGTGTGTGACATCATCTCTGAAGCTGATCAAATCTGTGGGCATTCTGGTTAGCGGCTCCCTTGGTTTCCAGCCCACCCCCCACACCTGAGGTCCAAATCTGCAGTTTTTCTGCAGGCCTCGTGGCAGAAGTGTGCATGTGTGCATGAGCCTGGCTTCTAAGAAGCCTATGGGATGCAGAAGGCCTATGATCATGAACATTTGCTCGTGGGCTGAAATGTCTAAAAATAACTTCCCAATCTTTCAAATAAGGGAGATATTTTGAGGATAGAGACCCTGCCACAAATCAAAAATTTTAGCCTTGAAAAAGCAGAACACACACATGAGCAGAGTGTGTCTTCTAGACAGGAGGCAGTAAGCATGGACCGGTGTCAGCTGTCAACCTCACGCACGTCCCTGAGCTCCCACTGAAGCATACCGTCAGCACATGACAGGTTCCAGTGTTTAATTGGCTCTCTTGACTAATGAAACACACACATACCCCCAGCTGCTCTGACAGTGCTTTATAAGTATTCATAAAATTCAAGTTACAGAGGTTTACTGTTCAAACAAAATGTAGCAAACTACAAAGGTAGGCAGAAAATCTCAAGATTTCTGAACCTCCATTTCCTTCCAGGATAGCTGCCACATTTTTAAAGCAAAATTACCCAGAATGGCCAAATTTGTGCATAAAGGCCTTCCTCCCTGCTACTTCTGTTTTTTCAGGACCCATTTAGATAACCACTGATACGGGCTTACCATTTACTTCTATCTTTTTCTGCCTCTCTGACTAGAACCTGGAAATCATTTAGGTGACTAACACTTTTCAGAAGCAGAGTGCTGATGCTGAGTCCAGAATGATAGAAATGTCTGGAATTCCACTCAACACTGCTAGGGACCAGAAAGGCTCCCCCCAAGGCAGCATCCACACCTGCGTACCAGGGCGGGAGTTCCTCACGTGTACACACGTCTGGATCAACCTGTACATCCCTTTCGACAAGTTTGAGATGTCACACCATTCTCAAACAGGGTCTGTGGCTGACTACTATAAAAAGCCCCTGCAACACCATGGCTGCTGGGGCATGGGCGGGCAAGGGGGGAGGCACAATATGGTTTCCAGACACACACAAAAATCCGGAATTGCAAACCTACCAAATGTTGATATGTGAGAATTAGAAACCAAGTCACTGTCTTCAAATTAAACTCAATGGCTTTATAATCACATCTGGGTGAGAAGGAGTTTGTGAGCAGCGTACAGCTCAAAATTCTAATTGTACACTAGAGCGATGGTTGGCTGAGCTGCTGATGAATATTAATTAAACAATCTTAACTGATTTAGAGACTGCCCTCATTTAAATTTATAGTGGCATGCCCGCTAATAATCCCATTTCTTCGTATGTTGTAAACAACAGAAATCACATTAATATTTACTTTTGTAAACGGATCTGTTATAATAAACCCTGTATGAATAAGAGCCACTTATAAACAGAAAGCTGAAAATCTTCACATGCCTTCAACAAAGAGGACTGAGAGCTGCATTAAAAAGACATGGATTGATTCATTAGGGCAACATGTTTCAAGAAACTGAAGTGACAAATACAACAATAGAAGAAAAAGGCTACTAGCTCTGTTGGGCTTTTCCTCAAAGAGGAGTGTCTGTTTGAAATAACTCTGGAATTCCACTTGGAAAGGAGCCCAATTTAAGTTCTAAGTTGAGATTCTTCACATACAACAACTCACTGGCTGCTAAGTTTCCTTTGCTGCATGTTAAAGGATTCAGTTTATAAAACTCAGTTTACACTCTGAGTATCTTTTCAGGAAGAGATCTTCTAAAAAGGGAAATTTAGAAACTAAAATATGCTTCTGGTGGCCCTGTTTTCTAAATCATAAAAGGGGACATGAGATTTGACAGATGTGAGTGTGCTCTGGGGGATAATCAAATGCTATGTGTCACCGCAGGGCTGCTTGGAAATCCTGGGGCATATGGTTGTTATACCTCGGATAAACCGGACATGTCGGATACGGGGTGGGGAGGAAGAAAGGAAAAGAAAAGAGAATAGAATCATGCAGAAGATGGATGCGGTATGAAAGAGGATGCAAATATGTGTGTCAAACTTCAAAGAGGAGAAAATGTTTCCCAGTATTTTGGATTTCACATGACTAGGAGAGATGTCCCAGTTCACTCTTGTTACAGCTGGAAGTGACAAAAATTTCATTCCCATGGTGAGAATTTTATTGGATGATTCATATTGCCTGTGATTAACATCTTTAGGAAGGTGGGAGAAAATTAACAAGTTACAGACACAAAAGTGGTCTCCAGACAATATATTCTCCTGCTAAATGTTGAGTTTGCCAAGAAATCCTTGTGGACACCCAGGGCCAAATGAAGTACTGGTAATGATCTCCAGGAGATAGGAGAGCAAAAGTCTCTTCATAAACTGCATTTGGGGGCCCAGGTGACTCATGCCTATAATCCTAGCACTTTTGGGAGGCTGAGGCAGGGAGATCTGCCCGAGACCAAGAGTTTGAAATGAACCTGGGCAATAGCAAGATCCCATCTATACAGAGAGAAAACAAACAAACAAACAAAAGACAAAACACAAAACAAAACACCGTATTTTGACAAGACCAAAATACTGAACATGACAGGTTCTTGAGGTTTTGTTTTTGAGACAGTCTTACTCTGTCACCATGGGTAGGGTATGGTGGCATCATAGCTCACAGCAACCTTAAACTCTTAGGCTTCAAGAGATCCTCCTGCCTCAGCCTCCCTAGTAGCTGCGGCTACAGGTGCCCACTGCCATGTGTGGCTAGTTTTTCTATTTTTAGGAGAGATGGCGTCTTGCTCTTGTTCAGCCTGGTCTCGAACTCCTGAACTAAGCAATTCACCTGCCTGGGTTTCACAGAGTGCTAGGATTATAGGCATGAGCCTTACAGGTGTGACCCACCATGCCCAGCCATGATGATTTTTATATTATAGCTAGCTTCAAAGAAGTAAGCCCTGGGCTCCCAAACCTAGAAAAGACAACTTGAAGTCAGGAGCTTTGTGGCAGCTGTCTTACCCTTCAGACCCTAGTGTGGAATATTGTGAACATCTGGACTGAGGCTGGGGGGACTCTCTACCTCATTTGGCATTGTTTTTAGGCATTGACACACTCTCCATGGATTTGGGCAAGCCCATGGTGAGGTGATGGTCCAACTTGTTTTGGGAAGGAGGGAGAAAATGAAATTCATGTTTTATTTGCTACATATATTACTCAGTATTCATAATCTAAAATGAATGAACTAGTACATGAACTAGTAAATGAACTAGTACATGCCCACACAAGAGAAAAACTCAATTCAATTCAGGTTGGGGGAGGCAGCAGAAAGGAAGACGGAGGGAGATTGGTGAGCTCCCACCTTATATGGGCAATGTAAGGGTGTATGGCAGACCTACTGGGTGCAGGACACAACTACAACAGGGACTTTACCTAACAAATGCAAATATTGTAACCTAGTCATTTGTACCCTCAAACTACTCTGAAAGAAAAAGAAAGGTCTGGGAATAGCTTTTTGGCAGCTACCTATTTTGTTGAGTGTTATTACAGGGTTATCTAGTAAGGTGTTATAAACCTCTTCACTGGGCCCCAGATTGTAGTATTTTTTTAAATACTTAGGACCACCTGGGGAGAAAAGGTTGATTCAGACATCACACTATCCACCAGGTTAAATTCCAAATGATTTAAGAATTTACTGTTGGGCGGCCCCTGTGGCTCAAGGAGTAGGGTGCCGGTCCCATATGCCGGAGGTGGTGGGTTCAAACCTAGCCCTGGCAAAAAAAAAAAAAAAGAATTTACTGTTAAATTTTGAGACTATAAAAGTACTTAAAAAAATAACCTCTGAATGGATAGAGTTTTTAACAGATAACCCAAAATCTAGAAAACAAAACAGCAAATAGAAAATTGATTAAATGACAGTCAAAGAAACACCATAATCACAGGTAAAAGGCAAACTACAAACTAGGAAGAAATATTTGCAACCCTTATCACTAACCAGGGCTCTCTCCCTCGATTAGGAGACCAATAACAGCTCCAAGAAAAAAATGGGCAAAAATATCAATGGTTTACAGGGAAAAAAAAAGCCACATGGTTCAGCCTAGTATACTAATGATGTTCAACCTCACTTATAATAAGAAACAACATATTAAAACTGCATTGAGGCTGAGGCAGGTGGATTGCTAGCCCTCAGGAGTTCAAGACTAACCTGAGTAAGAGCAAGATCCCATCTCTAAAAACAGTTGGGCGCTGTGGTGGGTGCCAGCTATCTGGAAGGCTGAGGCAAGAGAATCACTTGAGCCCAGGAGTTTGGGGTTGCTGTGAAATAGGGTGCCAAAGTGAGACTCTATCTCCAAAACAAAACAAAACAAAACAAAAACTACATTGAGGTGCTATTTGTTTCCCACCTACGCAGTTAGCAAAAAGGCCACAGTCTGACAATACCCTGGCTGGGGAGGATGTAGGAAACAGCCATGTTCATACACTGCTGAGGAAACCCACCTTGGCAGCTCACCAGGGAGGGCAGTTTGGCACCATCCATCAAAATTACAAATGCACATACCCTGTGAGATAGCCTATCTCTTGAATTTATCCTACAAATAAACTTATCCTTTTGTGAAATGGCACGTAAACCAAGTTCTTCACCACAGTCTTGTTTGCAATAACAAAAGACAGAGAACACCCAAAGTGGCAGCCACACGGGCCTGGTTTAGTAAAGCATGACGCACCTGTGAAAGCATGACGCACTGGTTTAGTAAAGCATGAGCTTCTGTGAAAAAGAATGAGGCCACTATGCAGGCACAGGGAAAAACTGTTCAGTGGAAATAGCAAGACGCGTGTGTGGCACTCCACTGTGTACAGGGGATAAAGGGACACATATTTGCTACATGTACATAACAATCTCTAGAAGAACAAACGAACTAGCAACAGTTGCCTACCAGTGAGCAGGGTGGGTGGGTGATAGGATGGAGATTTAGGGGCACTTATAATTTTAAACTTTTGGATTTTAAACCATGTCAAGTCATTACCCGTGCAAAATTTAATTCGGCTTTATTTAAACATTAAGTGCTTAAGGCTGATTTTTATTATTTTTTCCTCTCCTTTCTGTGGGAGATAATGAACTATTACCTCTCACTGCAATTGCCCTGATTTTAATAATTCTCTCTGCTGGCCTCACTTGGTCCAGCCCCATCAGGCCTGCTGTGGAGCAGGGGGACAACAGGGGCAGAGGGCAGTGCTGTGTTAACATGTGGGACTCTGTAACGGCTACTGTAGCTGTTTGGAAGGTGGCATCACTGGGGGCTTTTCTCCTGGTTACCATATTTTGATTGGAGATGCAGGCCAGGAGAGGAAATGAGCGTGGATAGAAAGAGGCAAATGTGGGAGACAGTCTGAAAGTGCTTCTCACGACCCACTGTAGCCTCCTGCAGGAGCCTGGCAGAAGTGGGGGCCCCCTGTCCTCGGAAGGCTTTTCATGGAACAGTAGCAGAATGAGCCTGGGAAGAGAACAGGGGGGAAAGGGGGACGGGGGGCAGTGGGCTGGTGGGGAACGAGGATCCGGAGGTTCTGGAGGAGCAGAGTGTGGCAGGGAGGCCAGCATGAGAAAGAGCAGAGACTTTGCACCCTTTGAGGACAGGATCTGTGTCTGTCCCATCTCTCATGGAGCAGTTAGCACAGCAGCTGAGCACAGAGGACAAGACCCAGGTCAGGATGCAGACCACTGCCGTGGAAGTGCCACGGCAGCCACTTGAGTGGGGTGGCTTAGCCACGTAACCTAGCCTTTCAGTGTCTCGGTTTCCTCATCTTCTCAATGGGGCAACGTCTTTCACACTCTAAGCATTTTATATACACCACTTCATTGAATCTTTACAACCTCATGAAACCATCATTAGACCATTTGCTAGATGAAAAGTTGAGTCTCAAAGCGCTTCACGATTGCAGAGCCAGGAAGTGGGAGAGTTTGCAATTAGCACCCACACCCCCTTGAGCCAAAGTCTGTCTTTTTCTAGTTCCATCAAAATTGCTGGGGGGTCAGGAGCAAAAAAGAAAAAAAAATCCAGAACAAAAGTCTGTCGTTTTAGCTGCTACACTACTGGGAAAAAGGAAAGTAAATTTAAGATTCTTTAAAACCTTGTTGTTTCCCAGGATAGTTCCCAACTCCTTAGACATACATGAAACTTCTACTGTGCTTACCCCAAGGTTGTCTCACTGAGAAGGAGGTAAGATATTAGAGGGACTGAAGCATCTCTCTTTTGACCTAAAATATGTCTGTAATAAGCCACTCCCACACTGGGGCCAAGTATGTAAATGAGATGGTCTAGCAGGCTATGGCATCTTTTCTGGGGAGGAACTTAGAAACCAGATGTCCATTTATCGTCATGCTGTTCACAAGGTGATGCCAGCTCTTTAAATTGCTACAGTCAAAAACATATTATATTAAAAATGGACCAGGTATGAAAGTTAGGCACTAAGGTAACATCCAAAGTCTCTTTCTCAAGAGAAGGTGATCAAAGATATACAAATAGTGTCAGAGGAGATCAAACTTTATATCTTTGCAGATGATATAATTTTATACCTGGAAAACCCCAGAGACTCAACTACAAAACTCTCAGAAGTGACCAAAGAATACAGTAAGTAGTGTCTCAGGATATAAAATCAATACTAACAAATTAGTAACTTTTATATATACCAATAATAGTCAAACCAAAAAAACAGTTAAGGACTCTATTCCCTTTATAGTTGTGCCAAAGAAGATGAAATATTTGGGAATTCACCTAACAAAGGATGCGAAAGATCTCTATAAAGAGAATTATGAAACTCTGAGAAAAGAAATAGCTGAAGATGTTAACAAATGGAAAAACATACCATGCTCATGGCTAGGAAGAATCAACATTGTTAAAATGTCCATTTTACCCAAAGGAATTTACAAATTTAATGCAATCCCTATCAAAGCACCACTGTCATACTTTAAAAATCTGGAAAAAATAGTATTTCATTTTATATGGAACCAGAAAAAACCTCAAATAGCCAAGATATTACTCAGAAATAAAAACAAATCAGGAGAAATCACACTACTGGACTTCAAACTATACTATAAATCTATAGTGATCAAAACAGCATGGTATTGGCACAAAAATAGAGAGGTAGACGTATGGAACAGAATTGAGAACCAAGAGACGAACCCAGACACTTATTGTCATTTCATCTTGGATAAGCCCATCAAAAATATCAACTGGGGGCAAGATTCCCTATTTAACAAATGGTGCTGGGAGAATTGGCTGGCAACTTGTAGAAGACTGAAACTGGACCCACACCTTTCACCACTAACAAAAATTGACTTTCACAGGATAAAAGATTTAAACTTAAGACATGAAACTATAAAGATCCTTGGAGAGAGTGTAGGGAGAACACTTTAAGAAATTGGCCTGGGAGAATACTTTATGAGGAGGAACCCCGGGCAATTGAAGCAACATCAAAAATACATTTACTGGGATCTGATCAAACCAAAAAGCTTCTGCACAGCCAAGAACACAGTAAGTAAAGCAAGCAAACAGCCCTCAGAATGGGAGAGGATATTTGCAGGTTATGCCTCTGACAAAGGTTTGATAACCAGAATCCACAGAGAACTCAAATTTATTAATAAAAAAAGAACAAGTAATCCCATTTCATTGTGGGCAAGGGACTTGAACGGAAGTTTCTCTAAAGAAGATAGGCACCTGGCCTACAGACACATGAAAAAATGCTCATCATCTTTAATCAGAGAAATGCAAATCAAAACCACTTTGAGATATCATCTAACACCAGTTAAGAGTGACTCATATAACAAAATCCCAAAACTACAGATGTTGGCATGGATGTGGAGAAAAGGGAACATTTCTGCTCTGCTGGGGGGAGTGCAAGCTAATACGTCCCTTTTGGAAAGAAGTATGGAGAATCCTCGGGGATCTAAAAGTAGATCTGCTGTTGGATCCTGCAATTCCTCTACTAGGCGTATATCCAAAAGACCAAAAAGCACTTTATAACAGAGATATTTGCACCAGATTGTTCATTGCAGCCCAAGTCATAATAGCCAAGTCACGGAAGAAGCCCAAGTGCCCACTGACCATGAATGGATTAACAAATTGTGGTATATGTATACCATGGAATATTATGCAGCCTTAAAAAAGATGGAGACTTTACCTCTTTTATGTTTACATGGATGGAGCTGGAAGATATCCTACTTAGTAAAGTATCTCAAGAATGCAAGAAAAAATATCCAATGTACTCAGCAGGATTATGAAACCAATTTATAATCACTCACACTTTCATATGAAGAACAGATCACAACTACGGCCCAGGATGAAGGAGCGGGTAGGGGAGGATGAGAAGGCAGGGGGGAGGTCAGATTGAGGGAGGGTGAATGGTGAGATCACACCTGTGGTGCACAATACAAGGGTACATGTTGGATCTATTAAGTATAGACTATAAACGTCTTAACATAATAATTAAGTAAATGAGACGAGGTATATATTAACCAGTATGATGTAAAGGCTCCTAATTCTATATGAAATCAGCACATTGTATCCCATAAATGCATTAATGTATATATGATCTCTGTGTTTATGATTTAATAAAAAAAAATACAGGGCGGCGCCTGTGGCTCAACGGGTAGGGCGCCGGTCCCATATGCCGGAGGTGGCGGGTTCAAGCCCAGCCCCGGCCAAAAAAAAAAAAAAAATACAAAGTCTCTTTCTCTTAAGATTAGATGTTTGAATCCGAAACTATACAGAGGAGTTTCTATTTTAGTTTCTACCCTTGGAGTGTGAAAATGTATTAGAAATCAAAGACTTGCATAAACAAAGAGATCGCAGAACAATTACAGGCGTTACGACCTTCCCTACAAGGACAAAATTGCACCATACAGCTTAAAAGAAGATAAATCATGGACTTTCTCATTAATCTGTCACAATCCCCAAACTATACCTTCTTAGATAGCATAGGTATATCTGATTATAATGTATGGGTATCTAAACTTTCATCTCAATAATCTGGTCTATCCACAACCAATAGAGGCTAATCATTCCATGTGAAAATTTTAAGGTAACTGCTGTAATTGGTTCAAAAGTATAATAGGGGACTGCTGCTGACATAATAGGGATTAATGCAATAGCCTAATTAGCAATCTAATATTAAAAGATTATCATATTAATATTAAAAAGTATTTGGCTAAGATAAGCCTAAGGAAATATTATCAAGAGGCCCAAGTGTGGTGATTAAGATTATGCAGTTGTGAATTCTAAAAGTTTTATTATAAATCTCTCTGGGACAATAACTTTTCCAACTATTCTAATTATCTAAAACTCACGTACTTTTACTTTTAAAAAAAATTCACCTGTTAGGAAAAGCACATGGTATTTCCACAACAGCTCACTTCTCTCCCCCCTTCCTACTCTTCATCCCTAACTTATCTACACATTTAGGTTTCTAAAAGATATTTTCCGTGTATAAGGCGAAATGCATGCACTATGTGCTATTTTTAAAGCTCTAAAACATGCAAATATTTGAAATTTTGAAAAGAAAATGGATGCACTACACATACAGACACACAGGCATGGAGCATCCCCAGTACATTCAAACCCCCGAACAAAAAACATAGCCCCAAATCACAAAGTAAAGCAAAGCAAGCACAGGGGGCAAACTTTAACTGGTACCAGCTACCCACAAGCTGAAGTGATAATTGCAAGTCTTACTTCAGGGAGTTGGGGTAGAACAGGTGAGTGTCAGCATTGCACTGCTTAGAAGACTTTAATCCCCATGGCAACAAAACAAAAATTCGGCAAGCCAGTCCCGGCCATCAAGACCCCCCCCTTAAACTTGACCGCCCCTCACCTGCTCCCCTTCTCTCCTCTCTCCCCAGAAGAAGGCACTTCACGGAAACGTCTGGGAAAGCCCTTGGACTTTATTTTGTTACACCCTCTAAATGGACAAAAAACAAAAGAGAACAGGTGTAGAAAACAAGACTGTCAATTGGCCACCAAGAGTTCCACACAGACACCCCCCCTCCCCTCTAACACAGGCAGACCCTGTCAGCAGGCCTTAGTGGGACATTTTCAAAAGAGGATGCTTATGTACAAAGGTGGCTGCTTTTATGGGCTTTTACAGAGAGGTGTCAGAAATACCAAATGGGAACTTTGCTCTTGAAAGCCATCTTTACATATTAGAAGCCTGTATCATCCCTGGTGTTAACAGAAGGTAAGGATATCACAAACACAATCGTGACCTTTTGCATTGATATACCCACTCTCCTGCCTTTGACATGCTGCCCTGGCAAAGAGGGTGGCTTAAAATACCATTGAAATAAACAGAACTTGGCAGAAATGTACTGGGGACCATTTGGACCTCCCTTCTGCCGCAAATTTCTCTGAATTTGGTGCCATTAGACAAATCCAGGGTTTTGTCTTTTTCCCAGGCACTCCTCTCATCTCTGGACAAACACTGTTGTGGTTTGCAGTATGAGTCACATACACATTTGTAGAATACACAGGAGAGGCACCTCAGGGGGACGGGAACAGCCACTGGCAAGTTATTACTAGATAGCAAATTCTATATTCAGTTTCCCTTATAACTTAAATAGCTGTAGCATCTGAGACTTGGCCACAGAATCTGAAAGATACTTTTGTCACACAACAACAGTTAAAAATGTTTAATTATATTTAATCCCTCAAACCACTTGAGCTATAGGATTTCACACTGAAATGATCTCTGTTCTTTTTAAACTCTCTTGATAAAATAGCAATGGCACTCAGATACAAGGATGTTCTTTTTTTAGAAGCTCTGTGAATCCCACATAAAATTCTGATGTCAGATATGTACTTCCAAAGAAGTTAACATTTTATTACTTTGTGATTCACCTGATGGCCTTCTGCTTCTAGGAAGGGACACCCTCCAATTCTTGGGTTACGTTTTTCTTCACCCTCAATACAAACTTTCATTTATTTTGATAATTATTAGACTCAATATTGGGTAAAAAGTACTTGGCACAAGAACCATGATTTAGAGAAGCCAAAACTTGGAACTATGATTCAAAGGGGGAGAGGGATTGCTGTAATTCAGAACTTCTTGTCTCCCTCTATCGAGTACATTCTGAAACAACGGATGACTGTCCTCCAAGCATCACGAGTATGCTCAGTGTGGCTCTGAACATTAATCTGAAGAAATCACGAGTGTGTTGGAATGTTTTTACAAATTCTCATAAAAACTTCAAATTTGCAGCTTCCTAAAATATTTAGACTTTTTCTCAACCCTTAGCCCTATTCTGAATACTGCCAGATTCAGTATTTTGGAGCAGAGCCGGCAATCTCCACAGTTTTTCCTCACACACAATCACAAGAGCTTAAAACTACCACCCGCAAACTGACAACACTTAGCTGAGGAGCAAATGCCACGCAATCAATAACTAATACCTCAAATAATGGAGGGCTACCTCAGCAAACCGGCAGAACAGAGCGGGCTACATAATCCACCCTGGGAGAGAGTACTGTTAATTCTGAGAAATCCAAAGAAAGGTGGTTGTTACCTAGAATAGACTGGGCATAGGAGTTTCCCTTTCCTGAAAAGTGAGCTTGGTTTAAAAATTGACCCACCCACCACTTCCCTAACAGAATCAGTGCAGCCTTTTAAGTATCATGGAGCATGTTTAAACGGCAATCTTTAGCAGTGAAGCTCTCCCCGCTTTTGTCTAATGACTATGTGTTAGCTTGTTCCAAGAGCTTCCACTGGCATCTCAGGGCCAACTCAACAGCAGGGGGCCGGTTACTATAACAACTGACAGCTCTCCGGAATTGTGAAAGGCCCCTGAGTAGCCATTTGGGAAACAGTTATTGAGCAGAAAGTTGCCTGGGATCTGCAACGTGAGCTGCCATGTGACCCAGATCTCCTGCACACAGTTCACAGAGAAAGAAAAAGAAAAATGTGGCCACCCTCAGGATCAGCTGAGGACTTCAAAAGGCTCCCCAGCCCCTGTGAGCAGCTCCGAGCAAGACCGTTTAATACCACAGTGTCATCATGAACTCAGACTCTCTGTGGCAAGCCATATTTTGGCATCATGAAATGTGCCTGAGCTCTCTCCACTGGCTCGACACTTTGTCAGGCTTTGACGAGCTAAACTGTAAAAATTACTCCTAATGATTAAAAAAAATTATTAAAATGCAACCTTAGATACAGGTTCCAGAAAGAGAAAAATGGTACAGTCACTGGTCTTAAAAGAAAAAAATAATGCCAACAATACCTGTGGTCCAATAAAGGGTCTGTTTGCAGAAAAGATCAAGGTGGTCACACCATGCCACCAAATATTATGACTTGGAAACTCAGATGTCTCCAGACTTGAGAAAAGTTTTTTATAAACATGTCTTTTGAATCTCATTCTCTCCCTCAGCATAATAGGACACGTACGAGCAACTAGAATTGGCCCAGGGCCTTAGTACATGCAGAACCTCTTAGAAAAGAATCTGACTCTACCCATGACAGTGGACTTTTCTTTGCTAAAGTAAGGGCAGTTAGATGGGACTTGTCTTCTGTTGCATGTGCCATGATGGCATGCTTTTTGGTCACCTCTTACACAGATGCCTCTACCTGGCGAACTTATACTTTTTTCTTTTCTTTTTTTTTTTTGCAGTTTTTGGCCGGGGCTGGGTTTAAACCCACCACCTCCGGCATATGGGGCTGGTGCCCTACTCTGTTGAGCCTCAGGTGCCACCCTATCCTTTTTTCTTTAATCTGTAAGTCAATCAACCCAAATATCCTCTCCTCCAAGAAGCCCTCCATGACTGCCTCTCTTTGCCAATCAGAGTCCTTCCCAGAGCACACTATTTTCCTTTATCACCCCTGCAAACCAGGGGAATACAAATTCACCCACCCACAGGTGCCAGGCAGGAACCTGAGAAATGGCAGAGACTGTCAAAGCGGCAAGTGGCCTTTGAAAAGGGACCACCATGGTGACTCTATCAAGCCACGAGTGACACAATGAATCTGAGAACAATGTTACTACATCTTCCAATTTGCTATGAGAACCCAGATTCAGTCAAATCTATTTTCAAACTAATTCAAAAATTTAAAAACAACTATTAGCTCAATAAAACCAGTCTGGAGGACTATGAGTTTTAGATGTCCATTTGGGATAACTATGGTTTACCTGCTCATCTCCTCCATTAAGCTATTGAGCTCCTCGAAGACAGGAACTCTGTCTCTCTGATGGATCGCCAGTGCCTGGTATATACTAGGGGTCTGAGAAATTCTAGGATGGATCTCCAGTGCCTGGTATATACTAGGGGTCTGAGAAATTCTAGGATGGATCTCCAGTGCCTGGTACATACTAGGGGCCCAAGAAATGTTGAATGAAAGAACAAAGGAAGGAATAATAGGCCCGTTATAAAGGGTCTTGGATCAACCAAATCAAACCCTGGGTATGAGAAACTCTCAAACATATGAGCCATATGATCCTGCACAAGCCCTCCAATCCCCTTTCTGGAAACTGTTTCCTCTCTTGGGACATGCACTCCCTGATGCCGATGGCACTGCTGCTGGAGGACTAAATAATGGAGTGTGTTCTTTGTATTAACTCAGCTACTCCTGGTGGCTGTTAGTGATGGCGTTTCCCCCTTCCTTTCCTCCCTCTCTACAGTCACCTGTGCCGGAGTCATCATCCTCGTTACACCTGTCTTCTTTGTGACTTTGCTGGAATGAAAGAGGGCAAACACTGTAACCAAGTCCAGTCATCGGCTGGTGAACTTGGAAGTGTGGGCGTTAGAGCAGACTGGGAAGCGTGCACGCCTGAGCTCGCAGCAGCCCCCACACGTGCCATGGTTGCCACTCCGGTGGTATGGGAGGGATCCACGCTCCAGCGAGGCACATGTGGTCAGTTGCCCTCGAACAAGAGAGGGGAGTTCTCACGTGCCCACACTTGACTTTCGCACGCATCTGTTTGTTTGCCTGAGCCTCCATTATGCCAACACAAATCCCCCACACATTTGCGGTTTGCATCCCTTCATATTTATTACACTCTGTCTCCCACTGAACATCCAGGGAAGAAAAAAAAAATCACAGTGTCAACAAAAACTCACTTGATTTCATGAATAGCATTCTTAATGAGGAGGCACCAACACATGCAAAATTTCTGAAAATCTAAAGATGGGACTTAGATGAGAGACCTTCCTTATCTGCCTATGTGGCTAAATTGGTGTTGTCTGATTTACCACAGAATTTACAGATGGCTCAGTCATGTGCTAAAGGGGGACAGGAATCTACCAGATCAGAGTGCGAGAGGCTCCTGGGGCCAAACGTTAGCAAATCCGGGTCAGACTTGACAGTTTCCACTGTGAAGTTTCCAGTTTTCTGTTCCTGAATCTGAACCTGAGAAGTACACTTTACAAAAGTGTAAAGCAGCTTTTGAGAATTCCCTAAACTTACACTCAAGAAGATACTGACTTTTATAGCCGGGCGTTGTGGCAGGCGCCTGTAGTCCCAGCTACTCAGGAGGCTGAGGCAAAAGAATCACCTAAGCCCAGGAGTTGGAGGTTGCTGTGAGCTGTGTGATGCCACGGCACTCTACCGAGGGCAACATAGTGAGACTCTGTCTCTACAAAAAAAAAAAAAAAGAAGATACTGACTTTATCAAGAAGGAAACTAGCATTGATCAGCTAGCACTAAGAAAGACCAAACAGGTTATATGTTATTCAACATTAAAACCTTCTCAAAATAACAAAGATGTCACTGGCTGCAGAAACCATTCATCAGCTTCTAGAACACTTGAAAATGTAGTGGGTCCCTGAAGTTTTCTTCCACATGATTTTAGCAACTCCAACACAGATGGTTTGTATCTGGCCTTCCAAACCAGTTTACCACCACCGTGTAGCAGCTGAGATCGGCCCTTTTTCTGGGGTGTGTTTTTGACACACAGCTATGCATTATAAAAGCAGGCTGCAGGAAGGACAGGAGAACTTCCATTGTTACCACCTCCCTACACTGACCACCTCCTCAAGTTGACGTAATCTTCACAGATGGGACATGCACCACACATAATCAGTACAGTAAGCCTGGTTCCTTATGTTGACTACGTTCGTATGTCAACCAGTGACAGTCTCTTGGGTGGTCAAATTCCAGGCATGCTACTCCTCATCTTGGCAAGATAACGTACTGGTTAAGACAGTACGAAGTCAAGTAGGCTGAGTTCAAATCCAGATTCCACCAAAAATTAACACTGCAACTTGAGCATGTCACCTGACCTTACTAAGCCTTGCTTTTCTGATCTGCAAAAGGAACATAATTGTTATGACTGTATCCTAGGATCTGTATGTTGATTAGGCGAGGACAGTCTGCTGAGCATGTCTGGTACGGTAAATATTCAATAAAAGGTTCCTGGGTATACAGGCTTTGAGATACACAAAGCCATTCTGGGGGTGAGACTTTGCTCCTCAGAGAGACAAGAGTTAGTTACCTTTGGAGCAACGTTCCTCAGGATTACGGAAAAACATAATTAAAACATAAGTAAAAACATAAATTAAAAATATCTTCACAATACTTAAAATTCTAAGTGGACGTGCTAGCTTCGGCAACACATATACTAAAATTGGAACGATACAGAGAATATTAGCACGGCCCCTGCGCAAGGATGACACGCAAATTCGTGAAGCGTTAAAAAAAAAAAAAAATTCTAAGTGGACATGAATGTCTTGCTCACAGTTGCTTGCTGGGGAATTTAAAAAGTTGTACACTCTAGTGCGCTGATTGGACACCCGGCACACAGCTACTCTCCCAGCATCTACCTCAAATTATGAAAATCAAAAAGAAACCTTCCAAAAATGTTCCTCTTCTCTGAGTGGCAGTGGCTGTGCTGCTCCAAGTCTTTTCAGGAATGTCAGCACATTGGTGCCATTTAACAGCTTGTCTTGTTAGGGCAGGGGATGGCACTTGGAAGGCACTTTCCGACTGTAGTAATTCAAAAGGTGTGTTTTGCTACCCTCTTTAGTAGTAAGGCCAAAATGACACACTTCAAAAACTATTGAATTGATGTCTCCTCTCTTGTTAGTGACAGCTCTGAACCACTGCATGTCTGGTATCACTGCAATATGTATACAGCACACAATGGGGATGCCATTTATGAAAGGAGACAAGCTGTAACTGTTAGCTGATTTTATTTCCATTAGCTGCCCCATGATCCTGCCCTTGTCCAGAATCACTTTGCGTGCATTTCTTCCTGGCTTCACAGCAACTTCCGCATCGTTATGGATTCTGGTTCCCACTGTTCTTCAAGGCAGACCTTTGCGAGGAGAATTCAAGGGAGAACTGCTGCATCCTACCTATAACATCTCAGCTAACAACACTTTAAAATAAATTTCTCCCTCCAGACCCATGTTGCTGCCTGGAAAAGTACTGCTCGAAGGGTCCTCAATGGTACTCTGTGCATCGGAGGTCTCTCAGACATACAGATTATGTCATTTCTACCCCTACGTTTTAGTTTCGCCTACGTTGGAAGTAATGAGACTAATAACAGTCTCTAAAGTTGTCCCTCTCAGGAAACATACACATAACCCAATGATGCCAATGGCTCTAAATATCTAAGAACACCAGGGGCAGTGCCTTATAAGTACTCATGTGCTCCCCACCCTCCTCTGGTCCTTGGGTGTGTGACCATCCATGGTCATCAGTAACTGAAGGAGTCACTTGGGGACCAAGCAAGCGAGAGCTGGGTCCCTTCTGGATTTCTCTGTCCCTGCTGCAGCAATTTGGGAGACATTTTCCAGAAAGAGGAACAAACCCTTCCAGACTTGACGTGGGGGAGAAAATAACCCTTTGTGTGCTGTCAAGCCCCTGGGGTGCTGGGACATGTTTGGGGCAGCAGCCAGGGAAGTTTACTCTAACCCAGACAACCCTGAATTAATGATGCTGCTGGTGGGCTTCCCGAGTGGTTCCCAGGTGGTGGGGGAGGGGAGGGGTCCATCTTTAACCCAGTGACTTAGGGATGTCCTCCTCAGGAATTGCCTTTTGGCTCACAGGAGCACCACTTAAACCAATTTCAATTTCATTAACTTCATAGTCACCCCTTTCTTTTTTTGGCTCACCGTGGTTCTGCTCAGTTGGTTAACCTACATTTATACTATATTTAGCTCCAAACAGATGACTTTTAGCTATTTCTAGTATAAAAACTTCACACAACTGATATCCTTAAAAAAAAAAAAAATGAACTTGAGAAAGAAATCCCCAAAATTATTTTCAAGCATGTTTTGTGCAATGGACCTATTACGCACGTATTGGAAATTATATATGGCTAACACAATAGGATAACATTTAAGGGACAACATCATTTACATATGTATGAGTGATTTTTTTTTTTTAATAAAAAATAACTACTTTGGGGGCACACCGGGACCCAGAGTTAAATTTCTCCTTTTGCCTCAAGTCAGAACTGGCGTAACACTCATGACTGCAGGTGCTCCCCATGCCAGGCACCGGGACGAGCCTCTCCTGCTCTGAATCCTCACCTGTCCTGTGTGGGCTGTTTCTTAATTCTCTCCTTGCGATGAAGAAGCTGAAGCTGGTGGAGGTCTTTTCTAAGGTGGGGTTTCTTGACCTATTTTTCACCAGCATCTCCTCTAAGGGCCTTTAGAGACTTTCTCGACATTTATCCCTCTTCGCCCACTACCAGTGCAATTTTTTTTCTTTTTCTTTTCCAGTGCAATTTTAATGCCCTGAAGGCACAGTCTATCTGGGTACAGGCCATATGTACATCTGTGCTTTCTACACAACATAGGTAAGTTTTAAAAAAAATCTCTCCAGACCAATTTTCATCCCTTGGGAGATGACAGCTCGCCAATTTTGGGCCTGGCGATGGCTTTACGGATACCCCGATGGAGAAGGTGATGGACTGTCGCTCTAGACCCAGTCTGTGTGGCTCTGGGCCCGTGTCCCGGTGTCTGTATACAATAGCACCTCTTCCTGAACTGGCCCTCCTGCAGCTTCTGCTCCTTCAAGGCCTTTCGATCACCCCCAGGGTAAGGTACCTAACCCTTTAGGTGGCATCCAGGGCCTTTATGATCTGGCCCTGGCTGTCCCCATACTCTGTTCCAGCGACAACGACTACATATGAGTATTTCTGCCTGGAGCAAGCCAAACTTTCCCTCTGTAGCCTCGTCCCTCTGCACCCTCTTCACCTGGGGTACAGCTGCTTCTGCTTCAAGACTCTGCTCAGATGTGAGACCCTCCAGGGAGTTTTTCCTGAACCCAGGCCCTCTCCCAGGCTGGGCTGAGGCCCTGCCTGAGTGTATGGCAACTCAGACTTACCTTTCTCTAAACACTCGCCATCCTCTGTTGTATTTACTCATCTGTTCCTTTCAGTGAACTGTGAGGACCACAGGACTTCATCCCTGAATCACCAGGCCCAGCACAGTGTGTGGCAGGAACTCAGCAAGCATTGCGGAAGTAACAGGAAGCTGTCCACACTGTTTTGGGCCTGGTGATTCGGGGATAAAGTCCCTGGTTTTGATGGCGATGGCACTGATCCTACTTCTGGGCTGCAGATTTGAATGTAAGACTCAGAATCAGCAATAGCATTCCATCCCTCTGGCCACTGGACATGGACAAATAACCCAAGTCAGTCCTAAGAGATGCCTTGTTGGGACTTAAGTGGAACGATTAGAGATTCCCTTTCCACTAGGATGGAGAGATCTAAGTCTAACGTGGCCAGAGGCCACTGCGTGTTGGCAGAGGGTCCTACCTCAGAGAGGAATCAATATGGAGCGGATCTCAGAAACAGAGAGCAAGAGAAATAGAGACAGACCAGCCCAGCTAAGCCCTCATGTCCTCGTTCCACCTTAATCCAGCCAGGACTGATGCTCCCACATCTTTCAATTCTTTGAATCCACAAACTTTTTTTTTCCTTGTGCTTAATGCATTTTGAAGTGGATTTTTGTCAATTGCAAAAAAAAGGGCTCTGACCAGTGTCATCAGTGGGAGATGATATGGCATGCTGGCTGGCTCACAGCAGGCACTCAACACATGCGAATTCCCTCCCTCTTCCCTGGTCAAAGGAAAGGGGGTAGGAATAGTACCATCCAGACTGGTTGTGAGAATCACACAAGATGATGCCGCCCAAAGTGCTTGGCACAGTGCCTAGCACTCCAAAAGGACTCGCTGAGCGTGAGCAAGCACTAACACCAGCACACAGTGGGAGACTGGCGCAGAGACAGACTTCAGAGACCTTGGGTTTAGTTTTCCACTATTTCACAAACTTAAACAGCAGTCAACAACTCCAAATAAACCACTCAGAAACCAGAGCAGGAACTGTGAAGGACCCGTCCTGCTTGTGGTAGAAACTGTTGGCCACAGTGAGTTGCTCTGAACCCCAGGCTGCCGCCCAAGGTTTCGATCTGCCTCGATGGTCCTACTTAAGTCAAGTCAGCTGCCAATCACCCACTCTCGCGGTGTCTTAGAAGAGCTTTTGTTCTGGCTTCAAAACCGTCCTGCCAAAGGGAAATACGCATCTCTTGTCTATTCACCGATTTCCATGTGAGGTGCTTGAGGCTTCTTTCTTTCACATTAATACTTAAAAAAAAGCTGGGTAGAAAAAGGTCTCTGTCCCCTCTAGGCTGTTTGCTTAGCCAACCCATCCATCCCAACACTAATTCAATTTTACTTTCCTTGCTTAGTTAGAATTTCTTCCTTCACATTCATTTTTTTGGTTATTGGCATTAGAGGTTTGGTAGAAGCTCAAATCCAGACTCTAATAGATGGAGTTTACAGATCTGCTTACTTTAAACCCAACTTTCTTTTGTGTGTGTGTGGGGGGGGGGGCGGATATATATATATGTATAAAATAAACATCATAAAAATATTTTAGATGTGAACTATTAATATAATCTTCAATTTATATATTCCATTTGGACTTACTGTTTTCTTTGTAAATATAAACAGCTGTCATTTTCTAAAGGGAAGGTACATCTTGAATGGAAAGACTTTAAAGCTGTCTTTACTACGTTATACAGCCCTTTCCTACAAGAAGCATTGCCTGAATACTCATGCCTTGGCCAGCTGGCTCAGCTACATGGTCCTTCCTGTTCACACTGGGCAGAGGGCATGGGCAAAGTCTCAAGGTGGGCCAATCAGGAATATTCTGAGGTTTCTGCTAGAACTGCTTGGTCCAAAGTGCTTCTTTATGCTGGGAGTGCTAAGCCAGGATCACTGAGCCTGGGGCAGCGGTGGGACCTCTCTGCTCCCCTACGGGGAGAGTCTGAGACTACCCAGGCAGCACCAAGCAGAACCAAGGGCAGCTGGGCCTTTGTTGTTTTACATGTTCCATTAAACTCACATTAGGTGGCCTTCAATTTCCTAACGGGTTTCAGGCACACGTTTGCAAACCACTCTTTTCTGGAAAAGGGATGACATGGAGGTGAGTCTAGTGTTCCTCTGGTCACCCCCAAACACAACATACTCCATGAACTAGTGGTCTGCAGCACTAATGCTCCTACGGCTACTGTCAGACAGCTGGGCAAACCTGAGATGCCCCCTTCCTTATGTCCCTGTTCTGACCAATTGAGACAGACCCAAGGACATACCTTCAGCCTGTCAGCAGATTCTCTTGCTCCCACCTTCAAAATATTCCAACAGTCAATTGGCTCTCCCCCTGCACTGCCAACCTCCTCTGAGCCACAATCACACCCTTCTTAACAGTGGCCTCCCTGACAGTCCCTGCTCCCCTCCTGTCTGTGTTCAACATAGCAGCCAAGTAACCCTGAGGTCAAACCGTAACACACTTCTGTACCAAGCCCTGCTTATCTTAGGCTGAAAGGCAATGCGTTACCAGCGGTCTCATGTACAGCTGCACACAACTGGATCCTCCTTTGCCCTGTATCTTCCAAACTTGACATCCTCTTCTACCACTCTCCCCCTGTACCCACATGCTCAGCCAATGAACAATCTCCTGGCTATTCCTGGAACACACCAAAAGTGCATGTGCCTCAGGGCCTTTGCATGTGCTATTTCCTCTGCTTGGAACTTGCACCAGATGGAGCTCATTTGGTTTCCTCCTTCTTTAGGTCTTTGCTCAAGTATCATATCCCAGTTAGGCCTCCCTTGACCACTCTGAACAGCCAGGCCCTGCAAGCCTCCCACCCCCACAGACTTAGTTCTCGCCATTACACACTGAATACCATCTTAGAAATCGCATGTTATAGTTGTTTGTTTTGTTTACTGCCTGTCTCCTCCACTAAAAGTAAGGATTTTTACTGTCTTGCTCACTTTTGTGTCACCACTGCATACAATAGGGGCTCAGAAAGAATTTAGTAAATGGATAGGAGAGGGAGAGATGAAATACGACACCTGTTTCTTACTGGTAAAGCCTGTTGGGTAAAGGGCAGAGGCCTCCTATGTTAGCCTGACAGGTGAAGGTAACCAGCCTCACCCACTCAGTTCTATTGGCGGAGGTGGTATAGCAGAAAAAACACAACTTCCGCACAGAGGCTGCAGGCTGCTTCCCGTGAGAGCGGTGAGAGCCAGTTGAAGGATAATCACAGCAGGATGGCTCATAGTCGGCCATTTTTATCTCACATGTATTAAAAGCCACACCATATGCTACATGTTTTCCTATCATCTAGTTTAATTTTTGGCAAGGGGCTATAACAATTTTAAGGTAAAGAGGAATAGTTAAATGTCTACAACCAAGTAAAACATCATCCCAGAAAAAGGGGAAACACTATGGAACTTATTAACTCATTTCATAGTTCAGAAACTAAAGTTCAAAGTGGACATGGAATTTGAATCCAGCAAGCAGCAGAGCTGGGCTCTCAACTAGGAACTCTCTGATTCTCAAGGAAAAGCCTTTTTGGTACTAAATGCCAGATGCTTACCCTCAGTGCCTCGACCTCAATAGTGGCTCTGGCCTGCTGTCGTCTTCCAAAGACAAGAGGTTCTCCCAGGTGGCAAGACTAGAAACCCTCCAGCCATCTCACCTTCCTGAATGCAGAAGCCACGGGCTGCCTCGCTGGCACCAGGCCCCACACGCACTGTCCAGGTGCTGCCTGGCTTACTCACCTCCAGTAAACGAGCACAGCGATGAGAAGGATGAGGCACACGAAGGTCAAGGCTGATACCACAATCAGAGGGATGATCCACTCCATCCTTCCTGGGGCAGGACGGCTTATCATTCCAGAAGTGTTCTTTTCT
This sequence comes from Nycticebus coucang, assembly GCF_027406575.1. Classification (NCBI taxonomy): domain Eukaryota; kingdom Metazoa; phylum Chordata; class Mammalia; order Primates; family Lorisidae; genus Nycticebus; species Nycticebus coucang. The sequence continues at coordinate 37,156,428 of NC_069787.1, forward strand.
GCAGCAAAGAGAAATCATCCCGGTCAGAGGTCAGAAGAGCTGAGCAGCCAGAGTATGGTGTGGTTTCTGGAGAACTGGGCCGCCTGCTCAGCAGGTCCCATCACTCCCATGACAGGAGGGGCAACGTGCAGCCCTCACTATTTCCTGCCCCGTCCCAACCCAAACAAGACCTCTTTCATTCAGTAATGGTCAGTGCAATGGATCTGCAGACAGAGTTCAAGATGTGCTGTAAAGAGCAATACAGAAGACACTCCAAGTACGTTACCAACCCACAGGGGCCCCAGGATGTTCTAATGACAGGGGCTCAAGTTTCAACAAGGATCAGGGGTGCAACAGCCACTGGAGAGCTCCTTGGGTTCCCCAGTGTGAGAGCAGGCATGATAGGTTTTACCAGGAGAACCTGGAGGACCGGCTGGGACAGCAGTGGCCATCTAGTCACTGTGGCTAAGCAGCCAATACCCCTTCCTGCACTAACTATACCCCAATTCTGCTTTGGGAAATCACCTCCCTCTCTCTAACAGCCTTAGTGGGACAGCCATCTGAGCATGGGGCTTCCCGCTCTGCTGGCCAGGAGGGGGTGCAGGACTCAAGCCTGGGCCATGGAGTTGTCACCCGGCACTTTCAGCCAGTGACTTCAAGACAACATAGCACACCCTATAGGAGTGCCACGCGCTTCTGCTCAGCAGGTCCCATCACCCAGGCCCCAGAGGTCCTGTTTTTCCTCAAATCTCATTCTCTAACTTTTCCTTCAAACACCTCGCCTACCCCAGATCCTTCTAAAAGCTTCTAAGACAACTGGAGACAAAGAGCCATGCCTGCCCCTGCACCCAGCACACACCTGCTTCTAAACAGCAGCCAAAATCTAGGGCTAAGAGGGCAACTGCAGGATGGTTCTGGTCAGCCCATTGCTCTTACCTGGGCAGCTTCTTCCTGTAACTCTCTGGGCCCCACCCCGGTACCTTCAGGAGTCCCTGGGACCCTCAGCAGGAGATCCTTGTCCCTCCTTCAGTTGCAGACAAACCTGGAAAGTGCCCGGTGGCCCAAATGAAATGAAGCTCAGGTGCAGGGCTGGGGCTGGGAAGGGCAGGTGGACAGAAGCAATGACAGGAGGTGGGCAGCGAGACAGCAATGGGTAACTGTGACCGCAGGAAAAAGCCCCTAGAAAAATCCAAAGCTGGCTACAGGCTGACTTGTGCTAAGGATTCAGCAAGGATTCCTCCTGCTCTGCAAAAACGAGGTCAGTGTTGAGCCAGCCTGGAGCATCCCTCTGCAGGACGGACTAAACGCGGAGCTAATCAGGCTGGGTTTCCAGGTGAGAGAAGGTGGGCTAAGTAGGGAAGAAATAATTGGCCTTGGGAGCAGATTTTTAAAGAGGCAAGACTCCAAAGTCCCAAAAATAGTGTGTTAGAATGCATTTCCCCGGGTTTCCTCCAATGTACTTCACATCGATCACCTCCTTTCTTTGAGGCACAGGCCTGAGAAACAGGTGGGGTCGGATTCGTCCCAGCCCACAGGTAAGAAGACAGAGTCCAGCAGGTGAAACCACCACAGAGCACTCTGCTGTTCATGAAGTGCCTCCTAGCTATGGCAGCCCATGTCTCTTAACCCTTGCTCTGTTTTTCATTAGATAGGTATCTGCCAAGGCCCTGCTGTGCACCAGGGATGGGGCTGAAGCTGTACGTCAGACTGGAGCAACACTATGCCCACGGGGCAGGGATCATCCAAAGGGACTGAGGTGGGCACAAGGACAAGGTATTAGAGCACAATGAATGTGGGACCAACGGAGACCCAAGGGGCTCCAGCTGAAGAGCTACCCATGGCAAGGGTTCCAGAGGGCTCCCCGCTTCCTGGGGGTTTAGGGCAAGTTCTGAAGGATGCATGGGAGTTGACTGGGTTAAATGCAAGGAAGATTTGTGTTCTAGAAGGAGAAAATTGTCATCAGTAGAAGAATGACGGGGGGGTGGGGGGAGATCAAGATAGGAAGATAGAGAATCAGGAAACAGATCAGCCAGAGCCATGAGAGGCTGAATTAAGGGAAGAGGCCTTAGTACTTAAGGGGACTGCAGGGTTTTAAACCTGAGCCGGGACAGACGTGCATTCTTGCCCTGGACACAATGCTTCCCTTGCAAAGCTCTGCTGGCTGGAGGGACCTGAGTTGCAAATGAGAATCATTTGTGGGGCCTCAGCCAGGCAATTATTTGGCTGGCAGTGGGGGTCTCTCCAAGACCTTGAGGTCTGTTAATGGAAAAATATCAGGAAGGTTGACATTATAGGCTACGTGTTCAATTAACTCAGTCTCCACCCTGAGAAGCCTTGGGGTACTGGAGGGGCTGTCTTATTTGTCTCCTTGTTCTTTACAGAAAAGAATTCTTGGCTATGCTACTTCCCAGAACGCAAACTCATGTCCTTTTCATCCTAAACCACTGAAAAGGACTCTTGGCCAATGTGGTTCCTCACACTTACATTCCTAAACAGTTACTAGAAATGCCAGCTCCATGTATTTCTGCCATCCTGAAACCAGTAAACAGTGACTACTCCAGAATTTCTGGGCCTTAGGAGGGGCTGAGGAATGAGCAGCTGGTTGTGACGATCAATGGCACATTACTTCGTTCCTGAATCCATGTGCATCTTTCTGTAGTTTGTGTCTGTCCCTCCCTCCTCCTCCACAAAGTGAGTGTTCTAAGTTTTCATCAGATTGTCAGAGAGGGTGCAGGCCCCAGAAAAGGCTGTGAACCACCCTTACGGCCACTATGAGCCACTATGGCCTCCTTATTGATGGAGGAGGGAATGGAGGTGCAGAAGACGAAGGTCTTGACGTCACAGCTGCCCGGGTTAGAGCCGGGCTCTCATTCGCATGACTCTGAGTCATTTCCCTGTCAAGTCGTGGGGTTGAACACCCTCAGAAATCCCATCGGGGACAGTTCCCAAATGGTGGTTTCTGTGGAGATCTCAGGTGTCAGTAAGTTGCAGGGAGTGGGAGACCTAAGGAAATTATTGTGACAATGATTTCACTTGGACCTCAACTCATGCGGGGTCCTTTCTACAAAGGCCAGGCCAAAGTAGGGCTGCACTCTATTTCCATGCGGGCGTGACAAAGTTGGTTTCATTTTCAAATTCATAGTGTTGCTTTGTCTGTGGTTCCAGAAGCCTGAAATTAGATTCCATTTCCAGGTGATCACATGAAATCTGTTCCTGTCACTGTCTTGAGGGGGTTCCTCATGGCCTCCAGCTAACCCAAGTTCCTGAACAAGCTCCTTGAGGAATGGGGCCGTCCACCCCACCCTGTGTTCCAGCCACTCACCCGATCAGAGCCCATTCTGGGCCACGGCTCCACCTCTTTTCCCTGACCTCTGCTGTTCCCACTGGCGGAATCCCTTTCCCGCCTGACCCTGAAAGCTTTTTCTGGTCCTCCGATCCTGGTTCATGTGCTGCCTTCTCTGTGAGGTCTCCCCAAGCCCTCAGTTGGTGCCACCTCCAAAGGCAGAGTTAGAACTGCAGATTCATATCCTGCCCTGCCACTTTCCATGTGACCTTTAGTCAATAACTTAAACTCATTTGAGCCAGGAGTTCTTAATCTATAAAATGGAAGAAAAAGAACCTACTTTATAGAACTGCTGGGAAAATTCAATGAGAAGATGCATGTAGAATGCTTAGAAATATCCCCGACAGTAAGCAAATGCTAACAATACTATCATCATCGTGACCACTGTCATCATCATCTCATATTGCTCTTACTGTACACATCATACTCAACTATAATTTCTCCTTGATTACAATAGGTCCCCAAAGGCTGGGCTGATTTCCATCTGCATATGGAAGACCCGTCATAAATCTGTGCCTCCTATAAGCTTGGCAACTCAGGGCAAGTGATCTGTCCTCTCTGAGTCTGTGTCCTCCGTAAAGGTAAATAACACTATAGCCTACTGCACGGCATCAGTATGCCATGAGTTAGTACCTACAGAACATTTAGAATGGGCTGGGTGTGGTGGCTCATGCTTGTAATCCTAGCGCTCTGGGAGCTCAGGAGTTCAAGACCAAATTGAGCAAGAGTGAGACCCCATCTCTACTAAAAATAGAAAAATTAGCTGGGTGTTTCGGCACGTGCCTGTAGTTCCAGCTACTTGGGAGGCTGAGGCAAGAGGATCACTTGAGCCCAAAAGTTTGAGGTTGCTGTGAGCTATGATGCCATGGCACTCTAGCCTGGGGCAATAAAATATCTGAGAGCATAAGTGGCAGTCACACAGAACTTATGACATGCTGGGCATCAATCAGCACAGGGGCTGCCTGTGATGAGATGGCTGGTAAAGTGCTAGTACTTCAGAGTTTGCCCTGAGACCAGAAACAAACACTCATCTGCTGGCTGACTCATTCTGTGGCCCTAATAAAATAGTGAACCCCTAGGAGCACACAACACACTGCCTGGCAGAGCAGACGCTTTCCTCCCCCTGTGCTCCCAGTCCCCCAAGAACACTCCCCAGGCCTAGAGCTCTAGACAGCAGAACACGCTATAAACCTTTCAGTGCTTCTGAGGGATATGCCACAAGGTTACGATCCTGTATTCTGGAGTCAGGCAGACCTCCAGGTCTCTCTCACTGTATGGCCTTGATTAAGTGGCTGCTCACTTCTGAGGCTCTGGGCCCTCCACTGCCAAACAGGGCAGAAGACAACACGTGCCTCTTAGGAGCATCATAAGGATTAAATGAGATATGCTATATAAAGCAGCTTGTGTCAGTTACAGACGCATGACTTACAGGGTCATATGCAAAATGAAATCATGGGGCCCCTTGTTCAAAAATCATTAAAGAGGCATAGCACAGTGGCTCATGCCTGTGATCCTGGCACTCTAGGAGGCTGAGGCTGGTGGACTGCTTGAGCTCAGGAGTTCGAGACCAGCCTGAGCAAGAGCAAGACCCCATCTCTACTGAAAACAGAAAAACGAGCAGGACTTTGTAGTAGGCACCTGGAGTCCCAGCTACTTGGGATGTTGAGGCAAGAGGATCACTCAAACCCAAGAGTCTGAGGTTGCTGTGAGCTATAATGACGCCATAGCACTCTACCCAGGGTAACAGAGTGAGACTCTGTCTCAAAATGTATATGAGAGTTTCAAGTGCTGTCATTATGATAAGACTAGACCCTCCCAATTGTGAGGAGCAGCTTCTCAGAATTTCTCTTCAAACCTAGCTATCTCCTGAAGGGGCCAGCAGAACTGGGCTGCCCTGTTGCTAGAGGGTTTGCTTCCCTCCACCATGCCCAGATTCTGACACCAATATAATCGTAGGAGCTCTGGGTTGGTACAATGCCTCCTCTTCATCCCTGGTTCATCCAGAGGATACAGTTTCCCCAGCGGGACAAGCTTTTCCATGCCTGCCATGACTTGTGAACTGGCAACCCACAGATGTATTTGGTTTGATAACTCGCTCCCAGTAATTGTTTTTTAATTATAAGTTAGTTGCCATCATTTAATTAGCAGAAGAGTGCATATAAAAATCAGCAATGGAAGCTTCTACTAGGAATGCTGAAGGCTGGCAACAAACGCCTGAATTCCCATGTGGTAAATATCAGCTGGAACCAAGCAGCACAGGCCCTTCAGATGGGGCATGTCTCACTGGTTTGCCACAGGCCTCACTACTCCCTAATGTCCGTGCCAGACCCACTTTCCTCACTCCTGGGCTCCTACTGTCAGCTCACTCTAGACAGCCAAATTTTCAGTCCCTGGGATGACAGTTTGATTCAATGAATCAGCAGAACACCACTAACTTGGGTCTTTAAAAAGAGCTCAAGCTCAAAAGCAAAAATCATGGTTTAATAAATTCCTGACCATGATCCTGATTTTTATCCATTAACTTGGCTCAGGAGGAGAGGCTATTTCCATACAAAGCAGCTTTCTCCAATTCATTTGTGAAGAAAGCTTATTTTTTGACTAGAGACTAATCATGCTGTTGCTCTGCCCACATTACATGGTCCATTCTCCTCGATGAACATGGACCCTTCTCTTAGCCTTTCCTGAGCTAAATCTTGCTGATCTGTGTGCAGAGGAGGAGTATGAGAAAGGGGCTGTCAAATAAATCCTCACTGCTTCCCCCATGGATGTGATGTGCAGATGAACGGCCACTAGAAGGTCAGAAGATGTGAGGACAGCCAAGGCCTGGACTCAGAGAATGAGCCTGCTTCAGAAATGTCTCCCAAACGAAACGTGGAGCCAGATGCTAACTAACGCCCTCTGGGCAGACTCGGGCGGGCGGTAAGGTTTAATGACTTCCCCATGGCCTTTCTTCCACCCAGTCTTTATTTCAGCACCCAGCAGCATCTGAGTAAAGTGGCTCCATTCTGCTTTTTAAAAAAATAAAAAAAAAAAAAAAAGAAAAGAAAAACAGTTTTCAGTGGCATATGTCATCACTGAATTAATGCTGTTTGCCTTTTACTGGCTTGGCTCTCATCCCAGTAGAAGCAAATAAAAACGGAGTACAATGTACTATAAAAGCTACAGGCGGCGACGTATCAGATGGACCCATGTGAAACGCCTCCTACCTTCCAGTAAGGGCTGAACTTCTGCCACAGGATGAGAACCCCTCCGTGTCCAGATTAAGAGCAAGCTTGGGTCTTAGAAACCATTATTAGGAGGAGGGAAAGGCAAGATTCTTTCATTTGCAAGAAGGATGAAGAGAAGGACAATCTGTCTACTCAGAGATTTAGGGCCTGTTCTCATCATGGCTGACGTCACCAGGTTTGTCCTGAGTATCATCCCTCCTTAAAAACCTCCTGCCTCTGTGAAATTAGGGTGGCTGTTTTGTTGTTTTAAATTGTGGTTAAAACAACATGTAACACAAAATCTACCATCTCTTAACCACATCTAGGTATATGGTTCAATGACTTTAAATATATTCACATTGTCATACAACCGACCTCTAGAAATTTTCCGTCTTGCAAACCTAAAACTCTATAGCCAGTAAACAGCTTTGCATCCCTCCCTCCGCCGGCCACTGGCAACCACCATCCTTCCTTCTGTTTCTATGCTAGGCACCTTATGTAAGTGGGGTCATGCAGTATTTGTTTTTGTTCTGTTTTGTTTTTGGTGATTGGCTCATTTGAGTTAGCTTAATGTCCTCAAGGTTCACCCATGTTGTAGCATGCACCAGGATTTCCTTTCTTTTTAAGGCTGAACAGTGTTCCATTCTATGTGTGGTATGTATGATCTACCACACTTGATTTGTCCATGTATCCCGTGCTGAACACTCAGGTTGCTCTGTTGGCTGTCATAAATAATGCTGCTATGAACACGGGTGTACAAACAACTCACAGAGATCCTACTGTCTATCCTTCTGGGTAGATAGTTGACCCTTGAGCACTGCAGGAGTTGTGATTCAAGTCAGAAATCCATATATAACTTCTGACTCCCCCAAAACTTTGCTATAAACAGGCGATTAACATATATTTTGTATGTATGTCATAATTATTATACCCTGAATTCTTATAAAGAAGTAAGCTAGAGAAAAGAAAATGTTAAGCAAATCGTTAAGGAAGAGGAAATATATTTCCTATTCACGTAAGTGGAAGAGGTCATTACAAAGCAAGCCATCTTCATGCTGAACAGGCCCAGGGGGAGGAAGGGGAGGGGTTGGTCTTGCTGTCTCAGGGGTGACAAAGTGGGGGAAGATCTGTGTCTAACTGAATCTGCACAGCTTGAGCCTGTGTCATTCGAGAGTCAACTATACACCCAGGAGTAGAACTGCTAAGTCATATGGTAATTCTATTTTCAGTTTTTTGAGGAATTGCCATACCATTTTCCACAGCGATGACACTATTTTATATTCCCACTAACAATGTCCAAAGGGTTCCCATCTTTCCACATTTTTACCAACACTTATTTTCTCTCTCTATATATATATTTTTTCTTTCTTTTTTTGGATAGTAGCAATCCTAACAAGTGTGAAGTGATAAAGTAGCTGTTTTTTGTGTTGTTTTTTTTTTTTACTACAAGGCCACAACATTGCCCTTTATTTTTCTGGAGTCCTGATATTACCTCAACTACCATTGCAGAGGAATGATTGTTGGTTAGTTACAAATACTTATATTCTCCTGCGGCAGGCCACTGTGTTGACACTTGTGGGCTGGATCAGAGTGTCACTGTTTTCCATTCATCCCATGGTCTGGGGTTCCTGTGAGTTAAGTGCTCCTTTACTGATTCACAGAGAGCTTGATTTGCCAGACTCAAACAATCAAATGATGGTCTGTCATCTCTATTTCAATTAGGTGTTGGGAAATTCAGAGTATTTGATAAATCCTAATTTAATCCCAGGCCCCATAAATACAGCAAGTCCTACCCTACCAGTCGGTCACCACACACACTCAGCTGCAGCACCACATGGCTGAAGTCAGTGAGGGACAAAGGCTGTACGCCCACCTTTCCTCCAGTACACCACCCCCTACAACTGGAATTCTTGCTTCTAACCTCTCTGGAAACCTATTTGTCCTTGGTGGGTTCTGGTTTTTTACACCAAGAGATTTACAACCTGTCTTAGTGCAAAGATTACTCAGTGGGGAACAGAAATTTCCAAGGACCCAGATACTTTTAGGCAGGAATCTAAACCATACAGGCTGCTGAATAATCCCTTCAAGACACCCCAGGCTACTTCCTATGGACATGGCAGGAAAAAGACAGCTCAGTGCGAGAGGCAGGCAGAATTATAAAGAAAATGTCTCTAAAAACAAACCTGAAAACAAAACTATCCCTGGACTTTTCTGAAAGTCCATATAAGTGCTCCCAATATTATTTATTTTAAATAAACTTTGCTATAAGATTCCCAGTAGGTATTGCATTCATGATTTCTGCCCTATGTTTATGACACTGAACTATGACTTATTTTTGTTTTTAACTACTCCTTTCTTTCCTCTCAAGTAAATTTTAAAAATGAAATTTTAGGCTGTGCATGATGGCTCACGCCTGTAATCCTAGCAGTGTGGGAGGCTGGGGAAGGTGGATTGCCTGAGCTCAGGAGTTCGAGACCAGCCTAAGCAACAGCTCTAGTGAGAGCCCATCTCTACAAAAGATAGAAAAACTAGCTGGGTATTGTGAGGGCACCTGTAGTCCTGGTTATGCAGGAGATTGAGGCAGGAGGATCACTTGAGCCCAAAAGTTTGAGGTCGCTGTGAGTATAATGCCAAGACACTCTCCCCACGGTGACAAAGTGAGATCCTGCCTCAAAAAACAAACAAGGGCAGTGCCTGCGGCTCAAAGGAGTAGAGCGCCAGCCCCATATACCGGAGGTGGCGGGTTCAAATCCGGCCCCGGCCAAAAACTGCAAAAAAACCCCCCCAAAACCTCTCCAAAACCAACAAACAAAAAAACACCCAAATCTTATTATTACTACTCTAAATCAGGGTTTCTAAAACTTGGCACTGTTGCCATCTGAGACCAGGTGATTCCTCGTTGGGGGGACAGCACTATCCTGTGCACTGGAGGAGGTTTGGTGGCATCTCTGGCCTCTATCAAATAGAGGACAGGAGCAATCCCCACCTTAGCTGTGACTAGAAAAGTGTCCCCTGATACTGCCAAGTGTTAGTGGGGAAAGGATAGATTTGCCCTGGATTGATGAACCTCTGCCATAAATGGATAGTTGGTCTCCTTTCAAAAGCGTACATTCAGATAGTCACTTAATATGTCATCCTAAATCATCTGTGTTGCTCCCTCTGGAAACCAGTGCCAAAGCCAAGAGGAAGGTGGCATCACTTGGTTTGGGGCCCCGTCTTGCTATGTGCTGTGTGGCCCTGGGTCCATTCCTCGGCCTTCAGTTTCCCCACTGGTATAGCAGCAACAATGACAGCACGGGCTCCATGGGAGAGCTGCAGGATCAGGGACATGCTCAGAGCTGGCACAGAGCAAATGGGACAGGTGATACTGTTATTTCTATAATCTAAGGTTTTCAACTTGGATTCCTTAAAGCCTGAAAGTTCAAAAGACACATAGCAATGTCAGGTTTTGCCCAGCGGAGTAGGGTGGCTGGAGGTTAGCACTGTCCACTGTGGCTCAAAGCAGAAAAGCAGCCCAAAGCCTCTAACTCTATCCATTCTTAGCTCATGGGCCACGCAAAAGCGGGCCATGGGCTGGAGGTGGCCTGGAGGCTGGACCCTGGAACTGGACTCTCCCTTTAGCACCTGGTTAGGGCTGACCCAGAAGAGCCAGGCACTAAACCCTCAGGGATGAATGTTCATATATTGGGCTTCTGAAAAAGACTGAATCTGGAAAAAAAAAAACAAAAACAAAAGTTTCCCTGATTTAAGGAAACCAAAATGGAAAACCTTAGTCCTAAGTGACAGGTGTATAGACTATGCCCACTCTGAGATGTTTTTGCTAGAGCATGCTGTCCTGAACACAGCCCAGAACATTTTATTGATGCATCCAATGGCTTCCGGGTCTGCCCCCACATTAAGGCTGTGGCTCCCGTGGGAGGGACCATATGCCGGATTTCCACATAGTGCATATCCAGCTGAGGGTTTTGCACTGAAGAGACGGGAGCAAAAAGCCTGGTGAGAGGTGGCGACTGAATTTGGGCCACAAATCTCCCTGGGAGGCTTCCAGGGCAGTTGCAAGTACAGCAATGGGTACTTCAGCAGAGGCCAAGCGTAAGTGCTTTCTACCTGGCCTGGGGGGGTGTTTAGTTTGGCACATGTTTAAAAAGAGAGAGAATTTTTTTTTTTTAATTTTGAACTAAAAATTGGGAGATTCTGGCCAAAAATCTGGATTTCAGACTCACTGGCAATAATGAGTTGGAGCTGACGTAGGCCTCTGTAGAAAGAACGTATGCTCTCTAATTTGCTGCAGTCCTTAACACTCCCTAATGTCTAACACCTGGTTCTTTGTTTGTACCCACCCCCCCCACCTGACTTCTGCAGGTGTCTGAAGTTTCCACTATTTTACGGAAGGATTCCCCTCTTCACTGAGAGGTAACGCTAAAGCTACTACTTGTATAGTACTGGAAAGGATGTTATCAAACATCAAAGGAAAGTAAACAAGCCTTTTTGAGATACTTGTAAATTCATAGCATACTTTATAACTTTAAACATTATCACTTTTTCTCAGAAACTAAATATTGATTAAAATAGTTGTTTTTACTTAGTGTGCAGAAAAAAATGGTGGAACAGATTTAAACAAATGTACATTCAGAATCTTTAAATTAAATCACCTCTAACATTAAAAAATGATGTTTTTACTAAAAAAAGAATATCAAAAGCCTGCCACAGTGGCTTATGCCTATAATCCTAGCACTCTGGGAGGCCGTGGTAGGTGGATTGCTTAAGCTTAGGAGTTCAAGACCAGCCTGAGCAAGACCAATACCCTGTCTCTACTAAAAATGAAAAACTGAGGCAAGAGGATCACTGGAGCCCAAGAATTTGAGGTTGCTGTGAGCTATGATGCCATGGAACTCTACCCACTCAGGGCTTTCTCAAAAAAAAAGAATATCAGGCTGGAGGGGGTAGATGAGAGAAAGGATGGGATGGATGGAAGAAAAATGAAACCTTTGGGGGATCTTGGATGGAGGTGGGCTTTGCTGTTTTTACCTTTGAGTTACTCACATCCTTTATTAACCACCAGGCACACATGTATGTCTGCTTAAATGGGAATCAGCAGGCTCAGCACCTGTAGCTCAGTAGCTAGGGTGCCGGCCACATACTCCAGGGTTGGCAGGTTCAAACCTGGCCCAGAGCCTGCCAAACAACAATGACAACTATAACAAAAAGCAGCCGGACATTGTGGCAGGTGCCTGTAGTCCCTGCTACTTGGGAGGCTGAGGCAAGAGAATTGCTTAAGCCCAAGACTTTGAGGTTGCTTTGAGCTGTGATGCCATGGCACTCTACTGAGGGCAACATAGTAAGACTGTCTCAAAAACAAACAAACAAAAAAACAGGAATCAGCAAATGATGGCTCGTGGGCTAAATCAGGCCCACTGCCTGTTTCTGTAAACAAAGTTTTATTGAAACACGATCATGTCACTCATTCATGTATCATCTAGGGCTGCTTCCGTGCCACGCGTCAGAGCTGAGCAGTTGTAGCTCTGCCCTGGAATGCTGAATTATTTACTATCTGGCCCTTTGCTGAAAGAGCTTGGCTCATCTCCAGCTTCAGTGATCACCACCACTGCTTTCAAAACTTGCAGTGCCTGAAGTTCTGAAGGAAGAGCCTTTTTGGCTGAAGCAGCAGACCTTCCTGTTAGCTACAGGTGGTGAGGGAGCAGCTCCAACCTACCAGTGCTGGGGGTGGGCTAGAAGTCATGGAGGTCATTTTTAATGGAAAGTAGCTAGGAACCATTGTCATCATGTCCATGGGTGCCATTATTATTGTGTGTCATTTGGGTGCTGAGATCTCCTCCTTCCTTGTCAACAACAGCAAGGGTGACTCTGTTCATCCAGACCACCTTCTTCATTAAGGGCCATCATTACTCGCACTTACAGCTAAGGACACTGGACAAAGACTTGCTTGAGGACTCTGAGTAAATATAGTACAGAGCTTTCTGGGTTGATCTGATCCCAAAAGCCACTCTGCCAAGGTTGTAGATGCTTTTGGAAACTTGAAGCCTCGAAACTTAAGACCCACACTCCCCATCCCGGGTCCTGGGAGTCCCCAAGGTTCACTCTTCTCCACTTTCCCAGCAATCTGGAGACACTGCCAGCAATAACTCTCTTCCACTTATCTGGAGCAATGCCAGGCCCTGCCTCTTTCCTGTCTCTCAAACTGAAATAATCTCAGCCTAAACTCTTAGCAGCCATATTTTTCAGGAGTGTAGTCAAAGAAATACCTAGAGAAGCAGGCTGGTAACACAACTTTGCTAGAGCCCTGACTCAAGAGGCTGACCTGCTCAAGCTCACAGATGAATTCCAAGTCTATCATCTGTCTTTGGAGGAAACGCACAGGCCGCCTTCACCACTGCTTCCTGACGGGGCTCTGTGCACCCACCCTTGCCTTATCTGTCATCTCTGCGCAGGGGCCCGAGTGATCTTTCAAAAGTGTTCTGAGAGTAGTTTGGGGGAAAGATATACAACACAACTGAGCTACTTTCAGATGAGCAGCTCCCGTTCTGAGATCTACCATTGGTTTGCCATTTTAAGTAGAGTCAAATCCTCAGCAAGCCCAGTGAAGCCCATCCTGATCTGAGCTCTGCCAATCTGTGAATTCAGCCCCACCATTCCCATTCACTCTCTGTGGACTAACCACACTGGCCTTCTGATAGCTTCTCAACTGATCCAAATCCATCCCCACTTTAGGGTCTTTGGACCTGCTGTTCCCACAACCTGGAATGCCCTTCTGTCCATTTTTTTTTTTTTTTTTTTTTGACAGAGTCTCACTCTGTCACCCTGGGTAGAGTGCCGTGGCTTCATAGCTCACAGCAACCTCAAACTCTTGGGCTCAAGTGATCTTCTTGCCTCAACCTCCCAAGTAGCTGAGACTACAGGTATACCCCACCACAACACCTGGCTAGTTTTTGGAGACAGGGTGTCCCTCTTACTCAGGCTGGTCTTGAATTCCTGAGTGCTAGGATTATAGGTGTGAGCCATGGTGCCCAGCCTCCTTATGTGCACCCTTGTATGGCCAGCTCCTTCTCACTACTTGGGTCTCTGCACAAAGGTCATGCTTGACCACTCAGAGCTATGCTGTTCCCCTCCTCAATTTGGAGCACTTAAAGCTATTAAAAGGCATGCATTTGTTTACTGGAATATTCTCAATCTTTCCCCCCACTGAATACAAACCCCAAGAGAACTGAGGTCTGTGTTGATCCGTGTTCTATTCCCAATTCCCAGCCTGGGGTCTGTTATGGTACCCCATAAATATTTCCTTAACATCTTCATAAGAAATTCAACATTTTCACACCAATTCTCAGAAGAAATGTCACTGTTCATATAGAAATAGCTTCCCAAGTGGCCCCATGTTGCCTTCACTCAATTCTGTAACAGGCTACTCTGCATCTTTCCCCCAAACCACAACAAAACTGAGCAACATCACGGGAGACCCCCCCACTTCAAAAAATTAGTTCACACCAGATTTAAGAGCAAAGTAATTCAAAACATGAAAATTTATTCTAAGTTGTATCTTAACATACGAGATCTCAGCTTTAGATGAATTTTAATGTTTACAAGTGCAAAAGCAAATAAATATTTACCAGTTGCTTTTTTTTTTTTTTTTGCACTCTTATAACTCCACAACAGCTTAGATGCAAAAAAAATTGTTGCTAAACATCTTGGAGTCTGGCAAAATGAAGAATTTCTTATTAAGAAAACCCCTCACAACAATAACAACCCCTCGTGTTTATGTCTGCCTTACAGAAACCATCAGGATGGCTCATCAGGATTTGAGCAGAAGACAGAGCAACAAATTTGCTACTGGTAGGGTGAGATGAGGACCCTGGCCTCAGTGTCTGTGAACTGGCCCATGCACATGGCAATGGGAGGGCTGGGACGGACGCCCACCTTTCTTGGGCAAGGACTGTGGGCTCACACTAGTTCTCCCCAGGCCCAGGCTTTTCATTCTTTAGGTTTCAATGTAAATGTCACTTCTCTAGAGTGGCCTCTCTCAGTTCAGGTAGGTTCCTGTCCCTCTCCATAATTTTCTTGGACGACCTTGGTTACGTTATGTACCTTTCTTCCTTAACCATCTCACACTCAAAGCTTCACTTAGCTAGCTGGCTTATTGGCCAACCATCTACCGAGCCTGCTTGTTTTCTAACATTCCTGCTGCTCAACCCACCGGCCTGTGCTCCAGCTAGCTGCCGTCCCTCACCCCTTGGCCTTCCCCTTTATACTGTGACACCTAAGAGGCAGGGAGTATGCTCCCCGGGGACACCACCTCACACAGTGCCTGGCACAACACTGGCTGAATAAATGAACGAGGAGTGAATTCTTAATGAATAAACTTAAGATCGATGCCTTTTAATTCATTTCTATCATTGTGTGATTGAAAATCCCAAGTTATTCTAAGGCAAGGAAACAAATACCAAAGAAAGACTTATTCTTGCAAAGGTAACAGCTTCTTAGAATAAAATAGGAAGACACATCCACAGACGCATGTGCGCAAACACACACACACACACTTGTGTGTATCCCTTTTATAGCAGGGACATACAGGATTCCAAGAATTTAAGCACTTGCTGAATCTTTACCTAATTTGTAGAAAAAGGTGAGAGCATCTACAGCAGCACAGAAGCTGAGTGAAGGCCAGCACCACTCACCTGGATGGACAGTGATAAATCTGCTATCCTCGGAAAATCGGTCCCCTCGGGGCTTTTTAGACGGCGAGTCCGGCCTCCTGGGATCACTCCCTGCATACTGTTCCTCTGTGACTGTAGGGGGCACTTGGGTGGAGGTGACCGAATCGGGGTCCAGATCTGGGTCAGCATCCCTCCTCTCCCCCGGCTGGTGTGTGGGGACAGCGGTGAGGCCTGGCCCCCGCCCAGGTATAGTCTGATGCCCCCTGTCCTGGGTAGTCCTGTTGGGAGACGAGGCTGTGGGGCTGGGCTGGGTCTGGCTCTGCTCCTGGGCGGCCTGGGTCGTCTCACTCTTCTCCTTCTTC
Organism: Nycticebus coucang; assembly: GCF_027406575.1. Classification (NCBI taxonomy): domain Eukaryota; kingdom Metazoa; phylum Chordata; class Mammalia; order Primates; family Lorisidae; genus Nycticebus; species Nycticebus coucang. The sequence goes on from NC_069787.1 coordinate 37,171,984, forward strand.
TCGGAGTCCTTCTCGCCCTCCTCCTCATGCTCCCGCTCACCATCCTCACTCTCACTCTTTTCATCTTTTTCCCCACCTTCCTCCGTGCCCTCGCTGTCCTTGGTTGGCGCTGAATCGCCGTCTGGCCCCAGAGAAGCCAAGGCTTCTGTGGTTGCGAGGACCGGCCTGCCCGCCTGCTTGCCGGCGGCAGCGGCTGTGGGCAGACGTGTGGGCCACACCGTGCTGGGGAAGGAGGAGATGCCACCGCCACCAAACCCCAGGCCGGCGAGAAGCGTGCTGGTGACCACTGAGGCCACTGTTGCCTGGCTGCCACTGGACGACGGGCCCATCCCAGTTGCCATGGAAACAAATGAGAAGGGGATGCCAGAGGACGTCCAGGTGGAAGATCCCGAACTGATGGGGGCCATGTCAGCTGAAGAGGCAGGAGGCGCTGTGGGCTGGATGGAGCCACCCGGAGGATGAAGAGGCAAGAAAGGACAAAGCAGAGACACGTCCCGATTAGCACAGGGAACAAGGCCTGGCTGTGGCCTCCAAGAATTTCACTCTTTTGTCCTATGGAGTTTCCCAAAGTACGCTATGCAAGTTCACATTTTAGATCTATGGGTGACCGACTCTTACTTCAATGATTTTGTAATGACTTTGAGCACATAAAAAGCAGTCTAGTGTATCAAACTCAAATTTTCACCGATACTACTCAAGTTGAGACAGGCAACACAAAAGTAAGTTGCCTTAAAGACAACAAATAAAAAATAAATTGGCAACATCAGTCATCTGTTCTTGGGGTGACACAGTCAGGATCCCCATGATTTCACATGTACCACTGATACTCAAGGAGAACCACCAGCTCTCAGGGCTGGGAAGACTCTGGGGGACCTGGTTCAACCCAACCCCATTATAGCGAGAAAGTGTGTGCGTCAGGAGGGAAAGCTGCCCACCCACATCTGCAGTGGCAGGTCAGACGCAAGAGCCACACTGCACTGCAAGCTCTGGGGCACCTGTTTACATCTCTGCGTCTCCTCGCTGAGTGCCACATAGTCACGGTACCCCTCAGGGTACCCCACGGTATCCTTGGGCTTATCCACAGCAAAATCCATGTCCATCTGGATGCCGAAAACATCAACAACAGTAACAAGAGTTTCACTTGACAAGTGTGACCTATTGCCAGGGCTTTCCATGGTCCCCTAGAGGCAGGAATGATAATCACCCCATTTTACCTCAGGAAAACTAAGGCACAGAGATTTTGAGGGGTATACCCAGGTGCATGGCTGGGAAGGCACAAATGCAGAGCTGCCTGGTCAGCTCTCTCTCCCCACCACACTAAACTGGGGCCGAATGTGGGAATCCATTCATATAAGGCATCTTGAGAAACAAGAAATATTGCTTTATCAGTTTAATTTTAGTTCTTGTAAGCTCATGAAGAGAATTCTGAAGTCCACTGCATCATCCCTATAGTTCAAAACGATGGCTAGAACATTTTGGGTTGCATACTTCATCTTCAAACTTTATAGTTTAAGGATAACCAAGTTAGCCAAGTTGAGTTCTGGGGGTGGTTTTTTTAAAATGCCAAAGACCACATAAGATAAGGCACTTGGTGTAGAGGGGTCAGACTGCCCGGGTGTGAGCTGATCTCTCACTTGCTCTCTGGGTTATGCTGGACATCTTACTTAACTCGCAGTTTCCTCATGCAAACCGGGAATAATAGTAACACTGACTTTGTGGGCTGCCTCATGGAGTAAATAATAAATCTGTGCCTGAAACTCAGGAAGTGCTTAGTGAACTATAGGCTATTGTTGCTTTCGGCATGGAGGTAATTAGTATTATAATTACTGGTTGTACCAAGAATGAGGACACTGAAATATTAATTCAGGCTCCAGAAATTTTCAGATCCATGTGCTTTTGGACAAGTGACAAGCTCTGAATTTTAGCATACATCAAATGAAGGGGTCGGACCAGATTAACTCTGTCATTCCTGCGCTGACTGCACAGATCATATCTAATTATAAATCTGGGGGACTTCTGCCTTGAAAAAAATCATATAATATAACCCTCTAACAGTGTTGCATAGCTTTTTCTCATATGGTAATGTGTTATAAAAAGTGAATAATGTAAATTTTTTCATTTTAACCTTGTCACACTGAGCAGTTTAACAATATTATAGTGCCACCTGGTGGTGACAGTTTTAATTGCATGCAAATTAACAGCCATGACAAAGCCCTTACCATTCCCTACTTACCACTCCCGTTTTCACAATTCTGGTCCCTTGGAATATTCGGGTGGTATTTGCTGAGAGACAAAAAAAATTACATTGTAAACAATAAAACCTTTTTGTTGTTTACAATTCCAACACAACTTTGCTCATGGACACAAATCTCAATTACCATGTAATTGTCACATGTCAAAATGTTACATCATTCTTCTCTAGATTTTTTCCCAATCATTTCAAAATGTAAAATGCTTCTTAACTTGTAAATCATACAAAAACATGCACAGAGCCAGACTTGACCTGGGGGCTGTTATTGGTTGATTCCTATCTGATTAACAATCTTTATTCAACTAATTTTACATGGTAACACTGTGTAGCTACTACCCATGTTAAGATATACTTTCCAGTGCTTTGAAGGAAAAAAGGTTTGCTTGTGCCTGCATATAATCAATAACTACCTCAACCCCAAAGGTAAACACTATTCTGACTTCACTCAGAGTTTTACCTATAATGGAATCACATCAGTCTATTGTTCCTGCTTTCTTATCTTTTTTGGTCCTAAGTTCTTGTATTATCCTTTTAGTGGTTCTAATATGCATCCTTAACTTACTAGAGTTTACCTTAAATTGGTACTTTAATTGCTTTGTAAAAATATAAGAAATATACAATAATTTGTTTGCCTCACCTTTTGTGGACTGCTGTGTGTGTGTGTGTATGTGTGAGTAGACTCATACAGTCTTGTTCTTATTTATTTATTTTGAAGACAGAGTCTTACTAATTAACTCTTGGCCAGGGTGGAGTACAGTGGTATGATTATAGCTCACTGAAGCCTTGAACAGCTGGGCTCAAGGGACCCTTCTGCTTCAGCCTCCTGAGTAGCTTGGGACTACAGGCATGTACCACCACACCTGGCTAATTTTTAAATTTTTTGTAGGCACATGGGAGTTGCTATGTTGCCCAGGCTAGTCTTGAACTCTTGGCCTCAAATGATTCCCCACTTCAGCCTCAAAGTGCTGAGATTATAGACAGGAGTCACTATGCTGAGGCCTCCAAAATACAACTTTGTTAAAAAGCCATAAAAACTGCTTCTTTGTGGAATTTCAAGAAACCAAAGCATTTCATAAACTAAATTTCTGCTTCTTATATATATGGCACTAAAAGATTAGCCAAAAATGCTAATTACCAAAATAAATAACACTTACAGCTGCTGTGATTTTTACCTAAACCAGAAATGGCAAGTGACCTACACATACTTTTGTTTGGCCTGCAAGTCTTTTTCTTTAACTGAGTTTGCCACCAACATTGTGAACAAGGGCCTTCATCTAAAAATCCTCACCTCCTGCTTATCTGAAAACTCACAATTGGGGCAAAACTTGGCTCACCTTCCCTCAGGGTAGCATTTGACTGGGACTGTCTGTCAGCCTGTTCAGGTGGCCACATGGTCTCCAATTTCCCACTTGTAGCCCTCCCCTCATTTCTACACACCCCCGTCTGGCCCCACAGGCACTTGAGTTTGTAACCTTGACCTTATGATTTATTCATTTTGCACAGTTGGAAAGTAAAAATGTGCAAAGAGACAATTGTGGAGAACAGGCAGAGGCAGAAGTCAGTACAATTGTTTAGATTCCAAATATGGCTGCCGAGGAGGCAAGTGACGTGAGTCTCACCCAGGACTAAACACGGCCTTCCCAACATCAGGGAGTCACTCAAGGATGGATATTGCACGGCCTCAGACAGGTGTGCACACCTCCCTTGGTTAAGCAGCAGAAAAGGTTCCCAGGAGAACTGCTTTACCTGTCCTTAAACAAGGGCTCTAATTAAAGCCAACAAACTAAACAGCTCCTCCATGAGCATGCTGGCTTTCCATTAGTCTTGAACAATTTCCACAGGGTGAGTTAGAGCCCTGGTGGGTAGGAAGTTGCCACAGGATCTTTCAGATCAGAAGTGCTTCACCTGTGGCCTCCAGGCTTAATGGAATTCAGAGATAGGAACTGACATCCGTGTCCTGGGTAAACCCTAAGCTCTCATTGAGAGGACAGTGCACTTTTTTCTGCTATGAGTGAGGCACCCAATCCCAGCTGCTTTAGCAGGACCTGCGACTTTGTCTCTGATTGAAATCACAGATATTTTCAAACTGTCTCATAGATGGTGGAGCTATTTTGGAATATCTTTGATGTTCATCACTACTCAGAAATCACGGTAGCTCACAGATAAACTACTTGTCATCTAATGAAAAAAGCATGTATATTACTACGGCCCAAATTGGTTTAAAATATTTTGACAACTCTATTTGAATGTAATTGGTTCCTTTCCTATGCATTTTACTTGTTTATTTAAAATGGTTCTGAGAGAGGATTTGTGAGTCTTGTCAGGGATGGATTTATGGCTGCAAAGAAAAAGCTCAGTGACCTGTTTTCCATGACTGTTGAGAATTTCAAAAAGGGTTTTAACACTTAATCATCAATCTTTTTATTCTTTTGTTAAAGACTTCCAGTACTGGGTGATAGTTACTTTTGGGGGTGGTCCATTGCTGTATATAAGCCATTGGGCTTTGCAACATAAAAACCAAACTCTGCTTAGTAACCCAGTGATTTTTCTTAAGTTACTTGCAACCCGAACATTATTTCCTCATTTGTAAAATAACACCTACATTACAAGCTGCCAGGGAGTGAGGTTCAGATGAATGACTTATGTGAAAATGCTCTGTAACTACAAATCGTGGTGGCTATTACTATTATTATATTTAATGCGGTAAGGTAAATGTAACCTATAAAACATAAATATCATCATATTTACTACAGTAAGGCAAATATTCCCCATGGCTTCCTCATGCTCTCAAGCGAGATGTAAATTTATTATTGGTAAATCTAATTATTCTGAACAAGGCCTCTGTGGAAATCTCTAGGCTTTTCTCTTTCCCTTTTATAAACAAGTCTTCACAGTTGATCAGTTTTGTACATTGGTCTCTATCGCTAACAAACTCCTTCCTGGCTCATTGGAAAAGGTAAGATTGCTTACCTTGATTAAGATTTAGTTTTTTTACACTGCTTGCTTGGATGCTGCAGGGAAAAGCTAGGACCATTATGAGGTGTAAATAAAGGATCCTGCCCCTTTATCAACACATAGGGATAAACCAACAGAAATAACCAGGAAACTCAAGTCCATCTCTGAGCAAAGGAAGCCTGTAGACGACAGAGACGCTGGCCAAGTTCTGTAAGGCACTGGGATTGGGCATTTAAAATACTCTGTGCTGGGCGGCGCTTGTGGCTCAGTGAGTAGGGTGCTGGTCCCATACGCCGGAGGTGGCAGGTTCAAACCCAGTCCCGGCCAAAAACCACAAAAAAAAAAAAAAAATAAATAAATAAAATACTCTGTGCTTTGAATTTATTAGCTGTCTGGGCCTTTTTGAATTTTATATTATAAACATTTAATTTTTCAAAGTCCATGCAGAACCTAGGGAGCTTGGGGGCCTGTTAATCAGTAGGGCAGTTCTGCAGCTTCTAGGCTGTTGGTCTAATCAGGATTTATGTGGCTGGAGTTCCGGACCCTCAGCCTCAGCAAGGTCCAGTCTGGCCTCCCTGCTCTCCCCTCAGCCAGCATAGACCTGGCCTTGCCGCAGTCTTTCTTCAGCACAGAAAGGGACCACATTCAAGGTGAAAGTGGACTTAGTAAGTGTGATTTATTTATTAAAAAGTAAAGACATGCTAATTTCTCTCTTTCCTTTCTTTTTTTTTTTTTTTTTCAAGAGCCAGGGCCTCGCTCTGTCAACTAAAGTGCAGTGACATAGCTCATATAAGCTTGACATCCTGGGCTCAAGTAATCCTCTTGCCTCAGCTTCTGAAGTAGCTGGGACTACATTATACTTGGCTTTTTTTTTTTTTTTAATTTTTAGAGAGACAGTGTCTATGTTGCCCAGGCTTGGTCTCTGAACTCCGGGGCTCAAGTGATGTTCCCATCACGACCACCCAAAGTGCTAGCTAGGATTATAGGTATAAGCCACTGGACTCTGCCCAGCAATTTCAATTAGTTAAAATGTGAACATTAGCAAAGAATATTTAAATACTAAATCTCAATTTTTAAGCTAGAAGGGAGAGAATCTAGGCTGGAGGGTTTCTTACCTTGGGTTCATCATTTATGATTTTTTTTTTTGTAGAGACAGAGTCTTACTTTGTCACCCTCGGTAGAGTGCCGTGGCGTCACACAGCTCATAGCAACCTCCAGTTCCTGGGCTTAGGTGATTCTCTTGCCTCAGCCTCCCGAGTAGCTGGGACTACAGGTGCCCGCCAAAATGTCCAGCTGTTTTTTTGTTGCAGTTCAGCTGGGGCCGGGTTTGAACCTGCCACCCTTGGTATATGGGGCTGGCACCCTACTCATTGAGCCATAGGCACCACCCCATTTGTGATTTTTTAAATATCAAAACTAATATTAAGAGGGTGTTTTTTTGTTTTAGAGACAGAATCTCAGTGTGTCACCCTGGGTAGAGTGCTGTAGCGTCACAGGTCACAGCAACCTCAAACTCTTGGGCTCAAGTAATTCTCTTGCCTTAGTCTCCCCAATAGCTGGAACGATAGGTGCCTGCCACAATATCTGGCTGTTTTTAGAGATGCTGTCTCACTCTGGCTCAGGCTGGTCTCAAACTCCTGAGCTCAAGCCATCTACCCACCTTGGCCTCCCAGAGTGCTAGGATTACAGGCGTGAGTGCTAGGATTACAGGTGTGAGCCACCTCGCTCAGCAACCGAGAAGGTGTTTATTTGTAGTGGTGTTAACTAAATAACTAGCACTGTGTAAATTACAGCACTGCTGTAAATAACTAGCATACGTAAATTACTTAACGTATGTTACCCCATGTCATTCTACAAAGACCCTGAGAAGTGGATACTGTTAATACTACCCACTCTTGGGTTAGGAAACAACAACTTCAGCGTGTTAAGAAACATTCTCAGAGTTGTACAGCCACTAAGTGACAGGCAGGACTCAGACCAGAGGCCGTCACTCCAGAGCCCTTACTACGCATGCCCCAGCTACCAGGGCCACCTCATTAGAGCTCAGATTCCTCCCCTACCCGGAACTCTTGATGCAGCTGGCCGGGGGAGACATGCATGCTCATGGGCTTCTGATGCTCATGACCTACATGTCCCTGAAGTTGTCTGCAAAATTCAGGGAGAAGGTTCAAAGCCTTGGTCAGGCCATGGCTAAGAACCACTGGTCTGCTGTGCAGGTTTTTCATTTTCTGGATGGGAAAACTGATGATCCAAGATGCAAAGACCCTAGTAGGGTCCACTGACCCCTATTTCCATATGTTCTTAGCAAGTATCATAAAACCACATCAGAAAATTATGGCTCAAATGCAGGCTGCCTATTTTTGGACCCAGGACCAGGATTTAGGTTAGGGCAAGTAAGACAAAGTATATCCTATGCATCTTTAGTTAAAATTCTGATATTTTATTCACAAAATGTTTGCATTGATTTTGCTTTAAAAAAAAAAAAAACTCACTAAAATGTTACCTCTCTTGATCACTGAGTTTATTGGCACCCCTTTAAATTTTGCGCCAAGGCCAATGTCCCATTTGCTTCACCCTAGTTCTGTCCCTTGAACTTTCTATGAACCCCTAAGTCAGCAGGAACGCATATCTAGATCCCAGGAATCTCAAAGATCCTGCAAGCAGGGACTGGATCTGTGCGGCTGAAGTCAGAAGGGTAAACCTTATCTGTGTTGGGCTGTAGTTTTTGAGAGAACAGCTAACCGAATCTTGTAAAAAATCCAAAAAGGACATTCAACAACACACCTTGGAAGTGATTTTGTGACCTGACATAGCCACAGAGCTAGGGGCGTGAGAAAGGTCCAAATACTTGGCTTCCCACGGTTGGAAAATAACAATAAAACAAATCAAAAAAGGCTTTGCTTTTCCTCTCTGCCTCTGGCCTGTGAAGCCTACAACCTGAAAGACAAATCTGAATTACTGAGGCTTTCTGTGTGGGGCTAAAACTCTACACTGATTCTTAGGCCAGCCTTGTTGTCTTCTGCCCAAGCACCTTAACAAGGAAAGAACCGCAGCGCAGTGGGGGCGGGGGCCCAGGATGGGCAGGGGCCCAGGAGCAGAAGGGAACAGCGGCCTCACCTTGGAAGAGCATGGTCTGGCTGAAGTCGCTGCGCATGTCGTTTCGGCACACGGCCTGGACTCGGAACAGGTAAAGGCTATCGGGTGAGACGTGGCTAATGGTTGCTTTCTGCAGGTGAAGAAAGACAGGGCGGTGAGCTGGTTTTTGAGGGCCAGTGCACACTTCGCATTCTAAAGGTAAACTTGGGTACTGACGCAAGGGTTGCCAGACACCATGTTTTCCTCCTGACCAGAGGCTCACTTTAGAAGCCCATTCAGAAGTCCATTCACTTCAGAAGCCCATTCAGACCCTGCCTAGAAATCTGTTTTCATGACCTTGCCTAAGAATCTGTTTTCAGCACTGAAATGTGAGGGATGAGAGACATTTCCCTTTCATTCTATTTTATTTGTTTTAGGCAGTCTCACTCTGTCATCCTGGGTAGAGTGCCGTGCTGTCACAACTCACAGCAACCTCAAACTTCTGGGCTTAAACGATACTCTTGCTTCAGCCTCCCGAGTAGCTGGGACTACAGGTGCCCACCCCAATGCCTGACTAGTTGTTTTATTTTTGGTAGAGATGGAGTCTTGCTCTTGCTCAAGCTGGTCTTGAACTCCTGAGCTCAGGCAATCTACGGGTCTTGGCTTCCCACAGTGCTGGGATTATAGGCGTGAACCACTGCACCTGGCCAAAAAGAGAAATTTAAATAACATCATTCTTGACTATGGCTTAGAATGTGTTTTCAGCCCTCTTTATACCCACAAGGCTTGGACTTTTGTGATAATTACTGATCCCGATAAACTATGATTATTTCTCCTAGACGGCCTCTAGAATTATCAAGTATACTGAAGCCTCAGGGCCATGCAGAGGTTAGAACATCAACAGAAAAATCTCTGCGTGTCTGTTTCTTTGCAGTCTAAAGGCCTGATTGTATCTTGACTGTGCAGAGCATGGGGCATGGAGCAAGGAAAGCATGAGGCTGGCGGGCAGAGACCCGACCCCGGCCTTGCCACACCTCACTAGCCGTGCTACTCCGTGCACCTCCTCAGCGTCTCTCGGCCTCTGCTAATCTTCAACTTCAAATGTAACATGGGGAGAGATCCTTATGAGACCCTACTGACACAAGATCCTTATGAGACCCCCCCAGGCCACACCAGAATGTGCACTATGGGCTGGGACGTGTGGAATGTCTGCATAAGTCAGTTACAAGAACCCGGTCCTAGGAAAGGAACGCCACTGGTCTAACGCGGGGTGGCACGCGACAACCCACCGTCTGTATCTGTAAATCAACTTTACCCGGCGTACAGCCAAGGCCATTTGTTGGTGTGTTGTCTCTGGCTGCTCCCACCCCGCAATGGGATCCTTGAGCAGCTACATGACAGAGACTGTGTGACCTGGAAAGCCTAAGATTTCTACAAGTTTGCCACCCAGGTCCCCACTCCTTGAAGTTTTGTTCCAACAGCCTTTAAAAATGAGAAAACAGAAAATACCTAAGGAGCAGGCAGCTCTTACTTCCTGAAGAAATGACAACAAAAGCAACTGATTTTCAAAGACTCTTCCTAATGGGTGAGACACCTTGCCATCAAAATTGGGTATTCGGGGCCACAAACAGCAGCAGCTTTGTGGGCTTATTAACCACTGGGTGGGTTTTCCCACAGCCATTTAAAACCTCTGAACTGGTATTAAAATGTTATTGTGGTCACACCTGCTGCTTCCTGGTGAGAGCAGGAGGTTAGGGCCCTGTTATTTCACTTTAAGCCTCATTTATCTCTTTGGGAAAAGATGGGTAGTACCACCAGCCCCACGGGTTTGTGGTGAGGATGTGAAAGACGGACGCAGCTAGAAAATGCTGCTCAAACGATAAGTATTGCTTTTAGGTTTCTGGGCCACGATAACCACAAGTTAGAGAACAGCTTTTTTGCTACTAAGTCAGCACTCTGAGCTGTTGAGGAGTTAAGAAAATTAATTTTGGTGTGTCCCCAAAGAAAATAACCACCCCTAGAAATTCTTATAAAATAGAACTTGCTGTCAAAGCATGTTTTTCTTTACATCTCTCTCTCTCTCTCTCTCTCTGAAACTAATTTATGCCTCAATCTCTAAACCTCTGACCCCGTCTTCTGTTCCGAGCAAAACCTTCCCTCCATCTATGCAGGGATTTATTAGAATTCTCTCCAAGCCGGTATCCATTCATCTTTCCATGTTTAATTATTTTCCACTTAGAACAAGAAACCACCTAAGCGCCTAGATAGTTTCTGCTGATTAATGCAAGCCATCTTTACTTCAGACAGAGAACAATCCCTTATGGACTTCCAGTTTTGACAAGAGAAAGGTTAAAACACATCATAACCTTGGGTGCCTTTCAATAGATTCCTCCCTGATTTCATGAAGCTCACCATTCCCTAATGTGGCCCAGATAACAACGTCTAACGGGGAAATTGAAAATATAAATGGAAATGAAGTAAAAGAATCTTCATCTAAAGAAATAAGAAAAATATTATTCTATGACTGATTGAATGGGCCCCGAGGACCCTGTATTGAGAGAAAAAAAAGTGGTAACAGTCATTAAGAATCCCACTTGGTGCTATTCCATTTTTCATGTGCATATACAATTACAGGTTTCATTATTCCAAACCCTTCCTTTGATTAACAATAAACACCAGGCTTTCAAACCCCAATGTGTCACTTTGAGTTTCTAGACAAAGACTTCAAGACTAGTGCTCATTGGAGGGTTTGCTTTTGTGGAAGAAAATGGCTTCCACAACATCTGTTCTGGAGGGCCTGGCTGGGTGTTGGATGCCAGACAGTTACGTAAATTGTAAGAGGTGAGAGCAGAACTGGGCACGTGTGGCTGTAAGGGACACTGGACAGCAGAGTATTGCAAAGCCTGAGAATAGAGATGAAAAGTTACACGGCCACAGGGACCCAGCAGGTATTGGGCATGTGGAAGGCAGAACAAAAGAAGTTGCAGACACAGCAAGTAGCTGGTGGCAGTGGGGATGTTCGTGACGGTGGCTGCAGTAGAGGAGGAATAATTATAATAATAACCGTTAATATTTATGTAGTGTTCACTCTGTGCCGGGACTTGAGCATCTGCGGAACTCAGTATCAATAACCCTGCCATGTGAAAAGGGCCTCCTGGAGGTTTCTCTTCTTGTTAGTAATGAAAGAAAAAGTAGCTAGTTTGGGAAGACCCAACACCAAGAAATTACCTGGCTCTCCTGGTCACATGGCTGGACGGTGTAGGGTCAGGTTAGAGTCCAGGCAGGCTCCACCCAGTGGGCCCCTCCACCCCCCGCCCCGTTACAGCCAGGAGGCACAGCCCGTGGTGGTGCCGCGCTCCGTGGGCAGCGGTGGGCAGGCAGTGTGCACAGACTTGAAGGGGGCCTTACCAAGTCTGTGTCACTGTCCTTCGTGAAGGTCTTCTCCTTCTCGTCCTCATTCTTGGTCCAGCTGTAGGAGATCATGTAGTTCATGATGGGAGGGTGGTAGATGGTCTCCGGCTGGCTCCAGGACACCTGCAGTGCCGTCTGGTTCAGAGGCTGCACCTTCATGTGGATGGGTGGAGAGCTGCAAACTGGAGACACAGAGGGCCGAGCTCAGACAGCGGCCAGCCAGACACACGGCTCATCGTGTGCTCCTGAGGACGGCAATCTCGAGCAGTGTGAAGAGTCATGTGGGGAACACCCACACTCCCTTCATCTGGGTCTTCCTTTTAACATTTCGCCCCATCTGTCCTCTCTCCCTCCCTCTCTACATACACACAGCTGTTTTTCTGCTAAGCCACTGAGAGCAAGTTGCAGGTTTCCCGACACTTCTCCCCTAAACACTCTGGCTTGTGTCTGCTGAGAATAAGGACCTGCTGCTGTAGAACCTTAATACCACTGTCATGGCTCAGAAGCTAGACACGACTTCAATAATTCTCTCTCATCCACAGCCCAGATTCAAATTGCTCCAAAACAATCTTTATCACTGTCCTCTGCCCCAACTTTGGCCTTTTCCCCCCATGACGGTCTTATTGAAGAAGCCAGGCCAATTGGTCAGTGCGGTGTTCCAACTACCTAAATTTGCAGATGAATTTTATTATAAAGAGACAAAAGTGTAAATAAATACGATTTTAAATGAGACTTTAGGTAATTTTAAGCAAAGGCACACAAAATAAGGATGACTTTCTCTGGACCAGCAGACCCCGTGTAATTATCCTTCATCTTCTCCTTCCTTACACCTGGGAAGCTCTAAGAAACATGTCGGATCTATATCCAGTGTTGAGAGCTTCCCGTCAGCCTTTAGACGAGTTCTTTGTCAGAGCGTCTATGCCCCAGTGCCTGTGGCCCCTGCCTTCATGGGGCTGGTGGTCCAGAGCAGGGTTTATCAGCCTCCAGCCTCCGCACTAGGGCCTCTTGAGCTAGACAATGCCTTGCTCCTAAGGAGGCTCCTGTGCACTCTGCAGCAGCAACCCTGGTCTCTACCCACTAGATGCCAGTAGCATCACTCTCCAGCCCCTGCCCACTGTGACCACGAGGACCGTGTCCAGATATTGCCGCCTGTCCCATGGGGAGCCAATTGCCCTTGACTGAGAACCTCCAGTCTAAAAGGGGAGATGAAGACTCACAAAAGAATTGCACGCGCAGAGCTAATGTCATATACCAGGCCAGGATGGGTGGGGAGGAAGGGAGGCACACGGCATTTCCTAAGCATGTAAAAGGAGGCTGTGGAACCCAGAAAGATGGGAGGGCAGGCAAAGGGGCCATGGGAGGAAGGCCTGAGGAGCTGGGGCAGGGTGCAGAGACCACAAGCAGGTGAAGGTGTTGGGGGTAGCTGGGGTGAGAAGCCTCGGATGCCAGATTCAAACTCTGGCCTTTCTCCTACCAGTCCTCGGAAGCTGCTGGAAAGATCTGTGCCCGAGGATGACAGAATCAGGTTGCCACTATACAAGATCCCCCGAGCTTCAGCTGAGTAGAGCAGGCCCCAGAGGAGCCAGGCATGCAGCAGCAGCCTGCGAGGAGGAGCTGCAGGTTCTAGAGCTCATGGTGGGAGGTAAAACCAAGAGGCAGAACCATAGGTGAGAGGGAGGCAGTGAGGGGGACCTGCTGATGTGGGGGCAGGAGCTGGGTGAGAAGGAGAGCATGCTGGCCAGGGGACCTCAGCTTGCTTCAGACCTGCTGGTGTCTCCTGGAGCCCACCCACATGCCAGGCAGCCCACCTGGACCCACACTCTCCTATTCTCTACCCCAGAGCCCCCATCCCAAGCCAGCCCCAGGGAGCAGGACGGCTTTCCTGCCAGAGAAGAGTGGCCCAGCTTTAAAGTTCTGGTTGCTGGAGAAGCAGAGACAGGCTTTGACAGGGCGGCAACCTTTTATTCTTCAACTGCCAAAGCCTGGTTCAGTTGGAGCGGTTCACTGTGTGCAACTCAGACTGGAAGGAACAAGTTAATGAGGCATTTCCACTGCCTGCAGAACCCCAAGAGGCACTGCGCTGCCTGCCGGGTAAATGCCACCAGAGCAGGGACATCAAACAAAGAATCTGAAGGGAGGATTCCGCAAAGGCGCCAAGGGGGCAATGCAGCCCACAGACACTAGGTGGCACCAACTTACTATTTTTATAATAAAGACCCCAACTTAGTAAGAGGCTTTTAGTTTCTCAACACTGAATGTAGAGTTGCCGGGGGAAGATGAGGAAATAGTCACACCCCCATCTTTCCAAATATTAATAACGAGCCAAGGAGATTTATATAAATTTCTATACTTCATAATGATGACCATGTCAGATTTCCTAACTTCCGCATCTTTTCTCACCTCCTACTGTGTTGTTATTTATTGCTTCTTCTGAAGCCTTTCACACCCCACAACCCCAATCGGAGAGCTGTGTGGGGATGTATCTCTCCAGCAGTTGCATCACACTCACATAAATAATCCTATCACCCACAGGCAGATGCAATCCTCCTTCTTATTTACTTTTTGAAATGAAAATAGTTGGCTTTTTCTGCGTGGATTAAGATGATTCTTGTTAGTGATTTTTTTTTTTTTTTGTAAACCCGAGTAGTGCAAAAAAGTAAAAAGAAGAAAGTTAAAGGAAAAAAAATCACCCCAAATCCAAGGGCCCAGAGATGAGCATAGAGGACATTCTACAGGTCCAACATGCAGATAGCTCTCCATACACATATGAAAATTCACACCATTTGATGTAAATGGAATAGGATAGGTATGGCACTATAACTGAACTATTTTGTTGTTGTGTTTCACTAGTTAATTCATCAGTGTACTTCCTTGTGAATAAACAGAGGTTGGTACCATTGTCTTGAATGAACATATAGAATATTATTATCTTAATGCATTAAAAAATACAATAGAAGGCTGAGGCAGGAGAATCGCGGAAGCCCAAGAGCTAGAGGTTGCTGTGAGTCCTGTGTACATCATGGCACTCTACTGAAGGCGGTAAGGTGAGCCTCTGTCTCTACAAAAAAAAAAAAAAATACAATAGAACCTCCATAGTTGACCATCTCCTTAAGTTGACCTTATTTTCTTAGACCAGACATGCACCACATGCATGTGTCTGTATGGTAGGCCTAGTACCTTATGTTCACCACCTCTCTATGTTGACCAGTTTGTTACAGCCCCTGGGGTAGTCAACTCACAGAGGTTGTTCTGTATCTTTTTTTTAGAGACAGTCTCACTTTGTTGCTCTTGGTAGAGTGCCCTGGCATCACAGCTCACAGCAACCTCCAGCTCCTGGCCTAGGCAATTCTGTTGCCTCAGCCCTCCAAGTAGCTGGGACTACAGGCGTCCACCATGATGCCCACCCATTCTTTTGCTGCAGTTTGGCCTGGGTCAGGTTCGAACCTGCCACCCTCGGTATATGGGGCTGGCACCCCACTCACTGAGCCACAGGTGCTGCCCAGGTTGTACTGTATTGAATTAAAGGACATAAGTCTGGCCTCACTCTTAATGGAATCACATGCTAGAAAGGGAATTCTGGAACTGAGGGGCCTCCAAAGACCCGGTGCCTGTCCCAACATATAACAAAGCCAGGAGTTTGTAGGCTGAGAAGCCCATGTCCGCCCTGTTCAGGAAGAACATTCTGAACAGAAACTTCTCTTCTGTTCTCTATTCCCTAGCCTGAGCAGGGAGGGTTTTTCTAGGCATAGTGGCCCAAATTTGGAGAAGGCATGTGCAGAGGATGAGGAGGATCTAGAATAGAGATGGGCTGTAATAGAGACTTTCCTGTAAAGGACCAGATAGGAAATATTTTCAGTTCTCCATTTCTATAGCTACTACTGATTCTGCCTTTTAAGTATAAAACAGCACAGATAGTATGTAAAAATGAATGCGCATACAGCTATGCTCCAATAAAACTTTATTTATGGATATAATTTCACTTTCATATGATTTTCACATGTCACGGAATATTCATTTGATCTTTTCCACTGTTTAAAAATGCAAAAATCATTCTCAGCTCGTGGCTACACCAGAGGTGGTGAGCAGCAAGTTTTGCTGATCCCAATCTTAGGAGATAAAGGGAGGCCAAACATTATTTGAAACATGGTTATCAGCTGCATTTGCTTTGTTTGTTATGGAGATAAGATCTTGCTCTGTGGCCCAGGCTAGAGTACAGTGGTGTCATCCTAGCTCACAGCAACCTCATACTCCAGGGCTCAAGTGATCCTCCTGCCTCAGCCTCCTGTGTGGTTGGAACTACTAGTCCGTGCCACTGCATCTGGTTGATTTTTCGGCTTTTTTTTTTGTAGAGGTGAGGTCTTGCTATGTTGTCCAGACAAGCTTCAAACTCCTGGCCTTGTGATCAAGTGATTCTCCTGCCTCAGCCTCCCAAAGTGCTGGGATTATAGGCATGAAGCACCACACTTGGCCTTGACACCAGTGTCTGTCCTCAGCACAGCCTACCAAGCCTGCTTCTTCACAGAGCTTAGATTCTTCCTAGCACTTACCACTACACGGTGGGACTGCATTACCGACTTCACTGCTTCACCAACTATCTGCAATAACCTACCTCCCCCACCAGCTGGCAGTTTCATGTCTGGTCTCGTATGTTATCCTTGGGTCTAAGGTAGCAGCTCCCTGTAAGTATGTGGTGAATGAATGGCACACTGGCTGGATGTGGAATAGAGCCACAGTCTTTCTCCTGGTCTCACAGGTCCTGTGTGACAGGATCCCCGTCCCAGATTCAACCTCAGGCCTCTCCATTTTGCTCCTCACTCACACCTCTGGCCAGCCCCCACCACAGCCCCCATGAAGATCAGCTTCAACATCCTGCGTCCACTCGATGAGGCTGACCAGACAGCATGTTCCCCACACCCTCTCTGCCTCCTGCCTCACGGTGCCCCTCATACCATGACCCCACCATCGGCCCAACCCTCTGTCCCTCTGACCAACCTGTAAGCGCCTCCAGGGCAGGAAGCAGAAACAAAGACCTTTATCCCCCAGCAGGGGCTCACAGACTCATATTCCACTGCCAGAATGAGAAAAGGTGTTTGCTCTTTAGTCAGATCGCTGCTGCTGTTTCATCTATAAAATCAGTGCCACACAATTCATTCCTGTAATCACCTCCAGGAGCCTCAAGTTTGTGTAAGGACCCTGTCCTCAGTCTTTAATTCACACCTTCTGTGTGGGGATGTCTGCCAGTCAGAGGGTGCATTCAGCCTACAGAGGCAGCAACACCCCAGAGCCTTCAGTGTGTGTGTGGGGGGGGGGGGGGGGAGCGGAGCCACACGTGCAAACAGGCGGGTGGACAGCAACGCGGCAGGGCTTGCGCTCCCCCTGTCCAGCTTGGTTTTTAAGTGATGGTAACCCTTCTTTCAAACAAAACCTCCCTCAAAAGGCCAAGTATAAAACAAAAGTAGCACTCTGGAGTTTTATGCACAAGTCTGGAAGAGCTTGTATAATAAAGAAAAAGTGTGGGTTTTCAATCCAGACCCCTATAGGTCCCTATGTTCCCATCTGTAAAACGGGTGATTAGGGTCCAGCAGTTTATCTTCCTCCCAGGGTTGGAGTAAGAATTAGAGGGGACACTTGGCATAAAACAAAAATTGTGGCCCTCAAGCCTAATAGCACCTACAGCGGCATATATGGCCAACAAGGTGTTCTTAGAATTAGGTGTATTTTACACATGAATCTGGATGTTACAATTGAGCCTGCCTCCACTCACGGCAGCAGTCAGGAAGAGCAGCAGAGCAGCTGCCTCCGTCAGACTGGGCGTGTGCTCCGGGGACCTTTCCCCACAGACCCTACCACTCCCATCTCTTCTTCCAGCCCTCCGCGCCCTTGACTGCCAGCACCTCAAGGCCAGGTGAGATTTTTGTTGGTCTAAACGATCAGAAGCCCCCCTCTTGGGGTCAACTGCAGGTGCTCAAAACTTGCACTTTTCCTACTGCACCCAACTCCAAAACTTGACTTTTCCTACTGCACCCAACTCAGGGGCCCGCCAGATATCTTGATATGTCCTTTTGCACAAAATTGAAGCTTTTTAACCATTCTGGAGGCGCCACACCCGATCTCTACACAAATGTCCCCTGGGAGGTGCTCCTGACATCTGCCTTTGCCTTCTCAGGGCCTTGATTGCGTTCCCACAGGGTCTGATTGCTTTTCACAGGCATCTAGGAGGATGCTTGTTGCAGCTCTGAACCACCTTTAATTATGATCCCAGGCTTCGTTAAATAATGAAGAGGCTTCTAGCAGAGCACCAAGGTCCTCTGATTCTAAATCAATGTCAAGGATGTTTTCTCAGTGGTTCCACAAAGTAATGGTAGGTCCCCGGGCCCCCTCCTCCACCCCTTCCTCTCCATTTTGGGTTTTATACAAGCTAATGTGGTATACTCTGTCTGAAAGCTGATGTAATTTCCAGTTGCTTTAAACTATTTAGAGTGGAAGGCTCCTCCCCAGGGCCTTCTCCTAGCACCTGTCCCCTCTGAGTTTCACACCTGAGGCAAGTGGCCAAATATCGATCAGGAGTCAAAGAGACAGCATTGCTCAAATGAAGCAATTTTGGTGCAGATTCACTATTTCACAGTGCTTGTCAAGAGAAATGAAAGTGTTGTCTCCTGGGTGGTGGCAGGGGGTGGGGAACGCACATCCCACATAGCGGTGGTATCCAAGTGACCAGCTGGGACCATGCCAGGAGAGGACAGCAGGGAAATGCCTTCTCCCACAGGACCCCTTGGTGTTGGGAGCTCCTGCTCACTCTGAAAAAGCTGGAGAGAACCAGTCAGGTGGAACAGACTTCTTAAATGCTTGCTGTTTGTCACCCCAGCTCAGACTAAGAACCCTCCAATATGGAGGAGCCCTTTAGGGAAAATTTCCAAAGACATGGCCTCAGGGAGGGATTTCTCCCTTTGAAGGGCTGTTTGAGAGAGGTCTAAAAAGCCCCACCGCAGATGGCCTGGGACTTCAAACCTGGGATCTTGGCGCTCTGGATGTTACCTCCCGCCCCCACCCCAAGAGCTCATGAAGAGCAAAGCCCACTGCAGAAGGCCCTGGAATGATGGACTCAAAGCAGGACCCCACTCCCACACTTTTTGGAGTTACAACATCTGAACAGAATCCAGTTGGAGCGGCCAGTTGCCAAACGCATGCCCTGGGCCCAGCTCTGAGCATCCACCTCAGACTACCTGTGCACCTGTAACCGAACCTGAGAGGTGGGGTCAGTCACCCTCCCGTGAAAGATGAGGACACCGGGCTCCAGAGAGGGCCTGTCGCTGGGTTGGGCCAGGGAAGCAAGCATGGGAGGAGGATTCAGAACTAGAACCTGGTCTGCCTGGTTCTGAATGGGGGAGGGTGTGACTCAATGGGGCAGTGTGTATGGCCCGAACACTTCTCGTATCTGTTTTCCTATCTGCGTGCTGGCAATTAAGTTGGGAGAGCTAGTCAAAGGTGAAAGCCAGCGGGCCCTAAGCATCCAGACTTAGGCCCCCAGCTTCTTCAACAACTCTTGGCACAAAGGCCTTCTTCACACTCACTTCCCCTACCCTTTTCTGTTCTCAATGACATGTGAGAGTGTGGGGTCTCTTGACAATTTCAAGAGCAGCCTCCAACTCCTTTGAGTCCCTCCAGAACTAGACACAGCCCAGTCATCACTCTTCATCTATTGGAAATGCACACTGAGATCATGGCCCCTCAAGCCATTATGAGGTACTGGAAATATTAATAATATGCAGTGGTGGTGGGGTGTCCATCCCACCTTCAATCCATGTATTCTGTGCTGGCTGACATGTCCATAATATGGAGTCCTCTCTGATGAGCCTGGCTCTGGGCTGAGTTAGTGCATTTCACAAATTATGTCATCACAGGAATTCTGTAAGGCTGCTGGCTCTATCCCCCTTGTTTAAGAGACCTAGATCTATACAAGAGGGTCATTCATTCATTTACTTCCCTGGGATCAGACTGCTTTGTTATAGATCAGGGGGTCCTCGAACTTTTTAAACAGGGGGCCAGTTCACTATCCCTCAGACTGTTGGAGGGCTGGACTATAGTTTAAAAAAAAAAAAACTATGACAAATTCCTATGCATACTGCACATATCTTATTTTGAAGTAAAAAAACAAAATGAGAACAAATACAATCACACTGCCTCATGTGGCCCATAGGCTGCAGTTTGAGGACCCCTGTTCTAGACCATTGGTTCTCAACCTGTGGGTTGCAACCCCTTTAGGCTGTATGAAAGGTTCTCGGCATTAGGAAGGTTGAGAACCACTGTTCTAGACAAACCAGCTGTGTGGTCTTGGATAAAACTTGGGTAAAAGCTTTTGAGATAAATGCATGAAAGGCACAAATATACAATGAATGACACGCATCAAGTGCACTGTAAGAAACAGCTGTTGTTCAGTATTTACTGAGCGCCTGTTACATGCCAGGCCCCAGCCCAGGAACTAGGGGCAAAGGTGAGCACAAGCTGACGAGAACCCGGTGTCCTGGAGATTATGGTCCAGTGTGAGAACAGACATCTCCCTAGAACAGAATGCTTAACGTGGGGCCCCTTTGGGGCTCTGCAGAGAATTCATAGATGTCCATATACTTACATAAGAAGAAAGTACACTTCTATTTTCACTAATCTCGAACTAAAATGTAGAATTTCCTTATACGGTGAATGTTTGCAACAAACTGTAGTTGTGTTTGCCAGGCCCGTGTGACATCATCAGGGCTAGATTCCTGTTCTTTGCCAATACAGTCAATCTTTGGACAGGTGTGAACTACATGTGTCTACTCACACACAGACCAGTGTGAACTATGTGTGTCTACTCACATAAAGACCGGTGTGAACTACACGCGTCTACTCACACACAGACTGGTGTGAACTACGCGTGTCTACTCACACACATACCAGTGTGAACTATGCATGTCTACTCGCACACAGACCAGTGTGAACTATGCGTGTCTACTCACACACATACCAGTGTGAACTACGTGTGTCTATTCACACACAGAACGGTTTGAACTACGTGTATCTACTCACACACATACCAGTGTGAACTACGCGTGTCTATTCACACACAGACCCGTGTAAACTATGCGCGTCTACTCACACACAGACCCGTGTGAACTATGTGTGTCTATTCACACACAGACCAGTGTGAACTATGTGTGTCTACTCACACAAAGACCGGTGTGAACTACGTGCATCTATTCACACACAGATTTCCTTCTACCTCAACCTCCCCTTCTCTTCAGCCTACTCAACATAAGGATAGGGGGACGAAGACCTTTGTGACATCCACCGCCCCTTCATAAACATAACTAGATTTTCTCCTTCTTATCATTTTCTTCATAACATTTGCCTTTCCTTTCTTTTTGTTCTGGAGACAGAGTTTCACCTGCTGCCTTAGGTCAGAGTGCCATGGTGTCAGCCCAACTCACAGCAACCTCAAACTCCTGGGTTCAAGTGATCCTCTTGCCTCAGCCTCCCAAGCAGCTGGGACTACAGGCACCTGCCACAATACCTGGCCAGTTTTTTCAGTAGAGATGGGGTCTTGGTCCTACTTGGGTTGGTCTCAATCTCCTGACCTCTTCATAACATTTTCTTTTCTCTAGCTAGCTTACCTTACTGTAGGAATACAGTATATAATACATATGGCACACAAAATACATTAATTGGATATTGATGTTATCAGTGTGGTGTCCAGTCCACAGCAGGCTAATTAGTAATTAAGTTATTGGAGACTCAAATGTTACATGAAGATTTTTGACTGTGTGGGGGTTGGCACTCCTAGCTTCCACGTTGTTCAAGGGTCAATGGTATTTCAAAATTTCCTTCATGTTCATCATTATTTCAACATTATAGTGATTAGACCTGCTGCTGGATCTTATAATCTAATGCCTTCATTGAGAAGCAGATAAATTAAAATATCATAATTTAAAAATATTTTGATAATATCTGAAGATAATTGGTTTCCTTTGTAATCTACTCTATTTTATTTTATATATGTAGAACTATCACATAGGATAGAGCTATAGGATTCATCAGATGGATAAAGGGGTCCATGACACCAAAAACATTAAATATTCCTAGCATTAAGGAATATGTAATTATATGTTTTTAAAGAATATGTTATTATAGTAATTTATATAAAGGTTTAATAAAGGCCTGTGACCTAGACTTGGGGAGTTGATTAATGAATACTTACTGGGCAATGTGATGATTGAATTGAAATCTAAACAGTGAAAAGATGTTTATAAAGCGATCAGGAGCAGGAGGTTTGAACATGCCACACAGAAAATACACCTTGTACGAAGGCCCTGTGATAGGAAAAACCAGAAAGGAAACTAGTGTGTCTGGCAAGCAGAGAATGAGGAGGAGGGCAGCCCAAGACCAGGTCTCAAAGCTGGTCAGTGCTGGAGCCGGGGTCCACCTGGGGGGGTCCTGCTCTAGAGGCCAGACATTGCCGCATGGCCACCTTCTTCTGCCATGGGAGACACTGGGCTCAGTCACTCCAAGCCCTGCCAGGTGCTAGGGCAATTGCTTTGAAGCTTTAAAACCATGTTCCCTGTGGACTTTTTCCCTATGCTAGGCATGCAATGGCATCTCCTCTATTTCTACGGAGATGCCCCAAATTACAATTCTCAGCAAACAAGGAAGTGTTTATAAGATGCTCTGTGTTGTAATTACCATGGAAGACAGCAAATTTGAAAACTCTTTCTTGGCGGCACCTCTGGCTCAGTGGGTAGGGCGCTGGCCCCATATACTGAGGGTGGCGGGTTTGAACCCGGCTCTGGCCAAACTGCAACAAAAAAATAGCCGGGCATTGTGGTGCATGCCTGGAGTCCTAGCTACTCGGGAGCCTGAGGCAAGAGAATCACCTAAGCCCAAGAGCTGGAGGTTACACTTTACCAAGGGTGACAAAGTGAGACTCTTGTCTCAAAAAAAAAAAAGAAAACTCTTTCTTTTTCCCTTGGTTGTCACTGCCATGCACTGAACCAAGCTCCATGTTCAGAGAACCACCACCACGGGCAGTATCTGGGAGGCAGGGGCAGAAATACGGCTCTCGGGCCCTCCGTGCATGTGGTTTTACGTTCCCACAGGATGCTATTCCTAACTTGTCCTAACTCGTTGGAATCTTTTTTCCTACATGATATCCTTCTTCCTCCAAGAACTAAAGATGTTGGGACGTATCTATGTCCTGTGTAAGGAAGAGCATTGTTCTGCTAGGTGCTAAGGGAGGTGACAAAGTTCAAGATGATGCATCTTCCCAGCCCCACTTGACTGCAGCTGCATTTTGGATGCTAGGTGGAAGCCTGGATTCCAAGTGCCCTGAGGCCCTTCCCTTTCAACTTTACAATGATGTGATTTCTTGCCAAGAAAGCAAAGTGAGCCTCCCCAACTTTCATTAAGCGCGGAATCCTTTTACCTTTTAGATGGTCTCTCACTCTGTCAACCTGGGTAGTGTGTGGCAGAGTCACAACTCACAGCAACCTCAAACTCTTGGGATCCAGTGATCCTCTCGCCTCACCTTCCTGAGTAGTTGGGACTATAAGTGCTACAACGCCCAGCTAGTTTTCTTTTTTTTTTTTTTTGAGACAGAGCCTCAAGCTGTGGCCCTGGATAGAGTGCTGTGGCGTCACAGCTCATAGCAACCTCCAACTCCTGGGCTCAAGCAACTCTCCTGCCTCCACCTCCCAAGTAGCTGGGACTACAGGTGCCTGCTACAACACCCAGCTATTTTTTTTGGTTGCAGCCATCATTGTTGTTTGGCGGGCCCGGGCTGGATTTGAACCTGGCAGCTCAGGTGTATGTGGCTGGCGCCTTAGCCGCTTGAGCCACAGGTGCCGAGCCATAGTTTTTTCATTTTTAATAGCGATAGGGTCTCACTCTTGCTCAGGCTGGTCTCAAACTCCTGAGCTTAAGCAATCTTCGGCCTCCCAGAGAGCTAGACTTATAGGTATGAGCCACTGTGCCCATCTGAGCATCCTTTCCATGTAGTGCTTCTAAACCTTCACCTTCTCCCTCTGCCTTGCTGTAGTCCTGGGGTTCAACTGAAGGTCTATACCAGAGACCAGGTTGTGAATCTAGGGCGGGCAAATAGCAGGTGCCCTTGTATCATAGTGGGGTCTTCTCTGGCTGAGCCTCCTATTTCCCACTGCTGAGATGGTATCACTGTCCCCTTTATCCCGAACAAACAGCTGAGTCACTTAAAACAGAGCCCTATAGCTGCTCTTAGCGATTCAGACTGGAATGTAAATTTCATTTCAGAGCTAAGATCCCAGAAGCTATCTTTGTAAGTGATTCCAATCGCTATGTCAAGAAATCAACTAGTGATCCATATCAATGGGTTTAGCTAGGGTTTTGTTTAAATAGTTGGTTCTAGATGATTATGAAGTTATTGGTTAAGATGCTTCCATTTGTTTTCCATTTGGTCCTTAAAATAATTTCTTTTGAAAATAGGTATCACAGCTGGGCAGGGTGGCTTATGCCTGTAATCTTTGACTTTGGGAGGCCGAAGCCAGTGGACTACTTGAGCTCAGATCAGCCTGAGCAAGAGCAAGACCCCATCTCTACTAAAAATAGAAAAGAAAAAAAGGAAGCTGGGTGATGTGGAGGGTACCTGTAGTCCCAGCTACACAGGAGACAAGAGGGTCACTTGAGTCCAAGATTTTGAGGTTGGTGTGAGCTATGAGACACTCTAGCTGAACCACAGAGTAGGCTCAAGAAAAAAAAAGAGGGGGGAGAAATTGGTATCACCTGGGCACGGCACGTACTATACCCAAGGAGTGTCCTGGCTCTTGCCTGGCATTCACCTCTTCAGCTTTGCATCTCTGCTTTGGCCTTGCCATTAGCCATCTGACTGAGTGGGGGTGGGGTGGGGAGATGTACTCCATTGTTCAGATTCCAAGCTTGTTTTGACACTCAGATTTGGTACTTGAACCAACTGGTTGTTTGGTAAGGATGATTCTAGATGGTATGGTTTCAGGATCTCCACACCTGGGTACTGCCCTCAGGCAGCCCCCTCTGGGGGGACAATGGGACTTGGTCAATGGGACCCTGCCACTTGCATGGACACCAGGCTATAAGTACACACCGCCCCAAGTGGGCTCAGTTAGAAACCACCTGTTCAGCCCATGAAAGAGACCCAAATGGGGCTCCTGGCTGCCCCCTGCAATTGGGTCCATATGCTCAGCCAGTGGGTGAAAAATCAAGTTTCAAATGGTCAGCAGACTCCTCTCCAGGAAGGCTCCTCTCTTCTGGGCAGCTTCTCCTGGTACCAGCCCAGAAGCACAGAGACTGCACAGCTCCCTGCGCCCGATGGTGTTTAGTGTCAGAGGTAGAGGCAGTGACTTCTCGACACAGGCAGAGATTTGAGATGTGACTGCCAAGATGCTCACTTTGATCCAAGCCAATGCTTTGGGATCACAAATCTGGTGGAGAGGGCAGGCCCAGGAGTGGAGCCAGCAACCAGAAGGACCACTAGCTGTGCTGAGAAGGAAAAAGGAAGGAGGAAGGGACCACTGGACAGGGCACGCGCGGGCCCCTCTGCTGTGTCTCTGTGGTGACTCTTTAATTCTCAGGCCGCAGGGGACGTGAGACTGTTTCTTATGCTGTGAGAAAGCAAGGGCTCTGTTCATATTCCTGGACAGGTACCTGAAGAAAAACAACCTCAACCCCTCGGGGTATGTTAGAGGAATAATGAGTGGGAGCAAGGGGGAAGATAAATGGTCTGTCTCCCGGCTGAACCCTCCCGTGGCTCCGAGGGGGGCCCGCAGGCTTCTCGCAGCCTCCTGTTTCACGGGCGGTGAATGCTACTTAGTGGGATAGGGGAGGAAGGCTCTGGAAGGAAGGGTGCTGCCGGCTTTTATTATTAATTTCCAGATTGCTGTTCATGAGCACCACGGTGCCCACACAAATAAACCCAATGTCAGAGAAGATTTGTCTAACGAATAAAGAAAAGGAGAAGCCAGGGGAGGGCTGCTAAGTCGGCCCTGAAGATCTCACTTGGCCTACTTGCCTGGAGATAGAGACTATTAAGTAATTAGGTAATATTTATAAAGTGTGAAAACAATAGCTAGCCCCTGGGGTCTTTTACCAATATCTGCTCAATTGCTCTAAAGCTGAAATAGCAGTTCTATCTGCGAGCATCCTGACACTAGGGCCTGACACTTTACGTGCCCTTGTGACAGGGATTAAAGCCCTCTCTCCACGTTTTTTTGTTGTTTTATTTATTTATTTTTCTTTCTGAGATAGACTCTCACTATGTCGCCCTTGGTAGAGTACTGTGGCGTCACAGCTCACAGCAACCTCCAACTCTTGGGCTAAAGTGAGTCTTTTGCCTCAGTCTTCCAAATAGCTGGGAAGACAGGCACCCACCTCAACGCTCGGCTTTTTTTGTTATAGTTGTCATTGTTGTTTAGCATACCCAGGCTGGGTTTGAACCCGCCAGCCCCAGTGTATGTGGTTGGTGCCCTAACCACTGAGCTACTGGTACGGAGCCTGTTGTTGTTTTTTAAATGAGTGCTTCCATCCAAGGTGGCTTTTGGTCACAGTAGACGATGCTTCCCAAATCCCATGGGCCTCTGTGGTTTTGGGGACTGGCATGGAATCTTACTTCCAATTCCTAGCTATGTTCCTCACCTAGAAGCAGCACTTAGCCTGGGTTAGATATAAATGCCCCAACTGTGCCGACTCTTGTGGAAACAATCTTCTACTGCTGGCCACCTGGCTGAGTGTCTCAGCTTCACTTCTAAGCATCCCCCAGCCTCCTGCCCAGGCACAAATGTAGGCACCCATCTATCCAATCCACTATTTACCGAGGAACCAACAGTGATCACAGCACCTTCTGTACAATTAAAAAAAGAAAAAAATAAGACAGTCTCACCTGTCATGGAGCTTATGGGGGTAGTGGGAGACCTAGATATTAGAGAAAAAGTTATACATTTGAATGTAAAATTCCAACCGAGATGAGTACGGTAAAGGAGAGGTACTGGTGCCCTGACTCAGTGGGTGGCCAATGTAGGCAGGAAACTTCCTTGGGGAAGGAACTCCTGAGCGGGGCTATGAAGGCTGAGGAAGCATCAATTTGGTACAGAAGTAGGGCAAGGGCCATGTGGTCAGGGGGACAGCTGCTGACACTGAAGGAGAGTGGGTGGACTGAATTTCAGGATGCCAAGGGGAGGGGCAGGACTTGATGTGCGAGCCACAGTAAGGACCGTGAATCTCACTGGAAGGGGTGCAGCAACCCCAGACGGCCTGGCTTCACTCTTCTGCCGGGGAGGGCACATGGCCTGCTTACTCTGAAATGTGTTCTCCAATGACCACGCTACAAACAAGAGGTTGTCCTGA
This sequence comes from Nycticebus coucang, assembly GCF_027406575.1. Classification (NCBI taxonomy): domain Eukaryota; kingdom Metazoa; phylum Chordata; class Mammalia; order Primates; family Lorisidae; genus Nycticebus; species Nycticebus coucang. The sequence goes on from NC_069787.1 coordinate 37,199,051, forward strand.
GCACCCAAAGACACCACTGCTGTCCTATAAATAAGAAAGTACAATTTGCCAAGTACTCTCCACGTCCACGGCCCGATCCTATAAATTCCATACATGGTGTGATTTAAAAGGCCATTGGCCAAGGGAGGATTACTATCTCTGTTTTTTAGAGACAAGGAAATAAAGGCTTAGATAGTAACTTGAGTAAACAAAAAGATCAATCATAAATGGTTACTCTGGGATTAAGCGTCTAGGTTGGCGTGACTCCCAAGTCTGCGCTCTAACCCTGCCTTATATTGTCCCATCATCCATCCTTTCATTCATTCACTGAACAATCACTGTACACCTACTATGTGGCAGGTACTATGTTACGCCCTGCTGTTTCAAGAATGTACAAAAATCCTCTTCCTAGAAGACCCCATGGTCCAGATGAAGTGGGTGCACTGGCCCTCCCAGGATGGACCCATAACCAGGTCCTCAGTGGCCTTAAGCACCACATATGATCCCCACAGATATGTTTAGTTGTAAAGTTCCTTCATTCAGGGAAGGAGTAATAAACTGTGTTGTTCAAGCCACCTGAAGACACCGCAACAGAGGAGCCACCATTGGGGATTCTTTAAGAAGCTAGAAGTCCCTTGGATGATGGAAAGAATGCTGCATATGGACACAAGAGAATCTAGGTTTACATCTCAGCGCTACCACTTTTTGGCTCCGAGGATCTGGACGAGTCACTAACTTGAGTCTCAGACCCTTTCACCTGTGAAAGAGAAACAATGACCCTGTATTTCTCTCTCTGCTCACCCACACCCAGACACCATCCAAAATGTTAGTTAATGCCTGAGGCTCTACTCCAAAATCCGTCTCCAACACATCACTTCTGCCTCTACCATGATCATCCACATCCAACCTGGAGTATTTCTGTCACCTCCTGTGGGTCCTACAGACTTTACTGCTAGACTTCTGTACACACAGCCAGAGTGACGGGCTTACACACCTGTTCAGATCATTCCACAAGCCCAATGAACGCCTCCAAAGGTAACCAGCTGCCATAGGAACATAATTCTGAACTCCTTACCAAGAGAAGGCCTCACCAGACGTGCTCTTGCCCACTTCCCCAGCCCCTTTGCTAATTTTGTTTCCCCATTGTTTTGTTGGCTTCAAGGCCCTTGCACATGACCTTTCCCTGTCCCCTTCCAGATCTGTGGGGCTGGCTCCTTATCACCACCTGCCCCTCCAAGAAGAGCTCCCCTCCCTACCCCTTACCAAGCTCCCTGCACACGTGATGTGATTTCCTTCAGAATAGCACAAAAGGCTTATCATTGGTTGACTTGTTAATTTCTTCCCTCTAGAATGTAAACTCCCTGATGAGGGCCTGCTCCTTTGTTCATCTTTATTTCTAGTGCTTAGACTTTATTTATAGTAGATGCTCAACAAATATGTAATGACTGAAAAGTGAATCCTGGCAGGGGTCATTCTGAGGATTAAATAAAGTGTATGAATGGAGAAGCTGTCGTAGTCTCTAGCACACAGAAACCTTCCTATCCCTTTCACCCACAGGTGCTTTGTGTGCAGCCCCTGGACTCAATACACTTTGAAAGGCAGATGAAGATGTCTCACACTAGAAAAGAAACTTACTGGCTCCAAAATATAAAGCAAAATAGTTAATGCTACATTGAATGTTTACAAAACATCAAAATTATGTCAGCCAATCAAAGGTAACTTATATTAACGCTTATACATTTACGTAAAATTATAGACACCATGAGCTGTCTGAGCATTTAAAAATGTTTGCTGTAACATGGCAGGACCTTCAAAAGTATTTAGGATGGTCCAAGGTCTAAAAGCTGACTTACTTTTTGGACTTTTTTTTTTTTTTTTTTTTTTTTGTAGAGACAGAGTCTCACTTTATGGCCCTCGGTAGAGTGCCGTGGCCTCACACAGCTCACAGCAACCTCCAGCTCCTGGGCTTAAGCGATTCTCTTGCCTCAGCCTCCCGAGTAGCTGGGACTATAGGCGCCCACCACAACGCCCGGCTATTTTTTGGTTTTGCAGTTTGGCCGGGGCCGGGTTTGAACCCGCCACCCTCGGTATATGGGGCCGGCGCCTTACCGACTGAGCCACAGGGCCGGACTTTTTTTTTTTTTTGTAGAGACAGAGTCTCACTTTACTGCCCTTGGTAGAGTGCCGTGGCGTCACAAGGCTCACAGCAACCTCCAGCTCTTGGGCTTATGTGATTCTCTTGCTTCAGCTTCCCAAGCAGCTGGGACTACAGGCGCCTGCCACAACGCCCGGCTATTTTTTTGTTGTTGCAGTTTGGCCGGGGCTGGGTTTGAACCCACCACCCTCAGCATATGGGGCCGGCGCCCTACTCACTGAGCCACAGGCGCTGCCCTACTTTTTGGACTCTTAAGGCTAAAAAATAATGGCAAATGAAAGTTATTTTTGAAAGAAGGGGGTTAAAGATTCACTACAGGGGCTACACAAAAGATGTACTTTCCTGTCCTATAAGTTTCTGGAATTAACAAGGTAACTTTTTGGAAGACGTTCTGGGAGGGCAGCTAACTACAAAGGAATTAAGTGTTCTTATTGGAGCTTCTTTTAATAAGATAAAGTAATTCAAGCTCATTAATCTGGTGAGTGGAAATGATTAAACTGAAAATAGAACAACATCATGATTTTCTCCAAAAATAACGGAAAACCATGACTTCAATGTTAACTTTTTTTTTTTTTTAAAGAAGCAATCATAGACTTACTTCTTTGTTTGCTAATTTGGGTGGAAAATGTGATGCTCTTTCTCAATGTATTCTGATTTAAAATAGACTAGTTACTTCAGCATTCTCACACAGTGGTGTATGTCCTTTAAAGCTGCTTTTAACCAAAACAGGAAGCAATCTTTAGCATGGAAAATGTAACTAAAAAAGAGATCCCTCCATCAGCAGAAGCAAAAACTATCCTCCAAAAAACACGGTGTTGGCTTAGGAGACTACAGGGTATGCAGGCAGCACAGTGTCCTCTCAATTTCCTTTGCTTTTATTACATTATGCAGTGTCACTTTAATTAAGCCATCAAATCAAATTATCAGATCAAGTGATTTTGATTCCACTGTGGTTTGAACAGGTTTTGTTAAATTAATAAACCATATGCTTCGTGTTGTTGGAAGGAAAGTTATTTTTCTGTGTTCACTGTTCCAAAAGTCTTCACAATAGACAGCATTCAGCACTTAATCCTGGAATGCTCTTCCATGTGCCGGGGATGTGTTGCAGAATGACTAAAATGACAGCCCATTAAATCCTAAAGCCTGTCCAAGTTATTTACTGACAAAGGGCAGAGTAGCAAATTGGATGTGCCTTGAACAATCCACCAAGCCTAAATATTGTTTCCATTTACTGGAACTAAGGCTTTCTATTTTTTATGGAAAACATTCATTATAAGTCTTTCTTCAGCAACAATAGAATATTAAGATGACTGTCCCCCTTTCCCTTTATTGTGAGATGGGGCCATGTCTCCTATGCTTGACACTGAAAAGCTAGATTCTGTGTTCTCCATTCCCGGACATCTCATCATCCTGGCAGAGGGCAGGATGGGGTGTGTTAACTCACCCACTACCACAGGGGCTGTTCTCATTCATGATCATAGCCAGGGGGATGGGAGAGGCAGGGGGCTAAGTTCAGTCAATTGGGGCTCTGGTTATCCCACTCAGGGGAAAGGTGACCAGGTGTTAAGATGGATCAGTAAGTGCTTGGTTACCAAGTTAATAAATCTCTTGTTTGTCCCAGGGTCTTGTAGTGTAATACGAAAGCAGAACCAACCAGTTCAAAGTCATGGCCACTGCTATCTTGAAGACAGAAAATGTTTACTTTAAAACAAGCCTATGACTTCTCTATTTAGGTTTCTCCAACTTACTCTGACCATCCCTTATAGCAGGGGTCACTAAACTATGGTTCTCAGGCCAAATCTGCTCTGCCACCTATTTTTATAAAGTTTTACTGGAAGACATTTCCTGCACTCATTCATTTGCGTTTTATCTATAGCTGCCTTCAGGCTACAATGGCAGAATGGAGTACAGCTGGACCCTGTATCCAGGGATTCTGCATCTGTGAATTCAATCAACTGTGAATGGAAAATATTTAGAAGGAAAAAGCCACAATAAAAAAAAGATATAAAAATTAAAAAAAAAAAATGCAAATTTAAAAGTACAGTATAACAACTATCTACATGGCATTTACATTGTAATAGATATTATAAGTAATCCAAAGATGGCTTAAAGTATATGGGAGGATGTGAGTAGGTTTCATGCAAATATGGTATCATTTTAAATCAGACACTTGAGCATCGAAGGATTTTAGAATCTATGGGGATCCTGGAACCAATCCCCTGCAGATACCCAGGGACACGTAATTGCAACACAAACCACAGGGCCACAGAACCAAAAACACTTATTATCTGGCTTGTAGCCAAAAATGCTTAATGATTCTTGCCTTATGTAATTAATTTATTTTTCTTTCTTCTGTGACAGTAGCCCAATGAATGCATAAAACACAACAGCTTTTCTGGGCATTGAAAGCTTCTAATAATGACTAGGCAGAGAATGCCAATCAGACAGGGTTTGTTCTTTGTGAATTACCTGAAGATTACAAAATATCACCCTTCTCTTTTTAAACTCAATTTTTACAGAAGATTGGGGAAAGAAAAACAACTCTTTGCACTGGTTCTTTCTGGCATATGTTTCAGAGGGTCAATGACTGAAGCCCTCCAAGCTGTCTCCTGATTGTCAGCACCTGCCCTGGCTTTTGGCCTACAGAGCTGTTGAATTACCTGAGTTTTCTTATAGGGTGGTGGGAGGGAAGAGAATTTGATGATGATGCCTGTGGTTCCATGACATGTGCATAAAAGCGAACAGAGACATTACCAATCATTAGGGAAAGGGAAATCAAAGAGAAACTACTTCATATCCACAAAGATGGCTAAAATACAAAAGGGGGCATAATAACAAGTATTGGTGAAGACGCAGGGAAGTTGGAACCCTTACACACTGTTGACAGGAAGGTGAACTGGGTGCTGTTGCTTTGGAAAACAATTTGGCAATTCCTCAAAACTGTAAACAAAGGGTCACCATGTGACTCAGCAATGTGACTCCTCAGTTTATAACTAAAAGAGCTGAAAACATCTGTTTACACAACTTGAACATGAATGTTCATAGCAGCATTATTCATAACAGCCAAAAAGTGGAAACAACTCAAATGTCCATCAACTGATAAATGGATAAACAAAATGTTGTATATTGACATAGTACCGTATTAGTTGGCCACAAAATGGAATGAAATTTTGATATATGCTCCAATACAGATGAACCTTAGAAATATGCTAAATGAAAGAAGCCTTTGATAAAAAGCCATATATTGTCTGAGTCATTTATATGAAATATCCAGAATAGACAAATCCACAGAGACGGGACATTACTGGTTACCAGCACTGAGCAGAGAAGGGGCAGAGGAAGGGAAAGAGACTAGGGACTGAGTAATTAGGTATGGAATTTCTTTGGGGGGTGATAGAAATGTTCTGGAAATAGTGGTGATGGTTTGCACAACTTTGTGAACATACTAAAAACAACTCATGTATGCATTTAAAAGGTATGAACTTTATGGAATATGAGTTTAATATCACAAAAGCTACTGTTTGAAAAAAATAGGGATACTATGCAGCAATAAAAAGTAATTACCTACTGATACATGCCAGCACATGGATAAATGTTAAGATTATAACACCCAGTGAAAGGCAGTAACACACCAGGGTTGCTGGGGTTGAATAAAGGATTAACAACTGACTGCAAATGGCATGAAGGGACTTGGTGTGATGATGAAAATGTTGTAGAACAGGACGGCAGTGATGGTTGCTCAACTACAAATTTACTAAAAATTGCTGCATTGTACATTTACAACAGTTGAATTTTCTGCTATATAAATTATGTCTTTAAAAAAATGTGAGGCTGGGTGTGGTGGCTCACACCAGTAATCTTAGCACTCAGAAAGGCTAAGGCAGGTGGATAGCCTGAGCTCAGGAGTTCGTGATCATATTGGGCAAGAGCAAGACTCTGTCTCTACTAAAAAATAGAAAAATTAGCTGATTGTGGTGGCACACATTTGTAGTCCCAGATTTTTGGGAGGCTGAGACAAGAAGATCGGTTGAGCCCAGGAGGAGTTTGAGGTTGCTGTGAGCTATGACATCACAGAGTGAGACTCTGTCTCCAAAAAAAAAAAGCTATTAAAAAATAAGAAACTTTCCTATGCTACTGGCAGAAGTATAAAGTGGTGTATCTAATCCCCTCAGGAAACCATTGGGCAGTATCTAACCCAATCTGAACATACATGTACTTACTCCTGGGTGTATACCCAGTAGAGATATGTCCATATATTCATAAAAGGCATTTCAGAATTTTCATAATCTCCAAAATTTGGAAATAATTGACATATTCACGTATGCTGAGATAAACAAATAAATGCAGGTATAGTCACACAGTGGAATTCAGCAGGAAGAAAGGACAAACTAGAACTACGAGCAGACACACAGAGAACTTTCAAAACCAGTGTGGGGGGCAGCGCCTGTGGCTCAGTGAGTAGGGCGCCAGCCCCATATGCCGAGGGTGGTGGGTTCAAACCCAGCCCCGGCCAAACTGCAACAAAAAAATAGTCGGGCGTTGTGGTGGGCGCCTGTGGTCCCAGCTGCTCGGGAGGCTAAGGCAAGAGAATCGCGTAAGCCCAAGAGTTAGAGGTTGCTGTGAGCCGTGTGACGCCACGGCACTCTACCCGAGGGCGGTACAGTGAGACTCTGTCTCTACAGAAAAAAAAAAAAAAAAAAAAAAACCAGTGTGGGGCAAAAGCAGCAGGATGTGAAGCTGGGCAGATGAGGTGACTCTCTTTCGGTGCAATTTACAAACAGGCAAAGCTAATTTCTGGTAGTAGTTTCCCTTGGGAACAGATAGAGATTAGGAAGGGGTTGGAGGGTCCTGGTGATGAATTGCTTGATCTGGGTGTGCATTACTCAGGCGTGGTCAGTTTGTGCAAATCCATCAAGCGGTGTGCACACTGCACTGCACTTTTCTGTATATGTCATTCTCCCACAGTATGTTCAAAACACAAATGGGATTATACCTAGATACTTCTCTCTGCACCTCTAGAAAGATTAGAAAACACCGTAGTAGTCACACATCTCAAGAGTCAGCAAGGAACACCATGATCATTCAAATAAACCTTGAAGAATGAAGAACAGATTCCCCATATTTAAGGACTGGTCTGTGGCTCTGGTTAAATTCAGAAAAAGCATGTTCAGTGTAAGATCTTGCCCACTTTTGCAATTTAATGCGACAGAAACCATTATCTACCTTCCCAGGATAATAAAAGCCATGCATTTTCTAAGTACAGCTGACATATCATATGCTCAACCCATTTTTCAGCAAAGAGCTTTGTAACTGTCATAATTTCAGCGATCTTATGCTCACTTATGATATAACACTCCCCCCCACCCCACGTCCTCTACATTCACCTCTCACAAAACAGTCAATCCCCTAGAGGCCTCCTTTCCCCAGGCAAGTCCTCTTGAGATAAGTCCTTCAATTTTGGTCGCTTTCTTTATTTATTTAGCTAGCATAAAAAAAAAAAAAAATTAGCCCACATGAGATTTTTTTCTATGCCAGCCCAACCACAGACATTTTACAGGTTTGTGAGCTTCTTAATTCTCCTATTGTTCTCAAAGAATGATGCCCTTGACAAATAACAACGGCCCCAAATTACTTGAATCTCAAGCATTTCTCCAGGGAACCTGGCCAGGCTCACTTCTCCTCACTAATCCCAAACAAAATCATACATGCAGGAAGGAAATGATCACATTCTTAAACTCCTTTTCCTCTTCTTTTAGCTCTTTTACGGATCCAGGAGCTTGGAAAATGGCTCATTTATCATCCAAGTGCATGCCAATGCAGTTATTTGTGGAATATAATCTCATTCCTCTGATCCTACAAAGTTCATACACCAATAAACCAGTCCCCTTTGTTAGGAGAAGGGGCACTTTTGAAACAAAACCTCCCCGCACAACTTACCAAACTAACAATAAAGACAGTCTACTTCCAATGTTGAAAAATCAGACAAGCTCTTGCTACCTTATCCAAGCTCCCAATTTTGAAGGAGAACACCGGGTTGGGAAAAATGCATATTTTCACATTAAAAGAAAATTCTTTCTTGTCCCTTTCTCCCTTCCATTTCTAGGGCTTTGATCAGCCTCACTCCTGTTATTGTTTCCCGAGCTTGGTGGTGCCACACCCATGACAAATCCTGGAGCCCGAGTGAAGGGGTGTGAAGGTAGAAACAGACATTCATTTCACATGAGAGAGTAAAAATGATAAAAACTGAGGTGGCTGAAAACGATAAACTCATGTTTATCAGATACAGGGATGAAACTGTTAAATAATAGTTGGAAAAAGCAAGGGATTGTCAGTAGGAGTGAAAGCTAGAGTTGCAGTTCCTTCCCGGGGTGGATGTCAGTAAGAATGCTGCCCAGAGGGGTGGTGGAAGCAATTCAAAAGTCCCAATACCTGAGCTCAGGGATAAACACCTAATCAACAGGAAAACAATTAAAAAGTAAGACACTTTCCAAAAAGCTTTGTTTCCACACTACTAGTTAGTTTTGAAGTCACAAAGTAAAAATGCAGTGAATGACTGATCTATTATTAGTTGAAAGGGCAATTTTTATCATATCTATTTAACAGAAGTTCTTTCCATAGCTGTTTCTATTTATCATCCAGACAAGTTTCTTTTAGCAGAAAAACATATACACTTAACACCAAGTTTCAACTCTTGGCTGAAATGAACTCCTTTTGATTTAGTGGTTTTTGATAAGGAATCTTCCTCTGATCAAGAGCATTCAATCCAAATATACCTTTGGAGGCTTCTGTCCCCAGTGGGTTTTCTAAGAAGTCGTTCATGTCATGGCTCCAGGCATCACGGACAGCGGACTTGGACACCACCCTGTCATTCAGACGCTGCTGGGGTCGAAAGTTGTTTCTCAGATATTCCACTGACTTGACGTGGTCTTGCTGCTCCGTGGTGAAGATGGAATAAAAAGCCTCAAGCTGGACAGAGAAGCAAAGAAGGGAGAAAAAACCAACACGTCAATTAGAAAAGTGATGTGGTCCAAAGCAGGTGGGGGTGATAAGAACACAAAATAGAAGGATGTGCCCGATGCGAAGGCTGATGAACCCAGCAGGGCCCGAAGCTGCTGCTGGAATGGCTGCCAACAGGCTCACCTGGCCACGGTCCTATCCTGCCAACAAACCAGAAAAATACGTTATTTGAGGGGTATACAAACTCTCTGAGTTTGTGTCTTTCTGCAGCACCCCTCCAGAAAGACCTTAGTATGATAGAAAAGAGCATAAAATTGTGGCAAAGTGGGTAGTTTCTCCAGCCAGACTGCCTGGGTATGAACTCCAGTTCTACCGGTCACCCAGTCTGTGACCCTGAACAAGCAAGCGGCTTACCATCTCCGAGACTCCACCAAATGGTGATAATCATAGTATTTAACCAACATTAAATATTGACAGAACCACTCTGGAAGGCTGAGGTGGGTGGATTGCCTATGCTCAGGAGTTCAAGACCAGCCTGAGTAAGAATGAGATGCCATCCCTACTAAAATTTGCAAAAAATTAGCCAGATGTTGTGGCGGACGCCTGTAGTCTCAGCTACTCGGGAGGTTGAGGTAAGAGGATTGCTCAAACACAGGAGTTTGAGGTTGCTGTGAGCTATGATGCCACAGCCCTCTATCCAGGGTGACAGAAAGAGACTCTGTCTCAAATACATACATACATATATACATACGTACTGACAAAACATTTAATCCTTGTACATTGCTTAAAATCATTCTTAGCACATAGTAAGAGCTTGATAAATATCAGAGATTTAATTCTTTTTTTTTTTTTTGAGACACTCTCACTATGTTGCCCTCGGTAGAGTGCCATGGCATCACAGCTCACAGCAACCTCCAACTCCTGCTTTAAGTGATTCTCTTGCCTCAGCCTCCCAAATAACCGAGACCACAGGCACCTGCCACAATACCTGGCTATTTTTTGTTGCAGTTGTCATTGTTGTTCAGCTGACCTGGGCGGGTTTGAACCTGCCACTCTTGGGGTATGTGGCTGGCACCGAACCACTGTGCTACAAGTGCCAAGCCAGGGATTTAATTCCTATTAGCAAGCATCTTCTAACCTACTGGGAACCAAGTTCAGCAAAGCCACTAAGATGCTACATACGTGACCTGTAAGTTAAACTGCCCAAGGTCAGCATTTACCAGACAGGTAATCATGGGCAGGCTTTCTGTAACTCAAGCTTCCTTAACTGTAAAACATACAATAATAGTACCTATCCTATATTGTTGCTGAAAGATTAAAATCTACATAAATTAGTACACAGTAAGTCCTCATTAAAGATTAGCAGTTATCATTATTATTAATAGCATTAAGAAACACGTTCCAGGCTTGGTGCCTATGGCTCAGTGGCTAGGGTGCCAGCCAGCCACATACCCCAGAGCTGGCAGGTTAAAATCCAGCCCGGGGCCAACTACAACCAAAAAGTAGCTGAGCATTGTGGCAGGTGCCTGTAGTTCCAGCTACTTGGGAAGCTGAGGAAAGAGAATTGCTTAAGCCCAAGAGTTAGAGTTTGCTGTGAGCTGTGACGCCACAGCACTCTACCCAGGGTGACAGAGTAAGACTCTGTCTCAAAAAAAAAGAAAAAAGAAGGAAACATGTTCCACAAAGACTGTCGATCAAACTTTTATGGAAAGCAAAGAGAAAAAAAGATCAGGGCTCCCAGGATCATAGTTCCATTATCAAAAGGGCTTCTTTATGGCTCTCAACATTCTGATCATTAAACAAGGTCATTCTATTTATTTATGTGGCATAGAGTAGTGACTGGGTGACAGAGACTTGTTCTCAAAGAGCCACAGTTATTCTTGTCACCAAAGAAATGAATGTGAAATGCCCAGCTGTCAAAAATACTAACTCCTTGAGGTAGGAGAAGAAAATGGCAGGAGGGAGAGAAAAATGCACGAACAGTCTCCAGCGTACCTGGCTCCTCCAGGGCCAGGGGAGAACGCTTCCCCAAGGAGAGAGCAACAAGGTGGAAAAGTGTTAGGAAGATGGTTCCAAGCAGGCCTTGAGTGACTGCCTGGGTTATGGGGATCCAGAAGGTTGCAAACACCAGCATGTAAAATAAAAAAGGAAATCACTACCTGAGTTTCTGCAAATTCTGGGTGGTCATCTTGAAGCTTGGAACTGAATTCCACTGCCTCGCAAAGGGCCACAGAGAATGACAGAGAAAGTAATAACCTGCTCCGAACAGAAACTCCCTGTCTTTTGCATGAGAAAGTAATGAATTCACATAGTGATTTTAGCCAAGATGAAACATTTAAGTATGTGGACTCCCCATCACTTTACCTCCCTTCTAATTCTATTGTTACATAACATCATAAGAAAGCATGGAAAGCCTTTCCATCAAGGTAACAAATAGAAACAGGACCCACAGCTGTCTATATGTAGCCTAAAAGCAAAAGTAGCCTGCTGTTCTCATGTTATCCCAATTCTCTACGAGTCTCTTACTTCTAAACAGCTCACACAATCTCAATATAGAATTTGCCTTCCTCCCTGTTTTTCTCTCTGCCATCCTTTCCTTATTCATAGTAAAGAAAGAATGGTAAAAGATGCCACAAAAATCAAGAAAACTGGACTGCTCACTCTGCCAAATGTGACCCACTCAGACAAAGATAACTAAAGATGCTGAAAAATCAACTCTCCCCAGTGATGTGACGGGACCTCCCAAATCAGGACTGAGCGCATCTAGATTTCTGATTTTCTAAGAGAAAAGAACTTCGTCTAATTCTATGGAAGAAATTAATAAAGATCCTCTAGAGATGGTCCAGTGAAAAAACAAAGCAATACGATTAAAAGGATGTAGATTAAATCCTGTGAAGAAAGGTTAAAGGAAGTGGAATTGTGTAGCCTGAAGAAATGGTGAATAAGGAGTAATGTGATTAAAGGCCCTTGTATGTAGAAGATGCTGACCAGAGAAGGCCAAAGAAGAGGAACTGGCTGAAATTAAAGCCTTGGAGACGTGAGTTGAATAGAGGGTGGGATTTCTTAACTTTCAGGGTGATTTTTAAAAGGAGGGACTGGGCTGCCATACATAGCAAGTTAGACTGGAAATTGTCTGGAAGAGACAGCCAATTCCCCTAAAATAGTTTAATCCCTGAAATGCCAGAAAAGAATGAATGGCCTGGGAGACTGTCTCAGCCACAGACTTGGAGGTTTGTTTATTCTCTAGAATGCTTGCTTCTTCCACAGCTTGCATTGAGTTCTCCTAAAAAGCTGATTTCTGATGCCCCAGGAAATAACTAGTCATATAAGTGTAGAAAAGAGGCAGGTTCTGAAATTAACACAAAAATGCTTTCACTTAAATTGCTCTTACAGCTTAATGACATGCTATAGCTTAAAAGCTCCGGCGGCTTCTTTGTCATTAACTCAACTTGCCCAAAGATTTTGAAGGAAGGATGTGATGCTTCTGAGAGTGAACTGATGACCTGAATGATATTATATTGTCAACTGGATCATAGTTTTGTTTGACAGTCACAGAAAAGAGGGAAAGGAGAACAAGCTCATCAAATGTCCTCTGGCAGGCTGGTGGCAATTACTAAAACCCCGTTATTTCTCTAAGTTGAATAAAAATTGCCAGTGGCCTCTTTGGTAACTGGCGTGCTTGCCCAGTGAGTGAAGACCTCAGCGATCCTTGGATTGGTGAAGGGGTCTACATTTCTCACTCTGGCAGAGGAGCAGTGATCTGGGCCAGAAATCTACTGATAACATCATTACATGGCTACTGTAGGCTGTCCTTTGACCCGCACCCTTGTTTTGGGCCTCCACCTATTTGGACTCCAGAGGATGCCATAAGACTATTCCAAGAAGGGGGCCCCTAGAGTTGCATAACAAGAAAACCTGGGCAGTGCTAGAGCCACAGAACCAACTGCCGCAAATGGAATCTCTCTGGGCCTCTGATTGTTCAACATGTTTGGTGCTTCATCTGTTCGACCCTTCCAGATCTGGTTAGGCAGCCACACTGGGATCCTATAAAAATGTGCATGGGATCAGATCATGCCTCTGTTCGATACCTTTTAAGAGCCTCCCCATTCTTAACTGTGAGGCCCTAGTGATCTGGCCTTTGCCTAATTCTGCAAATTCAAAACCCTTACTCTTGTTACTTAGATTCCAAATCCTTTTTGTTTTGTTTTTTAAACCCTACTTGCTCAACGTGTGATCTTGAACAAATTATTTCATCTTTCTGTGTTTCAGTGTCCTTATTGGTACAATGAAGATAACAGCATTACCTACCTCCTGTGGTGTCTGTAACTATTCAATGAGTTACTATCTACCTAAAGCATCTGAAACTACTGCTGCCACACAGCAGGTGCGCAGTAAGTTTATTACCACCACTGTTACTATTATTATTGTTTTATGGGGAATGTGGTAACTATGGTTGTGCTCTAAGCTTCCAACAATTATAACATGCCACATCTGCCTGCTACTCTTTTTCTTCCAAATAATCCACGTCTATAAAACTATTCTGTGCCAGGTACTATGTTAAGCACTTCACAGACATTATTTTGGTTTCTAACTTATTTTTATTATTATGTTTAAAATAATAACAATTAAGTAATACTATTAACAACACCATTCAGCATTAACACAGCGCTGCTGCTTATATAGCAAGGCATTGTGTTAAGAGCGATATGCGCCTTCTCTTAATCCTCACAGAAATCCCATAAGGTTGGTGGTACTATTATAATTAATAGTTGTGTTAGTATTAGGGTTATTGACTAATAAGGAAAACTGGGCTCACAGATGTTAAGTAACATGCCCAAGGTCACACAGCAACAAAGGTGAAGTGAGGATTAGAACCTCAGGTCTTGGATGCTCTTGGCCACTTCATGGCACCACTCGCATGGCTCAGCATGACTCACTGGAAGAGTAACACTGTGGTACAGAAATTGTATGTGCTGATAGTTGACATGCCTAAATGATTCCCTGTAGCTGACCCTGTGGCCATGCCACACAGGGCACCCAGCACTGGCAACATAAATCTATGCATTCTCCTGCACTCTGGAAAGAAACCATCTATACCCCAACACTGAATGAATCACAGACAAGATGGCAGACAAAGAGAAAAGGCTGTCTGCCTCCTGAAGCCCTCCCTTTCCTTCACCTGATTCTTTTCCAGAGGGTCATAAATATGGTTGGATTTATCTTTACTTTACTACAACTAATGAAGTCTTTACCGCTTAGTAAAAATAAATGAAAGTTTTTATTTCTATAATATTAAATTGACTCTTAAACTTTTGAAGTGAACGCGTAAAACATTTCTTTCTTTTATCCCTGCTTGGGGAGTTGTAATTGTGGCTTAACTGGTGCTGTTTCAAGAACAATTTTAACCTTGAATTGCAAATGTGTTGGCTGGAAGTGTATATAAATCATTTCAACTTGGTTCGTATTATAAAAGTATTACAGAGAATAATTAGTTTTTAATCTGTTGGTTCGAATCAAAGGAGAGCTGCAATCTATTCACGCTGTTCATGTGTGGCAAGAAGTGCTGTCCACAGGACTTGGGCAGGGGACCATTGTGGCTGAGGGGAAGAAATGAGAGGAAACCAAAAGTAATATAATTATAAGACCTTAAAAGGCTGGTATGTACAATATTTTAAGGGGTGGGTATATAATTGCAATGAAACAAAACCAGGATAGGCATTAGGAACCAAAATGTCTCACCTAAGGTCATGTTTGGTGTTTGGAGAGATTCAGCTCCACCCTACATTTGAGGGATGACAGAGCAGGCTCTGTTTTGCTGCCATATTATTAAACAAGACAATGATGATGGAATATTAAATTCCCAATAGTCTGGAGCATCCAAAGTTTTACTTACTGAACTGCAGTTGCAAAAATAAAATCTGATAAGAGCTAGCTAAATGCAGGGCCACGTCCTTCCTGTAGCTACAGTTCTGCATGAGGGCAATTTAGAGAAAGAAAAGGACTTAATCACAATTAACAACAGAATTTCTCTTTTGGATTAATAATGGTATCTTCACCCACTATTTAATATTTTTGTATTTTATTTTATTGCTTTTTTATTTCAAATTAATATGAGGACACAAATTTTTAGATTACATTGTTCACTTCCAGGTTAAAGTTCCACTTGTGAAGGAGCCCCTCTCCCAGGGGGTGTGTTCTACGCCCTGGCAATGTGCACAACCGGTGAGATCCCGCTGCACGCCCTTCCCTCCTCTGCCAATCTTCTTTCCCCCTCCCCCTGCCCCCGACCCCACTATTTAACAATCTTCTTTATTCACATGTACTGGGCATCATGTGATGGAATAGCAAGATTTTGAATTAAGTGACTCAGTAGTCATTATGGCCTTAAGATTAAACCTTTTAGAACTGTGACAGTCAGTAGCCACATGTGGCTATTCCATTTGGAAATGTGGCTAGTACCACATTGAGACACTATTATTATGGCTCTATTGAGTTAAATAAAATCAAATTCACCTATTTCTCCCTTCATTTTTAAATTTTTTTTTTTGTAGAGACAGAGTCTCACTGTACCGCCCTCGGGTAGAGTGCCGTGGCGTCACACGGCTCACAGTAACCTCTAACTCTTGGGCTTACGTGATTCTCTTGCCTCAGCCTCCCGAGCAGCTGGGACTACAGGCGCCCGCCACAACGCCCGGCTATTTTTTGGTTGCAGTTTGGCCGGGGCTGGATTTGAACCCGCCACCCTCGGTATATGGGGCTGGCGCCCTGCTCACTGAGCCACAGGCGCCGCCCTCTCCCTTCATTTTTAAATATGACTATTAGATAATGTAGCAGAAACTAGTTAGATTGTTACACTGTTCTCACTTCCAGGGTAAAGTTCCAGTTGTAAAGAGCTCCTCTCCCAGGGGGTGTGTCTACTAGTGTTGCTCTAGAAGCCTGGGGATGATTTCATAACAGTAATCGCTAAACCCACCTAATATCTCTCAACCACTTCCCTAAGGGTACCAAGTTCTAATCTAGGCTTCTTATGCACATTCTATCATTTCACCTTAGGATGAGTCCATGAGGTGGGTACTGTCAGCATTTTGCTGATGAGAAAATGGAGGCACAAAGTAGTAGAGTTAGAGGAGTAATTTGGCCAAAGAATGAAGCCATGAATGAAACCCAGGCAGCCTGCCTCCAAAGCACATGTTTCTTAATTCCAAAGAGCTGCTCTACTCCTTCCAACCTTTGGTTAAAAAGCATCATACAAATAAATGTTTCTCATCCATTTCAGCTTCCTATTAGAAAAAAGAAACCATAGGGTGGCACCTGTGGCTCAAAGGAGTAGGGTGCCAGCCCCATACGCCAGAGGTGGCAGGTTTAAACCTGGCCCTGGCCAAAAACTGAAAAAAAAAAAAGGAAAGAAAAAAGAAATCACATACTCAAAGGCAATCCAACTATATGTATTCAGACTCATTTTTTACTACCTTATTGATGGCACCCCCAAAAAGCACTTCAGTAAAATTCGTGCTGGGGAAAATTATAGGCAGGGCCATATTTTAACCTACAAGAAGCCAACAGTCCTAGAAAGGGAGGGTTGGGTTAGTTGTCAATGGGCAAAGAACCATCATCTGAGAACCACTGTTTAGAATGTAACAAATCCTAGTAGGCTGGACTGAAAGACGACTGTCTTCTCTGATCATGAACACACTGCAGGCAACTATCTCCCTGTGCCATCCTGCTGCTCTCATCGGCCATACCAGGGCTGAGAGTGCCACCGTTTTTTCTGGGTGACAAGGTCATGGCATAATGTTTGCCTGATATTTATAGTAGATGTTTAATGGAACCATATAAGCCATGCTGACCACTGGTCAACTAAGCCAACATGCAATTTCATTAACAACATCATATTTTGATCTAGAGCAGCGGTTCTCAATCTGTGGGTGGCAACCCCTTTGTAACAACGAAAATACATCCTGCATATCAGGTATTTTCATTATGATTCATAACAGTAGCAAAATTACAGTTATGAAGTAGCAACAAAAATAATTTTATGGTTGGGGTCACCACAATATGAGGAACTGTATTAAAGGGTCGCTGCCTTAGGAAGGTTGAGAACCACTGATCTAGAGTATTGCCACACATGCCAGATTTTGCTGGCTACAGGGAGGGTCTGAACATCCAAGTAGGCTCACAAAAGAGAACAAGAGAGGAAAAATAAGTGGTTGCTCGTATGTACTCTGGAAGGCTTCGAAGAAACCCACATCATTCAAGCCAAGAGTTCATGCAAAGCACTGTTGTTTATGGCGGACTGGTCTCATTCCCACTGCGTGCAGGCACCCACACTAAATAAGAGAGAAGAGAGGAGATGGAGACATTGGAGGAGGGATGAAGGGGTAGGAATGTTATCTCTCTGTTAGAAGCAGACATGGAATTCCTGACTACTTAGCTTTCCCAAATTGGCTGTTCGCCTTTCTGAAATGAACATTCTGTACTAACTTCAGAAAGAATGTTGGCAGGGTCAGGGTGGGAAGGTCTGAGCGATAATACTTGGATGGCTAATGCTTTCCTTTCCAAGGGCTGACACAGCTGTGACCTTTGCAAAACTAGCCAGCAAGGATCCAGTTAGGCCACATGAATATGAGCTGTTTTCCTCTCTCAGGAGAGAGACAGGGATGTATGAACAAGTGTCTGAAAAAAGCAAAGTATTATCTGAAGATGGTTTATAGCAAAGAAACTGGAAAGCAAAAATGATCAGTTTATTTCTTTTCCATTTTCCTGAAACATAATACCTACAGAGAAGTCATATTGGAAAGCAAAGAAAAGTCTTCCATTATTTCTTCTCCTTGAATGTGTGAGTGGCAGAGAGTGGGAGGCTAAATAGATATTAACAAAGCACTTTTTCAGAGCCCTAGCTACCAAAATGGGCCTCAAAATGCTTCTAATTGATGAGATATCCAAGTCCAAAATTCTGTCTTTTGTTTGGACCCGCTGTGGATCTGGAGCCGCAGTGAAATTCAGTAAATGTTAACGGTTCTTATTTCTTTCCAGTTAATCAACAACTACCCCTTGCTCCTCCTTTCACGTAGCACCCTATAAAAAGGTGGCCAACTTCCTAACTTCATTAACTTAAACAAAATCTTTGAAGACAAAAACATTTATTTTAATTGTCAAAAAGGATCCTTTCAATAAAACCCTCTCTCCAACTCTGTAGATATAAACATTTAGACTATAATTTCATTTATTTTTTTAAATAAAAAAATCTTGGCTTCACTAGTAGGAAGCAACTCATTTTTTATTTCATTATTTTCTCAAGGCTGGCAGATCCTGTTCAGAAACCAAATCACCAAACACCTTCCTTTTTCTCCAGAGTAGAATTAGAAGAAAAAAAAAAAAAAACCTAAAAGTAAAATGACTGTCAATAGTGGTGAGGCCATATAAATCATTTTGCCTGGCCCCACACTACCAACCTTTCTTGGCAGGATAAAGTCTCTCTCCTGCCCTCCTCCTTCTAGACAACCTGTTCCATTTATCCCCAGAAGGGCAACAACGGATGTCTTAGGAGGCTCCCTGGCACCTCTGACGTCTCATGACCTGAGGGCAGCCAATCTGGTGTGTGGCCAGCATCTATTCAGATCCAAACACTTGAACACTTGTCAATAAGACCCAGTGTTCTGCGGGCTGTAACCAGCCCTTGTAACTGGCACTAGAGCAATCATTTCAGGATTGGGAGGTGTTTATTCTTATGAAATTCCCTATTAAGAAACTTCCATTTTTAGATAGTCCTGGTTTGAGACGGTTCAAATCTACCTTCTTACAAATCCTACTCATTGTACCTGGCTCTGTCTACATCAGGCCATGCTGAATTTTGGACAAATGAATATATCCCTTCTAAGAACCCTCCCCTTCCATCCATTAAATCCTTACGAGATATTTAAAAACCCCTCACTTCCATGATGGTGCCCTTTCCCTCGCTCCATCTCCACTTTACCAATTCTCACCCGGGGTTAAGTGTTCAGCCTAAATCCTGCCTTCTTATAATGTTTGCTTGGGCCACACTCAGAAGAAAGCAGTAAAGGACAGTGCTCTGCAACATGGGTTTTGGAATCAGACCAAGCCACGTTTGGTTTCTGGCTTCATCATTTATTAACTTTGAATCTTTGGGAATGGTACCCAATCTCTCCAATATCCTGTGTAACACCTGTCTCTCAGGCTGCTCTGCCCTGATTAAGTTGACATTTGTAATGTGCTTGCTTAGTGAGGTGCTTGGCACACAGAATCCACTCAACGGCATACTTTGCTTCATTTCTTCATGTACACCAGATCTCTATTCTGAACAGGGACAGGCTTAAAGATTAGAGTATGACCTTTGGCATCAGACACTATGGCTTGGTCACCAGCTATATGGTCTTAGGCAAGTCTTATCTATGAAATATGTGCCTACCTCGTAAGACTGCTGTTCGTGACAATTAAATGGTTAACACATATGAAGAGCTTAGAAGAGTCTCTGGCACAAAATACCATCATCACAAAGGACAGTTATTATTATCTCCCCAAGACTGGAATACTTAAAAAACATCTCATTTTTTTTAATTTGAAATAGAGTCCCATATTGTTACCCTGGCTGGAGTGCAGTGGCACAAACATAGCTCACTGCAGCTGTGAACTTCTGGGCTCAAGTGATACTCTCACCTCACCTCAGCTTCCCAAGTGGCTACAGGCACGTACCACTATATCTGACTCACCTTTTTATTTTTTATAGAGATAGGCTCTTACTACATTGCCCAGGCTGGTCTTAAACTTCTAAGCTCAAGTGATCTTCTTGCCTGGGCCTCCCAAAGTGCTAGGATTATAGGCATGAATCACCGCATGGCCAGTAGCTAATTTTATGTGTGTGATTTTCCTCAGGTAATTAGTTACTTTGCAACTGAGAAACCATGTTTTAGATTTTACAATTCTTGGGTTCAAAAACATGTTTGTTGGAAAGACTAAAGGAGTTGATGAAAAGCAGAGCGTCAAAAAAAATAAATAAATAAAATCCTTAACTGGTGTATTCTAGCAACATTGGACAGTTAAGCTAACACAGAACAACTAAACACAGAAGTCTCACTGGAGGAAGAACATCTACCTGATGGTAAGAGATGGGGACAGGTCTGCGGAAGACGATCCACTCCACGATTTCGCTACATGGTGGGGTGGTCAAAGAGCCTGTGTATCGGTAATAGCTGTCCAGGGATGCAGGCAGGAGGTCCCGCAGCACAAAAGGATCCAGAAAGGTCTCTTTCTCTGTTTGGGAGAAAAAGGGGAAAAAAGCACAATGATTAAGTTACACCATGCTGCAGACACACAGTCAAAGTCCTCGGCATGCTGGTGCCACATCACAAGCCTTATGTTTGTTTATATCTTGAGAAGCACTAGCATTTGGTGGTGGGAGAGCCTCAGAAAACAAAGTAGCGTTTCTCAGGGGGTGTTCTAAGGACTCAGTACCACATTATATTTCACAAAAAACAGGTCCCATAATGAACACCATTGGGCAACATTGCCATTCCACCCCTTTCCCCAGGAAATAGACCAAATACTCCAGCACAGTGAAGTCTCTAAGAAGTCTTGCAGAAAAGAAGTGGGCCTGACTGTCTTTAACCCATCCCTTCCCAATCTTGTTTCATCAGAGAACCCTTCCTTATCTAATATCTATGAACTCATCATTAGTGGAACAAACTTTGGGACACAATGAGGTAATCACTATGAAAACTGTTAGGCCACTAGGGACAAGCAATTCCAAAGCTGGTTACATTTCATTATGATGCCAGCCAAGCCCTAGCCAAATCAAAGTAAAACCTAACCAAGGCACAGTCCTGAAGGTAAAAATGATGGGCCCAGAAATAGGCCTCTTCTTTTTTTTACAAAAATAGAGGTCTCTTCCCTTAAATAGAAGAAATGACATTTAAGCTAAGATGCCAACAACCATACTTCACAATAACTACAAGGAAAGCAAGCCATGGAATGGGTTAGTGGCTGCGCAAGGTCGCACGGCTCCAAAGAAGCAAAGCTGCATGTGAATTCAGGTATTGTGGCACTACACATGGCATAGTTCTGACTTGACTAACAAAGGAGTTGAAATTAAAGAACAGTAGAAAAAAAGGCAAAGAAGAGCATTTTAGGTAGTAGAAAGAGCATGTGCAAAGGCCCTGAGGCAGGAAAAAATAGTGTGAAAGAGAAGATTAGGCTATGGTCTTCTAATTCTCCCAAACAGGCTCAGTAGGTTCCAGTCCCCGAAAGCATCTCCAGAAATCTAGCCCCGAATTTAAATCAGGGATTCTCTCCTCATCCCTGTTAGATGTATAACAAACCTATCCGAGTCCCACTAATGGATTAACCTAGCTCCTAAATGGCTTCCGCCAGCACCCGCAGAAGATTCCTAGGGGCCCTCAGGGCACCAGGTTACTTCCCAGGAGCACTTGTGCCGACAGAAGTGTTCCTCCCAGGGTGCACACCTCCTCCCTCCTCTTCTAGCCTTCGCACAGAAATTTGGGCATATTTGTACCCCTGGACTCTAAAAGTCTATGTAACTGGGGGATTGTGCCAAAACCCCAATAGAAATCAACTATATTAGAATAATTAAAATTGTAATTTCCTTTTGGAAGAGATTAGTTGAACGAGACTTAATATTTATTTAGCTTTTCATATATGCCAAGTGCTAGTCTGAGTATTTACATGCTGCAAACATTTAAACAGCCTTTACTGGATGTGCCAGGCTCTGTTCTAAGAGCTTTATAAAGATTGATTAATTTTTTTAATACTTAAAATAGCTCCATGAAGTTAGCTCTATTATGATTCCCCAATTCACAGAACTGGGATGCAAAACCAGGCAGCTGGTTTGCAATCCAGTTTGGAATCCAGGTTGTCATTATTCACATGGCTCTGCTCTCTTATTTTACAACTCCACGAAGTATATCCTTTGAATACTCCAATTTTACAGATATGGACATCAAGGCACAGAGAGGTTAAATAACTAGGCTCAAGTTCACGAGAGAACAGTAAAGTAAAGTAGTTATTGGTCAGACTCACAATCCTTGGCCGATTCCCACAGAGGCTTTCAATTCCTTTTGTTAAAAGGAAAAATTTTGTATTAACTAATCAACGCAAAAGTCTTCAAATCACAGGGCTCTATAATCAAAATTATGAAAACAGTTTCTGTTGGATAAAAGGCTGCAAATAACGGAATCACCCTTCTGCCCACTGGCACGTCTGAGCTTTCATTTAAACCTGGTCACCAGCAGCCTAATGACAGGGGAAATCTCTGCAAGTGTGCTTGGCTGGAAGTCCTTTGGCCAGGGAGAGAAAAGATTTTCGCTTTTGCTTGCTGTCTCTGCACTCCCTGGGCTGTGTCAATAGTCAACAAAAGCTCCAAGCATGACGGGATGTGTGCAGCATGACGGGATGTGTGCAGCATGATGGGATGTGTGCAGGGCTTGGCATCACCAACTGCAAAACTGCCACCTTCACGTCTCCCTCACATTGTGGGTGAACTTGGCGTCCCAGGGCAACACACCACCCTGCCTTGGGATTAAGGGCTCCAGGAACCGGCCGACCAGAAAATCCGAAAGCTTTTCCTCAGGGGCTTGACCCAGTATTAGGGTCACTGTTACTCCCTGTGTGACAACAGGAAGTGACAAGATAATCCCCACAAGCCCCCATGTAAAGCATCCACTCTAAAAGAGTCCACAGCTTTAAAGAGCATTAAAAAATAGTGCAGAGACACCTGGCCCACCAGCAGGACACTGGATGTCAAAGGGGAACACAGATTCAGCAGGACCAAGACTCTTCAGTTCTTGAATGGGTTCGCGATCTGGCAGACCTCGAGAGAACCTGCGGTGTGACCCTGGGGGCATGCACAGGGGCTTCAGAGGTGGGTTCTGGCTTTCCTTGATGAGAGAGCACAGTCAGATGGGAGGGGAGGGTAGCCGGTGGGGTGGGAAGGGAGGGGGACCTGGCTTTACTGCTTCTTCCTTCCATCTCTATCAGTTACTGGATCTTAGGACTGCAATCTGGAAGGGCCTTAGACAGCCAGAGCCCATTGGCTTTGGGAGCCAAAGAAACATTTTCTTGAACAAAATCCTAGCCAGGATCTCAAGTAAGTTGTAAGTGCAGCCACTGTGGTTGAAGCTGATTTGAGGACCCAGGAGCACTTTGAAAACGACCAATTTAGGCCAATTGTTTAATTTAATGGGTGGGAAAATGAAAGAACAAGATGAAGTAAACAGACCCAAGGTCAAAACCACGAATATACAGAGACTTAGATAGGATTCTTTCTTCTTCTTCTTTTTTTTTGCAGTTTTCGGCCGGGGCTGGGTTTGAACGCGCCACCTCCAGCATATGGGGCCGGCGCCCTACTCCTTTGAGCCACAGGTGCCACTCTCTTTTTTGAGGTAGTGTTGCCCTCGGTAGAGTGCTATGGTGTCACAACTCACAGCAACCTCAAACTCTTGGGCTTCAGTGATTCTCTTGCCTCAGCCTCCCTTACTACAGGCGCCCGCCACAATGCTTGGCTATTTTGTGTTGCAGTTGTCATTGTTGTTTTAGCTGGTCTAGGCCAGGTTTGAACCTGCCAGCCTTGGTGTATGCGGCTAGCGTGGTAACCACTGTGCTACAGGTGCTGAGCCAGATAGGATTCTTTCTTTAAGGAAATCACTAAGGATTTGTAACAGTATGCCTTAAAAGCAGGAAACATGGCTGAGCTGAAAAACGAAATCTCATTACCGTTCTCATCAGTACCCCAAACCCATCTTTGTGCCTACAGGGGCTAGGGAGTAGAGCAGATTCTCGGCCTGCGTGGGTTCAAATCCCAACTTTACCAGCTCTAAGCTGTGTGAGCTTGGGTAGGTTATTAAACCTTCATAGGCTGCTGGTGAAGATGAAATAAATCAATATAAGAAAAGTGTTCAGAAAGACCTTAGAACATACTATACATCTCATAAATGATAGATATTATTCTAATTATTACTTTTATTATTGTTATCATTATTTTTCTAAACTACCAAGGTTTTGTCATGTACTTCCATTAGTGTTTTGTGCATTGTGTCTTTTTTTTTTAACTGGATTACTAGTGCCTTAAAGATGTAAAGAATCCCATACAAGTCTCTGTATACGCCTCATATTTTTGACTTAGGGTCTGTTTACTTTACCTTGGCCTCGCATTTCCATGTTTATGTACTCTCTGACAGCATGAGCAGTATAGGTTAGAATTTGCTTTGCCAAAGCTTTAGCATGGGCTTTGAAACTAACTGACTTTAAAGGCTGTGTGACTTTAGTCAAAGGCCTTAACCTCTCTGAGGTTCTTCTATTTTCTGAAAAATGGGAATAATGGGAATATTTACCTTCACCATTGCTAGGACAATTAAGCAAGCCAACGGATATGTAAAGGGCTTTAGCACAGTGCCTGGCCCATTGTCAGGCCTGATTTATTAAGGCAAGCACTTGGCTGACAGCAAGCCTGGCTGAGTTACAGGCTGGCTCACTTGGATGTTTAAGGGCAAGATTAGAAAATGTTTTAGCTAAGCCTCAGAGAGTAAATATTTTAGGCTTTACAGGCCAAGAGGCAGAATGTTATGCAGGTACTTAAATAGCAAACACACTTCCATAACCTTGTTAACTATATTCAAAATGCTAATAATAACTGAGTACAATTTTCAAAATATATGTCTACTTAATGAGAAGAACAGAAATTTTTTTTTGAGAATAACTTTTTACTTAATTAGAGATAGAACAGAACATGAAAACTTTTCTTAGATCTAGGCCATATAAAAATAGGCATTGGAATGAATTTGACCCTCAGGTCGTGTTTTGCCCACCCCAGCTTTAATACACATGTTGTGGGGTGGTAGGAAGTTTGTTGGATAGTCACAGCTAGACTTTTGGGGGAGGGAAGAAACTGCATGTTCAGCTTCCCCTACCATTATATGACAGCTTCTTTTGTGAACATGAACAATATATATACTAGAATTAACTCAAGTTGTTTTTGCCCCCAGCGGGTTTTCCGAGTTCAAATTGAGCATTAGTTTACAGGGATCGCTCTGAAAATGCCATTTCCTGTTCATTCCCATAGGCAGAGCTGAACTGAGAGATGAAGTGCTCAGAATGCTTAATTATAAATTAATAACAATTTAAAAAATGGTAACTCTATTTCTTTTTTTTTTTTGAGACAGAGTCTCACTATGTTGCCCTCGGTAGAGTGCCATGATGTCACAGCTCACAGCAACCTCCAGCTCTTGGGCTTAGGCGATTCTCTTGCCTCAGCCTCCCAAGTAGCTGGGACTACAGATACCTGGCTATTTTTTGGTTGCAGTTGTTTAGCTGGCCTGGGCCAGGTTCAAACCCGCCACCCTTGGTGTATGTGGCTGGCACCGTAACCACTGTGCTTTGAGCGCCCAGCTGGTAACTCTGTATTTTTAGTACTGTCCATGAAGCCTAAGTAAGCCTTAAGAACGCAAATGACCAGACTCAAGTCTGGGAGTTTCTAATTACAGCCAGTAGAAAGAATGAACTTTTCAGTTGAAAACTTAAACTCTTCCACTGAGAAAACCATAATAGGCCCAGGGCTCACTCTTGCCTGTAATTCTAGCACTCTGGGAGATCAAGGTTGGAGGACTGAAGACAGGAGTTCAAAACTAGCCTGAGAAAGAGCCTCTCTACAAAAAAGAGAAAAATTAGCTTGGTATGGTGGCTCATGCCTATAGTCTCAGCTACTCTGGAGGCGGAGGCAGGAGGGTCCCTTAAGCCCAGGAACTAGAGGTTGATTTGAGCTATAATGACACCATTGTACTCTATCCTGGGCAACAGAGCAAGACCCTGTCTCCGAAGGGGAAGGGGGGACCACGAAAAGAATGAAAATCTTAATAAATGTAGATACTGTTATAAAATGGGAAGAAGTCCTATAACAGGAATGCCCAATCTTTTTTTCTTTTCTGCCACACGATGGAATCAGAGTTGTCTTGGGCCACACATTAAATACACGAGTCCTAATGAAAGCTGACGAGCAAAAAAAATAAAAAGGTCCATGCATAATTTCCTTGATAACCAACACCACAGATAGCTAGAGGGGGGAAAAACACAACACCTTACAAAATCAACATGTGGCTGCAGACCACAGGTTGGACACCCCTGTACTAGAGGGAGGGCCCCAAGGTTTGAATCCCAACTAGTTTACTTAAAGGTCTGACCTAAGTCAAATTATTTAACCTCTCTGTAACCATCTCCTCATCTGTAAAATGGGATTATAACAACAGCATCAACCTCCTAGAGAGGTTCTAAGTACCAAATGAAATAACATTGTTCAGGACTTAGGAGAAAATATATTTCGCACAGAGGAAGTGCACCTTAAGTGCTTGTTAAATAAATCTTTTCAGAGAAGGACAGAGTGACTCCATGCCAATTCCATCCCGCCTCCTACTTTTATCCTCATTAGTGACTTGAATTCAAAACATTCTTATCCCAGCCACTTACTAGTTGAGAAAAATATTTGAAACACTCTACTTATACAACCATTCATTCTATTATACCATAATAAGCAGGTACTGTGCATTACTAGATAAAAGAATCGAAAAGGAATGAATCTCGTATTCTACTTTCAAGGAGCCCGGGTACTGTACGCAGACAATATTGTATTTTAATAATTAATTGTTCATCAAAGAAAAAGATGAGGAACAGGGATGCTAAATTCAAAGTTATTCAAATTGCAAAAATGAATAATGTATGACTTTTATATTAAATACACACTGTATTGAGTAGTCTACATTTCACCCAACTCTGTCTTTCATTTTAAGCATTTTGAATGACAATATGAATAATCAGTTAGGGGAGGTTTATTTAGAAAAAGAAATACCTTATTTGAATGCAAATGGATTATAGCTGAAGATGATTAAATTTTTCTTATCAATTAGGAAATTTTGTACGAGAGCTTTAAAGTCCTGGTCAACCACCACACCCAGCATAGCCCAGTTATCCTTGCAATTTCCTTTCAACATTAAATTATATCTGGTTGATTCTGTTCAATTTTTTATTTCTGATAGCTGTGCCAGGAGGCAATTTTTAATTAAAGAAAATTTGAAAGATTCAAACATGCATAATTGGATTAAAAATGTGATCATTAAAACATTAGATGATAATCATCTGATTGATTGCATTTTTCAGTGTGTTAATAACCTAATACTTTCAATGCTTTGGTTATACAGGAAAAAAGAAAGCTCTTCATAAAATATGATGAATTATCACCTTATTGATGGGACCCATGTAGTAATCAAGAATTGTGGAATCATACTGAACACACACACAACAATAAACAAAGTAGTCCTCTGGAAGGTGTTTGGACAGAATGTGGTAGTTTCTAAAGGACAAAAATCTGCAGTGCTCCCAGAACAAGGGATCCACTAATTTTAAGGATGTATACAAGGGCCCACGCTTCTGAATTTAGCTCAATAATTGTATAGTTTCTTTAGGGGTTCCCAAAGCCCTTTTTTACGGAAAAGCAATTAATTTTTCCTTAAACGCTTAAGATCACGAGGGCAGGACTGGCCTTCTGCTTCTTGTTGGGGAGGGAGGGAACAGAGGAGTGAGAGTGGGAAGAAGTGGGCAGTAAGTCAGTCTAAACGGAAGAAGATTTATGACAGCGCTGCTCAAACTTCAATGTGCATGCAAATCACTTGAGAAGCTTGTCAAAAGTTAGATTCTGATTCAGTAGGTCTGGGGTGAGGGCTGAGATTCTGCATTTTTAATAATGTTGATGTGGGTGGCCTCAGAACCACACTTCAGACTAGCTAGTTTGTACGAAGACTCCATCAGTGGGCTCCTATACCCTCTGCAGTCTCATCTTCTACGTTTTTGATTCTTAGGTACAGCCACGCTGGCCTCTCTTAATGTCCTGTGAGCATACAATCCCAGGGCCTTTGCACTGGCTGTTCATCATGCCTGGCTTGCTTCTTCACTACCCCATTCATGGCCTGTTTCAGACCAAAAGCTCTGGAGCTGCCAGCAACTTACTCATATTCCAATGACCCACTTCTCAATGAGGTCTACTCTGACAACTGGCTTGAAAACAGCAATTTCAAGAGCAGAATCACTGAGAAGGAAGCATTTGATTGAGACCCTAAAGGCAGTAAGGAAGTCATATGACTACCTGGGGCTTAGACTATTCTAAGGCAGAGAGAAAAGCCATTATGAAGGGACTCTGCCTGGCATGTGGCTGGAGTGAAGTGAGGAAGAGGGAAAGTGGAAGGAAAAGTTCAACAGTTCCGAGCTTAAGACGTTCAATGGGGAAACCAGCTCCTGGGTAAGTATAGGCAGTAATCTGGCTAAAAATCATGAAGAGGCTACTGAGTGGGGTGAATCACTAGGTATGGAGCCAGTAGCACTGAGTTAAGTCCGAACCTGCCCTGAAGGTTCTTTATGACCTGGGAGGAGTCTTTGGTCTGACAGCTGGTGACAGGAGGGCCTACCAAACCCAGGGATGAGAAATGGGAAATCAGGATGGTCAGAATCCAGAGGTTTTAGGAATGCAGTATCCAGAGGGTTTCAGGGAGGTCAGAAGGTATGATAATTAAGAAAGATTATAATTAAGATGGTAGCAGAGGACTCCTTGCTGGGAGAACCCAAGAGGAGTTAATTTTATGATCTAAATATGAGCAAAAATTGTTGCTCTAACTGGAAGTTGATAAATGATTTTAAGGAACAAGCACTAGACTGAGGTGATGACTAGGAGATCCTGGCAAACCACCCAAGAAACACACAGAACTGCAAAGTCAAAATGGTCTTACAAACAAACAAATGCAAGGTTTGTTGTTTTTGTCTAAAGCCAAAAGTTTTTGTTTTTTTTTTTGTCCAAAAAAAATAAGAGGGAAAGAGACTGGACAAAGGCCACACAGTGACATAGGAAGGGCAGCCAGGTCTCCTGACACCCACCTTTCTACTACCTCAAGCTGGATCTCTGGGCTCTGGGTTTCTTGCCTGCAGCTAAATACACATGACCAGGTAAGGTCACGTCACACTGATAACTAAAACTCTCTTAGCTATTTTAACATGAAACTAATTCTGACACTACCCAGGTTAAAATCTTCCAGTGGCTTCTCACATCATTTAGAATAAGATCCAAACTCCTCCTTGCCATGACCATGAAGCCCCAGCTGACCTATCTACCTCCCAAGCCTGTCTCCTCCTTTCTCACCTGCCTGCTTCACCTTGCTGTTCCCTCTGCCTAAATGCTCTTCCCTCACCCTCCATCTGGGTGATTGCCTTTCTACTCTTCAGCTCTTGGCTCACATGTCATCTGAGTGCCTGCCCTGGCCAGCCCATCTCAGTATGCTCCCTGAGTTACTAACTATCTCACCTACTTCCCTCTGCCTCTCCAGCATTTGTTTCTTGTTTACTGTCTCCCCTCAAGACCCTGGTAATTCCACATGGACAAAGACCTTGCTTATATATAAAACCAGTAGCTAAAACACTTCCCTGAACAGATTAGGTGCCTAATAATCACGTGAAAAGGGAATGAAGAAGCGAACAAGTAAAGTAGCAGTTGGTGTGTTTTAAATAACCACTAAATCTGAGATACCATGTTCACCATGAGTCAGAAGATGCATCATTATTTCAAATACCACTAATAAAGTCCACATGTTGCTAATTAAACAAAAATTTGATATCGACTGAAAGATGCATCCTCATTTTAAGAGTTGTTAAAATACAAAAACATGCGAGTTGCAGAATTGATGAACTAGGATTCAATGGAACTCACAGCAAAGGGCCCCGCCTGCTGGGTCAAGAAGCAGTGGAGTTCGGAGCTTGTTTCAGGTGATCACAGGGTAGGATGCGCCCAGGGCCACAGAGCACGGCACACCGACTCTCATCTGTTTATACTGATGGGGGGGGCTGCAGAGGGGGGTGTCCCAGCCTCAGTTTACCCTTCACAAATCTGCACCCCCAAGCCTCCATTCCACACAGTCCACTTCCTTTTACCAGTTCACACTTAGGGGCTTGAACTGGGTGCTGGGCACTGCTGTGGCCCCTGTCTAACGGAGGCCTCCCAGCCGTGGGACGCAGGAATCAATATATATATATATATACATATTTTTTTTTATTTTATTATTTTTTTTATTGTTGGGGATTCATTGAGGGTACAATAAGCCAGGTTACGTTGATTGCAATTGTTAGGCAATGTCCCTCTTGCAATCATGTCTTCAATATATATATTTTTAAGCCAGTTATTTATTTACTTACTTATGTTTTTATTTTTGTAATTTCCAATTACTGCGAGGGTGCATATGATTAGGGTGACACTGTTTGCATTTTTGTAAGGTAAGGTCTGAGTCATGGTCGCTCTCTTCACCCAGGACACGTGCACACACCTGTACATTGTGCCCTTTAGGTGAGAACTTACCAAACCCTCTTGCCTCACTTCTTAAATTTTTTTCTCTCAACTGAGTATCTACTAATGGCAAGTTAGTATTGAGCTTGTTTCTCCAAATCCATCCAGGTTGTTACAAAAGATACAAACTCTCCATCTTTTATGGCATACATATATCACAGTTTATTAATTGTTGTGTTGGAAGGGCCTCTGGGTTGCTTACATATCTTTGCAATTTAGGCATCAATCTTAATGAAGGCCGAGAACTTATACAGGGTCACAGGTTGTACAGACCCGCTGAACAGCCTCATTGGCGGGCTGGAGGCCCTGTTTCAGCCAAGACCGTGCCTCCGTATTTCCAGCACCCAACATAGAACTTTCAGAGGAGATCTTTACATATGGCCGAGAGAAATAGATAAAACTATGTCACAAGAAACTCCAAGTCAAAAGTGAGCTAACTACAGCCCACAGGACAAATCTGGCCTAGTGCCTGTTTCATAAGTAAGCTTTTACTGGAACGTGGCAATGCCCACTTGTTTACACGCTGCCGATGGCTGCTTTCAGGCTAAAACTGCAGAGGTGAGCAGGTGCAACAGAGAACATATGGCCACTGAAAACCAAAATATTTGCCGTCAGTCCCCTTATGGAGAAAGTCTGCCACCCTCTGCTCCTCTAAAAAGGGAAGGGTATATTAAAAAGAAAGCCAGGTGTGGTGGGTGTACCTTTAGGCCCACCTTGGGAGGCTGAGGCAGGGGGATCCCTGAGCCCAGGAGTATAAGACCAGCCTGGGCAACATCACTAGCAACAAGCAATATGATCTGAGCATAAATAGGGCAAACCACATGCGGAGGTGGAGGAGTGGAGCTTACATTTGCCTTTGACGCACTCTTCACCTCCTGGCCTTCCCTACAGGCAAAGTTCCAAGAAAATTCCAGAGGCCCACACTTTGGCATGAATAACTGGTAGTGTTGTAGGGTCTGAGCAGGGGTGGCCTGGGAGGGAGAGAGCTCCCCTGATTAAACAGATGCCCACCAAGCACCTGGGAGGCATGCTCCAAGGTCATCAAATAGCCATCCCACAGGGTTCAAAGACATAGAACCTGCTTGAACTTTATTAGTGGTTTCAGCTGACTAAGTGTGGCATTTTGATTTAAGGGTTGATGTTTGAATGAAACGTATGTTGACATCAATATTTCCAAAGAGAAAGTACATAAAGATCGCTGTCTCATCAACAATTAAGGAAATGAACATGACATTTAAATTATACTGAGTCATACAGTGACAAAAACCCAATATTATCACCCAACACTTTCATTGATTGCCTGTCTCTCCCCACAGAGGTCTGATTGCCATAACTGACACAATGTGTATATTCTTTTAGCTTCCTTTTGATGCTCAGTCAATGACCTAATTCACAAAGGAAAAACGAAGGTACATAAGAGTTAAGTGATTTTGACAACAATCAGGAAGTCAGTCGATGCTGGAACTTATAAGCTGGCCCAGTAGAGCAGAAAGAAAATGCATTTCAGAGTCCAATACCACTGGGTTCAGATCATTGGTCCACTGCACAGCTGGGACAAATTAGCCAATCTCTCTGAAATCTCAGTTTACCCATTTGTAAAATGAGATTAAAAATTCTCATCTCACTGTGCTGCTGCTGGGATTAAATAAAATTGCATTTGTAGAACATCCAGGCAAGGTCAGGTACACAGAGAGGGGTCAACAGTGGAGAGGCTGCTGCTTTGTCCTTTCACCTACTTCCGTCTCTTTGTCCACTAACTACCTGTCTCTCTGATCGCAAAAGGACTGGCTACCCCGAATCAGCTCTGTCACCCCCATCTTCATCCCTTTATTTTCATATTGCCCAACTAAGTCAAGCAATGCACATTTAATTTCAGTAGCCAAGCAGTGACGGTGGCAGGACTCAGAGATCCACAATCCTCTGCTGTCATCACAGAGTCTCCACAATCACGTTGACAATAACAGCAATGGTGGGGGGTGGTAACAGCAGGCACTGAGCGCTCACCTTGGGTCAGGCACAGTTGCGTGCAGTAAGTCATTGAGTCCTCAGGATAAACCAGTAGGGGTGGTATCATTATCACCTCATCATACAGTTGAGAAAACAGAGCTCTGAGGAGGCTAAATGCTTTGTTCAGGTTGTACAAATAATCAAAAGCAGAACTAGTATTCAAACCCCAAGCCTGTGTTCTTCTTCCATACTAAGGGGACACACACGGGGCATTCAAACAGGGTAAGAGAATCACACAAGGTAGCCCTGCGTACTTTTGCATAGGCAAATTTTCTCTTTGCTCTCTGCATCACAGTGAAACAACCAGGAAGAGGGCATTTGCGTGGATTCCCATAATCCTGTTCAGATGATAAAATACTGACAAAGAAGGCCAGCCAAATGAGAGCTTGGCTCAAAGTCAAATTGAGCCTAAAAGGAATCACTTTTGAATCGTTTTACGTCTCAACATTATT
The DNA here is from genome assembly GCF_027406575.1 of Nycticebus coucang. NCBI lineage: Eukaryota > Metazoa > Chordata > Mammalia > Primates > Lorisidae > Nycticebus > Nycticebus coucang. The sequence goes on from NC_069787.1 coordinate 37,231,992, forward strand.
GTTAACAATAATATTAGTGATAAAATAACTGTTGCACAGCATCCCATTTCCTGGCTAAGAAAAGAAATGGAAGGAGCTCACATCTACGGTGGTGGTTTTGATACACTGAAATCCAGGAAACTGTGGAAATGGCTTAAGTGTGCCTGTTTCTAGAAGATTTTGAGATCAAAAGTGTTCAGATAAGCATCAGCCCTTCCAGACGCAAGCAAATCCCTAACAGACGCAAGCCAATTAGCTGAGATCACGGTATTGCATATTTATAGCACTCTTCAGGAAAGTTCCATGTAATTAAATGCGGGAAACATAAACTTCAAATGGGAAATTTTGTCACATGTTAGGATGTTCAAAATTATCAGTGAGCTTTAGATAATGTAGCATTGGTTTTCTCATTCAAAAGAGAATATATTTTGGATAATTTCTTTCTTTAAGCTAAACATTAAAACAGAACCCTCATTAACTCCAGTTGAAACGCATTTAGATTACATGATGATCTGGGCAAGATGGAAACGGAAGACTATGTCTATAAAGTCTAGCGAATGGGTAAGTAGTGACCTAAGTAGGTATTTACATTGTCCCAACATGAACAAATCACTAGCAAAGGCAATACTATTAGTCAAGCTACTACAATAGCTCTGGTATTAGACAAGGCAAGGTTGACAAACTTTCTGTAAAGAGCCAGAAAGTAAATACTGAAGGCTCTGCAGGCTAGACTTTCCATCACAACTACTCAACTCTGCCCTTGCAGTGTAAAAGCTGCCATAGATAATATGTGAACAAATAAAACTTTTATTTAGAAAAGCAACCGTTGACCCAAGATTATAGCTTGCTGAGTCCTGATTTAAAGGGCACTGGATACATCCCTGGTACACTTCCTTCTCTGTATTTTTCCTGTCTTCATGTATGTAGTAGTAATACCCAAGAAATCAGCACTTTCACTGTCCTCATTTTGCAAGGCAGAAACTCAGAGACAGAGAGTTGAGCAGTTTTTTCAGGATCTCACAGCTCTCAAACTGGAGAGGCAGAATGCAAACCCGACCGAGTGTGAACTCTGCAGCTTAGAATCCTTGCTCAGTTGTGTTCCTAAGAATCAAATTTCAAGCAAAAAATAACAAAATTCCATTTCTTCAGAAGTATTCCATAAAATAGACTTTTTATAAATGCTTATTCCAGAGGCCCAACTGCTTATTTGTGTGAACACATGAGATTACTTTGCATGCAAATAACATCAGTCATTTTAGCACCAAGAGGCAAGGCCAAAAAAAAAAAAAAAAAAGATTAAATCTTTTGAAACTAAATTTTCATTTTTCCTGGAGCACCTTGATTAGCACTCGCTAGGCACTCAATGAATAGAAGGATGAATGGACTTTACGATTAAGTGAGTTTAAAGCTCACATACACAAAACACGCCAGAACCCCTCAAACTGCTCAGCTCAGCCCTGCTCTATCTTTTTTCTGCCGGATTATAATGACACAAGCTGCCATTTCTGCCACCATTCATTTTTCCCCCAAAAGCCCCTCATTCTATGATTTGTCCTGTTTTTCCAAAGTCTATACAAGATGTTCTCAGAAACTTCAGCCATTTAGCCTCAGATAGTTTATTTCAAGATCTTAGACCCCAGGGACAGTCACAATGGTGCTGGAGTGACAATGACAGATCATGGTTCTGTTAAATGTCTTCACTCACTCCTTTGACAAAGCCTGTATGATGAGCCTCAACCAGCACAGAAATACATGAGCAGGGACACTGGCAGAGAGTAGAGGCAGAGATGGCCTGCGAGAACAAGACGACGGTGTAAAGTCATAAAGACCTTGGTTGACTCTGGGCTGGGTTGCTTCTCAAAGTGTGACTGTTGGGCAAGTCACGCAGCCACGGCCTGCTTGGCTTAACTTTCTGAACAACCCTCAGAGGGTTTCTGGAGGATTCAGTGATGCCTGGTGCTCTCATCAGACCCTTACCCGGTGCAGAGCAAGTGTGCACCAGCACAGGATCAGTGAGGGGCCTTCTGATTTTACACTTGTCACCTGACACCCTGTTCCCTTTGTTTCTGATTTCCTTTTTCTAAACTCCACAAGGAGATATTTGCTTCCAAAGTCACCTCTTAATGATACAATTCCAAGGCAGCCACAGTTTCTTCATTGGCCTGCAATCAATTTGTGGAGAAAACAAACAGGCTGTCAGGGGTAGTTACGGTAAAAAAGTTTTTAAGAAAGTGCTGTCACTCCTCTCTTTGCGTGTGGTGAGGCCACCTGGTACTTGGTGCCTCCCAGAGGAAAGCCTGTCTGAACCTCTTACTTTCTAATGCTAACTGTTGTCTTCTTTGATTGTGAAACAGGACACCCATGCAGGAGCGTGCACACCACACTACGGGCTATTGAGAAACGACCCTGCCTGTTGTATGACATGCCCCCCCCCAACTCAAAATACAAGGAGACCGTGCCTTCCCTCCGCAGCCACCCCTGCCAGTCTGCCTGTGCTGAAGCACACACCAGCTATCTCACAGAATGTCGCTGTCCTTGCTCAACTCTGTGGATCTCTGATGCGCCCATGCTGGTGAGTGGGTGGTTCCTCTTCCTCGTGGTGAAATAACTCCATCACCACGTATTTATTCAGCTAGCTTATGGAGGGCATCTGAAAGATGTTTAGGTTTGGGCAATTAAGAAACACAATGCCAGCTAGGCATGGTGGCTTGCACCTGTAATCCTAGCACTCTGGGAGGCGAGGCAGGTGAATCGGCAGAGCTCAGAAGTTCAAGACCAGCCTGAGCAAGAGCAAGACCCCATCTCTACTAAACATTGTAGCACATGCCTGTAGTCCCACGTACTCAGGGGACTGAGCTAAGGGGATCGCTTGAGCCTAAGAGTTTGAAGTTGCTGTAAGCTATGATGATGCCATGGCACTCTACCCAGGGCGACAAAGTGAGACTGAATAAAAAAAAAAAGGAAACACAATGTCACAGCCTTGGTATGCTTATATCTGAGTTTCTCTAGGACATGTGCAGAGGAGCAGAACTCCTGGATTAACTTTACTAGACGATGCCAAAGTGTTTTCTGAAGAGTGGTCAAACTAAGTTATCCTCTCTCCAGCAACGCATGAGAGTTCCCACATTTATGTCCTTGCTAACGCTTGATGCTGTCAGGATTTCTGTTATTTGAGTATCTGGTGCATGCTACTAGATGTTTTTTTTTTGTTTTGTTTTGTTTTTTTTGTGCCAGGGCTGGGTTTGAACCTGCCACCTCCGGCATATGGGACCGGTGCCCTACCCGCTGAGTCACAGGCACCGCCCCTACTAGATGTTTTTTTAAAGCTTTCTGAATGTAATATCCTTGGAAGATTAATATATAACATACACAGGCTATTCTTTAATTTATAAGTAGTCAAACGCAGAAATCTACGGGAATCAGAGGGCTGCGTTTTTATATACCTTCCTATGCAATCAATCCTCTAGATCAAGAGTATACCTTCCTATGTAATCGATCCTCTAGATCAAGATGTACATTTTTATCACCCAGGAACATTCCCTTGGGTTCCTTCTCACCAACTACCCCACAGCACAGCAGGGGTAAAAAATTTGGACGTTTTTCTATTCTGACTTTCATCACCATAGATTAGTTTTGTGGATGGACCAGTTCTTGAACTTCCTATAAAAGGAATGATGCAGGATGGGCTGCTTTGTTTTTGTGTAAATCAGAAGTTCATTATTTTTCATTGTTGCATCATCTTCTATTGTATGACTAGTCCATGTGTATATCTGTGCTCCCACTGCTGGACGTTTGGGTGTTTCCAAGGTTCAAGCTAAAGCTACTATTGACCAAAGCTCGTTATGTACAAATCTTTTGTGGACATTTTCTCTGGAGATACTTGTAAGCATGAAAGTGCTGGCTGAGAGGGTAGAGCACACATGTAACAGTGGAAGAAATGGACGGAAGAGGCTGTGCCATTTGCATCCGCCTGCAGGGTAGCAGGGGGCCTGCACCACTATAGATGGAAACCCTGGGGCTGGTTTCTTTTTTGACAGCGTGTTTGTGGCGGCAACAACAGTTGTGCTAGATGAAGGCTACCCACTGCTTCAGAAGATGTTCAGAGGGGCTCCAGGTCTGGAGACACCTCCACGTTGCTCTTTATTGTAGAAATCTCAGCCACACAAGGTGGAATAAGAAAAGACAAGGCGCAGAGCTTCACAGATAGTTCTGAAAACACTCGGCTGGGCAGCCAAGGCACATTTGCAAATTTATTTCTTCTCTTTCTGCAAGAGGTCTGGAGTGACCAGAGCTATTCTAGAATTTTGCCCGGAGATTTGGCAAGGAGATGATGAATGTCACAGGACTGTGGGAAGAGGGGAAAGGGGGAGAACATCCCCAGAGGTAAGCACAGTCAATAAACCAGGCAGTGGGGGAAGCTACTGAATATTTCTGCAAGGAAACTATTGATCTTATGATCTTGTCATGGTCCCAACTTCCAATCCTAAGTTTTGACCAGAAAAGCTTTCAAGAGTCTCATTTTGTGACATTAATATAGGGGTGTTCTCAGGTGGTTGTTTTTTCACTGATAGCTTTCTGGGAACAGCCAGGGGAGGGAGGACAGGAAGAGTGGCCGTCTAGCTCTGGCCAGTGAAGACTCTGTTGCGTCTGAGGCGATTTCTAACCCTCCCTCTCACATTCTCTCTGAAAGCAAAGGAAGCCTCCCTGTGCCTTACTAAGGCAGGACATTCATGGCGAGAAGGGGTTGGAAAAAGACAGACAAAACCCAACAACCAAATAATCACCACCAGTGAGTTTCCTTTCAGGAAAGACGTCTTTCCTCTTTTGTGAGAAAAGAGGTCTTTTTTAGATGATTGCCAGGAGAGGAGGGTGTTTTGAGAGCTTTGGACGGAGTGTACATGTGTACACCAACAGCCTGCTGGATTTTCCTGGGGTGAGTACTACAAGAAGGAAGAGAGAAGAGAAAACAAAAACTTGAAAGAAACATATGCATGCTTTTTAACTGACCTAGGACAGAATGCACATTGCTCAATATGGAATAATTAGGTAAAATTATTCATAAGACTACATTTCTATACCAATTCACAAATGTGATTTTTTTTTAAAGGGTTTTAAACAAATTAGAGCTAGACTAAGTTCTTAGGAACTAATATTCACATATCAGGGGTGCCTCCTGCAATACTGGCTCTTGTCTACCAAAAGCACTATAAACAACTGAGTCAACATGGAGAGGGGGGATCCCCCGGTCTCCCTAAATCTTCCCTCTCCAGTGGATGCTGGTGGTAGAGTGAATAAAAATCTTTAATTGGACACATATCAGGCTTTGGTCCATTGCTTGATGCACAGGTAGAGGAGGCCAGAATCAAGGGCAAATCACCTCCCTCCACTCTCGTTTTATGTCTTCATAGGTCCTGAGTTTTTAAAGATCACGATTTACCTGAAAAAATGAACATATAAGAAATAGCACTTTAGGGTGGTGCCCGTGGCTCAAAGGAGTAGGGCGCCGGTCCCATATGCCAGAGGTGGCAGGTTCAAACCCAGCCCTGGCCAAAAAGTGCAAAAAAAAAAAAAAAAAAAAAAAGGAAATAGCACAGTAACCCTGCGCTCTGAGCCTCAGACATACATCGTCTTCTCCTGCCAACATACAAACTTCTTCTACACCTGCCCTGCCTGAATCCCCTCTTTGCTTAGAAATTTCTGCTCTCTTTAGGTCTTTCTGGTCATTGTACTTGAGACACTTCCAAACCCTCAAGTCCCAGTTAAGTTTGCTGCTTCCCACACCTTAACGTGCTTAACTATACGTCTCTCCCAAGAGTCCATACACTCAGTGAAGGTGGGTCCACGTCCTCGGCGCCCAGCTTCATGGTGTACTTAGATCAGGAACTCAACAACTGGACAAAATTAACCAGCACTGTTTGTAAGAATTTTAAAAGTGAGGGGGATAAGTAGAAACACCTTTGGGAGCATGATTAGGAAGGTGTCTTTGGAAGGAAGGTAAATGAAGCTCTGTACCCCTCATGGAAGGGGAGCCCTGAGATGAGACCTTCCTTCCAAGACACGAGGAGGGTTGCTCAGCTGACAGCCGGTACCATCTGCACCTCAGGGGTCTATCAGAGTGCACGCTCAGGCTACTTTTGCAGGGATGTTCAGTCAATGACGACATGCAGTGGAAAATAAGGGGTGGGGATTCCTGCTAGCCCAGGACTCCCCTTGGGCAACCTTTCACCTGAGGTTCTCCAACAGACTGGCCAGGCCTTCCTTAGGCCAATCTTCCTTCTGGGGGGTGTCAGACCAGCAGAGTGGTCTGAATACTCTTCCTGCCTAACCCTGCCCTCTCCCCTTTACCCTCCCAGGCAGTCCTTCCCTGACAAAAACCTCTCTCGCACTTAAATTTCATCTTGGTGTCTGCTTCGCAGAGGATCCTACTGACCAAATGCCAACTATGGCTGGCTGGCGTGTTTCAGCTAAAAGAACATTAAAAAAGAAATTCTTCCTCTTTTTTTTTTTTTTTTAAAAAAAATCACTTAGTGAGAAATTAACATTTTAAGATATGAAAGCCAGAGCTGAAGAAATAAAAGCCATTTCTGAAGTGCAACAGAAATCCATATTGATTCTTTTCTTTGCACATCACTGTCATCATTCCCAAGCCAGAGACTCTGTGAAGGGCACAATTATTTATGTTCCTTCAAATTAACAGATTGTTCAAATCCCTCATAGGACCTTCAACTGAAAATGCTTCTAGTTTTTTTTTTTTTTTTAAACTATTTCAAATGTGTATTTTCTTCTGGAAGAATGAAAAACTCCAAATCCCCTTTCTTCCCAATCGAAACAAAACTTGTATTGGCTTTAGTTCTCCTTTCCTTCCATCCAATTTTATACAGGGTGGCCATCACATTCATGTGCAATTTAAATAGCCTGCAAATTACAACTGCACACGTATTTTATGGCCACCTTGTATTTTGTCCTTCCACTAATTTATCTGTATGTTTACTTGATTCCATCATTTGGCTAATATTTACTGAGTACAGTGTGCCACAGACATGGTTTCCTATCCTCAGGAAGCTGACACTCAAGTAGTGATATATGATATATGAGTAAATAAAGAAACATGTCACTCCAGGTAAGTGCTCTGAAGAAACACCCTTGGGACAATGTAACAGAGTGATGGGAAGGGGGTTGGGGAACAAGTAATCGAATAAGGTAAGTAAGAAAGAACTTCTAAGAAGGCAGGATCTGAACTGAGACCTGAACCCTATTTTCCTGCTTTCTCTAGGATTATTATTATTACCTGCTGCATGATTCACAATTATGAGAACAGAACAATTAATCCAAAAATCCTCCTTGCTTCAATCGAAGGCTGACAACTAGTTTTAAGGTTCCCTGAGAGAGGAGGAAGAGGGTTGCCACTGACCAAGCTCTACAAGCTCTACAGAGTTGGCTAATATCTAAAGACAATCCTCCCCCAAACGTGTGAAGACATTTTATCACAGCTGTGGAGATGAAGGGGAGATTTATTACAGTTACTAAAGCTACTTCTGTCAATGTCTTTGGAATTCGAATTAGATTATTAAAACTTTGCAAATCATTGCTTTACATCTAGACTCCACACCTCACTGAGACAAGGGTACCTTTGAAATTAGAGGATCCTGATGTCAAAGGTAATGATGCAGTGCCGATAATGAAGTTGCAGGGAAATTCTTCCAATAAAAACCAGTTGGAAAAGACAGAACCCATTTATCTTACTTTCTCTCCCAGTTTTATGCCTGAGGATAACAGGTCTGCTGCAAAGAATAGCAGCCTAACCTTTTCCATTCTAGTAGCTGCGTGATGCTTGCTTGCATTCTGTAAAGTTTTTTATAATTTGTCGTGGTTATTTAAACCTTTCCCCTAAATCTGACACACAAATAATAAAGTGTATAAATGAAAAGACAATTGAAAAAAGAATATTTTGGGGAGAGAGATGAGACAAATGGCAAGTTCAACACATATGGATAGTACATCTTAGGGCGTTTTGATTTATAACCTGTGCATTTAAAGTGGTACCTGAAGAGAAACAAATTGCTTACTGTTCACCCAGACCCATTTGCAGGTAATAAATGGGCGTGCTCTTTACCCATCAAATAATGGCTGTAATGCCCTTCAACATCAGTGGATGAGAAATGGGTGTCACCCTCTGTCCTCTGCAAGATAACCCAATTCCTTCAGGTAGAGATCTGAGCCCTTCCCATTCCAGCAAAAGGAAGCGTATGTGTCATACTTACCATGATGTACGACGCCCTTCAACCCATGGATAATAGGATCCAGTGCAGAATTGTCCCTTGGACTGACCTACATGTAAAGAAAACATGATTGGTTAAATCTATTCTGGCATCAGACACAACAGCCTCAGTTTAATCTTCTAAAGAGAAGTGGGGGTGGGGGGGAGATGTTATCTAGCAAGCTGCTTAGGTCTCACATACACCACGGGTGCTCACCAAATGCAGGAGATTTATGAGATCATAAAATCAAGTGCGGAAGTCTAAATCAAAAGAAAGAAACTTCTCAGAATACATTATAACAGGAAAGAAATACCATAGTCCTAGAAAAATCTTAAAAAGTAACTGCAAGACTTTTTTCTTGTTTTATTAAAAGTAGGCCCTAGACGGGCTAAAAAGGCATTGGAAGTCATCAGAGAGCAATGCATCACTGACCAAGTATTTCCACACCTTCTGGTGACTCTGTTTCCCCCTTCTTTTGAGGAAATGGATCAGTTCCCGGCTCGCTTATTCTCCTCTGTAAGGACCCCGGTCCTCTGGGAAAAGTCACATACTCTCAGGAGCATTTCTGAGTGTTATGCAAGGTATCATGCATAACAGAATCTCCCACCTTCATTTGTTTCTGGGGTTTTTAATGCTCCAAAAGTTAAGTCCCTTTGGTCTTGACCCCACTCATTATTTCCCTTAATTTGCTGATACTGCTCAGCAGAAGTTCTCATTCTGGCTCTTTCTTGAAGATTTAAAATTTTGTCAGCATATGACTGTGGCTTTGGGGTACTTTCAGAGAGAGAGAGAATAATTTGTAAATGAAACCAAATACCTGGGACTTGCTTTACGACAATCCAAGAGTGAACAGCAGAGGGAGTGAGTGGAGTGCAGCTACCGCAGACTGTCCTTGAATCAATCCTTTATGACCTTGGGTGACGTGTGTACGACGGATCATGACACAATTTACTTTTGTGTATGTTTAATTTTTTTACAAAATATAGAGTTTTCCAAAATCCATCATCTGTGGTCAGCACAGCTCCTGCTGCCAGCCCACCCCCAACCACAGGGAATCATTGAATTCACATCTAAAATAATGAAGTTGAGATACTGATGAAACTTTCCCTGTGTAGCACGGCCCAATTTGATGTTTCCAAGTTTATCAGAGGAATACCTAGCCATCGCTAGGTTGAATTTCAACGTGACTGAACATTTTCCACACCCTTTCTTCCCCTTACACATTTTCCCTGCAGGGTTGCTATTCCTCATTTGTTCTCTCTGACGATAACCCACTCTCCTCTCCTCTGCTTCAGCCTTGCCAGCTGACAGCAGTGGTTCTCAGCTGGGGGCAATTTTGCCCTCCCAGGAGGACATTTTTCCATGTCTAGTGACATTTTTGTCACAACTGGGGGGAAGGCAGGGCTTTTGGCATCAAGTAGAATGGAGGCCAGGATTGCTGCTAAACATCTTTTGACATTTGGGATGACTGCCCACAACAAGGGTAATTATTACCTGTCCCAAGATGCCAATGATGCAGAGAAACCCTGGTTGGATGTTCTGTGAGTTAATAGTGATTATAGCCTAATGTCTGGAACCCTGAGTTACACCTAAATTCAGAACACAGGTACTAATATACACAACATCATGTTTTTAGACTAATAAAATCATGTGTAATTTGGTACTACACTGAAAAAAAAAAAAAAAAAAAAAAAGGAGTCAGTAGATGGGAACCCAGCATATCAGATCATGAAGGTGGAATTCTGGGGGTTGGCATAAGTGTAGCTCCAAATTGCCTGAGCCAGGGGTTTAACACACTGGTGAAAGCATGAAACGTTCTGGAAAAGGACAATGTATGCCATAGAATACACCAAATAAAAATTGTATTTGAGGAAATATACGTTGGCACCACTGTTAGCAATTTGATCAAAATTCAAAAACATGGTCAAAAATGGAATCACAACGCAAGAACATAAGAGAATCTGACCAGTAAATGTGGCCAAATTTTTAAATAAGCTAGAATAGCATAAAATAAGAGCCTGGAGAAAGATTCCATATCAAATTGAAGTTACAGGCAAAAAGATGGTCTCTTTGGCTGGGTGTGGTAGCCCACGCCTGTAATCCTAGTGCTCTGGGTGGCTGAGGCAAAAGGATCGCTTGAGGTCAGGGATTCAAGATGAGTTTGGGAAAAAGATGGTGTCGGTGTCCTTGGTTCCTGTTCATGCCAGTTGAATTATCTATAGTTACTCTAATATCTGTGGGAGTCAGAACAAAGTGGCTGCAAATCCCTCCCATTCCTGTCACATGTACCTTTGCAATCTGACTTTGCCCTGCCCCATCAAGAGTATAGATGAACTTCTCCACCCTTTACAACTGGGATTGTCCACATTACTTGCTTAGACTAATGGAATGTGAGTGCACATGATACAGACAGAAACTGAAAACCCTTGGATTCTTGGCAAACCTGAGACCAGGTGGAGAATTCCAAATTACCCTACCGAAGGAAGAATGATCACAGAGAGATGTGTCCACATGCTGAGGTTACTCTATCTAGACTCACCAGCCTGCTAACCACCAGGTGGGTGGAATGGCATATTCAAGACCATCAGTCTCAGCTGAATCATCTGTAGTCCATGAGACCAGCTGGGCTGACCCTAACCAGAAGAACTGACCAGACAACCTACAACTGGATCATTTATGATAGAGCAAAAATTTAACTGTTAGATTTTCTGTAAGTATGTGTAGAGGCAGAGGATAAGGGATGGGCTATGAGATTGATAATATATTTATTTTTATTTTTTTTGACACAGTCTCACCTTGTTGTCCTTGGTAGAGTGCCGTGGTGTCACAGCTCACAGCAACCTCAAACTCTTAGGCTTCAGTGATTCTCTTGCCTCAGCCACCCAAGTAGCTGGGACTACAGGCGCCCACTCAATAATCTGTTTAGGTAATACAGATTATTACGCTTTGCTTATGGTTTGGTCTAAAGGTTTCCCAGTGGAAGTGCGCATCACAAGGCACAGCAGCATTTTCTGTCCACCAGATCAACTCATAAGTTCCTCCAAAACTGTGTTATTCTTCTTTTGTCATGGCACCATGCCTCAAATTCTCTGATCTTCAATCTCATCTTAGGGCATACTTTCTAGTTGGGGGATCTCTGTGGTTTGAATGCACCCCTTAAATTTTATGTGTTGGAAACAATCTCCAATGCTACAGTGTTGAGAGGCAGGACCTTTAAGAAGTGATTAGTTCTGAGGGCCTCTGCCCTCATGAGATTATTGGTCATATCTCAAGAGTAAATCTGTGATAAAAATGAGTTTGGCCCCCTTGAAAGTTTGCTCTCTTTTAGTCAGGTGATATCATTCACTGTGTTATGAAAGACCCTCAACAGATGCCAGTGCCACACTCTTGCACTCCCCAGTCTTCAGAACCATGAGCCAAATAAGTTAGTGATCAATTACCCAATCTTGTGTTATTCTGTTACGACACCGGAAAATGGACTAAAATAGGAACTTTTTTTTTTTTTTTTTTAGAGACAGTCTCATTTTGTCGCCCTTGGTAGAGTGCTATGGTGTCACAGTTCACAGCAACCTCCAGCTCTTGGGTGTAGGCAATTCTCTTGCCTTAGCCTCCAGAGTAGCTGGGACTACAGGCGCCCACCACAACGCCCGGCTATTTTTTGTTGCAGTATAGCTGAGGCCGGCTTTGAACCCGCCACCCTCGGTATATGGGGCCCGCGACCAACCCACTGAGCCACAGGCGCTGCCCTAACATAGGAACTTTTTTTTTTTTTTTGTAGAGACAGAGTCTCACTGTACCGCCCTCAGTAGAGTGTTGTGGCCTCACACAGCTCACAGCAACCTCTAACTCTTGGGCTTACGCGATTCTCTTGCCTCAGCCTCCTGAGCAGCTGGGACTACAGGTGCCCGCCACAACGCCCGGCTATTTTTTTGTTGCAGTTTGGCCGGGCTGGGCCTGAACCCGCCACCCTCGGCATATGGGGCCGGCGCCCTACTCACTGAGCCACAGGCGCCTCCAAGATAGGAACTTTTAAACGCATTTATTCTTATCTGATGATATGAAAGCCCAAAGAAAGCGTTCTTAATCCTCCACAATTAACACACTCCAATAACATTTGTAGGCCATGCAAAAGGAAAATAAGCAGGCAACCTAGTCCAGGTTCAATTTCTGGTCACTTCTGGTGATAGCATTTGTGAGTCTGATACTCAGACCTGAGATATTTGACCCCAGATTCTAGGGAACCCCATCAGTGGGAAGTCTTCCATGCTGTATGCTCAGCTCCACTGGCTTCACTGCTGGTCTATACGGCTGGGGTTGAGAAGATGGATGAAGAAAAAGGGAGAGAAAATATAGAGATTACCGGCTGGTCAGAGTAACTTCCTAGTACAATACGGAGCTCATTCTCCAGTCTGTGTCTTGGTTCCAAAACCCAGGGTGGGGATTCAAATAGCATGCTACTAAGTGGATTTGTTCCAGTAAGGCATAACCCTAACTGAAATAATCACTTTCACTCACTGTTTCAATCAATTTGCCACTTAAAAAAAATTCATGTGCAGAAGCTAAACAATTTTGGCAGCTTTACAATATGACAGCAGTGAGGAAGGCTGTTTTAGCAACCTGTGTTTACATTTATTCTCCATCCAGGGTGGAGCAGGCCAAGGAACAGGGAAAATACAGAGTTCTGAGTCAGGCATACTCTTTGAGATTCAGTGTCCTCATCAGTGAAATGGGGATACAATCTCACAAGGCTGTTATGAAGATTAAAAGTTTAAAGCTTGAAGTACAACGCTGACCTCAAAAGTAGCATCCAATATAAGGGTACATAACATCGGGCAGCAAGTTCACCTACACACTTAAATCTAAATGAATGTCAAACAACAGCAATTTTATCCCTGAATTTGTCAATGAACTTGGCTCTAAAAGTAATACCCCCTTGAGTTCAAATATCAAAAGATTTAAATTCATGTTTTATTTGATGTACACTCAATTTTGTAATATGCTGCTCCTCTTAAAGCCACAGGAAGAGTTTTCCAGGCTCTTGAAATTTGCTTCCTTCCACTTTAAGATCAAAGGAGTTATGCTGTAATACCGAGAAGGCAGCAATTGCACAAATGAGCTTAAAACGGACCAGAAGAAACAGACACCCCCTTTCCCTGCAGAGTTTGTGCTCTCATTGCAAAACTTAGCTCCTGGCACTTACACTTCAGAGGAGCTTTCGTGGCATTAGTCATCTTCAAAAGGACGGCACACAAACATGAGAGAGGGCTGTGAATTAAAGCTTGTCCGTTGTCTTTAGATATAACCCAAGTGCAGAGACACTGACAGTACAGAAAACCACGACATGTAGGCCCTATTCATCCAAATGCCGATGAAATCTAAACTTCATAAAATGTTCTATTCAATTAACAGCCCACCGTAAGGATTCAACCAATTATGAAATTAGTAGCAAAATTATCAATAATCTCTAGAGATGTCTTAATAATCCAGGCTCTACAAGAGGGCCGGCGTTTATTCCCACTTGAAGCACAATTGACTGGAGGGAGAGGCCCCCCCAGACCGCATGTGAATGCATTCAGACATGTGCTGCCTGCTGCCCCCTGTGCCATTTGGCCCTTGACTTAGAGCCCAATAAATTTCAATCTATCAAGTCCTGGCCATCTGCTAAATAGGATGGCCAAGAGAACCTACTTGTCTTGAATCCGACATCGCCAGCTGCTCTTTTAGTCCCATAAATGTCACATCCAACCAATATTCTCCTGTGGGAAAAGAGATTTATGCCCGCTGAGAATGACTGGCCACACGGTTAACCATGGCTGTGGAAGAAAGTGACAAACGTGTGACCAGAAAGTATACACAGCCCTTGTGAACGGCAGAGATGGTGATCAACCCACCTGGGCAATTGCAGATAGTTAACTGTGTATTCACAAGCTAACTTGCCATTTCAGGCAAACACTTTTCAAGAGGTCTGATTTCACATCTAAATTTTCCTTTTCTTCCGTGGTTCTTTAGATAAGAGCTGTGCAGCAAGGATGCTATAGCTTCTTTTCATTTTGACTTTAATACCTTAGTTACTATTCACCAGAATTTGGTTCAAGTTGCTGTCAAGAACTTTCTGGCACAAACCATTTGTAACTTGCCTATGTCCCATGCTGCATTTCAGGAAGTCCTTACCCAGAGACAGAGCACAAACCAGCTTCCTTTATTAATAAATTAAATACTTGTTAATAATTTAGGGTCATGCCTGTGTTCAAGAAGGCAATTCTAGCATGAAAATCACTAACCATTGAGCTGTACCGAAAACACCCTTCTTTTCCTGAATCTTTTTTTTAGTACTCACAAATACTACTTTTCTTCTTGTACAGACTATGGTCTGTTCTGATGTAGAAATTTCTTTGCTTTCCCTTTTGACATCCCAGGATCATTTTCTTGACGATCACTGCTGCACTGTGATTCTAAAGAGCAGAATCAGAGGTGCTGGTGCTGGTGCATTTAGTATCACAAACTGCCATGGAATGAAGTCAGACGATGCAGAGTGAGGCGTGGAAAGGGGAAAAGGAGCTCTGCAAAGCTACAGGACTTTTTGTGAAATTCAGCTAAAGGAAAATAATGAAGTGTGGATTCCTGGTTAGGTTACTTTAAATCTGACCACTAAAATTCTAAGATCACACATTAAGCCTAATCTAATAGATATGCCAAACATCACCAAGTCTTCTCACAGAAGAGCCCTTGTCCAAAGGGAAGGGTATGCCCTGTATCCCCATCTATTTTCTAGCACTTGACAGGGACAGACTCCTGGGACTGGTTTCCATCAGCACAGAGAAAAACTCTTAATTCCTCAGCCCCGGGAAGGGATTAATAAGAAAAGAAAACACAATTATAAATGCTAATAGGATTCACACCCCCACCCCCCACCCCATGAAGCTTAAGCACTGACATGGCTTACTTACTGTTAATTCATAATATTAATGGAAACTAGTCAATTCACAGGTTATTTATTATTCATCTCCAGAGAATCAAAATTCATGGCCAGAGAAGGCCACCAAAGAAATGAATTTTGTGCTCTTGGTTGACTTAAACTGATCATTCTCTGTCCGTCTGCCCCTACCCGCCGAGGCCACCACAGTATTTACCATCTAACCATCAGACTTGGCCTGGAGGAGTGCATTACCCGGAAAAGCAGCCCCCGAGGGGTGATGGAGGCCAGAGCAAATCTGTACCATGGCAGGTCTTGCCAGCAGCTGGCTTGTCTGTTGTCAATGGGCTGGGTATACAAATTCCATTTCCTCTGGTGTTAGACTCAACCCAACACTCCATTTCAAAGTCAAAGCAGGAGAGTGGGAGGAAGTAGGCAGGCTGGGCTTTCCTGGCCAACGGTATTCCCAGAGGGGCCACATGGTGATTTTCACCCTTCTTTGCCTTTTTAAAAATGCATTGTGTCGGGCGGCACCTGTGGCTCAAGGAGTAGGGCGCCGGTCCCATATGCCAGAGGTGGCGGGTTCAAACCAGCCCCGGCCAAAAGAGAAAAAAAAAAAAAAAAAAAATGCATTGTGTCTCACAGCCAAGAATGCAGTGGGGCAACCTTTACAGCAGTTCAAGAACGGGTCCTAGAACCTGCCGGCCCCACCCCTGCCAGTCTTCTCCAAGTGCAGGTTGTTCCTTAACAGGAAAGAAGCAAAAGAGAAATTCCAACCTAACCACTTAGAGGGGTCCTAAGCTACAATGCAAACCATTTCACACAGACACTGTCATGACCTTTGAATTAAAAAAATAAAAAAAGTGTGAGATCTGGGGAAGCCTGGGGCAACAGAAGCTTATTTTCAGTCGGGTGACTTTCCTGTAAGTTTCTCCCTTGCTGGACTCTCCCTTGTTAATAATCTAGCCATGCACTGAAAAGCCCCAACAATATCAAAGGCTTGGTGGAGAAAGCAGAGCCGACTGTTTTCACACATAGCAGGTGACTTCAACCAAAACACATTAGATATGAACTCTCACCCTTGTTTTTTCATTCCCTCGAAGCAAAAAGCTGCTGGGGCACTCCATTTACAAAAGACTCAAAATCCAGGGAGCATTGAGTGGGGACTGCTTTAAATCCCTGCCATGTATGTAGCAAGAAAAATACAAGAGACAAGGTATATTGGATCAAAGGGGTTGCCAGGTTGATCTTTCTGCTAAAAAAATTCCTCCTTAGGAGTAGGTAAAAGATTGTCATTTTGCATTACTGGGGATATGGGGAAGACTGCAAATATCATGTCGGTATCATATATAAAATATTAAAAAGATCTGAATGACCTTAAACACCCTTTTAGAGTTGTATAAAGAAAAGGTAGAGAAAAATGGTATGGTGCCTCCATTAGAAGCACCCAGCTCTTTAGGCTGACTGTGGTGATTCCCAATGATCCCCAACTCCAGCTATGAAGGCCCTTATGTAATCTCCCCTGGAGGGTGAGCTGCATCTAGTGGCCTATGAGGCAAAGGCAATGGGACATCACTTCACTTCTATGACTATGTCACAGAAGATCCTAACCTCCACCTTGTAGGCAGACTTCATTTCTGCCCCTCAGCTTGCATACCCTGGGGAAGCCCACATGACAAGGGACTGAAGGTGACCTCAGGCCAACAGCCTTTGAAGAACTGAATTCTACCAACAACCCACGTGAGCTTGGAAGTGAATCGTTCCCCAGCTGACATCTTTATAGCAGCCTGTGAGAGGCCCTGAAATCAGAGGACCCACAGAAACTGAGATATTCATACATGTGTTGTTTTAAGCTGCTCAGTTTGTAGCCATTTGTTACATGGCAATACATAACCCTGTGCCAAGAACTGGGTACTGGAATAAGACGTGCCATTGGACAGATCACAGTGCTGTCCCCTCACATAGTTGAACATCTAATTCTAGCTCCCACATCCCCCACAGAGAGGATGAGGGCCCTGGTTTCTGAATTCATGCGTCTTCATTTCTAATATACTCTGGTATATTAGCTCTCAAAGGCAGTTCCCATCCTTCTAGATAACTTCTTGGCCCCTGATGTACCTCCCCTGCCCTGTTACCTCACAGCTATGGAAGGAAGCTGTATGTTTAGAATCCAAATTCCAACCAGCAAAACTTGAGAAAAACAACGAGCAAACCCCAAATGGAATAATTCTGAGACAAAGAGTTTCTGGTAGCTTTTAAGTTTAAACATAGAAAACCACAATATCCCTGGACAAGGTACAGGGCGTAATACGGTGATGTGGGCAATTACTGATTTAGATTCACAGCAAACAAGTTAAGTGCTGTAAATCTTAATAAACAGTATATTCTGTTGGCGTACACATTCCAATGCTTTTTTTTTTTTTCATGAGAGGATATTTTTAATTAGATCTCTAAATGATTGCTTCCATAATGCAGCCTCTGAAGTTTGATTAAGTATCAATTTTCACTCCCTTAAGGAGTACCCCTTAGGCCATTTCCTATCCCAAACCATGTGCTCATGTAAGGGGTTTGGTGTCTGAGACTGTACAAGAGACTTAAGCTCCCTGCCACCGTCCTCTGAAATGAACCTGGTAACTCATCCAATGAAAACTGCTTTCAGGAGGCTATAGTTAAAGCTGCCAGAGCCCCTGATTTAAAAGCCTTAGTTAAGCAATGTTGGGGGATTGGGGACAAATAGCTTATTTAAGAGGACAAACATCTTTAAATCCACAAATTAGGAGAATTCATTTCTAGTAAGTAGTCTAAACAAAGTCCGGCCCATCTCAAGAAAACATAGATTAATGCTAACTGAACAGTTTGGCTTTGTATTTAAAATACACCTGAGTTCAACAGAGAGTAAAATTAAATTGCAACAAGGACAGACAAACTCCTTTGCAGCAGGCCTTGATTGATAGAATGTGCCATTTGCAGCAGAGCAGAATGGAAAGCCAGAAAGTTTGTTCCCAGCAATCATTGCCTCCCTGGGCCAACTCTCTCTTCTTCAGGAAACGATATGGTTTCTTCATAAAGCGTGTAGACGACTTATTTAAGCAACAGTGCTTGGGATCTTTCAATTCCTTCAGCAATTCAGCTGGGAAAAAAAATGGTCCTTGTGGGGAGTGTAGGTAACATTTAGCCAGAAAGAGGCTTATCTTGTGAAAACTGCCACTGACAATAACCTGGGAATAAATAACTCCTTAGAAAACAACACAGATGGATCTCCTGATCGCCTGTAGTTGCTTGCAATTATCTTTCTCCTTTCTTTTTTTGAGACAGAGTCTCACTCTGTCCCCCAGGTAGAGTGCCACACCATCAACATAGCAATCTCAAATTCTTAGACTCAAGCAATCCTCTTGCCTCAGTTTTTCTATTTTTAGTAGAGACTGGGGTCTCACTCTTGCTCCAACTGGTCTTGAACTCCTAAGCTCAAGCAATCCTCCTGCCTCAGCCTCCCAGAGTTCTAGGATTAGAGAAGTGAGCCACAGCTTGCAGCCCAATTAGCTCAGAAACTTTAGTATGTAAGACCTATACAGTGGTTAAGTGCAGGGTTTGTGAAACCAGCTGGTAGACCCAGGTTCACTCTCCCCACCCCTATGTAGCAGCTGTTCAGTCATGGGAAACTAATTACAATCTAGTTGTGCCTCAGTTTCCTCACCTGTAACAAATCTCACAGGGTTGATAAAAACAATGAAAACAAGTGCTTCCGCTTAGCAGGACGCCTAACAGAAGCCTTCCCTGGCCCATCACAAATGTTTGCTAACTCAGTATCCTGTTTCATTCTTTCCCAGCACCGACCTCATCGTGTCAATTTCTGAAGCTGAGTGTAGCCCAGCTGCTTGGTAGCCTGGAGAGTCCTACAAGTTTGAGCGGGTTAGAGGTCTTCACATGGGCGGGAGTCTGTTACCTACAACACATCCTATCCTATCCTAGCCCTTACTACACCTTGCTGCAGTTACCTGCTTAAATATCTGCTTCCCTGACTGGACTGAAGGCTCTCTGAGGGAAGGGTTTATACTTCATTTAGTCTGAGTTCATATTCCCAGCTGCATCTTGTTGCCAACATAGAACTGGAGCTAACAAATGTTTGCTTTATGGAAAGAACTGCAGATAGAGGTGAAGAAGAAGGAAATGAGAGGGAAAGGTGAAAAGAAAACTAGCTAGGGTAACTACAGAGTTGAGAAAACTCTGGGAGTTATAGCCAAAGAATTTGATTGAAGTCCTGGGTATATATATATATATTAGCTGTGTGGCCTGAGGTAAGTGACTTAACCAATCTGGGCAAATGGACAAAGATGCACACCTCTGGAGAAATGATGAAAAGAAGTGTATGACACACACATCAATCTCCGCAGTATACAGATCAGGGCATTATTACACTATGGTGGGCTTTGGTTTTATATTGTTTATTTGGTTTCTATTGTTTCAACCCATAACTAAAAAGTGGTACGGACTTTTTGAAGGGAAAAGCAGAAAGCAAAAAAGACACAATTTTAAAAATAATAGTTACTAACAAAAGCTACCAAAGCAAGTTTTCAGTCTTTCCCCCCCTTTTCTGGATCAGAATTTGCTCCTATGGTTTAATATATAATCTTCCAAGTCCCACTGCCTTGGTTCAAATCACAGTTCCATTGCTGACATGGTGTGACAGAGGTCAGCAAATGAGAGCCATCGGGAAAGATGCTGTCTACTGCCTGACTGCTTCCACAAATAAAGTTTTATTGGGACACAGCCAAGCCCACTTGTTTACACTTCGTCTGTGGCCATTTTTGTACTACAAAAACAGCTGAACAGTTGGGACAGAGACCTCATGGCCTGCAGAGTCAAAACTATGTACTGTTTTGACCTTTTTAGAAAGTCTGCCAATCCTAGTGTTACACAAATAAATTACTTCACTTGCCTAAGTCTCAGATTTCCTCAATCTGGAAAATGGAGACACTAATGGTACCTCTCTCATCAGGCTGTCAGAGAGTCAAATGACACAATCCACACAAAATACTTAGTACAGTGCCGGACACGTTAACATAAAATATTACTATTAAAACCATCAGTGCTAACCTCCATCCATTCAACCATCTATCCATTCATTAATTCACTAACTCACATACTCAAAAATATTTACTATGCACCTACTAAGTGCAGCAATTGTACTAGGAAATACCATTATATATATATATATATATATATATATGTATGTATGTATGTACTAGATAAACAAAAGCAAAAAGAGAAACAGAAAAGGAAGTTGTTTCTGCCCATCAGGTGCTCAGCTCTGTGAGTTGTTATAGTGATAGAAGTATTAGCAGACACGGTATTAGTACTGTGTCGAACAGAATGTGAGTTTTGTATTCTTTGAAATGCACTGCAATAGAAGCCCAGTGCCTCTTCCATAATAAGCCTTCAAATTATCTTTGCAGAATGACTGACAGATTGATGGTTGTTACAGAGGGTTCAACTACCAAGCTGGGAGGCTTCTAATGATGGTGCAGAAACCGCCCAAGTTTTATGGCATAGTAAATGAACTGTATCTGTAAACCTCACACAAAAATCTCTAAGACTCTAGAAATAGCTTTTCATAGGTATTGTGTGATTCAGATCTTGGTATCACACAAAACAAAACAAAATAAAAAAACTCAAAAGATTAAGAGTGCCTGAGAAATGGCAGTTATTTCAGAACATTACATTTGCAAAGTTCAGGCTCAGCACCTGTAGCTCAGCAGCTAGGGCGCCAGCCACAAACACCAGAGCTGGCGGGTTCAAATCCAGCCCAGGTCTGCCAAACAACAATGACAACTACAACCAAAAAAATAGCCGGGTGTTGTGGCGGGCTCCTGTAGTCCCAGCTACTTGGGAGGCTGAGGCAAGAGAATCGCTTAAGCCCAGGAGTTTGACAAGGTTGCTGTTTAATAAGTGCTTTGACAAGATGCCACAGCACTCTACCTATGGCAACAGTTTGAGGCTCTGTCTCAAAAAAAAAAAAAAAAGTTTGCGAAGTTCAACAGTGTTGTAGAAATAGTACAGAGAATGAGTCACATTAAAGTGGTTTGTCAGCTAACTTGGAGAGGTCCCCTTTAATTCTCAAACTTCATTCTGATAATTTCAGATGAAATCTTGGTAAAATGCACTGCATGCTTTATTGCCTTCTGAAATATAATTCCAGTCCTTGTAGATGACTGAGGATGGTCCTTTTGAATAATAACTGGGTGACCAGGTTCTAATGAAAGTCTCAGGGGATATGCCTCCATGTTAAGCATCACAGAAGGCAAAATGACACCCAGAAGCCTGGAGAGCTCTCTAGTGAATGTATGCATGTACGTGCTTTAGTGTGAGGACATGGTGACATACAAATTGGTTCTTGTGAACTTTCAAAATTATTTTACAATTACTGCTTATGCATTAGCTTCTCAGGTATGTGATCCACCTGTAAGTTGGGTGGCAATAAGAGGTCACATTAAGAAACAAGTCTTAAGACACAGAGGTGCTTGGTTTAAAATGGTCCTACCATTAGCAGAGGTGCCAGATGAAGTGTACGTTGTGACTTGCTTTTTATTTTAATTTTTAATTAAAGTATAACATAAACCAGTAAAGTACACAATTTTTAAGTATACAGTTAGATACTGTACACACATGTACACACCCATGCAACCCCAGCCAGTGAAGGCAAGTATCTACAGAACCCCAAAAGGCTCGCGTAAGGACCTCTAGGAGATACCTCCATACCCGCACATGTTAACGGAATCATCCACCAGTCTCTTGTTTCATCTGCTTTCGCTCTTCACTGTGAGATTCACCCATGTTTATACATGTAGCAGCAGTTTGTTATATAGTTTTCCAATGATTTGCTGTATTAGTGGAAAATTATTTCTCTTTCTGTTACATAAATGATCACCAGCTTGATGCAATTTATGGAAAGGTTTTCAGCCAATAAAGCACATCAGAGTAGGATGCAACATTTCAGGAAAGAAGGCAGCACAGCAATGCTGTTGAGTTTGAACTTTACCCAAACAACACCAAAGGCGTGCCTGATTCTAGACAGATTTTCATTCTCCCTGATGACCATGGGAGCCAAGTGTAAGGACTTTATAGGCTGAACAGACAATCAGGCATACTGTGTGCATGTCACTTAGTCTCCTTGAAATTCAATTCCTCCAATGCTGAAATAAAGACAGCACCAACAATAACTCCTTATAGGAGATGTGAGGATTGATACAATAACCCACTTATCAAATAAGCACCCCAAATCGTGGCTATCACTGTAAAGCAAGAATTGTTTCAATATCCCAAGAGCTTGACTGGCTAATTAGAAACATCACCGTAAGCTTATTGTTTGAGCAAACCTCCTACTCATATCCTCTCCCACCATAAGAATGTGCCTTGGATCAATCCATACTGTGCCTGGTACAGTTACACTCTATAAGTTGAAATTCTTAGATAATAAAACGAAATTAATAATACTGACTTCCGGCAGATATCTCAGTGACATATTCTCTTCTTTGGGCTTGGCTGTCAGTAAAGAGCAAACGCAGGCTTCCCGGTCTTTCCTCTGTTATCAATCACTTTTCACGGAGTGGAACCCACCTGTTTATATTCCCAACCCCTTGAAAATCTCTTGATACATATGACTGAACAGAATTTTAGTTGGAAATCTGCACCAAAGATAAACACCCTTTCTAATCTCCTGAGGGAAAGGGGAATTTTTCATGTGTGATTTCAAGTCATCTGCATTAATGTCGAGAAGATAAACCAATAGGAAGGTTATCTGTGAATTTTAGATACGCCGTGCACCACCTCCCATGAAACCTGAGGGAGATTAAAACTCTATCTGGTTGGGAGTCAGGCCACTAGGGTAAGAATCAGGAGGCAGGGTGATAAGAGATGAGATAAATGTGATGACGGCCTGAAAATCTGTATTTTCTTGGTGTCCTGAAAATCTATAAGCATTAACTGTGCCTGTGTACAACGGAAGCATTCAGTTGAATCCCATTTTAGCAAGGCTATGTCGACCAATACTAGCCCAAGAACATAAATCACCATATTTATTTGGGGCTTTTCAAAACAGATACTTTTAGTAGAGATCAACATTCTTTATTGTGTTTCTTACTGATTTCTTAGTATAACTTAAACAGTTGAAGGGTATAAAGTACCTTAGCTACCATACATAGAAAAAAAGGAAGAGTGAGATTCAATAACAGCACAAGAATAAACCTTGTGAGTTAAAATAATGAACTTCAAATAAAAAATGCTCCGTTTTAATGAGCAAATGGTCATCCGGGCACCAGCATCCTTGGTTAGGGAAATATAACGCTTTGATATTATCCATCATAGAAAAAAATTGAAACTACTAAAAAAAATCTATTAATAGCTAACTAGATAAATAAATTATGGTATTGCCATTCAGTGTATAATATAAAGTAGTTAGAAAAGGGTAAGAAAAAGGTATATCTACATCAAGACATAACTATAACATATTACTAGAGTCAAAACCACTTTATAGCAGAATTTCAGCCTATTAAGATAATATGTATTTATAAAAGTTTTAAAAATGTCTGGTAGCAAAAAGAGCGAATATTAGTAGTTCCCTCTAGAGAGTGGGCCCAAGTGCATCCCACTTACCCCTTTGCTTTAAGAGGCCTTCCTGATGCTTAAAATTGGTACAGAACCAGAAAAGTTACTTGCATTCTCAAAAAAACCCATTTTATTCAAATGTGTATATATTTTATACATTGATTTTTATATATGTGTATACTTTTAATATAATTTGATATATGTGTATGAATATATCAAATTTGATGTGTCTTTTGTGATTTTCTTCTGTGTATATATCAAATTTGGCATATTTGTATCAAATATTTAAATGATGTATATCTATATCACAGCAAATGTTTCAGTAAAGAGCAACCCCAAGGCAAGTGGCAGGAACTATGCTGCTTTGGTTTCCAGCTGGTTGCTGTGTTTTGAACACAGTGTCAGACATTGTAGAGCTTGAGTGCTTGGTGGCTGGTGACAGGAACAGGCCACGTTCTCATACAATCAGTCTATAACTCTCTTCTCTTCCTGTGTAGAGGTGGATGGAGACAGGATATGTTAACACTGAGTATTTCAGTAGGCTTTAGAGAGTGCAGCTTCACCACTGACCCGAGCAAGGAACACAAGGAAATATTTTAGAATAAGAGTGAAATCAAGTCTTAGACGTGAATCACTACTTGTGATGTACGTGATTCTCCATCATAACGGGATTTCAAGTGACATGGTCTTCTCTAAAAGGCAAGTAAGACCTGAACAAATACATCATCTGCTAAGTGAACTCTGGCAAAACAGTCACAGTAGAAGAATCAAGAGTAGACCCCTGATGCCAAACTGGAGTAGCAATGGCGGGCGTGAGTCGCTGTTTTTCTTTCCCATTCCTACAGGACTCCTGCTCACAGACGCAAATGTACCTACACTTCTTAGGGACAGAGTCATGTTTCCAGTTTAGCCCGACATCAGTTACAATCTCTTTCATTTCACCAACAGGACCTCTAAAAACTTAGTGCAAATGACGACAGTCATTGCCTCTTACGTCCAGTTAGGATTTGCAAAGGACTACCCCAGATGCTGGCCGCAATCTGTTCTTCAAATAGTAATACCAACAGTTAATATCTACTACGAGCTTCTAAGGGGCCATCTGCTATACTACATGCGTAACATTCATTATGCCATTTTATCTACAATCACACCACGAGGTAAGAACAAGCCATCATTCATAGAACAGCTCTGACAACCAAGGCTTCCAAAGAACAAGCATCTGCCAAAAGTCATAGCTAGAAAGTGGTGGTGGCAGGGCTCAAAACGGGGCTGTGCTTGTCCTGGAACCACCTAAGCTGCTGCCCGACCTCATCACAATTCCTACACCTCATACACGTGACTTCCCTTCCGGGCCACATGACCATGTATCTAATCCTTGAACTCCTTAAGGATTGCAGGGGAAGCCAATATTTTTTTTTAAGTCATAAGGATGTTCTCTTTCTGAGTTCTCTCTCTCTCTGACACAGGAAGCTAAGGGCTCTGAGGCTACATATGCAGAAAACACCAGTCAGATTTCCTCCTAAATGTAGAGTAAACAGTATTTCTATGAGATAATTGATATTTATAGAGAAAAAAGGATCCACCAGGGTGAATAATACTTCAGGAATACTAGGTTAGAAAACGAAGGTTCCTTTTACTTTGGGATTTATCGGAGAGCCTTTATTATCTCAAACCACACTATCAGTTTCTGAGAGGTAGACAGACTCGACTAGACAGCACTTCCTAATGCTCGAGCACCTTCCAGGAGTGGCCCTCCTTGGAATGTGTGCTGGGAAAGGCTGGTCTAGCAAATCCTAGAGCATCACCTTCAGCAATGGTTCAGTTCCAAAGATGCTGCCGGTCGACACGATTCAACTTCTCTACAAAAACTGGACAGAGGAGGGAACACAAATCCACTCAGAGGGTCACTAGAACAATTCAGGAGTGACAACATCTTAGGTATCACTCTGTACAGCGTACATGCAGGAAGAGATCCCAGACTCCAAGCATCTCGCCTGTGTAAAGCTTCCAAAGCTAAAATCACTTCCCACAGACCCTACAACCTCGAAACCCACAACATTCCACAGAGTCAATTCCAGCTTCATCCCACAGAGCTGGTTTCCAGTTGTTTACACAGTCATAGAGATGCCTTCTGAAGCCCACAAGTGTGTGTATTCAAATGCCATTTCAAAGATCTAGCATCAGAAATTTATTTTCACTGATTACAGCAGACCAATTTACAGGCCTTGCAGTCTCTACCAGCCAGTATTGTGTGTGTATGTAGAGAAAATGGGAGACAACTGAAAAGACAAATGAAGGCCCACACTCTTAGGACTATGAGTGGATTACACAGAGCAGACTACTGGCGTTCACTGACATTACTCAGCCTGGAAATAGGAAGCAATTCAGATGCTAATGGGACCGTAGGCTGCCTTGCAAGCTCTGCTGCATTGCTGGTTAACTTTTCACACATAGAGACCTTGTCTCCCTGACAAACTTGCAAGGCAGGGCCAAAGGATCATTCCTTTTTTAGCACCTACCACAGCGCCAAGCATGCCGGCACTTCTGAATAAACCTTTACTGGATAAATGCCTTCATATTACAGAGAGATAAAAGGGTATTTACTTATTTTCTACTCAATGCAGTCACGCTGGTGAGAGTACCCCGCACGTGATGACGAGACGGCTGATGTAATCCATACTCAAATAAAACCACTTATTGAGCATGCTGAGGAAAACAGATGTTGGTCATGAGCTGGTAAGTCTAGTGGCAATTACTACTTCTCACGGGTGGCTTCTCTCTTATCTCTTCTCTTTCAGTTAGGGTCCCATCAGGAGATAGAAAGAAACCACACTGATAATTTAAACAGAGAAAAGTTTCATATATAAAGAATTGCTAACAAGTAAAAGGTAGCTAATCCCCTTAATTACCAAAAAGAGGACTCCAAGTGGTTTAAGGAAGAGCTAACAGTTATTATTTCTAGCATAGAGCGAGAATGAACAAGGAATAAATGAAGAACCCAGCTAAAGGCCCTCCTCACCAGGCAGATACTCAGACCTTTGAAGAGGGCATGTATGTCACAGGAAGGGACAACCTGTGTGTGGCAAGGGAAACTGCCAGAGGGCACACTGCTGCTGGTCCACAGGAACGGCCCAGTAGCCAGTGAGGAAACTCAGGAGAGCCGGCCAGAGAGTAGCCGCCCATGAGTGGTTCTTTGGGTTATGGAGAAATTTATCGGACGGCATAGCCTAAAGCAGGTCCAAAGGATTTGCTAAGAACATGGTGGGCTGGAGTTGGGTAAGGAGCGGCTCCTTGAGTGGGAAAGCAATTTGCTGAAGGATGAAGGCTATAGCTGTTGTATGAGCGGCTGAGATGAGGGACGTTCACTGGGCCTCCCTCTTGCTGATCAGCCACTGACAGGCCCTCAAGTAGCACACAGACACGGGAGGGAGCCCCACCTCCTGCTGCACCCTCAGCATCTTCTATTGACTCAGCCAATCGATCACTGCACCAGCTACCAAAGCGGGATGTTTACACTCAGGGTTCAGCTCCAGGAACACAGACCTGGGCCCCAAAACAGGCGAATCTGTAACTGAGCAGTAATAAATAGCTACCCGGCATACTTTCCACTAACAAGACTTCCATCAACTCATCTTTAACAGATGCTAGGAATCCTATCAGGCATTGATTAAAAATTTTTTTTCTCCATAACAGAAGGATGAGAAAATAGTAACTACTCAGTACTAAGACTGGCAAGTAGGTGCCCGTAAATGCATAAACGTTTCAACTGTTTTATCTTTGACTGTGACTCTGCTCAGTCTGCCAGTTTCTGGAAGGAGTATCACTGCTCAGGTACTGGCATATGTATTTTGCACATTTTCTTTGTTATAAGATCAGTTAATAAGCTTTCACCATAATATGTAATACATATTATTCAAAATTCAATTCACGTGGAAAGAAGTCTCCAGAGTGGTCTTAATCTATTTTATACATTGGTATTTATGGTAGAAATAAACATTTCTTCTAGTTATCAGCTTATTGCTAGGTATGTAGAAACATTTTGTTTGTGTTATAAAAGCTATCATCATTGAGTGGTGCCTGTGGCTCAAAGGAGTAGGGCACCAGCCCCATATGCCGGAGGTGGTGGGTTCAAACCCAGCCCAGGCCAAAAAAACTGCAAAAAGGAAAAAAAAAAAAAAAAAGCTATCATCATCTTGTTATCTGTTCTAATAGTATTTCACAGGCATTTTTATGCCATAGGCCTAACGATGAACCTTTAATTGCTCTGAAGCTTCCTTTTTATAAAAACATGGGGATATAAAAATTTCAAATTAGGAGGTGATTAATCATTTTATAGAAGCATGCTTCACGGTATGAGTGATTTACCATAGAGATCTTTGGCACTAAGCTCTCACGATGAACCAAAGAATCTGATTCTATTGACAGAATTTTGATTGAAACATAATCCATCACAGGCACGTCGCCCGTGGAAAGTCTGAGACACAACCAACCATTTGCCTGTCATTTCTATTTCGGCACCTAACTGTTTCACATTTCTCTTGTTCTCAGTCTTGATTGCAACACCTGAACACCTCTAATTTACAGGTGAGAGAGATCCGGGTTCGATATAGGAAATCAAGTTTTTGATGTTGTCAGGAGCCTGACGTTGATATTTCCAGTGAAGGAAATCAAGAAAAGACAGCTACCATTTTCTCTTCAATAAAGTTCTTGTATTCCTATCAATCCTTATCTTCTTTCTGTGGAACCACATGATTCCTCAGAAAGGAGACTAAATATAAGGTTATGTACCCAAAGATGTTCAGTGCTACAGAAACAGATAAAAGTAAAATGATTTTAGCGACACATGAAACCCACAACGATCTCTTCCGGTTCCTGGGGAAAACAGTTTCACTAGACATCAAAAGGCTTTTAAGAAGTTGGAGGGGACCAAACACACCAGGATTAGAAGTAGGAGAGAATTGTATATTGATGCCCCAGGGCAGACAGCATTTAGCTGCTGGATACCTAGCAGAGTTCTCCCCTCCCCAGGTCGGGTCTGACTTAGGACTTTCAGCACCGCCCTACTTAGAGCTGAGATGTTCCACAGACATGCTGCCTGACTCGGATGCTAGGTCCACTAACATAAAGAAAAATCACTCACCATGAATTGGTGACACTATCCCTTGACCCTCTCCAGATTTCACCACTGTATGCACGATGGCAAAACTACGGAATTACAAAATCTGCCCAGAGGACCTCCTCTCTGGTTTTCCTATAGATGTTCAGATTACTAGCGCTACCAGGAAAATAAAATTTGGGAAATTTATTTTAGATAATGACTGTAAAGATCAGTTATTGTGATAGTCTTGACAGTTGTAAAAAAGGTAGAAAGGATCCCCAAATTTGTGAATGTTACTATAGAAAATAATTCTACCAGAAATCCTCGTAATAAAGCAGAAACTGCACCTGTCACGTTCACTGATGTAGTCTAAGTACATAATACTGTGTTCTTAGACATTTATTAAGTGAATGATTTAATAAGCTTGAGAAGAGACCAAGAGATCCCAAGTTGATACAGGAAGGTTGGGCAACATGTTGCTGGATAAGTGACGAGCTCCAACTTCTCCAATTACATATTCAGAGTTCCACGTTACCTGGAGAAGTTGCAGCATCTGTGACTTGTGCACCTCCAATTGCCAAACCTGGAAAAATAAACCCTCCACGCTGAGGCTCTGCTGTGTATTCCCTTATGCTAGTTTTTTACTCATCTATAGGCAATTCCATGAATCTCTTCTCCAAAGAGTCTTCAGGAAACCTTCTTGTCTTAAATGCTTCTGTAGGCAAGTAAACTAATGTATACCTGAAGAGAAGTAAAAATCAGAATGAGGCTTTCCATGTTCTGTCTGTATGAAAAAAATCTGCACTTTCCTGCTGACAGTGTGGTTTCATAGTTGTTGATTGTAGTTGTCTATATTAGAAATTCATCTGCAGCAACATAATTAATACCAATCTTGGATTTTCTCAAGTTTTATTTGCTGGAAAAGAGATCATGTCAAAATTTAATAAAACTATGACAGTAATTAACTCAAATCGCACACTAGAACATTAATATTGTTATTTGGTCACTGCTGCTAACACAAATGCCTTGGAAATACAGTGAAATTTCCCCATTGACAATGAGTAAAACATGCTATTTATCTTAGTGTAGATCCAGTCATAAGTATCTGTGGACAACTGTTTCATCCCCCAATATCATGCTATAGCAATGAAGCTCTCAGATCCATTAATAAAAAATACAGTTACCCACAATTCCAAAATGACCACACTTTTCCAACGGAGGTGTTTCAGTTGAATTACACTGTTTAAATAATGATGAATTACATTGTTTAAATAATATAAGATTTCTAGTCTTTTTCAGTGCAGTAATTCTATTACATTATAATGCGTTAGAGTTTGAGAATAATGCAGGCTAAAAAAATTTGCTAAGTTCTGACGTTTCTGACACATGGTAACAGACGGATGACCTTGCAGACCCTCAATTTCTGGTTCTCACTCCCACTAGTAGTACTGTATATGGGAGGACCTATTCCCAAGGAAATGTTTAAGTGAATTCTGTCCTTCTCCAAAACCAAACCTAACAAAGAAGTAGGATTACGCTCTAGTCCACTATTTTAAAAGGACCTTGATGGCTACAAACACAAACTGCATTTCTCCACTGCACACTGAAACGGCATGAAATAGCCTAACGGTGCCTGTGGCCTCTTCATCATTTCCTAAGTGAACAACAGAAAGAATGAATAAATAAAGATAATCCCCGACACAAGACCATTGCCTGATAATAAGGCGACAGGCCCGATAGCTCTGTAAGTTGGACTTCTTGGTATCAGGCAGTATGGAAACGTAATTTTGGCTTCTGGAACTTATAAAGATGTAGGATTTCAGGCCCAAATATCATACGTGGCTGATCAAACAAAGCAAAAGGAGACAATAACTACAAATCATGGAAACACCCGATGGAAGGCGAACAGGGCTATATATTAAAATTCCACCACGACACTGCGCCTCGGTCCATGAGTTGTGTAAATCAGTACCATAACAATGTCCTTCTGCCATTGGCAATGACAAAACAATCCCTGGAAGGTTCCAAATCAGTGTTGCCATAAAGTGTATTTTGTGTTTTGGCAGGAAGTAAAGCAAATAGGGCTCCCTCCCACATAGAAAGAAGAAAGCTTATGCTCAACCAAGTAACAAAAGCATACCTGATATTCTAGAACCTGAGCTAACAACATTGGGTAATCAGAGGCATGGCAGAAGGCTGACTGTGCTTTTATTTTACTTATGATTTTATTGTCACAAGATTCTACACATGAGGGTGAGCACAGCAAGCGAGAGGAAACCTGATTTGAATCCTGAGCAATGCTTTCTTTCTAAATTGCTAGCTGCTTAAAGATTTGGGTCTACCTGCAAAATTACAAAGGTCTGTAAGCTATGGAGAGCACAGTCCAACTCAGCTGGTGGGTTTCCAGGCTGCTCCCCTCCTCTGCCTTGTCCCTGGATGCTGACTCAGCCTGTGTGCCTAGATTTACCAGTGACAGGTGCCATCGAAACGCAGACACAGATACTCTGCCACCTGGCCTGGGCTTACTGCTTTTATTCGCCATCTGTCACAAAATGACATCAGAATGAAAAGAAGATGATCTGTAGGAGAAGGCAACGTAGGCCTGAAATTTCTTCATGAGGACCAAGAAGATGGAAACAACTGGAGGGTAATTATGCATTCCTTTCCAGGGCTGGCCTTTCTCCACACACCTCAAATTATGGAAACAGGAAAGAGGTTTAAAAACCACGGGACTGGAATCTCTGGCTTTAGAGTTGGGTCACTCTTATTTTGCTCTTCATTCTTCTTTTAGAATTCCCGTTGGAAGTGTGGGAAGGGAAGACGAAACTCTGCTTAGGACGACAGAACTGCTGGGGAGCTGGGAAAGCTGAGTGCTTCGACATTTCATTAAGAGTTTCATTTAATGCACACAGACTAGGAGCCACGCACAGGACAGGCTTCCACATGTTATGAGACAGTCCAAAGCATGTCACAGCGAGACCACAGTCTTGTGGTGGAATATTCAGGAGCAGGGCACACAAAATAAAGGAAACTTGATGAGGAACACCCAAGAATCAGTAATGATGTCTATCATAAAAAGTGACTCTTAGGACCAAAAATCAGGGAGGGAGGGAGGAAGAGCAGGATACCATAGAAGATGGGCTAAGAGGATACACCAGAAAGGCTTGGGATTTAACTCCTACTTTTAAGTACCAGTGTGGAAAAATACGGAGGGAAATGCCACTAAATAATCTAAAGGAATAAGCTCAGAAACATCTTTTCAAAAACTAGTTCACAATACCAAGTCTTCAGTTTAGATGACGGCATGAGTCCCAGAGAAATCGCTAGCAGATACCAAGTAATAGGAGTAACTTCCAAATTTCAGCACAATACAATTCTTTTTCCTACACAATGTTCCTGGTATAGAGAGCAAAGTGCGCAAATCAAGAGGACAATTATTCCTGGGTGGCAGCTGCTGCCCTCTCAGACCCCACCCAGGGGTCATTTCTGGAAGTAGCGATGATTTATTCTGCAACAATAACAAAAAGGTTCGTACAACCAGTACTACAGAGATTACCACTCAACAGGGACACCATTCAATTTGTTCTCCGTTTTTAAAGAGTGGCATCCAAATGCACTCAGAGTTATTTTAGGAGCACTAAGTATTAGATGGAGGACTGAGGACACAAAAATAAGTGAGATAACAGGACTCCTTCAGGAAGCCTCCATCCCGCTGCAAAATTATTACTAGAGAATATGCAAAAATAGGCAAAGATAGAAATAAATACATTTTAAATGGAAAAAAAGGAATACCAATGACAGTTTGAAAAAAAAAAAGTTCCTCCTCACTGATAACAAAAACATGGAGATGCCTTTTTTACCTTTTCTTTTTTTTTTTTTTTTTTGGCTTATCATATCAGGAGAGATTGTGAAAAATAATAACACCCACCGCTCATATGCATATGGTCAAATGGGCATAATTATACACTTGGTGGGAGTGCAAATTGGCAAACTGTTTTGGAAGACTGTTTGGAAATAAGCATCAGGAATTTTTAAGTAGTTCATTTTCTTTGGACTATGTGATTCCTTTCCTAGGAAGTGGTTTAGAATAGAAGAAATCAATTTGCAGGGGGAGTTTGGGCCAGATGAAAACATCTGGATTTTATTCACAGGCAACTGGAGGCTGGTGAATAGGAGAATAATGATGAAAGAAAAGTGCTACTAGTTTTAAGAGACCTCATAGGACGCCCTGGGAGGCTGAGAGTCTGCAGTCAATGTGAACTTTTTCAGATACCTTTACAGCAGTCAAGGGGAAGACAGTAAGGGCTTATAAAGGGCTTAAAGTTCCAAAGCCACAAACATATCAAAACCAGTTAATATTACTATCATAAAATTAGTTAAGCTGAAACCAACAATCAAATTATTCTTTGGTATGGTATAGGTCCTGTATGCAAATAATGTGATGTTGGAATTTTTCCTATCTCAATAGCTTGTTTTGGCATTTTATAGACTAAAGTTCTATGTAACTTCCATGAAAATCACCCTTTCAAACTAAAAGTGTTGCACTTTGTGGTTTAATAGAATCACTGAGACAGCAGTTAAGTGACTGCCTTTCTTATGATGGTAATTTTTCAACATAAACAAAAGTAGAAAGAATAAGTCTAATGAACTGGGTAGTCCTCAGCTCAGCTTCATGACTAGACTTCTTTCATTTATATTTTCATGTTTCTTCCATTAGGTTGAAGCAAACCCTCGATAACATTTTATTAGCAAATATTTTTATATGTATTTCTTGAAGAAAAGGATTCTTTGAATGTCTTTTAACAGTTCCCTTTACACTTGGGGTACAACTGTATGACTGCAAATTACACTACATAGAATATTTAAATATGAGAGAACTTTAGCAGAAATGTAGGAAAAGAACAAAAGAAACCTGGTTCTACTTTTACCAGCAAAACACTCCCCACCCCCCAAAAACAACCCCAAACCACATACACATGCATATAAAAGGGCTGCATTTGAAACAGCATATAAAAATCCATCTGTCCAGAGCTCAATGGAAACAGTGCACCATTTGAAAATGCCCCCCATTCTTTATTCCATAAAGCCTTTACTAGTATTTATTCCTTGGCTAAAATGACCAAACATTTAGCCAAATCAACTAAAAAATTATGAGATGGGGACTGAGGGATCTAGAATTCGCAGCACATACTCCTGTGTGCCTCTCTCTCTCTCTTTTTTTTTTTCTTTTTATGATTCGAAAGCAGAAAAACATCCAGGCAAATCTATTATGTATTCAGATCTACTCTCTAATTGAAGTGATACAAAATCAGTGACAAAGAAAGCCTGGTCCCTGCAGTTTCACTGCACAGAAATATAAAGACATGAGAATGTCACCAGACATGAGAGGTGGGGTTCACTTGGCAGCAAAGAAATTCTGGAAGGTATAAAACAGTGTCCATTTATTTACTTCAAATGGCATATGTTCTAATCACAAAGGTATCATAGCCTCTTTGTAAGATACAGAAAACACTACAACAGGAACAAGGCACTCAAATTCCCACGGTACAGATCCCCAATACTAGAAAGGTCATATGCCCTTCCAAATTCTTCATACACTTATAAACGTATTTTACACCAGGGATACGATCATTCATTAGGTACCTTATATTGGGCAAAAGAACAGTACTGGTTGCATTCAGGGGTTCAAATCTCTGCTTCCCCACTTATTAGCTATGTGACTAATTAACGGGATTAAAGTTTCTTCATTCAAAAACTAAATTTCTAAAAGTATTTATCACTTAATTACTATGATTCCTTACCTTCAAATAACTCCATTTATGTTAAATGCTTAGATGAGTACATAGTAGTGAGAATGTGCAGTTCCTGTTGTAATTGCTATGCTCGTTTACCAACAGTAGTACTAATTCATAACATAACTCATGTTATTAAAGTCTCCATAAAGCATAATTTTTAATGGTTATATAATATGTAGTCCAACTTCAGGGATAGGTCTAATTCATTTCATCGTTTCCAAAATGTTGGGAATTTGGGTTTCTTTGAGTAATTTTCGATATCGTAACAGTGGAGCCAACATTTTAGTGCCTCAAACTTTTCTAAAATTGGAATTATTTTCTTAGAATTAATTTTCAAGTCTAAAATATCACTTTGAAAAGATAAGTGGAGATGGGTTGGAAGGAATCAAAAACTCAGATTCCACAGCAAGGGTTTGCTTACACCAGAATTTGTGGTAAGCAGAAAATGGTTATGAGAATGGTCAACTAATCCAACTTTGGGTTCTAGTGCTGAACTCTGAGTCTCAAGTGCAGGCAAGTCCTCCTTAAATAATCAAATCTCAGATAAGTACTCCAACTCTAGTGTCAATGTTGAGAATTCCTAAAGGTGGAAATAGAGCAAATCAGAAACACAGCTCTATGTGTAAGCAGGTGGCCATCAGGGCCACTTTTGGTTTCAAACAACTTTAAATTCTAAATCAGGATAAAAATCCATCATCTCAGAATGTGTTTGTCCAGTGACACTGAATATGCCTTTTGTTTCTAAGTATCGCACATTTCACATTCCCATCTCTGGAGTCAGAACACATTCTGTGGCTACACCCCTTCAAGTTCATGGATCAATTCAGTTCTACCACCTGTTAGTCAGGAGCTATAACCAGGAAATGTTAGAAACTCCCAAACTTCACTATCTCCCTGACAGTAAATAAAAATACTTATTATGTCTTTTAGAATATTGACTGAACCTGCCCACCTAAGAGAAGGCAAACAACTATTGAAAAATCAGCTTTCCTGGGCGGTGCCTGTGGCTCAAGGAGTAGGGCGCCGGTCCCATATGCTGGAGGTGGCGGGTTCAAACCCAGCCCCGGCCAAAAACCACACACACAAAAAAAGAAAAATCAGCTTTCCTGGAAGGCGGTAAAGGATCCAGGAATAAAAGCAACAGTTCTGAGTACTAGATTCAGTTAAGTCACCTTGGGCAAGTTACTTAACCTCTGATCTTTTCTCCCAAGTCAGCTGGGGCCAGGGCAGATGGTAGGATAAAATTCATGATGCTTTATTTGCCTATAGGCCTCCCCTTGCAGCCACAGGGGATTGGTTTCAGTACCCCAACAGATACTGAGAACCTTAGATGCGCAAGTCCCTTATAGAAAATGGTGTAGAATTTACATATAATCTACACGCATCTTCTCGTTTACTCTAAATCATTACTAGATTACGTATACTATCTAACACAATGCAAATGTTACGCAAATAATTGTTATACTGTATTTATATATATATACATATATTTTTTTTTTTGAGACAGAGTCTTACTATGTCATCCTCAGTAGAGTGCCATAGCATCACAGCTCATAGCTCAACCTCAAACTCTTGGGCTTAGGCGATTCTCTTGCCTTAGGCTCCCGAGTAGCTGGGACTATAAGCGTCTGCCACAACCTATTTTTTGGTTGCAGTTGTCATTGTTGTTTAGCAGGCCTGGGCCAGGCTCGAACCCACCACCTTTGGTGTATGTGGCTGGCGCCCTACTCACTGAGCTATGGGTGCCGAGCCCATTACATTGTATTTTTAAATGCGTGGTTTTTTTTATTGTTATATTGTTGTAAAATTCACAATTTTGAATTTTTTTCAAATATTGTCAATTCCCAGTTGGTTGAATCCACAGATGTGGAACCCACAGTTATGGAGGGCTGACTATTATGGATCAAGTAATACAATATAGGTAAAGGCACTTGATAAATTATTAAGCCTATAGAAAAATAACGTGGTTTATTAAAATATATTTTCAAGTTCTTGTTATCAATTAGCCATGTAATCTTTCAAAAGTCCACAATGAAGATAAAGTTGAATCAGAATTTTAATTCTCTGAGATAGCAATTTAAGTCTCTGAGATAGCAACTGTGCAAAACTTGGTAAAGTATGTAGTAGTTATTATTCTGGGATATTATCACTTACTTTAATGAGAAGTTAATTTCTTAGCATTATATTGTGCATTTAGAAACATTGTATTCAAAGTACTTTTGAGAATCTCAACTGCCTCCTTTTCTAAAAAGTGCTTCCTTTTTTTTTTTCACAGTTTTTGGCCAGGGCTGGGTTTGAACCCACTACCTCTGGTATATGGGGCTGGTGCTCTACTCCTTTGAGCCACAGGTGCCGACTAAAAGTGCTTCTTGAGATAATGTTTAGTTATGCTTGTCATACCACTACATAATATACCATGTGTACCTTATAAAATAATAAAAAAGTGAAAGAGGGCTGAAGGAGAAAATCAATACTATTTCTTTGCATTTAGAATGAATAATTTAATTTATGTTTAAAAGCAGAATAGTAGAACAGCAATTCCTTTGAAGAGATCTTTTGGAATTTCTAGTTTTAAGGTACATCATACTAGTCCATATTTATTACTAACTCAATGTATAATTTAATGTTAATTTCATTATTATTTAATTCACATAACCGAGTGAATTTAG
Source organism: Nycticebus coucang (assembly GCF_027406575.1). Taxonomy (NCBI): domain Eukaryota; kingdom Metazoa; phylum Chordata; class Mammalia; order Primates; family Lorisidae; genus Nycticebus; species Nycticebus coucang. Next base: position 37,269,305 of record NC_069787.1, read on the forward strand.
GCATTGGACTATTGTGATTCTTGGAGTTCTAATTTCTGAGTGCTAGATAGAAATGGCACAAACGAATGAAGCTTATTTCATGCTAGGAGGTCATCTAGGAATTTGTCTTTGAAACTGATCTGTACTATGCTATGGTGTTTTCTCATTTTAAGGAGGAGGAAAGAGCAGTAACATGAGCTTGTCAAAAATACACTCTTACTCATGAGTGTTAATCGCCTATGTGGAAACACTTAGACAGGAGTCAGTCCTTTAAAGAACACTTGGTGCTGCTGTTGTGGGTGTATTTAGGTTTCATTTGCAGGGACAAGCACAGGTCTGGAGTAATATCACTTCTGGCAGAACATCCTGAACCACATTTAATAGGAGTCCTATCCTCGCTCCTCTGCTGGAAGATTACACGAGCAAGATCTAAAGGAACTGAGAAGTCTGTCCTTTACCAAGCTTATTTCATACTTTCAGATTTTATCACCAATATCTTTATAGTGCTAAGTGGAACAAGGCAATCTGTTACACAGAGTTTGCCCTTGCTGAAGTGTGTGATCGTATTACTGGCTGGTGGGGGTTCCTTTGTGTTTCTAACAGTGAGTCCCTAATGGTGTCATCTTAAGCCAGCTTGGCTCATAATTTCACTTTTAAGATGGTTGGCTTTTTGCTCTGTGTTTCTAAGATGAGCTGGTAAACTGTATACATTTAAAAATCCTTCTGTGCTACAAATGAAACCCAAATGGAAGGTCTTCGGAAACGTAAATTGTAAATAGAGTATAAAGTGTGATTGGCATTAAAGGCCATTGCAGCTAGGGACCATACACCTAATTTGTTCTTTTATTCAGATAATTATAATTAGGATTCAGCCTGGTCATCAATCTGTCCTGAAACCCAGAGGGTGGAGAGATAATACGATACTATGAATGACAACTGTAATTTTTAAATATTAGACATCTATGGACTATTTTCATAAATACACTAATGAAATCCTCAAGAAATTCAATCTACGGGTTTATGGGCTTTACAATATGGCTGCAAAATTAACTTTTACAATGAAAAGCGGTCAGCTGTAATTGCAGAGATAACACATGGCCAAACGCACACACAAACTCATCATCATAATCCCGCCCCAGTCTAGTTCTCCAAAATTAAAATGGAACCAGAAGAAGACAGAAGGTCCATTCAATACACTCATATAATGCACATAAAACACGGAAAGAAACACACACAACAGGAGAAAACATCAAATGAGAAAAGCAGTGAAAGTGAGCTCAGAAAAATTGCCAATATCAAAACAGCAAAGAGGACGCTTCTATAAATCCAAGCATAAGCAGCATTTATAAAACCCCTTCTGACCCGCTTTCCTGCTCCAGAAGTGTTATTTTCATTAGTCACCAAGTTGCTTCAAGTGCATGCTTCCAGAAACTGAAACTAATTTTCTTCCTCCCACATAAGAACATAAAACCCTCACAATCTTGGTAATAGAAAGAGATCATTTTTCCCGAGATCCCAGCTACCACCACCTCTTCTCTTTATGACAAACGGATGCCAGTGCCTCTTCCCCTGCTCTGAGAGCTGAGCAGATCTCTCCCTAGTATTCCCAAGCTGCTCAAAATGTGAACCAGGTTAGTTCTCATCTTCTGGCAGTTTTCTATGACTTACCCAGAGAATTCCACAGTTGATGACCTTTAAGGCTTTTTAGGATCTATGGAGCCAACACTTTCTAGGTCCAGCCCTGATGGCTTTGTCTCAGGTCCTCAGACACTCAATTCTCCTGTTTGGGGACATCATACATGCTATTCCCTAGCAACTTGGTCACTTGCTCCGTTCAGCTCCACTTCCTACCCTAGTTAACCTCAGTCCAATCCCATCTTTTTCCAGATAGCCCTTCCCAACCCTGAAAATGAGCCTTACCCACATGGCATGCTCTCCAAGTACTGAATATCTCTTTCCTTTACTATGTAACACAAGTTGAATCATGTCCATTGGCACATGTACATGATTAATACCCATTCCCCCAATAGACTGATGTCCACCAAGACCAAGACCACACAGTTATGTTCTAACCAGAGCAGCACTGGCGCCTGGCACAGCGCCTGGCTTGCAGTTGTCTACAAGGCCTATTTGGTGAATGAACACTGAAAGAGACCAGATTACACTCTGTGCACGAGACAGACTGATCCAGACAGCAGCACTCCCCTCTCACTGAGAATTCAGGATGCTATGTGACCTCCTGTTCTGCTGTCACATCTAACCATTGTCATCTGAGTCTTGTCAGTCCCCAGCTAGCCTATATCTATACCAAGTCACAGTCTTCTACTTTTAGACACCCTTCCTTTGCCTCACTGAAGGCCACCAGGGATGTAAGCTTTGACATTCTCCGTAACTGAAAGCATCAGTGCGTAACAGAGTCCCCTCCAACACCAAGACTGGGTGCTCAGCCACTGGGGATGGTAATCAGTGTGCTCTCTTTCCTTTATTACGCACCCAAGAATTTTCAAATGAAGCTTTTATGACAAGGATGTAACTGAAGGGACAGTACTTTGGTGAGCATCTGGGCTGATTTTACATGTTTGCCTGGCAAAAATACATTGTGCAACATTTCCTCATTTATAAAGCTGCAAAGAAGAGATTGTTACTTGGTGCTCTGGGAGGCGAAGGCGCGGAAGGTAGATTACCATTCCATACAGCACAGTCAGCCTATGGATAGAAGAACTGCTCTTCTGTGGCACGTCATAGCCTTCCTGACATGCAAACATCAGCAAATACCTCTTGGCAGAACACAGCCAAGCATGAGCAGAACTGCTTCTGGGCTTCCAAAAAGTTTCAACAGCAGCTCAGGCATTCATGGGCCTCCTGAGAACACCCCTGAGCCTGCCTAGCCTCACTAAGTGCACAATTCCTGTTGGCCCAGTTCAGAGACAAATCTTCAGCATGGGCCCCACATGGCCTCAGTGTGGACGGTGGGCTGGAAGAGGCCTGCCTCTGGGTACTGAGCTTTTTAGCAGGTGCTGCCAGTGCCTGGAATGTCCAAAATCTCTTATGAAGCCATGGGACCGGGGGAGCTGCATGGCAACAGCCATCAAAAACCAATTTGTATTAGCTTGAAGTGACTTTCCATAGATAGCCAGCTCCAAGCCTGTGCTTTGGAGGCAGCTTGGTGGAAAACATGAGGCTAAGCATGGTGGCTCATGCCTGTAACATTATCTCTTAAAAAAAGGAAAAAGAGAAAGAAAACTAGAACCTCCAGGGTAAGGCCTAAATGAATCCTCAGCCACCTAGGCAGAGAGCAGGTGTGATAGCTGGGCTGGGTCAGAGGCATGTAAGTGGTTCCCGGGGAGCCCAGATGAGCCACATCACTGGCCCTGTTGGGAGCTCTCAAGCTGTGCAGCACTACCTAGAATTATGTCAGTAGATGTTAAAATACAGAAGACTGTATTGGTCACCTGCCAAACCACTTACACCTAACTCCCAGGGCTGGAACCCAAGCACTGGTGTTATTTAAGAGCTCAGTGACTCTCACGTGCTGCCGTGGTTGGGGACAACTGTTGTGTACTTCAGCCCACTGAGTGTGGAAAGCAAGAGATAAAACAGTAATAGATACATTACATACTTTGTTCAGGTGAGAATACCTTTCCTCTCTAACACATGCAGGTTAATTACTTTTCTCTGTGCACAACTTTTGTACTTAGTAACTAATTTTACCACTATAAAAAAAAAACACAAAAAAACAAAAAAGTAGAGACTTGACTGAAGTTTACTGATCTAATGGGCAGAACAGGGATTTAATTCAGCAATGTGGACCCAGAGTCCATTTTATTCACAAGTTGACTCTCATGTAACCTCTTTTATTTTTATTCATTGTGTCTCTGTGATAGACATCAAGAACATTAACACCAAACAAGCAAAGGTCTTTGTCTTAAGAAGCTTGACAGTTGGGGGCGGGAGGGGGAGGTGACCTCCATGATGACAGGGACCGTGTCTTATTCAGTCCTTTGAACACCATGCTAACCAGTGTACATGTTTCACCACAGTGATTCCACAACTTTGCAAAGGGAATGAATGAAGATGGCAGAGAGAAGTCACAGGGGAGGAGGAGGGAGGGAGGAAGTGAGGGGTGTGTGTCTGGGGTGATCTCATCCCATCAGACCAGGGGAACTTAGAGTCAGAACTCCCACATACAGAAGAAGACCGCATCTCCTATCCATAACTCCCACCCTCCAGTCACATCAAACATCAGGACTAATGAATCCCCAGAACAGATAATAATTCACGAGCTCCGGGGTGTAAAAATTTCCAAGGATCATATCCTCTTATTGCTGGCACTGTCTCCAACCAAGTAGATGCTCATAAGGGACCTCACAGAAAGGAGCTATTCCCACCACAAGATAAGGCCACAGAAGGATCCCTGGTTCATGACTTTGTCACCAGAGAGGAGCTCACGACTAGGAATTCAAGCAGTTTCTTGGGATCCAGGTGAAGATGGGGCCCATTCAGTTGCAAATGGCCTTACCACCACCTATCAGTGGGTTACCTGTCTCTTTCTCCACTGACTGGCTGCTCCAATTAAGTATCTATTTATTTCACCACCCAAAGTGTTCCAGCGAATTACTTTAGTTTCTTTTTAAAGGAGTAAGAGAGATATGTAGATGCTCCTTGAGGAAATCTGAATTTGGTTGCCTCCTCCTGAATTACTGAGTCACTACTCCAATAACAACCACTTAAGATCCTGTCTCACAGCCAAGGCAATCAGAGACCTAGAGCACCCTCTACCAAAATGCAAGCAGGCGGGTGTGCACACCTGACGTGCAGAAGTGGTACGTTTACTTTAGTGTGTATACTCGGGGACAGACTTCAGGATGGAGGGAAGTAATAATTCAAAGTATTCCATTTTATTCTAGCATTGAAATGCCCAGTCATTGTTAATTATCATCAGGAAAACTATTTTTATTGTAACAATTTTTATAGAGTGCTTCAAAGACTTCTATAGTGATTTCGTATACATTGTCTCCTTTGAAGTTCACAATAAATCAATCAGGTATCAATATTCTATTTTATGGACAAAGGAATTGAGGCAGAGAGGGATTAAATAGATTTGTCCAAAGGAAGAAGCCAGTAAGTGGCAAGTCAGAACTTTTTTTTTTTTGAGACAGAGTTTTATTATGTCACCCTCGGTAAAGTGCTATGGCGTCACAGCTCACAGCAACCTCAAACTCTGGAGCTTAAGCCATTCTCTTGCCTCAGCCTCCCATGTAGGTGGGACTACAGACACTGGCCACAACGCCTGGCTTTTTTTGTTGCAGTTGTCATTGTTGTTTAGCAGGCCTGGGCTGGGTTCGAACCTGCCGGCCTCAGTGTATGTGACCAGCACCGTAACCAGTGTGCTACGGGTGCTGAGCTGAGAAGTCAGAATTTATGCACAGAATTTTCTTCCTCCAAAACTTTAGACACTGATTTCATAATCAAGGGGACTTTTAGCATCTGGGAAGTTTCCGGAATCAGAATCTCCTTCTCAGAGGGCTGTTACAAGCACTAAATGGGATAACACGAATGCAGAATGCTTGGCAGAATTGCCAGAGGACCTGACACATAAGCAGAGTCCATAAATACCACCTATTGTTATTTTTATTATTGTTTATATTCAGAGAGAATCAGACTCTGAAAGTCTTTTTTCAGAAGACTTGGGATTTTACCTGTATAAACTGTTTTACTGTGATGAGGACATCTTTCACCTCTAAAATTTGAAATAGAGAGGAACCACAAAGCTTTAGGTTGACCGCCATTCAAAAACAAAGAGAGAGGGTAGCTGAGCTACCAAGTTTGAATATGACTCCAAATATTCATTTCCTTTCCTAAAAGATTTAGGAATTGGCTTTGTGTTAGTTAGCTGCTTGAATTTTTGAAGCATCTGGCACTAAACCCCATAATCAGTTCAGTTGAAAAAAAAAAAAAAAAAAAACAGAACTAGTGTCTGGCAGCCACCTTTGGAGAGGGCCTAAAAATAGAAATAATTCGCTGAAACTTCATTAGAATGGTTCAAGCATGCCGAGCTACCAAGGAATACACTGCAGAAGGTCGAGTGAGACCTCAGTAACATGGATGGAGAAGTCCCCAGAAATGAGTTATGAAAATGCTCAAATGGAGTCTTGTCTCAGAGATAAATACTGTTATTTCATTATATGTGGTACAAACCAATTGCTGATAGTTTGTAGTTTGATACCCCTCACTAAAATCCACTGATGTGAACATGTAAGAGTTCTCTGTTAAAACCAAGGACTCCATTAACACATTTATTGCCACGTGAGTATTTAACTTACACTAGTTTTTATCTGGGACCTCATGAAGCATATATAACTCACATGTCTCTTGGCCTATCTTGATCTAATAAAACACTGTGGCCCTAAGGATAAAAAATATTTTTTCTAATGTGGCCGTCAATGTGTTAAATTAATATTCTGTTTAATGGGTTGAAAGTGCCCAGTTGATGTACAGATGAAGCAATCCCCCCCATTGCAATTTTATTTACACCACTGATGTGCCTAATTAATGCCTTCTTAAAATGCAAAAGCAAGTCCTGGCTTACCTCAGCTTTGGACAAACTCAAATTCCAATTAAGCAAGATCTAGATTAGTTAGTTCTATTATATTGTTTTATACACCACTACCTAGGGATCTGTACACTACAAAAACCATATAAACTTACTACACATTCATAAAACATAGTGTTCTAAGAAAAACAGAATTTGTGTCCAGGTGAGTCAATGCAGAGAAGTATGTTTTACAGCTCCCATCAAATTCTAAACAAGATTCGATACCAAAAATTTTCTCAAACGACACCTGTACAGTCATAATGAAGAAGTCACGTGAGCTCCAACTCCTGTACCTTTTATGGAGCTTATCTGGATTCTCACCTGTGGCCAGTTAAAAAGCAGGAAGAATAAAGTATTTCCATTATAGAAGTTCTCCCAAAAGACTCTGTCTCCTAATCCCTCACAAACCTCAGGAACTGCACTCTTGAAAAATACCACAGTTGGCAAAACAGTGTTACCAAGATCAGGTGTTACAGAAAAAGAGAGATACTGGGAAAATCATAAAAAGTCTCACATGCATAAGTTACGTTTCTTCCAAGTTTGCTATCACATCATGTACAAATGGTGGAATCGATTTCCACTAAATACGAAAGGTCTGTGCAGACTGTCTGTCTTATATAATCTGTGTGGTCTACAGTGTGGGTGGGAAGGGCACTCAAGACATAAGCAGGCATCCTAGAAAACAGACTGAGAAACAAAAGCCCTGGGCTCCAGATGGCGCAGACATATAACATACATTAAGATGCCACAGAGAACCCGCCACCAAGCTGCAACAACAAAAAAATAGCCGGGCGTTGTGGCGGGCGCCTGTCGTCCCAGCTACTCGGGAGGCTGAGGCAAGAGAATCGCCTAAGCCCAGGAGTTGGAGGTTGCTGTGAGCTGTGTGATGCCACGGCACTCTACCGAGGGCAATAAAGTGAGACTCTGTCTCTACAAAAAAAAAAAGATGCCACAGAGAAAACAAACAGCAGTTTCAATGTAAACTTCTAACTACAAAATCAAAGGAGAACTGCAAGCTCCTTCTCCCGTGGGCGGTTCTGTGCAGTCCTACTGCAGGAGAGCTGCCTGGGACTCACACAGCTAAGGATGGCTAGTAATTCCGGCCATCAGTACCTAGACGCCCAGAGAGCAAAAAGATTTCAAAAGAGACAATAACAACCCTCTAAATAAAACATGTCAGCATTAACAGCTTTAAAATCTGCCCCAGGAAAATCTTCCTTTAACTCTGGAGAAACAGCATAGCACTGTGATTTGCAGAAGCAGATTCTCCTACAGCCCCAACAAGGGAGTTTCATTGACCTTTGAATTTTTCAAACTATCTCTGTCTGATTTCAAGTTCAATGGCATTTGTACATGCTCTTATCTTTGTTTATTTTTCTACATCTAAGTGAATGTTCTATTAAACTGGTGCTTGTTTAAAAAAAATCATTGCAGTGCCTGGGAACAAATGCCCATGTGGGCTCTTCAACTCAAGGGGGCAGAGGCGAACCTAGGATACATAGAAATATGGCAGATTTGGCAGCGCCTGTGGCTCAAAGGAGTAGGGCACCGGCCCCATATGCCAGAGGTGGTGGGTTCAAACCCAGCCCTGGCCAAAAACTGCAAAAAAAAAAGAAAGAAATATGGCAGATCTAAATATTGTGACATGCAATCTTTGCATCTTATGTTGGTATCCCAGTCTTTAAAGTCTTATTTAGCCAGGGATGACTATATTTCCTGAGATTAGGATTGTTACATATTTTTATGGCCACCAGCCTGCAGAATAACCTAAACAGCCTCCCTCCTCTACTGACATTAAAACATTCTGGTGTCCTCAAGTCACTTTAGTTAATTATCACAAAGCACAGTTGCTCAACCTCAACCAGTACTGACATTATGGGCCTGCTAATTCTTTGCTGTGGGGTCTCTCCTGTGCACTGCAGAAAGTTGAGCAACATCCTGGGCTCCATCCATTAGATGCTGGAAGCAACTCTGCCCTGGCTGTCACAACCCCAAATGTCTCCAGACATGGTCACATGTCCCCTAGTGAGAGAAAAATCCTCCCTCCTCCCCTTACTCCATACAAAAAAAGTTAATAAATGACTATTTAAATCTTTTATGCCGTTCACTCACACTATCCTTACCTAACCACACCATTCATTCTGTACTCTTTATAGCTTTTTCATAAAAGGGAAGAAGCTGAAGAAAAAGGCTGTTATCAAATCTAAAAAATAAGTATAGGCACAGGAGCTAAGAGAACTGAGGATCAAAAGTTTTATGGACCAAAAGGACAAGAACATCATTTTAAGTTACAAGAAAATAACTCTTTGGGTACCAGCCAAATTAAGAGAGGCCTTCTCTCTCCCCCTTCTTCAACAGAAAATCCAACCTTTCTAATTCAGTTTGCCACGAAGAGCACAGACCCTGGAGATAGACTGTTGCTGTGGAGATGTTGGCTCTGGCATCTACTGGCCTGGGTCATCTTGAGTCATTTATACTGAAAAAAGCTCCATGCTGCAGCTTCCATGTGTGTACAGTGTTGGTAATAATACACTGAGGGATCCCAGTGAAGATTAAATAAGATAACGCATACTAGGTACTTTGTCATTAGCATTTTACACGAATAAAGTCCTCAATGAATATAAACTTCTATTAGGAGTATTCATCCTCTGTTAAGAAGCATCTTTTCAAAGAGCTAATCTAGGTGGGGAATGGTGGGGCGAAGAGAGTTGCCATGACCTTCTAAAGTAAGGTACTTTATGTTTGGAGTTCTCCCAGGAGACAGTCAGTGAAGGCACCCTTCTAGATCACATTCCAGGAAGACCAAATCTAGGGGGGGCGGAAAGCAAATGGACTGGGAGTCAAGACACACAAATTCTTGGCTTGGTAGACTGCAAAGAGCTTTGGGACCATGGCCAACCATTTAACCTTTCAGAGAACCAGGCCAGTCATCTGTCATAGGGGGGACACTATAGAGTGTGTAAGATCTTCTCTGAGTCTATGACAATCAGATTCTATGACTTATATGAGAACTATCGGCCAAAACAATTCTAAACTATCATTCAAAGATGTACCAAAGCAAAGTACTTGGTAACTGTCCTTGAAGTGTAATGATTTAATTAAAATAGATTTTCACATGGTCACATTCAAAGAACTCAAAGTCTCTTAATTATGTAATGCTTCACCAATAATTAAATAGTCCTCTGTAATGTCCACTAAGAGGAAATTTGAATTACTGACCATGTGCAGACGGAACATGTACTAAAAACACCTGATAGGCTATAAATTCAATGTTGTACATCCACAAACCTATTTCAAAATTGCATCTGAACATTAAGAATGATTCTGGCCTTCGTTTAATGGTGAGTCCTATGAAATCAATTAACTGTTAAAATAGTTTAATTGGAACATATGTATTTTAATTTTTGTGTGTGTATTAAAAAAACTCTTCTTAATCAACCCAAAACATTCTGAAATTGCACTTCTAGGTAATGTAGTGAAAGAATTGAACTTATAACTGGATAAAACCAAGGATGTGGAAAATGCCAGAAGGATGATATTCAAACAGCAGCAACTGGAAAGGAATAAATTAAGAATCATATTGGTTTACTGCAATTATCCTGGAAAAGCAATTTAAGAAGGATTTTATACAATCGACCACCACTCTCTGACATAGTTTCACACGTTCACAGACCCAAAAATAGTTTTTGGTTTTCTTTGGTGAGTAGTGGGCGGTGGGTGGGCGGGTGGGGTTGGTAGATGGATAAAATTACTAATTTGTTTTCTCTCTTTCTCTTTCTGGAGAAAGAGACCTTGTTTCACATTGCTAGCAGAACTGGTGAAAAGTTAAAAAAAAAAATTAAAAATTAAAAATATTTAGAACTACAGCAATGACAGAAAATTCATTCTTCATCAAAGAGAAGAAGAATCTCCTTGAGAAGATTCTTTTGGGAATGGTTAAAAAAAATAAAAAGATTAATTTGGGTCATAATGAATAAAAGGAATTATTTATACTTAACAGTGGTGTTTTGTTTTACAGAAGAATAGAAGAAAGAAGAAAAATGGAGAAAGGAGACTCCAATTGTGAAATTCACAACTATGAGCTTTGTATGCTCAAAATATGTTATCATTCTAAAATTCTACATAGATACAATTCTTGTATTTTTCTATTATATTTATCTGCCTGACATGATCTGTCCTCCCCTATCACTTGATGACAAAATGACACTACTTTTGAGGAAAGAAGTAAAAGGCCAACCCTTCTCAAAACTTAATTTCCCAACTACTTTAAGAGTAGGACATAATTCTGAAGATACCTTTTCGATTTTTATAGGGCATGATAAAGAAGTGGAGCTTAATAAATATTGCAGAATGATCAAATGAGTTAGCAAATAGCTACGTGAATGAGAAAATCTTACATTTTGTTTACTTAGAGAATCTGGAAACGAGGAAAGAAGAAGAAAAACAGACATGGAAATAACAGCAAGAGCAAGAAAAGCCAAAGAGAAAGGTACCTGGGTTCAACTGAAGCGCCAGGTAAGAGCTTGACAGGTTCTTGATACTGATCTTGGGCAACTTTAAAAATTGTTGGTCCCTGATAATTTCCCTTGCGAAGTTTAAAAATTGAATATAATTTCATTGGTCTGAGAGCACTTTAAAGTTGGATTTTAATACTCTACATAATTAATTTATTCTCTTTTTTTTCTTTATAGCCTGCACCACCCAGAGAAGCCCACTTTGTGAGAACTAACGGAAAGGAACCTGAGCTCCTGGAACCCATTCCCTATGAATTCATGGCATGATAAGCATATAACATAGCACACAGGAGTACTAGTGGACCCATGTTTTTAGGAGCAAGAACCTATTTATTCCCCATGAGCTCATGGCATAATATGTGTACAGCAGGGGCACACAAGAGAACCAATAGTCCCCATGTAACAGTGATACAAGGTGCTGGGACCTATTTCCCATGAATTCAAAAGTCAATCAACACTTTGTCACATTAAATGGCAAGGTGCCTCCCTGAGCTGCTGGAACCTCTTCCCCTATGAATTCATGGCATGGTAGATACAAATAATAGCATAAAAATGTTTCTTGTTCATTCACTACAAGTGTGGGTTTTTTTTCCCCCCAAAGAAGTATTAAAGCAAATTTTAATGTGTCCTAAAAAAAAAAAAAAAGAAAGAAACTTAGGTACAGATGGACTGGAGTACATAGAAACCAACCTCTCAGTTATCACAGATAGACACTAGAAAGAAAAAATGCAAGAAAGAGACAGAGGCAACAGAAAGAAAATTAGCATGGTCATAATTTTAAAAACCCTCTTCGCCCACCATTTACTGAGATAAAGGCATTAGGTGGGAAACTCCATAAATACATTCTCAGGTACAGACACTTCCAGATATTCCTGATACGAAAACACTCCGTAAAGACCTCTGAACCCACTTCTGAAAGGAGATACATACCTTTAAAAACACGTTAGACCCAGCGGAGTCCCAGATTAGAGACTTACCATCCTCTGTGAATCATCACATTCACAACCTTCACAATTAATGTCCTTCACCATCTCGGAGCCTTACACCTCTGATAGCAAACACCGTCTTTTTTGGGTGAAGCTTACACAACCACCCAGATATAATGCTTTCCCCAAACCCAAATAATTAATGACGTTGATACAGGGTTCCCGTGTCCAGGGTTGGACAGATACCCTCGTTTTTTAGGCCCAGGTGAGCTCAGAAATCAGTCTCAGCACAGACCCCATCTCTAGCTACAAACAAGTCTTTCCAGGCAGTACTCTCTGGGCTCAAGCAAAGTCACTAAAAAAGCAGCCTGAGGTATGTCATTTGGGCAGCTCCTCCCAGAGTAGGGAACACACACTCTGATGCCTCACCTGGGCCGAGGACTGCAAGGACCCCATTCCTCTGCCTGCAGGCCCCTGGCTAATTGTGACATGTTCCAGACATATATTCCCCAAACACCCCTGTCCGCAGGATGGGAAAAGCGGCATATAAACCCCTAGATAGCAGGCCCACAAGGGCTTCTCATTCCCAGCAACCCTCTGCTGTTGCTGTAGGATCTCTTCCCCCTCTTTTGCTTATCAATCTTTCTGTCAATAAACTCTGTCCTTCTGCTAACTTGTGTGGCCTATGGATTCATTACTGACCCTAGAGACCAAGGACTCTGAACAGAGAAATTCCAGCTATAATGTGATAGGACAGGCTTCCCTTAACTCAATCCTTCCTAACACACAGGACTGGGCACGTATAGCAATAACTGAGGTCAAGGCACTGCTGTGAGGAATTGGGGGGAATAGGTGGTTGGGATACAGAGAGAAGGAGAATGAGACACAAATCTCAACCTGGGGAAGAGTTTATATTCTAGTATTCTCAGGTCCTACATCCTCCAGTGCTTATTTCAAATACTCTGTCACAGTAGAGTGTAAATATGCTTCCACTATATTTAGTTAAGTATTTCCACAATCAAGCCACCTGCAAGAGACACAACAATGAATAAAGATTCTCAGGCCTCAATGATCTCACAGTGTAAAGGCAGAAGAAACAAGAAAAAGAACATTTAATACTAAATGGAATGCTAGGAGTCACATGGGGTCAAAGGAAGGACAGATCTATCTGCCTTGGGGTGGAGGGGAGAGGTGAAATGCAGGGAAGCGTAGAAAAAGGCTTCCTCGCCAGCCGTGGATGGATGAGTCATCAAGAACTCCTCCCGCCTTCTCAGTATCTATAAATAATCCCAGGTGCTGCCATTTCATTTAATTACTAAGCCTCTCCAGATGGAGAAAAATAATTAAGCAGTCTGTAGCACCGACGTGATATAAAGAATGGGTTAGTAACTTGCAAAACATTTGAGTTCTGGAGTTTCCTTTCAACCATGAAATAAGGGCAGAAATGAAAAGGGGCAAATGACTCTATAGACCTTAGGGAAAACCAAATGACTACTAGGGAAAACCAGGTAACTACAGTCATAGACTGGGTAGAATGTGAATAAAAAGGGAAGCCAAACTGGTGCAAAGGAAGTCAGCTCAACCCTCTCCAGGGAAACAGAACTGCTAACATTAACTGAGGAGACCTCAACAGAGTTGTTGAAGATAGATTGTCAAGCAGAAATACTTGGGCCAGGCATAGTGGCTTGTGCCTGATCCCAGCTACTCAGGAGGAGGGCTTGAGCCCAGGAGTTCACAGTCAAAGCTTAGCAAACATAGTGAGATCTCACACCCAACCCGTAAAAAATAGGCTGGGGGCAGTGGCTCATGCCAGTAATCCTAGCACTCTGGGAGGACCAGGGAGGAGGATCTCTTGAGTTCAGGAGTTCAAGACCAACTTGAGCAAGAGAGACCCCCATCTCTACTAGAAAATAGAAAAATTAGCCAGGTGTCCTGGTGAGCACCTGTAGTTCCAGCTACTTGGGTGGCTGAGGCAGGAGAATCACTTGACCCCAGGAGTTTGAGGTTGCTGTGAGCTAGGCTGAACCCAGGACACTCCACTACTGCAGGCAAAAGAGCAAGATTCTGTCTCAAAAAAAGAAGGAAGAAGGGAGGAAGGAAGGAAGGGGAAGGGCAAGGGGAAAGGGAAGGGAAGGGAAGGAAGGAAGGAACGAAAAAAGGTAGGCTGGTTGATAAATAGATCAGATGCAATTTATTTATTTCTTAAATATATAAAAAGTACTTCCTACAGACTGGGTCTTTGGATACAGACATGGTAATTTTCTACTTTGTTTCTGCTGCAAAGATTCAGAAGTGACTACATCAAAAAAGAATCTGTGAAAGATGTCACATGAGAAAAGTGTCTAAATGTAGATACTCACAAAAACATGCATTTGTAATTCCAAAGTTCAAGGAAATATAAATGAAATTTCAGGCAAGCATAAGACAGTGGCAACTGGGTAGGTAATAAAATGAATGAGACGTTCCACCTCAAATCATAAATTCAATGATAATAATGGGCTTCACGAAAAAACACAATCAAACTTAAAGAATGAGGAGACCAAACTTCTACATGTAAGCAGCAGACTGAAATCTATTAAGACGGTTGCATGCTTGGAAGCACTTGAGTCCTGGTAGGAAAATAAAGCAAAGTGTTGAATAATGGTGAAGAAACCGATTAGAAACAAGAGAAAAATGAAATCAGAACCGAATTCTGAGGGTGATGATTTTGTTCTAAAATGATAAAGGCCTAGATAAGGATAAGGTCATTCTGAGTACTGAGTGTTTTCACTCTACAAACTTAAATAGAAACCAATTAAATCTTTTAGTGAATTACAGTATTTTAGAAGCAAAGCATCCTTCCACAAATTGCCTAATCACTCCACTGATTCTATTTCATGTAAACCTGGGTTTTCATATTTATTTGTTCTACTAGAAAACCCATGCAGGATGTTATTAGAATAACAGTGTATTTTCTAAAAGCATTTTGGTAACTTGCAGTATTTTACATCTTTACAGGCATTCAAAATAGGTTTACAGTAGAGAATAGTGCAAGTTCTACTTTAACAAGTAGAAAATAATTATTTCAAATTTTGTCCTTACACAAGTTAACAAAGCAAGTGTTTATTCTCTCGAGTGATTTGACAACAAATTCTTCCCCTGACAATTTTTTAAATTTCTTTATTTAAAAAATCCTTGAAAATCAAACTTCACTTTTATCTATTCACCTACCTTTCTTCTACAGGGTTGCTAGCCCAAAGAGGATTCACGTGAACTAGAAAAACGTGATGCTTTCTCTAGACACATTACCACTATGTGGTGGAAAACTGTGACAGAATTTCCATTCCCTAGTGGTTACAGAGTGCACAAAAAGCACAAAAAGCGTGCATGATTGCCTTCATTTGCTGCCTTCCACCTCCACAAGGGGAAGGCACTTGTGCTCACACAAAAGATCTAGCTCACTGTGTTTCAGCATTGAGACTGACCTTCAACCATGTAACCAAAATATGTCAACTGCCATTCAGATTTACCAAGCTCCAGGCCAGGCATCACGATCTTAAGATCACGTTGACATGGACAGATATGAACAAGGCTGCTTGGAGATGGTGTTGCAAAAGGAATGCTCACCCACTACAAAGTAGATAGCCACTAGGCTGATACTGATTACTGCTACATAATCAAGACTTTTTCTGTAAAGCCTTCCATATTTAACCAAAGAAAATAATTATAAACACTATGTAGGTTCAACAAATCATGTTTGTGACCCATAACAGGGCCACATGCCAGCAACCTCTAGTCCAGCCCAATGGATGATTCCTGGGTCAACCATGTGTCCACTAGATTTGTGCTTGTTTTCGTATTTTTTGGCAACACTGTGAACTTCATCATATCTAATCACAGAAAAGGCAGAGAGAGAACTAAATTTACCCCAAATAACAGGCATATGTTAAAGAAGTTAAAAGAAAAAAAAGCAGAGAGAGTGAAAAATTGAAACTGTTAAGACAATTATTCCAGTGTATGGGAGTAAATCAGCACCCAGACTACCACAAAACTTGGCCTTGCCTAGACCTGCACTTAGGGGGTCACTCACATCGTGACATCTGGATAATGATTATGTGAGTTTATGAGCACCAAGTGAGAGTACAGCCTCTTTACAAACAGAGGACTTTCTCTCTTCATTTCAACACTGTGATTGTGAAAGTGTGGTCCTAGTGGACAGGAGACTCTGTTTATGACACTTAATGTAGCAACTTGTACCATTCCTGGCACAGAATCAACACTGAATAACCAAAGAAAAGAATTGTAACACTATGTAGATTCAACAAATGATGCCTTTGAGCCACAACAGGGCCATCTGCAAGCAACTTCTTCACTACTAAAATGGAAGACGCCAGGTTTGAATTTGGAAATACATATCAAGATTTCTCTATTTGGGGAAAAAAATACCAAACCATCAAATTTACCATTCTTAGACTCAAAATACAAAAATCACAAACTGTGAGATCTAACTAAATTGTAAAATTAAAATGATACTTTTTTCCTTTGCATGGCCTGATACAGTGGGAACCCAAGTGTATAAACACACGTGTGGATTTATAACAAAGGATGCAGCTCAGCACAAGCTGCTGGCTAAATAAAATTCTCTTCTCTTTGTATTACCTGCCCTCTACTTGGTGTCTATGAGACAGAAAACCAACATTTAGAAAAGGACCCTAGTGTTTAAACCATACATTAAATTTCTTTATATGTGAACTAGTAGGCGTGTCCCAGAAATACTTTAGGAATTTAAAACCTGGACTTCACAGTGAGGTATTTTGCTAGTTTGCACACCACCATGTCTTGCCTGCCTTAGACTCTAATTGGTCTTATATTTAACAAGAGTTTATAGAGCTCAAAAAATAGGAAGTGTCTGGGTAGAGCATTCTGTGAACTAATCATTCCAGTACTCATAAAAAACATTTAAAATTTTATTTTCCTCTAAGAAAGATGCCCTATAATGTAGACCTGGTTGGTCTAGACGTAAGTGAACATGACAGAGGAGGTGGCCAGGGTGGGTGGGACGGCAGGGCTATAGGAAAAGCAGCATGCCAAGGGAACAATGACAAGGGTTACACAGGTAAGTGGGAGTCAGTGAAGAGTAGTTTAGGTGACTCCAGTGTTGCTAAAGGCAAGCCAATCACCATTGAGAAGCAGAAGGGGCTCAGCTGGAACCTGAATCATCTGCCAACAGGGCAGCGTCTGAACACGAGTAGAGGACATATAGACAAACGTCCTTAGAGTCTCCATCCCATAGGAACAGTTGGATGGATACAGAATCAGATTATTTGGCATCTACCAAGGGCCCACCAAGTGCCAGAAACCATACTTGAGATTTCATTTAATTACTACTGCAATCTTCATGATATATTAGTTGTTATCCCCATTTCACAGATAAGGATACCCAAGTTGAAAAGTTTAAATAACTGCATCATTCAGCTGTTAAGAAAAAGAGGTGGAATTCAAAAGCAAGTTGTTTTTGATTGCAGTGAGGACACTCATAAAACACTACACTCTACTGTGGTTCATGGAAGTAGTAAGAGAAAAAAGATGTGTTGGGAGAATCGTGGACAGAGCAGGTCAACACACTGCTTAAACAGGAGAACTCCCAAACACCTTACTGTGACCCACAGAAAGTAATACACATTATGTCATGAACCAGTGCACTTCCAGTATGCAACTGGAATGTAAAACAGGGTTCTATACAAATACTGACCTTTACTATGTATGATACACTCTGATACTTTCTGAGTTTTATTTCCCTGTTCTATATTATTCTATTTCATTATTTTAAAAATGATGGTCAGAACTCACTGAAACAATCTCAAGGCCCAACAGTAAGTCAAAATCCACTGTTTGGAAACCAGTGCCATGATCAATGCAGATGACTGGCATTCTTATGGTTTATAACATTATATAGAATATTAGGCTTCTCAAATTTCCACCCATAATCTCCCATGTGACTCTTTATCCAAGAACAGAAAAGGGAGAAAAAGTAGTTAAGAGGGAGAGATAAACCACAGAGAATTGTCAATCAGGTGCTACCTATTAAAAAGGGAGACGAAAGTAACACACTCCAAACAAGAACGGCTCCATCTCAGTCACAAACAAAACTGCTGAAAAAGGCAGATGTTAAAGACCCATTTGGGAGAAGCTTAGGATGTCTTGAATGTTCCTCTGAGTTGTCAAAAGGACACTATTTTCCAGCAGTGACTCAATGGTAAAAAGAAATACCTGTAAGTAGTCTTTAGGCAAATTTTAAGACTGAAAGAGAAATCAAACGCCTACTGCTCAGGTTGCATTCCACATAACAAAGCAGCACAGGCTCCTGCAGGCAACTTGGTCCAGGCACTCCTTGACCAACACTGCTTTTAATTTGGACTCATTAAAAAGCATGGACACTGTGTCTATGGAGGGGTGCAAGGTATGACTTTGATGTGTAGGATCAATACGAGCTATGAACATTCATCAACACAAGCATAGACAGAAAGGACGGAATTCATAAATGTACTAACTTGGAAATAGTCTCAACAAAAACTTTCATTACCATGGGGATTTCTGGGAGGGAAAGAAAAGGGCTCTCTTTACAAAAGCAACTGATTCTATTTATTAATCTACTTGCGAGTAATGTCAAATTTTAAAGTTGGACCAAAGAAAACCACCTTTTAAAAAAAACATCAGACTTAATATGCTGAAGGAACCTGTTCAAAATGCTTCAGCAACAAAGTTAGGTGATAAATGTGTTCTTCAATCTGTGCACCAGTCAAGTAGCAATAAAATCAGAATAATTCATGCAAAAATTTTCATTATGTTTCTAAACATACTTATTTACATTTTAAATCACACTTTAGACAATATGAAATATCTTTCATTTAGACAGGTGTGAACTAGAAAACAGATGCATTCATTAAACATAGAACAATTTGGCAAATTATAAAAAAATACTCTAAGAACTCTCTGGTTGAAGTACTTGAGCCACTGTTAACTTACTTGAAAAAATATGGCCATGGCTCCGATTATTCTGTTCTCAGAAATTGCAGTTTGAAAGCTGTCAAAGTCATCTGGATTGTAAAAGAAAATCTGCATCTGTAAAAGAACAATTAAAAAATGTATTGGGAAAATTTTCAAACATACACAGAAGTTGAAAAAATAGTACAATGGACTCGTATTACCCACTTACTAAGATCTGCCAATTCGTCTATCCGTATTTTTTCTCTGCTAAAGTATTTTCCAGCAAACCCAGACCTCATGTCATTTTATCCCTACGCACTTCAGAATGTATCACATGTCACATAACCACAGTACATTCATGCCACCCAAGACAAATAACAACAAATTTTACCGAATACACTGGTCATGGTGAAATGTCCCTATGAAAAAGCAAAATTTCAACAGAAGTAGAAAACAAAGCTCATAAGATTCAGTCCACACATTAAAATTATAAACACTTAAATGGGCATGGTTTTAAAAACAGTTGCACGATATGGTGATGAGAATTTGAAGGGGTATCTCAGTAGCTTTGAGAAACAGCCCAAATGGCATATTTCAGTGAATTCATAAAGAAACAGAATGAAAATGGTAACAGTAATGCTTTACACCTTACAGTCTGCAAAAAGCCAAGTCACATTATTTTGCTC
The DNA here is from genome assembly GCF_027406575.1 of Nycticebus coucang. NCBI lineage: Eukaryota > Metazoa > Chordata > Mammalia > Primates > Lorisidae > Nycticebus > Nycticebus coucang. The sequence goes on from NC_069787.1 coordinate 37,288,971, forward strand.
AATCCTTTCAATATCCCCTCTAAAGGGAGGGCAGAAATTACTATACTCAGTTATAGAGGAGAAATAGTACTTAGTAATTTGACATTAACTTGACCAAGATTAAACATGAGACTCTAAAATCTAGGTGTCTCATCCAGACCTTAAATATCTCCTTTATATTTGGCTAGACGAGAGCTTCTTACTAAAACAGCAGAACACAGATATATCAACTTAAAATCATTGTACAGTTTTAATGCTTGACTGTGCCTTGATATTTCATATATACCACATATATATCTCATGTATGTGAACACGTATGTACACAGTAGAGCCTTCATAGGTGACCACCTCCCTACAATGACTATCTCCTTATGTTGACCTAATTTCACATATCGGATGTGCACTCCATGTACATATCAGTACAGTACACCTGATTCCTTGTGTTGCCCTCCTCCATATGCTGACCAGCTTGTTATAGTCCCTTAACTGGTCAACTTAAACATGTTCTACTGAATTTGGAAGCAGTGTCTTGCTCTGTTGCCTGGGCTAGAGTGCAGTAGCATCATCATAGCTCACTGTAGCCTCAAACTCCTGAGCTCAAGGAATCTCCCTGCCTCAGCCTCCCAAGTAGCTGGGACTACCAGCACAAGCCACCATGTCTGGTTAATTTTTCTATTTTTTGTAGAGACCGGGCCTCACTATGTTGTCCAGGCTAGTCTCGAACTCCTGGTCTTAAGTGATTTTCCTGCTTCATCCTCCCAAAGTGATTATAGGTGTGAGCCACCATGCCTGGCCCACACCTTGAAATTTTATAAAATTTAGTAAACAAAAATGAACCAGACTATCCCTAAGACACTCCCTATGTGACATAAAGAACAGATCTTGGTTCTTTTTTTTTTTTTTTTTTAATTAAATCATAGCTGTGTGCATTAATGCAATCATGGGCACCATGCAGTGGTTTTATATACAATTTGAAATAATTTCATCAAACTGGAAATATTTTTATCAAACTGGTTAGCCTTCCTGGCATTTTCTTAGTTATTGTGTTAAGACATTTATATTCCACATTTATAAGTTTCACATGTACCCCTGTAAGATGCACCGAAGGTGTGGTCCCACCCTCCACCCTCCCTCCACCCATCCTCCCCCCTCCCCTCCCCTCCCTTTCCCCTTTCCCCATATTCTTAGGTTATAATTGGATTATAGCTTTCGTATGAAAGCTATAAATTAGTTTCCTAGTAGGGCTGAGTAGTTCTTAATCCCGCTTCCTCATTTACTTGCTTATGAGACCTGTGAGGCAAGGTATTTTCCGAGCATCAACTTTTTTGTGCACAAAGTCAAGTATTTCCACCTTGTGAGGTGGCTGTGGTGCTCAAACAAGTCAGTATAGTTAAAGGGTCATAGGTAGACTTCCTGCTTAGACGTCATCAATGCTCAACAAATTGCCGTCTTCCTTATAGTAGCTTAAAGTTAACATTTTGGCAAACGTCTTAAAATTTCTAGTCAGAGTATGATTCTATCAAGTCTTTTAGATGATTCTACTCTTTAAAGGAGGCGTCCTCAAACTTTTTCAACAGGGGGCCAATTCACTGTCCCTCAGACCGTTGGAGGGCCGGACTATAGTTTAAAAAAAAACAAACTATGAACAAATTCCTATGCACACTGCACATATCTTATTTTGAAGTAAAAAAAAACAAAATGGGAACAAATACAATTCACACCACTTCATGTGGCCCGCAGGCCGCAGTTTGAGGACGCCTGCTTTAGAGTCTCCTATGTCATTAGCTCTCTTTCATGGCCTCTATTTCTCCATTTTTCCAAATGACATGATGCTGTCTTTCTGTAGGAGGCTAAAGAACCACACCCCAGATGGAGTTTGGAGATTTGATATTGAACAAATCAACGCCCAGTAAGCAATGTTAAATCAGAGCAAGAAGCTGAAGTATAGGTCAATGGTAAACAGAGTTCTGATGACTGAATTAAGAAGATGCTGAGACCATGACCGCATTTCTTTTCTGAAGGGTGAAATCAAGTAGCCCAAACCAGGACAGTTTCTAGGAAAACTCTGGTACCAGGGTAGACGTGAGAGGGATAGGTAAATTCTTTTGGAGGATTTTCTTTCCTAGAGAGAATGCTTTTTCTTAAGACTATGAATTCATACTGATTCCGACAGTTTCTTACAAATGCTTTGCCTTAAGGTTTGGACAGCTTTAGACATCATGAATTTACCCTGAGAAAAACCCATTCAATGAGGTGTGGATTAAAACAGTTTAATACCAGGTGAATTGCTTTTGGTGCAATGCTACTCGCCCAAGAAAGAAACTCCATACAAGTATATTCAGAAAATTACACTTCACTTTCCTTTTAAAACTCAGGCTCTCAAATTAAGTAGGTTCGCAGAAGGCTTTCTTACACTTCAGCGCATGAGCAGGGGCGGCATTGTTTAATGCATCACCTGAATAGTGTGTGATACAAAATACTTTAAGACCTCTTCAAGGGCATTTTCATTTACAATTGGGTAAGAAAATGCATTTTTAGAAAATGTGTTTGAGTCACAGCTCCACCCATCTGGATAATAAAATGTCTCAGGAAGAGAACAGTAGCACAGGTTTGAAATATCAATTTTCCGTGTTATCTCTCTCAAGTTATAGTCTACTGAGTGACGGTAAAGTTTGATGCTATCTAAAATATGAGTAAATAACTACATGGGGTTTTGATGCGTAAACTGTACCTTAACCGTTTTTGCTAATTGTTACCGGTGGCCCAATTTGGATGGACACTGGAAACCTGTCCTCGAAAAACAACTTTAGCAACTTTCTAAATTCGCTCTCAAAATTCACATCTATAATCCTCCCTTCACATCCCCTAAGATGTGTTCTTTATAATAATGTGAAAAAGTGCTACAGACTCACAGCAATCATGACACAAGTGAGCTGAAGAAAAGATCTGGAAAATCTGGTAATAAAGAGATCTATGGGACGGCGCCTGTGGCTCAGTCGGTAGGGTGCCGGCCCCATATACCAAGGGTGGCGGGTTCAAACCCGGCCCCGGTCAAACTGCAACCAAAAACTAGCCAGGCGTTGTGGTGGGCGCCTGTAGTCCCAGCTACTCGGGAGGCTGAGGCAAGAGAATCACTTAAGCCCAGGAGCTGGAGGTTGCTGTGAGCTGTGTGAGGCCACGGCACTCTACCGAGGGCCATAAAGTGAGACTCTGTCTTTACAAAAAAAAAAAAAAAAAAAGAGATCTATGAACTGTTCCATACATCCTTTACCCAGTACCACCAATCATTTACAGTTTACCCCATTTGCCCTCTGTTTGTATACACATAAACACATTGGGAAGTAAGTGTGAAATAATATATGCCATTAAATACTTAAATGTGTAAATTCTAAGAATAAGGACGTTCTCTGACATAACCAAAGGATAATTATTAAAATTAGCAAACTTCACAATAATACAATACTGTTATTGAACTAATAATCCATTTTCACATTTTGTTAAATGCCCAAATAAAGCCCGTTACAGATCACTTTTGGTTCTCATTCCAGGATCCGATCTAAGACCCAACTTTGCGTTTAGCTGTCATGTCCCTTCATGTGGCCCTCCTGCCTTCCCCACCCCTCTGTCACCTGGAACAGTTACTCAGCCCTTGTCTTTTTTCACTCTGACAATATTCAGTGTGTAGGAAAGTTAGTTCACAGAACTGAAGTCTCCCTCATAGTTTCTCATGATTAGATTCCAGGGATGCATCTTGGGCAGGTCACCACAGCACCAACATGGTGTTTTTTCAGGGATCAGGGGGTACATTACAGGCACCTGGATTTATCCCAAGACTAGGAAGGTGTATCTTGATCACTTGGGTAACGTTATGCTGCCAGGGTTCACAACTATAAAGTTATTAATTTTCCTTTTGTAATTAAAATGCACCTTGTAGGGAGATACTTTAAGGTTACATAAATATTCTGTTTCTAATCTTTTCTTTTCACAGTTTTTGGCCAGGGCCAGGTTTGATCCTGCCACCTCCGGTATATAGGGCTGGTGCCCTACTCCTTGAGCCACAGGTGCCGCCCTCTTTTTTTCATCTTTTACTCACTAGTTTTAGTATCCATTGATGACTCTCTGACTCCACATTCCTTTATCCTCATTGATGGCATCCCAGAGGAAGGAATAGCTGTCCCTTCTCCACAGTTTAAACCTTCATTTGTCTAATCCATTTGGACACATTTATTTTGATTTCTCTTTTATTCAATCCATTATTAAATTCCATTACTAACATTACTTGGATGCTCAAGCTGTCCTAGACCCCAGTAGGGTACCCTTCGAAAGGGTTCCTCTGTCACTCTGCCATTTCCTATTGTTTTTTGTTTCACAGGGTCTCCTTATTACCAGGCAGAGATATTTGGGGTCATCTAGTATTCCTACTGCCCCAGTCTCAGAACTGGCCATATCTTGAGTAAGCCCTGGCTATTTCTAGTGGAAAATGTTATTGATGGACTTAGCAACTTGAACTCAGTATTTTCCAAATATATTTGAGAGTAGAACTTTGGATATTCTGGAAAACTAGTCAGCGAGACCCTTTCCACTAGGACTTGCTTTTACAGGAAGAAAACCTGGATAAATGTGACATAAACGAATGTTCTTACATCATGGAGGGATCCACAAGATATATATGTCTCCCCATGCACAGGAATAAACTAGATAAAACTCAACTAAAAAGCCATTGGTAGACTGACTAGGTGTACCAGGGCGTGATCATGGGACCAGTTCTGCCAAATTCTTCAAAGTCAAGGGTGAGACTCATTGGCCCAAATGGATCACTGGACTCCACCTTGCAGAATGGCTTGACCAAAAAACACTCTAGGTATTTCTCTAGCAGGTGAAGATGATGGATAACCTAGCATAATTTGGCATTTGGAAAATGGAATTTTCCAGAGGAAAAGCAAACCATCTTAAAAGTATTCCCATCAACCAGGCACCACCTCCTAAAATACAGATTTGGCAAATGCCTACATGAACAGCAACACTACCCAGTAACAGGAGGGAGGTTTACGTGTAGGGCTGACAGCATGATACATGCAGAGTCACAGCAAAATGCCCACTTAGCTTCCTTTTTCCCTTGTCTTGTGCAACTTTTCCCCTTATATTTAAAATGACTCTAGTTGTGGCTGGTGTGGTGCTTCACACCTATAATCTTAGCACCCTGGGAGGGTGGATTGCTTGAGCTCAGGAGACCAGCCTGAGAAAGAGTGAGACCCTATCTCTATTAAAAATAGAAAAACCAGCCAGGCCTTGTGGCAGGTGCCTGCAGTCCCTGCTACTCGAGAGACTGAGGCAAGGGGATTGCTGGAGCCCAAGAGTTTGAGGTTGCTGTGAATTATGATGCCATGGCACTCTACTCAGGTCACAGGGTCAGACTCAAAAAAAAAAAAAATGTTAAAAGAATAAGCTCTAGTTGTAATTTTATTTTAAAAATATATATGTCTGGTTTCCAATTATGTATCACTGTCTATGAACAGAAAGCAATATATCTGGAAACCAGAGCCTTTATATTATTATTAATCTTGTTTTTCAAACATTTAGTGAATGTCTACTATATGCCAGGTGTGGAACTATCATTCGTTAACACTCAGTGAGGTAGGCAGTACCATGATCTTCATTTTATAGGCAAGGAAACCAAGAATTTCCAAAATTCATAATTTCCAAAATTTACAAAGCTCTTAAGGAAGAAAAATGGGGTTGAGACAGAAAAATTGTCGTTTCAACCCCAGAGTTCAAGGTTTTGATCACTATGTTTCCTTCCAACTGGCAAGAGAATTTGCCTGATGCTTATTCTGTGTAAGCCATCATGACTGATAAAGACACAGTCTGTACTTAGACTAAAATATCAATAATGAGACAAGATTAACTTTGACTTTAAATGCCAAAGTTGAGTAAGTGTATCACAAGGAAGCATAAGATAATAAATGGCTCACAATCAAGGGAAGCACATATGATATAAATACCAAATTAATACAAGCTATGGGCAAGAAGGGGTCTTTTCTTGAAGGTGAAATTCTATTCTCTAATGTTACAGGTGTGTGTCTAAGTCAACTCTCAGGTCGCTGTAATAATGGAGGCCAGAGGAAAAGAACCCAACACAAGAATGGAAAACCCAACAGTCACATCCATGCAGATTTAGAAAGCTCTACACTTTATTTCCTCTCAAAAAACTTCCATTTTCCCCACATGTCCCCTCCACGTGGCCCAAGGAAAAAATAATGATGCATTAAATAAGAAAACAGAATGCAGATAGCTCAGAGGAAAGGCAATCTACTGCAGGACTCAGCAGACATTTCCAGGATACTGTTGGGAATTTTTAATAGAGTGGAAGAACACACAGGCAAACGCTATAGAAAAGAACAGATGGAGATGAGATGTAAACAGGATGAAATAAAGCAGGTAACTAAAAAGGCAACAGCAGAATTAAAAATCACATAGCAGGCAACAGACAACAGAACTGAAGAGGTGGAAATGGATTTTTCTAATCATGCTTGGCATTAACGGGCTGTAAGCCAGTCAAGAATGTGGTGGTGGACATGGAACAGCCGCCTGAGAATAAAAACGTGTAGCAAAGGCAGAGTAGAAATCCAAACACACTTCATCAGCTGGTTCTACTTTTTCAAGGATTTGCATATGTCAGAATTGAGGTTTTTATAAAATAAGTTCTTAATCTAACTTGCTTTTTAAATTATGTTGTACCTTAACAATGATTCACCCAGATTGCACACCCCCGACACATCACGTTGTAATTCTGTCTTTGATTCTGCCATCACCTTTAGACAGGAAGATGTGTGCAGGCAGGAAGTCCACCTGCCCAGTTCAAGGCTGGGTCCCCTGCAAACTGGTGCTCACTGATACTACTAATTTATTCCTGGAATGAAAGAAATAAGTGAGAGCTCTAAGTGGCTTGAAGCAAGGACAGCCAAGTGATTAACGAGGTCCTTTCTGTCTGTTGGAATAAAGAACAAAATGAATGGCAAGGAGGGACCAGAATACTGAAGGCATTTAAACTGAGGGAGTGACTACTCAGAAAGGCGCAAATACAGACCATCACTGTGAAATGGTTTGGTGGGCCCAGGTGTGGCTCTGCTAAACGCAGACTGTGTTACTTTCTCTCTAATCCACAAGAAATCCAAACCATTTTCTAAGTAATTCTGGTCTGCTATTTTTACGCTCCAACCAAAGATCAATTCATTTAAATTATGGAGAAAAAAAATAAATACACAGAATATATATTATATAAAAATACAAAACACAACACTGAGTGGGTAGCTTTACCCACTAAGAACTAAAATTAGTTTTCAACTAATTTTTAGTTCTAGTCACTTCTTTAAAGGATCATCATTTTTTTTCCTATCAAGGATAGTTAAAGAGATCACTATTATTTTTGTAAAAGTATTTTGTAAAAGTCTTTTTTAGATATGACCAACATTTACACCCATCGACTTTAGACGTAAAGCCGATGGCCCTCCCCAATGTGAGTGGGTCTCATGCAATCAGTGAAAGCCCTGAGGTGACCTTAAAAAGAAGGCATTCTAGGGTGGTGCCTGTGGCTCAAAGGAGTAGGGCACCCGCCCATAACCAAAAAAAAAAAAAAGAAATAAAGAAAGAAAAGGAGACATTCTATCTCTAGACCACAACCGAGAAATTCTGCCAGAGTTTCTAGCCTTCTGACTCAGGCTGCAATATCAGCCCCAAGCAGAGTTAATTAGAATTAGAACCCATTGGGCGGCGCCTGTGGCTCAGTGAGCAGGGCGCCGGCCCCATATACCGAGGGTGGCGGGTTCAAGCCCAGCCGCAGCCAAACTGCAACAAAAAATAGCCGGGCGTTGTGGCGGGCGCCTGTAGTTCCAGCTACTCGGGAGGCTGAGGCAGGAGAATCGCCTAAGCCCAGGAGTTGGAGGTTGCTGTGAGCTGTGTGACGCCACGGCACTCTACCAAGGGCAATAAAGTGAAACTCTGTCTCTACAAAAAAAAAAAAAAAGAATTAGAACCCATTAATTACAGGCTAGGGGTGGGAGGTATTCCATGGGTCTTGTGTCTCTGGAGAACCCAGACTGATGTATCTCCCCAGAAGTCATTACTGGTATGAAACAAACATACACACACGCATGTAGATATGTGTCTGTGTAGCAGGTCACAGGCAGCTTCTGAGTCACGAAAGAGATAGGTTCTGTAGGTTTGTTAAGTTGGATTTGTATGTAAGTTGGAACAGGTACCTCTGTCTATTACTTGTAATAGCCTCCATTCATAAATGTGAGTTGTATGTTAGGTTGGATGCTTGTAATTTAGGGCTTGCCTGTATAAAACCACAATGTAATCCAGTTACTTTTATATCTTTCAGCTTATCACTCATTTCCTCCTGGAAGTCTCTCCCCTGGGAAATGCAGCCCTATTACAATCCAGCTCACTCTCCTATGGCTTACAGAAAAGTATCCATGAAGTTGGCAGAATTGGGTAGTGTTAGATGAAGATCTAAGAGCATTTGCTATAGAGTAAGGTCTGATTTGCATATTGAAGACACAGGAGATATTTACAGCTAGTTAAGTGTTCCCGTGTATAAAACAGAGGTAATATTCACCTCATGGGACTGTTGTAATAAATCTTCAATAAACACAGTCTTTGGAAAAGTAAGAACAAACCAAACAGCTCTCATTTTCCTATTGTTATATATCTTTTTTACTCTCTTTATGACCAGAGGTATATGTAAATTAAGGTGGAAATAAATCGTGTCCACAGACCAGCCAACATCCAATGACTCCTGCTACAAAGCACAGCAAAGACACCTGTGAGTGGGCTTCACTGGTAGAATATTTTTAGAATAACCAAGCTCCAAAGAATAGTAGGTATTAGACATCTTTGCAGGCAGGGCAGCATTTAAATAAACATTCTGAAAAGTTTGCTTTATACAAATCATTAATCACAGAGTGTACTAATCCTTAATTATTTCCTGTTTTCACTTGCCCTGTAACATGAAATTATCTTCAACTACTTCACAGCAGGAATGAAAAGTTTTGGAGAAGAACCCCAAGTACACACTAGAGCTATGAGCCATGCAATCGGGTGCCAGGATGTTTTGGGAATCCTTTTTAAAAGTCTCTGTGTGGGGGGCGGCGCCTGTGGCTCAGTGAGTAGGGCGCCGGCCTCATATGCCAAGGGTGGCGGGTTCAAACCCAGCCCCGGCCAAACTGCAACAACAAAAAAAATAGCCGGGCGTTGTGGCGGGCGCCTGTAGTCCCAGCTGCTCTGGAGGCTGAGGCAAGAGAATCGCTGAAGCCCAAGAGCTAGAGGTTGCTGTGAGCCGTGTGATGCCACGGCACTCTACCCGAGGGCGGTACAGTGAGACTCTGTCTCTACCAAAAAAAAAAAAAAAAAGTCTCTGTGTGTAACTGGTTCATTCCGTTATACACCTATTTATTAGCTGATTTTCAGGATTTCTGGTTCAGTGATGCATCTGATTAATCAAATAAATATTAAATCTTTGCACTTTTCCCTTGCTAAGGAAAAGTCCAGGCTCTTCCTTACAAAAAGTTGAGTTTTTCAGGGATTTACTATGCATGTTTCACGAGTTATTTCTTACAGTCCAGCATAAGTTTCGGCACAAACGAGGTAGGTTCAGAATCTAGCTGTATGTTGACAAGACACCCTTATCGTGCACTCAGGAAAGAGGGCAGTAAACTATAGCTTTTTCATTTTTCTTTTTTCTTGTTAAGAGACAGAGTCTCACTTTATCATCCCCAGTAGAGTACGGTAGCGTCACCGCTCACGGCAACCTCCAACTCTTGGGCTTAGGCGATTCCCTTGCCTCAGCCTCCCGAATAGCTGGAACTACAGGCGCCTGCCACAACACCCGGCTATTTTTTGTTGCAGTTTGGCAGGGCCGAGTTTGAACACTCCACAGGCGCTGCCCAGATTTTCCATTTTTAATAGCTGTGTGACCCAGTTAGTTAGTTGCCCTCTCTGTGACTTAACATCTCCATGAGTAAAATGAAGGGGGAAAAAGACACTGGATTATAGAGAGGATTAAATAACTCAAGTAAAGCACCTTTCACCATGTCTGGCATACTAAAAGCCGCCAATTTGCTTTCATGTTTCTTAGTATTAAAGAAGGGAAACAAGGAAGAGAAAGGAAAAACAGGACGGTGCCTGTGGCTCAGGGAGTAGGGCACCGGCCCCATATACTGAGGGTGGTGGGTTCAAAACCAGCCCCAGCCAAACTGCAACAAAAAATAGCTGGGCATTGTGGCAGGTGCTTGTGGTCCCAGCTACTTGGGAGGCTGAGGCAAGAGAATCACCTAAGTCCAAGAGCTGGAGGTTGCTGTGAGCTGTGACACCACAGCCCTCTACAGAGGACGACAAAGTGAGACTCTGTCTCTAAAACAAAAAAAAATCCCACACCAACAAGTAAGTTAGTGGTAAAAGGGCTATTTGCAAATATTCCCAAATGCCAAATAGGAAGCTACCTAAACGGTAACCCATAATGGAAAGGAGAAACAAATTATGTCACAGCCTCACAGTGGGATACCAGATGGAACACAGGACAACCAGATGACAACACAGTTGACCCCCACAAAGATGAATCAAATAAGCCCAAACAAACCATAACAAAAACCCCAAACAAAAGAATGTACTCTTGTGACTCCACTGGAAGGAAGTATGAGAATATGGAAAACTCAAGAGTTAGAAGCCAGCGCAATGGTTATCCTTGGGGTTAGTAACTAGAAAAGGGGTCTGGGAGATGCTGATTAAATTCTCTGGATGATCTGGGTGCAGGTGATGAGAATTCGTACACCTGTACACTTACTATTTGTGACTTTTCTTCTTTGTATGTGATACTTTAATAACAAAGGGAATTAGAGAAGAGAGCCAGGCTTCTAAAACCAAGATGAACAAAAGTACATAACTTTCTCATATAATGACAGAGCAAGGCCCAGTATGCCACCCTGTTCTGCACCCATCTGATTTTGAGGTGGGCTACCTTTAAATCTAGGAATAAGGCTAGATTGAATTTATCTGCTTGATAGAGCAAGTCACAGTGACTGGCCATGAATGTACAGAATCACTCCACTGGAGAACTGAGTAACAGGAACAATCACACCAGCCAAGAATCCTTCCCACCTACCCTCTCCCCGTGGCTGACACTGCAAGTGAGGCCGAGAAGCAGTGTTATGTATGACACACTCCAGGAGAATTGTTTAAATGTACTCAATTATTAATACTTTACATCAATTAATTACTTAAGTCCTTTCCAGCACTTTCTGAGGGAGATACTATAATTTTTCTCACTTTACACAAAAGGAAATCAAGGCTGAATTACTAGGTCTTGTCTAAGAAGTAATAACAAAGGGATTTGAAACCAGACATGCGGTTGCACAGCCTACAAGATCCTGATCGAACTCCCATCTGCAATGAAAATTATCTATTAGTTATCTCTAGGATCCTAACACCAAGCTTCCAGGGCAGTGTTCCTAACCACGGGTGATTCTGTATGCCAGTGGAGATCTGGCCGTGCTAGGGACATTTTGGTTGTCACCACTTGAGAGGAGCTACTGGCAGACAGAGGCTGGGCAAGCAGTCGTTTTCCCCTATTCCTGAAGTTACTGTATTGCCTTTCTTTTCTATGAAAACAAAGTTTCCTTGCTTGCGTAGCTATTTTATATAGAAGGTGGTTCTGAAATGCAGTGCAGCTTAATGCCTTGGACACAGTGGAGGGGGAGGGGTCCCTAGGTGCACCTGGAACTCATTTGTATTTCAAAAACACGAAAATAACCACCACAGTGTTTGTGCTCTTTGTAATATGAAACTTTTTAGAAATTGCTTTGTACTTGGGAGTAACAGCCACATGATTCACCATGAAATGAAGTCTGGAAAATCATTTTGGATAAATGGACCTATAAATTCAATAGAATTTCCATGACAACACAGACTGCAACATTCAACCACAAATAAAAGGTTATAAATCATTCAAAACCAGCTAGGAATCAGCAATATGTCTCCCGTTTTTGAAATACAAGAAATCTAATATATAGTTTAGTTGTTACTGATTCAACCCAAGGTCCCACTCTAGTTCTTTCCTCACTTCTGACGTTGTATTTTCTATCCCATAATAGGTTTTGGGGGGGGGGAGAAACGATGATGTCATGAATTTTCAATTAAACAAAATGAATTTAACACAGATGTAGAGTCGGTTGTATCCCTCCCTTTCTCCCATACGGAGGCCTCCAAGACAGCTTGTTCACAAAGACAAGTTGTGCAATTTCAACCAGAAAACTGCATTGTGCCTGCACAGCTGAATGTTGCCAAATCACTCTTCCTAAGAAAAAGGTTGGTGCAAAATATTTCTGAGAACACACATGCAAGACAACCTGGAGGCTTCCCAAATTGCTCCTGAGTTTTATAAATCCAAACCAGACAATTATGACAGTGAAGTTTTTTTACACCTCCTCCCCTTTTTTTTTCTGAGACGGAGTCTCACTCTGTATCCCTGTGTAGAGTGGAGTGGTGTCATCCTAGCTCACTGCAGCCTCAAACTTCTAGGCTCAAGTTATATATTCCTGTCTCAGACTCCTGAGTAGCTGAGAATACAGGTGTATGCCATGATGCCTGGCTAATTTCTCTTTTTTACTGTTTGGGGTTCATTGAAGGTATAAAGAATTAGGTTACACTGATTGCAACTGTTAGGTAAAGTTCCTCTTATAATTGTGTCTTGCCCTCTAATTTCTCTATTTTTTTTTTTTTTTTTTTGAGACGGAGCCTCAAGCTGTCACCCTGGGTAGAGTGCCATGGTGTCACAGCTCATAGCAACCTCCAACTCCTGGGCTTCCGTGATTCTCTTGCCTCAGAGTCCCAAGTAGCTGGGACTACAGGCACCCCCCAATGCCCGGCTATTTTTGGGTTGAGTTGTCATTGTTGTTTGGCAGGCCTGGCCTGGATTTGAATCCACCAGCTCTGGTGCATGTGGCTGCACCTTAGCTGCTTGAGCTACAGGCTCCAAACCTAATTTCTCTATTTTTAAATAGAGATGGAGTCTCACTCCTCCTCAGGCTGGTCTGGAACTCCCGACCTCCAGCAATTCTCACTTGGGCCTTCCAGAGCGCTAGGATTACAGGCATGAGGCACCATGCCTGGCCACAGTGAGGCATTGTTATTAAGTTTAGCTGAGTGAACTGATTCAGAATATCTGTTCTTTAAAACAGCTCTCTGATCCTCACGTCATCTTTCCATTTTTGGTGGATGTTCCCTTGCAACAGGCTCTTCTTACTGTGTTCTGTGACCTCTCCCTCTGGCTGCTTACAGGGCTGAACATGTAGCAGTAACTCACAAATGACTGTGCAGTGAATGAATGGAAGTTACTTCTCACATGGGAAAATGTGTTGTATTACTCCACTCAGATATTTCTCATTATTCTGTCTCCCTTAAGATAACCAATAGCTTTGGGAGTTGACTTTTGGGTAGTGGGGAAAACACATATTTGGCTTAGTTTCCGGTAGGGCTGCACATCCCCTGACACAGTGCCATGTACTGGACAGTGCTCTCACTTCCCAACAGATGAATGTTTAGTCCCTGAGCACGTGCTGAGAACTCTTCAAGGTTCACTTTTAGCCCTGATCTCATACGACACAACTATGCCTTTCCTCGGAATCTATAAGGGCTCCAAACACCCGAAAGGTTAAGAATCACTGTTACTAAAAACAGTCTGTGAACCTGTTTTGATGAGCAAAGAATCCTTTCTCTAATACAAACAGAAGCAGTTCAAATGAGAGGATCCCCGAAGAGTACACACCTTTTATACTCCAACAATGCAGGAGAATACCAATTTTCCTGTGCCATTGCTAACACTGGATTCATGATCCTTCTTATCTACTGACGGGATGAACATTTCTGTTCTCATCTTAAAAATTTCCTAACAACAAATATGAATGGGGACAATTAATAATTTTTTCCTAATGGTTTCCCTTTATATTATTTAAGAAGTTCTTTATTAAAAACACTAATGCTAGGCGGCACCTGTGGCTCAAGGAGTAGGGCGCCAGTCCCATATGCCAGAGGTGGCGGGTTCAAACCTAGCCCCGGCCAAAAAAAAAAAAACTCTAATGCTTTGCCGTAAGTGCTGAAAACACAGAGACAAGTACACAGTACCTATGCTCCCCCCACTGATGGTATCAGGGAGAAAGAACCCTAATATATATAATAAAGAGGTGAAATAAACTATGTGGTAGGCAAACAAATTAATCAGCAGGCACTAACATGGAAAGCTCTCAAAGATACACTGTCAAAGGAGAACGTCAAGTTGCAAAATAAACACAGTGTGGTCACATTTGATTTTAAATATGCTGTATAAGACAATTTTGTACGTGTCCTGTAGGTATGAGGTATGACTGTCTGACAATTGAGTTTGTGAACGTGCCACGGTATGCTTACATTGGCAGCATTCTACAAACAGCTCTATTTAAGGTTTCATAACCTTGGGGTATCAGTGTCTCACTGTTGTGTTTGTGTTAACATGTGATGGTATCTTCCTGAAAGGCATTCATTAATTTTACTGTGTGTTTTTGTGTGCCATGGTGAGAATGCTGGAGTCTGAGTTGGAGTGGAATTCATTACTTTCATTGCACGTTTTTGTGTGCTGTTGTGAGAAGGTTGAACTTGAATTAGAGCAACAAACATTAAATTTCTTGTTAAACTTGGCAAGAGTGAAATTGAAATTAGGGACATATTATTCCAAGTTGATGGGGATAATGACATGAAGAAAGCAGGAGTGTACAAACGGGTTAAACGTTGTTCTGAGAGGAGAAGCATCACTGATGAAGAGAAGCCAACGCAGCCAGAAACAAGGGAAACTGATGAAAACATCGCAAAAATTGATCAACTTGTGTGTCAAAATTTTCAGCTGCTTGTGAGAAGCATAGAAGAGCAAGTAAACAGTAATAAAGAAACAGGAAAATCTTAACTGAAAATCTTGGCCAACAACTCATGGATCCTGCATCACGACAATGCACCAGTTCACACAGCACTGTCAATGAGAGAGTTTTTAGCCAGTAAACAAATAACTGTATTGAACACCCTTCCTACTCATCTGATCTGGCCTCAAAGACTTTTTCCTTTACCCAAAGATAAAGGAAATATTGAAAGGAAGAGATTTGGTGTCCTCCAGGCCATCAATGGTAAACCTATGACAACTTTGATGACCATTTCAAAAAAAAAAGAGTACTATAATTGCTTTGAAGGGTAGACTAGGTGCTGGTGTTGGTACATAGCTTCCCAAAGGCAGTACTGTGAAGCTGTCTATAGTGGTATTCAGCAATGAGTCAGACAGCATTTTTTTTTCCAGGATGAGTGCAAGAACTTAATTGTCAGATCTCATAAATGCACAAAAATACAGAACTAAGGCAAGCAAAGGTTCATAACATAAATTAAAGGTAGTTTTCTCTGGGGGGAGGGAGTCAGATTGGTTTGGGGCCATGAAAATGGTTATTTATTTATTGTTTAAAATACTTGCTGGTCAATTCCACTACTGGGCATTTACCCAAAGGAAAAAAGGCATTTAAAAAAACAAAAAACCAAACAAACAAAAAACAACACCCACTTGGACTTGAATGTTGATAGCAGCAGAATTCACAACTGCAAAGATATGTAAACAACCAAAGTATCCATCAATACAGGAACAGATTAATAAAATGTAGGATATGTACACTCAGAGTACTGTTCAGCCATAAAAAAAAAAAAAAAAATGGGGAGCTAGCAACCTGGATGGAAATGGAGACAATTCCTCTAAGTGAAGTATCACAAGGATGGAAAAACAAACACCACATGTTCTCAATACTAAATCAGAACTAGTTGATCAACACTTCCGTGCACATATGGAAGAAAACTCAGTGGAAACTCACTAGATGGGAGGGAAGAGGAGGGTTGAGGTACATTCACACCCAACTGGTATAATGCAGATAATTCTGGGTGAAAGACACACTTATAACTTTGACTTAAAATGTACAAAAGCAAATTATGTAAAAAAAAAAAAGTGTACCCCTATAATATCCTGAAATAAATAAATAAATAAAATGTTTGCTGGCTCTGAACAATAACACATCTAGGAAAAAATGAAACCCCTTTAAAATGAGAAAAAAAATCAAAAAGAAAAGAACAAACCAAAATCCTAATTCTGCTTCAAGCAAGAATGGAAGAAAAAATACCCAATGTACACAGCCCTACTATGAAACTAATTTGGGACTCTCACGTGAAAGCTATAACCCAGCTACAACTTAACAATAGGGGGAAGTGGGAAAGGGGGGGGTGGGTAGAGGGAGGGGAATCGGTGGGATCACACCTGTGGTGCATCTTACAGGGGTATTTGCGAAACTTGGTAAATGTAGAATGTAAATGTTTTGGCACAGTAACTGAGATAACGCCGGAAAGGCTATGTTAACCACTGTGATAAAAATGTGTCAAATGGTTTATGAAGTGAGTGTATGATGCCCCATAATCATATCATTGTATACAGTTATGATTTAATAAAAAAAAAAAAATCAAAAAAAAAAAAAGAGAGAAGGTACAGCAAATGGATCCATTTGGTGACCCAACTCAGAACCAGCCTCACAGCAAAGGATTCGGAAGGAATGAACCTGCTAGCCCCTAGCCACAGATGGTCCAGAGTCACACAGCTGTGATCTTTCTTTACTTCTGATCTCACTTCCACACGATTCATTCTTCATTTATTTCCGACTGCAATGAAGCACACAGCTACTCAAGCTCACTGATTCTCCAAAGGAGGGAGAGGTAAAGAAAAGACTGAGCTACTGTTTCAGATCTACACAGACTTTAATTCACTTAACAGAGCTGCTCTGTTGAAAACTCTATTTATTTAGACTAATAATTGCCTACCTACCTGACCATAAAATTACAGTGTACACTGTAGTTTCACTTTACTCTGAATAAACACAAAGTACTAATTCTCCCAGACCATCTCTTTGGTCAGAAAGACACCAGAGAATTAGAGAGTAAAGCGAATCTGCCCAAAGCTGGGCAAAATGCCACCACTGCTGATATACTGGGTAAAACCTGACTCAGCTGATTGACACGGAAGCTTTTAGGAAGTGGTCGCAGGCCCCGGTGGTAAGGAGGACAGAGGGCTGCCACCATGACAGCTTTGATCACAATTCAAACTATTCTTGGCCGAATGATCCTCTTCTCCATGAATTCCCTTGGAAATGACTTTGGATTTCAGAATCACATATCACAGAAAACATACGATAGAGTGGAAAATATAAAATTAGAAGATGGAACCACAGAAAAGTAACATGATGTTATTAGGTAAGTTGGAATGATGATGACTTACAAGGGGTCTGATGATGGAATATAGCCTCACACAAGTTTGGAGTTAGGATTTAATACCACAGGGAAAATAAGAATGCCACAAAACCTGTGGGATGATATCAACATATCTTCTTCCTCATGATCAGAATGACAATAATTTATATAAAACTTCTTTTCAAAATTATACATGTCTCTGTTGAATGGTTCCTGGATACTGAATCCATTCCTTTTATGACTTCAGATCAGGTTCTTTGTTGATTAAGACTTTCCCACTCTCTCACTGCATTTCATATGATCTCCCCACCCCCAGCATTTTGTTATAAACTTTAAATGTGGGCGGCGCCTGTGGCTCAGTGGGTAGGGCGCCGGCCCCATATACCGAGGGTGGTGGGTTCAAACCCAGCCCCGGCCAAACTGCAACCAAAAAATAGCCGGGCGTTGTGGCGGGCGCCTGTAGTCCCAGCTGCTCGGGAGGCTGAGGCAAGAGAATCACATAAGCCCAAGAGCTGGAGGTTGCTGTGAGCCGTGTGACGCCATGGCACTCTACCGAGGGCAGTAAAGTGAGACTCTGTCTCTACAAAAAAAAAAAAAAAACTTTAAATGAAAAAGCAAAGTTAAAAGAATTTGGTTGTAAACACCTGTGTATACTCACTACCTTGATTCTACTGCTAACATTTTAATATACTTGCTTTATCAAACAACAGTCCACCCGTCTATCCATTCCTTTAATCGGGTACTAAATTTTAAGAAAAAACAAAAACAAAAACATATAACACTTCCCCCCAACCCTAAACCCGTCACTACTCTCCAAAGCCACCCATCATAAAAACAGTAACTTCAGCATCAAGACAAAGCCAAGCAATGTTTTTCAGGCTTTGGATCCAAGCCAGAAGATGCCCTACTGGTTTGTAAAAGGGGTTAATAATTCCATTAATGAGAGCATCTTTAGACTCTGATAGATAAATCTCAGCAGGGAACTGTTAGTAATTTGGAATAAACACAGAATTTAAAAGAGGGGATAGAGACAACAAAATATCAAAACCATGCCTTCATGATGAGCCAACCATCCACAGGAGACAGTGTCAGCCAATAATCATGTTATCAACTGGCTCCATTCATTACCCATCCTGGTTAGCTAATATAGAAAACACTCAGAGAAGCTCTACCTGAAATATAATTGTGCTCAAACATTTGTTTCTT
The DNA here is from genome assembly GCF_027406575.1 of Nycticebus coucang. Taxonomy (NCBI): domain Eukaryota; kingdom Metazoa; phylum Chordata; class Mammalia; order Primates; family Lorisidae; genus Nycticebus; species Nycticebus coucang. Next base: position 37,307,499 of record NC_069787.1, read on the forward strand.
TTACTTATCTTGGATCTATAACACATAATCAAACAGTGAACACATCCAGAAGTCTACCCAGGAAGCCTGGTTTATTATCTCCAAACTTGAGATTAAGCCATCATGAAAGAGTCATGCCCACAGAAACTCCAGCCTAAAATCTTAATTTTAAAGAAGGCATTTGAAATCAAAAGATGCTTACAGTTGGCTGCCTGAATTGAGATCTGAGCAGTGTTCCAGATATCATGAGGGAAATTTCAGGGCATTCAAAAAGCATTGTTTGCAATAGCAAAAGACTGTAGAGAAGTTCATTGTAAATCAATAGGAGACTGTTGAGATAAATCAGAGTGCACCCACATAATGGACTATTACGCGGTTATCAAAAAGACAGTGCTGACCACACCTGGCTCGGAAAGGGGTCCATGATATATCATTAAATTTAAAAGGCTATGGAATGCTATGCCTACAATATTCCCATATTTATTTCAAGCAAAGGAGCAATACAGAAACATACACAGAGGGGGCGAAACTAGAACAATTTCTAAGAAATTTACCTGTGGTTACTTCTGAAAACTGAAAATGCAGTGATGGGGATGCAACAATGACTTCACTTTTTACTCTACACATGCAGTACTGTGTAAAGATTTGTCAACAAGAAGAATTTCTTTTGTAAATATTTGAAATGACAAGTACAACAATCACAAAGAAAAACTGAAAGAGGAATTAAATAGCACATGACAAGATTTCTTTTTGAACTTCACGAAGAGTTGACATACTTCCAGGAGAGTACACAACAGTATGTGCAACTGTGAGCAGCCTCCGTGAAGATTCAGAGTGGACACACCCATGTAACCTGCATCCAGATGAGGGGACAGAACACTTCTTGCCCCTCTGGAAGCCCCACGTCCTCTTCTATAGTCACTACCCCCGCCCACCAGTAACCATGTCCTGACTTCTAACAGCAGAGACTTGTTCTCCTGACCAGATAGCTTTTAAGCTCATGCTAAATGAGATTCTACAATGCTTTAAAAAATTCTCTCTTTTACATCAGGCCAGAGTCCACATTCCTTACCTGACACCTATAAGATCAGAAGTTGAGTGTCCATTCCTGGATTATCTTATGGAGCAGTGGGGTTTGCAGGAATGGTATCAGAGTCTTCAGAGAGTAAGCCTTAAGTTATTTTAAGATGACAGCTAGTAGGCTGGGCATGGTGACTCACGCCTGTAATCCTAGCACTTTGGGAGGCCAAGGCAAGTGGATTGCTTGAGCCTAGGAGTTCGAGACCAGCCTGAGCAAGAGTCAGACTTCCATCTCTACTAAAAATAGACAAACCAGCCAGGCATTGTGGTGGGCACCAGTAGTCCCAGCTACTAGGGAGGGCGAGGCAAGAGGATTTCATGAGCCCAAAAGATGGAGGTTGCTGTGAGTTATGATGAGGCCATAGCACTCCACCCAGGTCAATGTGAATTATGATGAGGCCATAGCACTCTACCCAGGTCAAGAGAGCAAGACCCCATCTCAAAAAAAAAAAAAAATCATTGCTAGTAGATAGATGGAATGGAGTTGCAAAACCAGAACATGAGAGAGCCCAAGTTTAAAAATCAAAATCTATAAATAGAGAGCTCACTTATGAAAAAGTCCCAGGGACATGCACTTTATGAAGATTAGAGAATTTTATCTTCATGACAACTGTACATGGGGGGGTGCTATTGTGATCCCCATTTGAAAGACTGGGAAAGGGAGGTTTAAGAAAGGTTCAAGAATTGCTTCAGAACACAGTAGCTGGGCACCCAGACAAATTCTGCATTTGGGTTCCTTCACAACAGACCAAGCACCTGGGGGTGGGGCTCCACCAGGCCAATCAGACATGGGGGAATCATTCACTTCTGTCCATCAAAAGCAGAGTTTTGCGATACAGAAAGGCATCTCCTTCTGATGGTATGATCACTCATAAGCCAAAGGCAGGACATGCCCAACAGACATCATAGCGCAGTCCAGGGGAGAAACGAGTCCTTGCCTTAGGACTAGAGCTCAACTTCAGTCGGTTCTGATCACTGGGACTCTGTTCTCTTTCTTACAGTACCCTGGACCTAGACCATCTCAACAAACTGCTTTGGTCAGAATTCAAACCTTCTCCTATCTGCTGGATGCTGTCAACACTGAATTCAACCTGGTCCCTGCTGCCTACCAGGGTCACGCTAACCAACACCAGGTAGGCGTGCACTGCAGCCCAAGACACACCCATTGCCTACATACTCAGCACATAAACTCACTAGATCCGCAAACACAGAGCTAGAATCCATAGGAGATATTACCTAGACATGAACAAAAAGATGGCGGAAGAGAAACAACAAGCTTTAGTATGAAAGAACTGACACAGTTAAAGTGAACATCCAAAGGCCATCATTTTGTCAAGCTCTCTCCCCACCAGAAGGCAACTTATGATCCCTTCTAAAATTATTAAGGTGAAGTTGGCCATGGAGTTGTATCACACACCACACAATAAAGGCATATAGCTTATGTGAATGACTATGGCTTGGTAAACACAATCTTCCAGAACGATGGCTAGGTAAACACGATTTGCCATCCTGCTTTCTGAATTGTATAGAGAAAGGCAATAAGGCTGGATGCACAGGGATGTGCATGCTAGGGGAAACACACCCGCGCATGCATTGTTGAGTTTTCAAAGGTGTCTCTGGTAGGGGCTATATTTTTATTGAAAGCATTATATTTTAGCATAATACAGTGCCATGTCCTGGTGTAAAGGTTGGCTTTATTATTTCTTCAAACACCGACACCCCAAGCATCTTTAACATGCTGGCTCAATAATTCCTGCCCACGAATTTCTTCATGCGGTTGTCTGTTTGCACTTCACAGAGATACCCTGTGTTTTTGTTCCCAGTCTGGAGTACAGAGTGGTGTACAACCTACAGCCTCTGAGTTTTCTCAGTCTTAGCCCATTAGAAGGCATCTGGAGGTCTTGGGCATCACCTTTTTGGAATGTAAACTGCACAGCAGATGGATGTTTTCTTTCTTTCTTAAAAAAAAATTCTACTAGACTTCCAGGCCAGCAGCACTGGGGCTCTCAAGAGCCTCAACCTGTCCAGGGCGCAGCTTTGGCAGTGTTATTTTTGTTAGCTGGCATACTTTGTAGTAAAGCTCTGAGTTCATTTTTCAGTTTCTTGAGCTGTGACCAGTATACACAGCCACATCACTGGCTGAGGCCCAGAGAAAACAGAGTGACTGATGTGGGGACATGATAACATCACCGTCCAAGGTGCAGATGCCTTGAAATGTCTCAGGAAATAGCATATTCTGGGAGTCTAGCAAGTAACTTGCGAAGAAGCATTTCTTCTGAAAAGAAGAGTGATGCTTCCCCATCTTTTCGTGCAGCAGAACGTGGTGTGAAATGGAGGATGAGGGGTGCAGGGGAGCCTTAGGTCAGAATCTCTTGACAATGCTCCTCAACTGGGTGCAACTGGCTATGGGTTCTCACCATAAAGATCTAGGTTTTAAAACCCCCACTGAGATTAGGGTTAACTATCCCTTTTCCCTGACATGTAAGGCCCATTAAAACTCTGATCTCAGTCTCTGGTCCTCCCCTTTGTCAGACAGCCGTTTCTTCTCGTGCAGTGCCAGCTGCATCACTGAGGCACCAGGGTGAAAGTGAAGGTCGGAATAAACGGCTTTGGTCATACTGGGCACCTGGTCGCCGGGGCTAGTTTTAACTCTGGCAAAGTGGATATTGTTGCCATCAATCACCCCTTCACTGACCTCAATTACATGGTCTGCATATTCCCGTATGATTCTAGCCATGGCAAGTTCCATGGCACAGTGAAGGCTGGGAACAGGAAGCTTGTCATCAGTGGAAATACTATAACCATCTTCCAGGAGCGAGATTCCACCAAAAGCAAATGGGGCGAGGCAGGTGCTGAGTATGTTGTGGAGTCCACTGGTGTCTTTACCACCATGGAGAAGGCTTGGGCTCACCTACGGGGGGGTACCAAAAGAGTCATCATCTCTGCCCCTTCTGCTGATGCCCCCATGTTTGTGATGGGTGTGAACCATGAGAAGTACGAAAACAGCCTCTGCATTGTCAGCAATGCCTCCTGCACCACCAACTGCTGAGTCCCCTTGGCTAAGGTCATCCATGACAACTTCGGCCTTGTGGAGGGACTCATTACCACAGTCCATGCCATCACTGCCACCCAGAAGACCGTGGATGGCCCCTCTGGGAAGTTGTGGCGTGATGGTTGCGGGGCTCTCCAGAACATCATCCCTGCCTCAACTGGCACAGCCAAGGCTGTGGGCAAGGTCATCCATGAGCTGAATGGGAAGCTCACTGGCATGGCCTTCCGCGTCCCCACTGCCAACGTGTTGGTCATGGATCTCACCTGCTGTCTGGAGAAGGCTGCCAAATATGATGATATCAAGAAGGTGGTGAAGTAGGCATCAGAGGGCCCCCTCAACCATCCTGGGTTACACCAAGCACCAGGTCGTCTCCTCTGACTTCAACAGTGACATCTATTCTTCCACCTTTGATGCTGCGGCTGGAATTGCCCTCAATGACCACTGTGTCAAACGCATTGCCTGGTATAATGAATTTGGCTACAGCAACAGGGTGGTAATCTTATGGCCCACATGGCCTCTAAGGAGTAAGAACCCCCAGACCACCAGCCCCAGCCACAGCACGAGAGGAAGAGAGAGGCCTTAGCTGCTGGGGTGCCCCTGCCTACTCAGTCCCCCACCTCATTGAGAATCTTCCCTCAACACAGTTTCCACACCAGGCCCCTTGAAGAACGGGAGGGGCCTAGGGAGCCCCACCTTGTCATGTAACATCAATAAAATTCCCTTAATTCAGCCAAAAAAATAAAAAATAAAAAAACCCTCTGATCTTAATTGCAAATATTTCCCAAAAATAGTTAAGTAAAAATATCAATCATTTGCTTTTCTCTGGAAATAGGGATAATCATTTATTATTCAAATAAAAGCTCTTTCCTTTTATCTCACATTTATTCTAAAACCACTATCTTGCTTTGAAAAAATCAAGTTGTTCAGCATGCATGACAGGCTTTCCGTCTTCTGCTCGCCCTTCCATCTGTCTGTCTCCTCCTTATGACCACGGATGCCACAGACCTCAAGTTAAGCTCAGCAAGGAAGGCTTGTTCCTCACCCCCTTCCAGCAACCACTTTAAATAGACAGGAAGTCTAGGCAGAGCAGAGCAAGTGCCAGGCCTGCAGGGTTTAGCCACATGTCATTCTCCCCTTGCTAAGCCAGTGGTTCTCAAACTGGGGTGACTTTTTGCCCCCAGGAGACACATTTTCTAATATCTGGTGATATTTTCGATTGTCACCACTATAGCAGGGGTACTACTGGCATGTACTATGTATTAGGTTAAGGACGCTGCCAACCATCCTAACAAGGCACATAATACAACAAGAGATTATTAAACATGAAATGCTGAGGCTCAGATGCCTTGTTTTCTCCTTAGACTAAATAGCAGAACATTCTATGCCCTTTGACCACAGACCAAGGCACATATCTCAGAGGATACCCAAAACTTCCAATTCCATGACAACTGGACCAATATTCCTTAGTAGGGCATATTCCCAGGTCAGTCCTGTCTGGACAAGATATGCATAGCATGATGTTTGTCTACTCATTGCTGAATTAGGGAACACACATGTATTCGGATTTGAATGTACTTCCCTAATGCATGACTGCACAGTTTTAAAGCCTGAGGCTGTACACTTGTGTTTGAATCCTCTCTAGTGCTTACTATAATCGTTAGGTGAACCTAAGCAATGTTATGGCTTGAGTTGTATCCCCACCACAAAAGATTTGAAAGTCCTAACTCTTTCTACTTACAACTGTTACTGCATTCGGATGTAAGATCTTTGAAGATGATCAAATTAAGATGAGGCCATTAGGACAGGCCCTAATTGGATGGTGTTCTTATAAAAGGGGGGAATTTGGACACGGAGAAAGATACAAGGAGAAAGTCATATGAGCATGAAGGCATGTGATACATCTATGTAGGACAAGCCAAGGAGCGTCAAGGATTGCCAGCAAACGAAGCACCAGAAGCTAAGAGAAAAACACAGAAGAGGTTCTCCGTCACTGCCTTCAGATGTCACCGACATCTTGGAGCTCAGAACTTCATTCTCCAGACCTGTAAGACAGCAATTCTCTATCATTCTCAGATACCCAGTTTGTGGGAGTTTGCTACAGCAGCCCTAGGAAACGAACTTCACACTTCTCTTAAGTTTTCACCTGAAAAAACAAGATGAAATATAATGGTACCTAGTTCTTGAGCTGTAAAGCAATCATGATGAAGTGAAGCAGAGTAACTATCCCATGTTAGAAGCTGTTCTCTCATTAGCACGCCCAGCCTCAATCATTTGAGCCACACTAGCTCCACCTCTGTGGGCACTCTTCCCTTTTTATTTTCCCAATACATCTTGAAATTCTAATCCAAAACACAGGAAAGTATAATATCATCTTGTAATGAGCATAATGCTATAATAATAGTCCTATATTAATTAGTGCTTTAAATTTTGCAATGCAGTGAAATCGTGGACTCAATTCTGCTCACACTTGAAACATAATTGGACCTTAATTACAATATTAACCACAATAGCTATTTATGATGAGAGGGTATCAATTCAGAACAACCAGAAACAGGGAGGCTTGAGATAAAATTCTACCTGGAAAACTCCTACTCATCATCTTTCCAGATTCAAATTAGGCACTACCTGCTACATCAAGTCTTGGCCAGTGAGAAATCACTTTCCTGACCTGTTTCCCTAAGGAACCCCAAAGCAAGACTATTTTTGTTCCCAATATAGCCCATGATTCAGTCTTTATAACTCATCTATAAACTTACTAGGTAACATACATGTCTCTCCTGTGTAAGCTCCATACAGTCTGAATGCCCTGACACATATTACCACACACTTGATAAAGGAAGGAATAGTACTTCTTTTAAGAGTGCAAGATGTGATTAAAAAAAGGTACAAATACCACTGGGATTCCATTATTGCTTCCATTTCCACATACTTGGAAGGATTCAAATATCCCCAAGGGACCCATGATTAGGGAAACTGTTTCACCCTCTGTCAACCTTGCCTCTTCTTCCTTAGAGTCTTCCCTGGCAACCGGGTGAAGTCAGGCTGACACCCAGAAGAACAATGACTTCTGATTAATTCTTTTCATCAAATTTGTCTACGTCTCTCTCCCTGGAGCCCTACTCACTGTGAGAAAAACAGCAAGCTAATCAGATCAAATGCTCCTTATATAAATAAATGGGTTTGCGGCCACCAAAAGCCTAACAAGCTTTTCCAAACTGGTGGCATACACACTAAAAACCAACTGAAAAAGACCACATGGAAGGATGAAACCATTATTCAAAAGAGCAGCTAATAATGGACTCCCTGAATACGGAAGGCCTACCAGCAGATTCTGGAGGCAGACAGGCCTTTTCCTTCAATCAGAGAGACAGAAATGTTAGGACTATCCTATCCCAAGAGTGATATTTTAAGCACAGTAAGAACTATAAGAACAGTAATAACCACACCTGGTCATGAACAGGCAAAAACAGGACAGAAGAGGCCTGGAGTCAACATGATGGTAGCTTTCGGGTAGGGGTACTGACTGGGTAGGAGCGCCAGGAGCTTCTAGGGCGAAAGCATGTTCCAGATAATGAGTTGGACAGTGCTTACATGGGTACACACACATAAAATTCATCAAGCAGTATTTACTTACTATTTGACCAGGTTATGAAATGTAGGTTATACCTTAATAAAAAATATAAAATATTTAGCACTGTCTGAACAGCTGTTGGCAGAGCTAGGAAGTCAAATGATCTGACCACCAGTCTGAACCTTGGGACCCTTTAAAATCACTGGTGTGGAGAGGGAGCCTGCCTTTTAGTTTACATTTAGATGAGAAGAAATCTCAGAACAGACACCACTGCCTGAAGATCACGCAAAGGTCCTTGAGTATAACTTACTGCACACTTTTCATCCCCAACACCACAGGTGTGAAGCAGATGCCGTGCCTATCTTTTCTACAGCAAACAAATTCATGCCTTCAGAATATCAAGCACCAGCTAGAGAAGTTCCAAATATATTAAGAGCGAGGCAATGAAGTTGAAAATACAGATAATCGCTTACAAATTACTGATTTCCTTTGGAGAGCAATTACATTTATAAATATGAATACAGTCTATATTAAACCATGAAAAATGACACTCAAAATATCTGTCAAGAGTTTGATGTACCCTTAGGAAAAAAGAATTCAAAGCTAGAGGAGAGCACAGTGACACATTCCTTTTGTCAAACAGTATTGAAACAAAAAAGGCAAAAGGGTTCAAGAGACTTAGTGGTCTAGAGAATAGTTTAAAACTTAATGTGTGGTGTGAGCTTAACTTCCAGGCTGCTCTAAGTATCTCCCCTTTCTCTATCAACAAAGCAATTTGCAAATGAATCTGAAACAGAAAGAAGGCAATGATCAACATGTGTAGCAGGAATTTTTCTTATGGCTCAAGTCTCACACTAAAAGGCAGTTTATATTTTCTTGTCTTTTATCTTTTTAAAGTCAAGTAACAAGGAAATGGAAGGCTAACCAGAATATGGGCACAAGAGCTCCAAGGATCGCTTTTTCTTTTTTGACAGAATGGTGGTCTCTACACTTTTTAGATTATGTACACCCTAACTTGGATAATGTCTTTTGTATGCATGGGTTCCCAGTATTTTTACTTACTGACAAACCATATACCTGTATTACTATACTGATGCAATATGTTTATCATAAACCATATACAAAAGTAGAAACAAAAAACGGTGGTAAAAGTAAAAAATATTATTTTTAAAAAATTGTGCTAATCATTATAAGCTGATGGTTAATGACAAAGAAACATAAAAATATTTATCAAATTATCTTGATAATTAATTTTCATGCCCAGCTTCATGTCAGATCTGATTGGATCCTCATCATTATTTAACTCAGGAGATGACTGACAACATGGTGATTAAGCCATTTCTCTATTTGGAGAGTGGTGGTTTAGTTACAAACGTAATATTAATAAACAGATTCGCTTACAATAGGCATATATAAAATGCAATTGATTGCAATACACTTAAAGCAGCTGAATGCTTATGTACTTTGGTTCCCATTCCTCCACTGGATCCCTGCCAAATAAGACATGTAAATACCTGACACACACACCATGCAAGGGTGCCAGCTGCAATGTATATTTCAAATAGTAATAAGGCTTTCTTTTAATTGATGAAATATAAAATTAGCATTCGAACAAACATGTTCCTCTGAGGCCCAATGATTCAACGTTGTCTGTCCTACTTAATTTTGTCATATATCAGAATTCACTGGAGTGGCTAAAAGGAAATAAAGACTCCTAAACGTAAGATTAGAAATGTGAACAGGTCAGCGACATCTGTGGCTCAAAGGAGTAGGGCGTCAGCCCCATATACCTGAGGTGGCAGGTTCAAACCTGGCCCTGGCTAAAAAAAAAAAAAAGAAAGAAATATGAACAGTTCTACAGTGGGGCCCTGGCATCTGAAGAATTTAACATGATCATTCCAAATCAGGTGTCTTGAGAAACTCCAACTGGGTTTGCAGGTATGATGGAAATAATCTGCAAACGGCTTTTATGAGACATTTATTCATGTTCAGAGCACTCCTTTCTTGTACAGTATTTCCTTAAGCTGGGCTGGCTATGCAACAAAGTCACCAGGAGGCTTGTTGTAAAAGCAGATTTCAGGGTTCTCATGCCAGAAATTCTGATCCAGTAGGTCCAGGGCAGCTGTGCCAAACAATTCTCACAGCAGCTGGCTTTGGAATTAGTACCCAGTGCCTTTCCAATCCAAGGCGAAATCATTTTGACAGTGGGACTCTGGCTACTTTCTGTATCTTGCTCATGGATGACACTCAGTAAGTATTTGGTAAATTAATGGTCCCAGCAGAAAGCATCCTGATGAGGCAAAGCCAGGAAAACTGGAGTTACACCTCAGTGATGTCCCTAAATGGCTTACGTGCTTGGTAAAAAACATCTGTTAACTTGACATCCACCTCTGACAACCAAGTTGACATCCTTTGAATAACATAGAAACAGACCTGATAATTAACACCTAAGATCAGAAACCAATCCTACCCTTGGACTTTTCAGTTATGGGAGCCACTAAATTCTCACATTTGTCTTCAAGTAAATTGCAATACAAACTAACAAAACTGCGCAAGCTACTTCCCCTGCCTGTCTCCCAATTCCTTTATCTAAAGAAAAAGGCCATCACTCAAGCCCCTTTCAAATCTACACAGTCATGTAATGAGTAAGAATGGGGATGCATTCTGAGAAATATTGATAGGTGATTCCTCGTAGGAGCATCATAGGATGTACTTACACGAACCTAGATGGTACAGCCTATTACCACGTAGGTTAAACGCTAGAGCTGACGACTCTTACACTACAAATCTGCACAGCCTGTGACTGGACAGAATACTGCAGGTAATTGTTAACATGCTGGCCAGTGTCTGTGCACCTAAAACATTCCTAAACAGGGGGGCCAGGCCGGGAACCCGGGCTCAGCCCAACTTTCCGGTTAGGACGCAGGCGGCGGCCGCGGCGGCAGGGTAGGCGGGGCCGCGCCCGCCGGGCCGGTCCTGGCCTGGATTGGAGCCTGGCGGGAGCCGCTGCCGGAGCCGGAGCCACAGTTAGCAGTCAGAGCCTCAGGGAGCCAAAGCTAAAGCGTCGGCCTTGCTGGAGCAGAGCAGAGCTCACCACCTAGCACAGGCCGGAGCACGTCTCCCTCACTGCCTGGGACTGGAGGAAAGAGCTGCAACCTTTCGGGTATCGCCGGGGAGGGAATCCTGACCGCCCCTCCCAGGCCTGGTCACGGCGTGAGCACGCAGGAGTTCCTGCTGTCTGGATACCCACCCTAACGGCCTGAGGACCGAAGAGAAAAAAGAAGTGAGGAGTCCATCTAAGAGCATCGCTTGGGCACTAGGTGCGGAGGAGAGTGGAGACCTCCTGGCACAGGGTAGAAGTGCCGGGCTTGAGCATTGTAGAGGTAGCCACGACCTTGGCTCTGTCTCGAGCACGGTCATCTCAGCTCCCAGACCTCACCGGGCACAGGCCTGGCACAAGTAAACAGTGCTTTCACCTGAGACTGGGGACAGGGTCAGAGGAACCCGGATCAGGCCTTGCCCACAGCCGAGCTCGCTAGCAGCCCAGAGCTGGTCACTGGGCTGCCCACTTTCTGCCCTAGTCCCGCTGGTGCGGATGTGCCACCCCCCACTGGAGCACCATGATGCCAGGATGACCTCAGGTGAAGCAGCAGCATTAGCTGGTGGTGCTCAGGTGGCGAGGCCCTCGGAGTGGCCTCCTGGCAGCCCCCAGGCCCCTGGGCAACCTGGCCGAGCCCGGGTGGCCATGGGAGCACTGGTGTGGCTGTTGGCAGGAGCCAGCATGTCAAGCCTCAACAAGTGGATCTTCACTGTGCACAGCTTCAGACAGCCCCTGCTGCTCTCAGCACTGCACATGCTGGCAGCAGCACTGGCATGCCACCCGGGGGCACAGGGCTCCATGCTAGGTGGCACCCTGCCGTCACTGCTGCTCAGCCTCACCTTTGGCACCTCAATGGCCTGTGGCAACGCGGGACTGAGTGCCGTGCCTCTGGACCTAGCTCAGCGGGTCACCACCACCACACCACTGTTCACAATGGCCCTGTCGGCACTGCTGCTGGGCTATCGTCACCACCCGCTTCAGTTGGCTGCCATGGGACCCCTCTGCTGGGGCTGCCTGCAGCCTGGCTGGAGAGTTCCGGGTGCCTCCCACGGGCTGTGGTTTCCTGCTGGTAGCCACCTGCCTCCAAGGCCTCAAGTCTGTTCAGCAGAGTGAGTGCCTGGGTCACTGTCTGAGGAGGTGGGGTACAGGCAGGTGTGTGCCTGGATGGCCCTGTGTGGGGTGTGGGTGTTATCCCATTTTACTGATGAGGAAACCAAGGCTCATGACTTTGGAGGTGGCAGAAACTGAGGCTCAGAGAAGGCAACAGCTCAGTGAGTTCCAGGGCCCAAGCTAAGGCTCTGGAGTATTTAATAGCAGTTGCCAGTGATCTGTGCCCCATGTTTTGTCAAGCCCTTTATCTCTCAGATCCCCTTCCTGCCCCTGATTAAGGTAGTAGTATTTTGTCCCCGTTTGATAGAGAGATGGCCAGAAAAAGGCAAGATTTGAACCAGTCAGACTCCCTATTGTCCAAGTGATGTGTAGAGTCAGGTTGCAGAGGGAAAATGTAGGAGAGGACAGGAGGGCCAGGTGGGCTGGGATTTGGAAGGCAAGAGGCTCAGCTAACTCTGGGTATAGTGGTGTGTACCAGAAGCTACAGTGTGCTGGGTATTTTTTTTATTTTTTATTGTTGGGGATTCATTGAGGGTACAATGAACCAGGTTACACTGATTGCAATTGTTGGGTAGGGTCCCTCTTGCAATCATGTCTTGCCCCCATAGAGTGTGACACACACCAAAGCCCCACCCCCCTCCCTCCGTCCCTCTTTCTGCTTTCCCCCCCATAACCTTAATTGTCATTAATTGTCCTCATATCAAAATTGAGTACATAGGATTCATGCTTCTCCATTCTTGTGATGCTTTACTAAGAATAATGTCTTCCACGTCCATCCAGGTTAATACGAAGGATGTAAAGTCTCCATATTTTTTAAAGGCTGAATAGTATTCCATGGTATACATATACCACAGCTTGTTGATCCATTCCTGGGTTGGTGGGCATTTGGGCTGTTTCCACATTTTGGCGATTGTAAATTGAGCTGCAATGAACAGTCTAGTACAAAAAAAAAAAAAAAATTCCTAAACAGGAAAGGTACAGTAAATATGGTCAAAGGCATTATGACCTTATGGGACCACAGCCCTAGACGGTCTATCATTTTTTTTTTGTAGAGACAGAGTCTCACTTTATGGCCCTCGGTAGAGTGCCGTGGCCTCACACAACTCACAGCAACCTCCAACTCCTGGGCTCAAGCGATTCTCTTGCCTCAGCCTCCTGAGTAGCTGGGACTACAGGCGCCCGCCACAATGCCCAGCTATTTTTTTGGTTGCAGTTTGGCTGAGGCCAGGTTGAACCCGCCACCCTCGGTATATGGGGCCGGCGCCCTACTGACTGAGCCACAGGTGCCGCCCTAGACGGTCTATCATTAACCAAAACACCATTGTACAGTTATTCTGTACACAAATCAAGAGTCTCTGTATCCTGTATTTTGTTTCACATAATAGATTTACAATTTTTTGTGCTTCTGTTTAAAGAATTTCTCTATTTAAATATTATTCCTTTTCTGATAACATCTGTTAACATCTGCTAAAATGCTCATCAAGCTTAATTGTCCAATCCAATTGTTAGTTTTAAAAACCTCCTGAGTGTCATTTTAATCACATATTCAAATTATTTCCATCATTTCCCCAATTGAACACGACTTTTTCAAAGTTTCCAAGGTCTAGGAGAAACAACAGGGTATGAGAAAGTCTATAGAAAGCCTCAGGAAAGTTACATCCTAACACCACTCAATTTCAATGAAGGCCATTTTAGCATCCCTCAGAATTCATCTGAACAGCTGAGTACTATCTTCCTTCCCTGCTCTGAATTCCCTTTGACCTACCATGCAGGGTGAGCACTGCAGAACTCATAAATATTCTACATGTAAGTTTCTCCAGAAGTTCTCCCATCAACAAGTCACATATTCCAGATCTATGCAAGTTTAGATCTCCTGGCATCTTCTGCGACTTACTCAGAGGTTCCACTCCAATGACTTTAATGGGCAGCAGACAATGAAAACCCTACACGTCATTTGGAAAGTTACTGAGTAAAGATGCAAAATTTGATTCTGTAAAACAGCAGGGACTACTCAAAGCGAACTTTCATTATATGTACAATGCTATTTAAATATTTCAAATGGGTAAGACATTTTTTTACCAGACTGAGACTTTCAAAATTCTGAATAAACCCTTCTCTACTCAGTATACTAAATGGCTAAACACCTCATTAATTTATTAGAAAATGGAGAGTCCTACAAACTAAAACTCATTTTCAATGTGAAAAGTACCACGCATAATATGTGGTACAACCTTAAAACAGCTGACAGGCTGCTCACGTTGTACAGATCTGAAATGAATAGGAAACAGTTTGAGCACCAAGTCAGCTGAAGGATTCAAAAGAGATATGGTGAGAGGGGTCACCCCCACCCTCCGGCTTTGGGGAGGGGGGTTGTTTGTTTTTACAATATTTTTTAGAAGCTTTGCCTTCACATCCTGTTTCAAGGTTATCAACTTCAAATTTGTGTCAAAGTCATTTCATCTTTTTTATATTTCCTCATTCCATTCACAAAATATTGAGTTACACATTGTTCCTTTTTGAAAAGGCCAGAGAGAAATAGGCAGCAGGCCACTTGTTCAAGCTTATCTCAAACTTCCTTTACTTAGTGCCTTTAATTGAATGAAAGTTATGTGCCTTCCCTGGACCAATTTTTGAATTATACATACTCACTGGCTTTGCTCCTTGCAGGTGGGAAAAAAGAACACATTCACCTTTACAGATGAAATAAAATGTGACGACACAGCAGTTATGTAACACAGGTGACTTGTATAATGTTAGGGGAGAATAAAGAACCACGAATATGTTCTGAAGACAGCAGTAGTCTTCTAACAACAGTTTACTTCCGTTTCAGTCTACAAGTGTTCACAGGGGTTCCCAGGCACTGAGAGAAACTGGGTGATATATTAAAAACGTGGTAAGGCTCACATCTATAGTCCCAGCACTCTGTGAGGCTGACACGGATGGATTGCATGAGCTTAGGAGTTCAAGACCAGCTTGAGCAAGAATAAGACTCCCGTCTCTATTAAAAATAGAAAAACTAGCCAGGCATTGTGGCAGGTGCCTATAGTCCCAGCTACTTGGGAGGCTGAGACAAAAGGAGGATCACTTGAGCTCAAGAGTTTCAGGTTGCTGTGAGCTATGATGCTATAGCACTCTACCCAGGACAAGACAGTGAGGCTCTGTCTTAAAAAAAAAAAAAAAAAGTGGTAAGAACATTTAAGTTTTTATTTCCAGTGATAACACTATGGTGTTTTCTACATCCCAACTTTACAAGAGGTAAAGCTGTTACTAATAACAGCTATTGTGGTTTTCCATTGCACTGATGGATTTACTTTCTTGATTTCCTTTTTTGAGACAAGGTCGCATTCTGTCACCCAACCTCAGTGCTACAGTGTCATCATAGCTCAGTGTAACCCCAAACCCTCAGGTTCAAGTGATCCTCCCACCTTGACCTCCCAAAGTGTTGGAATTATAGGCCTGAGTCACGGCACCTGGCCCAAAGATTTGTATTCATTTTGTCTCACCTATACTTAGAGGTCACAACCTTGGAAGAAATAAGGACATACTCTAAACCATTTTCTTTTTTCTCCCACACCATAGACTCAAAGGCAAGTAGTAAAAAAAGAAAAAGAAACCTGATTAGCTTTGTTTGGCTTGTGTAGACGCTGCTTCATGTGGTGTATTTTCTCTAACTCTAGCAAAGAGCAACATTCATCGCCTCTTTGTTTTCTTATTTTTTTTTTTACAGTAGGCTTTTTATCATCAGTATACAATGCAACCTCTTTTATCCATAAAAAAGCATTATTATGTTAACATGCTATATTAAATATGAAACACTCAGAGGTAGCTTGCAGAGGTAATTGTCTTACTTTCAGCAGGCTTCTAAGAAAAGCAAGTTTAGCTTCCCAATATGAAATATAGTAATTAATGGAGTGTCAGGTTACTAATGCACATTTTAGAAAATACGAGTGAAATCAGCTATGCATCCCACTGTTTTAACACAGACTGGGGCTAAATAACTGTGCTGGCTTTTTTGCAATTGTGTAAATCTGAACCTGAAGTTCATTTTTAAAAGGCTGGGGGAGGGAGTGTAAGAAGAGAAGAGCTTATTGCATTTACGAACTCAAAGGCCTCGGCTGGAATGATTTATATCTAGAGCGAAGGGGTCCTACCATCCCGAGGCAGGCACCACCCCCCAGGGACTTGGCAGTGACATCCAGCATTAACTGAGAGGGGAAAATGCGTATTACATAAGGTGACAGCTGAATGGGATAGCAAAATCTTACATAAAACTTGAGCTTCATGCAAGTCAGGAATTGTGAGCAAGGAATTCAGGGATACTATTTAAATAATAGGAATTTGGGCATGTGAACTCAAGAATCCAAATAATCCCTGCATTCTAGAAGCTACTTTCAAATATGACATAGGGCAATTATATGGGAGTAAATGGGGTTATGTCAGACAGAATGTTTTAACTAGAAAGCCCATTGAATTTAAAATTAAAGCTTGTAAACCTGGCAAATATGGCTTTTAATTCTGGATTCCACTTGTGGTTCTGTTCTTACACACATAGGTAAATTACCCTCTCCAAGCCCCACTTATATCATTCATAATAAGGAGTGGAAATATTACCTACTTAGCACATTTGTGAGAATAAGTGACATAATGCTCATAATTAGCTCACCACACCATCTTGAGTATAAGTGCCCAGTAAGAGCTGGTATCTTTTTCATGCACATCGCAGGTGTAAAAATCTCTCTCTATATAAAGGAGAGTCAACCAATCCAGATAAATAACAAATATCTGCTAAACTTAAGGACAGCTTCCCAAAAGGCTTTTTCAATACTCTGGCTTTAAGTGAAATCATATCAAGATTTCTACATGGGAAAATGTGACTAGTTTAAATTCTAGGTGATACATGAATTCTGAAAGTTTGATTTTTTAAAAAATCGGCACATAATGGTAAGTGACAGAACGTCCCTCAGGCTAAACGCAGGGAAGAAAGACTCTGACTTAAACCAAAGGTAGCAAATAGGTTTTACCTGGCATGCGGATGCTGGCTAATTGGTGGTGGCTGCTTTGAGACAGATTGGGAAACCCTATCAGACTCAGGGGAAAGAATTCTGTGATCGGTTAGTGGGGCTTGGCATTGGCTCAAGAAGTATATGTATAAGGTACTGGTTATTCCTCTTTCATATCCTGCTGTTACCCTCCTTGAAGACAGAAAAGGTCCATGGAAGGCAGACAGTCCCATGGAAGGGAAGACAGACAAAATCCTGCAGGGTCCATCCCTTCATGTCCTGTCCAACATGGGTAGGATGAGAGAACATGAGGCTATTATCCTCTGGAGGACACCAACTGACACCCATCCAATTTAAATCTTGCTCCAATTCCACTCTTGCGTAACAGGTTACAAGTGGCCACAGACGGGAAGATTCAGAGCGGGGAGAGGGTGTGATAGAGCATCCCCAAGTTGGGCAGTCACAGCCCCCATCTAACAACTAAGAGAGGGGAATGCTGCTTTATGCGAATCATATCACAGGTGGATGGGAAGCAAGACACATCTTGGACAGGTCAACTGCCTTCTGCTGATGAGTGACCCTGCTGGGGAACTACCCTCGAGACATCTGCCTAAACTACCACCCAGTCTTGTCTTGCCCCACTACTCTGCCTCACTTTTCCCCATTCAAACGTAACTCAGTCTCACTTCAAAAATGGCATCTATGAATTAATGCAAAGCTTGCACTGTAGAAGATTAAAGCTTGAGAGTAGTTTTCAGTGGAATACCATCAGATCTGGGGAGAGGAAGGACTCAGAACCATATGGTGTAAGTCATGATTTGTTAAGAGCAGACCCAATGCTTTTCATTCAAGGTAATGACTAATGCTGGGTGATAATTACCATTCTACACACACACTAATCGATCTGAACTAATGAAGAAGGGCACACATGCCATGGTATACAAACAGCAGCTTAGGCAATGCAATCCATTTCTACAAGCCATGTATATGCTTCTGATTTGTAGAGATTTAAATCTAAAAGCTGGACACAAGGAAGCTTGACTCTACATAATTCATGTCTGTTGAAAAATTAAAATAAAAAAAAAAAACCACTGAAGACAAAACTGCACTGGTTTCCTTCTCTGTTTCTTGGCTAAGGGCGGTACAGCTAACTTGACACCAGCTTTGTAGCCTCCAAGTGGGTAAATTTAAATTTCCTTCAGATAAATGTTTTCCCAAATGAGAAAATTCTATTTTTAATGAAACCAAATAGCCTTAATTGGTTGTGATGGGAAGTAAACTCAGAGATAAACACTGCATAAATAATTCAAGGCTTTCCATCTGGGGAAACTTCTTCCTGAGTTAGAGAACGAATATTCGGCCTGAGAGAGTATGCATCCTCTAAAAAGCAACACTGATATCTAAGCTAACTTCCACCTAAGCCAATGGTTCTCAACCTTCCTAATGCCGCGACCCTTTAGGACAGTTCCTCATGTTGTGGTGACCTCCAACCATAAAATTATTTTCATTGCTACTTCATAACTGTAATTTTGCTACTGTTATGAATCATCATGTAAATATCTAATATGCAGCATGTATTTTCTTTTTTTTTTTTGTAGAGACAGAGTCTCACTTTATGGCCCTCGGTAGAGTGCCATGGCATCACACAGCTCACAGCAACCTCCAACTCCTGGGCTTAAGCGATTCTCTTGCCTCAGCCTCCCGAGTAGCTGGGACTACAGGCGCCCGCCACAACGCCCAGCTATTTTTTGGTTGCAGTTTGGCCGGGGCCGGGTTTGAACCCGCCACCCTCGGTATATGGGGCCGGCGCCTTACCGACTGAGCCACAGGCGCCGCCCTGCAGCATGTATTTTCATTGTTATGAAGGGGTCACGACCCGTAGGTTGAGAACTGCTGAAGCTTAGAGTCCAGCTAGCATTCTGGAACAAGTGCTGCCAGTTTCACGAAATGGCTGTCTTCACCCCACACCACCACCTCCTCCTATTCTTACAAGGAAGGCAAATTAAAACACCCATCCAGGTAACACCCTTTTATCCTGTCCTCTATCGCCAAGGCTATTTAATTTAAATAAATACTATGTTTGAGCTTGATTAAAAGGATGGGTAAGAAACACTCCCAAGTTTCCAGGACATACATAACAAAATCCATTTTGTATTAAGGGCTATAACAAACATACATAAAAAAACAAATAAGAATACAGAAGGGTAATTAATTCCAATGGGTTAAAAGGGAAGCTTAATGGAAAAGCTGCCATTTGGGCTGAGCAATGACATATCTGAGATGAGAAGGATATTAATAATAATGACAATATGGCTGCGCAATGTTATTGATTATTTTCATCTTTTATTAATAGTCACAGCTGAGATTTCATAAATAGTTACTGTGTGTATTAACCATGTTAAAAGCAACAGCTCATTTAATCTTGGAATAACTTGCGAGCATCACTGTTTTTTTGTTTTGTTTTGTTTGAGACAGAGTCTCACTTTGTCACCCTTGGTAGAGTGCTGTGGCATCACAGCTCACAGCAACCGCCAACTCTTGGGCTCAAGCAATTCTCTTGCCTCAGCCTCCCTAGTAGCTGGGACTACAGGCGCCCGCCACAATGCCCGGCTATTTTTATTTTTAGACACAAGGTCTCGTTCTGGCTCAGGCTGGTTTCAAAACTAAAAGCTCAAACAATCCACCCACCTCGGCCTCCCAGAGTGCTGGGATTATAGGCATGAGCCACTGGACCTGGCCGTGAGCAATTTTCAATATGGAGAAACTGAGGCTGAGGCAAGAGAATTGCTTGAGCCCAAGAGTTTGAGGTTGTTTTTGTGAGCTATGACACCACAGCACTCTACCAGGGGAACGTGAGACTCTGTCCAAAAAAAAAGGATGGAGAAACCAAGAGAGGGTGAGTGACTTCCTCAGTACTGCCCAGCTAGGAAAGGGCGAAGTTGAGCATCTGTGCTCATAGCCAGATTCCTAATCCTGCCTTTACAAACCACAAGCATTTGAAATGTGGTGGTAAAGAAGAAAGATTATAAAGACTTACGGAGGAGGGAAGTCAGAATGCTCATGACTGCTCAGGGTGTTGACTGTGCTCCTAAAGTAACCTACTGAGTTTTGCTGATCGTTGGGAGCAAAACTATCTTCCAAATGCCTTAGCTGTGAAAACTGAAAATTCTGCCTTAATCATCCAGGTAGCTTATTGTACACATTAAGCTGTTTACACTGGGCCAGTGCAATTTTGATTAGCTACCATGTTTTCTAATGGCCTATGATGGTATGATGGAGATCTCTAAATTTTGTTTTATCGACAACTTTGTTTCTTCATTCACATATGTTTTTCTAACTAACTAGATTATACTACCTCTTGGATAGGGGTTGGGTCTGCTTCTTTTTTGGAATGCAGGAGATTCTATCTTGATAATAATCAAAAAACTGGCAGAACTTAAGGAAAAAATTTGACCTATACCAAAAGCCAGCTTTTCTATACCTAAATCAAGATGCAATGTATGATATACATTCCTGAAGCCAAATAGTTAATAGAGGGATAGGAAAGGCCTTTGTTTCCCACTTGTTTTCTTTAACATTATTTATTTTTTTCCACCATTAATTTACTTATTTTTATGTTAGTATTTATTTTTTTAATTGCAGATTAATATGAAGGTACAAATGTGTATGTTACATTGTTTTTATTTCTAAGGTAGAGTTCAAGTTGTAGTTGAGTCTTCACCCAGGGGGCGTGCTAAACAACCTCACATTAGGTGAGAACACGAAAAAAGGCCTTTTAAACCAGATGATAATATTTTGTCTGCCCCTTTGAAACCAACCAACTTTACTTCTTGTTGTCTTCCTTTATTCTCTCATGTAAAGAGCTCTATAGTGATTGCATAAGGGGAAAAATTCTAATTGCATTATCCCAAGACAGATATGAAAATTCTTTAAGAAAATAAACACAACCATATTAAAATCATTCTGAAATAGTCAGAAAAGTCTTTTGGTGATAATTGAATGTTGATTTAAAAAGTCTTGATGTGTATTGCTGGAGAGAAAAAAGTAGGATAAACAATATTGCATTCTGGAGAACAAAATACTAGAAATATATCTATAGAGTTGATTCTATAAAACGAATAAAGAAACCTAATAGAAAAACATATCGGGGTTCTTTATATATATTGAGATCATTTTTATGTGATCAAATTAAACAGCATAGAAAAATGACTTTTGCCTTTCTGAATGCCTTTTGTTAAAATGAAAGTTTCAAACTGACAAACTTACCCCATCCTAGCCCAGTAACCTTTAGCACACATCTCTCAACAAAAGAAGATAAAGAGCATTTTCCAGTTGGAAATTTATTTTTACTACATGTGGTTAATTCTATGTAAGTAAAGGATTTGATCCTTTTATAGATATGGGTCAAAGGACAAAGGTCACAACCCTAAATCCTGTCCTATGGTCTTGATGTTTTTCGGAGGGATAAGCATGACATGAATTCATTTAAGCAGGCGATTCATCTTGACACATCTTGTGCCAATGTACATGCTAAATGCTGAGCACACACGGATGGACAGGGCCAAAAGAGTCGGCCTCTCCAGGAAGTTCAAGGTCTTGCGACAAAGACAACAGAAGAAACAAGCGCCCGCAGCACAGAGTGGTAAGAGGCTCTGAAGGAAGGTGCTACAAGGACACGCAGCAGAAGATCCAGAGTAGAAGGTGAGGGAGATCTGAAGGCTTCTAGGATAAAGCAGTTAAGCTGAGGCCCAAAGGAAAATTAATAATAAAAAATCGTCCTGCAGGGTCGGGGAGCAGGAGGGTAACAGTTTCAGCCAAAGGAACATCATGCTCAAATATCAATAATATAGAAAGAGCGTGAGACAACTGTCAGGAGATCAGAAAGGCTCAGCATAGCAGAGATACATAACAGAAATCGCAGATCTTTAAAACATGGGACGCTGGGCCACCCTGGGACTTGTTCTGAAGGTACGTGTTCACTGGGGTCCCACCTTCAAAGCCCAGGTTTATTCCACACCATTCCCTGGGAATGGCTTTGTAAGAGGCCAGGACAAGTCTGGAAGGAAACTGTTCACATCTCTAACTCCATAATAGTGCAGAAGCTTCAGGTCCTACTGGTGCAGCTCTGAGCTTGCCCTGAGTCCTACAAGCCCCAGAAACAATGGTGCGCCAGCCACGCAAGGTTTTCCACGACCCTCTGAGAAGCAACACTCAAAACAGTTAACAGCTGAGGCAGGTCCGGGTTCTGATCTCAGTTCTGGATAAACTAAAACCTGTCTACTAAAGAGGGATGATTGTGATGCAGAGTTAGGAGGCTATAAGGATGAAATGAGATAATGCAGGGAAGCACTCAGCACTGTGCCAGCCGCACAGTCACAGTCGATGTCAGGAACCGCCAGCACCACAACCACTACCACGGCCACAGCCACACAAACCACCGCTAGGCACCACAACCACTACCACAGCCACAGCTACACAAACCACCGCTAGGCACCACAATCACTACCACGGCCACAGCCACACAAACCACCGCTAGGCACCACAACCACTACCACGGCCACAGCCACACAAACCACCGCTAGGCACCACAACCACTACCACGGCCATAGCCACACAAACCACCGCTAGACACCACAACCACTACCACGGCCACAGCCACACAAACCACCGCTAGGCACCACAACCACTACCACGGCCACAGCTACACAAACCACTGCTAGGCACCACAATCACTACCACGGCCACACAAACCACTGCTAGGGCCACTGAAATCACCATCCCTGTCGCCGTCATCTCCATCACAACTATTATCATCACAACCATCGTCTCTAGGCATATGAGGTCTAGTCGAAGATTTTGCAGGCAGTAATGAGAAGTTCCCTTGAGTCATCACTTTAATCCTGGATAATATCCCAGAATGCCAGATGTGGCATTTCTAAGCACAGTGGGAGAAACCTAAATTTTCAGAATTAGAGGTAAAGGAAGAGGTTTTGTAGAATTTCCACGTGTTACAAAGACGGAGAAATGCAAGGACATACTCAGTCCTTCGTTAATTTCAGACGGTATCATCTCAACCTTTCCACAACAATCTGCTCACCCATGGAAAAAACAGCAGGTATCTTTCAAATGTTACAAGGGAAGAAACAGTGTTCTGTCTTCTGGAATTATCAAATCTGGTATCTGAAGAGGCTTCTAAGTCTCCAAGTCAACCATTCTCTGAAGCACTTTGCTATTTAATCACCGAGAAAGATAATATGGTAACAGAAAATGTTTATTAAATACTAATATATTATGGGTGCTGGAGGCAGAAAACTTTATGCATCAGCTCCTTTATTCCCCAATGACCACAAGAATCAGGTGTTACTACCCACATTTTACACAGTAAGATACTACGAAAATGAGAGTCTTAACTCAGACTCAACTAAGAAAAGTGGGCAGAGCCCGGACTTGAAGCTTGATCTGTTCAAGTTCATCACTTGGATCTGACCTGCACACCTGTCTCCACCCCATTTCTTAGCATAAGTCAGTCACTCAGTCAAAGTTGGGAAAACTACTGAAATGCCTTAAAAGCTAGAGGTCATACCCAGGCTTTCAGAGCTAATCTATCTCAGAGTTGCTCTCTCAAATCAGAAATCAAAGTGTCTTCCAGCTCTACCTAACCCATCAGACCACGCTCTGACAAGCTCCTATACTTCACAACTCTACGTTCCACTTCAAAACTCTACCTTGAGAACCATGTACAACTTCGAAGAAACTCTCTAAAGACAGAATAACTTTACTGTAACATCTCAGAGAGCACCCGTGGAGCACAGCATTAAATGTCTTACTATCACCTACAGCACATTCCCATGGATGCTCAATGATGGATAAATGATGGATACATTTCTTTGTCTTTGGCATCCTACATGACATTAAAATTGAAATTTGGGGGAAAACTGTCTGTGATTTGTGAAACGTGGACTCTACTTTGGTATGTGAAATATAAACGTTTAGAAAGAAAATGAAAATGCTTTCTCCTTATGTTCATTAGGAGGAGCCTCTCAAAATTTAGAGGCAATCCTCGTGTTGTATTTTATACACAGATGCACCAGGCAGCTATAAAAACAACTTTCTAAATATTAAAGACTTTGAGCTGGTTGTCGGCTGGGAAAGTAACTACCTATAAAAAATACTTAATACTGAAAACCATCAGAAACCAGCAATTTCTTATTAAATCTATTTGATGTCAAGAGTGTCTCACTGAGTAGAATAAGTTTTTAAAATATTTAACACAGAGAGTCACTTGGAGGCTGAGAAGATTTTTTTTGATTAAACATACTTAATGATTAGCACTGCTCCAAAGCTGGGGTGGGAGGAAGCAAGCGCGGTAACTGACTCAGAGCGAAGGTACCAAGTGTTTACAGCTGCGCTGGCAGGAGACAGACACCCTTATAAAGCTGAAGGCTCCCCAGCTGGAGGTGTCCCTGTGTGGCTAACCATGCTGAGCACATTCTTAAATCAAATGTGATACAGGGCCACCTTAATGGATCTATGAAAGTAACTCCTCAGGATGGCAAGTAACAGTTCTATGCATAGACTCTTCAGATCTACCCAAAATTGGGACCTGAAGTTCAAATTTGTGTACTAGATCCTGGTTGGCTTTGAGAGAAGGAAAATGTGGGACAAACACAAACCGCAGAATTTGGAAAATATCCTGTGCTTTCATGTCGCTATTACTCATCTTGTTTCCACAATTTTATTAGAGAAAAAGAGATCTTTCCCTTGTTACATGAAAACACTTAATTTTTTACCAGAGATGGTAAAGAACTGTCCAGAATATCCCTACTAGCTTAAAAAAAAATTTTTTTTTTCACTTAAGTTATACATATAAACACTTCTACTCTTTCTTTCTTTCTTTAAAAAAAAAAATCTTTCTTGCTATCTTTCTGTATATACCTCTCCATATATGTGTCTCTGCCAGATTTGGGTGTGACAACTATGGTCACTAAGAAATAAAGTGTAACTGTTCATATCACTATTCACTGGATAAATAATAATACAGCTAATCACACGCTTTGCAGAGACCAAGGGCTACAAACAAATTTTTATTTTAGTGTATTTTTCTACCTTGGAAAATGGGTTTGCATCACCCACTTAGGGTACGTGTCTGGAACAAAAAATAAATAAAAATCTCTTTCATGTTAAAAATTACACATCTTGGGATAGATGATTTCATTTAACTTCCAAAACAAACCCCTAAGGAAAAAAGTTGTACCCACATTTAGCAGGTCAGGAAATAGACTAAAAATAGTTAAGTAATTTGTCCAAACAGTAGAGCTGGAACACAAGCAAACTCTGTTTTACTTGACTTGATGTGCTTTCTGAACATCCTCCAACCTATCGAGGCTCAGGGTTACAGACCAATGTTTGTCCTCCCCATCAGCCCCTCAACCCTGCCAAATCCAGATGCTGAAGCCCTAACCTCTATTGTGATACTATTTGAAGATGGGGCCTTTGGAAAGTGATTAGGGTTAGATGAGGTCATGATGTGGGGCCCTCAAAATGGGACTAGTGCTCTTATAAGAGACAATAGAGAGCTTTAGGAGAAGCGTCCGAATGAAACTTACCTTTGTCTGCATTTTGGCCTTGGACTTTCCAGTTTCTAGAACTGAGAAATAAGTTTCTATTATTTAAGGCACCTAGTCTATGGTATTCTGTCCTGTCAGCAGTTTGGGAGCCTGAGGCAGGTGGACTGCTTGAGTTCAGGAGTTGGAGACCAGCCTGAGCAAGAGTGAGAATCCCATCTCTGATAGGTGTTGTAGTGAATGCCTGTAGTCCCAGCTACTAGGGAAGCTGAGGCAAGAGGATTGCTCAAGCCCGAGAATTTGAGGTTACTGTGACCCATGACACCACAGCAATCTACCCAGGGTAACACAGTAAGGCTCTGTCTCGAAAAGAAAAGAAAAGAGGTAAGTATACTCAGCAAACAAAGCTGAACAGTTCCTAGATGGATTAGAAATTTGACTAGAGGGTGGCTCCTGTGGCTCAAGGAGTAGGGTGCCAGCCCCATATGCCAGAGGTGGCGGGTTCAAACCCAGCCCTGGCCAAAAACTGCAATAAATAAATAAATAAATAAAATCTCTTTAAAAAAAAAAGGAAAGAAATTTGACTAGAGATGAAGAGTTTGATGTTGGCATGTGAGAGTGTCAGTCTATGGAGCAGAGGTCCTCAAGTAGGAGTGATTTTGCCCTGGGAGACATTGGAAATGCCTGCAGACATTCTGACTGTCACACCTTAGTGGGGGCTGTCATGATGGGGTAGGGATGCTGCTACACCTCCCACAATGCAAAGAATACCTGAGCAGAGAGAGAGGACGGAAGATGGTAATTCAGGCCATCAGGAAGGACAATATATCTCACCAACTTTCTGATCTGGCATCATGTCAAAAACCACGACTTATCTGTACATGATGGAATGGATTCATACATGACCTCTGGGGCTTTCTGCCTGGATTCCCACCTCACCTATATCTTAACTAGATGCATGTGCTAGCCATCACTCATTTAACACTCCTGGCCTCAGGTTCCACATCTGTAAACTGAGAAGAAAATGAGCACTTCTCTGATAAGCTTATTGTAAGATTAGATAAGGCACCCAAAGATTACTATCACTGAGTAATTACTATTACTGGCTTCTGTGCATTAGGGAACACCATGTGCGCAGCCCAGGGAAGGTGGGGAAGTGGCGGCAATCAATGCCTGAGTTATCTGAGTGCAGAGCTATGCACAGGCGTGTGTCATCCCACAGCCACAACAAAGAGAAATGGAGTGTGCCCTGGAGGCCCAATGATTTGCTCACAGCCATTTAATCAGAGGACTGTACAAATTACCCAGCATTTGTCTTCTGCCTTGTTCCAAAGCACGTTGCCTTGGCTACTGCTTTTCTTGCTGTTTATTTACACTGTTTCCATTTAGACCAAAATCTCAGTAAAGTCGCTCTAGGGACATTTTTATCTTTTTCCTTCCCAAGAAGTTGCATATATAAGTGAACCTTGAGAACTGAAGCCAGTCAGTGAATCACATGGTCGCCCATAAACGTGAGACCAAAGCGGGCCTGTGGCCAGCACCCTGAAGTCTTCAATGGATTTTATGAGAAACTGAAGGCAACACTCTCAGACGTGACATTCCCAGTTCTCCTGATCCCAATTCCCATCAGAGAGAGTGGATGCAGGAAGGGTGGCTACTGTTCCTAAAGAATGCCAGGGCTCAGAAAAAGGAAAGAAGGCTCAGAAGTTGAGGAGAAAAAGAGAATGCATTTTCAGTTTGCAACAACCCAGGATTTATTATTCTCTAGTAAGGATTTCCTTTTTCTCACTTCATCCAAAATTCCTTGTGGAGTTCTGAGATATTCCAAACCAGACTCACCTCCGTTAGTGCTTTGCTTAAATGTCCCCTTTTTAATGAAGACTATAAAGCTGCAAGCCATAACCCCCAACAAATCCTTGGCCCAGCTGATATCCCTTAACCGCTGCTGTTTTTCTCCCCAAAATACTTTTCACCTTCTAACATATACAATTATTTATAATGTTTCTGGGCATGTCTGTCTCTTGGCTAGAACTTCAGCTCCACAGCCAGTGGCAAGAATTTTATTTTGTTCACCGATACATTCCAAGTGCAGTGTCTGGCACATAGAAAGCACTTGATAGTATGTTGAATCCATCACTGACTTAATGTGATATCAACTCTTCACCCATAAAACCTACACTTAAAAATTAACAGTACTCCCAGTACTCCTACAATTGCTGGCCACTGGCCTACAACCGTGTGAGACTTAAGTGTCACCCATCACCTGGGAGAACAGCTACTCTCAGCAGCAACTGCATTTAAAATGAGGAAATTCACACAGGATATCCCCGCCAACTTTCCACCTAGAAGCTACAGCTCCTCCATTAAGGAATGATAAATGTCATTGTCATAATCAGAAATTTTCTGTGGTTTTCAATGTGCCAACTTTTATATCGAAAGCCAAAGCATTAATAAAGCAATTGAAGGAGTAGGATTATAAGTCTATGAAAGTCAGTGGCAAGGTTTCACATATGTCACTTTGCAATAATAAGGGACTGCAGAGAAAGAGTGCTGCGGCCTGGGCTGAACAGGACTACTTGTATTTTTTAAATAGAAGATAATGAAGACAGGACCAAAAGCAAATAAATGAGAAAAGTGAAGCAAACTATTCAATTAATCATTTCACCTACTGACACTTTAATGTATTATTGTTACAATTACTCCGAAAAGTCCTGGAAGATTCTTCACACCTTCCCACCCTACCCCGACCATTTCTCAAGGTAGAAAAGCTGCAGCCCTTCAGACTGACTTTTATGTTTGAGAGCACTATCCTACTGTTTCAGGTGATGCTAAGGTTTTTTTTGTAGACAGAGTGTCACTATGTCCCCCTCAGTAGAGTGCAGTAGCCACACAGCTCACAGCAACCTCAAACTTTTGGTCTTAAGAGATTCTCATGCCTCAGCTTCCCAAGTGACTGGGACTACAGGCACCCACCACAACGCCCAGCTATTTTTTGTTTGTGGTTGTCATTGTTGTTTGGCAGGCCCGGGCTGGATTCAAACCTACCAGCTCCGGTGTATGTGGCTGCCGCCCTAACTGCCGAGCTATAGGCACCGAGCCAGATGCTAAGGGTTTTTAAATATCAGCTTTACCTGATGACCGTGAATTCATGTGTTTAGCCTTAATGTGTGGATTCTAACTTTAAATGTATCTGAGGGGTTTGCTGTTCCCATATTGAGGGGTGCTAACTCACTCAGAGGCTGCGGGGGCCTGCCTGCCTGGAGCCCCCTGTGTGGGGCTCTTGTCTTATCTCAGAACTGTTAATATTCTCATCCATCACCGGAATCAATACAGCACAGTCCTGCTCCCCAAGAAGGAGCCATGGATGAGGACAGCCACACAGACTAAGTTAATTTAAAAGTAATAGAGCGAGATTGCTCCCATTACATTTATCGAACTGGCACCTCCAGAGGACGGTTGCCGAGGTGGCCAAGTCTACCGCAGACAGTCACATGGAAAAACCATCAAAGCCATGGCTTTGATTTTATTTATTTCATAATCATTCATCATTTTCTCCTGCTAGCATGACACTGAAAAACTTCCTTTGGGGAGGAAGGATGTTGACTTACTCCTGTTTTAATGACTCTCAATCAACTGACTAAGTCCTCATCAGAACAGAGAAGTGGGTACCAACCACTAAGGATTTTAGTGGACATCTACCATGAGGTTATGTGTACCTGACAAACCAGGAAGACCACAAAAGAGAAGACTTTGAAAGACACTCTATCAACAGTCACATGGGCTATGAGAAATGCCTTTCAAAAAACATCCCACAATCGTCCCTCAGACAGGGTCTGAACGGCATTGGCACTGCTCACTGCACTCGCTAGCTGGGGGACCCAGGGCAGCTTACTCTCTTTGTGCTCCAGTTTCCTCATATAATGTGCATGAAGATAATAATGACCCATAGGCTCCCGGTGAGAAATGAAATTCAATTGACTTTTGAACAACCTGGGCTTGAATGCAAGAGTCCAGTTAAGCAGATATTATTCAACCAAAGGAAGCTAAAAAATATATAGCATTCATAGGATACTGAAATTGTGTATAAACATGGCCAAGGGTGGTGCCTGTGGCTCAAAGGGGTA
Organism: Nycticebus coucang; assembly: GCF_027406575.1. Lineage (NCBI taxonomy): Eukaryota > Metazoa > Chordata > Mammalia > Primates > Lorisidae > Nycticebus > Nycticebus coucang. Next base: position 37,337,079 of record NC_069787.1, read on the forward strand.
GGGCACCGGCCCCATATGCCAGAGGTGGCGGGTTCAATCCCAGCCCTGGCCAAAAACTGCAAAAAAAAAAAAGAAAAAAAATTATAAACATGGCCAAGTTTAGTAAATGTGGGTTTTCCAGAGCCAACCGCAGGACTTGAGTATTCTGAGCAATTTAGTACTCGAGGGTCCTGTAACCAATTCCCCTTGCACACTGAGGGACAATGGTAATCCATATGCTTAACACATAGCACTCATAAACCATGATCTTGTATTAGCCTTTTCTCTACAAGAATCATCAGTCAGCAAGAGGGTTTCTGGAAACCTCCAAACAGTAGTCAAGGCCAGGCATGATGTCTCACATCTACAATCCTGGATTCTGGATAAGTGGGAGGCCAGGAGTTAAAAATGAGCAACACAGGGAAAGCCCATCTCCATAAAAAGATGAAAGAAAAGAAGGAAGGAAGGAAGGAAGGGAGGGAGGGAGGGAGGAAGGGAGGAGGGGGGAGAGAGACAAATAAACTAGCAGGGTGTGGTGGTGTGAGCCTGTCACCCCCACAGGGAGGCTGAGGCAGGATGATCGCTTGAGCCCAGGAGTTTGAGGTTCCAGCAAGCCAGAATTGTGCCACTGCACTCCAGCCTGAGTGACAGAGCAAGACCCTATCTCTTAAAAAGAAACAAATAAATAAACAAACAGACATACAAACATCAGTAGTCAAGGTGGTTATTACTGAACTCTTTCCCTCCCTAAATTTTTTAAATAGAGTCTTGCTATGCTGCCCATGCTACATTCAAACTTCTGGGCTCCAGTGATGATACCCCAGCTTCCCGAGTAGCTGTACCTGGTTCCCTTTCTAATTTGCAACCACTCCAAAAAGTATAGAGGACAATGAGAGTAGACAAAAGGAAGTCAGACCTCAGCAAGGAAGTGAGAACAAGCTTCCTCCAAAGGTGACACTTGAACTGGAACTTTAGATAAAAAGAAGTCTGCTCAACGGTAGGTCAAGCCAGGAGAGTAGGTTCAAAGGTCCTGGGGTGGAAAGAGGCCAAGGCCTTTTGAAGAAAGGGGGTCACTGAAGCTGGGTCAGAGAGAACCAGGGAAAGACCATTTCCAAATGCAACTTGGGGTGGGAGGCAGGAGCCGGTCACACACATGCAATGCTTTTACAGGGCATCTGTGCTGGCATGTCACAAGCAAATTGAACATTCAATGTGAGATTAAAACAAGATGAACTCATCGTGTTTCTATCTTAGAACGAGGTCGGTCATTCAGCCATCTCAATATTATCTTGCAGGAGCAAATTTATAGATAAACCTGTGCAAATCCTGCCATCTGATTCCCCTTAGCATTAATAGTTCTGCCTGACAAAACCATCTGCACTGGCCTCACACTTCACTCTTTAACTCTCTTACACATGAAGAGGCGTCGTGATTTTTCACTGATCTGAAATTAAAATTTCCAGCCATAAAAAAATATATTTAGATCCAAGGCTACATGTCACTCCCGAAATCTTGTCATTTAAATCATGTTAGGCGTTGAATGAGATATAGGTGAAATTTAACTTTCACTGCATTTTAGTCTCGATCATGGCAAATTTATAACCCAGGAGTAAATCCTGCTGTCAAGGAAAATGTCTTCACTAAATCAGATTTGTTGCTTCCCCCCTTCCTTCAATACTTTTGTGAAACTGGAATGCTCTTCACTCAAATCCTAATTTCATCTCTTCCTAGCCACAAAGGCTCTATTGGAGTGGCCACTTCAGCTGCTGGAAACCTCGGGATTTCCTATAATAATATATTTAGCACTCAGGTTTGTTCAGCAAATGGCATCTTAGATATTTTTGTTCAATTCCATATTAATTAAATCTAAATCAGGTGATTGGAGCAAGGTGACCAATAAGCTTTGTCTTAGCAGAATTTCATTTCCGCCCTTATCCTCACATGACTTTAGGGGAGCATCTGGCTCTACTGACCACTCCTGCGTTTCTCAAAGCCCATGTGTCCCTTGACTTCTACGAACACAGGTTTCCTTCGACTTCTCTGGCTATTCCATCTCAGTGTTCTCTGCAGCCTCCTTCCCCTAGATGTCCCCGAAAGGCTGGTGTAACTCACAGCTCAGTGGGATCTACACACACTAAACCCAACTGCCCCTTGTCACTTTCGTCAACCCTGAGGCATCAATTGCCACGTGCAAGCTAATGCCTCTCACACTGTTACTTCTAGTTCTGGCTTGTGAGTGGCGGATCCGTCTACCCAGTGGTTTCTTAGACATGTCCAATTGGATCTACCCACGTATATGTAACAGAATTCATTCTCCTCCTCGTAATGCCTGCCCCTTCCACAGCGCTCAGTGCCTCCACGGGGCACTGTCTTGGACCCTGTTGCACAAACCAAACACCTGACATCATTGTCTCTTTATGGTCCTTGCATATCTAAGACTTGTCAACCTCATTTGCCAAATATCCCTTATATCAATGCACTTCTTTCCTTGGCCCCCGCCTCCAGTCACATCTAGGTCAGTGACCATCCTCGCTAAGCTATATTGCTTTACGAGCCTCCCAAGGTGACTTTAGACTGCAGGACTCTTCAATCCATCTCCCTGTCCGTTCCATGCATATCACGGTCCTAGTCATCGAGGACCATAACCTAATAGATAACTCTGATCATGCTGCGTCCTTCTTCAGAACACTTTTATTCTCATTTCCCTTAGGATAAACTCCAAACTCATTACGGTCACATGTCCTTCTCCCTCTCTAGCCTTCTCTCTCCTGATGCTACTCTGACTTTCACTCTGACCAGCAGCCATCAGGACTTCTGCCTCAAGTGGGTATTTCTTGGCCTGAACTCTAGATCTTGACATGTATAATGTTCCCTGGAACACACCTTTCAACCCAGATTCCCCTTCCCAACTCCTCTACATTCTTTACATTTCAGGGAATATATAACTCCTAACCTTCTAGCTAAGTTACTCATTTCATTTCTCCCAGTGTAGCCTGGGGTCACCCATCGTGCTATAGTTGTAATGAGGGTGTTAGTTCTACCTCACTCATCTTGTATGCGAGCAGGTGTATAGCTAGTGCTAAATAACTATTTGTTAAGTGTTACCAGGCAGTGGGCTTCAGTCGAAGTTCCTGCCATATACCATCAGAGAATCAGAGCCTTCATTCCCAATGAAGTCAGTAACAAATCCTGGTCTTTTCAGTTTTTTGTACAATTCATCCCATAATAGAGACTCATATCCTTAGATTTGTCTGCAACTCAAGGTTCTTTATTGCCTACTATCTGCTGTACAATAACTGTTCATAAATACATCTCATCTCCCAAAATGGATTTTATGATTTATGAACCCTCTACCGCTCTAAGACCCCTGCCTCCTCAATACTCACGTGTTGGTCAACTGATGGATCAATGATGGCATCTCCAGTAAAAGCTCAGTTTCCTTTACTGGTAGTCATGAAACATGGCTCAAGCTGACTAATACCTGCTGAACCACAATTCTACATAAATCCGTAGGCTGAAAGTTTCAATTTACAGAAACGTTGTGCCATCTATTAAAACATATTAATTAGTCTAATGTATATCTTTTTCCTCCTCCCTACCTCTAAATGCTCCTTAAAGCCATATTTTAATTTGACTACTTATACAAGCAACTCGTTTATGAGAAATTTGACAGGTTTTAAGGATACTAGCTGAATATCACTAACAACGGGATTTAAAAAAATCAGCTAAACTTTTTTTTAGAGATTTTAGTGGAAGGAATATGTCAATATGACCTTGGTTCAAAAAATGCAGAAAATACTCTTCCCTTTGGGGGTTATTGCCAAAGCAGCAGCGACCAAAATGAAGTTCAATCCCTTTGTGACTTCTGACTTAACGCAAGAACCACAAAAGGTATTTCAGTGCACATTCACAGGAAGATTATGTCTTCCCTTCTTTCCAAAGAACTGGGACAGAAGTAAAAAGTTCATCCAAGACCATCTGAAAGGAGGATAAATTTCAGGTTGGTGGGGGGGCACTATAAAAGTCAGCAGATTGGCAAAGTAGTCCAGGTTTACAGGAAGAAAGGTGTCACCTCCACTGAGCAGGTGCACTGGGAAAAGGCTAATGGCACGACTGTCCATGTGGGCGTTCCCTCCAGCAACCTGGTTATTACTCGACTTAAACTGGACAAAGAGCACAAAGAGATCCTCGGAGGGAAAGTCAAATCTCGCTGTAGGAAAGGAAAAGGGCAAGGACCAGGGAGAAACAACTGAGAAGATGCAGGAATAGAATCATCTTATAGGCAACTTTCCTTAGAAACTGCTAAAATGAAAAAAACGCAGAAAGTAACTGAAGTTTAAAAACACAGGGAAAAGGTTTCCATCATTTTGAAACTATGTGTATGTGTAGAACACTGATCTACGTAAAGTTAAATCTGCGTTTGGATATACATGATTTTACTAAAAGCCTCGTGCAATTTAAAACTTGAGTAACTCAGGATCCACAAATGATAGAGGCCAAGTGTAAACAATATATTTATTCATCAAACCCATATCCTTTACCAGGACGTAAGCATAATCATGAAAGCAATTTGTGAAGTCATTCAACCAAAGCCAGCAAATGCAAGTTGGAAAATCAGATCGGACAATGTCTGGTGACAGGTGGAAGGTGGACAGGCAGCATGAAACACACCGTGTTATTTCAGGAATGTTACTCCTGCACGGTGGCCATTAATTCACATTTTATCATCGCTTATAATATAAAGTTTAAAGTAAATGCAAGGTCTTATGAAAAAGGCCTGATCTCACCGAATAATAGGAGCAGGTGTCTCAGCGTGTTTTGTGTATTTTCCCTTTTTTCTTTCTCCTCAGTACAGTAAGGATGGGAAATGGCTGGCTGGGGTAACCGAGGTTTGAAGGTCACCCATGAAGGCATCAATTTGCCTTGGGTTTTAATTTATGTGTTTTTAAAATGTGGACAGCATCCAGATGGTAAGTTTTCCAATGGAGATGGATAAATTAATAAATAAATAACCTACATCCCTTCAGAGGACATGCTGCTATTTTGACTTGTTCATAAATAATATCTAGTGTTTTAGCAGTTTTTAAGGGCATGCTAGGAATGTGAATCATAAGAGGACACCCCTGGTCACCTTTGCATAATGAGCCCATCTTTAAAAAACAGACTCCTTTCTCTCTCTTCTGGGAGGCAAATTCAAAGCTTGCGCAAGTGTATTTATTGGTGAGAATGAAGCAAGTAGACTCTAAGTCAGACTTGCGTCAGTCTTTGCTTCTTTTTTTTTTAAGATAGAGTCTCACTCTGTTGCCCAGGCTAAAGTGCCACGGCATCATAGCTCACAGCAACCTCAAATTCTTGGGCTCAAGTAATTCTCTTGCCTCAGCCTCCCTGAGTAGCTGAGACTATAGGCGCCCACCACAACGACTAGCTAGTTTTTCTATTTTTGGTGGAGAAGGGGTCTCACCAGCTCAGGCTGGTCTCAAACTCCTGAGCTCCATCTGTCTAGCAGTCTCAGCCTCCCAGAGTGCTAGGATTATAGGCATGGGCCACCTTGCCTGGCCAGTCTTCTTTTTTTTACATACTACACTGTGTCTAAATACGAGAATTCTTACAAGACCAACATTCTTAAGGTTTGAGGCTAGCCCAGATGCATCTGGCCTTTTAGTCATCAGAATAAAAAGTTCCTAGTGTATGAGAGAATGAACATTTTAGTGAGTCTGCCCAGCTCCCTTTTGTCTGGAAACACTGACACAGAGTATCACAGATGCAGGCCACGTATGTCCTGCACTCCCTGCCTACAGCCCACTGGACCAGGTATGGCCCACGTGACCCAAGATGGGCCAATCAGGTTGTCTTTCCTGGGTCTTTGGCATTAGACTGTCAGTGGGAATCAACTCATTACCTGTAGACTCAAGAAGTATTAAGAACCAGACTGCATAACACCAGAACCTGGCCATAGGAGAAGATAAGAAACCATAAAGACACATAGTGAAGATACAAAAAAAAAAAGACTTCCGTCTACTTTCTAGCCCTTTCTGGCCACATATGTACCCTTGAGTTCCATGAGATACTCCTGTATTTTAAAAATAAACACTCCTTTTACGTTAAACTAAGTCAAGTGGGTTTCTGATCCATGAAGCCCAGCAGTGCTAACAAAGGCACGCTATATGACAACGTTCTACTTCCAAGTTGTGACCTGACTTCTTAGACAACAACATGGTGATGAGGCTGGACTGTGAATGCTGAGGGCTCTGCACATTCAGAAATGCAATCATAAAACCTCAGCACTCTTGCTCATCTGAACGAAATAATTTTCTTCTGACTGAATTAACAATAGGATTTAATGAAACCACGCATTTCATAATGTGTTTGTTTGGTCATGCACTTCAGTTTTGTTTGGAATCAGAATCACTCCACTCTTAGAATATGACAGATTAAACTATTAAAAATGTATAGGCAGTAATCAGTGTATCGTTACCAGAAACACAAGGATAGTTTCTAGTGTAATGTGGATATGACCACAGAAAGACCATTTTGAAAGAACTCTTTATGATTTAAAAAAATGCCCATCTTTCTACAGGATATTAAAAGGGGATCTTTAAAAAAGTGGCTCTCCTTTCTACCGAAGACTCCTTTTCTCCCCTTCAGAACAAAGAACATGCAGATTCTGACTTCCAGTAAACCACTGTCTTATCCTTTCTGTAATTAATGGATGCTTTGATACCAAGGAATCCTGAAGAACATTTTTCAAGCCTTAAATGCAGGCTGGCTGATTCATACATAGCACATCTAAAAAGATCTGGGGAATAAATAATCACGAGTTGCAAACACTTGCCCGGAGCATTTGGGCACCAACCAGATTTCCAACAAGTGATGTGATTTTTTATTATAACAAGGAAAATTACTTACTGAAACACAAAAAAAGTGCCTCTCTTCCTAACCCCCAGCCTTGTCCTGTAGATGAACACACACATTTCCCGCGTGATCATTTAGCAAATCCTTTTTTAAGGTGAAAAAAAAATCACATTGGCTCTGGGGCACATTTTTTGATGCATTTAGAAATCTGTGCTCATGAAGGAGGTTTATTTCTTTGGCAAGGCTTCTGACTAGGTTAAAATCTGATTAAGCTAGCCTACAGGTAAATTTTTGTCAGCTGCCTAGCTTAAAAATATGAGTTGGCACTTGAAAATATTTGGAGAAATTAGATTTAGTATGGTATAGAGGCTCTTTCAGGTAAGCAAGAAATTATTTTTAAGCAGATACTTGCTTTCAGCCAGGATCCTGAACCTCTAAGACTCTGGCTAGTGAACGGGGTATTGGAAGCACTGATTTACTGCATTTTTGTGGGGAGCGTGGCACAGCAGGAAGGATGCTACAGAACTGAGGCTGCCAGTCACTTTCCATGACTGGAATCAGAATAAGGTGAAGGCCGTGGAGGTCATTTTAAGGGAGACAGCTCTGGGGACAGTCAGGGTAGGTGGGACACAACATTCCTTGCCCTCCCAGTGTTCCTCGGAGCTAGATCTGTCCAAAAGATAGGCCTTCCCTGCCCTATTAATCAGTGATTTTAAAAAATCATTTGCAAAAGAAATATTTTAGAACAATATAATAAGCTTCATCGTTAGTGTTCCCTAGTGAACAGCAATGGGGGAGAAAGAGAAACTGTGATAAAAGGGAGGAAAAAAAACAGAAGGGATCCCTTTCCCCAGAGAACACCTGTGCTTTGAATGAGCCTTGCTTTGACTAAGTAGTAGTAACAACAACAACCGCAGATAATAATAATAATTGCTACCATTTATTTAGTTATATGTCAGTCACCTGACCAAGTATTACCAACACAGTATTTGTTCTGTTTTACCCAACCATCTTCTCAGTAGATTTTTATACCTGTGTTTGAGATGAGAAAACTGAGGCTTACAGAGGTTACGTGTCCAGGTCAAGCAGGGAGGAGTGAAGGGGTCCAAATCCCAACTCAGGCACCAGTGTCTGAGTTCACATTTCCTGCTCTGACTCACTCCGTTACTTTTTGTGCCTCTGACACAAGCATAAAGGGCTATGCCAACTTTATTGAGATAGAGAAGATACTTGGAATATAGGAACTCGTCTAGGAAGTGAAAAATGAGAAGTTAAAAAAGTAAGATGAAGTAGTTCATATAAAAAATACTTGAATGTTAAAACATCGCATTTTCAATCTTTAAGGATGAAGTTTCTATAAACCTCTGTAACTAAGAAGAACCAAGGCTAATCAAAGGCCAATGTTTAATACAGTCATCATCAAACCCTTGTATGTGATAAAAGCTGCTGCGGCCTAAGAAATCAATTCCATTATGGCTATTTATGCAGTGACGCTAGTAAATCTATGAGAAATAAACTGGCCTCACTTACACCATTGATTACGCAGGCTTAAGACAGATGGCATTGCACACTTTAATGCATGGGTTGCAAAATCATTTTTCTCTTTAATAACATACCCTTTATTGAAAAAGAAATCATTTAAGCATCACGACAATAAAGCATTGCAATTTCTATTAACCTTTTCAAAAACTTGGGATTAGAAATGTATCAGTAAAATATGGGAAAGAATATAAAAATGTTTTTGCCTTCTAAAAGCCAATACTTGAGGAAGCCAGTAATGAGAGTTTTTCTCTTCTAACTTTGATAAAAATTCGTTAGCACATCACTAAGAACTGTACATAGCCTAACCCAACAGTTTTTTCCAATTAGATTACTTTTTATTGTACCTTTACACTAAAACATTTATAGATATATTAGTCCTGAAGAGCATTGTTCTGAAACTTTATGATTTTTGAGGACAGATAGGTACTAGAGAAAAAAACTATTAGAATGACTGAAGCCACATGAAAAGAATTCAAAGGGAAAATGATTACTCTATAATTTTATAGTGGTCAACAAAAAGCACAATCTTGGAACCCTTTTGAGATTTTAATAACTCAGTCCCCCCTCCTCCCAAAAATAGAATGAAAACTTAGTTGCTATAAGAAAGGAAAAGTCATCATCAAGAGAACAGGAAAAAAAGGGTTTTCAATTGTATTGAATTGGAAAAAACTAAGAAATAATTGTAGATAAAGGAACACAAACATTACATATTCTGAGTTCGTCTTAGTCCTTCTACCAAGGTCACAAAACTAAATTCTCATAAAACAAAAGCAAGATATAAAAGCAAAGTTCCCTATAAAAACATTAACACATCTGCATCTAGCATGCGTGTGTGTGTGTGTGTGTATGCACTCAGACCTATAATTTTCTTTTTTACAATAAGTTCATCTTTTAAGCACAGAGGTGGTAGTGACAGCTGAGACATCACATAATCAAAAATGTTTAGTGCTTCATCCCACTTCCTGTTACAGTGTCTAACTCTGACTTCACTGTCCACATATGAAAACCTTCTGGTCTAATTCCCAGCTTATTCCACAAAGATCTTCCTTTTAACCGGGGTCACAGTCATGACTTTCATACTCCTGGGAGATAACTCTTACACTAATAAAGAATAAGAAATCGCTAAGGTTAGGTCAACAAGACAGAGCAGCAACCTGCTTTTAAAGACAGATTATTACTGGAAATGTCATAAATAATTTCCTATTATCTGATACCAATGAATTGGAAAATCTCAAGTCAAAACTTGCACAACAAATCCCTATTGATGTCCTTAAATCAAGTACCTTGAATTCAAGGGTAAAGCATTTATCAGATCTACTGAGTTTAAATCCATTCATTCATTCATTAATCCTTATCTAAAAGATAACACATTAGGGGTGACAGAAGAAAGACTTGGCACCTGTAACTTTTTACTTTCTTGAAAAACCCACTTGATATAATGGGCAAAAAATGAAAAAATGGCCAAAAAGATTCTATACAGTAACAAATAAACAGGAAAACCCCCCCATGGCTAATGAAACTCAAATCAACTCTGACTTCACTCTTACTTTTCATTCCATCTCTGCTAAAACACCGTGCAGGCTACCCAAGTTTGGTAGAACAGAAAATCAACTCATGTTAATCACAGTAACAGTGCCAAACATTCCTTTGAAGTTGCCTGGCACTAAAAAGCTCATATTCTATACGTTTTTTTCTAAGAAAAACCTCCACAAAGATGAAGTAGTGAACTGTCATTATCACTAATGCCAAAATAATTGTATCATGGAAAAGTAGGAGCGACAAAGAGAAATTCATTCCCTTCTGTCAGCAGGTTGGGTTAACTGAAAGTACTAAAATAAGACAAAAGGACTTACCAAAGGATGAAACTGTGTATGAGAAAAGGGCTGGCAATATATAACATATGCTAACGACCTTGATTTAGCCTTTCCACAATGGGTACATACATCCTGTATCAAAATATCATGTAGTACACTATAAATATATTTTTTTCAGTTAATATTAAAAATTTTTTAAAGAAAACAAGAGTCAACAATCACTAAATCAACACTCTCAAAAAAGCCTTATTTCATTTGTCTTTCCAATAATGATTGAAATTGGGCATTTCTTTGTTTCCTTTCTTTTTTTTTGACTCAGAGTCTCACTTTGTTGCACTCAGAGTGTGGTGAAGTCATAGCTCACAGCAACCTCAAACTCCTGGGTGTGGTGAAGTCATAGCTCATAGCAACCTCAAACTACTGGGCTTAAGCGATCCTCTTGCCTCAGTCTCCCAAGAAGCTGGGGCCACATGTGCCCATCACTACCCCCCGCTACTTTTAGAGAAGGGGTATCACTCTTGCTCAGGGATGGTCTTGAACTCCTGAGCTCAGGCAATCCACCCGCCGTGGCCTCCCAGAGGGTTGAGATTATAGGCCTGAGCCACCATGCCCAGCCTTGAAAAGTGGGCTTTTCTAAACCCCTTTTTGTCTGGAAAAAAAAAAAAATCATGATATGTCCTAAAAGAAGCTTTTCACTGAGGATTCACGAGTTCCCCAACAGCAATGTGGTTAACTGAAGGGCGGTTGCACAGTATCTCATAATCTTATCAGTATACACTTACCCAGGGTTTACTAGTCTCCCACCCAGTATCACAACCAGTACCTTCTCCATTGTTTGCTACAGATCAGGAGAGCTGGTTTTAATCTCTTCATATTCAAGACTTGGCCTTGCCAAAGTTGGCCCTGGAATCTCAGAATAATTAATCTCCTGGGTTTCCATATCAGCAAAAAAGGCAGATTTGAGATACAGCTACAATTCAGGAAGTAAAGCGCTTTTTGGTACCTATAGATGGAAAAGATTTGTTTGTTTGTTTGTTTAAAAGTAAAATAAGGATGATGAGTAGAGAGGAGGAAAGTAATGCATTCTCAAAAATATTACTTGGAAGAGGGCATAGCAATCACAAATATTCCAAACCAGATGGAACATTCAGTGACAACGTTAGATGAAAATTGGTTGGAGAAATCCCGGCAAGAAGGTGTGAAGAGAACTGGAAGACATAGACTCTCTGGCTGAAATTTCTGAACACATACCAGAGAGAGATACATTCTATTGTAATAATAGTGCTAATAAACAGTTGAGGTAAATGTCACAACTGTTTTGATCAATTCCATCTTCAGCTAAGAAAAGGTTTTGATTTCCTGATGTTTTCATTAGTACTGTGAGGGTGAGAAAAACAATTACCTGCTCATTACTATATTTATATCTGAGGTTGATTTGAGGTCATGTTTAAATATAACATGGAAGCGTAATCTACTGACAGGATCATATGCATTATTTTTTCTGTTTTATTAACTACCTCTAACAGGAAGTTCAATCATGACATATGTACCTATAAAGTTAAACTGTAGCATTTTAACTAAATTTAATAAATCAGTGATTTTTAAAAGTAGTGAGTTCATTATATTATTTCAATAAACATGCAATAAGACAGCTGAAGAATTTTAAAATAAGAATTATTCTCCCCAAAATAAAAGGTTCAGATAAACTGTATCACCAAGAATCAATTACCCATTTTATTTAGTAAAATAATAGCTTTTCCTTTCTGTAGAAATAATAGTTTGACAGAATAACTACTTATAGCTTATGTGCTAAATTCCTTTAAAATGCAAGTGCCCCTAGGTTTGTTATGGTAAGCTGTTGCTAGGTGAATTTCAGACCCAAAAGGTATTATCATTCCAGCTCTTAGCAAATCAATTTACTAATCCACCCAAGACTCCATCAATCCTGGAGCCAATCTTTCTACCTATCACTAAAAACCAGGGTTCTGTCCCATTCATAAGAACATTAGACACGTCAAATAAATTGTAAGGTCCTAATCAAATCCCAGTTCCCTGCCAGCTCTGATCTCTACCTCCATCGTTCACACCATAATCTACTTAAATTGAATAAAGCCTGTTGGTTAAGACCTGCCAAACTTTCAACTCTCTCCAGAGCAAAGAGAAGGCCTGTAATTCAGTTGTGTCAAAACAAAATGCCCATCCATACAGGTATTGGTGGTCCAAGTCCCGACACAGGGACTAGATTTCTCTAAAAGATACAGATATTTTATGGCCTAGTTCTTATAAACCTGAGTTGGAAGAGTTCCCCTATATTATGTACTCAATTTTGATATGAGGACAATTAATGACAATTAAGGTTATGGGGGGGGGGAAGCAGAAAGAGGGACGGGGGGGGTGGGGCCTTGGTGTGTGTCACACTTTATGGGGGCAAGACATGATTGCAAGAGGGACTTTACCTAACAATTGCAATCAATGTAACCTGGCTTATTGTACCCTCAATGAATCCCAACAATAAAAAAAAAAAAGATTATTCACCAGTATTTAATTTTAATATGCCTCTTAATAAAAAAAAAAAAAGAAAGAGCAGTGGATTCATTCTTTTATAAAAAAAAATTTAAATAGGTCATTTACAATGTACTTGGTACTATACTCAGGACTCAGGTTACAGAAATTAATGAGACATTAATGAGTGGTCCCTGCCCACAGAAGGCTGGTAGAATAGTCACTTACAGCAGCCTTCACTGAGTTTTCAGACCTCTAGAAAATTCATGAGACTGGTAATGAGGTTATGAATAAAATTTTATGTAAGTTATATAAATATATATGTACTCTGTCCATTAGAAAGTAAAAGACAGGGCGGCGCCTGTGGCTCAAAGGAGTAGGGTGCCGTTCCCATATACTGGAGGTGGCAGGTTCAAATCCGACCCTGGCCAAAAACTGCCAAAAAGACAGATTTGTCCTACAGAAAAAGAGTATGTTTCTTTCTCTCCAGATGCTATACATTTTAGGGAGCACGGAAGAAGGAATCAAAAAACAATACTAAAGTCTGAATGAATGATAGATGCAAGAAGAAAAGAGATAAGAGACCTAAATTTTACATATAGTTTCAAGAAATTTATGAGTTTTAGAATACGTGTTAGGAGCCCTTATATTGCATCCTGGTGAGGGAAAGTAATTATTATGATAGACAGTTTCAGAATCTACATATAAAGCTACATCATGTAATACCAAACTAATTAACTTTTACTATAGCATCCTGCACATTCTCAGTTCATTTAAGGTAAAGGTAGATACAGTGAGCTGTTAACACAAAAAACTCAATTTGAAATTTAATATCCTGGATATGAAACCCTGACAGGTCACCAATTCTAGCCCATAGGTAAGAAGCGAAGGCTTTCTTTATTCTAACATAAAGGATGTTTTTTATTTACAGAAGGTGCCAAGAAAATATATGCACGTTTTAAGAACGGAAAAAAACTGCATTAAAATTGTAATGTTTAAGTCATACTTTACTTTTGCAATTATAAGAGGTGCTCAAATGTGACTTGTATTTATCTTTTGTTATTGGTATAACTGAATATAATTTTAACATAATTTTTTCTTTTCTTAAAATGTGTATACATTTTTTTGATACCTCCTGTACAGCACATAAACTCTCTCTCTTTCCTGGTTTTTTCAAGTCAAGATTTCTAGCTTCTTTTGAAAAAGTCAGATATCTTGACTAACGGTGGCTAATATTTCCAAATGTCAACAGATCAACTAGCATTTCGGATAACTCCTACCATTCACCTTCGCATCATATACCTGGCCCCTAGAGAACCTGGGTTTATCCCAGATATAGGATCTTTGCAGCTGTGATGTGTATAACAGGGACCAATGGAACAAGTCAGAATGCCCAATGCCACATGCAAAACCAAACCAAACCATGATGCTTCCATACCATGGAAAAAAACATTCATCAATCACATACTGTCTGATGCTAAAGTGGGTACTTAATGAAAATTGCAATTTTAATGTCCACAAAAACTCTCCTCGTGTAGATATTAATATTAAATGTCATTTTACAGATGAGAAAACAGGTTAAACAGATAACCACAGTCACACACTTGACAAGTGGCAATGATGAGATCTGAACCCCAGCAACCTGGCTCCAAGGCCTTAGCTATGCCGCAGTTAAAACACAGAGATGAGCCCCTGGTAAGCACCTGGTGTTGGCCGCTGGTCTGCCCCTGAGCTGTAAATGCAAACATCTACATAATAACAAGGAAAGACTTCCATCACGGTGTAGGTGGAAATGAATTTATAAAGCCCTATATAGCAGATTTGCATTTCTAAGGATTGTTATGTGTTTACAAGAAAAATACTTTAACTCATACACTGTTTAAGTTATCTTGTCATGAACATGTATAATTTTGATAATCAAAAGACCATAAATGATTTGCATTTTGAGAAAAAACTATTTTTATGCTTTTATACACTGCCTCTGTACTGCTTCCTGCTTAGAAAAATAAGGTCTCATTAACTAAGACTCATTGTTCTGTTATGTTTTTCTTGATTTTAAAGTAAAATGTGTTCATTGTGAAAAATCCATACAATGCCGCAAGGTACAAGAAAATTAGATTTCATTTCTGAAAGACTCAGGAATACTGCAAAATAAAATACAATATGCAGTGTGATAAAGCGGGGTATGAACACATTCACTCTGATACTGACGAAACTTCTATCTCTGTCCAACCCCTGCCAAATACTGCAAGGAAATGGGTCAAAATAACAAATTACTCCATGATCAATAAAAAATGGCACCTAAATTCAGCCTACCCGGCTCTTTCAATGATTACTATCAAGATGATGTTAGACTCTACGGGGACTTCTATCAAGATGACCACTTTTACTTCATTTTTTTTAAAATCTGAAAAATAGAGACACTTGTTATTAACTGCTTTTTTTACAGAAAAATGTTCAAAAATGTCACAAATATAGGACACAAGCACCGTGGAGTACTCCATACGCTTCTGAAAAGTTATAACTACCATTATCATACCAAAAGTTGTTTCAAAAATTCTTATAAAACAGCAAATAAAAATTGTACGTATTTTTAGTGTACCACATACAATGTGATATTTTGTGATATATGCATGAATACACTGGGAATGGTTAAACAAGCTAATTAACGTATCTCACATACTTTTCTGCATTTCTGCAGTGGAAATTTTTAAAATCTACTCTCTTCACAATTCTCGAGTATATGATACATTGTTATTAACTATTATCATGTTGTACAATACATCTCCTGAACTTATTCCCCCTCCCACTAGCTGTCTTTCACAGAAGTATTGGCGAATATCTTTTACTTCTCGACACCTGATCAGGAGGTCCCCAGAGCAATTTAGGGAACTTGAATTTGAAAAATCTTCCCTGAATTATATAAAAGAGACAGCCCAGATTAGCACTTGTTGTCAGCCTGGCTACTGTACCCCAAGCTGGAACCATTTCCTTTACTAATATCTGCTTCTATGTGTTCTCGGTCCAAAGACTAAGCCGATTCCTTCTTCTAAGAGAATCCCTTCAGAAACATCAGGACCCATGATCCTGCTCTACCTGCACATCACTGTCCCTTCCAATCATTTCCTCTAGAATGCGGGCGGGCTCACTTCCTACCAGAGATAAAACCAGAGCCTTCTACCTCTAATGGATCCTCTCCTCGCCCTGACTCAGACCATACCTGGGCCCTCCTCCTTCCCTAGGAAGTGACTCAGCCGGGCCCACCTACATTTTATCCTACCGGTGTTGACCTTTTGTGCATCTTATTCCAAGGGAAGACTTGCAGCCACTGGAGCATTATCAGATGAGTTCCATTAATGTCCTCAACACAGCTAGAAATTGTACCTTGCTCTTTCCTTAGATTGCCATTTGAAGAGGCAGCAATACCTGCACTCAAATTGAATGATAGAATTTGGGGCATTTATGAGATTGAGTTGGCGACTGAAAATTATTCCGAGACTGGCCTAATGAAGAAGAGTGAGGTGTCACTCCTCAGTCTATGAGTCTGTAATTCCTCTATTATTTGAGTCTCTTTCCTGTTTATATTGTGAGATTCTAGTAAACTTT
Organism: Nycticebus coucang; assembly: GCF_027406575.1. Classification (NCBI taxonomy): domain Eukaryota; kingdom Metazoa; phylum Chordata; class Mammalia; order Primates; family Lorisidae; genus Nycticebus; species Nycticebus coucang. The sequence goes on from NC_069787.1 coordinate 37,353,374, forward strand.
GGAAAGAAAAACGTGAGAATTTGAACACAACCGAGAGGCATTTTATTTGAACGTTCAAAAACAGACTGTCGTTTTGAGTGTTTTTGTGCTTTTTACCAGTAATTAAAAAAATGAACAAAAATGACTCAAATTTCATATTAGAAAATTTTTAATAATGCCTATTTGACTTTGATGTAAAATACTGGTTAAAATCCACTCTGCTCGTCTCTTAGATTCCATAAGGGGCTTGTTTGCCTTGTTCACTACGCAATCCCCAAACATAATGCCTGGCTATCAACACACACAGAATACTGGTCTGGGATGAGGTGGGCTGGGACCAAGGAGAGGCATCTGGCACCTTTGTGACCTTTTCTGTGTAGGCACTGGAGAAGTTCCTATTGAACTATCCTGCAGAGAAATGCAGCACACAATTCTCATGGCTTCTGCCTTAGCTCATGAATAAAACTGGTAATCTCAATCTAAAATTCCCAAAGGCACGCCTCTTAACGCTGCTACAGTAATTGCTCATGTACATATTAACAGCTCTCAAAAAACGTGGACCTCATTGACTAATTGGAACAATCTGTCTTGGTATGCAGATGTAATGGCTGTTAATATCAGAGCTCCACTCTGGAAGAACAGACCTTAAAAGATCACTTTCTGAGCTGCACAATTAACCCTCAGCCTCACAGCATGAGGCAAGAGGAAGAATGTGTTTATTTGGGAATGATTAATTTATTTGGGTCTTTCACAACTTTAATACAAGAGGTAGTTTGGGGAGAAGATTTGCTTTGTTATTTTTACTTTTTATTCTTCCCTCATTTACTGGTCAGAATTTGCTTTTTTTAATGCCCTTTTTATGAATGAATTAAAGTTTTCATTCTCAAGAATTAGAATTCCGTATCTTTTCAGCCAGTAGGCCTACAAGATGAGGGTTTCTCAGTAAAAATATTGCCGCTTATCCTGTTACAGGTCTGCAATCATTAGCAGCTGAGATTCAGTGGCAGACAGGGTGACAGACCCCTCTCCTCCAAAAGCTTACACGTAGTGTACGACGGTGAGGGAAGGGGAGTTAATCAACAAGTAAACAAATCAATCAATCAATAATTTCAAAAGTGATGGATGTTATGAAGCAAATAAAATTCAGCAGTCTCAAAGAAAGTAACTGAGATGGGAGGGGAGAGAGCAAGCAGTGGTATAATGAGTAGGCTTAGGAAATAAATGAACCATAAGGAGGGACAATCAGGGAAAGAGCATTCTGGAATGGAAACACAGTGAGAACAAGGTGGAGAGAAGTTTGCAGGAGGTTGGGAGTGGATGAGGGAAAGCAGGAGTCAGATTTGAATAGGGCCTTGTAGGCCACGGTAAGAACTTCAGATTTATTCAACACGTGACTGGAAACCGCTGAGAGATTTTAAGCAAAGGAAAGGTGTATTTTAACCGAAGTGTTTAAAAGGAAGCCTTGCTACTGGATAAAAGAGTGGATTATGGGGGCAAGAAAGACTTTGAAAGAAGCAATGACTATTAGCTAGAAGTGATGGCACATGCCCATAGTCCCAGAAACTCAGGAGGCTGAGGTGGGACAATCCCTTGAGCCCAGTAGTTCCAGGTCAGCCTGGGAAAAGAGCAAGATCTCATTAGTAAGAAACATTACTTTAAAAATATTTTTAAAATGCTAAAAATATATAAGACAGTTAAGTGTGACTGAGACTGTTCCAAGGGTTCCCTATCTCACCAGCAGTAAAAGCCAGAGAGCTTCCCCCAGTCCATGGAGGCCTCACATCATCAGGACTTGACTAGATGGCAACTGCACCCTCTCTCTCTCTCTGCCCCAGCAGCGCTGGCCTCCTGGATGTTTATCAGATGGGTCTGGCAAACTCCGGCCTCAGGGCCTCAGTACCTGCCCAAGTTAAAGTCCCTTGTGGGACATTCTGTATCCCCTACAAAGAAGGATAATATTAATCAACTGAACGAACAAACACTGCTGATCATGGAGAGCTGTCTCTGGAGAAGACTGGGAGGAATGAGCACAAACATTCCACGCACTGTACGGCATGGACAAGAGCTCTCCACCGGACTATTTGGGACAGCATTTCCCTCTCTATGTTCTCACCACTCAGTCCCACAGAATATGCAAATAAGAAGAGTTCCATAGTAAACTGAGTTTGGGAGATTCCCAATTAATGAAAATCTAGGCTTCTCTACTAGAATACTTCTTAAGAGTTTGGGTATGTTTGCTCATCATCAAGCTGTACGAGGAAGACATATTATGCAACATTTCCTAAATCACTTTGTACGTGCAGCATTTAGACTGACTAGTGATCCACAAAGTATACTGGGGCGGATTTTTCTAAGGGTGCTGCCTGCATGTGGTTGTGATAACTTAACTCCCACTTACCCTCTAGTAAAGGAAGAGGCAGAACAGCAGAGACAGAGGCAAATTCAAAGACAGAAGCCATCGCTGAGAATCAGAAGAGGAACCATGGGGTGAGGTTTCCTTCACTCACATCTTCCTTGATCAGATGGGGTACACTGAGGCAACAACTCAGAAATTCCCTGAAATACTGAACTTTACCAATCAGTTCAGAGAAGGTTTTAACAGGGAGATTCAAAAGTTGAAGCTGTATAACAGTATTGTAATAGGAGGGATTTAGAAGTTATTTTATGGTTAACCTAAATATCTTCCATGTATTAACCTGAGTTTAAAAGTATACTGTCTTTTAAGACATCTGCAAACACTCAAGAGATGAAATTTATATTTTTAAATAAAATAGGATTTTGGTGAATTTGCCCAGCTGGTCTCTGTATATCAGAGTAAATGCATCTAGAGACGTATCTATGCTCAATGCAGCACCAGACCAAACAATCTGAGCAGAGAAGCTTTAGAAATTTCCTTCCCATTCCATTAAAAATAGGTGCAGTGAAATTCTATGCCAGGGATTTCAGCAAGGGAAAGAGGAAATAGACTTTCTTTCAAACTTGACTTCTTTCTTTTCTGTATAAATCTTTTTGACTGTCCCTTCTGAGTGACACTGCCACTAAATAACTTGCTAAAGGCTTTAGATTTAAGATGGCTTGAAACCTTTCCACTCAAATTTTGACAGGACAAGAAAAAAAGACAGTAGGTATAGTATGGCGCCCTAGGCCCATAAATCCTCTTGACCTGGACTCACGATACGTCTGATCTGGTGGCCTGCAGTCTCTACCTTTGGTGCACAAAGGTCTCCCAGCCAGCTTTATTTGAGTTCCTGAGCTTGGAAGTGGATTCTGAGAAGAACAGTGTTCAAAGCTCCGGGAACAAATGTAAAAAAGAAAAAAAGGGGGTGGGACTGTGGAGGACTTAAAGCTTATAAAGAAAAAAACCTGTACTGCATCTAGAGGAAGGCTTTTCAACAATAAAACCACCAATACCAAACTGAACTAATATATATAAACACATTTTATTGTGTGTACTTAACATGATATTGTGAGATACAAGTAGATTGTGAAAGGGTCACTAGAGTAAAACGTGCTAGCATGTGTATCAGCTCACATAGCTACCCATTCTTCCTCATCTGTAATCTATTCTTTTAGTAAAAATCCTGACTATAATACACTTATTAACTATAGCCCTCATTTGTACATTAATTATTTTTGTTTGTTTTTGAGACAGAGTCTCACTTGGTCGCTTGGGTAGAGCGCTATGGTGTCACAGCTCACAGCAACCTCAAGACGCTTGGGCTCAAGCAATCCTCTTGCCTCAGCCTCCCAAGTAGCTGGGAACAAGTGCCCATGACAATGCCTGGCTAGTTTTCTATTTTTAGTAGAGATGGGGTCTTGCTCTCGCTCGGACTGGTCTTGAACTCATAGGCTCATGCAATCCACCTGCCTTGCCCTCCCAGAGTGCTGGGATTACAGAAATGAGCCACTGTCCCCCGCTTTACATTAATTCTTTTGACTTATTAGTCTCACATAGCTGCTACTTTGTATTTTGGGGGTGGGGGGGTAAAGACAGAGTCTTACTCTATTGCCCTTCGTATAACTCCTGGGCTTAGGTGATTCTCTTGCCTCAGCCTGAGTAGCTGGGACTACAGGCGCCTGCCACAATGCCCGGGTATTTTTTTGTTGCAGTTCGGCTGGAGCCGTGTTTGAACCTGCCACCTTCGGTATATGGGGCTGGCGCCCTAATCACGGAGCCACAGGTGCCGCCCTACTTTGTATCTTTTAACCCTATTTTTGTTGGAAGACAAGTCATCAAATTATCAGAATATTAGCATAAAAATTCCTCCTAAAGAATTTCTGGGCTGGCATGGTGGCTCACACCTGTAATCTAGCACTCTGAGAGGCTCAGGTGGGAGGATCGCCTGAGCTCAGGAGTTTGAGATCAGCCTGAGCAAGCGGGAAACACCGTCTCTAAAAACAGCTGGGTGTTGTGGCAGGTGCCTATAGTCCCAGCTTCTCAGGAGGTTAAGGCAAAGATCTGAGTGCCCAAGAATTTGAGGTTGCTGTGAGCTATGTTGCACTGCATTCTACCTAGGGCAAAAGAGTAAGACTCTGTCCCCTCCCTCCCAAAAAAGAATTTCTGTTAGTTTTCTGGATTTTTCACTATCTGAATTTCATTTATTATGGTCTAGAATCCATAAGCCTGCAGGCTTCAATGCAGGAGCCGCACCTGTACGATGTGGCCATTGGGACACGTCACGTATGAATGTGGCCAGCCTGAATAAAGATACACAGTAAGTGTAAAAATACAAACTGAATTTTAAACACTTAGCAAGAAACCAGAACGTACTATGTCTCAGCTATAACTTTTGATTTTTGCTCGGTGCCTTTGGCTCAAGTGGCTAAGATGCCAGCCACATACACCTGAACTGGCGGGTTCGAATCCAGCCCTGACCTGCCAGACAACAATGATGGCTGCAACCAAAAAGCAGCCAGGCATTGTGGCAGTCGCCTGTAGTCCCAGCTAGTTGGGTGGCAGAGGCAGGAGAATTGCTTGAGCCTAGGAGCTGGAGGTGCTGTGAGCTGTGATGCCATGGCACTCTACCCAGGGTGACAGCTTGAGGCTCTGTCTCAAAAAAAAAAAAAGAAAGAAAAAAAACTTTTGATGTTGATTTTCATGTTGAAATAATATTTTAAATATTAGAGTAAATAACAAATTATTGAAATGAATTAAATTTTGATTATTTCTGTAACAATAATTATATATACTATACATTGTATTATTGTATAATAGAAATTCTTTTTTTTTGGAGACAGAGTCTCAAGCTGTCACCCTTGGTAGAGTGCCATGGCATCACAGCACACAACAACCTCCAACTCCTGGGTTTAGGCGATTCTTTTGCCTCAGCCTCCCGAGTAGCTGGGACTACAGGAGCCCACCACAATGCCTGGCCATGTTTTGTTGCAGTTGTCATTGTTGTCCTAGCTGGCCTTCAAACCTGCAAGCACTGGTCTATGTGGCCAGCACCCTACTCACTGCGATATGGGCACTGCCCATAGTATAAATTATTAAACAAAATGAAATAAAAATTTAAAATAGAAAATTACCTGTTTCTTTTTGCCTCTTTTAATGAGGCTTCTCAAAATTTTAAATTGCAATGTCTGACTCACATAATATTTTCTATCAGACGATGTTGCTCTAAGTGCTTAAAATTATGCTGAAGTGGTCAATCCAGATAAAAAGTGTAGTATTTTCCACTGATGGAAGGCAAAGAGTTGACAACATTTTCTGTATCTTTCATATCTTTCTGTATATTTCACTAAAGGGTCACCAATCTTCGAACACTTGAAGCCCTTTGATTTTCTTTTTTCCTATTACACAGGTTGAATATCCCTAATCCAAAAATACAAGATCTGAAATGTTCCAAAATCTGAAATTTTTTGAATGCTACCCTGATACTTACAAGTAGAAAATTCCACGCATAACCTCATGTGACAGGTCACACGGTAAAAAACACTGTCACAACTTTGTTTCATGCATAAAATTATTAAAAATATTTTCTAAAATTACCTTCAGGTGATGGGGTGTAAGGTATATGAGGCCCATCTCGAAAGTATCCAGCAATGGTTTTTTTTTTTTTTTTTTTTTTGGTTTTTGGCCGGGGCTGGGTTTGAACCCGCCACCTCCGGCATATGGAACCGGCACCCTACTCCTTGAGCCACAGGCGCTGCCCAATCCAGCAATGTTAAATGAAAAATAGAGACATACCTGCTGGATACTTCCCAGACAGCTATGGTATAGGAAGCACAAATGTATTTTGTGTTTAGACTTGGGTCCCATTCCCAAGATATCTCATTATGTATAAGTTAAATATTCCAAAAACTGAAAAAAATCCAAAATTCAAAACACTTCTGGTCTGCAGCATTTCAAATAAAGAATACTCAACCTGTACAGTAAGCACCAGTTAAAACTTTAACAGATTTATTTCTACTACACTGGTGGTTCTAAAAACAACCTATAGCAATAACAAGAAAAACAACAAAATTGACTTACCAAGTGAAAAATCACGGTTAAAATTTTGGAGACCTAAGAGCTTAGATTCTAAAGGACCAATATGAGCCCAGCTACTAACCATCACAGAAGCTCAGTCACTCCAGCATTAAGATGGGTATGGTAAGAACACTTTTCTTACCATAAGGCTGATGTGAAAATGAAATGGTGCACCTAGAAAGCCCTGGACATAGCAGCACTTATTAAATGGTGTCTACGATGCCATCATTATTACCACTACCACCACCAGAACCACTCCCAACCAACACTCCTACCCTGAGTCTTCTCTTCAGTTGCCTGAGAGCCCCTAGAGTCACCAAGTTTCCTACAAAGAGAACATCTCCAATTTAACCAGGTTTATGTTTTCTTTTCTGAAGTGTCTTCTTGACTGTAATTCTCAGCTATCAGCACACCACATGTTGGTGATACTCCATCAAACGGCCCTAAGTCAAGTTCACATCTATGGATGTGAATGTCTAAATTCACGCACATCTAAGGATGTGATGAGGACTGAGAGAGATCGTGAAGCTTTACCATGACAGGCACCAGGGCTGTTTGATCTTTTGAAACCTGCTCCCTGGCTTTGTAAAGCCAGGCGTTAACTTCTCCACTGAGCCTTCACTAAGTACCAGGGCCTCCTCAATGTTTCTCTTAATTAACACAGGACATACACATGAAAGATCAGCCAGATGGAAGTTAAACATTTCACCAGCAAAGGATGAAACACTCTGCTTTAAAGTGGAATCTTTATTTCAATAAAGTCATTTAACAAAATCTCAACCAATTCCCTCGCCATTCAATGGCAATCACTATGGGACAAAACGTGATCAGTGACACCACAGAACAGCAAACATCAAATAACCATGGAATGATGCTACACATCCAAAGTTCCTTAATAAGGCAGGACAAGGAAAACAGGCCCTGTCTTAAGCTCCAAAGATGAGGAATCTCTGCAGAAAAAGCAACATTTCAGAGAAACCGTTAACAATTCCAGGAATTTATGTAATGTATAGGACATGGAGGGAGTCTGATACTGCAGAAGTTATTTTTAATAGAAAATATCTCAATTCCTCTCTAATGACAGTTCTCTACAATGAGAAATCAAGATAGTATCAAGTCCATAATGGTGCTAAAAAAATTGTTTTCGAATAAGGCAAGGTGTTTATTTGTCATTTTCCTTTCTCCCTCCCTTCTTCTCTTTCTTACAAGAGGCTTCATGGTGTTGCCCAGGCTGGACTCAAACTCTCAGGCTCAAGTAGTGATCGATCCTTCCTATCTTGCATCAGCCTCTCAAGTAGCTGTGACTCCAGGAGCAGGCCACCGCACCTAGCATTTTACAATTTTCAAGATAACTAAAATGCCAAATTGCTACTGATATCCTCAAAAACATTTTGAATATGACCCCTTTTCTTACAAGGACTATGGACTGAAGGAAGAGAGAAGATTCCATTTCCAAAAAAGTGAGATTACAAACTGTTTCATGAAAAAAGAGAGGGACAGAGGTTATCTCAGTTTGCAAAAACATGATGGTACACAAAAGTAAACATTTCTTCAGTGAAGGACTCTTCAATGCCCTTAATATGGCAATGTAGAACCTAATCTTCAAGAAGGCATTTCATACGCCTAAACTTATTTCTAGAAGAAAAAAAGGATACATAAAAGGGGTGCTACCCTAACAAAACATTTAGCCTATACTTTGCAATACAGTGAAGCCTGCGATTGATGTAGGCTCAGTCTCCAGATGGGCTGGTCTGTATTTAAGTTGCGCAGCAGTCTACCATGCTTGCATCAGTGTGGAAAGGGGGGCACCATTCTGGACCTCTGTGTGTGTCAGAAGTGCATGAGCTCACCAGGGTTAGAAGGAAGGCAGATGCTGGTCACCTGAGCATCCCAGAGGTACTCAGGACAACCCAGCAGTCATTAAAGATTACTCTATCTACTTAGAATGTGATAGAAGCATTCCTGGGAAGAACCAAGAGCCATTGCACAAAATGAACTAGAAATCCCGAGTCTGGCTCTAGGGAGAAAGCCAGGATCTGAGCAGAAAGGAGAGAACGTGGGAATGGGTCAAGGTCACACTCCTAAAGACATGAATAGTGAAAACAACCACAGGCTCAAACAGAACGTTAAAATGAAAATCAGTCCCAGAACAGGGCTAGCCTAAAACTGGTGACTTCTTGATAGACCACCCTTAACTTTAACTAGGACTATTGTACGATTCCGCAACAAACAAGGGAGAAAGAAGAGAGAAGAGCCTGGACATATCCAGCCCTAGAGATGGACAAATAATTCGCTGTGTTGGTGTTCTGGTCACAGCTCCCCAGTGCTCTCTAGGACATCAACCACTAGGGTCATGCAATGGACCCAAACCCACAACAGTGCTATTGGATACCTAAGACCAAAAAGGTGTTTTGTTGTTATTATTTATAATTTTTGAACAAGAACTTATTTGGTGGTAAAATCTGATGTGAAGATACATGGGGCTATTTAGAGCACTGATGTTCCCACTTGGTGGGACTGATCGTCTACTTGCAATGCATTTAAAGGGTGCACTCCACACCCTACGGGGCATCTTCTAACACATTTACTGCAGATGTTCTATGATTCTGAATTCTAAAACATCTGGCCTCAAGGGTTTCGGATAAGAGAGTGTGCACCATATGGTAATGTGTACATGGTACGTATTAGGGAAAATGTCTCTGCTTCTATTTATTCGCTAAAATAATCTAAACAGAGCTGAAAGGAACCAGCTGTGAGTTTTACTGCAAAGAGCATCCACAATCAATTTGGATCATTTAAGCTTATTGAAGACTTCAACTCATAAAGTACCAGTAAGCCTGAATCAACAACTCCTGTGATCTTTTATTGTAATAAATAAGATTTTAATTATCTCAGATGGTAAATATACAATGAACCTCTGCTTTATGGAGTTCTCAGAGGTGTTACCTGGAGGTTCTCTTTACATTAACTTCAAATTCAGTTATTAGTGGAAACACGGAATGATCCAATTCCCGTTTGTGTTACGCGAGCCTTTATTTAAGTTACCAACCACAGAACAGTGAATGAGCGTGGAAAGGGGAAAGAAAATTAGGATAGGATGGAAGCCATCATAGAAAACGGTGGGTCGACGGACAACAAAAGCTAAGTAGTCATGGAAGAAATGAAACAGGACATTCCTGCTTTAATCACTGGAATAGTCAGAGCTTTTTAACTTTGAGGACACTAAACCACAGCTACAAAGTCTGATTTGCCACAGAAAGTAACATGGTTATAGGTTGCAGGGATCACAGTTGACATTGAGGGTAGAGGGCATTTTCTTGCCTACCCAAACCCTCATCTTTATTCTTTAAACTTACCGAATTCTAACGATCTCAGTGCCTTTGCACACCCCTGTTCTACCAGCAAACTCCATCTACCTCTTCCTCGTCTCATAATCACAGTCTCCAGGGAGATCTTTTGTCTTTTGGGAAAAGCCTGATTTGCTTCAGAGAATATATCGCGACTGAAATTACACAACTGTTTATGAGATCACGTAAAATTTCTGTGTCACCACCACAGCATGAATAACTTGATGGCCGGGACTGTGACTTTCTGGTTTACCTTTGTGGACCAGCACTTGTAACAACAGAAGATACCCAAGAGAGCCCTCTGCTTAGCAAGGAAGGAAACTGATTAAGCGCGTCTGAGGCCCACACTGGGTCTCGCAGCCTTGGCACACCGTGATCTGACTCTCTTTTCTAACTTTAACTGAGCTGTAAAGAACTCCGGCTATTGAAGAGCTTTTGTGTTTGTTTGGTTTTGTTTTGACAAGAAGTTTGTTCTTGTTAACTATTACAGACTGGATGCTTTTAAGTGCAAGAAACTACAAGACTAAGCCCTGAATTTCAGCCAGGAAAATGTGGAGAGGTCTCATGTCTGGGTGCCTCCAAAACTGTCTCAGATGACCTCAAAGAATTCCTGGGAAGCAACAAAATCTACACAGTTGGGTCTGTTTCCATTTACCCTCAGGGAGCAGATCCAGCTTCTTATGAGGCAGATGCTTAAAATTCAGCCTGCAGCGCTGGAGCACAGAGGGAGCTGTTGAAATTCCCAAGGTCGTGACTGCATCTCAAGTAGAAACTCAAGGAACCAGGACCAACAATGCTGTTAGGAATAGGCAAGGTACATTTCCTCTCTAGAAATCACAGGAGGATGGAATAACTTCTCAAGAAACAAATCCTCCTTATTCAAATGCATTTAAAATGATCCCACATAAGGGAAAGGAATATTCAATTCTACCAAACATACTTTCTTTCTCTACTCCAGAGACACAAAAGTGACATTAGTGACTTTTGGAGGACAGATAATTCCCTATAGTGGGGGCTGCCCATGCATGGGGTCCTCAGCAGCATCCCTGGCACCTACCTACCCACTAGAAACTAGTAGCATATTATTGCCAACAATGGTGACAACCAAAATGTTTCCAGACTAGCCGGGCGTTGTGGCGGGCGCCTGTAGTCCCAGCCACTCGGGAGGCTGAGGCAAGAGAATCGCTTAAGCCCGGGAGTTGGAGGTTGCTGTGAGCTGTGTGAGGCCACGGCACTCTACCAAGGGCCATAAAGTGAGACTCTGTCTCTACAAAAAAAAAAAAACCAAAATGTTTCCAGACATTACCTAATGTCCCCTGGGGGGTTGGGGACGGTAAACCACCGTCCCCAGGTGAGAACCACTGCTGTTTTCTTGTGCAATTGTCAACGACTCCCCTGTAGCCCTTTCACACAGTGAGTAGAAGACAAATAAATAACACCTCGATGCTTATAAATTTTTTTCCATAATAAATTAGATTTTCTAACTTTCATTCGAGTTTCTTGGAAAACGGTATAGTTATATGAAAAGAAATAAACCAAGCCTGATATGTTTAAACAGTGTAAAAATCTCAGGAAGAGCTGGTGTTAATAAAGAACTCAAGTAAAGCAATTTAACATAAAATATTACAGACATGTTTTGGGCAAAAGTAAGCAACTTTCCTGTGTCTATTTTTAAAGTAAATTTAATTCAGTTACCTTAAATCTCTGAAATTCAAATTCCTCCAAATATACCATTAAGTAATTTAACATGTTTACCACACTATAAAAAAAAAAGGAAGCTACGAACTAGACAACTTTAGATGAGGGTCACTACGAAAGCTTTGGGACAGACTGTGTTATGGCCCACTATTTCACTGCCAAGAAACACAGCTGACAGCGTCCTTTCTGATTCACCTATGGCAAGTTCCAACTTGCTGGGTTTGCAGGTATTACTGGAAGGCTTCATTGTTTTCCTCAGCACAGATTTGATGTTCCTTGATTTTTGTGTGTCTCAAACCTTTCATGATGACCCACCTGTAGGTAGCCCTACTGTCTAACAGTACTTAAAAGAAAGAAATCCAAACGCTTGGTCAGACACTAAGTCTGGGCATTGTAGCTGCCATTTCTAATTAGATTTGGGATTCAGTGGCTCTCTTTGAATGATGGAAAATTAAAAAAATATTCATTTTAAGTCATAAGGTTTCGAAAGAATTTACATGTCTTCCTTGCCTTTTCCCATGACCAAGTAGGAGGACAGGCTGTCTGGGCATGAGGCAAGGGTGCTGACAAAAGAGGAGGGCCCAGTGCCCAGCTCCACCGTCCTCATGTCCAAGGTGGCCTTCAGATTAAGTTTTTCAGCTTTCAGGACAGGTCTTCGGTCCAAAGCAACATTAACTGAACACATGGCAACCCAATTCTAAGACAAAGAGGCTTCAGCGCCAAGTTGGCTGGACACAACTCACCCCTCCCCCTTCAACTCACACTGCCAATGGGGACCTGTCAGCAGGACCAGAAGGAAAACCTCACGCTTAAAAACATAATGTAATTTTGCTTCTAGGAATCAAGTTTCCAAGTTCAAATAAAGTTAAGACTTCTAAGAAATGATTCATTCCATTGAAAGGGTGGAGGGGAACCCTACTTGTGAGACATATAATTAGTGTGACGAGGATAGGAAATCCCACGGATAGGGGAGAGTGACTGCCGGGAGAATGCGGGTATCTGTCAGCTAAACGGGAAAAACTTTTCTTAGGGCTTCTGAGAAATCTCTGGTTTCTCTAGGAACAGTGGATAAGAAATAAATCAATGTGTCCCTAGAGTCATGCATAAACAATGAAAGAGTAGTGATTTTCTCATCCAGTTAGGGGGCCTCAGCTAAGCACCAAGGACACACAAAGGGCTCAGGAATGGACTTGAGGAGCTAGGGAGAAGGATGAGACCCTATCAATTAGATGTAAATCTGCATGTACGCACACAACATGGATGTTCTTTGTGAAGGACATCTCAAGAATGCATCAGATCATCAAAGCAGGACATGACTTAGTAGAAGTTATTAAACACCATGAGTTAAAAACCTTTCTCAGCCACTGGGCTCCTTTGAATTAAAACATGTTACCAGTTCAAAGTCACTCCCTGGCTGACTTCAACCACAGGCTGGAACCACTCCTACTTTGTTGTTCCACACACTTGTAAGGCTTCCCACATGCAGAACCAAAAGACAAACATGTTTATCACAACAAAAGAATATTCACACAACTTAAATTAGCAACAGAAGGGATGTGCTATCTCTACCCAAAGTTAATAAAGGCATTGGAGCCGTGCTCCCTCCCTCATCCCAGCCCAAGGCAGCTAGTGTACCTCACATCCTTCTCTGTTTGGTAGCTTGGATCTAGGGGAAGAATGACAGAGAAGCAGCAAAGTGTCTCTATCAATCCCAGCAAAATTAATCTCAGTGACTTATACCAGCAATAGTCACAGCCTCCTGCTCAATAGCTTAAAACAACTTTGCTACTGAGAAAAGGTTCTGAGTCTCTTCTTCATAGGTCACTAACTTTTCTTTTTCTAAAGGACAAAAGTGAGGTCAATCAAGTTTCATACAAAATAGCACCTTCAGAAAGCAGGGTTTGGGAAATAGTGAAAAGAAACCGTCAAATGAGACCAACAATGGACATGACAAGGGGCAAGTCTGGTCAGAGGACAATGCCTGTGACTTTCACATGTTCTTCCAGTTGAACGAAGATGAGAAACCTCATGATGGATATCCACCTGCCACACTATAAAGGATTTCCGGAGAGGCAAACTTAGGTACTATACAAGTCTGATTTGCAAAATGAGAATAAGGACATAGCATCTAATTAACATAAAGACTCAAAACACAGCCACACTCTGAGAGCTGAGTTCCTCTCACCTCAACAGGAAACCTCCTGCCGTTGATGCTGTGTTCAGAGCCTGCCGAGCCATTGCTGTGGCCCCAGTGAAATTCCACCTTCTCAGCTTTGAATCTGCCAGGCAGGCCAGCGCCACTGACAAAATAGTCGTCTTTCAGAAGGATGGCAACTGTGTAACATGGAAGGGAAGGGAGGAAAACAGAGTGAGTTTCAAAACCAAACTCATGATTTCGTCGGCTGCTTCTAATAAAGTTCATGATTACCATGATGTGAATTATTTTCTCGCATACCTGTTAAAATAAACAAGTCAAAAAACACCAGCCTGAATAAATTAGTACAGTCTAGCTGCAGAATACTCTCAGATAACCGTTTGCCTCTAAATCATGACACTTCCCAGGGAATGATCTCAGAATTATGTATCCATTTAACCGAAGTTTTAAAAAATGGAGACAGAGAATAAGTTGGTATTAATCAGTATCTCCTATTTCTGCTTGATGATCAAAATTATCTGGACAAAGCAAGATGTTCCTTTTTCAGCACTGACTCTTAGGGCTACCCCAATATTCAAGGTCTGGAATGAGATTAGAAATAGGCGTGAAAAGACATATGCAAGAGGTGTGTTTCTCTGACGAGAAAGTGTAGGCACGTTATGAAGAAAAAAAAAAGTGGGTTCTTCCTAAACAAAACAAATAATAATGGGAAGACATCGAGGAGTCTCTGTATTTGGGAATGGAGCACAGCAGAGTGTAGTAGGAAATCAACTCATGGAGTCACTCAAACATGGGCAGATAACCAGATAATTCTTTATTTGTTGCAGTTTGGCCGGGGCTGGGTTTGAACCTGCCACCCTTGGTAAATGGGGCCAGCGCCCTACTCATGGAGCCACAGGCACTGCCCTAACCAGATAATTCTTTACTGCTTCTTTTCTTTCCAAGCATAAGAAAATTTCCCTTAGCCCAGTCAAAAGGACACGTAAGAACATCCACAATATAAGGATCTCAACCGGTTCAGACCCTAAATTTCGGAAACATACCTCTCTTCCTTAAAACCCAGGAAAGAGAAATTGAAAATAACTTGGATTTGCCCTAGCAGAAAAATTATTTCTCCATAAGGAATAGAAGAGCTACATGCATAAGAAACAGATTTTGTTCAAGTGATACATTTCCTTTTTTCCTAAGGTGGATTCATTCATTCATCCATCCATTCAACAAATACTGGCTGCTAAAATACATGTAAGATACGTATGAATATACTACAATGATTTGTGATCAAAAGCCAAGCTTGGGTCAGCCATGGGAAAGCTCTCATATCCTGATTGTCACTTTTTCCTAAAGAGATCCCACTTAGAGCTTTAGAGAGAAACCCTGCATGAAAATTAGGTCTCCATAAAAGATAGGGACTAGACTAATGACCCATTTCTAGAACACTGAAATTAGTTTCAGTACTTCTGTATATAAAGGAAGCATTAAAAGCAAGTGAAGAAACCTTTCTCATATAAATCCTTTTTTATTGCATTCAAAAGGCAGTTTTTCTCTAACTTCTGAAAAAAAAAATACATTGAATGTTCAATTAGTAGGACAGTGAATTAAAGGATAAAATGAAGTAAAAGCAAATGTTTCTTGTGCCAGTTAAACATGCTATGGCATTGTTCCACCTTTTCTGTGTTGAGCACGTTTTAGAATAGGCATTGGCAAACTTGTCTTAAGAGGGACTAAGTTAGTAAATATTTTAGGTTTCACAGGCCAATTACTCAATCTCATTTGTGTAAAACAATAACAGCCAAAGATAATATACGAATGAATGGGTCAGGCTATGTTCTAATAAAACTTTATTTAACCACCCTGAAATTTAAAATAATTCTCAAAAAAAAAGAAATAATTCTCAATGTTTCATAAAATATTCTCCTTTTGATTTTTAAAAACTATTTACATAATAAATGTACAGTGATGAAGTCTATCTTTTTGTGACTCCTAAAATAGCAGATATTACCTAAAATATAAATTTACATACATGCAGATGTTACAAAGTATCTTCTAAAATATTACATTTTACCAACTATGTACCTTTAGTTGCAGTGTCAAAACACCCAGACATTAGCTGAGTAGAGTCTTAAGTATTGTTGATTATTCTCAGCTGGTGATAAATTCTATCGATAACATTTTACATCCACAGGACGAATGCAGAGCATTTTGTGTGCATCTGTTACAACACACTCAGGGACGCAGCAGCATCTTATAAATATTTGATTTTACCCAAATCATTTATATCTCTGTCAGGGGTCATTTTACTTGTTTTATATGAATAATTGAAAGCATAATTAGGGAACTGTACGATCTGAAACATTAATATCATTTTTCACTTTACAGTGTTTCTTACCAGAGTAGGCAGCATGTTACTTGTACAAAAATGGTTTATATTTTTGTTTACGTATAAAACCATGCAGGCAGAGAGAACTTCCCCAGCGATCGGGTAAGAGTTTTCTGATGACCAGTGCTAACAATGTACCGTTTTGGGACAGAATGTGTCAAAGGTGTTCCCTTAGAACACAGTGTGTCTCAGATACTGAGCTCAACGGCTGTGTGACCTCTGTAGGTTACTTGACTTCTCTGTGCCTCTGTCCCTCTCAGTGTGCAAACGGGGACAGTAACAGGGCTTACCTGGCAAAATCACAGTGGGAAAGCAGTTGACCAGAGCTGGGAACCCAGCAAGCACACACTCAATGGTGGTTACTGTCAAACTCATTCCAAAATTAGGATGAAACTCGTGTGCAGCACAGAAGAATGGCTACACACTTATTACTATCCATTTTCTTTTCTGTTTTTTTTTTTGAGACAGAGTCTCAAGTTGTCACCCTCAATTGAGTGCCCTGGTGACATCATAGCTTACAGCAACCTCCAGCTCTTGGGCTCCAGCGATCTTCTTGCCTCTGTTTTTTTGTATTTTTAGTAGAGACAGGGCTTCGCTCTGCCTCAGGCTGTTCTCGAACCCATGAGCTAAAGCAATCCACCCACCTCGGCCTCCCGAAGTGCTAGGATTACAGGCCACTACTCTCCATTTCAGAGAACGCTCCATTTTTAAGTAATGTGGCCTTTTGCACCAATAAAAAGTGTCATTAGGCAGGGACAAGAGAAGGGGCAGGTGAGGCCCAAATACTACTTGGGAAGAGAACTTAAGTGTTGAGTAGAGGCTTTCAGTTCAGTAAAACAGAGTAAAAATGGTGCTTTTTCTTGATTATTTCTAACTTTCTGATCACATCAAGGAAAAAGAAACCTTAGTTTGGTGCTAATATAACCTGCATGTTTCCCTGATAACCTATTTCCTCCCTTTTCAAAAGAGTAAGCATTAAGCTACATTTTAAAAACATGGGTAGCTTTGACTTATCTTTATAAATTATGGACCTATTTCTAACAGTAAGTCTGTGTCAAATAGCACTGGTTGCACATTTATGATGCTGGTAAAAGGGTGGGTGCGGCGGCTCATGCCTGTAATCCTAGTACTTTGGGAGGCAAAGGTAGGAGGCATTGATTGAGGCCAGGAAATTGAGACCAGCCTGAGCAAAAGCTAGATGCCATCTCTACAAAAAATAGAAAAACTAGCTGGGTGGTGGCACATGCCCGCAGTCCCAGCTACTTGGGAGGCTGAGGCAGCAGGATCCCTTGAGTCCAGGAGCTTATGCCTGCAGGGACTATGATGAAGTCACTACACTCTATTTGAGTAGTGGCAGAGTAAAACAAAGGTGATATAAATAGGAAGTATATAATATTTCAAGAATAGCAGACACAAATACATTTTAATTTTAATTATAACAATAGAAGTGAGAGTTGAATACATATAAGGCATAAACCAGAAGGTGGCAAGGAAACAGCACAATGGCATGACAGACTGAACGTCAGTGTCCCCCTAAAATTCATAAATGAAGATCCTAACCCCCAGGGCGGTAGTATGAAGAGGCAGCCCTTTGCAAGTGATTAGCGATGAGTGTGAAGCCTCAGGCAGGGCATTAGAGGCCCCAAGGGCCGGCTTCCTTTCCGCCTGGTAAGGACAAGGGGAGAAGGAATTATCTATATACCAGAACCCAGGCCCCCAGCAGTCACAGATCTGCCAGTCCTTGAACCGTGAGAGGTGTCTGTTGTTTCAGCCACCCAGTTAACAGTATTTTGTTAAAGCAGCCTGAATTGACTGAGACAGATGAGATAGCAGGGAGAGGCCAGCAAGGTACACACGTGAGGGGACTTTCTAGAACTAACACCTCTGGTGGTTAAACTGCTCCTACGGATTGTGCTGAAATCAAAGCAGAATGATGGAGGGAGGGGAAGGAGCTGGAGGCTGCAGGCTGTAAATGCAGGGTTTCTTAATGTAAAGTCCAAAAGTCAAGAGCAATAGCTACCCATGGACTCTGCCCTCCTGAGGAGCTTAGGAGCTGGACTGTCCAGCCATTGAGTGTGAATTTGAGTCCTGGATCTGCCACTGTCCAGGTATAAGAAAGTCACTATACTTCTTGGTCCCTCTGTTCTCACGCTGTAAAATGGGAGTAAGACAGCACCTACTTCAGAGGTTTGTTAAGAGGATCACAGGGGTGTCTTACAAAGAATGCTCAGACAGCAACTCATATATAACATCATGGCATGAAGGTGGCATTCTGCGAGTGCTGTTTATAGAGGTTAGTGTCCTCAGGAGAGGACCCTCAGCTTACACCCCATTCTCCCTGTGTCTGGGGATCCCCACACTGTAAAGACAGTCCAGGCTGTGTACAGGGGTGGGGTGGAGAGGTAGGCAGGTTACACGGTCACCTTGTATAAGGAATTCATTTTCTCCTGAAGCTAGAAGGAATGACCAAGTGCCTGGAATTCTTTGCAGGATATCCACCAACTGTTCATAAATTAAATTCAACATGGTTATATTCAGCAGGCTAAAGCAAATGTTCACACCGAAATCTGAGTAAACAGCAGCAGGTGCTAAAAATTAAGGAAAATGGAAGGAAGGAAAACCAGCTGCTTACTATCTTACCTCCCCCCACCCCCCATTTCCAACACTATAAAGTGAAAAAAGTCTACCATTATTGGATCTTAATGGGAGATCCCCAGACCACTTCCCACCATACCTGTGTCCATCCAAGGGATGCCTTGGGGTTCTTGGTAAAAGGGGAATGCTATTGTCTGAAAGTCAGAACACACAGGCATTCCAGGCATTATCAGTCTCCCATGAACTTCCCCATAGCCATTGGCATTTTGTTTTTCAACTGTTCAACAAATATTTATTGAGTAACTACTGGGAAGAAAAGGTAGATTAATCAGTCCAGCTCCTGCTCCCAAGGAACCTGTGGTTGACTGGAAAGACAGGTCCCAAGAACAAAGCACACAACACCAGCTAACCTGGAAGGGAGACAAGCAGTACAAGCTGATCACCAAACTCCAGATGAGGGCAGGGAGGAGTGTCAAGGCCTAAGCTGTGAGGTAGAGGTGTTGCCTTGGAGAAGCACCAGGAAGAGGAGAGAACATCCAGGGAGAATCAGCTTGTGCAAAGGCCCTGGGGTAATGGTAGTGAGTATGAAGTCAGAGTGCCCGGTATGCAGACAGCTGGATGGGCTATGAGGCTACAGAATGAGGCAGGACAGTGAGCAGTCTGTCTTTGTCCAAAGCAAAATGCAAAGTCCTTGATATGGCAGAGAGAGAGAACAAGAAAGGAGGAGAGACAGACAGGGTCAGAGTAGGGAAATTGGAAAAGACCTGTCAGGATAACAACATCAGTCGATAAAAACAAAACTTATGATGCCACTGTGGTCAGCAAGAACTGATCTCAGATACCCAAGCCATAACAAGCCACGAGATTATCTTGGGTCTCAGTTAACTCACCGCTGAACTGAGCAAGATGAACAAAATGGACTAGTTAAGATTTTAACCATGTAAGACAAGAGGGGTAAAGGAAGCTCCCCTAAAAAAAGAGTTCTTCAAAAATGACCCTCAAAGTTCAGGGTAATTAATTAATTAGGCTTGCTCCACACAAAAAATAGCTCTGCCTAGTGCTATGGGGATGTCAGAGACAGGCAAGCTTAGCAGACACGAAGCACCGCTTGTACTCTATCTAGCTGCAGGGAGCCCTTGTGAAGTATCTCCCGGTTCAATGGCGGATTCAGGTGAGACTGGGTAGTAACAGGATGAAAAACCCGAAGAATTTAGGTATTTCAAACACAAAAATCTATAAAGTGAACAGTGAAAGCACACTTAGCATTCCCTAAAGAAAGAATCGATTTTTTAAAATTGAATTATCTTTTTCGGGTAACATTAAACTATTACAGACCCAGGGCTGGCACACCCAGCATAAACGTTGTTATTCATCCAGATGTTTCCAAACATCTGTCTACTTGGCTGAGGCGTTGCTTTTAATTAGAAAAGCACCCTCTTTGTCAGTGAAATGACCAATTCACCAGTCACACAAACAGAACTCAAGAGTTAAAGCAACTGTGATTCTGGCATGAGGACCAGAGAATGGTCCATCGCGCTGTCTCACACTTACACCTATTAAAGATCCGTAAGAACTGAGGCGGTGTGGTAGGAACTGCAATAAATATAAAAGTAATGGTTTGGTAATATGTGAGTTTGGAACCCTTAAAAATGCACTCGGGCAATCATTCATGTATGTAATTTGTCCAGGCCCCTCCCCATCTAACGTTATCAGGGATAAGAGAGGGGTTTTTTGCTCTCGTTCAGCTGGTCTCAAACCCCTGAGCTCCAGGGATCTTTCTGCCGTTGGCCTTCCAGAGTGCTAGGATTACAGGCATGAGTCACCATGCCCAGTTGATGAGAGAGTTTTTTTTATTAAAATGAGAATAGACCTAGATTATGATATCAAAACTAAGGTTCTAGCTGGGCCCAGTGGCTCACGCCTATAATCCTATCAATCTGGGTAGATTGCTTGAGCTCAGGAATTTGAGATGAGCCTGAGCAAGAGCAAGACCCCATCTCTACTAAAAATATAAAACTCGTGTTGTAGTAGGCCCTTATAGTCCCAGCTACTTGGGAGGCTGAGGCAAGAGGATCACTTTAGCGCGGGAGTTTGTGGTGGCTGTGAGTTACGATGCCACAGTACTCTACCCAGGGCAACAGAGTGAGAGTGATTGATAAATAAATAAATAAAATGAAATAAAAAGTTCATTTCTCTTCTGTGTTCAACTTTCAGGAAGAGAGAAGCCCAATGATAGGGGCAGAAGAGTGGAAACAGGCCCAAACAGCCCCAGAGACAGAAGCAAGCCCCAGGAGACACAAGAGCAAAGGTGGGAGGGAACAGAACTGCAGCAAGGTGAAGACCTCAGGGGGAGATTCGGGAAGAAGGTTCATCAAGACTGACAACAGAACAGAAAGAATAGAAAGACCCAACTGTCAGAAAGACATGAAGAAAAGCACACACACACGCGTGCTTTCCCGGGACCCTTCTTATTAATCTCAAAGTTACTAAAAGCTTTGTGCGCACTCTACACTTGTGCCATGGATCCCATTTGGGTGGAGGAGTGGGGTTGGGCAATGCCTGAAAAACCATGAGTTTGGGAGGCAAATCCGAGATCATGAAGGTTGCCACTGAAACCCCTCCAGGGCGCTCATATGTAGTGGTAACCCATCGCAAGCTCTGTTGGGAGCGCATGTACAAGATTTCCCAAAAGTCACCCCTAAAGTCACCACACGTAGTGAAATACTTACAAAATACTCGTTATAAAATTTAACAAAGAGATGGCCAACACGGAGAGAATATTCTGCAAATTTTATAATGAATATTTTGTAAGTAAAGCTTTCATTTAGCTACAGTTTCCCATTTTCCCTACCTATGGGGACTTCCGGGATAACTTTTGGGACATCCGTATACTGGTAGCCCAGTGCTGACTGTCAATAAGCTCACACCCTGGTCTCCACAGAGGCAGCGGTTAGTCTGAGCTGTGAACTGCAGGGAACAATGGAACACAGTGTCTTTCAACTTCAGACAATCCTTCCACCTTGAGGGGGCCTATCTGCCTGTCTAAGCAAAGCAGCAAAGCCAGGTCCTCTTCTGACACATAGCCTGGGTCACATCCTTAGGGAAACAGCATGTGGAAATGTCTGAGGTCATTAAGACTTCATTTTTCTCTACAAACCAGCCTGCAGTTAGTTCGCTCTTCTCTCAGCTTAAGTTTGTGTGCTCTTATGGCACACGTGGTAAAATTATGTCGATGCAACAGTTTCCTAATCCTTGTCTGAATTTTATGGGCTTGGTATCATTCTAGGAAATGACTCCTGACCTACTTTTCCACACCTGCTTTCCCTGCCATCAACTTTCTTTTACTAATTTAACAATCATTTCTTGAATCCATTTCTCCTGGCACCGTGGGATACACAGAACAGTAGAAAAGGACGTAGACAGAGAACTGATCCAAATGGGAAAATGAAGGTAATGTGCATTATGGCAAATTTACATTTATTATTTGTCCTTGGTGGGGGAGGTAAAAATAAGTAGTTTAAAAGAAAATGAAAAGCCCTCCAAATAGTTAAAATTCACAGGAGGCCATGGCTTATTAACATACAGCAGAAGTACTGTCTAAGTCTTAAATTTTGATCATTTAGCTGGAAGCTAATGCTGGGAACAGCAAGACTGTCTTGAAATGTTCTTGATGAATGCATTATCTTTTCATTCCACAAAAATGAAAGAAAGGGAAATAACTTCAGATGAAATCAAATGGGAACTGGCACAAGAGACAGTTACGGCTCCTCAGGAAGAAATAGAGAGATGCTATCTGTCTTGTAAAGATATTTGAGACAACTTTCAAGAAGTGGGCTAGGTATAACCAAGTTGCTCTATTGATTATGCTAGATTGGATATATAGTACTCTCAGGGGCTTAAGACAGATCTGAGCATTTAAATTGTTTTATGACAAACTTACTGTCTGTGTGCAATAGGCTGCTTTAAATTATTAACTTTCTCTATTCATATTTTAATATACAAAAGGCAGAGTCTATTTACAGGTAAGTGACCTGTAAATTTCCATCAGAAAAAAAATAAAAACTCCCTCCTTAATTTATTTATTGGAACTACAAGGTTCAAGAAAATACTTTTAGAGAAGAAAAATACATGTTGCTTAAAAATTAATGATTTAAGAAAAACAAGTTTTTTCTTCAAACTAAGTATGCAAGATAGATATATAAAATGAATGGCTGCAACAAAGACAGACCATGTCATTTATGATATATGATTTTTTAAATTAAAGTTTGTTTTTCAGAATTGTAGATTCACAGGTGGTTGTAAGAAATAATGCAGAGAGATTCTGGGATCTCTTTACCTCATTTCCCTTAATTGTGACATCTTTCAAATCTACACTACAACGGTAAGCGTTTGCCATTTTAAAAAAAGAACACCTGAAATTGAGTAGTTAGTGTGGAAATTATCAACCCCGCTTATGTAATTTAGTTTGTACTAATGGGTACTCCAGACAAAAATAGAGAGACTGAATCTTCCTTTCTCCAAAATGTTGAAAAATTTAGGAAATAATTTGGCATCTACAGAATGAAAGAAGTTATTAGATTTGTTCTTTAAAACACACACAAAAAGTTGATTTCTGCACTCAAGTTTCTAAGCCACCATAAATTGAAACTCTACTAGGAGATCAAACAAAACCCAATCCATGTTCTTGTTTCAAATTGCATATAACTGGTTGTCACTTTTTAAAACCCCTCTTATAGAATCATCTTATTTACGAGATATTGGCCTATCTAATTTTATGTTGTGAATTTTACAGTAATAAGTAGTTTTGAGAAGTAAGAGATTTATTTCTGCTTCTCAGAACACTATGCTTCTGAAATCTCTGACAAAGACATGTTCGCATTTGGATAGCGAAAACCAAGTACACGTACTCCGTTGTTAGTCCGCAACAAGTAGTGGATCACTCCGGGAAGTCAGGAGAGTGACAGAGATTGATAATCAGCTTCTGGAAGACCAAGGTCATGAATCAACTTGCGTTGAGTGAACCCTACATACGTCTAAAACTTGTCATTGGTGACACGGTGCTGAAAGCTGTCACTGAAACATGTTATCATTGCAGAAGGCTGTCAGCGTTGCAAGTCAAATAGAAGACCCTATTAGAGAGCCCAGTGAATTGCCTTTGGCAGCTTCCAGAATGTGGCACTGCGGCAGCACTCAACTCCAAGCTCTGATTACACTCAGTGGGGCAAAGCATTCATCTACCATATTCACATGGTCTGAAGCATATTATTCCTGTGATGTTCTCCAAAGAACACCCATACTTGAAATATAAAATAGAACCACTGATAGATAAATTCTGAATCGTAATGATTAGCACACAATCTATGCTGGGGAAGTATAGAGGTGGGGAGGAAAGGATGTGTACAAATAACATTATTGGTTCACAGGCTTTTCCTGAGCAGTCAGCCAAAGGGATGAATCAAGGCAAAGAAGGTAGCCTGCTCTAAGACCGGGAGAAGTATTGTAGGGGCATCATTACAAAGGGCCCAAAGCCAAAAATCACTGTGCTGAGTAGGAAGCATCCATGAACAAGCCGGGCAAACTTGGAGCCATCAGCTATGAATAATCTCAGACAAACGCTGGTCTGAAGAAAGAAAATGGATCTCCAAAGCTGCCCATGCAGCCAGTCAGGTTAAAAGAAAAGGCAGTTCTGTGACCTACAACATGAATGGCACCAAAGGGCTGGGAGTGAAGTCATTTTAGCCCAGCATGACGGCTTCAGGCAGCCCAGGCTCCTGAAAGGAATTAGGAAGAGTGGTTTGCAGTCACATTCTTGGTTACAAAAGGTTCGTTTTAAAAAGAGAGAGAGGAAAGGTGTTCTAATGGGCTAACAATATACGTAGTCGTAAGAAGAGTGAAAAATATTTTCAGGCATCAACAGAACCCCAGGCAGCACTAAGCGGAGATGTAATATACCATCCCAGTGCTTATTTTTCGCCTCAGACAGTGAAGCTCAGCAAAGCATTCTCTGCTACTTCCACGGACAACCTGTAAAGTGATATTCGCTTTATGGATAGGGAAGCAGCTCTCTGCATCAGCAATGGCAAAAAGAGGATGGTGCATATTCACAAATCCCAGAATACAAGTGAGGTAAAGAGCAAGAAGGGGAAGCAGCAAATTGCTGGTCTGATACACAAAGGGGTGAGACAGTTGATCTGCACTCTGATATTCTAACAGCATCAGCAAAGCAAAATCTCAAGAAAGAGAAGAATTCTATTCCCCTGGGCACACAGGGCACAATCCCAGCTGACAGAACTTTCTGGAATAATAGGATGTTCTCTGTGCTTGGTAGTCATTAGCCACAGGTGGCTGATAAGCACTTGAAATGAGCTTCGTATAATTGAAGGACTGAATTTTAACCATATTTAGCTTTTAATTAAAACAAATTTTAAATACCATGTGAGTCTGGGGCTGCCATATTGGTTATGTTTCCCAAAGTCTTCTCTATGCACCTTACATCTATTAACTCATTTTATCGTTACAACCCTAACAAGGTTGATGATATTCATTTCATTATCCACATTTTACATCTTTTTTTGAAAACTATGGCACAGAGTGGTTAAGCAATTTACCCAACGTCACACAGCTGGTTCTCAAACCAAGGGCTTGACTTAGGGTCCCTAGGGCAATGTGCATTATTCAAGGAGCAAGTCATGGTTAAGGCAAACACCAGAGACACCCAAAGTTATTTCACGTAGACGCAGACAAGTAAATAAGGCACAGTCTACCTGTTTTCCCTGTGTTTTTCATCCAGGTTTTGTTAGAAGATTCATTGTCAAAGCCATCAAGTTGCAGTTCCTGGTATTCTTCTCCAACACGTGCATGCTGGTCTAAAATGTCTATAGGAGACTGGTGGCGGCCCCCACAGCTGACGCTAGACGTGACCCAGTGCTCAGGACCATAGGCACCTGTTGAAAGAAAACAACACTTCAAACCTCATGGCTCCAGGGTCGGGGTTGGAAGGAATAAGACTAAGGCAGTCAAGTACTTCATCTCCCACTGCCCCCACCCCAAAGCGGTCAATATACTGAAGACTATCGAACAAAGCCATTTGCTTGATGTGGAAAGATTTCAGAAACAACAACAACAAAAAGATAACGTTACTTAAGATAGTTTTCCTTCTTGATTTGCAATCAAACACTTGCTAACTTTATCTTTAATCAGATTAAGGGAGTCGCACAGAAGGGCTGTCAGTGTTGTTCTTATTTCTGAAAAATTTTAAATAAGTTTTCTAAAAGAAGCAAAGTATTTATTCACAAGAAAGCATCTTAATCAATTTAGCGTGTTTTGCTATTGTGAACAATAGCCTAAGTACAACTTTGTTCTTAGCTCATCAGAGTTTGTAAACTTGAAGAGGTGGTGAAAAGCAACACAGGACTGGATGGGAGGCATTACAAATGAGGGAGATGATGAAACATGTTTTTCCCTTGGCTAACCATGGAAGATTCTTCAATTTGGCCGTAGTTTGCATATTTGAGTTAAGGCACACATCACTCCTTCTCAATCCCCATCTCTGACAGGAGATGGAGGTTTAAAGTTGCCTTCAGACTGGACTTGGCATTCACATAAAGCCTTTTGGGAGGACACAGGCCACAGAAATAAAGGAAGAGAGGGTCACCATAAAGCAAGGTTCTAACGGGTAACAACCTAGTGTAGGTACAGAAGATCCACTGCGTTCGCCTCTCTGCCCTATTTAGAAATGAAAAAGTTGATAACAAGCTTAAGATTTTTCTGCATTCTACTTTAAAACTTTTTGACATAAGAAAGTAAGAGTAGTTTGTTGAAAAGAGGTAACTTTCACTGGAAAGATTAAGATGAATCCTTTTTTGAGAATCAGATACAGAATATGTTGAAACCTTACAATTTTTAGAAGGTAACACATCGACTTCACAATCAATAGTTTAGTGTGTGTATATACATATACATA
The DNA here is from genome assembly GCF_027406575.1 of Nycticebus coucang. NCBI lineage: Eukaryota > Metazoa > Chordata > Mammalia > Primates > Lorisidae > Nycticebus > Nycticebus coucang. The sequence continues at coordinate 37,379,960 of NC_069787.1, forward strand.
TCTCCAAGGCTTTTTAGCCTTAAATTTCTATGTTTAGTGTAATGTATATACATATGTACAAAAGCACTGTGCTGATGGGTGGGTATTTTTGTGTCTCATTAAACACCTAGCCTGGTGTGATGGAAGACACAAGGAAACCTCGTTCAGTTCAGCAGTATGTCTCCTAATCTTGTTAGTTTAATAGTAGGTAAGAACCTAGGTAGTAAGCATCCTGCCACCATGCCATCATTTGCCAGGATGTTCTCCTAGTCTTCTAAGTCTGATATACCTCCCAGCAGATATAAACAATGGCACCAGGAAAAAAGGAACAAGCTCAGGAAATCTTTTCAGGCATGGTAATGGAAGCTTCATGGCTTAAGAGCAATTGACATAGCTCCTTACAAATGATTCATATACTTAAAGCACCTCAGTCTGGGTCTAATTCCTGAGTCATTTACCCTAATCTTCAACCCCAAAGTCAGATAAAAACAGACTATCAGAAAAAAAAAAAAAAATGTTAGCTGACAGGCAAAGGTCTAGCAACCTTGGGGCACATTTATAAGAGACATAAGAATGTCTGGAAAAAGTGGACATCGTTGTCTTTCCTACGGATTTCAACAGTGGGGGAATTTGTAAAATCCCCCAAGACTGTGACTAGTCATAAAGGGACAGAATGCATTTGCTTATATTTTAGCTAAATTTTATTTTCATCTTCAATCTAGATATTTGTAGGAAAACAAGAAGGGACATAATGGATGTAACTTTCCTGCCCATGGTTTAAATTTTCTTCCAGATGCTAAAAGAATCCATCTTTGATGTACTGAATGGCTGATCAAAATATAAATTTTGGTTAATGACAATGACTCTATATTATGTCTGAATTATGGAAGCGAATGTTTTAATCTTATGTGTATGTGTGTATATTAAATGCCTTTGAGAAATTTACCAGTAAAATACCATCACATTTAATGGGGAAAAATAGCACAGGACACAATAAAATACCTCCAAAACATGACTCCAGCTAATAAATGCAAGTTATCATTTGAAAAAAGTCACCTGATAATTATCCTACAACTAGTAATAATTTTGAAAAAATACTCTGTCACGTCAGAAAAGTACTTGCCATTCATATTATTTCTCATAACCTTCCAGACATAGGTGAAATATAATTTAGCACTCTATAAAAATATAATCAAGACTTCATACCAATGGGATTCATTTATTCACTGGTAACAATCTAAAGATTTAAACAGACTACATGCTTGCTTTCACACTTCCATTCAATATACATTCAAGTGCAATTTTAATTGAAACTGATCTTCCACTTCAGATTTTAAATTAATTCTTCTTTGGAGCGCTTCATGCTCTAGACACTCTGGCTTTGCAAAAACCCCTATGTCATTAGTGGAGGAAATAGAACACTTTTTCCAACCTTGCAGGTATTGATTACCTATTCTCACATCGAAGCACCATTGCTATTCCACACTGTATAAAATCTCTTTGGTGTTAAGACACTTTATAAAAGACCGAGAATTATATCATTAATCATTTGCAGTTGCGCAAGTCTCACAGTATTGAATGCTTTGTTTTTCAGAACTTTGAGTAAATGCTTTTAAGTAAAAAACATGACACTAAATAAAAACTGGTTAACTTAAACCTAGGTAAGAACCTAGGTAGTGAGCATCTGGGGGAGGAGGGACCTGGAGCAATTAGCGAGAAGGCTTCCTCTCAGTTACAACACTACCCATATAAAATGGAAAAGAGAAGTCATTTTGTCCTTTAGTTTCCCCTTACTGACTCTTTCTTCCAACAGGCTGCATATTTGCATTTTCATGGTGAGACCCCTTGAACAGCTCACCAAGCTCTGATTTGACAACCTAATGTACAAGGGTACATTCCCAAAGGGGAAGAGGTGAGGTCTAAGGAGAAACCACAGAGCAGAATGGGCTGCCAACAGTAATTTCCTATTCACCTGTTACAGGTCTTATAGGAATGGGATCTTGATAGAGACACATTGCCAACCTACAAGTACCATGGGAATCTAACAGTGTTCCTCATTCAAATTAGGATGAAAAATATTTTCTTTTTGATGGATTCAATAAATGTATCTGAAACCCCTAGCTAAACGTTTGAACTCAGTGTAAATGTCCCTTTGTCAGACATACAGAGGTTCTGGGTTTCTTTGGACCTCATTATGCCTGTTGCAATTTACTGCTTCTTTTGCAATATGCCAAGGTGGGAAACTCTACAAGAAGAGGTTACTCCTAGGTCTTGTTCAATTTCATACTGATGCCTAACACAGAGTTCTAACACATATTCTATACTTACAAATAAGTGAATTAAAAGAAGAAATTAAAGAGCGGTAGCCTTTCTAATGACACTATATGCTCCCTAGGCATTATTTTAGTTTTAATTTTATATATCTATCTGCTGATTTCTTACTAAGTATCCCTCACTCTTGGTCTCCAGAGTTAGGATGTCAACTTCAGAAATAAATCTTCCTTTCCTTTCTTCATTAATATATTAGTTTGAACTGTGACATGGAAAAATAAGCTCCAAATACGGGATACACATGAAAGAACATGTGCGTGAATTTAATAAGCCCACTAAAGGCGGTGATGGTGGTGGTTTTTTTTTAAAAAGGTGCAGCAGGACCTTCTCTTTCAATGCCTTTGTAAAACATATTTAAATCTCTCTTTTTTGTTTTTCTATGCTTTAACAGAGCTCTCCAGTCACAGAATGGCAATCAAAGAGGAAACTGTCTTATTGATAAGGCATCACCCTCTATACACTCTGATCAATACCAGGCATGATGCTAAAAAGTCCGTTCTAGGAGACAGGGTTGCCCGAGTTCCTTCAGGGTTCCTTGGAAAACTTAAGCTGCCTGTGGCTCAGCTCTTCATTTGTCCAACGAGTCTCCATATCAAAGAGTGATTATGAGGATTCTGAGACAATCTATGTAAAGAACTCAGAGCATCATAAAAACAAAAAAGTTTCATAAGTAGTTTCTGCTATGATTATAGGCCTTTATAATGGACATATACCAACATAAAATGCAGGCCTTCAAGAAACTGACTATACAATGGACAGTCCAGTGAAGGCTAATGTAGGTAGATGCAGTTATTTCACAGTATGCAAAGGGGGGGACATCCCTCCCTCCAACAGAACTTACACAGAAGGTAATACTCGAGTGGAGTGACTTCCTGCAGTCCACAGAAATTTACTAGACTCTGGTCACCTTGCCCAGGTATTTCCCCCTTGGGTAGAGGCTGAGTCAAAAATATAGTTGGCCTTCCTGGGAAGTGAAGCTTAATTCCATCTATGTTTGAACATACTGACTTTCTTGCAAAGATTTAGTAAAGAAAGAGAATGATAGTAACTTCACAGTGGAGAGGCCTGACAGACACCACTTTAACCAAGTGAGGACAATTAACATCCCTGGGAAAGCATGTAGTGACCGTGGACAGCTTCATAGGATAGGAAGGGTGTATCACCTCCTCGGTGTTCTTTCCAAAAATCCATGACCCTGGTCTATTCATGAGGAATAAGATGAACACAAGTTAGGGAACACTCTACAGAATACTTGACCGGTATACCTCAAAAATGTCAGTCATGAAAACCAGGAAAGATTAAAATGAGTCACAAAAATAAATGTGGAGTTCTCGGTAGAATAATGGAGTCAGAAATGAAAACTAATGGAAAAAGTGGTGAGCTCTGATAAAGTCTGGAGTTCAGTTAATACTAATACACCAAGGTTCGTTTCCTAGATGATCTTCGTCAACAGGTCATTCTTTGTGGGTTAGTCCATCAGCAAAATGAAAAAATGTTTATGAAATTGCACAAAAAGTCAGATAAAATTTTAGTTTTGTTATACAGGTTACACTTTAATACCTAGATTTTACTGGATTTACTCGTACGCAGTAAGGGAATGTCTACAGCATAGCAGCTGAGGGAGATGGGCACTGATTTATGGGTGGTACTGGAATTGCTGTCAGATCCTTTCTGGACAAAAGGAGTCTGCACAGAGCTAAGATGCGGGGAAAAGAGACACTGGGCAAAAGAAAAAACCAGCAAGCTCATGGGTGATATTTCATTATTTAAGATTACATAAAATCCTCATAATATATAAAGTTGGAGAAATTCTCTTTTAAAAAAGAGCAGAGAAAGGGAAGGAGGGAGGGGGTAGGGCCTTGGTGTGTGCCACACCTTCTGGGGGCAAGACACGATTGCAAGAGGGACTTTACCTAAAAAGTGCAATCAGTGTAACCTGGCTTATTGTACCCTCAATGAATCCCCAACAATAATAAAAAAAAAAAAAAAGTAAAAAAAATTACAGTTAAGAAACAACATATTAGCTTACTTTATGGCTCATTTGTGCACTAAAACAAGCCCAAATTCTAACTCCTTACTGTGCCATTAACAAGTCATGTATTTTTCTCATTTTGAGACGGTACAATTCAGTAGAATAGCATCAGGAAGACACACTTCTACAGTAAGGAGCATAAATCGCACAACAGGAGATTAATTCCAACTGGTCTGTTTAAGGCAGACAAAATTCCCCACGTGAAAATAATGACAAATACTGTGAATCTGGGCTGTGTCTGAGACCCACCCCACTTGATGTTCAATGCTTCCTTCAGGCAGATTTAGCTCAAAGAACTCATTTGACATGTATAAATTTTAAGCCAATATTTGTTATTCTGTTCAAATACAAATTGAATAAATCCAGGTGTGGTGGTACACACCTGTAGGCCCAGGTATTTGGGAGGCTGAGGCAAGAGGACTGCTGGAAGTTGAAGGCTGCAGTGAGCTAAGAGCTATGCTACTGTACTCCAGCCTGGCCAACATCTTGTAAAAAATAAATAAATAAACAAACAAATAAAAATAAATAAATCAAATAAAAATCTAAGAGAAACAATTTTGCCCCACCCCAATCTACCTGAAAAGTCCAAATATATTAAATTTTACAATTTAAGTAAATTGCCTCACTGCATAATAATTCTGTCAATAATGGATCTGCCATAATTTTAGAGCATATAAATCATACTTTTGCCTAAAAGCAAGGATTTCAAATACATATATATGATTCGTGTTCTCCCCAAAATGATTTCTATAAACACAGACAAGGTACTTTGCTGAAAATAAGCATGTACGTGGAATTTTTTTTAACACAATAGATGCAAATAATGGTTTCTATTCACTAATGAAAAGCCATTAAAAATAATGAATTCTGTCTAAATCTAATTAAAAACAAAACTAATATACATGTTATGTGCTGTTCTTAGTCAAATACGCTTAGTAATGCCTCCCTCAATACATTGAACGTGTGACCTGGATCAAGGCTTATTTATCTGCAGCTTGTTGTCCACTTCTAACTAACAGCAACAATCTAAAAATATATGTATTCATTTTTTATCTACTATTATAATTAATGCTTTTCCTCCTAAATCTAATACACATCTTTAAATTATTCCATTTTAATTAAAAAAAAAACACAAAAACGTTATAGGGTTCAGCTTACAATTCTTTTGCATTTTCCAGTACTGGTAGCTTAATTATATTTTGTTCATTTATTCTTGTGTATATGAAAAAGTGCTAAAAAGCATTCATATTGCTGCTTGCCAATATTTATTTTCATTTTGTTCTTGTTTAATTATGAAGTTGTTCAACTTTGTTGATAGAAACATTCTAATCTTCAGTATTAAGAAAATGCAAAGTCACCTTCTAGATAATAAAATAATGCTTCCAAATATTTTGTTTTAGTTTCTGGGGGGTTTTATTTTTTGTTTGTTTGTTTGTTTGTTTAAGACAGTCTCACTCTGTCACACTGGGTAGAGTGCCATAGTGTCATAGCTCACAGCAACCTTAAGTTTTTGGGCTCAAGCAATCTCCTGCTTCAGCCTCCCAAGTAGCTGGGACTACAGGTGCCTGCCACAAATTGGGATCATTTATCAATTCAAAATCTAACTAAGTGAGGTTCAAAATAGGGTCAACTTCATTTCTTTTTTCTTGTAGATATAACGTGTCATTTGTTGTAAGAAGCATCTGAGCTATAACAATCAGCAAAAACTGAACACCTCTTACTGTCCAATGCCAAACATCTTAAATGTTTATAAAAATGGAGGAGGTAAGCTGGCTCCAGACCTGAAGTTTTCAGCTTTCAAATTAGGTACTTCTTTGAGTAGTCAATACTCTTTATTGGACAAAGATCTGTTCTCTTAGAATTCAGTTTATCCATTTATACATCACATAAACAACAGTCCAGGGCCAGCAGCTTGAGTTCTGGTCCAAGGATGAGCAGTGAGCTCAGACACTCACGCTGGCTCCGAATGACTCATGGGTTGGACGATCACTTATGATGTATGATCACTCAGCAGTGTCTACCAACGGTGACAGCTATGCCACACATTTGTTCCTTCCATTCTAGTTTCCACTCTGAGAGTGGAGCGGAATAAGACAGTGGTCATACTTTACGAAGATTTCATGTCCTCACACATAAATTACAGAGTGACATTAGGTCATCGAAAAACTCCTGGGAGTTCTAAATCTGTAGGAGTATTTCCTACAATACCTGCAAAAATCAAATAGGCATATAAAATACTTGTTGACAGTTGAGCCAAACTCCAACCCTATCAAATACCTTCCTACAAGTACACACAGAAATGCAGTTTAAATAAATCACTAACTTATTTAAAGAATGAAATGAATCATTACACCCCCAGCACATTCAAGGGGACCTGGCACAAACAAAGTGCTCAACAAACATGATTATCTGTACTTTCCTCTAGGACCCCCATCTAAACTCTCAAATAACATGAGTCAGCTTCAGACCCAGAAATGCACCTGACTGGTACTTGGCAATTCCTGGACTCCCATCTTTCTTGACAGGAGAATGATTGAGAAAAGGGAGTTAACCTAGGCCTCCACCAATTAGTACCTGGAAGGTTGCTCTGGTCAGACTGAAGAGTTTGGGTTGATACATTCAACCTGGAGCCTAGGGGAAGAGTTTGCTCTCCTCCCTTGAATGCGAATGAAGGAGGTAGGGAGTGGACTGCCCTGCCACCAGGAGGGAATCAGCTGAAGGACAAAGCTAAGGAGTACAAGGACAAGAATAACAGAAGGGTGGAAAAATAAGAGATGGAGGTCTGATCAAACCATGCCTGAAATTTAAATTCCATGTCTAGATGTTTCAATTTTTACTGCCTTTGCTTGAGTAGGTTTTGTGCTATTTGTAACGAACTAATATAGGATACAATCAGAATGTTGGTTTAAAAAGAACAACAGTTTAATTATTCAATGCGTTCAACAATCATCACTAAGATGAAAATGTCAAATTATAAAGATAAAATCAGGAATGCATGCTGGATGGAATATATAAAAATAACACCCCCGAATACCTCCTCCTTCCTCTGTCTCTTCCTTTCTATCTCCTTTCCCTGTACGAGCAGGAAAAACTTAAGCGAGGGTTTGAAGATCTCATTTAGACAAAAGGAGAGGAAACTGGCCCTGAAGACCCTTCCTGTAAATTTTTACTCTGGCAACACAGGGGTCACGGGATAAGAATCCATGAAACATTTAATGGGAATAGTTGCCTCTCACCAAAGTCTTCTGGCTCAGAGGCAGGCTGAGGCTCAAGTTATTATATGGAAATGTCTTGCTAAGGTGACCAAGCATTATTCTGCAAGGTCATGGCTGCAGCTCAGAGAGCAAAACAAAACTGACAGTTCAAGTCTTAAACCAGGCTAAGACTTCCTGTCTTTGTATGGAATGACTTTTTCACACCATTACTCAATTATCTACAAGGTTTTTTTTTTTTTTTTTTGGAGACAGTCTTAAGCTGTCACCCTGGTAGAGTGCTGTAACATCATAGCTCACAGCAACCTCCAACTCAGGCTCAAGTGATCCTCTTGCCTCAGACTAGCCTCACGGGCTACTCTCGAACCCGTGAGCTCAAGCTCTCCACCTGCCTCAGTCTTCCAGAGCGCTAGGATTACAGGCATGAGCCACCACACCTGGCCTCCACAAAGTTTTGTTTAAATATGAACTGCTCCGGCTCCTGAAAAATTTCAATCACAAGTAGAATAAGTGGAAAAATTCCCAGAGACAGAGGAGTTTGGTGCTTGGGAGAGCTAACACTCTGTATTCTAACCCACTAACATAAGGGCTGAGAAGGAAAAACCAGAAATCACAGTTTTATGAGGCATTCACCCAACAGCAGAGGGGCCTGGTGTGGATGGCACGTGGGACTAGGAAACATTTTAGAGGGTGCAGACAAGATGATTAAACACCCTTCCTGTGACAACTATAAAAGGAGGAAAGTATGCTCCAAAATATACTAACTATTAAACGCTATCTGGGGAAACGTCTAGACTTACAGTGCCACATTTATGAGGTAAAGCCAAAACAATATGATAGATTCCATGTCCCTCTGTCACACTGTGACTAGTTGACTTCAACTTACACTTCTATTTCAATAAATCCATAGGGCAAGGAACTTACAATAAATGGGGCCTACAAAGCAATTTAGAGGAATTTAAAGAAAAGGACAGCTGGCAAAAACCACCTAATCAGAGAGGGGCTTCCTTGACCTATCTATGTAAAATACAACTCCCATGCACCCTCTACATAATATTTCCTTAACCTTGTTTAATTTCTCTTCCTAGTATAATAAGGTCCATGAGAAAATAAGCTCCGTGATGGCAGAGACTATTTTCAGTATGTATCTGTTCAACAGAGCTAGGACTAGGGTAAAGGGAGTGAGGAAAGGGACACAGAAATTCAGTTATAAAAACCAGTAGGCTAGGCACCCGTAGCTCAGTGGTTAGGGCATCAGCCACATGCACCAGGGCTGGTGGGTTCGATCTGGCCAGGGCCTGCTAAACAAACAAACAAAGTAGACAAATGTTGTGGTGAATGCCTGTAGTCCCAGCTACTTGGAAGGCTGAGGCAAGAGAATCACTGGAGCCCACGAGTTTGAGGTTGCTGTGAGCTATGATGCCATGGCACTCTACCCAGGGTGACACAGTGAGACTCTGTTTCTCAAAATAAAAATAAAAATAAAAAATAAAATAATCCTCCCAGATTGACTGGCACTATTAGAACATTAGTAAGCCACAAGGGCCAAAATGATGGTTGCTATGTTCATGATTTAGTTCTAACTTCCCCCACCTGGGATAGGTATGGTGGCTCATGCCTGTAATCCTAGCACTCAGGGAAGCTGAGACAGGAAGGGGATTGCTTGATCAAATCAGCCTGAGAAAAAGCAAGATCTGGTCTCTATTAAAAATAGAAAAACTAGCTGGACGTTGTGGTAGGCGCCTTAGTCCCAGCTACCCAGGAAGGTAAGGCATGAAGATCATTTGAGCCCAAAGACTTTGAGGTAACTTGAGCTATGGTGCCAGGGCACTCTACCCAGGATGACAGTATTTTTAAATTTCTGTCTGTGTTAACCCCTTGACTGCGGAGTGCTCATTAATGAACCACACACCAAATGAAAATCTTGTTTGAACATCTGTGTGTTCACAGTCGAAAGATTAGCAGCCCATCGCGTTAAAGAACACAGAGAGAACGCTGAAGGAAGAAAACAGATTTTTTTTAATGATGAAGAATTGCAATATTATCTTGTTTCTGCTGAAGATAAGATGATTTGCTTGCTTTGTGATACTGCAGTATCAACAGGAAAGAAATTCAGTGCTCATGAGCATTGTAACACATGTAAGGACCTATTAGGTAGAGGGGCACGAAAGATTGTATTGCAGAAATTAAAAGATGAAAAGCAAAAGCAAAGACAATACTGTCAGGTGCAACAAGACCTGGAAATAATGCCATTGAAGCAATTTATAAAGTAGCTGGTATACTTAAATAAAAAGGGATGCCATTCGGTGATGCAAAAATTGTGAAGGAATGCATTCTTGTGGGATGCTTAGACCCTGGTGATGTTTCAAGGTACAAACAACTCCCTCTTTAAAGAAGAACAGTAACTGAATGGCAGCATGAAAACCTTCCACTTAACAGAACAACTTCATGCAATATTTCAAAAAGAAAATATATATTATTCAATCCTGGTGGGTGAATCAACTGATAATTCCGACTTGGTGAAGGTCTTACACTTCATTCAGGTCATTAACAGATTTTCTTTGCTACAAGGAGGTGCTCACTCTGGGTACTCCTGTGAATAGCACAGGAAATAGGTATGTTCAACAACTTTCAAGATAAATGTTGTAAAGTTGGAATGCATTTGGTAAACTTAGTGAGTGTGTGTATGACAGCCCACCTTCCGTGACAGGAAACGAAAAGGGTTTATTGCACGGTTAACAGATCCAGATGCTTTCAATTCCTTTCACTGTATCTTGTATCACACTGCAATGTGAAGGGACGCTTTGCAACAACTCTTAAGCATTATTAATTACGTTCATGATGCAGCCCCACATCATCAGTTTCATAACATGCTAACGCTGAAGGAGAAGGTAGGTATTCAGTGTGGATTTGCACTATCATTCTAATGTGCACTGGCTATCGCAGGGACAGGTGTTAAAATTTTATCTCTATGAGAACAGATGGTTACATTTTCTAAAGAACAGAATCAGCAAAGTGAATTAGTGAGAGGAGATTTCTGTAAGAATGCAGCATTTTTGTGTGATACCATGTCAAATCAAAATAACTTGAATATACCTTTGCAAGGTAAAACTAAGTCTATGTGTGATGTGTGGCAAAAAGGCCAAGCAATTCGAATAAAGCTACTATTTATTTGTTTGTTTATTTATTTGAGACAGAGTCTCACTATGTTGCCCTCAGTAGAGTGCCATGGCATCACAGCACACAGCTCAAACTCTCGGGCTCAAGTGATTCTCTTGCCTCAGCTTCCCATGTAGCTGGGACTACAGGTGCCTGCCACAACGCCTGGCTATTTTTTGTTGTTGTTGTTGCAGTTGTCACTGTTGTTTAGCTGGCCCAGGCCGGCTCGAACCTGCCAGCCTCGGGGCATTTGGCCTGCGCCATAACCACTGTGCTACAGGCACTAAGCCAAAGCTACTTTTTAAAAAACACTTCTTCAAAAGGAAATTTCATATGAAACATTTGAACATGTTCAAATGTTTCATATGAACATTTTCTCCAGTTAGCTCACTGATGAGCAGAATGACATATGTGAATTGTTAGAATACCTAGCTGTTACAAACCTATTAATTGAAGAATACAAGGTTCACTGACTTTGAGAATCATGACATCACACTCAAATTAGGATTTTAGTGTCACCTGGTTGGATATTAAGGTACCTAACGAACTACAGATGGAACTGACTGCGCTCTCCCTACATGACATTTTAGTCATTGTTTTATGCTATAAAAGATCCAACTGAAATATGAAAAAATGCATGAGAATACCCAGGCCTTGTGTAACGTGCATGAAAAAATGCTTTCTTGCTTTTCAACCACTTATTGAGGCTAATCTACACTCTCCTACCTAATACAAATCAAGACTCCCTTAAGGTCACAAATAACTGACACCATTTAGAGAATCAAATGAAACTGTGGACCTTCATGCTATAACCCAATATTCAAATTCTTTCCAATAAAAAGCAGACACAACCAAGTCATTTAGCGGTTAGTTAACTTTAAAACTGACAAATAGTTTTCATTTTCTGAATTTATTAAGTACATAATTACATGTTTAAAAAATAATGTACCTTTTTAATTCTATCTAATTTAAGTTTTATGAATGCACCCTTATTTGATTACAGCCAAATTAATGCAGCCTTCCAACATGGGAGGTTCCCCACCTCTAGTCCTAGGTCTGGTATTAAATGACTGGGCAACATTTAAAAGTGGACATCAATAAAACGACATCAACAATGCATCATCCATTTGGAATATATTCACTATATTTACAGTTATTAAGGCTTTCCAAATTTTATCTTCTTTGATCCTTTCAACAACTTGGTCAAGTATGTACAGTTTTCCCATTAACAGATAAGGAAATTGATGTTCAGAAGCTAGGAAACATGCTGAAACTTGCCTTTACATAGTAATAACAGATCACGGAGCCAACTCTAGATCTATGGGACTCAACTATGTTCTGCTACAGGGGTTTGCAAACTACTGCCTATGAGCCAAATCCAGCCGGCCATCTGTTTTTGTAAATAAAGTTTTATTGGAACACAGTCATGTCCATTCATTTACATATATCTATGGCTACTTTCATATTATAACAGCCTAGCTGGAATATGTGCCTACTCTAGGTCTCAACAATTCTAACACATACGTTTACAAGAAGGCATATTAAATTTCAACAATGTTTATAATCTGAAAGAATTGGCAATAATGTAATCAATCAGTAGAAACTTGCTGTTACCTAAACCCAAAGTCAGAAAAGCCTGATAAAATAAAATACATGAAAGAATATTTAATGTCCTGCATTCCAGAAACCACTGCAAGAACTATCAAAACACAAATGAGCAGTAAGACATTTGTAATTTATACCACATAATGAAAAGTTCTTTAGCATACCGAGAGATTACAGAAATCAATAAACATTAAACCTTATATAGAAACGGGCAAAGGATATGAACCAACAATCAAAACTAAAAAAAGGGAATACATGTCAGGAATGGTGGCTCATGCCTATAATTCCAGAACCCTGGAAGGAGAAGGTAGGAGACGACTTGAGACCAGGATTTTGAGGCCATCTTGAGCAGCATAAAGACATCCCCTCTCTACAAAAAATTGAAAAATTAGCCACGTGTGGTGACACACAGCAATAGTCCCATCTACTCAGGAGGCTGATGGAGGAGGATCACTTGAGCTCAAAAGTATGAGGACATAAGAAGGTTAGGGTTACTAATGGCACCATCATCAGCAATATCCAAGATTAGAAACAAGATGAATATCCATCACTGAAGGGCTAGTTAACTAAATTATGGCAAATCAATATAAGGGAATGGTTTGGAATTTGGGAGGAAAAGGAAACTTCTTTAGGCTAAAATGAAATGACCTCCATGTTATATATATTTTCTTGGAATTTGTATGAGAGTCCAGAAGTTTTGGTTGTATGAATTGCTTTTATACAGTTTGAGTCAAAATTTAAGTGTGTCCACCACTTGGACAGTGTGCCTTGCACCTGTTAGGTGTGAATGTGCCCCTCTCCAATGTCACCTCCCACCTACTTACTTTCTGTTACGTTTTACTGCCAAATGTGCACATAAGTGTTGATCGAATGGTTCCAATTTAATAGTTAGTACATGCGGTGTCTGTTTTTCCATTCTTGTGATACTTGACTTAGAAGAATGGTCTCCGGACTGGGTGTGGTGACCCACACCTGTAATCCTAGCACTCTGGGAGGCCAAGGTGGGTGGACTGCTTGAACTCACGAGTTTGAGACCAGCCTTATCAAAAGCAAGACCCCCATCTCTACTAAAAATAGAAAAACTGAGGCATGAGGATTGCTTAAGCCCAAGAGTTGGAGGTTGCTGTGAGCTATGATGCCACAGTACTCTAGCCAAGACAACAGCTTGAGACTCTGACTCAAAAAAAAAAAAAAAATTGAATACATAACACTTGGGAGATCTTGATCTCAGAATATTCTTGGTGGAATCTGAAATTCCTGAGGTCTTATTACAACATGGCATGTATTCTCAGAGGGCTGTAAGAATGTTCTTGCAGGACAAAAATATCTTAATCTTTTTATCTTAAAGCACAGATAAACATAGACTATATAATGAGATATAAAATCTGTCTGGTATTACAATTTCCTGGGCTAGGGGATGATTGGGAGAAAAACGTTTGAAAAGGCTTTTAGGGGATGAGCAATAATAAGCAACAAGGTTGAGAAACCACTCAGTAAGGAATAAGTGGGGGGAAAGACTCTACAGTATTGTTCATGTGACTAGTGAGTCAGATCGATAACAAAGCAGATACTCTAAAAATGAGAAAACGATACACAGAGAAGTCATTGTGTTTCTCCTTGTTATTTTATATGTGAGCCCATATGAAAACCCCACAGGTTACTGATACACCCCTCGGTAGAGATGGGCGACTGAGACTCGGTCACCAGCTGTAAAAGTGCTGAACCTGTGATGGGGACTGAAGTCTGAACAACTTTTCCATTATGTTACAGTACCTCTTGCTTCTATATTCCATCATATTTAATTTTCACCCATCATTCTGACCTCCCAGGAACAGGGGACATCCTGATGGTCATCCAATTTCTGACCTCCCAGCAACATGCCATTCACAAATTTAATAAACCCATCTCCTTTGTCAAGTTGTTTGATAAAAATGCTCAAAAGGCCAGGGCCAAAGATATAACTTTCCATCATTACAGCGGTACATTATCTAGAATTCCCTGGGAAGAGTTTTTCAATCCATTATGAATCCTCATTTCTCCATGTCAACTCTGAGAGTATCAAGAGATAGTCTGTCAAGGCTCTTATTGAAATACAGATACCCGTGTCAGTTGTACTTGAAAATCTAGCAATGTTTTTCAACACACTGTAGGCTTTTTAGAACAAGGGTAACAAAGAACCTCCCTTGTAGAATATCAGGAACATAGTTCTTCAAGGTTAGGACATATAACTTCCTGAGGCATCTTTGCAGCCTAAACACCTGGCACAGTGGGCATTTGCTAAATAAGTGTTGCATAACATAAATGGGGCTGACAAGGGAATGTATAAAAGAGCAAAGCAAGGGCCAAGTGACGTGGCTCGTGCCTGTAATCCTAGTACTCTGGGAGGCCAAGGCAGGTGGATGGCTTGAGCTCAGGACCTTGACATAGGCCTAAGCAAGAGCAAGACCCTGTCTCTAAAAATAGCAGAGTTGTGGCAGACACCTGAAGTCCAAGCTACTGGGGAGGCTGAGGCAAGAGAATCACTTTAGCCCAAGAATTGGAGGTTGCTGTGAGCTGTGTGATGCCACCGCTCTATGGAGGGTGACAAAGTAAAACTCTGTCTCAATTAAGAAAAAAAAAAAAAAAGAGCAAACCAGTGAAAACATAAAAATGGTCAGCTTTCTCATTTCTTATTGTGTCTAAATTTGTGAGTAACATGAAATGTTTGATGAAAATCTTTATAAACCTTAAGAATCATGATATTTTTACAGGCAAAACATTGACGGACAAGAAACCAATGCACCTTCAAGAGTTAAAGAAGGGATATATTTATGTTGACCACAAACAATGTGGCCACCATGAAATTCCTTCAAAATTTTCCTACAGAAAAATACCTGGAATTTTATCTGTATGTGAAACACTTTCAGGATTTAAGTGGTAAGATAAGACAGCCCAGTGACTGTGGCTGTGCACAATGAAAACAGGGGTTCCCAAATGCTGAAGCGAGACTATTGCTGAGAGTTACACACTAAGGAACGTCATTAAAGATAAAACCTGGGTGGCGCCTGTGGCTCAGTCGGTAAGGCGCTGGCCCCATACACCGAGGGCGGCGGGTTCAAACCCAGCCCCGGCCAAACTGCAACCAAAAAAAATAGCCGGGCGTTGTGGCGGGCGCCTGTAGTCCCAGCTGCTCGGGAGGCTGAGGCAAGAGAATCGTGTAAGCCCAAGAGTTAGAGGTTGCTGTGAGCCGTGTGACGCCACGGCACTCTACCCGAGGGCGGTACAGTGAGACTCTGTCTCTACAAAAAAAAAAAAAAAAAAAACAAAGATAAAACCTGCTTTCCCGAGCCCCCATATCAGCATCTCTAAGAGAGAGGGTCAAGAAAATCATGTTTTTTTTTTTTTTTTTTTTTTTTTTTTAATTTGGCCAGGGCTGGGTTTGAACCCGCCACCTCCGGCATGTGGGACCGGCGCCCTACCCGCTGAGCCACAGGCGCCGCCCCCAAGAAAATCATGTTTTGAAAGAGACAGAAATGCCCAGAACAGTGCTACCTGCTGTAGTCTGTACCAGCACAGGGGTGCCAAGTCCTTACAAGGCATCTCGCATGATTCTCAAATCAACTGTAAGCCATAAAATTCACTGCTATCTGTGTTTTACACATGAGGCCTGTGAGGGTCAGAGGGTTAAATAATCTGCCCAACATCATTCCCCTAGTAAGCAGCTTGTCACGCTTCACTTCACTGCCACTCTTTATTACCAGCTAACGCTTATAGGCCACTCACAATAGACCAAAGCCCAAAGATTATCTTATTTGCTCAGGACAATACTATGCCCATTTTAGGAAGGAAGAAACTGCAGCCTAGAAAGCTGAAGTTATTTGGTATTTAGATCAGATCATTAGGCAAATAGTAGAAGCAATGTTCAAACTCAGACAGATGGCTCCAGACTCTCATTTAAACATCCTGGCACAGTGGCTTATGCCTATAATCCTAGCATTCTGGGAAGCCAAGATGGGCAGATTGCTTGAGCTCAGGAGTTCGAGACCAGCCTGAGCAAGAGTGAGACTCTGACTCTACCAAAAATAGAAAAACTAGCCAGATGCTGTGGCAGGCGCCTATAGTCCCAGTTTCTTGGGAAGCTGAAGGATGAGGATCCCTTGAGCCCAGGAGTTTGAGGTTTCTGTAAGCTATAATGATGACAGAGTGAAACTTTTCCTCAAAAGAGGAAAAAAAAAAAAAGAATAAACATCCTCATATAGCAGTATTTAAATGGTGGCTACTTCCACACAGTTATGATGTTAGCCAAATCTGGAGGTCACTGTCAACTTGGATTCCACATCTAGGACCAAAAGCTGAGCTCATCTGCTCCACAAAGGAGAGGATCTCTCAGTTAAAGCCAGAGAGTGGGGAGAAAAGCCTACTGGTGTCATTGACCTTGGCTCTTCATAATCAAAGAAAAGACTCATTTTTAGCAAAGCACTAACAAAAGTACTAACATTTTCTTTTTCATTTTAGGATATTAGGGAGACATGTGTTTTGTTTACATATTTTTCGGGGTACAGACTGAGTCAAAGTTAAACACATGAATGTATCCTTCACCCAGATAGTGTGCGCTATGAACAACAGAGCGAATTCACCAAGATAATGTGCGCTATGCACATTAGGGGCAAAATAACCCAGATAGTGTGCTCTGTACAGTAGGGCAAATTCACCCAGATAGTGTGCACTCTGCACAGTAGGGGCAAAATAACCCAGATAGTGTGCTCTATGCACAACAGGGAGAATTCACCCAGATAGTGTACGCTATGCACAATAGTGACAAATTTATTCATCTCCTTCTCAGTTTGATTTTCATTGACATTAAATTCCATATGTGCACTTAACTATTGCTCAATCAGTTCCAACTTGGTATGGAATACATGTGTTTGTTTCTCTACTCTTGTGAAGTTTCACTTAGAAGAATGGTTTCCAGTCCCATCCAGGTTGTCGCAAAAGATACTAGATCAACATTTTTTAAAATGGATGAATAGTACTCCATAGTCTATACTACATTTTAAAATCCATTCATGTCTTGGTGGGCACTTGGGCTATTTCCACATCTTTGCGATTGTGAATCATGATGCTGTAAACATTCGAGTGCAGGTGTCCTTTTTATAAAATGACTTTTTTTCCCAGGAGTGGGATGGCTGGATCAAATTGTAGGCCTACTTTAAGTTCTTTGAGGTATCTCCATACAACTTTCCAAACAGGTTGTACTAGTTTGCAGTCTCACCAACCGTCTTTTTTTTTTTTTGAGACACAGTCTCAAGCTGTCACCCTGGGTAGAGTGCCATGGCATCATAGCTCACAGCAACCTCCAACTCTTGAGCTCAAGCTATCCTCTTGCCTCAGTTTCTCTACTTTTTTTTTTTTTTTTTTTTTAGTAGAGACAGGGTCTTGCTTCTGCTCAGGCTGGTCTCGAACCCATGAGCTCAAGCAATCCACCTGCCTTGGCTTCCCAGAGTGCTGGGCTTACAGGTGTGAGCCACCGCACCTGGTCTCCACCAACATTCTCTCTGAATCCACACCAGCATCTGTTGCTTTGGGACTGTATGATGTGAGCCATTCTCACTGAGGTTAGGTGATACCAGACAGTAGTTTTGATTTGCATTTCCCTGACAAACAGAGACACTGAGCATTTTTTCATGGGTATGCTGTCCTTTAGTCTGTTTTCTTTAGAAACATTTCTGTTCATGTCTTTTGCCCACTCTTTAATGGGATTGTTTGATCTTTTCTTGTTAATTTGCGTGAGTTCTTTGTAGATTCTGGTTAAAAGTACAAACATTTTCAATAAAGCCATGTGTTTGTAGGTGGGGCACAAAGCTAAGTAGGTAGTTAAAGGGAAATGAAGTGAGTGAGCAACTGCTTTTGCTGTCTAAAGCCAGCCAGTCTCAGAAAGACAATAATGCTCCATTAAAAAAAAAAGATACTAAATTTGAGAATATTGACACCATAAACATCGTAAGATTAAGACAGAAATAAAAACTGGTAGAAAAGTGATAAGTATAACTAATTAAATTCATATACCTGTGTATACTAAGAGGCTCTGCCCTATTAGAGGTAACAGAAGACTAAAAAATAATTAAAAACAATGCAAACCCACGAAGACAGCCATGAGGCATCACAGGAGGTGACTACAGGAAATGCTCCTTTACTGGAAATGAAAAGAGAAATTTGGGCTTAACGGTATACCACTATAGAGCTGTTGGTTCTGTAATGCTTCAACTAGATCTTTAAAGATCATTAATCTCATGAGTAAAAACCATCCCCGACAGCATTGTAGGTACATCTTTAGGAAGGCAGAGCATGATTTTTGACAGGTTTATGGTGGGTTACTACATATCTGAAAGGTTGCTTTTTTTTTTTTTTTTTTGTAAAGACAGAGTTTCACTTTGTTGCCCATGGTAGAGTGCCGTGGCATCACACAGCTCACAGCAACCTCCAACTCCTGGGCTTAAGCGATTCTCCTGCCTCAGCCTCCTGAGTAGCTGAGACTACAGGCGTCCGCCACAACACCCAGCTATTTTTTTTGTTGCAGTTTGGCCAGGGCCGGGCCTGAACCCTCCACCCTTGGTATATGGGGCCGGTGCCCTACTGACTGAGACACAGGTGCCGCCCTGCTTTTTTTTTTTTTTTTTTTAAGGGGGAAAAATCATTTTCTTTTTTTTTTTTTTTTTTTTTTTTTTTATTGTTGGGGATTCATTGAGGGTACAATAAGCCAGGTTACACTGATTGCAATTGTTAGGTAAAGTCCCTCTTGCAATCATGTCTTGCCCCCATAAAGTGTGACACACACCAAGGCCCCACCCACCTCCCTCCTTCCCTCTTTCTGTTTCCCCCCCCATAACCATTATTGTCATTAATTGTCCTCAAATCAAAATTGAGTACATAGGATTCATGCTTCTCCATTCTTGTGATGCTTTACTAAGAATAATAACTTCCACGTCCATCCAGGTTAATACGAAGGATGTAAAGTCTCCATTTTTTTTAATGGCTGAATAGTATTCCATGGTATACATATACCACAGCTTGTTAATCCATTCCTGGGTTGGTGGGCATTTAGGCTGTTTCCACATTTTGGCGACTGTAAATTGAGCTGCAATAAACAGTCTAGTACAAGTGTCCTTATGATAAAAGGATTTCTTTCCTTCTGGGTAGATGCCCAGTAATGGGATTGCAGGATCAAATGGGAGGTCTAGCTTGAGTGCTTTGAGGATTCTCCATACTTCCTTCCAGAAAGGTTGTACTAGTTTGCAGTCCCACCAGCAGTGTAAAAGTGTTCCCTTCTCTCCACATCCACGCCAGCATCTGCAGTTTTGAGATTTTGTGATGTGGGCCATTCTCACTGGGGTTAGATGATATCTCAGGGTTGTTTTGATTTGCATTTCTCTAATATATAGAGATGATGAACATTTTTTCATGTGTTTGTTAGCCATTCGTCTGTCGTCTTTAGAGAAAGTTCTATTCATGTCTCTTGCCCATTGATATAAGGGATTGTTGGCTTTTTTCATGTGGATTAATTTGAGTTCTCTATAGATCCTAGTTATCAAGCTTTTGTCTGATTGAAAATATGCAAATATCCTTTCCCATTGTGTAGGTTGTCTCTTTGCTTTGGTTATTGTCTCCTTAGCTGTACAGAAGCTTTTCAGTTTAATGAAGTCCCATTTGTTTATTTTTGTTGTTGTTGCAAATGCCATGGCAGTCTTCTTCATGAAGTCTTCCCCCAGGCCAATATCTTCCAGTGTTTTTCCTATGCTTTCTTGGAGGGTTTTTATTGTTTCATGCCTTAAGTTTAAGTCCTTTATCCATCTTGAATCAATTTTTGTGAGTGGGGAAAGGTGTGGGTCCAGTTTCAGTCTTTTACATGTAGACATCCAGTTCTCCCAACACCATTTATTGAATAGGGAGTCTTTCCCCCAAGGTATGTTCTTGTTTGGTTTATCAAAGATTAGGTGGTTGTAAGATGTTAGTTTCATTTCTTGGTTTTCCATTCGATTCCAAGTGTCTATGTCTCTGTTTTTGTGCCAGTACCATGCTGTCTTGAGCACTATGGCTTTGTAGTACAGACTAAAATCTGGTATGATGATGCCCCCAGCTTTATTTTTATTACAGAGAACTGCCTTAGCTATACGGGGTTTTTTCCAGTTCCATACAAAACGCAGAATCATTTTTTCCAAATCTTGAAAGTATGATGTTGGTATTTTGATAGGAATGGCATTGAATAGGTAGATTGCTTTAGGAAGTATGGACATTTTAACAATGTTGATTCTTCCCATCCATGAGCATGGTGTGTTCTTCCATTTGTTAATATCCTCTGCTATTTCCTTTCTGAGGATTTCATAGTTTTCTTTATAGAGGTCCTTCACCTCCTTCGTTAGGTATATTCCTAGGTATTTGATTTTCTTTGAGACTATGGTGAAGGGAGTTGTGTCCTTAATTAGCTTCTCATCTTGACTGTTATTGGTGTACACAAAGGCTACTGACTTGTGGACATTGATTTTATATCCTGAAACATTACTGTATTTTTTGATGACTTCTAGGAGTCTTGTGGTTGAGTCTTTGGGGTTCTCTAAGTATAAGATCATGTCGTCAGCAAAGAGGGAGAGTTTGACCTCCTCTGCTCCCATTTGGATTCCCTTTATTTCCTTGTCTTGCCTAATTGTATTGGCTAGAACTTCCAGCACTATGTTGAATAGTAAAGGTGACAGAGGACAACCTTGTCTGGTTCCAGTTCTAAGAGGAAAAGCTTTGAGTTTTACTCCATTCAGTAAAATATTGGCTGTGGGTTTGTCATAGATAGCTTCAATCAGTTTTAGAAATGTGCCACCTATGCCTATACTCTTCAGAGTTCTAATTAGAAAAGGATGCTGGATTTTATCAAATGCTTTTTCTGCATCTATTGAGAGGATCATGTGATCTTTATTTTTGCCTCTGTTAATATGGTGGATAACGTTTATAGACTTGCGTATGTTAAACCAGCCTTGCATCCCTGGGATGAAGCCTACTTGATCATGATGAATGACTTTTTTGATGATAAGCTGTAATCTATTGGCTAGGATTTTGTTGAGAATTTTTGCGTCTATGTTCATGAGTGAGATTGGTCTGAAATTCTCCTTTTTGTTTGGGTCTTTTCCTGGTTTTGGTATCAGGGTGATGTTTGCTTCATAGAATGTGTTGGGGAAGATTCCTTCTTCCTCAATTTTCTGGAATAATTTCTGCAGTACAGGAATAAGCTCTTCCTTGAAGGTTTGATAGAATTCTGGAGTGAAGCCATCTGGACCAGGGCATTTTTTGGTTGGAAGATTTTTTATTGTTTCTTTGATCTCAGTGCTTGAAATTGGTCTGTTCAGGAGCTCTATTTCTTCCTGGCTGAGTCTAGGGAGAGGGTGTGATTCCAAATATTGATCCATTTCTTTCACATTGTCAAATTTCTGGGCATAGAGTTTCTGGTAGTATTCAGAGATGATCTCTTGTATCTCTGTGGGATCAGTTGTTATTTCCCCTTTATCATTTCTGATTGAGGTTACTAGAGATTTTACTTTTCTATTCCTCGTTAGTCTGGCCAATGGTTTATCTATTTTATTTATTTTTTCAAAAAACCAACTCCTTGTTTCATTAATTTTCTGAATGATTCTTTTGTTTTCAATTTCATTGATCTCTGATTTGATTTTGGATATTTCTTTTCTTCTACTGAGTTTAGGCTTAGATTGTTCTTCTTTTTCCAATTCCATAAGATCTCTTGTGAGATTGTTGATGTGCTCTCTTTCAGTTTTTCGAATGTAGGCATCTAAAGCGATGAATTTTCCTCTCAAAACTGCTTTTGCAGTATCCCACAGGTTTTGGTAGCTTGTGTCTTCATTGTTGTTATGCTCAAGGAAGTTAATGATTTCCTGTTTTATTTCTTCCTGCACCCATCTGTTGTTCAACAGAAGATTGTTTAGTTTCCATGCCTTTGGGTGGGGTCGAGCATTTTTGTTAGAGTTGAGTTCCACCTTTAGTGCCTTATGGTCTGAGAAGATACAAGGTAAAATTTCAATTCTTTTGATTCTGTTGATATTTGTTTTGTGTCCCAGGATATGATCAATTTTGGAGAATGTTCCATGGGGTGATGAGAAGAATGTATATTCTTTATCTTTGGGGTGGAGTGTTCTATATGCGTCTATCAAGCACAGTTGTTCTAGAGTCTCATTTAAGTCTCTTATATCCTTGTTTAATTTCTGTTTAGAGGATCTGTCCAGCTCTGTAAGAGGAGTGTTAAAGTCCCCTGTTATGATGGTATTATCAGATATCATATTGCTCAGACTGAGTAAGGTCTGCTTCAAGAATCTGGGAGCATTTAAATTGGGTGCATAAATATTTAGAATTGAAATGTCTTCTTGTTGTATTTTTCCCTTGACCAATATAAAGTGACCATCTTTGTCTTTTTTGACTTTAGTTGCTTTAAATCCACATGTATCTGAAAATAAGATTGCAACTCCTCTTTTCTTCTGAATTCCATTTGCCTGAAAAATTGTCTTCCAACCCTTGACTCGGAGCTTTAATTTGTCTTTTGAAGCCAGGTGTGTTTCTTGCAGACAGCAAATGGATGGCTTGTGTTTTTTAATCCAGTCAACCAATCTATGTCTCTTCAGTGGGGAATTCAAGCCATTAACATTTATTGAGATAATTGACAAGTGTGGTAGTATTCTATTCGTCTTATTTTGTGAGAGTCCATTGCTTAGTTTTATCTTTTGCATCAGTGTGGAGGTTAGGTTCTGTCCTTTAATTTCTGAGTTCTTACTTTGTTGCTGATCCATTGTGGTGGTCAGTGTGCAGAACAGGTTGAAGTATTTCCTGTAGAGCTGGTCTTGTTGTGGCGAATTTCCTCAATGTTTGTATATCCGTAAATGATTTGATTTCTCCGTCAATTTTGAAGCTTAGCTTAGCAGGGTACAGAATTCTGGGCTGAAAATTGTTCTGTTTAAGTAGATTAAAGGTAGATGACCATTGTCTTCTTGCTTGGAAAGTTTCATTAGAGAAGTCTGCGGTCAATCTGATGGATTTGCCCCTGTAGGTCAACTGGCGCTTACTCCTGGCAGCTTGCAGAATCTTTTCTTTGGTCTTGACTTTGGACAGGTTCATCACAATGTGTCTTGGAGAAGCTCGGTTAGAGTTGAGGCGACCTGGGGTCCGATATCCCTCTGAAAGCAGTGTGTCAGAATCTTTGGTGATATTTGGGAAATTTTCTTTTATAATATTCTCAAGTATGGCTTCCATTCCTCTGGGGCATTCTTCTTCCCCTTCTGGAATTCCTATAACTCGTATGTTGGAACGCTTCATAAAGTCCCATAATTCTGACAGTGAACGTTCTGCTTTCTCTCTCTTCTTTTCTGCCTCTTTTACTATCTGAGTTATCTCAAAAACTTTGTCTTCTACCTCTGAAATTCTTTCTTCTGCATGGTCTAACCTGTTGCTGATACTTTCCATTGCATCTTTAAGTTCCCTGATTGACTGTTTCATTTCCTTCAGCTCTGCTATATCCTTTTTATATTCTTCATATCGTTCATCTCTTATTTGATTCTGTTTTTGAATTTCCTTTTGGTTATTTTCCACTTTATTAACAGTTTCCTTCATTGTTTCCATCATTTCCTTCATTGTTTTCAACATGTGTATTCTAAATTCCCTTTCTGTCATTCCTAACATTTCTGTATAGGTGGAATCCTCTGCAGTAGCTACCTCATGGTCCCTTGGCGGGGTAGTTCTGGACTGGTTCTTCATGTTGCCTGGAGTTTTCTGCTGATTCTTCCTCATGGGTGATTTCTTTTATCTGTTTACTTGCCCTAATTTTCCTTTCAATTCCTCTTGCTCTTTAAGTTCTTGTGCCTGTGGACTAAGGGTTACAGGACCAGAAGGGTGTGAAGGTTTAAGAGCAAAAAAGCGATGAAAGAAATGAGGACCGAGTGATAAGAAAAAAAAAAAAAATGAAAAAAAAGAAAAATAGAGAAAGGAGAGTGGTTGGGTGAAAGGAATATTGACAAAAAGAAGAGAGGCACAGAAAGAGGGAGACAGAGCAATATAGGTGTACAGTAGGGTACTTTGATACAACCTTAAAAAAAAAAACACCTTCTGGGGGTGCCAAGTGGGGTGGTTCCCTTGAGGTCAGCAGCTCTTTGCTAACCTGATCAGACACAGTACCCCACCTCCACCAAGTAGAGAGGAAAGACAAAAATGCTATAAATCAAACCAAAACAAGCAAACAGAAAACCTTACGGGATAAAATTGGCTGGAAAAACCAAATAATAGTGGTAGAAACACTAACAAAAATGAAG
Organism: Nycticebus coucang; assembly: GCF_027406575.1. Classification (NCBI taxonomy): domain Eukaryota; kingdom Metazoa; phylum Chordata; class Mammalia; order Primates; family Lorisidae; genus Nycticebus; species Nycticebus coucang. The sequence continues at coordinate 37,404,604 of NC_069787.1, forward strand.
TTCTGATTATTGAAATAGGCAGCAATGGGAAATTAAAATTAAACTAGAAAAATTGAGAAAGAAAAAGGATCTGTATGGAAAAGGTTGAACTTAAAAAACAAAACAACAATCTAGAACGTCAAAATAAACAACAAAAACAACCAAACCAAAAAAAAAAAAAAAAAAAAAAACCAAACAAACAAACAAAAAAAAACACACACGCAACCAAAAACAAAGCAGTATGTATATGGAATTGAATATTGTCTGGGCAACACGTGGTCTTCTGGGGTATGAGATGTTAATCACAGTTCTGATACGACTGGAGGCTGCTAGTTTCTCGAACCCCAGCAGGTAGACACCCTAAATCTCTCTTCAGCCCACTTAAAAGGCACTTTGAACTTGTTCACTTACTGAGCAGAAGCTTTCTCAGGGGAGTGCTTGTTGCTGGAATCACTGCTGAAGTGGCTATCCACTTACCCTGTGTGTCAAAACTGGTCTCCCTCTGCCCCCGAGGGTTAGGGCTGCAAGGCGGCTCAGACCCCGCCCTTAGGCTACTTGGTCGCTGGGTTACCAGCTCCCACCCAATTCCAGCTCTGTGACCCTGAGGGCGGAGCTTGCCAGGGCAGATCGCTCACAATGTCTGCCTGTGACCCAGAGCCAAACTCTATTAGCTCCGTCTGGCTCAGCGGCTCAGACTGGGGCCCTAGACAAAGGCCAAAGTTCTCCGCACTCTCGCTCAGGCTCTCCCCAAGGCAGTTCAGCTGAGTGCCAAGTCCAAAGACGCCAAAACAGTTCACAGGTAAGGCCTTTCTGGTTTGCAGTCTCGCTGCTACTGAACTTACAGTTGCGGGCGGGTTTAGGTGGATTGAACACACGCGACCACTTGCCGGTTTTCCACTGTTTTAGTCCTCCTCTTGGGGTCCAGAAGTCTCTCGCTGACTCCCTGTATCCTCTCAGGGGTGATGATAGTCAGATCCCACCAGCCAGAGATGCCTGGAGTCCTATATCCCCAGACTCACGGTGCCCAGATGCAAGGAAGCTGTTACTCGGCTGCCATCTTGCTCCACCGCCAACCCACAGATGAGATCTTATTCAGCCCAGAAAGCTTTCTTGAAACTTGGGAACCAGCCCTCCAGGAATCTTAGTCTTCTGTTGTCCTTGCTGACAACAGAATAAAGCTGCTAGTCTGGGTGTTTTGTCTTGCTGGACTCAGACAAGGAGGTAACCAGAGTGTGGTAACCCGCATCACAGTAGTTACTTCTGCCTTCCTCTTTGCTCGGAAAAATCATTTTCTTAGAGACTACACTGGAAAGTCCTATCTGGCAAGATGCATAAAAAATGTTAATAATAGGAAACTCGAGTGAAGATCCACAGCTTGTAACCAAGCAGAACACAGCACATGTATTTTTCCTTTTAAATCCTAAAACTAAACCCTGAATGATGCAAGCCTATGTCAGTTTCTGTCTACCATACTGATGAACTTTAGCTGAATACCTTAGTTGAGAATCTTCCATTGCAGACAAAATGCTTAGTGATTTCCAAAACAGTTGGATCCTGGTTGTGAAAACAAGTGCTCTAATTAGCAAATTAGAAGTCCTTTCCTTGCAGATAAAACTGCTAATGCAGACAAAGCCTCAACATAAAAATCATCATTTTCAGAAGATGTTGGACGAAGAGGACGAAACTTGCTGTAATCAGTTTTCATTCTCTTTGTAGCCTTGGTACTCAACTGCAGGACTATTTTTTAAGGGCAAAGTTAGACCTTTCAAGTGTTAGGCAAGAGAGCTTGCTTTCAGTTATTAGCATTAAATTTTCTCCCTGACTCCTTCCAAAAACACCTAACTCAGAAAAACAGAAGGACAAATATTTGAAAAGAAGCAGACATTTCTTCAAGTAGCAGGCTCTTGACCATGCTGGCTGAGCTAAGTCACAGAAACAGATCTCTACACCACTGGGGTTGTACGCATCATTTAAAGGACTGAACTTCTCTGTCATTTGGAATTTCTTTTAGGATGGATCATATGAGGGTTGCTCCCCTCTCTTTGAAATAAGATCCCAAAGAGAAATGCAAGACACCAAGAGAAATCAAACTAATGACCCTCTATCAAAGACAACCTTGAGTCAAACTCCATACCTACACGGCTCTTGGCCTGAAAGTGGAAGTCCTCATTTGTATAAAGTGTCCCCCACATGCATGCATACTCCTTCTGAGACCAGGGGTCGATAAAGCCATCCCTGGCACCTTTAGCCTAACACTCTTGCAAGCTTGGAATGCTGCAGATCTGGAAGGTGATTGGTTCAAACCCCTCACAACACACTCACACAGAAGCTGTGGTCTTTGGGGACATATAATCACAAAACCCTTGTCTGAAATACTTCTACATCCTCCACAACTCCACTGGTGATTACCAGGGCCCTCAGATTCATGTACAATCCTGAGATTCTAGATCTTTCTTCTATCCCAAAGAGTTGGTATACTGTGGTCTCCACCATCTCATTGGCATCCTTTCAAGGGCCCAAGGCAAAAAACTTGGCGTCATCTCTCACACCTTCTTTACCTCATTCCCCAATTACCACAGCAAATTCTAGGCTGGGTCTTCACAAGAGATGAAGAAGCTCCAACTTCTTGCTATTTCTAACCACTAACACTGTGGGCCACAGCATCATCTCTCCCTATAGGTTACTGCAACTGTCTCCTGTTCCGATTCCTCTCCTTCAGGCTATTAACCACACAGAAGCCAGTGATCCTGTTAAAACATAAGTCAGATCACGTCACCCACTGGCACAAAACCCTCTGAAAGCATCCTGCCTCAGAGCAAAAACCAGAGACCAGAGAAACGGTCTGCAAGGCCCTACACCTCTGCCCCCGCGCCCGATTTACCTGTGTGATCACAGCTCCTAGTTCTCTCCCCATGGATCCCTCTACAGAAGCTAAGCAGCCACCTTGTTGTTCCTTGAACATGTCCAGAATTTTTCTGCTATCTTCCCAGCCAATCCAGGGTAACAGGCAACCTCTCACCTCCTTTTGATCATTATTCATATGTCACATTTTCAGTAAGAACTAAATTTCTACTCAAATTACAACCCCCCTTCCAAAGTGTTTCTTCTTCCTTTTGTCTTTTGGTCCGGCACTTACCATGTATGTTTGTGTGCAATTTACTACGTGAAACTGTCTTAAGCTGCACGTGAACTCTATGTCCACCCTATATATAGGGCCTACTTATTTGTTTCCTAAACTACCTATTCCTAAACAGGTAATTTAGAAAACAAACTGCCACCACTGCAGGGCAAATTCTGTAAGGACAGGGATGCACCCAGTACAAGTACTGTCAGCAGTAATCAAATAAACATAAATAACAATGCCATTTCACTTTAAAATAGAGCAGGTTTCACACAACTCTACTGAGGTATAACTTATAAACGGTTCAATGCAACCACTTCAGGTGTACAGTCAATGATTTTTAGAAAATTTATAAAGCAACCATCACTATAATCCAATTTCAGAAGACTTCCATCCTCACACCAAATGATCCTTTTGCCTATGATAGATCCCTCTGCTGTTATACGTTGTAGTCAAACCTGCAGGAACAGTTTTGGAAAGAACTCTCTCATGTCCTGTAGTTAAGTCTTCAGTGTACAATTTCCTTTTGTTTCAAAATGATCAGTTTTGGTTTATAACTGGAACCCAGCATTGTGAAAGCAATGGAAATAACAAGATGAGCAGATTTTGATTCCTACCCTTTTACCAAAAATACGGAATTATCCATACAAATATTGATTTGCTTGTATTGCCTCTACCAAATGGGGAAAAGATTTCCTTCACTGCATAGCTTGATATGGTCCCAGTGAGAGTAGGTTCTTGAACTGTCCTTCACTAAAATATGGCCAGGTATGTTCTGCCATAATAATGAGCCCGCATTTGCTGTAGAAACTAAGTACTCCCTGAAACTACCATTCACTAATATTCAAACCATACAGGGACATTAATGAAATAATGGCAGAGCAGAAATACATTAACCAGCACTGCACTCTTAAACGCAGGATTTTAGAAGGTTTCAGGAATAAGTGGCACCCAGGAACACAATTGGTTCACATTCCTTTATTGGGTGTTTATTTCCTGACCTGGCATTGCAGATGTACCACACTCAAAGCCAAGAATTAAATATGACTTTTAAGATGCAGACCTTTAGTATTCTCCAGATCCTACAATATCTTCAGAGTTCAAATAAATTCTAAACATCCACTTTAAAAATCACAATTAAGACACCACTACCAATCTACCTCTACTACTAATTAGACTGAACAACTCTTTGTAATCCCAAAGGTTTCTTTCCCTTTGCGTATTTAGGGATAATTTGCTATACATTAACAACTAAAATTTCAAAATAAAACATACATTAGGTATTTGTCCTTTCAAGTATTGTTTATGATTTGCAGATGGAGCTATTAAATTAGCTTCCCAAAGTAGCAAACATGAACACCAAATTTGAAAATAAGGCAACTATGTTTTTCTCTGACTTCATTTCACGTTTCCCTCTGTTTTTCTGCATTTCTTTGAAGATAATTCTTCAAGATGGGGAAAAAGGAAAACTCTTTAAGAATGGTGTTCTCAACTCTAACAGAAGTCAGAAGATGACAAAGGAGTCAAAGCATTGTTTTTGTTTCCACATGATATATGAAGTTTCTCAATACCATCTACAAAGCCACCCAAGTATCCTATGCTGATGAATTAAACTAAGTTGAGTTGACATTATAAACACAAACAATTGGAAGATATATCTCACACGGTTCAAAAAAGTGGCATTTCATTACCTTGCTTAAGAATATTAATGACTAAAGTCAAATGAACAATTATTTGTGCTACAAAGGAATGACAGGAATCTATCTATGGCTGAATATAGATCTGACTTACAATTTAACTCCGTATTATTTCAAACTCATTTTCAAATGTCTTAATCTCATAACCAGTTTGCCAGGTTTCATATTCTCATGATTTGCCCTTCCATACAAGTTAATCTATTTACCCCTGTGACAGAGAAGGCACATGGGTATGCACCCTCTACTCAGTGCAGGTGAGAAAGGAGGTGATGTGCTGCACCAGGTCATCTGCTCTCCAGGTTGGCCATGTGCATCTGATGTTTGTCATCAGTCCCAAAGGCCAGATGTGCACACCAATGTCCACAAAGCAAACGCAGATGGAAGGAATAGGGTCACTGAGTCTGCAGGGTATTCATGAAAATGCCTTTCTAAAAGGTGCCCCTTGCACAAAGCCCAGACCTCCCTCTCCTCCTCACTTTATTTCCTGACCATCATGCCCAAGACCTGCCTCTTTGAATGAAGTCATCCCCATTATCTGAAACACTTTTACTGAGAAAGATATTCTGCATTATATAATTCAGCATTGGACTATTGTATGCCCCAAAGCTTTTATTATTTATGTATTTAATTAAAATGCCCCCAGGAAAACTTCATTCAAAAATATTTATTATACTACTCCTGTTATATAGTCATTGATGTAAATATTCATGCAGGTTTTTTTTTTTTTAAGACCTCATTATTATGCGGCGCCTGTGGCTCAGTGGGTAGGGCGTCGGCCCCATATACCGAGGGTGGTGGGTTCGAACACGGCCCTCACCAAACTGCAACAAAAAATAGCTAGGCATTGTGGTGGGCACCTGTAGTCCCAGGTTTTCTGGAGGCTGAGGCAAGAGAATTGGTTAAGCCCAGAGTTGGAGGTTGATGTGAGCTGTGGCGTCCTGACACTCTACCAAGGGCAATAAAGTGAGACTCAGTCTCTTAAAAAAAAAAAAAAAAAAAGACCTCATTCTTAAGCTCTGTATCCAGTACATGTTGAAAAATGGTTGGGGGACATACAAGGCTCTCCACCCCAATGAAGAACATATTCTCCTTCCTACAACTACTGACACTCTTGCTCCATTTGTTACTTAACTTTTAATGAACTACTCATTGAGGCCGGGCGCAGGGCCTCACACCTGTAATCCTAGAACTCTGGGAGGCCAAGGATGATGGATTGCTTGAGCTCAGGAGTTGGAGACAAGCCTAAGCAAAAGCGAGACCCTGTCTCTCTTTTTCTTTTTTATTGTTGGGGATTCATTGAGGGTACAATAAGCCAGGTTACACTGATTGCATTTGTTAGGTAAAGTCCCTCTTGCAATCATGTCTTGCCCCCAGAAGGTGTGGCACACACCAAGGCCCCACCCCTCTCCCTCCTTCCCTCTCTCTGCTTTTCCTTCCCCCCCATGACCTTAATTGTCATTAATTGATATCATATCTGGGTGTTGTGGTGAGCGCCTCCAGCCCCAGCAACTTGGGAGGCTGAGGCAAGAGGGGTATCTTGGGCTTGAGCCCCAAATTTTGAAGTTGCTGTGAGTTATGACACCAGGGCACCCTACCAAGGGCAATGAAGTGAGACTCTTTTCTCAAAAAAAGCAAAGGTACCATTCATTGAGCCGATGGCCTATACTGTTTCACTTTCCTCCTCATCCCATCTTGTCTCACATGTAGTGCACGTCCCCATCTACAGACATATGAACTGATGCAGGAAGAAGTTAAATCCCGTGGCAGGGATACACAATCTGGTGAACCTGACACTCGGGATTGTGCTCTTAGTCTTAATCGTTCATGCCATCATCTTCTCAGTAAAATGTACAGAGTACAGACACCACATCTCAAAGAACTTAGGGATTTAAATGAAAGTATGAGAATAATTACTCCACAAATGTTCCTTAAAGTTCACCAGCTGTGTTACCATATATGCACATTTTCTCTGCATAATTCCCTTATTAATTATCATTAATCCCAGGAAGTATTGCCAGGATCATCCTCATCCACCATCCCCTCTCTCACCTCCCGTTCATCAGATGAGAAAAGTAAAGTTGGAAAGGCTTAAATGAATAGCCTATGCCAACCCCAAAATTACAGCACCATAATTTTTACTGTTTCAAATTTTTTTTTTCCTTTTTTTGAGACAGAGTCTCACTGTATTTTCTTGGGTTGAGTGCTGTGGCATCATCATAGCTCACAGCAACTTCAAACTCTTGGACCCAAGTGATCCTTGACTCAGCTTCCTGAGTAGCTGGAATAGAGGCATGTGCCACCATGCCCTGCTAGTTTTTTCTATTTTAGTAGAAACGGGAGTCTTGCTGTTGGTTAAGCTGGTCTCCAAATCATGAGGTCAAAGCAATCCACCCATCTTGGCCTCCCAGAGCACCAGGATTACAGGTGTGAGCCACTTAGAGAAGGTCCAAGCTTGGGGCAGCCATGCAACTAGAGAGTTGGGCTGGTGGGAGATAGGAGCTGTCACAAACAACCTGGGCTTGATTTCTTTTGAGTGGATCAGTAAAACTGAGATCTGTGGTACCAAAGCAAAGCAACATGGGTTTCTGAAGCTTACGGTGCTCGAGGAAGAGATCTTTGACAAAGTGCCTCTTCCGTTCCAGTGTGAACCTGGAAGCAGGCATCACAGGCATCACAGGCAGTCCTGGTAGGGAGATGGGTCTGTCCAGGGGGTTTCTGACTGTTGGTGGTTTGATTCCTTCCATTGAACTATACAGGCTTTTTAACAAACAAAGCAGTGTAGAATGTTAAAAAACCTCCATTAGAAACATTTTATTATTACTCATTTTATCAGCAAGACCTTCAATTCATCTCAGATTTTGCAACTCCCTAATCTCCATTCTACTTGTCAGAAGTAGTAAGAAATATTAACCCACCATAGGAATGGTCTCACGCCTCATTTGCAATGTTAGTAATGCATCAAAATCCTCAGACTTACATGAGCTACATTTTAGATGTCTAAACTCATTCCCTTACTGGGAAGGAAAGGTATATAGTTAAAAGCAGAAAAGGGCTAATGACATAATAATTCAGAATTGTGGCCTTCTCCTGAGAAATGAGTGACATTCTTGTGGATTTAGTGCATGTAACTGCCACTGAACAATAATTGTAAATTTGGCTAATTTGAATAAATGCTTTCCATGTTGGTTAAGATGGCTGTGTCTGTCTTGACTATTGTGGTAGGAATACATATTTGATTTTTTTGATTTTTATTATTATTATTATTATTTTAAACAGAGTCTCACTTTGTTGCCCTCTATAGAGTGCCTCGGCATCATAGCTCACATCAACTTCTACCTCTTGGGTTCGAGGGATCCTCTTGCCTCAGCCTCCCTAGTAGCTAGGACTACAGGCACCTGCCACAATGCCTGGCTATTTTTTTTATTTGTTTAGCAGGGTTCAAACCAGCCCAGGTGCACGTGTGCTTGGCACCCTAACCATTGAACTATGGACGCCCAGCCAGGAATACTTTATTTATTTATTTTGAGACAGAGTCTCACTTTGTCACCCTCGGGTAGAGTGGCTTAGCGTCACGGCTCACAGCAACCTCCAACTCCTGGGCTTAGGTGATTCTCTTGCTTCAGCCTCCCGAGTAGCTGGGACTATAGGCACCCACGACAATGCCTAGCAATTTTTTGTTGCAGTTTGGCCGGGGCCGGGTTTGAACCCACCACCCTTGGTATATGGGGCCAACCCTCTACTCACTGAGCCACAGATGCCGCCAAAGTGAAATTTCTAGGTCAATGTGAATGGATGTTTTTAAGGGTGTGTATGTACATATGTGTGTGTGTATATATATATACACACACACATACCAAATTATGTGCATTTTCCTGAATACCTGTGTATTTGTGTATATACAATGGCTTTTAGATTTTCTCTAGTGCACATGTAAAACAAGTATTTTAAATAATAATAAAAATGGTGTACAACTATCTTGACATTCAAGATCTTGGTCTTCCAGGGAAAGTAGAGGTAGGGAAGATACATGTTAAAATGTATCAAGTATGCCTTATTGGAAGTTGAATCAGAATGATACCTCACAAGGACATGTTATTCTTTAATGAAATAATTGCTTCCAACATTAAGCTAAATGGTTAGCTTATTTTGATCACATACAACTACTGTATTTTATTTGGCTATTGTTAATACAATAGTCTGAAACTGTTAAATATAAAGACTTTCATCAAATGTTTGTGGTGCGGTGGTTTCTACAATCATGGATATATAACTTCATATTCTGGCTTTTCTTCTTTTCATAATCTTTTCACTTGTTCAATGGACTTGACCTCTGTATTTCAGAGCTATGTTATATACCACCAAGTCAATATACTGTCTCATTTTGGAGGGCAGGCAGTTTGTTCATCTCTTTTTGACATTATAAGTAGGAACATGGAGCCTCTATTTGTATAACTCTGTTCTTTACCAACTCTAGAGACACCTGACCATTTTGCTCCCCATCACTCCCATAGACTGTAGTGAAAAACGTTGGCATGTAATAGGCACCCAGTAAATCTTTACTGAATGAATAGCTAGTGATTAATTAGTGACAAACTAATTAATGAATGGTAGCTAAATTAGCAAGTCTAGTCATCTTAAAACATGTTCTTCATATGGTATTGATGATGCATTAAGACACTGAATCCTTGTTATATAATTCTACTGGTGCTAGCAGAAGACAACTTCACATCAGCACACCCCAGCTTAAAAAATAGCTGGGTTCACAATTCATCATTCCATCAGAACCAACACTCCATCAGGTCAGAGCCATACTTGGCCTCCTTGACATTCCCCGCTCCCCACTCATCAGGATGACTCATTAATAGCCCAGGCTCTGGTGCCTCAAGTAAAGGCTCACCTCCATGTTGCTGGCTGCCTGTTTCCAACATTGCCTGCTGTGCACACAAGTAATTAACTTGCAATGCTCCACTGGCTCTGACATATCCTGTGGCATCACATCACTCACCAGCAGGTAGTTAAGCATGCAAGGTGCTTCCCCAGTTAAACTCCATAACCAAATCCCCATGTAAGTATCAGTCAATATAGAAGACCTTGTTGACATGCAAGTCACACGTCAGGTGCGGAGGCATGACAGCCATGGTTAAATCGCCTTCCTTCGAACTCCATTAATTTGGAGCCTGTGGTAACACAGATGGAGATTAAATAAAGACTTGCTTTGTGCTTTAGAAGAAAGGTTTGCTTTGAGAGTCCTAAAAATAACACTGCATGGATCAAGTTCGACTAGATGACAAGTTCAATAGAGAAAGAACTCGGACATAACACAGTGATAAAGACTACAAATTCTGGAGCCAGACCATTGAATCTCACCTTTGCCACTTGGTATGTAAGTGGCCCTGGGCAAGACACTCAGCTCTTAGTACCCCAGTTTCCTTGTTTGTAAAATGGGGATAATCACGTCCCTACCTTGTAGCACTACACAAAGTGAGGGCTGTCAATGGCACCTTGCAAACACCAAGCAACTACATATTAAGCACTAGCTATTGTTACTCTGAGCATTCTTATTATCCAGTGCTGAATACACAGTCAGGCTATGATAACTATCATAGAAGAAGGACTGAGGGATTGGCTGAGCATACCTAAAATGATTTTTGCAAGCACTTAGAAGAACCTATTTTAACTTGCACATTCTCTGCTCATTAATATCAGTCCATCGTAAAGGGTGTAACTTAATGTGTCGTTATCCTGGGCCTCTTACTAACCACAGTTATTTCACTTGGATTGAATTTCTTTTTTAAAATGGGTTGAACAACTCAGAGAGACAAATGTAGACTGCATTTCCTTCTCACATTCTAGGTCAATGAGACGATGTGCAATCAAATGACAACAGTGTAGGTTGGAACTACCCAGCAACTCATCAAAAAGGCTTTCAAAAAGCAGAGGGAACAAAGCCCGAAGCTCAGGCCAAGCCACGCGTGTAAAGCCGTGACACAACAAGGATGGACAAAGGAACTATAATCCAGAGTGGAAAAAAGTGGCAGAGGCAATAAAGACAAGAGGAGATTCCTGTGAACGGAGAATGACTGACTTTATTGGCGCCCGGAGAAAGGTAGAACAGGTCGTATCACTTTTCCTTCCTGCAAAGGGCAGTTGGCAATTTGGAATTCAACAATGTTTGTTACAGGACTTTGATCTTGCTCTGTAGGGCATGGTGGTGGGTCACTGACTCATAACCCCACAATAAATAAATGCATGTTGGGTGTCGTCTGTGGCTCAAAGGAGTAGGGCACCGGCCCCATATGCCGGAGGTGGTGGGTTCAAACCCAGCCCCGGCCAAAAACTGCAAAATAAATAAATAAATAAAAATAAGTAAACGCATGTGACAGTGCTGTCCCAGACACCATGGAAGGGAACCGTCCGAGAAATCCCCCCAGTATGCAAGAAAGCATCACTTAACCTACAGGAGTTCCCACCCCATTCACCACTTCATACTTTAGTTAAGATTACTGATTTGTTTTATCCTCTCTAAGTCACAGTTTACATCATAAAGCCATCCTGCCAATATTTTGGGGAAAGTCTCTAAACTGCTTTAATGATTACAAAGTTGCTCCCTCTTAGGGCAGCGCCTGTGGCTCAGCGGGTAGGGCGCGGGTCCCATATGCTGGAGGTGGCGGGTTCAAACCCAGCACTGGCCAAATTAAAAAAAAAAAAAAAAAACAAAGTTGCTCCCTCTGTCCTATCAACTTAGTTCTATATTCCTGGAAAGGTAACACATTAACCATTGCGGTCTACATCTTCCGAAGCAAATAAGATGTAGTAACTTGCAATTCTATTTTCACTAATAAGGTTTGTTTTTCAGCAGGTTGTATGTCCCCCAGATACATTAAATAACCAGCTGCTGAGGTCCTGGCCAGAAGGCCTTCTGAGAGGATAAGTGGTGCTCCACTCATGCACACACTTTAATGTCTCTAAAATGCTTACGGAAAATGAGTCATCTGTGATTTATTATATATGATATATATACAACTAATGTATGGCTGAATATATGGTTTATTGATTAATCAATAAATAAATTCCCTATTTTTGACTATACTTCCTAAATTGTGTATCTGTTCTTCAGAATAGCTCAATAAATTTGATTGTGGGCATGAAAAATGAACCTTAAAAGCTAAGGAGAAGCTTTCTGCAGACACATCACTTAAATGTCTCCACTTTACTTTGACATGGGTTGAATCAAACCCATTTCACAGATGGGGAAAGTTGTGCTCAGAGAGGTTCACCAAGCCATGCAGCAGCGCAAAGCTGGGATCTCACAACCAGGTGCATCCGATTCCAAATCCCACAGTTTTCTAGTGTATTTAGGAAAAGTTGATTTCCTCATACCTTAAGGGAAAAAATTAACACATTCCTTTTAGACAGTCTATTATCCTGATCTTGTCTTGAGAGTCAACACAGCTGTCAACAGTCTTTCACAATGTTAAACACACTCATACAGACACCGCTCTCTCACCATGTATTTCTTAGGCTTAGAGGAGCTTAAGGGACTTAAGCTAGCTTAAGGTGTCAGATCTATTGAGGCAGAACAGAAATCAACACACTTACAACCCAACTCAGAGAATCCTTAACAGTCCCCAAAAATGCCTGTAGGCATCAGAGAGGCCATTTAACTAAGAAAGGGCAGCTGGGTGTCAGATAGCAGAGAAGGGCAGAGACCATGACCAACATAAGCCAAGTTCCACCTGAACCTGGGGGCCTGATAAAAGTTGCAGTGCCCACCCAAGACTTTCTCATTTAAAAGGCTTAGGCCGGGTGCAATGGCTCACTCCTTTAATCCCAGCATTTTGGGAGGCCAAGGTGGGAAGATAGCTTGTGAACAGGAGTTCAAGATCAGCCTGAGCAAGATGGAATTTCAAGTCTCTATTAAGAATAGAAAAATTAGCTGGGTGTAGTGTTTAGTGTTGCATGCTTATAGTCCCAGGTATGCAGGAGGCTGAGGCAGGAGGCTCACTGGAACCCAGGAGTTTGAGGTCGCTGGGAGGTATGATGACGCCCCTACACTCTAGCCGGGCAACAGAGCAAGACCTTGTCTTGCCCGTCACCCTCCCCCACAAAAATGCCTTGGAGCGAGATGTGGAAATCTGTGTTTCTTACAAGTCCCCAGCTGATGCTGCTGGTCAACAGACCCCACTTTGAGAACCACAGGTCTGCAGAAAGCAGTTTCCTCTCAGCTCTAGTTAACTGATGAGAATAAGAAATGAAGGTGCAGAAAAATGGTAAGATTTTTCAAGCAAGACTGGAATTTCCCAGCCTATTTTTTTAAAATGGTCTGCAGATCAAACAGAATAAGACTTCAAGATAAGAGCAACCAAATCCTTGAGGAACAATGTGTCTAAATTTTCCTACTTAGGAGACTAAACAAAAGCATTGGGCCACATTTACCCTGAGAAAACAGAAAGCAATCTGACCCGAGCAGAAGAATGAAGTGAAATGGTCTCTATTCTTTTATTTAGTCAACCCAGAATAGAGACGCCTGTAGGTACTGCAACCTACTGCTAAAGAAAATCTCCAGCACACCCGCACACACACAACCCTGTCCCCAATGATCCACCCCAAAGGTGTCATTAATAATAAGAAAAGCTACATTCAAAGCAATGAATAATAAAAAAGTCTAGGTCTATGAAAGCTTTTCTTGCCCACGATGTTTGTGGGCATTCACATCACCCTTTCCCCTTCCTAGCCTCCTTCCGGGTAAGGTCAGAGCCAGTAGCGAAGGGTCTCCAGGAGAGAGGAAGACAATGATGGTGAAGGATGATGCTAACTGTGACGCCAACAGGTTTTCAAGACTTCCTTGCCTGTTTGGCTTTGTGCTGTGAACACACATCATCTCCTGAATCTCTATGTAGCCGGTTCCTTCTCAGATAATACTATTGTTACTCCTATTTTACAAGTGAAGAAGTGGGCTACCAGACTAAGTAACTTAATCAAGTAAATCCACCTGCTCAGTGAAGGGCTGGGATTTGAGTCTCGTCGCCGGTGTGCAATCTTTCATACACACTACTCGCTGTCCTTATGTGTAGGAAGGTTAGAAGCAAAGGCACCTGAGTACTGGGGAGACTGGTCAGGACACAGGGGATGTGTGACACTTCCCAACTCCCACTACAAAGCTATAATCTCTTACTACCAAGAGCAACAGGCCTAAAACCACCCTGTCCTCTGATCCTGAAACAAGATGGGGGGGAGAGGGAGGATGAATTGCCTAAATTGCTCATCAAAATAATCCCACCCTTGTCATATCTGGATGATTAGATCTGCATTTGGGAAGCAAAAACAATGACTCTAGTCGGCTGTCAAGCAGAATATATTAAATTTCTTGTTCCTGAGACAGATCCCATTGATCAGTTTTACTTAGACTCACTCTCCAGAGTAGACTTCATAACTTAGGTTTATGACTTGATCAAATGATGCAGAAAAACAACCCCAAAAACTAAATGATTCTATTATGCACATTATGGCGTGCCATGTCCATGGCAGGGCAGCTGACTACACAAACCGGGAATTTATCACCTTGATACAGATGGCCTAACAAAGGGTTCAGTTTCAGCCACTGAAGAGGAAGAGGCCATGTCGCACCTCCAGGAGATGTATGCCAGCCAGACAACTACACGTTAAAGAGACATTTATGGGGCTCCCACTGGATACCAAACGCTGAGATCCAAGGTGAACAAGTCAGAACAGCCTTCAGGGGTTTGCATTCCAGTGGGGAGAGAGGCATGAACCAACTAAACTAGCACAAACAGCAAGGCGTAAAAAAGAGTAAAAATACCAGGGAGACTCTACAATACAGGGCCTCTGGAGGAGGTGACATTTACGGTAAGCCTTATGCACTAAGGATGAAAGGAAGGTATTCTGGGCACATGAACAGCACAGAAACGAGGAGCTCAGCACAGAAAATAAGAGAGCAGGACAGGACTGGGCACAAGCAGATGTGAAATGAATAGAATGTCTCGTTCTCTTTTTCTGTTTTGAGACAGTCTCACTCTGTATCCTGGGTAGAGTGCTGGGTGTCATGGCTTGCAACAACCTCAAACTCCTGGGTTCAAGTGATCCCCTTGCCTCAGCCTCCCGGAGTAGTTGCCTGCCACAATGCCTGGCCTGTGTCTCTACTTGTATTAGAGACTGGGGTCTTGCTCTTGCTTAGGGTGGTTTCAAACTCCTGAGCTCAAGCGATCTCCCCGTCTCAGCCTCCGAGAATGCTAGGATTATAGGCGTGAGTCACCACACCCAGCCAGAATGTCTCCTATAAAAGTGTGAAGAAGAGCAAGTTCACACTGGGCTTTCATGGTCCAGGAAGGTTTCTAATGTAGGCAGGGACAATGATCAAACATAAGGGTGTAGGTGGTATACTTGCAAGGAGAAAATACAAGTTTTGTGAGGATAAGAAACTTAAGGATAAAAACGAAACCAGTATGGCTACTATTTTCTACCATCCAAATATGGTCGTTCTCCAGCACCTTTTGGTGCAGGACTGCACTGTGGACAACAATTGCTTGTCTCCACTGATCATTTCTGCGAATCCTACCCACCCCCCTTAGGGAACCTGTCTTCCTGAGTTCTCCTGATCAGGTGACCTTTTCCTAGATGTCTTCCTTTCCCCAGGGCCTTGGCTGAATGAACTTAAATGAATTTTTGATCCAAAGGAAGACAGGTTCCTTAAGGGGGGTGGAAGGTGACCTTTTCCTAGATGTCTTCCTTTCCCCAGGGCCTTGGCTGAATGAACCTAGATGGATTTTTGATCCAAAGAAGCGTCAAAATGGTATTCTCTCTGCAGGGAATTTGAAGTTGGGAGGCAGAACTATATTGGGGACTTGGACTTTCAGGGACTGGAAGGAACAACATTCCTGATAAGTCCTTACGTACTGAAAGACTTGGGGCAGGACCCCCCACTCTGCCCGGAGCTCTGACAACCCCAATCAACCGCAAGAGACGGCGCTTGATGCAAAACGCAAGAGGATTTTTATTCCAGCATGCTGGGGCTTGACCCACAACTCTTTTAGAAGCCAAGGAGTCAAGCCCTGCACAGCAGTTTTTACAAGCTTATAAAGGCAAAAACTACAAAGTAGGCGGGAATAGCAGACATAGCAGGGGCTTTAACCATAAAGTAGGAGGGGGAGTAGACATAGCAGGGGCTCTAACCATAAAGTAGGGAGAGGGAGCAGACATAGCAGGGGCTCTCCAGATAAGAAGAACTCTGGTTCATTATTCAACTGTCTTAAGATAAGATCAACAGTCAAATATTTGTTTTTAACAATAAACATTCGCTTCAGCTCGGGGAGGGGGGGTGGGGGGCTATCTTCTGGAACAGTTACAAAAGGTCACATTCTCATGGTAGGGGGTGAGAGGTGGTCACATTCCTATGGTAAAGGGTGAGAGGTGGTCACATTCTCATGGTAATACTTTCTTTCAGTACTTAGTGAGAGAGAAGGTTTACAGATGAAGTCAGACTGACAGATGCTGAGACCACAGTACAGCAATACGATCACTCGGAGAGCCAGACAGCAGAGCGGCATTCCCAGGACTTCCCCATCAGTGGTTCCCCCGAGTCCTGGCTGGATAGATGCCTGACCTTCAGTCTTAGAGACACTGCCCATACTCTCCAAATTAACTCCTGCCTTTGCTTAAAGAAAGTTTGTGTGGACTTCCATTCCACCTAATGATCCCTGACTGATCCAACTAGGTTTCTTTCAGAGGGTACTTAGTTTAGAAAAATTTGACTATCTCCAGTTTAACCAGTAATTAACAAGCGTATCTTCTGTGTTCTGCAGAGTGAAGCAAAGACAAGAAGACTTGGTTCCTGTCTCAGAAGACTTTACCAACCACAGGGAAGAAGATCACAACGGGAACTTAGGTAAGGCAGACTCACTGAAAACAACAGAAAAAAACCCTAATGATGGAAGAACATAATGGAGGAAATTAATCAAACTAAGAGAAGAAGAGATGGTTTCATAGGAGAGGCAGCATTACCAATCTTTGACCTATAGGTCCCCTCAAATACAGCAACATCACTAGGTTGCTATGAATTTTACCAGATTCAAGGAAACTCCTTCAATAGTGGTAACCAGGTCAATGATGGACAGAAACGAAAGAATAATAAAATCTACAGTGGTTCAACTTGGGAGAATGGTAAAGGTATCCAACACCCCAACAAAATACATTAGCTTTATTTGGGCAAATTCTCGAAGCCGTAAAATAAAAGGAAAGTACAAGAGTCAGAGATTATTAACCGGCTACAGACATCTGCTTCCAGGTGGCCAAAACATCTAAGTGTCATTGCTTCAGTCCAAAGAGCCTACTGGAGGCTTTCAGGTGGGGTGATTTAATATTGCAAAACTGGCTGTTGCAAGTCTACTCAAATGGAATTCGGTGAAAATAAGGGGTTCTAGCAAAAAGATGCAATGGAGAAACACTGAAACTGCCTGCAAGACCCAAGATGAAGTTCTTTTGACCAGTCCCTCCAGGACTGCATGAGCACATTTCTTCCACCTTCTGCTAGGAGCTGCAGAATGACACCAGCACTGAGACAGGACACAAAGGCGTCCCGCTGGAAGAAGCCCCTCATTGTTCCTGGGGATGGGAAAGACTTGGTAATTACCTACAAAAGAAGACCTACGTTTAGTGATCTCATGTTTGCATACTCTCCATAAAAATGCTGCCTCCCTGTCAATAACTCTGTGGAATACATTATACAGCACAGTGCATCATTCACCTCAAGCTGCACAGCCAAAGAAGCAGAGCAGATGGCAAGTGAGAAAGAAATATTGATCACCATGAATAATTTTTACTAAAAGGCATATAAAAACTGGATTTTAAAATATTTCAAAATAATTTATTCACTGCGGTCTCACTGTTTTACATTTCTGTTTATAAATATTTACAATGCACTACCTTCATAAAATAATTATTATTCAGTGTTCACAGGAAAGGGAAAGGCATCAGAAACTGACTGTGTGTCTGCCTCTACTCATCTGTGTGACAATATTTTAATTTAGCATTAATTCTCAACCCTCTCCCAGTTAAACATACATGGCTTTATTTGTTCTCTGTTTTAGGTGATATTTATGGACAAGCAACATGCTTCACAGTACTAGTTTTTATTTGTAGTGATTTAGTGATACTAGAGAGAGACTTCAAAATAATATTAATGTGGAATACTAACAAGTCTTCAACCCACCTTCCTACGTACCTTAAACAAGTCAACAGAATCAAAGAGTCAAAGACAGAGATGACTAAGGCTGAAAGCAATTTCATTAATGAATGTTTTATAGGAGTAAGAGACACAGCAGTAATATTACAGGATGACCAAAAGACAGAAAAATAACTTGGAACTAAGACTCCTCCTGAATGTCACAAAACCTGTCCAAGCAGAAATGTCACGACATCCTGAAATAGCTTTGAAGGTGAAGACATTGCACCTGTGCTCCTGCATTTCTGACAAGGAAATGGACACGGGAAGTCTTAGTATGTTCTTTCATTTTTAACATATCAATAAGTCTTTTTTTTTTTTTTTTTTTTTGCCCTGCTTCATCTTCCTTATTTTCTCACAACTTCTCCATATTCAACATTTAGATACAGTGTCTGGCATACCTAACTGAGGTAGATGTTGAGCTGATTTTCAGAGTAGGGGTTAGTAAAGGAACCGTCTTCCTGGACCCCTGTATGCTAACCAAACTGGGACCTTCTAGAGCCTCATTAAATGTATTTTTCCATGACGCCAGGTGTGCTGGCTTATACCTGTAATCCTGGCACTCTAGGTGGCCAAAGTGGGTGGATTGCTTGAGCTCACGAGTTCAAAACCAGCCTGAGCTAGAGTAAGATCCCGTCTCTAATAAAAATAGAAACACTGAGGCAAGAGGATTGCCTGAGCCCAAGAGTTTGAGGTGGCTGTGAACTATGATGCCACAGCACTCTACCAACGGTAACAAAGTGAGACTCTGTCTCAAAATATATATGTATAGGTGTGTGTATATATGTATATATTTTTTTTCCAATGAGTCTGAGAGGCAATAACACTTAAGTATGATCAATAGTTCTGGGAAGAAGGTTCTGAAATGATTCTGCATAGAGCAGGAATGTTACTATCTGTGTCTCTTATGACTCTTTTTCCCTGTCAAATGACTATGTGAGCACGCATGTGTGTGCGTGTGTGCGCGCATGCACGTGTGTGTACGTGAGAGAGACAGAGACAGAGAGAGAACGCACACTGAATGTTACAGTGGTATTCACACACCATGTAAATAATTAATAGAATGAAAATTAAAAATAAGTCCTCGGAGCCTTCTTTGGAAGAAGGAAATTACATGTCTGTTGAGATAGAGACATACATGACAACTTTCATGTGCTCTTTCATTTTCAGGTTAAAGGGTTGGTATTGTTTCCTTTCCCCAGAAATAATGACCTTGGCGATTCTACCTCTGAAATTGAAATTCTGTTCTTTAATGAACATAGTATGTTCCATTACACTACTATTTTAGGGGTGTAGAAAAAAAATTAAGAATTCTGTGACACTCCACAGTGATATGAAACAAACTATTTTTATTTTATTTCAGACAATATTAAAATCATCTGCTGTTAAAGGAGAACGTTCTCAGGTACATCTGTGTATACATACACACACGTGTGTGCGTGGGAATGCTATTATTCCAGTGAAACTGAAACATAATATAAATCCTTAACTCCCCAGAGTAAAAAGGTATGATAATCGCCACCCACATTCCTCTGCCAAAGTAAATTTAAGACAAGGATATTTTTAATAACGGGTAACTGGAGGGGAATTTGACATTCAGTTATAATTGAGCAGGCAGATTTCTATCCAGATACCTGTACTGCTCAGGATCCAAACGCTAAATATATAAACAGAATTAAGCTATAGTTGTACCTTTATATTATTTTATTCCCGCTGCCTAACTAACATACACTTACATAGATGTTCATAATTTTTTGCTAAGTCCAAAATGAGATAGCCTCACATTGCAGGTTATAAATATTATTTTAAAATTAAAAACAATTTGAACATTACCATTGTCGTTAGCTAATGGTTTTTAATCTTCCTCTGGGACACTAAAAGCATTAAAATTCAATTTATATAACGTTTACTTCTCATAAGAGAAAAAAGATAGCCATTAACATTTTCTGGTTAAAAACATCTAACATCCTATTCAATCACAAATAATAAAAACTTGGTCTTATAGATGAAGGTCTGAAAAAGACAGGAGGAGAACAAAATAAAGTTTAAGGATGTGATTATATTGTACCTTGGTCCAAAGCAGTCAGTAATTCTATTCATCATGTTTTCAGTCTAAACCATAGTTTATATTCAAGAACGAAGGTGGGGGTTAATGTTAGATTGATGGCTGGGAGATGTCATTATGTATGGTCATTAAATTGAAATAATACTATGATTATAACAATTTATCACAAGTCGATTCCATCAGATGATTATTAGGGAAGTTCCCTCTCTTCCCCAGGACATGTTGCTGTTGTTCAATCAAACCCAAATGCGTGCAATCCCTTTTACCTAAATTGATTTCTTTTCAAGCTTGTCCTTTCCCATCTGATTTGTTCAGTCCTCCACTCCACATCTCATTGAGACGTTCACGCCTGTACATCCTGATCTTTCTGCTTTAGAATGCATTATTCCCATAATTTTATCCCAAAATATTTCCACTGGCCCACTGCTATAACTTAGTTCAAGAAAGAATAATGGATGTAGTTTGAGATTTTGTATAGGATAAAGGGAAGTATCTTAAAGTGGCAGCATCTGAAAAATCGTCATCTTAAATCCTCCCCCTAGCTTCACTTAAATCCAGTCTCCCAGCTCCAATCTTGCCTGCTCAAATGCTACCATTTTTCAGGGCTATAATAAACATCTTCCAAAGAATCTCTGCAGATCCCTATTGCTTCATTAAATAGAGAAGTTCTACAAGCCACTTAGAGAGAATATCAAGGTAATGAAAGCAGATGGAATTTATAGCTTTTCCCTTCCCTAAGAGTCTGCAATCCTGTGTTTCAACATCACTGCTTGTCCAGCCACTTTCGACATGACACTCCCTGTCAATGAACATGTATAAATTTACCATTCAGACATTTCCCAGCATATCATCACTAAGGGTTATAAAAAATGACCCTCAAACTAGAGAAGTTTAGCAGGGAACTATGCATACATTCACATCCCAACCATGGGCCAGTTTATATGATAGGGGTGGAAGGTGGGCATGGCTGGGATTTAGGTGCTAAAGTCAGCACAAAGTGTGAAACCAAGCAAGCTACCATCAAAGTGACCATCAAACAATTCTTCTGGAAGACCAATGAGTCTGTCTTCTCAGATTTCCAACTCAAGACTCTTTGTCTAGGGCCAGAGGTCCTCAAACTTTCTAAACAGGGGGCCAGTTCACTGTCCCTCAGACCATGGGAGGGCTGGAGTATAGTTTAAAAAAAAAAAAACTATGAACAAATTCCTATGCACACTGCACATACCTTATTTTGAAGTAAAAAAACAAAACGAGAACAAATACAATCACACCGCCTCATGTGGCCTGCGGGCAGCAGTTTGAGGACCCCTGGTATACAGCAGCTGGCTTGCAAGTTAGCCTTACGTACTTAGGAAGCAGACTCATCCTTAAATTCAGAGTCGTGAGAGAAGATCACTGTATGAACACGGTGCAATGTCAGAGAGAGCGGCCGAGTACATCGGTCCCTTGTTATCTTCACTGGGACATCTGTGCTAAGTGTGCCCGGAAGGGTCTCTGTTCCCATCTCTGGCCCTCAGGAAGTAGACTTGACTATGATGAGCTAAGACAATGTAAGGAGCATCTCTGTCCCCCCTCTATATTGAAGGAGAAAAGTGTAGCAGTGGGCCTTGGGGACAGAAATTATGTTAATTAGATGAGCAGCAGGGAAGGCACCCAGCCTGTGGGAAGTCTCTCCTCCCCACAGAACAAGGACAACAATCACTTTTATCACGCTGCGTAATCGCCATTGCAATATCCAACCTGAGTTTACTAGGAAGCCCTCAGGTAACCTTTAGAAGTGCTGCCAGCCACCTGGACGTGTTCCCGTTCCTCCAACTAGAGGGTCTGCCCAGGTTTTCAAAGAGACAAAGACCACAGCAACAACAAAGCTTTATCCTCAGTTCCTTTTCTAACCGTTCCTTTTGCCTGAATGCCTGAGCCAGTGCCTGCTTTTTCTCTATTTCTGCCCCTTTCACGTAATCCGAACTTGTCAGTAGTCAGCATGGTGGGTAGGAGAATAGTAAGACTCTGACTTAGCCGGGGGCCGGAGAAGCCTCCTAAAGGAAGAGATTAAAGCTGAGCTCTGATGCCAGAGCTAGAATTTAAGCAGGCGACTCAGGTTGCGAGGAGGGAAAGGGTAAGAAAGCAATAGGTATAGGGAAAACTGTGTACTTGACATGAGCAGGAGAGGCAGGCGGGCAAGAAACACTGGGAGGCTTCTACCTTCATCCAGGCAAGAGGTTATTATCCAGTGGTGGTAGTGAGGAGGGGGAGAAAAATGGATCAAGAGACACTGTAAAGAAACACTGGCATTGCTTAACGTAGCTGAAGAAAGAGAGGAACCCCAGGTCTGGGGCTAATGCAAACACACTTGGGTTGTGCTATTCACTGGGACAGGAAGGAGGGAGAGAGGAACAGGTTGAAGAGAGAGTGGCAGGGCAGATACTGCACTTGGTTTTAAGGTGTCCTGAGAACCCCACATCAAGGAGGAAGTCAAGTGTACAGGCCTTAGGCTCAAAAGGGAGATCTCAGCGAGAAGTATCAATTTGAGAGTGCTCTTAGAAGAACCAGTAGGAGGTTGCCTGGAGAGACAGTATACAGAGCGAGAAGGATCCAGCGGATTCTCAGCGGCATCTCAACAGTTAACAAGTTAAATGAATGACAGTGACTGGACTCTTTTACCATCAAAGCCTTGTGTGGATAAAATGATAGTTTATCACTCCCAGATCACAAACCTGTAAAGAATTCACTAACATTGCTTAAAGTAAAATTGCCCAGGAAAATGTGAAAATCCTGGCTTATAGACCAGATGCCAAGATAGTCCTGTAAGGTAAGTGGTGGCTTCCTGGGGCCCTGGGTTTGCAATATATCCGAGGGCTGATAAGCACCCACTGCCTCCACCTGTAAGGTCAGAGGAACAGTGGGATTCTGATTTCAGCATTTTGATTTGGGTTTGAGATGTATGTTAATGCCACCCAGACAAGGACAAGTTCATAGAACCAAATAAACAACTCCATCAACAAAAAAGCACACCCTTCCAGTACTCTGTAAAACAGCAGTAGTTAGTCAATTGTTGCTAAGAAGAAATCCATGCACATCCCCCAAGAAACACTTTGCAGACACTGCCTCAGAAGCAGGCACTGAAACAGGGATGGGGGATACACAGGAAAAAGGGAGCGCTCTGATCTTGGGGAGACCAAAGAGGGTAGACTGGGAGGCATCCTACTGCTCAATCAGTATTTTTCAACCTTTCTTATCTCACAGCAAATTTGAACCTATAGTTAAACTTCCAGGACACACTTAAATTATGTTGATTAAAAAAAAAAAAAAAAAGGGGCGGCGTCTGTGGCTCAGTGAGTAGGGCGCCAGCCCCATATGCCGAGGGTGGCAGGTTCAAACCCAGCCCCGGCCAAACTGCAACAAAAAAAATAGCCGGGCGTTGTGGCGGGCGCCTGTAGTCCCAGCTGCTCGGGAGGCTGAGGCAAGAGAATCGCGTAAGCCCAAGAGTTAGAGGTTGCTGTGAGCCGTGTGACGCCACGGCACTCTACCCAAGGGCGGTACAGTGAGACTCTGTCTCTACAAAAAAAAAAAAAAAAAAAAAGTCAAAAAAGAATATACTTACTGGGCTTTGAACTTTTTTTTTTTTTTTTTTTGATATGTCGCCCTCGGTAGAGTGCCATGGTGTCACAGCAAACAGCAACCTCAAACTCTTGGGCTCAAGCAATTCTCTTGCCTCAGCCTCCCAAGTAGCTGGGACTACAGACACGCACCACAACACCCAGCTATTTGTTGTTGTTGTTGCAGTTGTTGTTGTTTAGCAGGCCCAGGCTGGGCTCGAATCTGCCAGCCCTGGTGTATGTGGCTGGTGCTGTAACCACTGAGCTACGGGCATTGAGCCTGCTTTGAATTTCTTTTGAAAATAATTTAATTAATCATCTTTAAAATTTTTTTTTGCAGCACACCTAAGGTAAGGTATAGTCTACATCAGTGAAAGAAACATGAATTCCAAGTGAATTTTTCAAAATATGGGAGTATTATTAATATAAAACTAGGAACACTCATACCTACAATTCAAGTAGGTGCCCAGGCCCAATTAGAAAAGACACACTTCCTAAATTGTTTCAGCATAGACTTAGCAGATGCCTCATAGAAAGCACCGAACAGGCTGGATTGGAAATGATTGTCTCCTAGTAACTAGGAGGAAGTGATCAACTGGGAAAGAAGAAGGGTTTTCCAATAAAAGTGATGAGGTCAGAAGGGGCTTACAGAGCACTGGAGCATTTCTACCACCTGTGTGGGTATCCACCAACATTATCACATTGAACAGTGAACAGCTACTATTATAAGAGTTATGGGACAACTCACAACCACCTGTACTACTTACAGAAATGATTTTTTAATCAGTTTCAAGTTCCTACAATAGAAATTCTACAGAAACAGGCAAGTAAAAGGGAGAGATGGCCTGGCTTAGAGACACCTGGATTCATCTCCAGAGGAGACACTTGTTCACACGGCAAGACCTAGGTGTACAGCAAAGCATCCATGATTCATCCCAGAAATTCCGTTCTTTCAGAGGGTGCTTATGACTATAGTATGTGACATAGCAACTGGGCTCTCTTCTCAGTTTTGACTCTTTATATTGGTAATTTAAACCTGAAGATCTAAATACAACCACTTTCCCATTTCCTGTGGCAAGCATAAATATGATGAAATAATTGAAGGCGTTGAATCAGCCAATTCAAGAACAATCAAGACTTCCCAAGTGAATAAAGAGTTTTATATCCAATAACCAGAGATCCAAGAAAACAAATGCAATCTGCCCCTAACACATCCATACAGAAAGATCCTACAACTAATGATGTTTTAAAATATTAATTAAAAACAACAACAACAAAAAAAATTTTAGGCATAGTTGCTGCTCCTAAAGTTTCTTCTTGGGTCTTTGGTCAGAAAGACATAACAAGAACCACTACCCCTCTCAAATCTTCATTTATACTTTTTCTTTCAGCATTCAATTCACTGAACACCAACTATGTGTAAAACCACAGGGGTGAAAAAAATAAGATGCAATTTCTGCAAGACTGTAATTCCCAGAAGCTCCCACAGTCGAGCATTCAGACAAAAATGTAATTTAGAGGCATAATTATCTTAATAGAAATATAAGCAAAATTACAGAACCACAGGAGGAACCAAGGAAGATAGTGGCAAATGAGATAGGAAAGAGTTGGGGACAAAGAATGTCAGGAAGCACAGAAGTGGAGTTCACGGCAGGTGTGGCAACCATCCGCAGGAACACGCTCCGAACAGACCTTGTCATCTACGCTAAGTACTTTGAGATTTTATCTTATTCCCAATGCCAAGCCATTTCTTCTGGGACTGGAAGGGTCTTGATCACCTTTGCTATGTTTACAATCTGATATGCTGTATTGAGGGTAGTGGTTAAAAATCAATCAAAGCCTTTAAAAATGAAAACAAAACCCTAAAGGCTTAGAATGGTGAAAATATGTCTTTTGAGTTTCATTGCCTGAGCTGGGACTTGCCAGTTGCAGAAACTTAGCTTCTTAACCTCTCTTTAACACAAATTCCTCAGGTGTGAAACAAGCACAGATTGGTTCTCAGGGTGAGTTGTGCAAGAGGTAAGATATAGACCCCAAGGCCCTCAGTGAGGCAGGTGGCACGTGGTGAAGGCTGCCTACCCAAAGCCTCACCTCAATTATGGTTTCTCCCCCCAAAATGCCTAGATCCTGATTCATTTCCACATACTTAATTTCTTTTTTTCCTTTTTTTTGGTGGGGACAGAGCCTCAAGCTGTCGCCCTAGGTAGAGTGCTGTGGCATCACAGCTCACAGCAACCTCCAGCTCCTAGGCTCAAGTGATTCTCCTGCCTCTGCCTCCCAAGTAGCAGGGACTACAGGCGCCCGTCATATATGCCTGGCTATTTTTTGGTTGCAGCCATCATCGTTGTTTGGCGGGCCCGGGCTGGATTCGAACCCGCCAGCTCAGGTGTATGTGGCTGGCGCCTTAGTCGCTTGAGCCACAGGTGCCAAGCCATCACATACTTAAGCCATTACATGCTTAATTTCTGTTGCTACTTTCCTTCACCAGACAGCCTACATCCAACTCTCTCCTTCACGTATGTACCCCTCAGAACATAAATGGCTACACGTTTTTTGATCCTCATTCTGTTACCATGCACAAGAAAACGTGCATTGTTTTTCTCTTTCCATCTGTTCATTTAAATCCACTTTCTTCCAGTTATAAATATCCCTGTCACACCTGGTTTTAGTGTTTGTTTGGATGACTGGTTTGGGTATTTTTGGTTGTTGTTTTATAGCCTACCAGGTCTCCTTCTAAAGCAGGAGAAGATCTTTGGGGAAGGAAAAACCAGGGCGTTGGTGAGACCATTCGAGCCTCCCCATTAAAAACCAGCACATGTTCAGGTCCCCTGGGATTCTTTTTTGCTTTTTACTTATATTTTTCACTAAGTGCCTGTGCCCCTTCCTTGGAGCGTTAGTAAGTTGAGCTCTGTTACTGAAAATGAAGAAGAAATGCCTTTCACTTTCCCTGACAGCTATATTCCCACTGTGACAAAGATAATCATAGACATTAACAGTGGTAACAAGCTATTAGATCATCAACTCTGTGCTTCTGCCAGGGCAGGCAAAGCATCTAAAATAACACAGTATCATGACTACATTCCCAAAGGTAAATACATTAACTCTCACTCCCAATTAACAAAAAGGATCTTTCCACACCTACGCTAAATCCCTCTGTGCTTGATAAATACTCCAAAGTCAGCTGCCTCCTCTGAGGTTTTCATCTTCACCCCATCTTTTCCCTCTTTTCTCTAATATGCCCAGTTTCCTATTGCCTTGATTCCTTTTCCCACTCCAGAATCGGTCAACCCTTTTGCCCTTTACTGATGGCTATAGCAATCAATCTCTCCGTATCTGGAGAGCATATCCTCCTCTGGACGACCCCCCCCCCCGACCCCTTGCCAAGAGCAGCATGAAAATGTTATAAGCTCCACAAAGAAAGGGATTTGGTGGTGTTTAGTACATTGCTGAACTCCGGGCACTTAGAACAGCCTAGCCCCAGACATGCTCAATAACTCCTTGTTAAAAAGGATGAGTGAGTGGATGAATGAATGAACAGATCACAGTTTCTTTTTCTGTTCTCCAGACTGTATTGCAGTGGCCTGATCACAGCTCATTGCAGCCTCGAACTTCTAAGCTCAAGGAATCCTCTTATCTCAGCCTCCCAAGTAGCCAGGACTACTGGTTAGGTTTACTTTTTTAGAGATGGAGTCCTGCTATGTTTACCCAGGCTGATGTTGAACTCTTGGCCTCAGGAGAGATCTTCCTGCCTAGGCCTCCCAAAGTGCTGAGATTATAGGTGTGAGCCATCAGTCCCGGCCCCTAGTTTCTTTCACTATTCCTTATAGGACAAGTGTTTTTCTTCCCCCACCCAGCATCAATTCTTCTCAATTTAATGACTTCTCCTCAATCCATATTCAGTCTTTCTGGTGTCAGGAGTGCTTCTGGAAAAGCAGGCAGACAGAAATCCAGACCTAGCAATTAGACATATTTATTGCTCTGGATTCTGGTAATGACTGGGTTCAAGGACAAGATCTTTGCAGGACATTTTAGGAAAAGGAGTCCTTGTTCTATTGCCATTTCAAATGAAGATGATGTAAGCCCAGCCATGCCGGGGATCATGGCAAGACAGAGCCTAACTGGGAGGGAAGCCAACCCAGGCAGAGGCATGCAGATGGGGGAGCCGATAGCCAGAACCAGCCCCAGACTTTTCAGCTACTTCAGTTGATAAAATTCCAAATTTTCCTTCATACTAGTCTGACCTGAATTTTCTGTTACACACACCTGAATAAGCTTTGGTATCCTCCAAAGCTTCAGATGCTCTGAATGTCACTGACCTGGCTTCCCTGAGTCCCTCTCTGACCTTTATCTCAACCTGTCACTGCCCTACTGCCTGGGCTGTGGTCAGACCACTCCTGCTGAAATTAATCCTTCCTTGTATCATGTATTTTATGTGTATAATTCCTCAGGTATAAGTACTCTCTCCTTTACGTTATAACATAGCTCCATAAATTGCTGTGGACTTTTAAACAAGCATTTTATATACTTTGAAGTGACGCTCATCACACATGCCCACCACAAATCTGACCTTCAGTCCACCTGAGTTTATCTCCTTTTGCAGGCCCACAAAGTAGCATGGGATCAAAAGCCCAAATGCCCACACGATTAAGCTGGACTAATTATCACTGCTAATATAAGCACCATCACCCTGGTTGGTCCCCTTTGGTGATTTTTAAAAGAAACCTGGGCCTTTTTCTATAAAAGAATAAATCTCTGCTAAGAACTTCTAAAACTCTTCCTTACTTAACCCCAAACATACATCCCCCAGAAAGGATTTCAGCAGAACACTCTTCCCTTTACTAGGAGCTGTCATTTCTCGTCACATCATGTCTAAATTTGCTCAAATGTTTTCACTGATTTTTTAATAATTTCGTTAAAAGGTTCTAGACGAGAGAAAATGTCACGTGGAACTCTAATGTAAGAACAAGCTCGTGTCCTACAAATCTAGCATGCTTGAAAAGGTCTCTGAGAGTTGAAAGTAAACAGATGTCTTTAAATTTCTGCAACAGAAGAGAGCAGGGCCAAAATAGCACGCTGATGCAGTCAGTGACACTAATTACCGAGTACAGGTATTTTGGGCCTCTCATTTACACAATCAAGATGGAGCTAAAAATCCACTGCAATGAAATATCATATCTGTATTTGGCTTACCTGAGGACAAGCATCTCAGCTAGACTAAAACACACACAGTGCAATTCACGTAGTACAGAGGGCACTTCTGAAGGCAGGACCAGAATCCCTATCAAATAAGCCCAGAGAAAAGTATACAAAGTGTGGCACATGAGGCTTTCCGTCAATCTTCATTATAACCTGCATCTTTTACGAAATCATTTCTAAATTAAATCTTTCTCTGCTCCCTAAATTAAATTCTTCTCTGTTCCCTGTTCCAAACCTCTCAGGCATGGAAGGAATTAACATTTTTATTTATCACATTAAAAAAAAATGTATTTTGTTTCCCTGGCTTCTGCCAATTGTAGAGTTACTGCCAGAGAACAGGCTGATGGTACATCTGATAGACAGAAAATCTGAAACATAGTATCCAGTGTAACCTGATTTACTGCTAAGGAGGGAGGAGCTGACTTCGGGATGGTAAGAATAAGATCCAAAATACCAGTCCCCAGCAACGTGTTCATAACCATCCACCAGGGCTTTTAATTTTGTAACTCAGTCAACAGGTCTAGTATCATAGGAACCATTCATCCTTTGATACAAGGAGACAATAGTAAATAAAATAAATAATGAATCAATCTATGAAGGAATTTGTAGGGCAGAGAAAAGCTTATGCAATAGTGATAAGCACAGACCTTAATAAGCACAGACCTTGGGCAAGCCACTTCATGTCTCTAGGCTTCATCTCCCTCACCTATGGGACAAGAATAGCAATGGCGTCTGCTGCGGTGCCAGCCACAGGGTTACCATCGGTTTACACGCTACAGTCAGAGATCTCAGGACAATGCCCAAGGTATGTGTATCATTAAGTGTGCAATGAACGGCAACCCTCATTGAGCTTATTAATTTCGCAAAATTACTTGAATAGAGATAATAAATTTATGTTCATAGCATGCCATTATACTCCACCAGAAAAATCCACAGGTTCCTCCTTTCTGGCTTAGAGTTCACTCAATCATCCAGCTAAGTCTCCATGTCAGCTTTCCTTTTAGGGACTTTTGGTATCAGCTGGAGCAGATGTTTTGTCAAAAGTACACAATATTTTCTATAAGAGTAAGAAGCTTACAGTTCGTTGGCTGAGACTGTGTACCTTACTGACATCATGCGCTGCTGATACCGTTTCATGGTCACTGACTCAGTTCTCCCCTGTGCTACCCACTCCAGGTATATTTCACAGAGGGGTCAGGTGAAGAAAAGAAGGAACTCACACACACGCACACACACATACACACTAGGGGGCCTTCATAACACACATACAGGTCGGATAAAATGCTCTTTTTCTCAGCAGAATCACTGCACCACTGTAGTACAGGCAGAAGGCAGCACTTTACAAAAGTGAAGTGCCCCAGGGCACTGCAGTGCAGGTGGGCGTGGGGGAAGGAGGTGGGACTATGAAACCATCCCATGGGGATCCCAAAATAATTTTGTTCAGTAGCTAAAAATCACACAGATAAATGCTAGACCGTGAGAATAGTTTCCTGGGGGGTGGGGGGGGGGTGGGAGGCTTATCACCAGGGCTAGTAGATTCCGGTGGGAAAAACCACAGATTAAAATTGAAAAAAAAATTGTACTTTGGCAAGGCAGAGGACGACAACTCTCTCAGCCAGTCCCTGATGAATCCAGAGGTCTCGAACTCAGACAGTTTGATTATAAAGTTGTCTGGTTCTGTGAAAAGGGGATTTTCAGGCTGTGATAAAGTCATAGAGCTCTTTGAACTGACTGAAGGACTTAAATTCACCGTCATCTAATCCGCAGACTTCCTCCACACCCAGGTGATCATGGGCTCTGAGAAGGGGCGAGGGCGAGGATGAGAATGACAGCTGAAGTGCAGCCTCGTCCAGGGTACCATGTCACATGCCAGGAAGAACCACACTGCCAGCCCTAATTACAGTTGTAAGATGCATCCCAATTACAGGGGCATCAATACTTGAAAGTTGTGCATCAAACAACTCAGTGGCTCTCATCAGGGGGCGGTTTTGCTCCCAAGGAGCACTTGGACGATGTCTGGGAAGATTTGATTGTTACAAGTAGGAGGCGATGCTGCTGGCATTAGTAGTAGGGAGGGACCAGGGATGCTGATAAACATCCTACAATGTACAGGCTGGCACCCATAATGCAAAATAAACCCGAGCAGACTGTCAGGAGTGCTGAGGTTGAGGAATCCTAATATTATTGATAAAATAGGTATCTTTTTGTTGTTATTTGCTACTGGAGCCCAAGCAGATAACAGTTGCTCAATAAATATCAAGTGAAGTAAAAAAAAACAAACACAAGTTCTTTTAGTATAAGTGAATTAAAGGAAGTATAAAGAGATAAATCCAGATTTAAGACTGTCATCTAAACTCTTGTTTCTCTGTTTTCTCTATTCTCGAAGTAACCC
This sequence comes from Nycticebus coucang, assembly GCF_027406575.1. Lineage (NCBI taxonomy): Eukaryota > Metazoa > Chordata > Mammalia > Primates > Lorisidae > Nycticebus > Nycticebus coucang. Next base: position 37,435,887 of record NC_069787.1, read on the forward strand.
ATCAAGAGAATGATAATATTTCAGGGTCTGATGATAAGGGGAAACCAATGACGTGATAAAAGCTCCCTTGTATTATTCTTCAGCGCTACACAGGCAATACAACCCTACAAGGTAAGAATTATTATATGTTTTTTTTGAAAGCAGGTTCAAGGCTGGGCTTGTTGGCTCATGCCTGTAATCCTAGCAATCTGGGAGGCTGAGGTTGGTGGATTACCTGAGCTCAGGAGTTGGAGACCAGCCTGAGCAACAACAAGATTCCCTTCTAAAAATAGCTAGGCACTGTGGCAGGTGCCTGCGGTCCCAGCTACTTGGGAGGCTGAGACAAGAGAATCACTTGAGCCCAAGAGTTTGAGGTCGTTGTGAGCTATGATGATCCCATGGAAGCACTTAGTACCCAGGGCGACAGAGTTAGACTCTGTCTCTAAATAAATAAATAAATAAAATAGAAAGGTTTACAACAAATGACATGCAAAGTGTTCCAGGCTAGGATGTGGTTAGGCTGAGAACCACTAAAACTCCAACCCCTAATTCAATTCTCTGCATACTATAAGAATCTGTTATCTGGTTTTTTTTACATAGAGATTTCTCTATATCTGATGCCTAGACATCAGGTAAATATACACATATGAAAACACAAAGAAACATAAAGACTTTTTTTTTTTTTTTGAGACAGTCTCACTTTGTTGCCCTCAGTAGAGTGCTGTAGCATCACAGCTCATAGCAACCTCCAGCTCTTGGGCTTAGGCAATTCTCTTGCCTCAGCCTCCCCAGTAGCTGGGATTACAGGTGCCCGCCACAACACCCAGCTATTTTTTGTTGTTATTGTTGTTGCTGTTGCAGTTTGGCCGGGGCCGGGTTTGAACCTGCCACCCTCCGCATATGGGGCCAGCGCCCTACTCTCTGAGCCACGGGCACCGCCCGAAACATAAAGACTTATATGCAATGCACTTGAACTTTAGAATGATCCACCAGTATACTTGGGGTATTATTTGATGTTGCAAAGCCAAGTTAGCGTTTTACACCTGGCAAGTAGATCTTCTTTGAAATGCAAGACCAAAATCTATAAACACTGGTCTATGCATTTCAAGGAGAGTACTATCCTTCTTCCCACTGGCTAACAATATTCTGAAAGCCTGAGGTGTCTACTTAAAAGTGACTCCACTCCTTTGCATTTTTGCATCCTCTTCCTACTATAATTTATGTTTGGAAAGGAAGTTTGCTCTAAGTCTTATATAAAAACCATACTTCCTCATGCAAGACATTGTCAGAACACTCCCTCAACCCCCACACTCCCATATCCATTTTCTATTCTCTAGAACAGAAAGAAAAGAACATTTAATAGAGAAGTAATACTTTTATTTGGAATGTTTCCATGAAGTAGTAAAGATAAAAATACCTGAGTACCATCCAAGTTTTTTTTTTTTTTTTTTAATAGTCTCTGTTGCCCAGGCTAGAGTGCTATGGTATCAGCCTCACTCACAGAAACCTCACACTACTGGGCTTAAACAATCCTCCTGAGTACCAAGCCTGGACAATTTTTCTATTTTTAGTAGAGATGGGGGTTTCACTTTCCTCCAGCTGGTCTCGAACATCTATTTTCCAATGACCCTTTGGCCTCGGCCTCCCAGAGTGTTAGGATTACAGGTGTGAGACACAGTGCCCAGCCCAGATCTGGATTTAAAGCCTCTCTCTTCTGGTTACTAGCTGTGTAACTTGAAGTGAGTTCTCAAACCTCTCCTGAGTTTCTTCATCTCTTACAAGATTGAAATGATCATGAGCGGCACCTGTGGCTTAAAGGAGTAGGGTGCCAGCCCCATATGCCACAGGTGGCAGGTTCAAACCCAGCCCTGACCAAAAACTGCAAAAAAAAAAAAAAAAAAAAAGATTGAAATGATGATCATCATCATCTGTCTCAAATACTAGTTGAGAGAATTCAGTGAGATATTGAAATGTACCTAGCATAGTTCTTAGCATAAAGTGGAGAATAAGTATTTGCTGAGCCTGAATCTGATCTAATAATAATGAGGGAAAAATGACAAAAAGGGCCGTAAAGTAAACTTATAAGAGTGACTTGAGTCATGAGAAATACTATGTTCCTGGTCCACTTTGTGTTTTTCCTTATTTAATAGGTAAATAAATTAAAAAAAAAATACACACACACACACAGGTATTTCCAAACTCTGTTGTTGGAAAAACAACAAATGTGTGATGACAAATGAATGGCAAATGGCATCTGGACTCTGACTCTAAGGACGACAGCCTGGAAAAAAGTGTCCAGGTAAAGGTAACAGCCTCAACACTCATCTGGCTAATTCCTGTCACATTTAAAGTGTTCCTACTTTTTAAGAAAAAAAGATCTGTTTTTATATGTTGGTTAGCACATCAAACATTTTTTTAAAAACAAAGTTTAAGCCAACAAAATGAGTCAAACTATGTAAGAACCATATACAACGAAGATGGCCAATTTGAAAAATCCTTTTAAAGCCAAAAGAATAAAAATAGAAGAAGAAGGGAAGTTATTGATAAAATTTAAGTGGTTAATTCAGTATGAAGTCCTATTTTACATGCACCAAATAACCACTGGCCTCTTAAGTGATCATCTGGCCCTTTGCAATTACCCCCTACAGAAAATCTTAATGATGAAAGTCACATATTTCAGACATTGGGCTAAGCCCTTTACATGAATGAAACATGTCTGGCAACTGCAAGAAACTGGTTCTTGCATTATTGTGACAATATGACAGTTATCATAGGTACACAGTTGACTATTATCTTCCATCCACTCAAGTTTGGGAGATGGCTTTTTTTCCTATCTTATGCCTAAAAAAGAATGTGAAGTGCTACATGTTAATTTGCTCAAGGAGATCCAGCAAGTACTGGCTGGAATTGGGATCAGAATGCTAATCTGTCTGATGCCAAGTAAAGGATTTCTTCCATCAGATCATGTCTGTCTGACCATCATATAATAAGCACCTATTGAATCCATAGGAATTTATAAAAAAACCAGAGTAAAATCTGGTCCTCTCCTTAAGGAGATGTATAATCCTATCAAGAGAACAAAACCAGAAATCATCACAAGACACACAAGAGGACATGCCAGATCAGATGCAGAGACCATTAGGGCAGAAACCAGCAGTTGGTAAAGTTAAAATTAAAATAAATAAATAAATAAAAGTAAAAAACCCTTCTTGCAGAGTGTTCACACAGTTATGAGATTGCATGTTCTAATTGCATTCATTCACACATGACCTTTGCAACTGGTGCATGACCTATCAACAGACTGATTATTTACTGGATGTTTTCCTAGAAAATGATGTTTCCCTTTTCAAGTTAAAGAAGGTACAGAGAAATTAAGTAATGCAAATACATCAAAAACAAATTAGTAATAAAACCCAGACATAGGCCCATTCGAGACTTCTTTTCTCTCAATTCAAAAATTATACAGAATTTTCTTCTAAGCTTTCTCTCCATGAAACTTGGGTGGACACCAGCAAATCCATTATGGTCAGGACGCAACAAATGCAACTGCACAGGCAGGTCTGCGAACAGAAACCCCATCTCTTCGTCAAAGGGCAAGATGAAGTTTTCCATTTAGCTTTGTAAAATAGGTGATTATTTTTTAAATAATCTTTAATATAATGAAGCATTTTATTGGGCCGTTTGGATCAAAGCAGGAGAACAAAACTGAACGTGACTCTCAAACTATTTCATGTGCTGTTATTAAAAATGAGAAGCCCACCATTTCAGAAGCAGAGTATGGGCTATCTTATCCAAAATGTGGCACCCTCTTCCATGCGGCTAAACCTCAATCAACCTTATAAAATGTTAGGCAATTTCTGAGTATTTCCCCAGTATCTTCCTATAACAATAGACTCAGCAATATATCTTCACATTGCAATCATAGTAAGCATTGACCTTTCTTTAGGTTCCATCATGAGTTTTTATAAGCTCTAAGCCTGCTTACTCTCAATTAGGCTGTGTAAGCATCCCCTTTTTATTTATTTAGGGACACAGTCTTACTTTGTCACCTGTACTAGTGCACCATGGCATCATAGCTCACAGCAATCTCAAACTCAAGTGAGCCTCTTGCCTCAGCTTCCTGAGTAGCTGGGACTACAGATAACTGTGACAACACCTAGCTATTTTTTTTACAGATGGGGTGTCGTTCTTGCTCAGGAGGCTCCCAAACTCCTGAGCTCAGGCAATCCACCTGCCTTAGGCTTTCCGAGTGCTAGGACTAAAGGTGTGAGCTGCCACGACCAGCCAGCATCCTCTTTTTAAACTTATGGGAGGCCAAGAGCTTGTTTGAGGCCTGCTTAGGGGCAATTCTTGCCAAGTTATTCCACTGAACTTTGTAATCCTCATGTGAGTAAATATAGAGTCATTTTTTATCAGAATAGGGTTTTTTTTTTTTTTTTTAAGTTTCCTTAATTTGTGCAAAAACTGCTTTCAAGTACACTGTAAGTGTGACTACCAGTTTGGTCCAATCTGAACAGGATCGAATTAATTGTCAAAATGATGAGTTCTTGCCAGGCGTGGTGGCTCATGCCTCTAATCCCAGCATTCTGGGATGCTGAGATGGGTGGATCCTCTGAGCTCAGGAGTTCAAAACCAGCCTGAGCAAAATTGAGACCCCATCTCTACTAAAAATAGAAAAACCAGCCTGGCACCATGGCAGGCATCTGTAGTCCCAGCTACTTAGGAGGCGGGGCAAGAGGATCACTTGAGCCCAGGAGTCTGAGGTTGCCATTAGGTAGGAGACCACACCACTCTATCCAGGACAACAGAGTGAGACTCTCAGAAAAACAAAACAAAAAACCACTGGTGAGTTCCTCCTCACTGTGAAGAGCTGACACATGAATCGAGAAAGAATACCTTCTGTAGTTTTAGCTTTATCAAAAACCACCACCACAAAAAACATGTTCTTATAAAACCCATGTGAGAAGAAAGGGTGTTCTCCCTGTTTTCCCAGTGGCATCAGTAATCTCTACCTATTATAAATGAAATAACACATTTATACAGAACTGCAGCAGGCCATTTCAAGCAAATATTATTGATGTCTAAATCTACTTTTCTATTCAGAGATAAAGATCAATTTTTATATTAATTATAATGGAAATTAATAGCCTTACAAAAGTTTTCATCCCCCAAAGCAAAAATCTGGAAACCAATTATACCTGAATAGTGAATGATGAAAATGTTAAGCAACACTAAGGCTGCTTCTCATTCTAGAAGATCTACCCGCTAATTTCTCCCAGAAAAGGGGACAACTATAATGAAAATTACCATTTTCCATTTTAGACTCAGTTTATAAGGCTTAAAGTTTAGACTTTGTATAAGATACAGAGCAATAGCAAATATTTCAACTGACCACACCCTAACAAAGTAATTCGTAACACAGCTTTCATTAGCAGGCATTTCTGAAAGGCTATAAGGAAAACTAACTAACATAAGATGAAACAATTGCACATTTCCAACATGGTGGTATTCGTCAGAGTGCTGAATATTAAATCAATTTCCTTTCTCTACTGGCATTTACAGATTCCTCAAGAACAGCTAAAATTGGATTTGATTCACAATAAATTTCAATTTACATAAAACTCCAGGGAAATATATGAGGCATACCAAAAGTCCTTTTCCAGATCAGAAAGTTTCTAATTTGCAGGATAAGATGGTGCAAATGCTTTCTTAAAATCCATTTTCAGAGCTTATGTTTATACAAAAAAGTTTATATACCCATATCAAGTGGTTATCCGGCCAAATATGGAAAATGTTTAAATGTAAAAAGTAAAAGGGAAAAGGGAAAGAAATGATAAGATGTCCAGAAAAAAAATACATATTAAAGCTTTGATAAAATGAGTCATTCAGATTTAGTTAACTACAGAGAAATGAAATTTAAATAAAAAGGAAGAGTATTTTTAAAACCTTTACTAAGATAAGATGGATAACTTCAAATGCAGTCTTAGAACAGTGGGAAACCTTGAGTCCAGACAGAAGGAAAAGGTGGTATTATGGTTTAAAATTCCAATGAAAAGCACTCATGGCAAAATTCTATTCTAAGATAATTCACTGAAGAAGAAAAAAAAAGAAAAGTCCCAAGATCAAATGCAGGCTTGTTTTTCCTTTTCATTTACAGCTTAAAAGCTTCTTGGCAGCACTAGTAATCTGTCAGAAGGGGTGAAAAATTGTACTTAATAGATAATTTTAAGACTTTACTCAAAAGATGTTAATAAATATACTGAAGCTGGGAGTTGGAAGTGGCACCAGCAATTCGATGAGCACAATGTTCTCCTTTTGCCGTCACCTGTTATAAATCTAAAAATGTGATCGCTCTGCTGCATGTTTCTTGACTCTAAAATAAGCAAGAAGCTGTGAAAATGTTTCCAAGTTTCTAGGCCTCAAAGAAAAGAACAGAGAACTTATAAAGTGTGACAGCCTCAGCTGCCTTCACCAAGGGCAAGTTGTTTTTACATTTTTAAGCAGTTGATCTGAATAATGAAAATACAACCAGCTTCAAATTCTCAATGCGGATAAGTATGTTTCAAACGGCTTCTAAGACTCTGGATCTGATGAGCAATGTCTAGCGATGGGGCTGGCAGGGAATCTGGGTTTAGTTTATGGGAGGACTGCAACTTATTACATCCAGGATGTGAAATAGCACCTTGAAGCTCACTTCAAAAGCACAGTTTGCAACCACGAAGCAGCCAGGGTCAAACAGAAGTGACCAACAATTCTCACATTAAAAGAACTGGCAGGGAAGCTAAATCGGGTGGGCATATTCAGTCACTTTACTTGCCTCGACTGACTCTCCAGAAAGCAGTCCCTCAGACAGGTTAGGTCTCCTCCAAGGCTTGCATCTTTCAAGGAAAGACTTAACAACCAGATATTCTGAGCAATTCTTTTGATTCTACATCTCATCTAAATGATGGGGCACACTATATTTAGACAAGATGGTTCCTGTTTTAGTTCACAGCATCTCCTAAGGATGTCACAAAAGAAAGCCTTGTCTGCCTGGTCATTTGATTTGCAAGATCCCTGTGAGGATTAAAAGCATCTCTTCAGTGCACATCACTCACTTTTCTGAACTTCTTCAAGGACCAAGTTTCGCTTCTAAGCCAAACACCCTGCTCCTCTCCTAGGGCTTTTATAAGAGCATGTTTTTGCGGTGGTGGTTTTTGATCAAGTTGAAACTACAGAAGGTATTCCTTCTCTATTATGGCTTCAGGTAATTCTCTTCATGTGCCAGCTATAAATAACATGCAGTTTCCACATCTAGAACGTAAGGCTCTGAGATGTTATAACCCAAGACGTCGCAGTATCAGGAAGAACTCCAATGAGCTCATCCCCACTTTGCAGCAAACATGTGAAGAAAAGGCAAAATGGCATGCTCCATATATGCAGTAGAATCAGCCCCTCTCAACACAGAGCTCCCACTCCGGCCCCCACTTGTTTATCTCCAGCAGACTGGGTACAGCTCTGTTTTGGCTGGCGTGTGTGAAAGAGGTGACAGGGAGTTCTGTGACAGTGTTCTGGCTTTCATTTATTTAATGCATAGTAAACCATGATGAATAGCCATGGCTCCCCCTGGTCAAAGTCAAGCTTCCAAGTCACAGGTGATTACAGCTAAGCTCAATGATTGCTCAAAGAGCATGAGCTCTGGAAATAGACCACCTGTTACGAACTCATCTTTGAAAAGAATTCTTGGGCAAGGTACTTGCCTTCCTAGCCTCGGGCTTTTTAAAGGGGCTGGAAATGGTACCCACCCTGCAGGTTATTGTCTTCATCTATTTGCACTGCTATAACAAAATACCTAAAACTCAGTAGTTTATAAATCTATGCCTCATGATTTCGTAGGTCGGGAAGTCCATGATCAGGGCACTAGCATGACTGGTGTCTGGCGAGAGCTGCTGTCTCCTTCCCAGATGGCACCTTTTGCTGCATCTGCTGCCAGAGAGGGACGCTGCGTCTTCACACAGTGGAAGGCACAGAAGGGCAAGACAGTACTTCCTTCAACTTTGATCCTCCTCATCAGGGTGCTAATCCCATTCATGAGAGGAAAGCACTCAAGACCAAATCTGCACTCAAGAGCAAATCTCCACCCAAGGCCACATCACTTTTTACTATTGCATTAGGGGTTAAGTCTCAACTTGAATTTTGGAGGGGACACCATCTTCAAACCATAGCAGTTATTAAATTAAATATTCTACATGCAGTACACAGAACAATGTCCAAGACAAAAGTTAAGTCAGAGTGGCTAATATTAATATCATTTTAATATACACACATAATATACAAAGTGCCTTCTGGAATTGAGACATCTTGAAAAGATATAGAAAGGGTAACATAAAAAAAAAGATTAAGGGATTCTAAGAATGAGAATAAGACCAAAAAAAACAAAAAAAACCATTAAATCAGCAGCAAAGTCAGTGGTTAAATGGGCACTAGCACAATAACAGTGGTACAAAATGTATCATGTGTGCGGGGGTGAGGAATCTGCGGCCTCAAGGTCACAAGCAGCTCTCCAGATCCCCAAGTGCAGCCCCTTGACCAAACCTACACTTTACAGAACAATTCCCTGTTTAATAGTATTTGTTCTTTAAAATTTGGATTTGGTCAAAAGGCTGTACTCAGGGAGCCAGAAGGCAGCATTCGGCCTGGAGGCTGCAGGATCCCCACCCTTACTTGCCTAAGTGGTTTTCTTCCAGGTTCTAAAGAAGGATCCACTTGCTCTGAAGTTTATTTAATGTGTATTCTTGGTGGAGTGGGGTATGTGGGTGGCCATGTGTGTGCACGTGCATTTCTTTGCCTCTCTCTGTGCCACAAAGAAAGAAGCTGCCGGCAAGGGTTTGGAGAAGACAGGGTGTCCATCAAAAGCACAGGAAACAAGACACGCTCTGTCCATCTGTTACTTGCAAAACTGAGAAGCTGTGCTCCACTCTGTAGATCACACTTTTAAAGAAGAAATGAGCAAACTGGAATGTGTTTGAAGGTGAGAGACAAGGATGGGGGAAGGGCCTCGGGCTATGAAAAATGCACAACAGTAAGAGGGAATGTGGGTGCTGGGTCTGGTGTAGTGAGTGGGAACTACACATGGCAGCCAACGTAAGACCAAGTAAAGAGTACGTGAGCAAGGGGAAGAGGTTACCTATAAACCCCTGGAATGTACTCAACAGCATGAGAGGGAGGTGACAAGGAGTTTCTAAGAACTCCACACTCATGAAGTTCCACAGATGAGATGGGTTCAGTTTTTTTTTTTTTTTTTTTTGTGGAGACAGAGTCTCACTGTACTGCCCTCGGGTAGAGTGCTGTGGCGTCACACGGCTCACAGCAACCTCTAACTCTTGGGCTTACGCGATTCTCTTGCCTCAGCCTCCCAAGCAGCTGGGACTACAGGCGCCCACCACAACGCACGGCTATTTTTTTTTTTTGTTGCAGTTTGGCCGGGGCTGGGTTTGAACCCGCCACCCTCGGCATATGGGGCCGGCGCCCTACTCACTGAGCCACAGGCGCCGCCCGAGATGGGTTCAGTTTTATTCATTCAATTAAGCCACACATTCTATGCATCAATGATGTGTCAGGCAGGGGACATGGCACTAAATAGGACAAAAAGACGTCCCATGAGGAGAAGATTATACATGGAATATGTCAACTTATTTGAACAAAATGAATAACAAAAACTCCCAGTTTTACCTGGGGTCATGGCCACCCAAGGTCAAGACTACATTTCCCAGATTCCCGTGCAGCTAGGTATGCACATGTGAAAAAATTCTGACCAACAGGACAACACAGTGGGGGGGAGGGGGGTTGCGGGGGGAGGGAGAGAGGATTCAGGGAGGGTCAGGACATGCTCATAAAGAGAATAGGATATGCCCTATACTTTGTGCCTTCCAGCTGAGATAACGAGATGGGTAACAGATGACAGAGTTATAAGACAGGAGTAGTTTGGACCTCTGACAGGGTCACCTATGAGCCCTATATTGCCCAAGTACAGACTATTACGTAAGAACACAATTTGCCAAATTGTTTAAACCAATGTTACCTAGACTATCATTACAGAAGATGAATGGGATTCCAAATACACATGCCTCGAAAAGTTATTTTGATTTTCTGAATGGCAGAGTCAATATTAGAAAACCCAAGTTTTCGAGCACATGCAGGAATATAATCCACTCTGAGTGTTACTTAAGTATTCATCTCCTAAGGCATTCTGACAGTCATCAGAATATGCTGTATCAGTGATTCTGATTCTAACGCATATATTTTTAAAACTACATATACATTTATTTGTATATATATGCATATATCAAATGTAATATGATGAGAGTTGTGCTTATGACTGACACCTCTTGTTTGTTCTAGCTAGAACGCACATCCCCCTGCCACTGAAATCTAAACACCCAGTAGAACAAGCTAAATGTTCTTAGAAAGCAAGGAAATTGTGACGGCATCTTTGAGCCCATAAAATATTCAAAATGAAAACATAGGTGCAAGAGTGAAAGCCTGAGCCTAGCCTGACCCACGTGTGGCTCCCTTGCAGAGAGGAAATTTGCTTTCCCTGGACTTGATGGCACAGATATCTAATGCGGTGAATTTCTGCAGCGGAGACTATTTTCAAACTAGCGGATCTACTGATTATATGTTTGATATAAATGCCAAAGAAGGAAAAAGCTGGTATCATTGAGGAGACAAGGCAGAAATCTGTTAGATTATCTCATCATTTCCTATGGCTACTGGTGAGATACACAGTCTAAAACCCACTTTAGAAAATGTAGGGAAACAGCAGGACTGCAGAGCAGGGAAGGGAAGAGCCCCATAGTCAACGTGAGTCACACCTCAGTGGTCTTAGGTCTTTAAGTTGACTGCTTCTGAGTAAAGCAGGAAGGAGGGACATGGTAATAATCAATGAATTGATCAGTGGAAACATCAACAGCCAACACCGCTGTCACCACTTACACTCACCAGATACTATGTGCAAAGTATACTTTGCGAAGAATCTCATTTTATCCCTTTATCTGTGAACTGTTATCATAGCTATTTTATACATGAAGGAAACTGAGGCTGACACGGATTCGTTCATTCAGAACATATTTAAAGAGTGCCCATCAGGTACCAAGTACAATTAGCAGTTAAGAACAAAAAAAGACATGGTGTCTGCTGTCACAGACCTACCACGCTAACTGCAGAAGGCGCAGACCCAAACAAAACTCAGCATCACCTGGGCCACCATGTCCTTTGGATTTTGTGACTGTTAACTTTCTTAACCTTCAGGTGAAGAGAAAATGCACCCTTCTTCCCCCTTCCATGTAGATCCGGCTCCATCATTCCCTACTACCCTATGCCTTCCCTGTTTTGCTTATTAATAATCCCTGACCAGCTCCTATAGACATGTGCTTGGGGGGAGGGGGGAGATGTGCAAATCATAGGATAGCAGCAGAGGCTGAGCTCAAACAGTTTTGCTTCTCTGACCACAAATTCTTACCCATATGGGTTTCCTAATTGGCAGTTCCTCTCCAGACGGCCAACTCAACCATTCTGGAGGCTAGTTTCTTTAACTAAAAGTAAAGTTGCAAACAGGGGGGTTGTTAACTTTTTTTTTTTAGAGACAAAGTCTCACTGGCATCATAGGTCACAGCAACATCAGATTCTTGGGCTCAAGAGATTCTCTTGCCTCAGGCTCCCACCACAATGCCCAGCTTTTTTTTGTTGCAGTTTGGCCAGGGTCAGGTTTGAATCTGCCTCCCTCAGTATATGGAGCTGGCATCATACCCACTGAGCCACAGCTGCTGCCCAAGGGGTTGTTACCTTTTTTCTTGTGCTCGTCTTTGTCAAGATTAGCCTTCCTGGTGGTGCCTCAGCACCACCACCTGCCTCCCAGGGGATCCTGAGACAAAGCAGACAACCCAAGCCCTTGGTGCCTGAGAAATCCCCCAGGAAAGCCAATCCAGATCAAAGAAATGGTAAAAGAAGTGAATTGTTTCTGCCTCTGTGACAGAGATTTCTGTGCAGGCAGTTGCAAGTTTTGAGGTCAAAAGATAAGGGCTCCAGGCCCACTTCTTTCCCGTGCTGTTCAGCTGTGCCCAGTCTCATGCCCCCTTAGTCTCCATTCCCTCGGCTGTAAAGTGAGAACACAAAACACTACAATGTTGGCTTAAAGTCTAGCTGTGATAACATAAATGAAATCATAAAAACAGTGCCTTGCACACAGTAAGAATTCAGCAAATGGCAGGATTAGATGTCATTATATTTGACCCTTTTAAAGGCTAGGGCCCAAAGCACTTGGTCAGCTCATGTGGGGAAGCTTATAAATATATTTAAAGTATTCATATTCTCCTACATCTTCCTCCTAGCTAAGACGCCTGAGGCTGCCAGAAATAATCACGCTATTTGTGATCCTATGTTTATGCAACAGAAATAAAATGGAATTTTATGGTCTACTGTGTTCAACACCAATTCCCACACTGAGATAATTCCACACAGTTCACTGTTTCGAGAATCTATGCAACATCTAGTCCCAAGATGCAGCTCTCAGGCTAGCAAAGCTTTACCAACTAACTATTGGCTTAAGAAAGGCGAAAGTCAGTCCTGCCTGTGTAAACCCCATCTGACACATCCTTAGCAGCACATATGTAACCGACCCGGACAGTAAATGTGAGCTTATTTGTTTTCAAATGTCTTAACGCAATAATCAAGTAAATGAGACAAAAGCTATTCTGATTGGTTTGATGTAAGCATGTCAGATTGTATAAAAAATAAATCAACACATTGTACCCCACATATGCATAAATGTATTCGTGATCTATGTGTATATGACTTATTTAAAAAGAAGCAAAGAGATTTTAGTGGGGGAAAATATTTTTTAGCAAGGCCCATGTTTTAAATAGCAAAAAATATGTTTAAAACGGGTAAAATACAAACAACGAATAAATGCTATATTTAGGGGTACAATAAATCAATAAATGTTGCCAGCTCACAAGGAAGACAACATAGAAGAACTTTAGGCCGAAAGGTCTAATTTGAGATAAGAACAGGAGTACCAAGGCCAGGAGCAGTGGCTCACACCTGTAATCCTAGCACTCTGGGAGGCCAAGAGGGGTAGATTGCTTGAGCTCACAAGTTCAAGACCAGCCCGACCTCATCTCTAAAGTAACCAGCAGGGCATTATGGCAGGTGCCTGTAGTCTCAGCTACTTGGGAGGCTGAGGCAAGAGGATTGCTTGAGCCCAAGAGTTTGAGGTTGCTGTGAGCTAAGACGCTACAGCACCAAGTTAGACTCTGTCACAAAAAAAAAAAAAAAAAAAAAAGAACAGGAACAAGTTGTTGTTAAAGGTGAGTTTGTTATAAAATCCGCCCAACAAATCGCTTGGATTAGGCCTTGCAAATGACAATAAGATCATCATTCCTGAACAATCTATTGGCATTCTTTTTGTGAGGGGAGGTGAAGGGGTGGGGAGGATGTTCCTTTTTCCTTCAGACACCAGAAGGTAAACAGCATTGACTCCATTGTCAGTTTGACTCTCCTCAAAAGATCTAATCAGGCTGTATCGTTAACACACTCACTGCTAAAAAAACAATGTCTCCTCAGGGCCACTTGACCTATGAGTTATATATGCTTCACAAGGCCAGGGGCTCAAAACTAGCATTAGTTAAATACAACTCACATGACAGTTCATGTGTTAAAACACCAGTCTCTGGGCGGAGAGAGAGGATACAGCAAGGTCTGAGAGGGGTGGGATGGCAGCTGCAAGAGGAGACAGAGGTTCTGACTTATGTCTGAGCCAGGCACACACAATGCTTTTCCAAAACAGCCAGTGAGTTTAGCTTAACTCTGGAGGTAGCAGAGAGGGTGATGTGGCCACAACTTAGCAACACAAGTACCTAAAAGGATTGTGGACATGCCACCACCTGCAGCATAAAATGAAATAGAGGAGCAATGTGTCTGTGCCAAGCAAGATTCTATTTTACCAAATACTGTCAAGCAGGATTCTAGAAAAATGTCTACTCCTTTAATTAACTTACACCCCAAATTTATTAATTCAGTCAACGTATACTTATTGAGTGCTTATTACATGGGTGGGGGGGTTAAGAACAGAGAGAACAATCCTAAAGGAGCCAGAAGTCTGCCAGAGTCACTAGGAGTTAGCCACAACGAGGAATGAACTTTCAAGTAGAAATGCTGAGGGGGAGAATGAGCGCAGCACTTCCAGAGCCTTCCAGACACAGGGAGCAGAGAACCAAAAGGCAGATCAGGCCAGAGCAATGTGGCACAGCAGTGAGCGACACTGAAGCCTTCTTAAGGAAAACCAAGCCGGGAAGGCCAGCAAGAGCCCAGCCGCGGGCCCACCAGGCAGGAGAGGGCTGTGGGCCCCGCTAAGCAAGGAAGTAGAGGCCGTGCTTCCTCTAAATAACTCCTGTAGTGGTGCCACAGCACTATGACCAGTACCCTTTTTTAAACTGTAAGTTTAATGTACATTAAAGCACTCACAGATACAGCCCATGATGATACTTGGCTCTGCAAGAAATAACCGCAGGCTACTACTGTATACTCAGAGCTTTGAGGTCTTGTGTTTTCCACACACCTTTTCAGTATTCTCCATCCTTGCCTGCTTGTAATTTGTCTCTAACTGGCAGATGGAGAAAACAGTTGCTCATAGTAAGTCAAAATAAGAGGTAACACGTAAGAGCTAGTCGTGCACCTGCAAGTGAATCGATGAGATCATGCGTGTGCTGTGAGGCCCTCAACACGCCCCCGAAAAAGACAGAGGGGGCCACAGCTCTGATCTCCAGGAAATTACCAGCAGTCCTCCAGACAGAATTTGTTGGCAACTATCTCTCTGGTGTCCCTGGGTTGAAATGTCTTTCAAAGGCACCCTTGAAGGTAAAAAGCCACATAAAATACATAGAACAATTTCTATAAATAGGAATCTTCTGTATTCAAATGCTCCGAAAAACACACATAGCTGACACAGGCAAGATGGCTGTCATCGTCGAATTCTGTATGTACAGATTTATTTATAGATACAGTGTAGGTAGCTCCATCTTTATCTTTCGCTATAAATACTTATACTGGCAATTGTCAACCAGATCTCTGAGAATTTAAAAGCAATTTGTAGGAGTAAAAAAAAAAAACTTCATTCTCTGTTACTGTACCATTAGGTATGTCAATATCCAAGAACCCAGGGCAAGAATCAACATTATTAATAACTTTAATTAAAATCAGATGTTTCATTACTGATACTTTAATGCCCTTTATTTAGTCTAAACTGGTATCCATGACTGTGTATTCATATGATACAAAAGAAAACAAAGACAAATATGTCTGTGTATTCATATGATACAAAAGAAAACAAAGAAGCTGAACCCAAGTACATGAAAACTTCAATGCAGTTCTAGTACAAAAGGGGGCCGTCATGTTGCAAAGAACCCCCTGCTGGCTCCTGCTCCACAACTGCTGCACCCATCAGGCTTGAGCAGGAGTGGGTATCTGCACTGTCCTGTGGGATGCCCACACGGGTCTCCTTCAAAACCCTGCTTCATTTTTCACACATACTTCTGTTAATCTCAGGTCACTTCTAAAATGAGCTTAACAATTTAATTTATCACTTTTTTGGGCAGTGACCCACAATGAAAAACTCACATCCAATGGACAATTTGGCTCCAGGAAAGGGCTTTTCCCATAGGAAGCAGACAGAACCAGTAGGGGCTATTCTTACCAGTGAAGGTTGAGTTCCAATCTAGGAAAGGAACTTTCATACTACATATGGGGTCATTTGAAAAATCACTGGATTAAAAGACAGTGACCATTAAAGAAATAATCTTATAAAAGCAATGTAAATTTTTTCAAATTTAAACATAATTCTTCAGTAAATGGGAGTTTAATAACGGGGAAAAAATACCTCCTTCTCCTTCCCAGAAAAGAAAGCCTCCCAGAAACGATGTGGCTTAGACGTCTCACATTTGCTATTTTTTTTTTTTTTTTGTAGAGACAGAGTTTCACTTTATGGCCCTCGGTAGAGTGCCATGGCATCACACAGCTCACAGCAACCTCCAACTCCTGGGCTTAGGCGATTCGCCTGCCTCGGCCTTCCAAGTAGCTGGGACTACAGGCGCCCGCCACAACGCCCGACTATTTTTGTTGTTGTTGTTGTTGCAGTTCGGCCGGGGCTGGGTTTGAACCCGCCGCCCTTGGTATATGGGGCTGGCACCTTATCGACTGAGCCACAGGTGCCGCCCACATTTGCTATTTTGGAAAAACAAAGCTTTATACGTGTGCTAAGTGGCTGATACATTTGTGACATGTTTTTGGTAATGTTAAGTGTCACATGAAATACCAAAACCTCAAGGCAGAACATTTGGTCTTGTTGTTTTTTTTTTTGCAGTTTCTGGCCAGGCTGGGTTTGAACCCGCCACCTCTGGCATATGGGGTCAGTGCCTACTCCTCTGAGCCACAGGCACTGCCAACATTTGGTCTTGGTGATGCTCCTTCAGTGTTTTTCTCATTTTGGGTGGAATATTCCTTTGTTGTGGAATACAATATTCTGTGTATCTCAGGACGTTTAGCAGCATCCTAGCCTCTGTCCACTGGAGGCCAGTAGCAATATCCTCCCATTGTGACAACCCAGAATGTCTCCAGACACTGCCAAATGTGGAATAGGAGAAGAGAAAAATCACCTGTGCTTGAGAACTACTGTACCACTCTGTTCAACTGTGTTATAATGAAATGACCTTTTATTATATCTATAGCTGCCGCGATATAGCTGATAACCTTTCTATAAATAGATCAAGACTGAAAAGAGAGAAGACATTTTCCATCCTCTCCTTATCTCTGATATCTTTAGAAATTAGAATCTAAAACTTCTTAAAAAAGCAATAAAAGTAAGAATGAAGACAAAAAGGGTAAACCACCCGTGTGTCTGTCTTCTTAGTTACATTCTGGTGAAGTATAAAAGCTTTCGTTTTATGGAGACTCCCTAACACCATCCTATAATTTAAAAGCTCATAAACATCAGCAACTTGTTCTAGAAAATATGAGCCCCATTCCTGAAAGATGAATAAATCCTTCCCTCATGGAGTCTGACAATGGCTATGATTTTTCTTTTAGTAAATTCAAGGAATTTGATCTTCCAAATAGAGAGTAGGGGACTTTAAAAAATAGACTTGGTAATAAAATAATAAAATAGATGCAGAAAATGAATTTTCATCCTACATTCACTGGAGATGGGAAATTGTCACATTCCAAGGTCTGTGTAGTTAGCAAGTACATTGGCATTCTCTCAGGGTTTTATGGCCTCTCCTGGGAGGGTCACCTTAGTCTGGAGGAGAGACTAGGCCTGCTGTATTTTACAACTTTCACGGTTTCTTAGGCATGTTACCAGTCTACAAGGAAAGGGAAAGAAACCCAACAAGGCCTGGGTAACCAGAGGGAGCTTGAAGGCCACTCAACTCTCTGCTTCATCCACCCAGTGACAAATGAAGTGACTATATATGAGTCACTTAACCTCATGCCTCAGGTGCCTTATAGCAGAAAAGAATGGTATGTAATCCATCATCTGGCTAATTTATCTTTCCCCACAACTTCACGGAAATTCTCCTTCTTCCAGTTGGGTGGCTGAGACAGGCAGAAGGTCTGAGTTACAGATGGGTTCCTGAACACGGCCACCTTCTTTCCCCTCTTTAAGCATAAGTACACTTCACTGGGACAGGGCGTCCAACTTTACTACGTAAACACTAATGAAATCTTTACAGACAAAATTTATCTAGTTTCTACTAAACACTAAATGACTATTGCTGGAAGAAGTTAATCAGAGTAACTATGAAAGTAACACAAATTTCAAACAGGCCTTAGTCTTATAAAGCAGGAAAATCTTACAGTGAGCCTTTAACCCTTATAGACAAACCACAGCAAATACAGCCTGGGGTTATTTTATCCCAATCGTGCTTAAAAGGCATGATTTTGCAGACTCAGATCGTTAGCAGCAAACCACAGCAAGTTCCTAAATGAAATCATGCACTTCTCAAAACCCAGCCAGCAAGTCCGCATAAATGGGATAGAGGGCTTCTGGCCGACACTCCCAGCCAAGTCCATCCTGTTTCCACAGTACAGGATATAACCATTCTCAAACAGCCAAGTGGGAAACCTGCCCAGCTGGCAGGGATAGTCTCCAATAGGCCTCTTCCACAGTTAGCTCACAACAGCACACCAGTTAATGAAATTCCAAGGGGCAGTGGAGAGCTTGGCCTTCGAATGTCTCACAAAGGTGACTGCAGACACAGAGCTGTCACCTGGGACCTGAATGTTATTATGTTTCCAGTTAGCCAGGCATTTATTTCCAGGGAACTCCTTAGTGTTTTGAGCAGAAGATACAACTAGGAGAGAGGAAAAAAAATAGCCCTCCATGCTTTGGAAGCTAATATGCCTACTGATGGAGAAGATCAAATGAATAGAATAAAAAATAGAAGCAGAATTCTGAAATGGAATTTGGTTACTTGACTAGGGAGTTTCCTAAAGTCAGAAATAGAATTCCGACATTCGACAGTCATATGCACTCATAAAGCTGTGTGTTACAAATGACAGTAAATTATTTTCAAAATAAAGACAAGAAATGCTGTGTCACATGTACGCACTATAATACAGGTAGAAATACTAACTTCTGTTTTCACACCCCCCCCCCCGAGACTTTGTTTTTCTTTTTTTTTTTTTTTTAATTTCATCCTCATAACACTGTGAACACTTGCTGGAGGTGAAATGGAATGAGAAGTGTCCTCTAGGTAAGTCTGATCCACTTTGAACGCTAAACAGTAAAATATACTAAGATTTGGATTCAATCTAGAAACGGCGTCCTCAAACTTTTTAAACAGGGGGCCAATTCACAGTCCTCAGACGGTTGGAGGGCTGGACTGTAGTTTAAAAAAAAAAAACTATGATCAAAGATATGCACACTGCACATATCTTATTTTGAAGTAAAAAAACAAAATGGGAACAAATACAATCACACCGCCTCACGTGGCCCACGGGCCGTAGTTTGAGGACTTCTGATCTAGAATATCATTACAAACTAGAATTATAATGGTGTTATGTGAGTGGGAGTCAAGGGTGAACTGCTAACCTCTTGTCTATTCCTTCACCAAGTCTCAGTTTAACCTTGTATTTCCTTAAAGTGGACTTCATGGACCTCTCTAAACCAATACTTCTCAAACTTAAATGTGTCTGCGAATCTCTGGGGTAATCTTGTTAAAATGCAGATTTTATTCTGATTCAGTAGTTCTGGTTGGGGTCTGAGTTCTGCAGTTCTAACAAGCTGGCAGGTAATGCTGTTGGTCAGGGGACCATGCTATGATAGCCAGGAGCCCATGATCCTATGGAAACACTGTTGGACACTTCATCAACAGCCTGCCTTTTTCTAATAACTGAAGGCACCGTGGCTCTGTTGGAACAGTAATGTGCTCAAGCCAATGGCTGAGTCAATGACTGGGCCAAGCCAGTCTTAGACTCCTAGTCTCAGCTGGCAGACCAGGTCTAGGGATAGGCAGGTGCTCCAATTCTGGCCAGTGGTTTTTAAGGAGAAGTTGGCTGGGCTTTCTGGGATGAAAAGTTGTCTTCCTTCCTCCCGAAGCTCTTGCTTTGGAGGCTGGGTTACAGCAGACTAAGGAAGCCACCTTAGATCCATAAGGTGGCTAGGATGAAGACTAAAGAGCACAGGCAGAGAACAACAGAGTGGGGGCAGAGAGACAGCCAAGGTCATGGGTCGACATCTTGGCCCACAGGCCAAACCCACACCATCATCTGTTTCTGTAAATAAAGTTCTCCTGAGAAGAAGCCATGCTCTTTTGTTTACTGACTGTTTATGGTTAATGTCTTAGTGAGCTTGGGCTGCTATGACAAAACGCCATATGATTGGGTGGCTAAAACAACAGAAATTTATTTCTCACCGTCTGAAGGCTGGGAAGTCCAAGATCAGGGTGCCATCATGCTCAGAGGGATTCTTAATGTCATAAACTTCATGGCTTGCTGACAGCCAGCTTCTTGCACAATCCCCATTTGGGAGAAAGAAAGATCTTATCTCTCCTGCCTTATAAAGGCACTAATTAAATTCCTGAGGGCTCCACCCTCATGATTTGTGACCTCCCAAAGGCTCCACTTCCAAATATCACTTTGGGGATTAGGGCTTCAACATACAAATTTTGGGGTAACATACTCAGTCCACAGCAGCTCACATTTTTGTACTAAAATGTCACAGATGAGTAGTTAAAACAGAGACTTGCAGCCCCCCAAAGCCTACATGATTTACTGTCTGGACCTGTTCAGAAAAACTTTGCTAACTCCTGGCCTACCGCATTAAATCACTTACCCACACACATCATTCAATCTTCCCTTTCATCTTTGTAATACTTCCAGCACGAGTAATTATTTCTTCCACAGTTTTCTTCACTGAGGGATGGTAAACTCCATGCCTGTCTTGCTCACTACTATCTGCCAATACTTAGCACAGTGCCAGGCACACAGAAGGATGTTCAATAATTTGTGCAAATTATAATTAAGTTCATACTTTTTAATGAAGAGGTTTTGAAGTTTCTGTTCCCTTCTCCGGCTCTTCGCTATTAAGGCATTTATTTAGAATGCTCTAAAAATGACAGTTCTTAATATAACCTCCTGTTAATAACAATAGCCTGCTTTTCATCCTCCACAAACTCCACTTCCTTCCTCCATGGCTGCTTGTAGGCAGGATAGAATCCAGTTTCCAAATCTGGACTTGCCATATCCAGAAGCAGTTGACCCTGCGACCTGGAAGTATGGGCCAGAATGTGCATGACCACTGGAACATCTTGGCAAGCAGCGCGATGGGCAGCCTCATGTCCAGCCAACTTGAGTCCGCAGCACAGACAGAACACACAGCAGAGGGCAGCCTTTGGTGAGTTCAAAAGGAAACATAAATTTTAAATAAAGGAAGAAAAGGAAAAAGAAGTAGGCGATCCAAAGATGGTAAAAACCCCAACTTCCTCCAGCATAAGAACTGCCACAGGCTATCTTAAAGAGGCCTTTAAAAATGTTTATAAAATTGTCTTTATAGCAATATAGAATGCTGGAAATGGATGCTTCCTCGTTAGTTTCCAAGATGAATAGTTTCTTTGATAAAATTAGCAGTATATTCCCTCCATTATAGTTTGTAGCATAATAGCATAGTGATGGAAACAAATAAGTTGTGGAGACAGAACTTGGCTGGAGTTCCTGCTTAGGGATCTAAATAAATCATATAGTCGTTCAGAGCCTCAGTTTTCTAATCTATAAAATAGGCATAATAATGATAGTACCTCCCTTACACATCGGCAAGATAGATACTTATTAGGTAATAGTAAGATATTATTTCCAAAATGAAATATCCCTCCTCACCCCTCCTTTTCCTTTTCTTTTCCTTCTGACATGCTCCCTCCCGTACCCTCCCCCTTCTTTCCCTCCCCCATTTCATTTATCTGTCCCTGAAAGGATATTACATGTAACAAATAAGCAGGCCAATTAATCTACTGCAGGCAGGATATTCCTCCTCAAGGAAATATTACTAAGAAAGAGAGAGTTTCAATATGAGGCCTCTGCTTTTGAGAAAACCCTGGCCATTTCACTCAGTACGTAAAGAAATACACAGAACAGCAAAATAGCATGTATCTTTAAGTCCATTCTTAGCTCTATTCTGAACTCATTACTTATCACCACGTAGCTCGGGGCCTCTACCGACACACCTGCAAAGTAGAGATTAGTTTTGTGATGATTGAGGAAAACAGACACAAATAGTTGAAGGGCTTGAATTATAGAAAAGATTGAGTTGGTATATCAGCATTGACTTAATAAATTTTAATCAGTGCTGCCTAAGCTCTAGGCAGAAGGAAAACAACAGAGTACAAAGAGTTAAATTTTACTCCAGGGAATGAGAGAACACTGAGCAATCGCTAGTGGTAATAATTTTTATGAAGAAAATTAAAGGCAAGAGGGAGAAAAAAATAGAGCAGGATAAAAAAAAAAAAAAAAACTATTTTAAAAATGCTTATTTAGGCCAGGTACAGCTATAACTTGCAGCTATCTTCCCAGAACTTTGGGAGGCTAAAATGAGAGGACTGCTCGAGCTCAGGAGTTTGAGACCAGTTCTTAAACAAAATTCAATTCTCAAATCTTCAATTCAATTCTTCAATTCTCTGACAAAAAATTCAATTCTCAATTCTTCAATTCTCTGACAAAAATAAAAAAACCTAGCCAACCCCAATCCTGTCTGACAAAAATAAAAAAACCCAGCAAACCAACCCTGTCTCTATAATAAATAAGAAAAATTAGCCGGGCATGGTGGGCTGAGCCTGTAGTTTTAGCTACTCAGGAGGCTGAGGCAGGAGGATTACTTCGGCCTAGAAGTTAGAGGCTGCAGTGAGCTGTTGTCAGGCCACTGCACTGCTGCCTGGGTGACAGAGAGACCTTGATTCTAAACAGTAGATGAATAAAATAAAGAGTCTTACTTGGTATGCAACTCTGGGAAGACATAGTTTAAACACAGACAAGAACTAAGGGAAGGAAGGGCAGGGATGAGAGAGAGAACACACTCCAGACTAGAAACAGTGCACGCTCCTGAGCCTGTACCAAAGGAAGGTTGCCCTGGGATCCCACAGTAATAACATATGTGCACAATCCTCCCCACCCCCCACACACACACACACGTGTCTACACCTCTGCAACCCCCCCACATACACACACACACGTGTCTACACCTCTGCAACCCCCCACATACACACACACACGTGTCTACACCTCTGCAACCCCCCCACATACACACACACACGTGTCTACACCTCTGCAACCCCCCACATACACACACACACGTGTCTACACCTCTGCAACCCCCCCACATACACACACACACGTGTCTACACCTCTGCAACCCCCCCACATACACACACACACGTGTCTCCACCTCTGCAACCCCCCCACATACACACACACACGTGTCTACACCTCTGCAACCCCCCCACATACACACACACACGTGTCTCCACCTCTGCAACCCCCCCACATACACACACACACGTGTCTCCACCTCTGCAACCCCCCCACATACACACACACACGTGTCTACACCTCTGCAACCCCCCCACATACACACACACACGTGTCTCCACCTCTGCAACCCCCCCACATACACACACACACGTGTCTCCACCTCTGCAACCCCCCCACATACACACACACACGTGTCTCCACCTCTGCAACCCCCCCACATACACACACACACGTGTCTACACCTCTGCAACCCCCCCCACATACACACACACACGTGTCTCCACCTCTGCAACCCCCCCACATACACACACACACGTGTCTACACCTCTGCAACCCCCCCACATACACACACACACGTGTCTCCACCTCTGCAACCCACTGGCCTCTGTATGTCCTTGCATTGCTGCCATATTCTCATCCATCTCCCCAACCAGACTGCACATCTTTGGAAGGCATGAAGCCCAAGAATTTAGCTCAAACACTCCTGAAATGTTTGTTAAATGACTTAATCAACTTTTCACACGAACATGCAGGAAAGTTATTTAAAAGAAGAATGTTTTTCAGAATTATTTGCAAGCCATATTTTGCCTAGGAATCAAGTCTGTTAACGTGATTTTTGTAACTCTTAGAGGAGGGGTAGCAGCATGACAGTGGGGACAAAGAATCCTAGGGGCAGGTCACATTCACTTGTAAGTACGCGGCTGAAAAGCAAGACACGCCTAAAGGAGAAAGCGCAGCAAACCGCACTGTGCTGACTAGCTGAGAAAAATGTACATTTTTGAAAGAGCTTTCTTTATACTAAATGTAGAATCATGTTTAATACAATTAAAACCAGACCTGGATGCTTCATTTATCATGTGAGATAAACAGAAGCAGTTGACTTGCAAGTAAAGTGACATTTAATTAGGCTCAACATGCATATACTTTGCCTTTTGCTTTATATGAAGATGTTACGGAAGGACATCAATGTCCTGACCTCTAAGGATAGAATCCTAAGGATAGTACAGTTTGAGCTTCCCTTATCCGAAATGCAATCCTTCAGATTCTGGAATATTTGCATATTTGCATATACATATACATATACATATCTTGAAGGTGGGACCCAAGTCTAAATGTGAAATTCATTTATTTTTTGTATGTGTATACCTTATACACATAGCCTGGGTGTATAAGGAGAGACATACGACATTTCTTGACATGGGCTCCGAGAGACACTTAGTTGGAAGTACTCTGGGAAGCACGTTTGACAAGGGAGGCAGGGTTTGTTCTACAACCGAGATGTGGAGTCATGCAGGCACGCATAACTTTTTTTTTTTGGTAGAGACAGAGTCTCACTTTATGGCCTTCGGTAGAGTGCCGTGGCCTCACACAGCTCACAGCAACCTCCAACTCCTGGGCTTAAGCGATTCTCTTGCCTCAGCCTCCCGAGTAGCTGGGACTACAGGCGCCCGCCACAACGCCTGGCTATTTTTTAGATGCAGTTTGGCCGGGGCCGGGTTTGAACCCACCACCCTTGGTATATGGGGCTGGCGCCTTACTGACTGAGCCACAGGCGCCGCCCGCCTGGGGGTAATTTTATACAATAGTTTAAATAATTTTGTGCATGAAATAGCTTTGACTGTGACATTTCACTTGAGGTCAGGTGTGAAATTTTCCACTTGTGATGTCATGTTGGTGTTCAAAAAGTTTCAAATTTGGACCATTTTTGGATTTCGAATTTTCAGATTACTGATGCTCATCTTGTAATGCCACTCGACAAGGGCCAGCAATTGACCTCATTATTCATTACATTCCAAGATGCCATTTTCCATTTCATCTTTCTGTCATGGTAACAACTTATATATGTTCTCATTCCTTCATCATTTTGTTTTTAACAGTTAACGCTTCATCAAGATTTATCTTCACTAGTATCTTAAAGATTAAATTACAATCAAAGAAAATAAGGCTTTCCTGAAGCTAAATTGAGTAAGTTGTTCTCCTAAGATATGGATCGGAGGGAAGAAAGGAGGGAGGGAGGAAAGAAGGAAGGAAGGAAAAAGAGAGGGCAGACAGATAAAAGGGAAAGAAGAGGAAGAGAAAAGAGACATGAAATAAATTGTCAAGAATTTTATTTTTATAACCAGCCCCTCAGAGAGCTCTAACACAAAGTGCCTATTGTAAGCCAAGATTTGTGATGTTTAGTGGAAAAAAAGAAACCTTCCCACTGAACAGGAGATGCCAAAGTAAAACATATTTCACCAACTCTAAGATTGTCAATTCAAAATTCAACTTAATCGAATGTATCATTAAAAAGGTTCAATGTATGGCCAAGATCTTAATGAACAGCACCTCTGTTTTAAAATTGAACACATTTAAAACAGTTGAAATATGAAAAGATAGGTCGGGCACAGTGGCTCATGCCTGTAGTCCAGCTACTCAGGAGGCCAAGGCAGGAGGATCATTTAAACCTGAAAGTTTGAGGCTACAGAGAGCTATAATGGGGCCACCGCCCTCCAGCCTGGGCAGCAGAGCAAGAACATGTGTCTCCAAAACAAAAACAAAAAAAGTTTTTTTTTTTCATCTCCAGAGGAATATGGAAAACCTCCATACCTTCCTCTCAATTTTGCTGTGGACATAAAATGTCTCCAAAAAAATAAAGTCTTAAAAAATTATCTGTCTTAAAATGGAGAATTACAACTATCAGAACTCACCTGTGTACAAACGAAAGCATTCAAACATTCAAAAGGAGCCTGAAAATGATGGAAGGCATACGACATTTCTTGACATGGGCTCCGAGAGACACTTAGTTGGAAGTACTCTGGGAAGCACGTTTGACAAGGGAGGCAGGGTTTGTTCTACAACCGAGATGTGGAGTCATGCAGGCACGCATAATCTCATCCAGGGATCATCTCCCTCTTCCACAAGAGAGTCTGTCACACTTTTCTAAAGCACTTCTACAGCTGGAGCATAGTCTGGCTTTATCCCAGTCATCCCTTCTGGTTACGGGTGAGAATAAAGAGAATTTGCTAACTGGCGCCTGACACCCTACTACCATCATATATTGATTTTTTTTTCTTTTTTCTCATGAGTAACCAGTGGGATTGGCAGACAACAACCACTACTAGCTGCTTTTAAGTAAGCCCTGCAAAGTCAACTGCTTACCTTTCTTCAAGACAGGTGACACAGCTGAAGAGGCAAGAATGGAGAGAAGTACACATAACAGTATTTCATCCAATTCCTTTAGAACACTGCAGACTGAGAGATCAGTGGATACATAGGTCCTCTGATAAATAAGAGAGACACTCTTCTCTTAGAAGCGATATAAGAAACAGAAGATCTTTTCCATGACTGGATATAATCATGATTCCCCAGAGAACAGAACAGGACAGCTCAGAGCCATTTACACTGGTTTTCTTTGCTGCCCTAAATGGACAGTTATCCATAGTATACTGTAAGGGTTGTGGGCAAAACTTCCTTCCAGTTCAAGGCCACCATCAAGCAGGAAATACCATCTTAGAGAGAGGAATCTATCTGTTTCGATCCAAGAGTTCCACGTATGGCAGAGTGATGCACATATTACAGATGATCACCTGGATATTTACTGAATTTGCTTAGCGTTTGTTGCAGAATGAACAGGGAGGAACCATTTGGCCAATCTCCAGATATATTGCTATTTCTGCCCTATCCTTACTTTGCAGAGGCCAAAACACTTCCCATCATGCTTGAACAACCACATCTGTATCTTCCAACCTCAACACAGCAACCTGGAACGAAGCAAGAGACTGAGCTAATACCGGACAGCTGGACTCCATGTAAAAACAACACTCCTTCGAAACTCAGAACCCCGGCTTACCAAGGACATTACTCCAGGAATCACAGGAAGAATTATAAGCTTAATGCCCTGACATTTGCAAACATTTCAGGCACATGGAACTGAGTTGAAAATCAACTCATCTACTGGGTGTGAGAGCATATTACGGAGATTTCCTAATCTCATTCTTACAACCACTGAATTCTCCTTAAGAAGCCATTAAGAGCAACTACAGAAAGATAAGACCACATGTACAGAACCATGCTTTCCCCAGGAAATGAGGTCGGCTTTTTGACTCTCAGTGGAAAATAAATCAATATGGATCAGTTGGACAGCAAGATAAATGTTATGTTAGACAAAAGGGAAGGACAGGCAGAAAGAAAGGTTTTAAATCACTATATATGTAATGGATGGCAAGGGCATTTCCCACCCTTACCCCTCAATCCATTCATGGTGTCTAGTTCAAATACAGCCATTTCAAACATTACAGAGGAAGTCAGGCACAGTGGCTCACGTCTGTAATCTTAGCCCTCTGGGAAGAGTCCTTGAGCTCAGGAGTTCAAGACTAGCCTGAACAAGAGTGAGATCCCACTTCTACTAAAAATAGAAAAATTAGCTGGGCATCCTGGTGGGCACCTGTAGTCCCAGCTACTCTGGAGGCTGAACCAGGAGGATTGTGTGAGCCCAGGAGTTTGAGGTTGCTGTGAGGTAGATTGATGCCACTGTACTCTAGCCTGGGGCAGCAGAGTGAGTCTCTGTCTCAAAAAAATAAAAAACCCAAAACACCCTTATGGAGGTTAAGGAAGCTATTCCAGGTTCCATCCTTGTCCATGAGATTTCTGAGCTTACAGTTAACATTTAAAGATTTCACTAAGTACAAGTACCTTTCACAAACTATTTCCTATCCTCGGTATTAATAGAGTAAGAGAAAATCATTGTGATATTTAGATAAGGTTAAGAAAGATTAATTGATATACCTCAAGGTCATACAACTAAAAGATGGTGGCGCTAAATGTCAAATCTAGGTCTGTTGATTTAAACACCCAATGGGACACACATTTTCCAAAGTACCACGATGCAATGCACTTGTACCAGCAATTGTACTATGGTACAAATACAAATATAATCACATACAAATAGACCCATATTCAACATATGTATAAATACTCTCTCCTCTCTTCTATGTCTATATGTTTTCCATTTAATAATTCATTTTTTCTCATTTATAAAACTGATGAGTATTTATATATCTGTTTCTAAATTTATCTGTGTTGGGAACAACTTGGGCTTATCTCTTCTTTCTTTCTGAGTTAGTCTCCCAAGAATGCTTCACTTTCGCATTGACATGAAAATTTCCATCATTCTGTCCTGGGCTCAATCCAAAATTTTCTTGTTGTTGTTTAGCATCTTGGAACATCTCTCTACCATCCCGCCTTTGCCCCGTTTTTCCCCAAACTTCTATCAGTGGCCAAGTTATAGGGGAGGAGAATACAAGCCTTCTATAAATTGCTCCTTCTTTTTTTTTTTTTTTTTTGTAGAGACAGAGTCTCTATACCGCCCTCGGGTAGAGTGCCGTGGCGTCACACGGCTCACAGCAACCTCTAACTCCTGGGCTTACGCGATTCTCTTGCCTCAGCCTCCCGAGTAGCTGGGACCACAGGCGCCCGCCACAACGCCCGGCTATTTTTCTGTTGCAGTTTGGCTGGGGCTGGGTCCGAACCCGCCACCCTCGGCATATGGGGCCGGCACCCTACTCACTGAGTCACAGGCGCCACCTATAAATTGCTCCTTCTAACTTCTATTTTACTGAACTCAAAACTACACGATCTATTACTTGCAGGATTTAATAGATCATACAATCTTTTATCAATGCTCTTTGGGTTCTTGACTTCAACCCAAAAATGCAAATCTTAAATAAGAATCCCACGCTTTTAAGGGGTACTTGTCTAGTTCACAGGAGCCTCCAAATCCTGGCATATTAAAAGAAAAGGTGTGTTCCTAAACTTTGCACGTGGCTCACACTAAGGTAGGGTGTCATTGTAGCAAGATGCAAAGAACCTGCAAAGATGAGTTAGACAGAGAGCAACTGCCAGGCAACGTGGCATGTTCATCCCTTAAACACTCCATTTCATTCCAAGGTACCAAAACGATAATAGACTTTATTCTAATTGGATTGTCTGCAATGAGCCAATTTAAGTGCTAAATGCTGCGAATTATTCAGCCTGACATAGCATTGCACTGATGTGAGCCACTGCAGGGCAGGAGGTTTGTGAGTTCCCGAAGCATAAAGAGGAACCACACATCTCACTTGGCAGACCTCCACCGCACAGATTCATACTGTCGCAACAGCTGTGGGGGGATCCAAAAAGCACTGGCTGTCACCTTGACCCAAAATACATCTGCTGCTATCCAGCCCCAAAAGACAGGCCAAAGGCTTCATAAGAGAACAGCTCAGAACACAAACAAAAGCTGTCCACGAGTACGGACGTCAGTCACCATCAATTTGGTGCCACTATTTTGGCATTTCCAGAATGTTACAATATTGAAACTTAAAAAGTTAGGCAAAGGATTCACAAACAGTGATTAAAAGCTTGAGATCCGGAATGGAGGAAATGGATCTACCGTGTACTAGTTAGCTGACCCCAAAACAAATTACTTAATATTTTCATACCTCGGTTTCTTTGTTCTACAAATGGACAGGATAACAGTCCCCAGGTGATGTAGCCTTTAAGAGGATTCAGTAAAGTACATATGGGGATTGTGAACTTGTATGAAGCACAAGTTACCAATTTAAAACATAATGATTAAAATATAAATATATACATAACAATAACAATATCGGGTTCTCTTATAGAACAGATGTATAAGAGAAATAACTAAACGGGCATGTATGAAACTCCAACTTTAACGTAAATGATCACAATCTCATATTTGAGTAACCTTTATAAAAGTCCTTGATTTAAAACTGAGTTTGTTCTCAGCACAGTTTTGTCCAGCTTCACCTCGAGAAATCATTTATTTAAAAAACAAGAGGGGGGGAGTTTAAAACTGATGGTCCCTTGGGTACCATCTAGCACTATAATTAGGATTTTCAAACTCAATTCTAACTATGATAATATTGTTACTAAAATGCTTTTCAAAACTGCCCTACATCTGAATCAAACAATGTTTTCAATAACTAGTATGACTCTATACACACAGCCAAATATATGCCTAGAATCCTCTGAAAAATCCAATTTACAAATGCCAAGACCTCAAAAAGAGATTGTTTCCTCACTTCCTGTCTAAAGGGTAAATTAAAAGTTCTCTCATGGCAAATGCAACAGATTGTATTTAAGCCAAGGGCATTAGGTACCATAATATTCATATCTAACTTAATGGTGTTCTAGATACTTTTTATGCATAAGAATTAACAACAGCCATGCACAGTGGCTCATGCCTATAATCCTAGCACTCTGGGAGTCAAGGTGGGTGTACTGCTTGAGCTCAGGAGTTTGGAGACCAGCCTGAGCAAGAGTGAGACCACATCTCTAAAAATGCTGGGCATTGTGGCGGGTACCTGTAGTTGTAGCTACTTGGGAGGCTGAAGCAAGAGAGTTGCTGGAGCCTGAGAGTTTGAGGTTGCTACCCTGTTTTCTCGAAAATAAGACATCCTCTGAAAATAAGACCTACTTACGGGAAAGATAAGACGTCCCCTAAAAATAAGACCTAGCGCATCTTTGGGAGCACAACTTAAAATAAGACACTGTCTTATTTTCGGGGAAACAGGGTATAAGCTATACGCCAAAAAACACAGGCAGCGCCTGTGGCTTAAAGGAGTAGGGCGCTGGCCCCATATGCTGGAGGTTGCGGGTTCAAACCCAGCCCCGGCCAAAAACAAAAAAAAAAAAACAAAAAAAAAAACACAACAATTTAATAGTTTATTTGACTACTTTTCCCTCACACATGTTAAGTGACACATATTAATTAATATGTCTTAAAGTTTCTTCCTAAATAGTCAGATGTATTAATGCAAGAATAGGCTGCAATTATTTGAGCCTTTGAACTAAGAGTTACAAATGAAACCCAAGTTATCGTAAGTTACGCATTACTAATTGGGTTTCCTACACATGTATTACTCAGGTTCTGGTATTTGACTTTAAATCAAGAGATAATATGATATGATGCTTTGTAAACTCCAACAACACCCTCTGAGACTTAGTGTTCTTTTCGAAAATTTAATTTCCATTTACACAGGAGATTTGACAAATAATCAGATACTTCCTAAACAGGAGGAGGAGGGAGCCTTGGGGAGAAGGGGATAGGAGGAGGAAAAAACAGTTCCTATAAAGCCAAACTCAGCAAAGCCTCAAACTATAGCTTC
Organism: Nycticebus coucang; assembly: GCF_027406575.1. Lineage (NCBI taxonomy): Eukaryota > Metazoa > Chordata > Mammalia > Primates > Lorisidae > Nycticebus > Nycticebus coucang. The sequence continues at coordinate 37,467,068 of NC_069787.1, forward strand.
TGAACAAGGATTCACAAACTTTATTGTACTGATCTCCAGAAACAGGCTGAGGAATAAGAAGATGATGACAAATAAGATATATATCACGGCTCTAATTACAGAACAACAACGCCTTCCTCCAATTTGAAGCCGTCTCTTGCTAAAAACAGTAAAGAAATATGAACATGTTCCACATTAATGAGGATTTCAGCTCGACTCCCTCACTGCTGCTATACTCAAGTCAACAGAATAGAAATAAGAAAGAAGTCCTGAAATACTCAGAAAACTCGCAACAGAGAAAGTGGGTGCGAAAGACTGAACGGCTTCATAATATGCAAAGGAAAGGAAATGAAGATTTCCAAAACCATGCCCATTTAATTATTATGTAAGAAATAGATGTGCATTTTAAAAGACTCAAACAATATGGTGATGTTTGGAGAAACATAAAATGCATCCCACATAAAGCCCACATAGTCTTTCCTCCCTGTCTATTCCCATTCTCCTCTTCAAAGGAGAGTTAACCATTTATTTGTTTTGTGCATATTCTTCCCGTCTTCTTTCTATAAATTAAAATATTTATATAGTGAAGTCATCAAACCTTTTTAAGGGCAACATTTAACTTCCTTGGAACTAGGAAGAAAAGAGAACTAAGAAGAGTGGGAAGACATTTTACTCTAAAGTGGAAAAACTAATACCATTTCAGAACAACATCTTTATTCATAAAGTCCAAGACCATTGTGACTATTTAGGAGAAATACTTTCAGATGCTTAAACTTGGAACTGAAAACAAGGAGATGGGAAAGTATCTGCCTCCTACACGGCTGTATTCATAGCAGGAGGGAGACGCAGTCAATGATGACTACCAGATGGCAAGCAGATACCAAATATGGCTGGGAGTCATAATTCTCCAGAACATTTCTCCAGAAAGGAGCAGGGAGCAGAAATGCCAAGTCCCCCAGGGTTACAAATTTGAACTAGGCCTTAACGTAGGAGACTCATCTCCAAGAATATTAATCATCGTTTTATCTTACTCCAGCAGCCAACATAGAACCACAAAAAAGCAATATTAAGTCAAGTAAAATGAATCCTCTCCAACACAGGAAAAGTAGGTCAAGGAAACCAGTAGAATCTCTATATTGACCTTCATTTGATTTCTAAACATAAAGTCGATTATATAATAGAACCATTCAACTGAAGTCTTGTTCCACTCAAGATCGGAACTGCAGATGAGAAGGCAACCACCATCCCAACCCAAGGTTTCCACTCAGAAATAAACCAGAGCCTCTGAGATACCACTGTGAAATAGACTCAATTAGGCTGAAAAGGGGAGGAGAGAGGTTTTCCTTTAGTTATAGCACAGACACAAAAGAGGACTCCTAGTCTCTCAGAGCTGAGCTCTTCTCTGAGACCACTCCTCTCAGTTTACAACAGCTTTGAATACCCAGAAATTCTCACTGCTGAGAAGAAAGCCCCATGAAGAACTAAAAGCTGGGCCTCTTTCCCTTAGAGATCAGTAACACAATTGAGTCTGCTCACTTCAGGTTAAATGAATGAAGTCATGCTGGTCCAGCCAAAGGTGCTGCCCTGGTAAGGGATATGCTATCAACAAAAAAAGAGAATAGACCACTTGATTATCTTTTTTTGAAGAACACAAATGCAAGCTTACAAAGAGACAAAGGAAAAGAAACCACATGGAAATAAGAGCAACTACTGAAGTCACACATGAAGATGTGGACAGCTGGTAGAGTGCATTTGCGGGAATTAGGAAAGGCCCCCATTGACAGGCAGCCACCATTTGCCTCCCTGGCTGGAGCTTTCGCTCAGTGAACAACATACTCAACTGTCCACTGCAACCCTTCACATGCACACATTCATTTCTTTTATTTTGTTTTTCTTTCTTGGAGACAGAGTCTCACTCCATCACCCTAGGTAGAGTGCTGTGGCTTCATCATAGTTCACATCAACATCAATCTCTTGGGCTCAAGAGATTCCCCCAGCCTCAGGCTCCCAAATAGCTGGAACTACAGGCGTCCACCTAGTTTTTGTTTTTTTAGCAGAGGCGGGGTCTTGCTCTTGCTCTGGCTGGTCTCAAACTTAAGAGCTTAAGCGATCCTCCCACCTCTAGGATTACAGGCATGAGCCACCATACCCGTTCATTTTATTTTCAGCATGAGAAAAATCAGTGAAAGGAAGAGAAATTGGAACAAAAAAAAAATTTTAATGGTGGGGGAAAAAAATAACTTAAAACCAAAACCTCAAGCCGTGACTTGATTCAAATCCACACAGTCCGTTTCCTCCCAGAAAACCAAAACAACTAGATCAAACTACTCTTGGAAAGATTTGAGGCTCTGCATAATTTACACGCTTTAGAAGAAACCCCTAATTGCATAGAGAACGAAAAAATGCCAACCTCCCAAATCTAGCTCCCAGTTAACAAGAATAAGGGGAATTAAAAATCAAAACTATACAGATTATTCAAGAATATCAAACAAAAAAGCAAAAAAAAAAAAAAAAAATCAGAAAACAGCCATGAAAGTTTTGGAAAAGATTGTTGGTCTTCTGTGCACAAAACTCAATCGTAATGACAAATTCCAATGAATTTTTTCCTTTGCATTTTTTCCATTCCTTTTTCTTTTCTACATTAAAGGGTAATTGAGTCATGCTTAAGTGACTCAATTTGAGTTCAGTAAGCAAAGCCTAATTCCAAATGATGCTGAGACACTATGGAATGCAAATGCATAAAAGTAACTTACAAATTTAAAAAGGAACCGAGGAAACCTACTCTCCATTACATGGATTCCCCCCGTCTTTTCAGGGGACTATTTCTCACCCAGTTGAAGAGAAATGTTATTTATTTATTTTTTTTTTTGGTAGAGACAGTCTCACTTTATGGCCCTCGGTAAAGTGCCGTGGCCTCACACAGCTCACAGCAACCTCCAACTCCTGGGCTTAAGTGATTCTCTTGCCTCAGCCTCCCGAGCAGCTGGGACTACAGGGGCCCGCCACAACGCCCGGCTATTTTTTTGTTGCAATTTGGCCGGGGCTGGGTTTGAACCCACCACCCTCAGCATATGGGGCCGGCGCCCTACCGACTGAGCCACAGGCGCCGCCTGAGAAATGTTATTTTTGTTGTCTGTCCTTTTGGTCTTAGCTGGGTAAAGGGCCCTAACCACATTTTAAATGGAAATTATACATAAAAAAGGAGTATTTCTAAAGCTCACTCTTTACTGTTGCATATTTTCTAAGAGTAACAAGAGATACGCTTAGAAACAAATCCTGTGAGAAATATCTCCAAAAATAATGTGCAGCTAGATAACATCCTGACTTTTGCTTTTTATACCACTCACAAAAAGAAAAGATTTGATTACACTAGGAGGACATCAAAGGATTCACACTGACAATTTAGACAGAGGAAATTGAGGATGTAAATCGCCCTAGTGAAAAGTACACAGGTTTACCAGCAATGAAAGAAACACAAATTGAAATGACTTCAGCCCTACACTTCAGAGCTATTAAAATACAATGAAATTATAAAACTCCATTTTAGTAGAGCTCTAGATAAACAGGTCCACAGTGCTAGCAATGAAACCAACTTCAATCTTTCTAAACAATTTAGCAGCCTTTAATAAGAGCTGTTCACATGCAGTAATTCCAAAGAAATGACTCGGGGGGAAAAAGAAATTCATTTATAACCAAGAAACACTACATTTCATTATAAAATTATAAACAACTTAAAATGTTTCAAAACAGGGAAATGATTATACAAACCATGACAGAGTAGACACTCTATGATACGTAAGCTAATTAAGTGTACAACACATCCCCTATTAAAAATAAACGTGTAGACAATGGTACCAAAAAGATGTGTATTTAAGAATATTTATTCAATCAACAAGATGAGGTGCAATTAAACATACTTTTATAGTACATGTAAAAAGCAGAATCAAAAATAGTTCCAAATGGACCAACTGGTCCAAATTTAGTAAAAATGAGACAACAGGCCAAAGCAATAATATTATTATTCAATGTGCCTATACGTTTATCACATTGTCAACAAATATTAATTACAGTTCTATGTCTCAACTGCTTGGCTGGATACTTGAGATACGGTAGAAAGAAACAAAGACACAGGTGGCGACCTCATGGAGTTCACTAACGTCTGCGGACCTACACACTCTGCGGTCTTGCTCGGTTGCCCAGGCTGGAGTCCAGGAAGGTTCATCATAGCTCACTGCAATTGCCTCAGCCTCCCAAGCAACTAGGACTCCAGGCAGGTGCCTCCGTACCCCACTATACTTTTTTATGTTTTGTAGAGATGGAATCTGCAACTCCTGCCCTCAAGTGAAACTCCTGTCTCAGCCTTCCAAACTGTTGGAATACACAAGTGAGCCACTATGCCTGGCCCTACCTTTGTCTTTAAACAAAGAATATATTAAATATTAGTTTATAAATATTAAAGAGTTTCAAAAAAGGAAGAAGTTGTTATGGGGGAACACAGAGAGACCTAACTTAGCATGAAGGTCAAGGACAGCTTTCTGAAAGATGCCAAGGGAAATTTCAAGAGGAAGCATTAATCAGGCAAAAGAGGAGGGAGAGAAAACAGCAGTCCCGGCAGAGGGAGCAAAATGTGCTGGGCCCAGAGAAGGCACTAGAAAGATAAGAAGGAAGCCTTCTGTGGCTAGAATCAAAGGGAGGACTGGAATCAAGTTTTTCTTTGTGTGTGTGGTTTTTGGCCGGGACTGGGTTTGAACCCGCCACCTCCAGCATGTGGGACCGGCGCCCTACTCCTTGAGCCACAGGTGCCGCCCTGGAATCAAGTTTTAAATCATGGTGGAGGAGCCTTGAGACCCAGACAACATTCAGTCCTTCTACTTAAGTGTTAAGAGAAGCTGCTGACAGGCTTTAAACAGAGCAGTGACCCTACCTGCTTTGTTCAGGTTTCTTCCTGGCTCCCTTGCAGGGAGGCGGGACCTTCTGTGAAGAAAGCAGCTGTGAAACAACTGCACAGAAATCAGAATGACTTTGGGTTGTTAAAAGACAAAAAGAAACCCTAAGAGTAACCTCAGGTGGTATCTGGCAGTTACAAAGTCTGTGCCAAGTACCAGAAGGAAATCTTCACCCTAAACTTCTTAAACACGGTTAAAAAAAAAAAACACAGCCACCAAAGGCAAGAAAAGGAAAATGCAATTTTTAAAACAGGAAAAGATTGAAATAGGTAGTTTCCAGGAGGAGAAATTCCGGTAGTTAAAAATGTAAGTTACCATTTTATACCTACCGGGTTGGCCAACATTAGAATACCAGGCAACGTGAATGACTGCTGGGAAGCTCATGTGAATCTTACACAAATAATGGTGGTGGAGAATGTGTACAGACATTTGTAACAAGTGATACAGCAGATTTTAGTGAAATTCCTTAATAAGCAAATTCACTAAATTTGTAAAATTCACCAGTTTGTCAAAAATTCAAGCAACCCAACTTTGGGTGAATGGATGGATATGTAAGCAAATGCATACACATGAACAAACCCACATTTATATATAAAGACCCACAGGGCCTCAGCTACGAAGATGCTCAAGGGAGCAATACTGAGTGGAAACAATAGGTTATGGACAACCAACCTGCCCCTCCCTATGCGTGTGGGTAAGTAAGAATGGGATGGACAGACATATGGAATACTACACAGCAATCCAAAGGAATGAACAGGATGTATGCAAGGCAATGTGGGAAGATTTTGCAAGATGATGTTGATTTAAGATGCAAAATAAAGTGAAGAGTTATAGAACACAAAAACAGTTATGTGAATTAAAAATACAACTAGTGAAAATCTTTGGAGAAAAAAGAATGAAATAAGAGTGAAGGAGAAAAATAGCGAAGTAAAATACAACAAATCATAAGAGGCCCCTTCACAAACCCAAGATGACACCATACCATAAAGAATATGATAACTAAACCCTCTGAACCGAACGTCTAAATTTGAAAAACAAAACATTTTTTTAGTGTAAGTCTCAAAACTATAAAACTATAAAACTTTTAAGTTACGTTGTCCTCACTTCCAAGGTAAAGTTTCATGATTACTATTTATTTCAGCAAAAAAGTTGCTCACTTCACTGCCAAAGAAGTATAGATCTAACATAAATATTGCCTGATATCTTTTAAGTTAACCAGTAAGACAAAAGTCAAACAATGGAGAGGTATGTTGCAACTTCAGTTGTCAATGATATGAATGAGGTCTTTGCGGAATCAGATAATAGTTTTCTTTTTTTATTTTTTATTAAATCATAGCTGTGTAAATTAAGAAGAAAACACAGGTGAAATGCTTCAGAACATTGATCTGGGAAAGATTTTATGGCTAAAACCTCAAAATTATAGGCAACGAAAAATTAATAAGTGGGATTATATTAAACTAAAATGCTTCTGCACAGCAAAAAAACAAAAAACAATAAAAAATCAATTGCATGGAAAGACAATGTCTAGAATGGGAGAAAATAAATCCAAACTACAGATCTGATAAAAGATTAATCTACAGGGCGGCGCCTGTGGCTCAAGGAGTTGGGCGCTGGTCCCATATGCTGGAGGTGGCAGGTTCAAACCCAGCCCTGGCCAAAAAAAAAAAAAAAAACCACACACACACACACACAAAAAAGATTAATCTACAGAATACACAACATTTCAAGCATCTCAACACAATTAAAAAAATACAATTTAAAAATGAGTAAATGATCTGAATGGACATTTCTCAAAAGGAAACATACAGATGGCCAATGAAATATATGGGAAGTGATGAAAATATGTCAAATGGTATATAAAACCAGTGTATGGTGCCCCACGATTGCATTAATTTACACAGCTATGATTTAATAAAAAAGAAAAAAGAAAAAAGAAAACTATTATCTGATTCAGCAAAGACCTCACTCTCATATCATTGACAACTGAAGTTGCAACATACCTCTCCATTGTTTGACTTTTGTCTTACTGGTTAACTTAAAAGATATCAGGCAATATTTATGTTGGAACTATACTTCTTTGGCAGTGAAGTGAGCAACTTTTTTGCTGAAATAAATAGTAATCATGAAACTTTACCTTGGAAGTGAGGACAACGTAACCTAAAAATTTGTACCCTCATATTAATTTGAAATAAAAATAAATAGTAATCAAGTAATAAAAATAAAGAAATATATGGGAAGAAATGTTCAACATCACTCATCATCGAATGCAAAGCAAAACAATAATGAGGCATCATTTTAACCCAGCTAGGATGACTATTATCAAAAGGCAAAAATTAACACATGCTGGTGAGGATGGGGAGAGAAACGTGATGTAAACTAGTACAGCCACTATGGAGAACAGTACGAAGGTTCCTCAAAAGACCACAAAAAGAACGACCACAAGATCCAGCAATGCTACTTCTGAGAATTTATGCCAAGGGAAGGAAAGGATTACATCAGAAAGACATCTGCATGCCCATGTTTACTGAGGTACTATTCACAATAGCCAACATATGGAATCAACCTAGGTGTTCAACAACAGATGAATGGATTAAGAAAATATAACATATACAGAAAAAATATTATTCGACCATAAAAACGGAACGACATCTTCTCATTTTCAGCAACATGGATGGAATTGGAGGACATTATGTTACTTGAAATAAGCCAAAAATATGCTCCCTTATATGAGGAAGCTAAAAACAAAACAAGTTGATCTCACAGAAATAAAAATAAAGATCCTGAACAAAGGATACTGGAGGCTGGGAAGGGGAGGGGCACGAGAAGTTTAGAGAGATTTGTTAAAGTATACAAAATTACATCTGGATGTGAGAAGTTCTAGTGTTCTATGCCACTGTAGGATGACTGCAGTTACCAATAAAATGTTATACACAGTAGAACCTCTGTAAGGTGACCACCCAAGGGACTGTAACTGGATGATAAAGGGACGTGGTCCACATAAGGAACTAGGCCTACTGTACTGATATGAACATGAGGTGCATGTCCAGTCTATGTAAATTAGGTCACCTTAAAAAGTTAGTCGATGTAGGGAGGTGGTCAACTATGGAGAGTCTACTGTGTATCAAGATGCCTGTGGCTCAAAGGAGTAGGGCGCTGGCCCCATATGCCGGAGGTGGTGGTTTCAAACACACCCCCGGCCAAAAACTACAAAAAAAAAAGACAAACAAAAAAAGAAATTTGATGATTTTGAAACAAACTTTTTTTCAGACTAATATGAGAGCACAAATGATTAGGTTACGATGTTTGCAATTGCTAGGTAAGGTCCCTGTTGTAACTGTGCCATGTACCCTTACATTGTATCCACTGGGGGAACACACCAATTCTCCTCCTTCCTCCCACCCAAATTGAATTAAGAATTGAGTTTTTCTCTTATGTGGGTGTGTATTTGTCTGTCTACTGGCTTCATATTAGTATTGAGTACATTGCATACTTGCTTTTCCATTCTTGTGACACTTCACTAAGAAGAATGTGCTTCAACTCCATCCAGGTTAATATAAAAGATGTAAAGCCTCCATCATTTTACGGCTGAGTAGTATTCCATGGTATACATAGACCAGTTTATTAATCCATTCATGCATTGATGGGTACCGGGGTTGCTTCAGTATCTTGGTAATTGTAAATTGAGTTGTGATATTTAATTTTTTAAATTAATTTTAAAAATTTCCTAATTTGCCATATAAAAATATCACAGCAGCAGTAATAGCAATTATATTTCTCTAACAAATCCCATACACTGTAACTTTTTAATTATTACTTTGCTACCCTTCACATTTAAACTGCATAGTCTAAAAAAATTTAAAAACCTGAGATGACAGGGATTCATATGAGGCTAGCTCTAAAGGGTATAGTTAGCCTAAGAGAACAGCTCCTTTATCGCCCAAGAAATGCTTATGTAATACGCATAGTTTGCATAACCTCTTACAACAGGAAATCTGGAATTCTTGGTAACAGGTCCTTGGAGTTGCCTACTGAAGAACCACCACTAAGCATGTGGTCTCTAAAGTGCTCAAATTATCTCAAAACTGGCCAAGAAATACATCCAAGAATAGCCGTGCCATTAAAAGTACCTGGAGTTCTCAAAGGAGGAAGAGAACTCCATTTCATTCTAACTCTATGAAAATCCACATGCCTTTTCCGTGTTTCTGAGAAAGGATAGCATTATTTAATGACAGGGCAAGACAGTGAGAGAACAGTGCAAAATCTCACTGGGAGAGATGGGACAACATTCAGACCCCTCTGCCTTAGCTCAGCCTCCCTGTTATGTCCACCAAAGTCAGGAACTTGAGACACATATAAGCATAAGCCCTGAAATGATTTAAATCTGCAATCACAGCAACATAATTAATGCTCTTTCTTTTAATGCCATTCTTCATTTTTATGTAGATTGGTGGTAACTTCTACCTCACCAACAGATTCTCATTATGTCTACTTAAGCACATAAAAATCAAATTTATTCATGTTTGCTTTCTTTCTATCTGCCCTTAATTCCTGCAGAGGAGAAACACAGAAGCAGAAGGTTCCAGGTTTATTACTGTGCTGAGTCACTAAATTAGACAAGATTGAACTGTTGATCTGAAATTCCTCAAACTCTAACCACATCCTCCAGAGCTTCTTGGTGGAACTGGGGCAAATGTAGCCAGAGACCTCCCAACATGTAGCTCACAACTAGATTTCTATTCCTAAAATACAGACTTTTAACCTTGCTTCAGACCTGTACGTTGGTCTTTGCTCAAAAGTTACAAAGGAAGTAACTCTTCAGCTTGATGACAATTAAGAGAAAACTTCTCCCTGACAATCCAATTTCACATAAAAATCAGAGCAGCTGAGGAATTTCCTAGGCTGATCATGATCAGCTGCGTCCTTTTAATTACAGGGACTTTTCTCTGCGTTTTGCTTATGATCCACTTGGGGTGGAATGATCTTCCTTACTAGAAATTTAAAAGAAAAGGATTTGCTATACTTTCCTTAAGCACAGGGTTTTGCCCATAAAAGGACCTTCAATTAAAAAAAAAAAATTCTCATTCAAGGATGACAAAGAAATTTCATCTTGAGCACCAATTTGACATGACTGATGGAGGCAGCTTGCAGAGCAGGGCTGAGAAGAATCAGGAGGGCACGTGTGGGCTCTGCAGGGAAGACGGCCTGATCGATCAGTGCTGTCACCCTCGACCATGGAGGCGGCAAAGAGAGACCATGTGCCTGCGGACACAGAATTAAGGCTTCCCAGTTGTTGGGCTTAGAATTCCTCTGAGATTTGATAGCCCCCGTAAGCTTTTCAGAACTAGAATACAAATCTGACATATTATTACAGATTTAAGCCCATAACTAGTAAGTAATTGCTATCTTTGGAGCCCAATAGTTATTATATTCCAGAATGAGGACTTCTTAGGAAGCACCATTAACGTAAAAACAAGGAGGAAGCAAGAAGGGGGAACAAGCAATACACTGAAAAAATGTTAACCAAAATAACAAATTCCTGAGAAAATGCTGTATAATTTCAAACTCTGTGTGTGTTTTAAGTTGTGCAAGTATCAAAAGTGCAATCATGTCATTTACTGGTTCGATTGTTTTCTATGAAAGAAAAATAATATAGTTCTTTTTCTCCAAAAGAAAGCAGGGATACTTTTCTTAATGTTGTAGCCAGGAGCAGATAGAGTTTTAAAAACCCTACTTAAATATGCTATTATACATTTCTACAACAGGAATACAATCCCATAATTTCAAAATCCCAGGTCTCAAGATGTTTTCTTCAAATATGACTTCACTTTCTCCTTGGCAAAAAGAATTGTTCCAACTTTAAGGATATCACATGTACTATGGGAGCTAAATGAAAACCAAAAAGTATAAAATACAATGTATTCATGACTCTCTGGAAATAAAATACATTAATGAAAAATTAATATTTACATGACTCTTTCATAAGAGAATATGTTCTCCAAAGTACAAGGGACCTTCTTTCTGGACACATATTAAATGTGAAGTGAGTATGAAAATGTTAAATGCTCTATTTCATCCAAAGGGGTATTTGGGAAGTCAAATGGACAGAGCTAAAGGGTGAAAAACCTGCTTTGTTTAATGACTCAGTTGGAAGATTTGTAACAGTACCTCTCAGCCATCTGTTTACCCCACTATATAAAAGTGTGAAAATCAACGAAGTTGGACAAACACATGAATCTCTTTGATTTGCTATCAGAACCTGTCTCTTAAATCTGTGGATCTTTTATTCCAATATAAGCAAAAACACAGAATGTTTGGGATATGTATTTAAGATACTGTTGGGGATTGAACTCCTGGCAAGTATATAAAACCAAGAAAATGGATGATCAGTAAAATATGTCAAACAACTAACTGTTAAAAGACCACCTTTAACCTGAGAAGATGAAAGTTCTATATAGGAAATGAAGTTTGGAAGGCAGACAAAAGATCCTGAGGGCTAGATGAACAATGTCAAAGATGGAAGGGGGGTGATCCTCCCAGCCCCCAGATATATAGTCTTGGACAGCAGATTCTAATGTGGCTCCTAGAAAGGGCATGGCAAGAACACACAGAAAGGCAGAGATATGACTCCTAGGAGTCCAGGGTTCGTCATATTCTTGGTATGACGGTCCAGGTTCCTGTATGTCTCTAGCCTCAGTTTCCCCCAGTAAAGTGCACCTGCCCTGTCTGGCTCTCACACCATAACACGTGTGAGAGTAATAGGGCTTCAAGGGCCCGAGCAATCAGATTAACAAAACCTTCTGCTTATTGCATCTGCTTTTTCATTGTCTATGATGTATCTATCTTTTGAGCAGGGAGAAGCCTATATCTCCAAAAAAGAAGCTCCTTTGAGGTCTTTTATGGGCTGAAAAAGTCCTTCCTTCATCAAAGTACAGGGAAAGGCAAACGACAGGAACCAAACATACAATTTTCTGCCCATTTACAACTAACTCATGAGCATTAATAAAAAAAAGGCTTTCAATTAAAATCAAAGATCACTTTATACTCTGGCAATATTTAACAAATTAATAGGATAGAAATGGTAAAATTATTAGACTGATTTTTGTCAACTGGAAAAAATATATATGTGAAATTTTCAATGCCAAGTATATTCACAGGCACCTCTCATGTCTTTTATGACTGGATTTACACCTTCTTTAAACCACCTAGGCTAGCAGATAGCTTTTTAGAAAGGCGACATTAAATTCTGAGTAACAATTTAAATGCAGCGTATGCTTGGGGATTATGTAAGAGTTAGAAAGCTGACCACAAACCTAGGCAGATATGACCTGAGGCCTGTGGGCATCTGACAGGAAGGTTTTAAATCCTGTAATTGGGCAGTTCAGAGTCAGGCTGCAAACAGCGAAATACCCTATCACAAGAACTCTCAAAGGCCCTGGGAGGCAGGCTTCATGGGCACTGCCTACATTTGCTCAGGTCTGGGAGACGGTTCATCAAATGACATAAAAACACAGCAGTAGAAAGCACTGACCCTGCTTTAGAGGGGGAGAAGAGAAGGTGTTTGCACTGCTTTCTCTTGGCACAAAATTTTTTCCCTTTTCATGAGACTTTCACAGTCTCTTGAGTCCTGAGGAGAGAAAAAAAAAATAAAAACAACCTAGCTCTTTCTGGATGGAGACTTACAATCACAGCAGAGCCAGGTTGCAAGTGGTGGGCACTGGCAAGTCTGAGGCGGATGAAGGGCCCCACAGCTGCACTTGTGTTAAAAATGAGCAGGGCAGGAAGAGGTTATGCCAGAGCGGAGGCAGAGAGAAGCACGCGCTGGATCCGCGCTGGATCCTTCCCAGGGATGGAAAAAACAAACAAATAAACAAAACCCCAAAGCTCATCAGATTCCCTCATCCCCAGCAGGAGAAATTGAACACCCAGATGTGAAAGAGACTATTTACAGAAGCTTCTCTTCCTGCCAATACCTGAAGGACATCCATTTTTCTGGCTGACAAGTGTAAGTCAGTCCAGAAATGTGAGAAGACAGAACAAATACATATAAAAAGGAAAGGGGTGGGAAGAACGCTCAGTGTTTAATTACACACTTCCTACTAATAAGATACAGAAATAATTGAGTTGAATCTAGACCACCATATGACCTGACTATAAGGCCCTGGACCTAACTTGTTTAATATACACAATATACATGTACACAATTCAGTGTGAGGTGCTGATGTGTATTAATAAAAACATGTATCTGTGGCCTGCAATTATTGTCATTTGGGCTTCCTCCAGAAGCCTGTATCCTGGTGACAACACTGTCCCATTCAGCGAGGACCATTGGAGAAACACATGTAAAGCAGTCCCAAGGCGAAGACTCAGGGAGGAAATGATACTCAGATGGAAGGGCTAGGCAAGGAATCAGGAAGGAAGTTTCTTCTGGGAATTGCTGGGGAAGCTGTTTGTTCATGGCTGAGGACACAGCATATGAGCAAGCAAACAGCACAGCACGAGGTCAAGGCAAGGAGGTGGCTCAGCACGTGGTTTTTGTGAGGCAGGTGCACCATCAGCTTAGCCAGTGCGTAAGGGACACAGAACCCACTGAAAGGTTCTGAGACGGCAAGGAATCTGGCAGGTCTTTTATGTACATGCGGCTGACACACACAAGCAACCCCGCTGATGAGACCAAGTTCTTTCTGGTGGGAAAGACAGCTGAGCTCAGGGGTGATTCTGCTGGTCCCCAAAGTGGTAAGTCCTTGTACATCCACAGGATGGAGTACAGGCACCACCAGAGCTAGGATTTATGTCTACTTTGTTCACTGATCCCAGAGACACAGAACAATGATGGATACATACTATGTGTTCCAAAAAGATTTATCAATTAAGAAGAAAACACTGCCAGGAGGGCTAAAGGATGAAAGTTCATGATTCCTGAGAGCTCACTGTGAATTAAGACTTTGCTGATATCTTACAGGTATTAACTAATGGGGTCCTTACAAATTTATGATTTAATTGCTTCCGTATTTTACGACATCTCTCTGAAATCAGGACAGATCCTATAATTGATGCTCTCTTAGCTATACAGCACAGTTTAATCAGCACTGAGTTTTCTTCCTTAGTAGTACATAAATGGATGCTTGGTCTTAGAATCAATGGTGTCTTCAACTTGATGAAATAAAAGCATTATTAATCGCAAAATACAGGTGATGGAAACTAAGGCTGTATGAGTTAAATTTATTCCCTTGGGCATAGATGCACCTGTCTTCCAAGTACCTCCTCCTCTGCCCATCAGCCCAGAAGTATTAAAAACCACACAGCAGAAAGTGGCTCTCTGTATGTCATCCCACCTAATCCTTTCTTCCTAAACATGCAGAAAGACTCCCTCAGACCACCCAGTTATGCCCAAGCCTTTCAGTTCCAATCCCGCCTGGGAAATGGAAGAAAGTGGCATCTGTCCAGGCCCCCAGAGCCGGGTAACAGTCTGCATATGGTACACCCCACGGTGAGAGAGAAAGAGCCCGTTCATACTGGGGGATGACCAAGAATCCAGTGTATGCCTAACTGTTTTTTAATCTGTCCATACCATACTGGAAAGACAACAGAGTTAAGTTCTCATTCAGTCTCCTCTTTATTATCATATTTTATTACAAGGCAAAAATCTTCTTTGAGGAAAAGAGGGAGGGTATAAAAATAAACAACCATCATAACTATCAAGTAACATTGTATGATGTCTTTATTATTAAAAAGATTCTGTTTGCTTTTATGAAGGTCCCAATATCTGACAATGACATCAATGTTGCAAAATAAAAGAAAAAGAAAAGGTAGTTCTTCAAAACATGGACTCTGAATTTACCTAAAATCAGATGGTTCAGACCCCAGGAGCAGGTGGTCACCCTAGGAGAGCAGTTGGCAAATTGGCTTATCTCGGAAGCAGTGTGAAAAGGCTTTAGGCTTGCTGGATTAAAGAATCCATGATGCTATAAACATTTAGCCAGTCTCAATGGACAGTACAAGGCATCTCTATGTGTTAAAGGATCTCCAGCTGAAATTGGGGGCCATATACATTCTGCACATTATCATGCAGATTCACCTTCCATTTTCTACTTTCCAAGAGAGCTGATACTACAGCCACAACTTTTCTTGCCTTGTATCTAATTCCACCCCATTGGGTTTTTTTTTTTAACCAATTAATGACAATTCTTTATTTGCAACTATGTTTGAGTGTAGCTGGTTTACGCCTTTTTCTTTTTTTTTTTTAATTTCAGATTAATGTGAGGGTACAAATGACCAGGTCACAATATTTGAATTTCTTAGGTAGAGACCCTCTTATAGTTGTATCCTACACCCAAAAGGTGTGCCATACGCCCCTGACTTGTGCCCATTAAGAGCACCGCTAACCCTGTTTCCCCTCCTCCCAACTTGAATTGAATTGAGTTTTTCTCCTATGTAGGTGTGGATTAGATCGTCTGTCTTCATATTAGTATTCAGTACATTGGATATTTGCTTTTCCCTTCTTATGATACTTTACGAAGAAAAATGTGTTCCAATTACATCGAGGTTAATACTAAAAATGTAAAGTCTCTATCTTTTTATGGGTGAATAGTATTCCATGGTGTACATATACCATAGTTTGTTAATCCATTCCTGAGTTGATGGGCATTCAGGTTGTTTCCACCTCTTGGTGATTATAAATTAAGCTGCAATAAACAATCTAGCACAATGTCTTTATGATAAAATGATTTTTTTTTCTTCTGGGTAGATGCCTAATAGTGGGACTGCAGAGTCAAATGGGAAATCTAATTTGAGTTCTTTGAGACTATCCATACTTCTTTCCAAAGAGGCTGTAATAGTTTGCGGTCCTACCAACAGTATAAAAGTGTTCCCCTCTCTCCGCATCCTTGCAAAAATCAGCAGCTTTGGGACTTCTCGATAGGGGCCATTCTCGCTGGGGTTAGGTACTATCTCAGGGTGGTTTTGATTTGCATAGTCTACCTCATCTTAAGTGTATATCTTCCAGAGTGAGCACAAGTGATGACTCTTAGCATCAGCAGTCAGTACAGACATTAAGATAGAAAGCCTTTCAGTAACTCTTTGTATAACAAAGCTAAAAGACAAAGGCAGCTCTTTGCCTACCGATCCCAACTTCATATTCCTTGTCTGTAAAAACACAGCATTAATAATGATGCAAAAAGTATCACCAATCTGTGTGGTTTTATCTGTATAGAAAGCTAGAAATGGGGTGGCGCCTGTGGCTCAAAGGGGTAGGGCGCCAGCTCCATATGCTGGAGGTGGCGGGTTCAAACCCAGCCCTGGCCAAAAACTGCAAAAAAAAAAAAAGGGGGGGGGGGAATAGAAAGCTAGAAATGTACATGGGAATGGTAACAAAATATAACTTAAAGAGAAAACCCAGGAAAATGTAAACCATATACGTAGATAAGTTTACTCGTATATAGACTCAAAAATGTTTAAATGCAGACTACAACAATCCCGGAAATCCACATTGGTCCAGGCACCACTGACTTTGTCAGCAGATAAGCCTGCTCAAGTCTACGAGATGTACAATATGCACCAGGCACGTCACTAAGAATTCTCTCTGCTTATTTTCACTAACCTGCATAGCACCTTTATAGGATTATTACTATGGCCATCCACAAGTTATAGATGTGGTAACGGAGGCTTCATGAGGTCAGATCCCCGGTCCAGACTGCAGAATGACTAGGACTTGTACCCGGCCATTCCAGCTCTGAAACAACTATCCTATACTACGACCTACATGTTCTCTAAACTACAGAAACGTATAAAGTGACAAGTACTTAAAATAATGTGTTCTGAATTCCCATCGCCTCTCCCCTGTGACTTGTCTGCTATTTGTTACCACCTCAACAATCCTGCTGCCACATTTTGAGGTGGAAAGGGAACTTACAATTTGTAAATCCCCAATCCAACCGGTGGACCTTGGCTTTACGGGGACTCCAGTACAGTCTTACCCTGAGAAACAGGGTGGATGGTGAGCTGCACCAGGGACGATGTAAAGAGTTGGCGTCTCGGGAATGCCTGCAGGGATGGAGGAATGAGGGGAGAACACACCTTGCCTCGCCAACTCTGCAGGTGTGCATCAATTTACAGATGTCTAACAGATCCACAGAGGCAGCTATGACGGGAGGAGCAGGCTTTTAATTGAGAGATTGAGAAGGAGGGAGAATTAACACAGCAGCAGTGGTGGAAGTCATTTATTTTTCTAATTAAATTCTCACATTGGTGGGAGTAGCCTATGAAAAATACAAAACAAAACAAACCGGACAATGTGGATGTTAGAGGTTAGCGCCAGCATTATTTTTTAACAATGATACAGATAAAAGAAGACTTTACAACCTTCTGTTGTTTCCTTATTGCCTCTAACTTGGAGTATTTAAGAAAAAAATACTCCCCCCATTTCTAGCCATCTTACCATGCCATTTGATGCTTGTAATTTGAGCTGATGCACTCAACCAGACTATTTGTGTTTAAAACTGTTAGAAAATTACATTTTTTAAAAAAACAGACATTTATAGAGCAATTTCTATTTGCAAAGTGCTTTGCTGTCATTTTTTAAAGTAATTCTTAACAACAACCATGTAAAGTAGGTCAGAGTTATTAGCCCTTATGCCTCTTCTTTCAAAAGGCTGAGTCGCGGAAGGTACGGTAAGGTTAAGTGATTTTCCTGGGGTTGCACACAAAGCTGGGAGCGGAACGTAATACACCACACAGCTGCAGGGGCCCACGTCATCCCAATGGATCCCACTGAACTGTTGGCCCCATTTCAGAACTTCCTGGGATCTCTGTTATGAAGAATATTTACAGACTCCTGTCTCACTCCCCAAACACCTACCGAATTAGAACCCATAAATTGGTTCTGAACATCTAATAACAAATGTTCCTCAGGGGAGTCTGCCGGGAATCTGGATTAGGACCCGGTCCTGGTGGGTCCCCTGGCAGGGTCACCCTCACTTGGGAAGGTACTGCTGTACACACAGCAGCATCTTAAACCAGATTAGAACCACACCCAAGTAGAAACTGACAGCTCTTCTAAGAAGGGGCCTTTTAAAAAGTCATTAGAAATCACTTTCAATTCACACATTTTCTCCACATTCACTCTCAAATACAACTGTTTCAGGCATTTTGCCTCTTTTCCTGAAAAGATTTCCCCCTAGGTGCCTCTAACCTAAAAGTATTAGCAATTCTGTCTCAGCATTCATTCTAAACCACCTTCTAATTTCCCATTCTTCCCCCCTGCCATAATTACTCTCCCATTCAATGTGCAGCTAACAGGCAAGGATCAGAACTAGCTCCCGTTTATGGAGAGGACGGGGGAACGCAGGCTCTAGGCAGGGGTGGCTGACTTGGGTCTTCCATTTACTCCACCCTGAAAGAGAGATTCTCGTTTCACAAATCGGAAACTGTAGAAGGAGTAAGTTGCCTAGAGACACACTATCACTAATTCTCAGAACCAATGTTCAAGCCAGATTAATCTCACCGCAGAGTCAACACAATCATTTTCTCTTTGTTTCTTTTTTGATTCCTCTTCATTCCTCTGTATTTATTCATTTCAATAGCAAGTGGACCATCAAAAGAAGACCCTTGTCATTTAAAGTCCTTCCCTATATGCTTTGGGCAATGAGAAAATAGAATCCATCCAAAAATTATACCAAGAGGAGAGGCAAAGCCTGGAGAAAGAACGCACGTTGAACGGCACGCCTATTTCCTCTGCCAAACCACAGAAGCTAGGTTTAAATGTGAACTCAGAACGATTCAAATATCACCCAACAGGACCAGTTCCAACTTGAAGCATAACCTGTAGAGTGGTGATTTTCAACCAGTGTGCCCTGAGAGGTCTTACATGGTGCTGCAAAAAAATTTTTAAATCATTAATTAAATTGTTTTCAAAAGAACTTGAAAGCAAAGTATATTCTCTTTTTAATTCTTTTTTTTTTTTTTGATCAACATAATTTAAGGGTGCTGCGGAAGGTTAACTATGGGTTCAATTATACAGTGAGATAAAAAAGGTTGAAAAAAATTGCTGTGGAGATACAAGAAGAACAAGTGTGCAGTCAAGAAGGGGGAGACAGAGAAAGTCAGGAGGCAGACAGCAAAAAAGCCTACTAAGTGCACCCTTGTGCAATGCTGGATACGATTTAAACTACGTAACCCTCCATGTTACCAAGATAAACTGGGACAATCTTAGGATGGGCAGGGTACAGTGTCTCCAGCCTGTAATCCCAGAGCTTTGGAAACCCAAGACAGGAGGATCACTTGAGGCCAGGAGCTGGAAACTTGCCTGGGAAACACGGTGAGACCCTATCTCTAAAAAAAAATAAATAAAAATAAAAAAACAGCCAGGAATGGCAGCACAAAGCTGTAGACCTAGGTACTCGGGAGGCTGAGGTGGGAGGATTGCTGGAGCCCAGGAGTTCAAGGCTGTAGAGAGCTATGACTGTGCTATGCACCCAGCCTGGGTAACAGATTGAGATCTTGTTTCTAAAATAAGATTGTATCAATTGACACGGGAAGCACTCTACAAAATTCTGACATTCACTGCTGATCAAAAACTCTCACAACGAAGAGACAGAGAGGAATTCTTTAATGTCATAAAAAGCATCTTCTAAAATCCCACAGCCAACATCACACAGAATGATGAAAGCCTGAATATGTTCCATCTAACATGAGGAACAAGACAAGGAAGTGAGCGCTCAGCATTCTTACTCAACACGGCACTGAAGTGCTGACCACTAATATACGTCACGAAAGGGAGGAAAAGGCGGACAGAAAGGAAGAAAAGAAACAAAGCTATCTCCGTTTATGCACAACATGATTGTCTATATAAAAAATTCAGGGCAGTGCCTGTGGCTCAGTCAGTAGGGCGCCGGCCCCATATACCGAGGGTGGCGGGTTCAAACCCAGCCCCAGCCAAACTGCAACCAAAAAATAGTCGGGCGTTGTGGCGGGCGCCTGTAGTCCCAGCTACTCGGGAGGCTGAGGCAAGAGAATCGCTTAAGCCCAGGAGTTGGAGGTTGCTGTGAGCTGTGTGAGGCCACGGCACTCTACCGAGGGCCATAAAGTGAAACTCTGTCTCTACAAAAAAAAAAAAAAAAAAAAAAAAAAATTCAAAAGAATCTACCAAATAAAAACAAACAACAACAAAAAAAAAAACCCTCCTCGATCTAAATGAGTGAGTTCAGTAAGGTTGCAGAATAAAAGAGCAATCACAAAAATTAATAGAACTCCAAAGAAAATACTTAGATAGACACTAAAGAAAACATGCATAGTAGCTATATATTGAAAAATATAATGATGTTGAAAGAAATCAAAAAAGACCTACATAAATCAAGAGATATATAATGGTTGCAGAGTGTTATGACTCAATGTAATAAAAACATGTTTTCCTCACACTAATCAATACTTTAACACCATTCCTATTAAAATCCCAGGCAAGTTTTAGGGGACATACATGAGATTATAAAATTTATGTGGAATAGCACAGCCACTTAAATACCTAGAACAGTCGTAACAGTAGAATCATTCTACCACATATTAAGACTTCCTGCATAGTCATTCAGACAGTGTGATACCAGTAAAGAGACAAGCCCCAAAATTAATGAAATAGACAAGAAAACCCAGAAATAAACCTATGGAAATATTCTCACTTCTTATTCCATAAAGACTTACATTAATAGAAAGATAGCCTTTTCAACAGATGTAACTAGAAACCCACAGGCTAAAAAAAATAAATCAACCTATACCTCATATCTCATATAAAATTTAACTCAAAGTGAATCATCTATTTAAATTAAACATGTAGAACTATAAATAACGGGAAGAGACACACAGGGGAGAATCTTTGAAATACAGGGCTAAGCAAAAGACTTCTGAGACCACATGGATATTAAGAGCATGATCCACAAAAGGAAATAGAGCCTAACTAAAACTAAAAAGTTTAGCTCTCAGGAAGCCCATAAAGACAAACTCACAGAGAATAATAAAACAAGTTATGGACTTACAAGCCACAAACCCAACAAAGGACGACTATTTAGATAGAATATTTAAAGAATTCTCAAAATTCAATAGGAAAAACAAAAAAAAGTCCAATTAGAAAAGAAAACAGGCAGAAGATATTAATATATATTTCACCAAAAAGGACATAAAGGTAGCAATAAGCACATGAAATGTTGCTGAACATAATTAACCCATGAGGGGCCGGGTATGGTGGCCCACGCCTGTAATCCTAGCCCTCTGGATTGAGTGAATGAATTGCCTAAACTCAGGAGTTTGAGACCAGCCTGAAGAGGAGTGAGACCCCATTGCTACTAAAAAAGTAGAAAAACTAGCCTGGTGTTGCACCTATAGTCCCAGCTACTTGGGAGGCTGAGGCAAGAGAATCACATGAGCCCAAGAGTTTCAGGTTGCTGTGAGCTGTGACACCATCACATTTTACCAAGGGTGTAAATGTGAGATTCTGCTTCAAAAAAAATAAAAAGAACATTTACCTGCGAGGGAAATCCATGTTAAAACCACAATGAGATATCACTACACACCCATCAGACTTCAGAAAAGATAAAATAAAAGACAGCATGAAAATCAAAAACTGGCACGGATGTGGAAAAAACAAACTGCTCCTATGTTGCTGTAGGAATGAAAAATGGTACAACCACTCTGGAAAACCATTCGCCAATTTCCTGTAAAACTGAGTCTGCAACTACCAGACTAACCAGCAATTGCACTCCTGGACATTTATCACAGAGATGTGGAAACGTACAGTCACTCACAAACATTAACACAAATGTTCACAACAGCTCTATCTGTAATAGCCAAAAAATGGCATCAGTCCAGACGTCCTCCCACGAGGAAAAGTTTAAACTGTAGCACATCAGTTCTTTGGAATATTACTCAGCAAGGGAAAGGAACAAGCTACTTACACACCCAACAATGTGGATGAATCCCTGGGAATTACAATGAGAAAAAAAAAGAAAACACATAGTTTTTTCAAAAATTAAATACTGTATCATTCTATTCATGTAAGATTTAAGTGACAAAAGTTTTAGAAATGCAGACAGATGAGGGGTTTCCAGATGTGATAGCTAGAAGGAAGGAAGGAGGTTTCTCTTGCAAATGGGGAAATGTTTATGGTATTGGAACTGTTCAGTATCTTGACTGTAACGGTGGATACATGAACCCACACAAGTGAACTGCTTAGAATTTTCACATATATGGACACACAAATGAGTACAAATTAAACTCAGGAAATCTGAGTAACATCACTGAACTTTACGGATGTCAATATTCTATGATACACTGTAGTTCTAAAGAATGATACTTTTGGGGAAACTGGACAAAGGTACATAAGGGATCTCTTTGTATTATTTTGTACAACTGCAAGTGAGTCTGTACCCTCAATAAAAATTTCAATAATAAAAAATAAAAAGATAAAGGCTCCTGCCCACAACAGAGATGTTGAATGGTGAGTCTCCTGAAATTATAAATGGTATCACTTTCAAATGTATCAAAGAGAACCAGAACCGGACAAGTCTTGCTCATAGGCAGCAAAAGGAGACCAGTGAGTGCTACATTAAAACTAGTCACATTGCTAAATGCCAAACTTCATTTTTTATCAATTGTTTCATCCCCACTCACAATAAAACTTTGTCTTAAAACTGCTACAAAGAAGCCCCATGATCAAATTTAGAAACACAAAACTTGACTTCCTAAAATAAAATGTCCTCTTGGTGATATTTTCAAAGTCAAAGGTGGCCTCCTGTGTCTTAAGACATGTGGATAATTGCCTCTTGGTTTATAAGGTCAAAATCCTACACATTTATATGCACAACATGTGATTTTACAAGCTAGGAAACCTGGAGCAAATCATTAGCTGAACTGTAAATGTAATCACTAGCAAGGCAGGCCGGCAGAGCTAAAGAAAATTAAAAGGACAGCAGAAGGAAGAGCATTTTTGTACTGACAAAGGTACTGCACTCTGTTGCTGAGTAGAAAAAGCATAGCTGGCTGACACACATATGAAACAGTGCAAGGTTCAGCTCTTTGAGGCCATTTTCCCTAAAAGTAAATCCAAGAACGACCCCACAGCAATCATTCTGTAGATTTCTTGGCTCCTGCTCAGACCAATTAAGTCATAATAATGCTCAGAAAGAACCACCCTGACGGTATCAAGTGACTCACATATACACAAGAGCTTTCAAACCCTTGTTAAAATACCTGTTTACAATTTGGAGCTGTCTTCCTGATACTGAGTAGTAGTTCCCAACGGGGGGGATAACTTCTACCCCCTGGGGACACTTGCATCTGGAGACATGTGGTTGTCACAGTGTGGTGTAGAGGGGCCAGGGATGCCGCTCCACATCCAAAGATGCTCAGGATAACCAACCCTCTACAACAGAGAACAATGGGCCCAAAATGTCAAAATATCAATGGCACTGAGGCTGAAACTCCCTGACAAAAAGGGACTCTTGCATGGACTTACCAAACAGGATTGGTAACATAAAATAACCAATATGAGGGGCGGCGCCTGTGGCTCAAAGGAATAGGATGCTGGCCCCACATGGAGGTAGCTGGTTCAAACCCAGCCCCAGCCAAAAACTACAAAAATAAAAAATAAATAAATAAAATAGTAACCAATATGAGAACAAGATTAGTAACTTAGATCTACTACATGGAGATGACTTCCAAGGGCAAAAGTAGCTGCTACTCTCTTGATCTTCCTAAGTCTGATTCAGCACAAGGAAAGTTTTCTTTTTCACCACTATGTTTTAAGAGCATAAATTCTGGAACCACAAAGCCCAGGTTGGAATCCCAGTTTTGACACTTCATATCTTGGTGACATTAAGCTAGGCAATTACCTTTTGTAAATCTCTGTTTATTAACTGTAAAGGGGGATTAATAACCCTCCTTCACTCTAAGAGCTGTTAGAAAAATGAAAATAAATAAGATGTGGCTGTCACAGACCATGGCACAGATCTCCAGACAGTACGTATGCTTTGTTGTTATTAATAATCTTTCATTATCACTCCACTCTTCATTTCTCAGCTGCCAGTGGAGCAAACCATTTTCAGAGACTCCTCTTTTTCAGATTACCCGTGGTCACTCTTTTCTCTAGTTTCTGTTCCTCCAGCACCAGATGAGAGCTGACCATTTCTAACTGGTCACTTGGTTTCTCTGTAGATAACTTCACCAGCATCTCTATCAACCACTGATACCCTCACATCAGGTATAACTTTGAACAACGGGAAGCTACCATTCCTGTTAGGCAAGTAGCAATAGACCCAACTGACACAAAAGAAATGTTTAACAGACATATTCTTTAAGAGTTCTTTGGTTTTGTGTTCCCTAACCACACAAACTAGATGCCCCAATTCAGAAATCCAACTCCACTCCACAAATACTTATCGTATCCCATGGACTGCTTGGCTGTTCTGAGCATCAACATAAAACAATGAATACACAATCATAGCTCGTGCCCTCAATGAAGTCATGGTTTAAAAAGAAACATTTGTTCCTCAAAACCAGGGAAATAAACTAATTAGATGGGGGTGGGTGGGGTCTCTAATAAAGGAAATACCAACCAATCTTCAAATGGATGTTCACATGAGCCATCAAAACCAGGCAGGCAGCTGAAATACAGGAGTTAAGAACACAGACACTAAAGCCAGATTACAGCTCTTCCACCTACAATAAATATAACCTAATCATGTTGAGTCTAATTTGCTCAAAATGCTAAAAAGGGATATTAACATTGCCTCCTTCATGAGGTTCTTGTGAAAATTAAATTAGTTATTGCAGTTAATGCAGTCGAACAATACCCAGTGCTCAGTTCATGATGGCTATTCTTATTCTGACAAGCAAAGGAACTGGACTCTCACAACCTCACATACTGAAAATCTTGATTGTTCAACAAGTCTACCAGAACATCTTTCAGAGGCTTGCAGATACACTCGCTTTCCCAAAATATGCTACTTCCTAAAACCTTGATAAGTTCTTGAATTTTGCGCACTCAGAGAGCTTCAATTAGAACTTCCTCCTGTATCATACATGGCTCCCAGAAGCATTTATCTGCATGTCATCAGGAGTCAATGATATGATGTGGATCCCATCAAGATAACAGTCAGAATGTGAGCACATCTGTTAACCTCTGCGCTAGAAACTGAGAATGATGTTTCGATTACACCAAGTTTGATACTTATTCTGTACTATACCTTCTCTTTGGTAACTGAAGTTTAATTATTAGCCAGCCTAAATCCTTAAGATGGTCTTACTGAAAACTGGAAAAAAGGGCCAAGCATGGTCTCTCATGCCTATAATCCTAGTACTCTGGGAGGCCAAGGCAGGTGAGTTGCTTGAATTTAAGAGTTCGAGACCAGCCTAAACAAAAGTGAGACAACCCATGTCTACTAAAAAAAATAAAAAATCCTAGCCAGGCATTGTGGTGGGCACATGTAGTCCCAGCTACTTGGGAGGTAAGGCAGGAGGATTGCTTGAGCTGAAGTGTTTGAGGTTGCTGTGAACTATGATGCCATGGCACTCTAACCAGGGTGACAGAGTGAGACTCTGTCAAACACCCCCCCCCAAAGAAAACGGGAAAAATGTGCCCAATATTTTAATTTATTAACATATGTACCCATTGCTGGGCATGGTAGCTCATACTTATAGTCCTAGCGCTTGGGGAGGCCTAAGTGGGTTGATTGCCTGAGCTCAGAAGTTCAAGTCCAGCTTCAGAAAGAGTGTGACTCCACCTCTAAAAAGTAGCTGGGCATTGAGGCGGGCATCTGCAGTCCCAGCTACCAGGGAGACTGAACCAGGAGAATCGCTTTGAGCTCAGCAGTTTGAGGCTGCTGTGAGCTGTGATGCCACAGCATTCTACTCAGAGTGACAAAATGAGACTATGTCTCAAACAAACAAACAAAAAAAAATTTATGTACCTATTAATAATCAATCAAAGGCACCCAAGTTCCTGCTTCTGCATTACAATTGCACAGCATCTTAGGAACTTGGTTTTGCTCCTTTAGTTGGTTGGATTAGAGACTGCTCCCCAGGCTCTGAGATACACAGTATCATCTGTAAAATGGAGATAACAATATTAACTACTTCACAGAGCTGTTGAAAAGACTGAATGAAAAATCTTTCTTCAAAATAGTCCAGTGCCTAGCACATTATCAGCACTAAGTAAAATCTGAGCTATTATTATTTTCATCATGGAAGCTATGAAATTAAAGATTATCTACATTAACTTAACACTGAAAAAAATTATCAATCTGTATTAACAATTTAGTGAAATCACACAAATATTCTTTGAGAAATGCTAACTTCTAGGGCTAACACTTGGGTGGGTGAACATCTTACATAGACTATCTTCATTAACGTAAACAACTGACTCTTCCCATTATAAGTTAAAGGGTCAAACAAAGGGTTTAACAAAGGGTTTCAGTAAGCATCTGGTATAAAATGGTTTACAAAACATTTAGCCTCTCTTTAGCAATCTAAGTATATCTGCCTTTTCTAGTTTAAAATCAATTACCTGATTATCTCCACTATTCAGTTACCCCATGTGCTTTCTGCAAAGTATCTTCCTCGACCTTGAACTTCATTCCCTGAATCCTGTCTCTGTTCGCCATCATTAGGTGATCACCAGATTCACTCACCAAAAAACAGCCATGATGAAAAGAATTCTCTGAAGAGTTGTGTTTCCACTAGCAGACAAAAATTAAATGGTTTACACATAGAATAACCGCCATGTAGACTTACAGGGGACTCAGGAAAAACGGTCTCTCAAGGGACAGATTTGAATTGGCCAAGATCAACTGTAGAATAAGATTGAAGATAAGGAAAGTCACTGTGATTAACTTTTTAAGGATTTTAAACAGACAAAACATCTGGAAATATCAAAAAAACAGTTCCAATGGATAAAACATCCTATTTCTAAGAACCAAGTATAATATTAAATTCATCAAAGTTTTCAAAAGTACTTACTAATTATAAAACAAAGAGCTATCTTTTCATGCTGATATAAAGTATCACTTTAAACTTATCTGTGGAACACTTCTCAGTCTCTCACGCTGTACATAAGCAATGTCTTCTGTCAGACTGAATGGCAGGTGGGAACTGCCCATAGGGTCTCAAAGGGTGAGTAGGGGGGTTCATGTCAAAACTAGAGGCTGGAGGAGGGCTCAGGTTGGATTTAAATCTTTTTAAAATGTCGATTTTTATTCTAAAAATTCTGTCTGAAATTCACACATTTGAGATATAGACTTGATTTCAACACCCTCTGCATGTTTAGAACAAAAAGGGGATAGAAAGTAGTAAAGTAGCTATTTCAAGGAATGTCTGTAATTTTGTTGATGCCAAAGCTTCCCAGAGTCCTTACTGTAAGATAGCAGAGTTACTGACTTAGGACCTGGGAAGAAAATTGACAAGAACTGTCCCAGAGTGGTAGTTTTATCCTGTAATCCTAGCAATCTCAGAGGCCCAGGAGGGAAGATTACTTGAGTTCAGGAGTTCAACACCAGCATCACCAAGAGTTATAACCTATCTCTACTAAAAATAGAAAAATTAGACAAGCAGGGTGGTGGACACCGGTAGTCCCAGCTACTTGGGAGGCTGAGGCAAGAGGATCACTTGAACCCAGGAGTTTGAAGTTGCTGTGAGCTATGATGCCACAGCGCCCTACCTGAATGACAGACTGAGGCTCTGTCTAAAAAAAAAAAAAATAAAAGACAAAGCCTGACCATGAAAAGACTAAAAAACAAGAACAAAAATTAGATGAAAACCCACAAATACTTGCATTGGCCATTGCCTTGTGTGGTAAATGCCAGGCTTGATAAATCCAACAGGCTAAGATAGATTCAGAAAAAAAAGGGAGATGAGGAGAACCAAAGAATGGAAAGACAATATCTTTGGTTATATTTTTCCTGAGGTTAAATTTAGCAATTCAGTCAACCTTAAATATCAATCTAGGGATTATTTTCCATCCAATGAAGACCTTAAAGATAATAATTGAGTTCCAAGTCTGACCTTCAGACTGCAAAATGAATCATACTCTGTTACTAAAAAGAATGCAACAGCTGTCCCCATATACCCTGCAGAAAAGCTTAAGTGGGAAAAACCTAAAATATCTTTGTACAAAAAGTATGAGAATAGTTATATGCAAAAATCTCATGATTTGGCGGCTCCTTAACAGACTACTTGCTAAAATAATTCCATGTGTTTCAAAGAGAACCCCCCTCCCCAACATCAGTTTCTCTGACATTCTTGACTTGTTTGCAGGTAGTCTCTGTATTTAAGTCTCTATTTTTAATTAAATTCAGATTATGAATCGTAGCCTTCTGTAGAGGTAACAAGGGAAATAAGCGAAATATTAAAATAAAAAGAAGAAAATACACACCAAATCTCTAAATCACATCCGCTGTTCCTTATAGAAATAGACTAAGAGGACATGACTGACTGCATTCATCCACCTTTTGGAAGATTTCATTTGAAGATAATATGTTAACTTTAAGGAGACAATAATGTCTAACTCAGCTAAGAACCCAAACATGCAATTCAGAAATAATAACAGTCTCTCATATGAGCTACATAAAAACACTGATGGGCAAAACACGGCAACATTTTAATGGTTAAGTTTTCACATTGTAGAACATATAAATATTCTACTATTATGCTACAATTTAACTTTCCCTATGAAGTCAGACATAGGGTCAGGGACAGATGACATAGGAATCAGCTCGCAGGGACCCCACTAGCCAAATCTGGGATAATCCGTTTGAACACCAAAGTCATAATAATAGATTATAACCCACTGAATAAAGCAAGAATACCTGAACCCAAAGGATAGAAGTCAATGAATGAATAAATAAATAAATAATTGGAGAAGAAAAGAAAGTGCTTCCTTCCAGGAAAGTACAAATGAAGGTAAAGCGATAAATAGCAAAAAAGCAACAGGTAGAGATTTCAGGAAATACAGGATATTTATACAGATTCAAATAGCACCTTACAAATCGCTTATTAGCATCAATTCAGAAACACAGTCGCTTTACAGTGGAGAAATCTAATAAATTGACATCTAGTGCTGCCTAAAATGTAATGGAGGAAAAAAAGAAAAAAAAAAAAAAAAAAACACAACATCACCTTTAATTATGGCTCCATGACCTAAATCTAATCATAAAGAAATATCAGGGAAGCAATTTGAGGGATGCTGTGCAAAACACCCTGCACTCTGCAAAATGTCAATTGCATAAAAATTCACAGACAGACTCAAGAAACTTTACAGATTAAAGGAGACTGGGAGGACATGGCTCATGCCGTGAGTGATCCTGGATTGGGGAGAAACCGCCCACAAAGGGCATAATGGGGGCAAATGAAAGTTGACAATGGAGTATGGATTTAGACAATAATATCATACCAACATTGAACTTCCTGATTTAAATCATTATACATTTGTTATGTAAGCAAATATCCTTTTTTTCCCTAAGAAACAGTGGTAAAATGTTCAAAAGAAAAGTGGTACAATGTCTAAAACTTCACTAAAGTAAGTACACACACAGGAAAAGAATCACTTAAACATTGGTGAATCTGTATCAAAGGTACACAGATCGTTTTCATACTGTTCTATCAACTTTTATTAAAGTTTGAAATTATAAAATAAAAATACAAAGGTCCCTAGAAAGTTCTTAAGTGTGTACAGAAAGATAAACATAATTCACTGTCTTTTAACACCATCTGAGCACTTTCTGTAGCCCTCACTCCATTTGGCTCTATTTTTTAACATTTCTCTCTTATTTGATCTCCTTTAGTCTGTTTTGGTGTGTTCTCCATAACACTCTGATTGAATTTATAATGTTCCTATGAATAATTAGATTTTAAGTAATGTTCCTCTAATATCTTTGCATTTCCAGGAATGTGACCTCAGCAATATTTAGATAAATGGTATATTAATTTTTGTTTAAGAGTAAAGAATATATGCAAAGGTACTCCGAGGTCCTCTTCTTACCCTTAATAAATATGGATGATTTAACCATAAAGGATTTTTTTTTTAAACCTACTGAAAGCCCGGGCACAGTGGCTCCTGCCTGTAATCCCAGCATTCTGGGAGACCAAGGTGGGTGGACCACCTGAGCTCACAAGTTTGAGCCAGCCTGAGCCAGAGTGAGACCTTCTCTCTAAAATCAGCCGGGCATTGTGGCAGGCACCTGTAGTCCCACCTACTCAGGAGGCTGAGGCAAGAGAAATCGCTTGAGTCCAAGACTTTGAGGTTGCTGTGAGCTGTGACATCACAGCACTCTATTGAGGGCAACAAAGTGAGACTCCGCCTCAAATAAATAAATAAACTAACTAATTTATAGAAAGCCATCATTCATAATTAAGGTCTGGTAATATATGGCACAGAATTTGCAAAACAACAGTAGTCAAACCACGCAATGTGATAATTGCTTAACATAACTGTACAATGAACAAAAAGGTTAAATACCAGTTCACATCAAAGTCCCAAGGACTCTATTAATTGGTAAAGAAACTTCCTTTGGGGGAGAGGATATGCCTATGTGTATTTGGTGTGGTTTTTCTGTTTTGTTTTGTTTTCCTAGCCTAAGGAAATCTGAATCCATTTCAAGACTGGGGACATGTTTGTAAAGAGTGCACTGGGAAATCTCTAAGCGAGAAAATCTTCAAAGTTTTGCTGGACTCTTTATTCTTACCATGTGTTTTTCACTATGTCTAGAGGTCTTGTTAAAATTGGTTTAATGGCTCTTGGTTAGGCCAAAGAAATGACTGCCCAGGCCTTAGGAATCATAGCAGAGTCTTGTCTTGTAGATTTTTATTTCAACTTTCCTTCCTTTTCTCATGAAGGGCTGAATTTGTTTTACCGGGATGAAATGAGTCTTTAATGATGGCACTTGAAAATAAGATGCTATAGTTATTTATACTTGAAAAAAATAGTATTTCCAGATAATGTTTAAGTGGAAAACAATCAGAAAATTGGAACCAGAGAGGTTTTTCTTCTTACTAGCAGAGCATACAAGATGCTTCATTGGTCTGCTCGATGGTCCATGAGCACCGTGCACCGTGCGACTTCATCCCTAATCAAAGCTTCACTTTGAAAAAAAAAGAACTCCAGTACGTTCTGATCAATTCTCCGACAGCAGAAAAATGACACCATACTCAGAGTCTGTGAGGCAAACATGTAATCAATTGTTTACACTCAATTAAGCAGAAAATAAAACCCTCCTGTTTGGAAGACGATTATCTATAAACCACAAATCTAAAAAGAAAGAAAACAGAAAGGCTAGTTAATGTAGTTCCAAGTGGTCTTGGGCCACAACTGACTAGGAGGTACACGCCCAGGATCAAGCAGCCCTCCCCTCAACTTCTTGTCTACCTGATTCAAGCTTTCTACCCTTTGTATCTCTGACTTCTGCACATACTAACAGCAATGGGTGGGCTCTTGCAGGCATACACAGGACAAGAGAGAGACAAACCAACATCAGATATCATTGTTCTTGAACACTCTCCTACTGACTCCAGGCCACTGATCCTTGCAACAGTTTGGTTGATCTCAAACCAAAATATTCTATAAAATAAAAATATTCTCCACATAAAAGGGGCATACAAAAATATAGACAAGTAAATAAACTAGACAAGTAGTCACTAAATATGACATTTAGATTTGAAAATATAAGGCACAAGGCTTACTTTTTAAAATATGTATCTTTAAGTAACCAGGGAATATAATGGTTTTATCGTCCATCCCCATAAGAAGGTTAAAATTTCTCCATCTCGATGTACTGATTCACTTTTCTTCCTAAGAAGGCAGATGGCTTTTCTGATTTGCAACAAGGAGAGATCTAACAGAGGTACAGGAAGTTTCCTTCCAGATTCTCTAACTTTAAAGATAACGTGTGCATGACAAGGTCCCCTCTCTCTTTCTCCAGGACATATGGGACACGTCCTGGTAGGGGGGTGCTCCAGTTGTCTCCAGTCAGGGTCCAAAGCTTCTCTTTCATTGTGTGTGTGTCTTTCCATCTATTCGTGTTCTGCCTTCAAGGCACCAAAACTGTGGGAAAATGACTATCCCTGAAGACCTATACCACATGTCCCATTTCTGCATGGACATGTCCCAAGATTGACCCAGAAGGAAAAGGAATATAAAAGTTCCATTAAGATTTTAGATACAAACCTGTGTTATCCAATTCAGCATTACCATTAGTGCACATTGTGATCTTTGTCTGACACCTGCTCTTTATCTCAACTGGTGTAGACGTACCGTAAGGGTAAGAGGGTAAAAAGAAAATAGGATGACAAGACTGTACACACTGCGTTCCCCCATGACTGAAGACGAATACGCAGATACAGAAAAAAGAAGCTGGAGAAGAAACACACCCACAGTGGTGGACGTAAGGGTCAACATTGTTGCTTCTTTAGTCTTTAGTGTATTTTCCAAATATTCTATGGCAGTAAAACATAACCCACACAGGTGTCTTTTAAAAAGAAATAGCAGAATAGAGATTTGTAGGCAAAACTCAGAACACATTTTTCTCAGTGTCTGTGGTCCTAAACAAAACTGCCGCAGTATATACCCTGTGATATGATCTATGAAATTCACAAATTGGGTGAAAAGACAGCAGAGCATGTCACCTCTGCACCTCATCTACTTGTATTTTCCATAAAAGAGCATGGCTCTCAAATTGGCAGAGGCAAATAAATGACATTTTACTCCAACTGACAATGAAAACACACACTACATGTCAAGAGTATTTACTGACTGCATGTGCAGGACAGACCTATAAGTGGCTCTGGGCCTACGAGCAGGTATTCTGATTAAACCTGAAGCTTCCCACTTTCCCAAGCTTTAACCATGTTTTTCCTCTGGGGGTTTCTTTGGCACGGGGCATCTTAAATCTGTCAGGAATCAAATTTGAAGATCACTCCCTTAGAGTCCAGTAGAAGTGGCAAGTGGAAAACTTGAACCACTTTGTAGCCTTGTACAAACATCTGCTTTTTCGAGGCAAAAAGCAATGAGGCTCTTCAAAGGTAAATAAGGTTCATACCTTTAAGGAGAATTTCAACTTTTCCAAGGAAAAAAGTTAAATTATTATTCCAATTACACAGATATTCCTCACTTATTTAAACACATGCAGTCATTGCTAGTCCTGAAGGCTCTGGGTAAACTTATTCCTCCTGCCAGGAACAACATCCTACCACAATATCCAAAACACCGTGGATCTTTCCACTTTTTACAATTCACTGTCAATGCAATCTTGAAGAGACCTTCTGTAATTTTCCCTCTAGGCAGGCAGATCAACTGTCTCAAAACTTTCTTTTCATTCCGCCATAAAACCTGATGCAATTTCTAATTATCTGATAACATTTTTTGCTTTATATACCTTTCTTTTTGGGGGGAAACATAGTCTCAAAACTCCTCAAACTCCTCGGTACAAGTATCCTCCTGCCCTACCCTGCTGAGCAGCTGAGACTATAGGCATGAGCCAACACACCTGGTTAATTTTTTCTATCTTTTGGTAAAAACTGGGTCTTGTTCTTGCTCAGCTTGGTCTTGAACTCCTGAGGTCAAGCAAATCTCCTGCCTCAGCCTCCAAGGGTGCTGGGATTACAGGCGTGAGCACACACCCTTTTCTTTACTTTTTGCTGTCTCACCCTCTAGACTCAACTCCCTGAGGGCAGACCTAGCATCTATCTGCTTAGATAACCTTGATACTCCTTTATGTGCCTTCACAGTACATGACTAACACAAACCTTTGTCAATTTCTAAATCCATATGCCGTCATCGACAGCAGCAGTCCCCAACCTTGTTGGCACCAGGGAACAGTAGAAGACAGTTCTTCCAGGAAAGGGAGTTGGGGGCTGGTTTCAGGATGGTTCGAGCACATTACATCTCTACTTCAGATCCTCAGGCGTGAGATTCTCACAGGGGGCTGACAACCCAGAGCCCCGGCAGGTGCAGAGTTTATAGTAGAGTTTGTGCTCCTGTGAGAAAGGAATGGCTGTTTCTCTAATAGGGAGTGGAGCTCAGGCGGTGATGCAAGCAATGAGGCCTGGCTGTAATTCAGATGTAGCATCCCTCAGCTCCTGCCACGCAGCTCAGTTCCTAACAGGCCACAGACCAGGGCCAGTCCAAAGTCCAGGGGTTGGGAACCACCTATCTGGAGCATTTAATTACAGTATCATAAATATCAATTCAGCAACCACACAGTCGGGTTTTAAAAGGGAGGTAAGAGAACAGTAGGGAGGAAACAACGTGAAATTTCCAAAACTGTTTAGTAGAGGTGAGAAGAAATGTCTCAAAGATGTCCTGGATTTCCGCCTATCTTCTGCCACTTTAATCACCAGAAACACACAAGCTGAGACAAGCACACGAGCAAGAATACTAGATAAGAACGTCAACCATAGCACGTATGTCAACTTTATGACACGTTTTTATGTATTCATCTCTCATTTCTGATCCTGTTTTCTACCTCAAAGATACTGCTTTTGTCCCTTGGAATTGTTATTAACTAAGTCTTACGTGTGCCTGTTAACTCTTTTAATTCCTTTTCTGGAACCAGTTGAGTTTTGAATTACTAAAGGAGGAGGATTGTTATTTTAGAGGTATTTTAAAAAGAGACTCTAACAAGAGAGATTATTCTGCCTGCAGCAATGAGGATCAGATTTCCAGAGGACAGGACTTGTGGAGAGCCACAGGGAAGGGCCCAGAGAGACAGGGACATGAGTTGCAGGCTGCAAAGTGAGTTCTGTATACTAAAGTGAACACCAGCATCAGGGTAACCGATGCTATCTAGCGGAATCCTCCAGCCAAGACAGCAGAGGCCTGACCAGGCAACAGAGGCCATGGAAAATGAAGGCTGAGTGCTGAAGGAGGTTTTGGAGGAGGAACAGAGGAGAACGGGCTGCTCTTTTATTTGACCAGCAAACATCTCCCGCAGATCTAGTGTTTTTGAAACCATGTATGACACAGGAACCAATAAAACCACTTGCTCTGTATTATACAATCCAAAGAAAAGACGCACAAGTGAAGAGGCAATGGGTAACACAGTGATTCCGACAGGGATAAACCCAGGGTGCCCTAAATCCAGAGAGGAATGCTCTAAAAATTAAGAAGTCAACTAGCATTCAGTATAAGGTAATTTTAATATGTAATTTTAAGACTTATCCCTTTTGACATTCATGAAAATACATAGTACATTCATGAAAGTACAAAGTACTTTTCTTGAAAAGCACTAATTGATGAAATGTTAGGCAGCTTAACTGGAGTACCACATACTACCTCTGTTACCTGGACTGGACCAAGCCAAACCATCACCTCCAAGGTCAATGATTCATCTACCAATGCTAACTGAGAGTAATTCCTTATAGTAAGTGCATTAATGTAATTTCAAAACATGTCATATCAGAACAGTTTCCCAGACATTGTGGCTTCTCAAAATAAGAGTATAATCCTACTTAACAAAGCTAGTCTTTTAGAAAGCATCTGAGCAGCCTTCAGTTCAGAGGAAACAGCTTTCCAACCAGTCATGGGCTCTATGTAAACAACACATGGAGTTGACTGACCCACACTTTATGAGTTACCCAGATGCTCTTTAATTACCTTTGAAAATGTCAAATTATTTTTCCATTTGGAAAATTGTTCCCAGCTTCTTTTCCCTCAGGAAATGAGAGATTTGGCATGTACCTTCTTCAGGAGGAGAAACACCACTGACGCTTACGCAACTGCGAGTCGATCAGACGTGGAACTCCCACCTCAAACATTCTCAGCCCCGTGATGAAGGGGGCAAGCCGTATCCCTGGAACATGTCCTTGGTTATATGTGTGGTGACTGAGGCTGGGGGTAGGTAGTTATGAAAATATACTTCAGAGGAGTACCATGAAAGGCAACTAAAACCTTGAAATAAACACTTCTTTGAAAGGACTAATTGAAATGTTCAGAAACAGCCCATACAGAAATAAACACACGACTGAACAATCTGCATGGTCTGATGACTGCCGTGTTCGTAACTCCTATGTTGCCATGTGCTTTACCTACACTTGGTACTTGAATCCTGTGAGGAAAGTACAACTGCAATTCATTTTTATACATAAATCACAGAGAAGCCAAATACATGAGCACGCTCTCAAGTTTTGCTTCAAAACTGGTAAATATTCTTGTTCGTAAGATTGAAAAAACATAACCGAACTCCTGATGCAGACTCTGTGGACATCAACCAGGGACGATTTTGACTCTTCCACCCTGAAACATCTGTAACTGCCACAACTGCTATTGGCATCTGGAGGGAAGAAGCCAGCAAGGTTGCTGAACATCCTACTGTGCACAGAACAGAGCCTACAGCAAAGAATTACATGGCCGAGTATCAATACTCAGCCCCAGCCAACAGTGCTGAGGCTGAGAAACAGGATGACACAGGAATAAGGAACAGAGCCAGAGATTTTCCACATGTGTCCCAAGGCTTGGGAAGGGCCCATTGGGAGCAGTAAGACAACAAAAAGGAACCCAAGAAGGTACCTAGACTAAAGTTCTCTGATCGTTTCTATATATGAGAGGAAGAAGGGTGTAGCATAAATGTATGTGAAGAAAGTGTTCTGTTCCTAAAAATAAATCTAGTTAATTGCATTGGAGCTGTCATCACTTCTGCTTTTTTACTTTTGCTAACTTGAACTGAAATGGCTATAAAAATACCCCATTAATTGATATGACAGGGACACAAATAAGGATGACAAGAAGATAGATATGAATGAAAGGGAGCACAACAGGGACTGGGGGAAAAAACAATCTAATAAAAGTAAATAAAATAGGGTGACGCCTGTGGCTCAGTGAGCAGGGCGCTGGCCCCATGTGCCGAGGGTGGCGGGTTCAAACCCAGCCCTGGCCAAACTGCAACAAAAAAATAGCCGGGCGTTGTGGCGGGCGCCTGTAGTCCCAGCTGCTCGGGAGGCTGAGGCAAGAGAATGGCCTAAGCCCAAGAGTTAGAGGTTGC
The DNA here is from genome assembly GCF_027406575.1 of Nycticebus coucang. Lineage (NCBI taxonomy): Eukaryota > Metazoa > Chordata > Mammalia > Primates > Lorisidae > Nycticebus > Nycticebus coucang. Next base: position 37,503,993 of record NC_069787.1, read on the forward strand.
TGTGAGCCGTGTGACGCCACGGCACTCTACCCGAGGGCGGTACAGTGAGACTCCGTCTCTACAGAAAAAAAAAAAAAAAAGTAAATAATAGAACATAGCATGGTTTGTCTATAGAAGTCAGTAGAACTAACCCAGAAGAAATCTCCTGGTATAAAAAGATTCAAATCTCTCCTATTCCAACTTCTCCTACTGGTGACCATTCTAATCAACACATTGCCCCATCCATGGGACAAATACTTGCAACCCACACCATGCAACTTCTCTCCTTCTTCTCCCATATCCCAGGATCCCTGGCTGAACATCATGGCCATTGCTTCCTCATTCTATTAGTTCTCCGTCACAAGAAATGGATCCAGACCTTCTCACCAGGCCATACGTCCGTTTCTAAATGCATTTCAAACTACACATTCTAGAAAACGTGGTGGTGGGAATATAGTCTAAAAAATTGTATGTTTCTAAATTTAATTGATAATTTGTCTGCCCCTAGCAAGCAGACTATCATTTTTTTATTAGCTATTATTTCCCTAGGATATTAATTATGCCTGGTATTTGGTACACACTCAATAAATATGTGATGAATAAATGAATTACAATACCCTTATTAGTTTGCCAGATTTGACACTTCTATTAATGGAGACAGAGACCGGTGGAGCTCCTTTTCACACCACGGTCCACTGAAAATCCGCAGAAAAGGAATTGCCGATGGAACCACCACTAGTTCATTTTTCAAGTAAATATTTCATGTGAAATAACATGGGCTGCAGTGGCAACGACTCTTGGTTTGGTTTTACACATCCTCACACATAAAATGAATTTTGGGTTGTTTCATTATAATGTAGAGGCTTATAAAAAGCACCACGTAGGATTGTATAGACATTCAAGATATGGTTAAAAATGTCTATGAACACAAACAACAGGAGAAAATATACCCTAAATTATACACGTCTTAAAATATAAGAATGCCCACTCTTACCACATCTAGTCAGCATTGTACTGGAGGTTCTAGGTGGAGCAACTAGGCAAAAAAAAAAAAGACATCCAGATTGGAAAGGAAGAATTAAAACCATCTCTACTCACAGATGACCTGGTCATGTATATAGAATCCATAAAAAACAACTATTAGAGATAACAAGTAATTCAGCAAGATTGCAGGATACAAGATGAATATACAAGCATGTACCAAATAACATTTCAGTCAATGATGAACTGAATATAACAGCAGTCCTATAAGAATTTAATATATATATATATATATATATTTTTTTTTTTTTTTTTACTGTACCTTTTATATGTTCTGGCTAAACATCACAGCAATCATTTCCTCATTCTTTTAGCTCTTTATCGTGTGAAATGGATCCAGGTTAGACACATCAGTACTTACCACTGTGTTACAAATGCCTACAGTACTCGGTACAGTAACACACCGTACAGGTTTGTGGCCTACAAGCAATAGACTGCATCATATATATGGCTAAGTGTGTAGCAGGCTATGCCACCAAGGCTTACAGAAGGTCACTGCCAGATGCTCTTATAACAATGAAGTCACCTAAGGATGCCTTTCTCATAATGTATCCCTATCATTAAGCAATGCATGACTGTATAAATCTCCGTTATTTTTCAGTATAGCAGAAATGAAGAAGTTAAAAATGAAATTTAAAACAGCATTAAAAATAACTTAGGAATAGCCTGTAATCCTAGCACTCTGGGAGGCTGAGAGGATCTCCAGGTGAATCGCTTGAGCTCAAGAGTTTGAGACTAGCCTGAGCCAGAGGAAGACCCTGGTCTAAAAAAATAGCCAGGCATTATGGCAGGTGCTTGTAGTCCCAGCTACTCAGGAGGCTGAGGCAAGAGAATCCCTTGAGCCCAAGAGTTGAGGTTAATGTGAGCTGTGACACCATGGCACTCTACCGAGAATGACAAAGTGAGAATCTGTCTCAAAAAAAAAAAAAAAGAGAGAGAGAGAGAAAAGAAAAATACATAGGAATAAGTTTAATGGAAAAATATAAGAATTACATATTGAAAACTACAAAACAAAATGGAAATAAAGATCTAAATAAATAGCAAAGACATTCTACTTTTACAAATCAAAAGCTTAAAACTGCTCTAGTATTCCAGCCTGAGCTGATCACGAGGACACAGAAAAAAACACACTGGAAGCATCCAGAGAACGCTGTCCCTCTGGTATTCATTGCCTTATTAATCAACCCTCAAGATGTCTCACCTTATAAAGTGAATAATTGCCTTTAGTCCTAGAGCTCATACTGCCCAATGATTTCTGCAAGAAATTTTTACAACTTTGGTTCATTATTTATCAAAAAAAAAAAAAGGAAATGGTGTTAATTCCACAAGATTGATTCCTGGTGAATTTATGTTGGTATCTTAATGATCATTACTTTTCAGTTTTTTATGTATACTTGGTTAGATTTTTTTCTGTGAAAAAAATCCAATGAAATCCATTGAAAAGACCAACAAATTCTGGTAAGCACAGGTTAGTGATGGTATAGGAGAAGCTTCATTACTAGTTAAAACATTTAACTCGATGCATCTACAAACTGCCAAAATATGTTAAAATACACTGTACTCTGACACCATAGTTAAAGGAGACCCTGTGTTTTATAAACCCAAGAAAATGTCAGTCAACCAAAACAGAAATGCAAACTAAAGAAAACTGACATTCCCATTTTATATTACTTAGCCTGACTCAGCAATCAACAATTAAATAGAACTCCAAAAAACTATCAGCCCACCATTATTCCTACTCCTATTGTATGAGGAAGGCTTTGCAAGGTAAATCTATCACTCAGAAGGTTTGTCAGAGCCCCCGAAATTAATATTTTCCCCTGTGACCTAGCAAATTCCCCAATATTCATAAAAGTCTCCATCAATAAAACAGAAAATGTTAAGTGTTTCAGTGAATTTTGGTGATAAATGCTAGAATATAAGCAACAATTCTGATACCCTGACACTTCTATTGAAAATTATCTCATACAAAAAGTCCCAAATTTAACAACAGAGATCTCAGGAAGCACTTCTCTCACTTAATGAGCTTTGGCAGTATTTCAAATTAAACACTCTATTGTGCAAGGAGCTAATTATGTTAAGATTAAACCCAAAGAATGACAGGGACATTTACTGTAATTTGAGTAATTATACTGGCCTTCTATAGTCAAGAATACAACTTGTTCTTCCTAATTCCAAAAGGTCACTCATCCAATAAATTCCGCAACACATAGCTTGCTTGGAGTTTAAACACTTTGGAACCAAAGAGACAGTTTTTCTTTTACCAACTGATATTCATTTTGTATTTTCTCCTATTTATTGTCATCATTTTAATTCTTCCAGTGCCAATGCATCATAAGTTTCCATATGCAGACATGTTAATATCCCACAATTTTTTCTGATGTGCAATTAAGTGCTTATTATTTTTTCTACCAAGTCATACCAAATAAATATTAAAATTTATTCTATTTAGTATATTTTTATTAACGACTCAATTATGACAAATTTCTGTAAATTGTTTGGTGAGCTATTTCCCCTCTTTCTAGTCTAATGATAAACCTCAGAAATCAGAACTCACGGACCTTTGTGGCTTCTCTGAGGTTTACTTATTAACCCCCTGCCAGGAAGCTAACCATGCACACCACAGTTTATAAACTCAAAATTAACTTCCGAGGACCAGGTTGGCATTACCATACCCTTTTTCCACTGCTTCAGAGTATCTACATTCTCAACACTTAGAGAAAAAATATCCAAATGCTAAAGTATGTGCTCCCTGCATACTCAAAGCTGTCTTCCAAAAATTAATAAAAGGGTGAGCAGGCCTGTAATCCTAGCACTGTGGGAGGCTGAGGCTGGTAGATCACTTGAGTTCAGGAGTTGAACTCAAAAGTGACACGCCCTCCTCTACTGGGAAAATAATAAATAAAAAGAATAGTAAAACTAGCCAGGTACCTAAAGTGTCAGCAACTTAGGAGGCTGAGGCAAGAGGATCACTTGAGCCTAGGAGTTTGAGGTTGCTGTGAGCTATGATGCCAGAGCACTCTATGTAGGGTGACAGAGTGAGACTCTGTCTCAAAAAAAAAAAAAAACAAAACAAAAATAAAAGTTGGAAATGGCAGGATTTAAAAATGATTTTTCTTCTTTGCAAATTAAGATGTTCTTGGTGCCTGATGTGTAGGAAGCTATTACTTTAGAAACAAAAGAATCAAAACAAAATGCAAAGAATGCACAAAGCAAAGCTCTCAGACTTTCCTGGAGCAAAAATGCAAGCTACATATATATCTTTAAATCTACCCAAGATAGTACTTTAACAAGCTATATTTCTTAATGTCACAAGGGGTGGGGGAGATAAAATGAGGAGCCTATGAATGTTTAACATCTTATGAATGAACTTACAGATTGGGAAAAAAAGTCCTGAATTCATTAATTCTGACAAATTCAAAAAAATCTAATATTTTATAGCTGATATATGATATTAGATAGAAAAATATCTACTGGAAAAAAAAGCCACAAATTACTATTAAGTGGGGTGGGGAGTGCTAATTATAGAAGGGCTTACATAATATGATCCCATTGTATTTAATAGATACGTGTATTACGTAGTATTACACAGACTTGAGTTTGTGAAATAAAAATCCTGTAAACTTTTGTACTTAATATTGGGAAGTAGTCTGGTGGTAATAGGAAGGAAAGTGAAGACAGGAAAAGAGTAGGAGAATTCTCACTTCTACTTTATGTGATTTACATTTTAGCAGTAAGCCTAAGGCCATTTTACCTGTAATCCTAATACTCTGGGAGGCCGAGGTGGGTGGGTTGCCTGAGCTCACAGGTTACAGACCAGCCTGAGCCAGAATGAGACCCCATTTCTAAAAATAGACAGGCATTGTGGTAGGCACCTGTAGTCCCAGCTACTCAGGAGGCTGAAGCAAGGGAATCGCTTGAGCCCAAGAGTTTGAGGTTACTGTGAGCTGTGACGCCACAACACTCTACTGGGGTCGACAATGTGAGACTGTCTGAAATAAATAAATAAATAAAAGCCTATTAATGTTTATAACAAAAAAAATGCTAGGGACTAATGTATCGTCTCAATTTTAACAATTAATTTGTCATTTAATATTTATAACCAACACTTTCATGGTTTTGTAACTCAAAAAACAAACATTTTTGAACTATTTATGTGAACTGCTATTTAAATTGCTATCTAGATAAGAACAGAAACTATTTAACCAAGTCTGGTTATACATGCTAATTACTGCTTTTTAAAAAACACATTTGTACTAAACAAGATTTAGAACTAGAGAGAAGTTGCAGAAAATAGTACAAGGAATTTCTGTATAGCCCTCACCCAGCTTCCTCAGCTGTTAACCTCTAGCAGAAACATAGTATAGTATAGGGATCAAAACCAGATAATTAAAATGGGCACGACACTGTACTCAATGACGAACTTTATTTAAACCGTAACAGATTTTCTCCTTAATTTCCTTGTTCAATTCAGGATCTTATCCAGTACCTCACATTATAGTTAGCTGTTATTTCTCCTTAACCTTCCCCAGTCTGTAGTCTTCTTCAGACTCCCAGTCTCTCCTGATCGTGACAAAAGCGACCTGATCAGTCCTAGAGAATATTCATGAATTTGCCTATGTCTAACTTCATCCCAGGATTGGAGTGAAGGTCTACATTTCTGTTAAGAATATATATACCAAATATGGTGGCTTAACACCTGTAATCTTAGCACTCAGGGAGGCCAAGGCAGAGAGAGACCTCATCTCTACTAATAATAGAAAAACTTGGCCAGGTGTCACGGTAGGTGCCTGCAGTCCCAGTTACTTGGGAGGCTGAGCAAGAGGACTGCTCAAGCCCAAGAGTTTGAGGCTGTAAGCTATGATGACGTCACGACACTCTACCAAGGGCCTCAGAGTGAGACTCTGTCTCAAAAAACAAACAAACAAAAAAAAAAAAAACCCACAGAAGTAATGTTACATCCTTTCTAACTACTATTTTTATTTTTTTCTAACTACTGCTTTTAACTGTAATAACCTTTCATTGACAAACCTTGGGGTACCACCACTCAACTCTAGAAGACTATTTGTAATGTTTTAAAAAAAAAAAAAAAACACTACTTTTAGTCATTCGTGATTAAGATCTTCAAAAATGGCTGGGTGCCTATAATCTTGGCACTCTGAGGAGCCGAGGAGGGAGCATGGCTTGAGCTCTCAAGTGCTAGACCAGCCTGAGCAAGAGCGAGACCCTGTCTCTAAGAAAAAAAAAAAAAATAGTTGAACATTGTGGCCAGCGCCTGTAGTCCTAGCTTCGCAGGAGGCTGAGGTAAGAGAATCACTTAAGCCCAGGAGTTTGAGGTTGCTGTGAGCTACAATGCCATAGAGATACTTTGTCACTCTACCAAAGGTGACAAAGTAAGACTCTGTCTCAAAATAAAAAAAAGAAAGAAAGAAAAAAGGACCTTCAAAAATATAAAATGGACTTTTTTCTTTTTTTTGAGATAAGAGTTTCACTTGTTGCCCTGGGTAGAGTGCAGTAGCATCACAGCTCACAGCAACCTCAAACTCTTGGGCTCAAGCCATTCTCTTGTCTTAGCCTCCCACGTAACTGGGACTACAGGTGCCCGCCACAACGCCCAGTTATTTTTAGAGACTGGGTCTCCCTTTAGCTCAGGCTGGTCTCAAACCTGTGAGCTCAGGAAGTCCACCTGCCTTGGCATCCCAGTGAGCCTGGCCTCTGCTTGGGTTCTTATCAAAGTAGTTAAAAAATGAAATGGAAAGTGGCCCATACCTCATCTTAATTCTAGGCAAGAAGTGGGAGTGAAAAAAAAAATCCAACAGCCTTTGTGAGCTTTGTTCTCCATTTACATCTCTGTGAAAAATGATGGCAGTCTTAAAAGAACAGAAAGACCTTGGCAAAGGCAGGAATACTGTCCTGCAAAGTGTGTGTGCGTGTGTGTGCGTGTGTGTGTGTGTGTGTGTGTGCAGCTGAGGCATGACTCCAAGCAGACAGCCCTCCATCTGATAGATGTCTGAATCGTTAGCTACCCAAGTCCCAAAATATAAATACAGAGCAAACCGCTCCATCAAGCCACTAGGTACTCTTCATTTTGAAACACTTCCCAGTTTCCCTTATATATAAAGATGGCGCTTTACTGATTAGTTGAGTAGCCTGTATAATTAACATTAAAAACATTATGATTCCTTCAAAAGCAGATCCTCTCTCTCTCAAAGCATTTTGCCTTGCAGATGGAATCAAGTACTTCTAACACCATCCCCAGGGAGTCCTAGGGCTCTTCTGAAAACAGCTCCCCGAATGGTATCAATAGGAAATACCTCCTCAAGTGTCAGTTGCAGAACCTGAACACAGCAGAAAGGAGGCTCCAGCCTTCATTAACACTCTCCATATTCTAAGCAGGTCTGTGCTTTGACATATGATTTCTACACATTGAAAAGAAAAGAAAATGGGATGAGGGATCAAAAGCCAGAGTAAAAGACTTCCAGAGATCCTTATCCACTCCGAATCTCTCTTCTTTAGATAAGAGCCAGTGGCAGAGGAAAAAGAGGAGAAAGAATTCTTAAAGGAAACAATTTTCTATTCCTGCTCATCTTGTACACCCGATAAGAGTCCTAGAATAAGTGGGACTTTGAACTTTTCATTTCGCTTCTCCCCTGACCGGCTTTGTCTTTCACTGCCATGTAAGAGGAATTCTTTGATGCTGGGTTTATTAAAAACTGAAACACCACCCGTGTCTTGGAACAGCAGTTATGGGCATCAGCCTACAGGTCTCTCACTAGGCTTAGGGCAGGGCTTCTCAACCTCAGCATTACTAACATGGGGCTACACCATTCTTGGCTGCCATTCTGCCACCATCCTGCCCAGGCCCCATGGGGATGCCGGCAGAATGGCAGCAGAGAATGGTGTAGCCCCATGTGGTGTTCTATGTTAACAGCACACTCTCCCTTGTCCCAAATCATAACAATCAAAATTGTCTTCAAAGACTGCCATATGTCCTAGGGAGTAATGGGACCATTCCTGGTTGGAAATCAACCACTATCCTAAACCACGTCCTACAGACTTAAAGTGTATAAGTGTGTGTATATGTATGTATGTGTGTGTGTGTGTGTTTATGCATACAAATTAAGAAGAAGAAAGGAAAAAGAAATGATGGGCATTTAAGGGAAAAGGGAGGCATTTATCTCTCTGATTCAAAAACTGCCCCACCCCAGAAGTGCCCACAAATTTGAAATTATCTTGGTGTCTTTAAATACCCCATTCATTAGCTCCAATGAAAAGACATTTGCATTGGCTATATAAATCTTGGATGGACACCATATTTGGTGAGACATGGTCAAACGTGAGAGCTTGAGCTTGCCTCGGCCACCTCAAAATCTCAAGGTGTGACCCAGAGGGAGCCCCTGCTGATCACACTGCCCAGGGAGGGCTGCGGCTGCAAAGACAAGCAGAGCAATGGTGTAGACTTGGTACTGTGGACTCTGGATTCTTGTGGCCATGACAGTCTGATTTACGCTTCTATTGCCAGGGTCCTATTTTAGAGTTCCTTTTCCAACATCAAACTATAACAATAAGAAACAGCTAACGTTTCCTCTGTGTCAACCACTGTCTAGTACTTAAATCAACAAAAATAATCCAATTTGGTCCTCATTACTAGGTAGAGTTTTACAGGGGAAGCAGTAAGACAGAAAGGGGGCTGAATCTCTTACCTCCTGTCCCATTCTTAATAAGAAAAGGAGCTGAACATGACCCAGAAAGCAGCCGCAGAGCCCTGATCAGTTAGCTGGCTACCTTCAGAACTGTCATTCATCTTTTTCACCTATCAGAGAGCTAACGGGGAAAATGGTAAGCAGAAAATGAATGAAAAAACTACCCACTGCTAAAATACTCATATCCACACAAAACACTTTAGTGGGCCACACATGACCAATTTATTTTCTCAAGAAAACAGTATTTTATAACATAAAAATAAATGCCAAATCCAGCCCATAATCCATCCAATAGCATTTTTCTTTTCTACCAGCTATCTAAAATTAAGAAATGCTGCAAATGCCCAGGAGCGATGTAACTGACAGCCATATAGTCACTACTGCATTTCACAAGATTTAATGTTTTGCTATTTTTGCTTCAGATCTGCTTTAACATTTTAGATATAAAATTTTATAGGTAAAGCAAAATATGCATCCACATTGATTTGCCAGTCCTGTTTATTCATTTTAACAGTTGCATGATCTCCAAAGGTATATGAATAAACCCCAGCAAATTCACCTATTGCCTTGTGAAGGTCATTCAGGTTGCAGCCAGTTTTCCTCCATTACAAACTTGCTGTTACAAATATTCTTATACATGTCATTCAAGCTACATGTATCAAAATTTCTCTACGTTACAGATATAATTACTTGATCCAAAAGCATAGGTATCTTCAACTTTACTAAATTACTATTTAGCTCCCCCAAATGGTTTATCACTTTATATTCCACACAATAGCTCTATTAAAAGAAGAAAAAAGTCACACTTTATAATTCTGATTTCTTCTCTAGTTCTTCATCATTCCATTGATGGGGCGGTCTTATATACAATCAATTCCTCAAACATTTCAAAGGGGTAGCATCTTTCTATCTAAATGCAGTGGTTTTACCAGGCAGGGTACTTTACCTCTGCCATGACTTCCGAATTATCCTGAGAACACATCAACCAGATGTCCAAAAGACTCTCACCCAAACCAGCCCAGAGACTTCTCACGTCTCAGGAGGAGCATGGCAGATGGCTTGAAAAGCTTCCCAAGAGAAGTAACTGCAACCTTTTACATATATGATAACACACTGCACCAAGGGTCATTAAAAAAATTATGATCAATATTTAATGAGCATTTACCCAGGGCCAGGCAACACAAGCACTTGCCTGCATCATCAAACCATCCTCAGAACTAAGTGTGATTCCCACTTTACAGATAGAGAAATTGTGGTTCCAAAAGAATAAGTAACTACTCCAAAATCGCAAAACTAACAACTGCAAAGCCAAACACAGAACCAATTCTAGCTCCAGAACCAACATGCTCGCCACATTTCAAATAGGGGTGGGGGGAGGCTTGATAGAGGGAGGGCAAAAGAGGGCACCACACCTATGGAGCATATTGCCACGGTACAGGTCAAATCTGTCAAGTGTAGAACATAAATGTCTTAACACAATAATCAAGTAAATGGGGCAAAAGCTATGTTGATTGGTTTGATGCAACCACATCAGATTGTATTAAAAAATCAACACCTTGTACCCTACATATGTATAAATGTATTCATGATTGATGTGCATATGACTTAATAAAAAAAATACCACCTGCACTAGACAGACTGTCCTTTCGTGCAAGTACACGTTACTTTCCAAAGGAAAATATATTTACGTGGCCCTTTCCTGTCCATAAGAAGACATTTTGAAAAGTGTGTCCTTTACTAAGGTTTCAATGGTCAACAGAGTATGAGAAAAGCTCTGTTATCCTAGAAGCCTCAGTGCCCCAGTTGAAAAGAGCAGAGGGGATTTTCAGCTGTGGAGAGCTTTGGCTCTGAACTTGGCTTCTGAAAGGCTAGACAAGAACACTCAGCTCTAAAACACAGATCCCTGGACCCTTAATGCCTAAGGCCTTTAAAGTTAAACAGCTTTGCTGAGAAACTGACAAAAAGAGAAAGAAAGAGAGTAATTTATCTCCTTTAAAAGGGACGGCAAGCAGGCAATGTTGCCAGGGAGCCCTAATTCTGCAAGGCCTTGGTGATTTCCAGACCCCGCTGCCCCGACTACGAAAGCTACTTTCCCAAAATCAATGCGAAGAGGAATACGAGATGAATTCTACAATATAAAGCTACAGAGAAGCAAATCTTCACAGCAATAAAACTTTCTTTGTTTCATGGAAGTTACTATAATTTCTAGAGCAAATCAGACCACGATCCAACAGGGACCTGGAGGATGAAGTTTTTTTTCTAGTAGAATCAAACACCCAGGAAGGGTCAGCATTTTTACACTTTTTAAAAAGTAAATGGGAATGAAGCATACTGGAAGGGACCTTTAAGATACTCTGCTGACTGCCCCTTCATTCTAGAAAACAGAAAAGGAAGCACAGAGACACCAACAGTCTAAAAAAACTAGTCTCGATTTTCCCCCAAACCTTCCACTTTGAATATTCGTCTGTAAGTAACTTTATCCTACAGCTGATTATTCAAGTGATTTTTTGAAAAATTGATTAGTCATATTCATTAATTGAGATTTCAGTAAATGATCTAATTTATTTCATAAACAGAAGCCTGGCACAACTCAGTTATTATTGCTATGAGTGCCTCTGTTTTAACCAACATTTCAGTAGAACTTTACGGTTTTATACAGATAGCGCTTTCACAAATTTTATGTAATCAGTCTGATGCTCAGAACTGGGAAGGAAGAATTATTTTGCCTATTGGACAATGGAAAATTTTGCATCAGTTAAGTCTGTTGGTATAAAACATATATATGTATAGACATAGATATCCCACCCAAAAGCAAGAAAACAGAATGATACCTGACAACCACTAGGATGCAGGGATACATTTGTCTACAAAGCACAAAAGCCACACAGAAGACCAGACTTGCTTTACAAAACAGTTTAGACAGAGGGGACCAACCGAAAGGCCAGAAGGTCTCATGATTCTGCTAACATCTAAAAAAAAAAAAATTCTAGTAAATGTAAAATATAAATGTCTTAACCCACAATAACTAAGAAAATGCCAGGAAGGCTATGTTAACCAGCGTGATGAAAATGTGTCAAACTGTTTATAAAACCAGTGTATGGTGCCCCATGATCGCATTAATGTACACAGCTATGACTCAATAATAAAAAAAAAATTCTGAGCAAGTCATCAAACAGACCTGGTTATAAATGTGCATGCTGAATTAAATATGAAGCTATTTCAGGTACAAAGGCCAATGCCCAAAGGAGCTCAAAAGCAACAGGAGAACTGGAGAGCCCAGCCTCAGAAACCTTGAGAACTATAGAGAACCATATCTGACCCCAGCCTGGGGCCCTTTGCATACTCAAACAAAAAACTATCCCCTGTACAAACGGTTTTCTGTTACAAATTAGCCTCAGGGTAATTCTGTAAGCTCCATGTGTTCCCTTTGCCCAGCAAAACCTTGGAAGTCAAACTCACAGAAGGAAAATTTAAAAGAAGGGGGAAAGAAACTAAAAAGGGATTGCGGGGAGAGGGAGGCAGGAGAGAGTACTGAGCACTGAGGCCAGGGGGGCCGGGCACAGTGATCACGGAAAAGCAGGAAGGCAGGGAGCTGGGGCAGAGTGGTAGGAAGTCGGGCCAGGGAGATAACCACGGGGCAAGATGATGTAAGGCCTTTCTTCAGGCGCTTAGGGATTTTGAATCAATTCTGAGAGAGGCAGCAAATCGGAAGAAGGTAGCAAGCAGAGATGTGACATAAACCTTAAACTCTCTGATCCTGGGGCTCTTCCACCATGAGATCAGATATAACAGGCTGCGCTGCACAGAGCTGTCGTGGGGATGAAATACAGTAACACTGTAAGCTCCCGGTCCAGAAGCTGGCATGCAGCTGGCTCGCAGGACATGCCTCCCCTCTTCTCGTCTGTCATTCTTTACTCGGTTAAGGGAGAATTTGAAGAGAGGCATAAAAGAGGAGACTGGCGGTCCTGCGCCAAACCATTTCTACAGGAAAAACACCTACAGGATGGCCACGGAGGGCCGGAACCACACCAGCCTCCCATGCTCCGGGATCCCCCGAGAAAGGTGCTGGGCCCAGGGCACAGACTCCCTGTGGAAGAAAGACCACCATGCCCACACTCTGCCACCCAGCCCTAGGCCTCTGGGGCTCCCTGCAACTCGGGGCTTCCCTCTCCTTACAAAGGGGCAGAAGCATCTGTGTACCCCTGCCACTCAGTTAAGAGTAAGGGGAGACCTGTGTTCTTTACCTCTCCAACTCCATCACCGATTGACACTGGCTGTGTGCTCGGATCATCCTTAAAGAAGAGGCAAAGAGGCCGCGTTCTTCTGTCTTCCTTTGGGACGCCTCATAGCTCTCCTGCTCCTTCCCCCCATCCTCCCTGTCTCACTCCCTGCTCTCTTTTTCTCATCTCTCTCCCCCACTCTCTTCCTTTTCTCTAACATAAAATAAACATATTTTTATATTTAAAAAAGAAGATGATGAAGAAGAGGAAAGGAGAGAGGTGAAGAGGTACAAGGTGAAGAGCTTGAACTATCAGGTGACAGACACCTACCCCGAGACCCTGTTTCTGCCACTCACCAAACTGTGGGACTTCAGACCCTTGGCTTCTCTGAGCCTCAGTTTCTCTACTTTTTTAATATGACAATGAGAATCATGAAAGAATCAAATGAATGATGGGTATCAAGAGCATAGTGCGGGCGGCTCCTGTGGCTCAGTCAGTAAGGCGCCGGCCCCATATACCGAGGGTGGCGGGTTCAAACCCGGCCCTGGCCAAACTGCAACCAAGAAATAGCCGGGCGTTGTGGCGGGCGCCTGTAGTCCCAGCTACTCGGGAGGCTGAGGCAAGAGAATTGCTTAAGCCCAGGAGTTGGAGGTTGCTGTGAGCTGTGTGAGGCCATGGCACTCTACCAAGGGCCATAAAGTGAGACTCTGTCTCTACAAAAAAAAAAAAGGCATAGTGCACCAGCTCATAAAAAATATTAAATTGTTAAAAGTTATGGTTATTGTAAAATAAAAAGAGAAGAAAGGAGAGAAGGGAACAACAGCCTCACCCTGGAAAGGTCATCAGCTCCAGCTGCACACACATAGCCTCCCACACTAGCTAGTTACCCAGCAGGCGCCTCCTTCCCTTGGCTTTTTCCTTCCATCAATTACCCATTTAACCATTCTCACTTCAGGCAACCAAGTCAGCTCAACAGGGACCGCTGGTATGTCTCCATAGGCAATTGCTCCTTGGCCACGGAGGAGGCTGCAGGTTCTGCGGGGCAGGGGGTAGGAGGCCATGCCAGGCATCCGATGAGGGCACCATCAATGCCTGCTGTTGTTGAATCACAGTGACAAGATAGTCCTGCTCAGTTCCAGAAGGAACTTCTGGGGCTAGGAGGCCATCTGGTACTGATCCCTTTCCAATCTCAGGCAATCTGATGAAGAACTACTCCCGGCTGGAAGGATGACGTTGAACCCAGCAGACATGAAGTGCTGAAACTCCTGTCAAACCCTTCTCTGAGCTCCGGGCCTAGCACTCCCATCATCTCGCTTCCACTGCAACCGTAAGTCTCTGTTAGGATAAAAAAGCAGCTAGTTCCAGGGAGGAGAAAATTCTGTATAAATGGAATTTTTATAAAAAAGAGCTAGCTCACTTCTCTCCCTCAACTCCCAGCCAGGTGTTCTAAGACAAAGACATGCTCCCCTTTTCCTTCTGGTCCTCAGCCACAGCTGCAACTCTATGCCAGCCAGGGTGATGGGGTCAGAAGCCTTCCCGTTCCTGACTAACACCCCTTCCTGCTCTTCTATAAGCCTAAAAATAAGGATCATGCTGGGCACAGTGGCTCATGCATGTAATCTGGGAGGCCGAGGTGGGTGGAGTGCTTGAGCTCAGCAGCTGAAAGACCAGCCTAAGCCAAAGTAAGACCCATCTCTACTAAAAAATAGAAAACCTAGCCGCTCGTGGTGGTGCAAACCTGTAGTCCCAGCTGCTTGGGAGCCTGAGGCAAGAGGATCACTTGAGCCTAAGAGTTTGAGGTTGCAGTGAGCTGTGACGATGCCATTGCACTCTACCCTGGGCAACAGAGTGAGACTATCTCCCTCCCACCCACCTTCCAAAAAACAAAAACAAAAAGGATCACGGTCATGGGCAAACAGAAGCATGAGTTACTAATAGGCAAAATGAAAAACATTTCGACTGTGTCAAGGTAGGAAAAGGGAAGTACAGGTGTTTAATAGGCAAGGTCTAATAATAAAATGATACCTTCTGAAAGTATTAATATTTGGAGGCAGCATCCCTAAAAAGCAGACAGATCAAAGTCAGCCTGTTCTTGGATGCAGCAGGGATGCCACTGCGTGAATTATCCACAACACATATGAGGCGGCACAGAGGGTCCCCCGGAACCTTCCCAGCATCCTCATGCTGGCCCATCAGAGGAGTTCCAGATTATGTCTATAAACAAACCAGAGCCCCTCTGATTGACTAAGGAAGCCCGTCTCATTGCTGACTTAACTATGAAGACTTGTTACAGCAACAGCCTACAGGATGATAATGAGATGTCAGGGCCTTCTGACAAATGCTGAATCTCGCCATTTTCTAGAAGAGTACAGATGCAGCCAGCAGAAAATAAAGAGCAATACAACACTGCAGGCCTTCTGTGGCTGCACTGGCTGCAGGGCCATTGGAGGAAATACATTTCCTTCTAGTGCAGTGGCCTAGGAAATCTGGCTACAGGGGCAGAAGACACATAGGCAGAAAGGAAGGAGCACTTCACCAGTGAGAAAGCCAAGGGGCCCTGTCACGCTCATGTGGTGGAAGCAGCTTGCTGCCACCTGCCCTGTCATCAGGGAGGAGACCGTGGCCAAGAAAGGATGATTTTATTATGAGCAGGTATAGGGCCATCCATACAATGACAGCTCCCCTCACCCCGCCTACCGCACAGCTGAGATAGTAGTTAAGGCAGGAAGCAGAGTCTGTACAGGCTTACGTACCAGGTCAAGGTTACCCAGGTTCTAATCTTGGCTTCCCCCTTTATGAGACACATGTTTTAGACTGAGACCTCTAGCACCCAGTTTTCAGAGCTAGAACACAGAAAAATATAGTAAGTTCTCGTAGAATTTTTGGAGAATTAAATGAGATGCTCCAACGAGGGCTCATACGTAGCTGCCTGGTAACTGCTATTATCATTAACGTTACTGTCACTGTTGCAGGAGTTGGATGTACCTGGATACAACTGAGAACAGACTGTGGTTGACAGCACTCTAATTTGCCTAGTGTGAAACCCACAAATACCCAGGATCATTGTATACCCTGGCCATGTACTCGAAGCAACTCCCCAGTTTGCCTCTGGACAACACACCAGCACCCTCACTAAACAGCAAAAATGACCACAGACTACAGACACCAGACATAGCCACAAGCTTGAACACGCAGCACTGGACAGAACAAAGTATCAATTGGTCTCAGAGCATGTGAGCAAAGGAATGACTAAATGTGGCCCTGTGACGGTGGAGGGCTCATATGGAGGGACTTTCTGAGACACTGAAATATGACAGAGTTTCCACCAAGCCATATATTAAATAGATGTGTGGAGAAGAACACTGCGGGACAACCTGAGAAGCATGAGAAAGCAGATAGGACTCAGTACGAGGAGACGGAACCTCTGGTCCTCCCGGCCTCCTTCCCAGTATCCTGAATCAGTCTCTTCTCAATTTCTGAAGCACAGATGGAGAAGTGAAACTTTAAAATGCCTGGGCTATTTGAATACTTTGGGTGGCTGGTGAACTGCATTTTAACACAGCATCAGCAGCCAAAGAATTATAGCTGTGAGGTGAAAAATTAAGAGCTGAAACAAATTTAGTTCACTATGCAAAGCTGAACTTGATAGTTTATTAGAGAAAGACTGAGTGACAAGCAGATGACTCTGGTTTCCAAATCCCCTTGGGATTGGCCTTAATTCTCCCAGAATCCTTGAGATGCTCACTTTAGCTACTTTGCACGCAAGTGGGCAGAATTAGAAGACTGGGACTTCCCCAACCATGGGACAGGGGAGCACTATCCACTTAGCCACCTGCCAAAGACCAGCATCTTCAGAGATCAAAACCATGAAACAAGGGCTCTATATTTCTTTGAGGTGTCAGAAGGCCTTTGTCTCCTGGGATATGAAAAGAAACCCTGGGTTAATAAATAAAGGGGGTGAAATGATAGAATAGGTTCTAATTATTCCTAAGGAAGAATGCTACCACCTCAAGTAACATTTACTGAGAATTGTCAGTGACAGGTCCAAAGGGAGGATTCTATCAGGGCTGTTTGAGTTTATTCCCATAATAACCCCATGAGGGAGGTATTTTTACTAACCCTACTGTACATGTGTGACAAACTGGGGATTCAGAAGTGACTTGCCTGAAGTCCCGTATCTTAGGAAGGGTAAGATCCAAGGTTGAGACACAGAGCTGCCTGGCGCCCCAGCTGTCTTCCTTAACCAGCATGAACCTCACTTTGAGTAGGTTGAGTGAGTTCTGCTAAATACTTAAAACACTGGGGTTCAGGGCGGTGCCTGTGGCTCAGTGAGTAGGGCGCCGGCCCCACATGCCGAGGGTGGCGGGTTCGGACCCAGCCGCGGACAAACTGCAACAGAAAAATAGCCGGGTGTTGTGGCGCGCGCCTGTGGTCCCAGCTGCTCAGGAGGCTGAGGCAAGAGAATCGCGTAAGCCCAAGAGTTAGAGGTTGCTATGAGCTGTGTGACGCCACAGCACTCTACCCGAGGGTGGTACAGTGAGACTGTCTCTACAAAAAAGAAAAAAAAAAAAAAAAACACTGGGGTTCATACCAGGTCGTTTCCTCTACCTCCTGAACTATCTCTAGAAAACAGAGAAAGGGTGAAGTGCAAGGGCAAAGCAGGCCTTTCTTTTTCCCAGTTTAAATGATAGCATTCTATGACAACCTGGAAAAAAACATTTAAGTCATTCAAGGCTTGCGCAGAGCAGTGAGGAGCAGAGCCGTGTCTTAGAAACCCAGAGACATACTGTATAGGGTAATATGGGGGATCCCGAGGCCTACACTGAAAAGCTGGAATAACTGCCTTGTGTAAAAAAATAAGCAGAAAAGATAAAGGAAAAATGAAGACATCCTCTGCCCAGTCAACAGTGATGTTTCAGAGAAATGCTAGTCTGAGGAGGCCAGGAATTAAATCTCCGCTACTGGGACCTGCAGCTAAATATGCACTCCAGCAGCCTTGTTCTAGAAGTGTAAACAGCTAAATTTCTACTATGTTTTTTCCTCTATTATTATTTAAAAAGCTGTAAGAATTTTACACTGAACACCCATAGACCTACCAACCAAAACACTCTCATTAACATCACCAAGGAAGGGCTCGGCACCCATAGCACAGTGGTTACTGTGCCAGCCACCTACGCAGAGGCTGGCAAGTTTGAACCCAGCCCAGGCCTGCTAAACAACAATGACAGCTATAACAAAAAATAGCCGGGTATTGTGGCGGGCGCCTGTAGTGCCAGCTACATGGGAGGCTGAGGCAAGAGAATCACTTTAGCCCAAGAGTTTAAGGTTTCTGTGAGCTGTGATGCCACAGTACTTTACCGAGGGAAACTTAGTAAGACTCTGTCACAAAAAAAAAAAAAAGAAAGCATCACCAAGGAAGGCAGACTGGTGAGGCAGATGAGACCAGGGAAGAGAGAAGAAAGGGGACTCCACAGTACCAGTCCATTGACAACACATGACATGGAGAGCAGGAAGCCTCCCCTGTGCCCTACGCACTGGCAGCCCAGTGAGATGTTCGACTGGCTCCTTTCAGTAAACAGGGCATTCTAGAGTACACACTGCCCAGTGCAGTGTGTTCAAAGCACCACACTGCAGAATCAATCCCTGTTCATAAAAAGGTACCAATAAACCACCTGTGAGTCTTTGCAGATATACTAGCTGGAATGACATCAGACAAAGACTAAGAAAACAGGAGAGAAATCCCTGAAACAGATTTTTATCAACAGAGCTAGAAAACAAAGTCCAGAGAAGTGAGCGGTAACTGTAATCTACTACTCCTTAAGTCTGGGAAATACCAAGACAGCAGCAATACTCCTAGTTACAGTGAGCGTTTCAATGCATTTATTACATGATGCTACAACTTCAAAGTATCAGAGTACTTGCCCCTTCTCCTCTGCTTGAGTCATATTATACCCCCATAAGGTGCTTTCGTTATATTTTCACAACTCCTAATACATCTCTGAAACAGCAGTGAGCTCCTCTCATCAGGATGCTTGGCAGAAAATTTAAATAGTACAATAAAACCCACCAGCTTCAGCGTGCTGTAACTGCCCTGCTGGAGCAGTGGCTGCAGTGTGAAGGAACTCTGCACTGATAGACATGCTAGCACCTGTCCTCCTCTTTCTGTCTCTGCCTAATTAACACCACTCTAGGCCTCCCTATCAGGCTTCAGAAAACTACAGAGACAGATCCGGGCTCACTTGGAGCTGAAAATTACTTCACCAATAGCAAAGAACAATACTTTCCACATAAACAACAACAAAGACAGCTCTTTGGTAGCCCCTGCTTCATTTTCTTTTATGTGAATCATTTCTCCAAAGCTTTGAAGACAAAGGACCGGGATTCTACTAACAGCCCACTAGGGCAAGACAGTAAGAGGAACACAGCATCTTCTGCCCCCTCCAGCTGTCTCCTACAGGGATATCTTTCATCAATGTCTTCATGGGATTTGGGTTTTGGCTCCCAGGTTGACAAAAGCTTTGAGGAGCAATGACTATGACAATTTACTTTTTTAACTAAAAAAGCCACTCGGTGGAAATACTGAAGAATAAAAATTATAGCAAACAACCTACCTTTCCACCCTAAGACACTGAAGCTACAATACAGGCTTACTTCTTAAAGGCCCTTCTGGAAATGACAGTATTTTTAAAAATCAGCAATAAAAAGAAATCAACTAAATCAACTGTTGATATCCTCAAGAACATGAATAATTCTCCAAACAATTAGAGTGCATGAAAAAAGTCAACCCCAAAAAGGTTACTGAGTGATTCTATTTATATAACCCTTTGAAATGACAAAATTTTAGAAACAGAGGGAAGATTGAGCTTTCCAGGGGCCAGGAGGAAGGCAGGTGTGCTTACAAAAGAACAACACTTTTTGTGGAGGAAGGACTACTGAGGACCTTGACTGTCATGGTGGACACACAAACATACAGAATTTAAGACACATCAGGTGGTGGAAGCATACAACGGACCACTCATGTATTCAGTGAAACCACAGTTATCTGAAAAGATTTTATTTATTTATTTATTGAGATAGACTCTCACTTTATTGCCCTGGGTAGAGTATCCTGGCACCACCCTAGCTCACAGCAACCTCAAATTCTGGGCTAGCAATCATGCTGTCTCAGCCTCCCAAGTAGCTGGGACTACAGGTGCCTGCCACAACGCCTGGCTAATTTTTCTATTTTTAGTAGAGACGGGGTCTCATTCTTGCTCAGGCTGCTCTCAACCCCCTGAACTCAGCAATCCACCTACTTCAGCCTCCCAGAGAGCTAGGATTACAGGCATGAGCCACCAGGCCTGGCCAAAAAAAAAGAGGAGGGGGGAGGTATCCCTCTAAACCCTGGGGACGGGAAACTCAGTATTTTCTCCCCACCTGACAGTGGGTTTTTAAGGCAGGGAATAAATCATACAAGGGTCTGTGACCCTTATGTAAGGACAAGTCCACTGGAAGGACTGTCACCCAAATGGACTATGCTGACTGAAGGACAAAGTTCAGGGGGCGGAGTTCCTTCTCGGACCAGCACTTTTATCATCTGTTTCAATTTCACATTTTACCTGGAGGAAGAACTGTTTTTTTTTTGTTTTTTTTGGGGGGGGGGTTCCCCCTTAAGGTATCAGTCTATCATTTAGGCTGGAGTACAAAGGCATGGTCACAGCTCACTGCAATCTCAAACCCCTGGTCTCAGCCTCCCAAGCAACTAGGATTACAGACATGCACCACTACATTTGGCTAATTTTTAAAAATTTTTCGTAATGACAGTGTCTCTCTATGTAGCTAAGGCTGGTCTCTAACTCTTGAGCTCAAGAGCTTGTCCCACCCCTGCCTCCAAAAGTTATGGGATAATAGGCATGAGCCACATTGCCCTCTGCCTAGAACTTTTTACTCTGAAATGTGCATAGAATATTTCTTCCTCTGTGTCCTGACACCTTTAGCAATGTGACTAAGCAATTACACATGATTTTACGGACTGGTGTACAAACTGGAATCCTTCAGTATTTTTCAGAGTTGACTAAATTATAAAGTAAATGTAGTAAATGGTATGGCTTATTACTGATCAAAATTGAGGATGTGGCAAGAGCAGTTCCTTATGAAAGAGTAATGAAACACTGGCATTTATATAACTATTTACTGAGTACCTACTATGTAGGACAAACTGTATCAGATGCCAGAAATATGTAGGGTACAGAGAAGGTTATGCTATAGTGCAAAGAAAAAAAACCCAACCATAACCACAACAACGAGTAAACACTCAGCAGTGGCCACGGCACAGTGGGAGCCTGCTTGCTTTCATACCTCACCCTGCTTCCTCTGCAACCACGTTTGACAAACCTAAGAGAGCCAACATCGAGAAATTCAAAAAGTAAAAATTGAAGCAGACAAAAATGCAAGACAAAAACCCACTGCCTTCCAAAGGAACAAATGAACAGGAGAAGCAAGCAGGTGAGTGGTAATGAGGCGAGCGCCACCAATATGCACTGTGCATTCCACAAGCATGGCCCTCTCATTCGACTTCCGTTGGCTGTTTAACCTTGTAAAGTGCAAAGAGGATGGATCAAGTTTAAATGATTGTGGTGCCCCTTTCACATGGAATGATCAAGAACTACTGACAAGGAAGGCCTCACCTGTCTCTCTCATCTGCCTGCCTGGCTGGCAGGTCAGAAAAATAACTTACATGTTGGTGAAGGAAGCAATGGGGTAGCCTGACAGTGGTTTCCTGCAGGGTATAAAACGAAGTTTAATCGGAGTGCCATTTTTTTGTTGTTGTTGTTGTTGTTCAAATGATTTCAATTATTAGAGGAATACACTAATTTTTAATATGCAAATAAAGTTTTAAAACTTGTGGGAGGAATAACTAGTAATTATTTACACAGTTTAAATGTCATGTTACTTTTTTTTTTAAACGTGCATATACTGCTTTTATTATTATGTAATGTCATGTTACTTTAAAACTGTCCAATAGAAAAGTGATTTTAGTAGAGACTCCCAAGAGACCCTTGGGGTCAGACCATTAGTCATTCAACTGTTCAATACAGGTGAACAGGTGATCACCAATATGGTTATCTACTAGGCTCTCCTTGGTTCAATTTACTTGCCTATTTAAAAAAAAAAAAAAATCAAGAGTCTGGACAACTCAGTAGGTTCAGAGACCAAACTCCCCAAGGCCTAGCATCCAGAACTATGAACTATCAAACCAGGACCTCAAATAAGGAAGCCTCTTTGTGTTACACTTGTGTCTTCCATGTGATTTTATTTTAAACAAAGCTTTCTTTAGGGAAAGAGAAGAAGAAAAGAGGGACAAGGACATAGGGAGAAATAAGACTTCCACATGATGACACTGATTTTTCCTTGCAGTAACAGCATATGACTTTAAATAAACTGTAATTCAAAATCAAACCATAGCTTTGAATCTCAGATCCATCACCTGATAACACTGAAACCATAGCTTTGAATCTCAGTCTGTCATGTGATAACATTGTGACTTGCGCTACATAATAATCCTCCTTGGGATACAATGTTATCATGCCTAAAAACACTGTATGGATTAAAAATTTTTAATGTCCTTAACTTCTTTAATAATGTCTAGCACATATTGGTTATGTAATAAGTGATCAATAGTATTCTCATGATAAAGGATTCCACCCATCATTAAATATTTTAAAAGATAATATTAATATGTATACAAAATAGAAATACTTTGAAAAAAGAACTCTATCATTCCTTTTGAGAGTATCCACTGGATTAACCTTTATTATACTTAAAAGTTTTTCAAAGTTAATCCCTAAACAAGTCAGAAACAGCCATAACTTTTTTTCTCCATCTCCTTATTCTTTCTTAATGCCCTATATACTTAAAACATGGAAGTGATACTGACTAAAGCAAGAAGAAAAAAGAGACAGTGTTTGTTTTTAAGTTTATGAATAGACAGTTTATTAAAATGAATTTATAATGAATTAGTTGGTCATGCTAGGGATAAGCACCATGGTTATAACCTTTAAATGTGAATATATAGTCTCCTCCCCTAATTTCAGCTCCTCCCAATTGGCATCTGACCTGTTTTCAATAGTAGTCATATATTACAATAGTGTGCTTCTGAAGTATGAGTGGAGAGTAAACATCCGTTTAGTTGTTAAATAAAAAAAAATACAAACAGAACACTTAATATCCCAAGAAAGGTAAAAAATGTCTTTTTCTGTAATGCACTGGGAAAATAACTAACATCAAAGTTAATTTCGTTTAATCCCATACTTACGTGACATTTCTATTATAAACATATTGATTACAGGTTCATTTTGTAAACTAAATGGCCAAGATGTGTTTATTCTTAAAAACAAAATTGGCTTCGGAGCCGCTCTCAAAACAGAATATCTGTATTTTGAAGAGAAATAAAAGGAGATGATAATATTGTTAATAAAAATGGGTTGAAATACATTTGCTCGTAAAACTGTCTCCTCCGTCTACTTCCGAACTAGGCTTCTGGTAGTAGTGTGCCACCTATTGTTGTAAAATGAACTTCTATATTTGTAATTTTCCTATTCAATACTACAGGGAAGAAAACCTTCCTAGTGTCTTTCTAAAGATGAGTATTTTCTTTTTTTTTTTTTTTTTTTGTAGAGACAGAGTCTCACTTTATGGCCCTCGGTAGAGTGCCATGGCCTCACACAGCTCACAGCAACCTCCAACTCCTGGGCTCAAGCGATTCTCTTGCCTCAGCCTCCCGAGTAGCTGGGACTACAGGCGCCCGCCACAACGCCCGGCTATTTTTTGGTTGCAGTTTGGCCGGGGCCGGGCTTGAACCCGCGACCCTCGGTATATGGGGCCGGCGCCCTACTGACTGAGCCACAGGCGCCGCCCTAAAGATGAGTATTTTCCTTTCCTCAAGTTTTTCTGTCACTATTCCAACACCTAAAATACAAATGGGCCTGAGAGAAAATAACCTTAAAAAAATTATTGCAATCCATTGAAAACATGCATCAGTTAAACCCAGTTGTTTTCATACAGAGCTGATTTTAAACCCAGTAGTATTTGGCAATGACTGGAGAAATTTCAGTTGTCAAGATAGGGGGGAGTCATTACCAGCTTCCAACAGGTAGAGGAAGGGACAGCACCCCCAGCAAAAAATTAAACACTCCCTATGTCCAGAGAGCTGAGATTGTGAGAGTCCGGTTCAACCCATCTGATGTTATTTCTCCTCCAAATGAAGAAAGCCACATATGATTACAGGGAAAAAGAAGCCAATTTCACAAATCCAACATTCAATAAAATATATACACATTTTGCCATGTAAAGTACACAAATTTTGCCCACATTTTTGCAGGGAAAATAGGGGTGCAGATTACATATGGGTACTACTAATTCCTAATCTATGTAAATGTTTTAAATTCTTTTATTTAGAATTAAATAACTCTTTCTTATACCACTATATATATATATATATATATATATATTTTTTTTTTTTTTTTGTAGAGACAGAGTCTCACTTTATGGCCCTTGGTAGAGTGCCGTGGCATCACACAGCTCACAGCAACCTCCAGCTCCTGGGCTTAAGCGATTCTCTTGCCTCAGCCTCCCGAGTAGCTGAGACTACAGGTGCCCGCCACAGCACCCGGCTATTTTTTTGTTGCAGTTTGGCCGGGGCTGGGTTTGAAACCGCCACCCTCAGTATATGGGGCCGGTGCCCTACTCACTGAGCCACAGGCGCCGCCCTATACCACAATATATTAAAAAAATAAATGCCGGGCGGCGCCTGTGGCTCAGTCGGTAGGGCACCGGCCCCATATACTGAGGGTGGCAGGTTCAAACCCGGCCCCAGCTGAACTGCAACCAAAAAATAGCTGGGCGTTGTGTCGGGCGCCTGTAGTCCCAGCTACTCAGGAGGCTGAGGCAAGAGAATCGCTTAAGCCCAGGAGTTGGAGGTTGCTGTGAGCTGTGTGAGGCCACGACACTCTACCAAGGGCCATAAAGTGAGACTATGTCTCTACAAAAAATAAATAAATAAATAAATGCCAAAATTCCATTATAATACAAAAAACAAGTAAAAATTTGAATTAAAAAACTAAATGAGGGCCAGGCGTGGTGGCTCATGCCTGTAGTCCCAGTGCTGTGGGAGGCCGAGGTGGGTGGATTGTCTGAGCTCAGAGGTTCAAGACCAGTATGAGCAGCAGTGAGCCAGAGTAAGACCCCGTCTCTAGTAACAACATCAAAAACAGCCAGCACCGCCAGAGGAAGAAGAAAATGAACAAAAAAGGAGTACTTCAAACAAAGAAGAATGAACAAGCAAACTGAAATTAAAAATAAAAAAATAAAAAAAAGAATTTATCTTGATCTCATGTGGGATCCAGCCATATATTTTCTCTAAGTGTCTAATACCAATTATTAAATGGTCCATTTCTCCCAAAAAAAAAAAAAAAACTAAATGAGGGCCTGGAGTGGTGGCTCACACCTGTAATCCTAACACTATAATCGGCCAAGGCAGGTGGATTGCCTGAACTCAGGAGTTTAAGACCAGCCTTAGCAAGAGTGAGACCCTATCTCTAAAAAAGTAGCAGGGTGGGGGCGGCGCCTGTGGCTCAAGCAGTAGGGCGCCGGTCCCATATGCCGGAGGTTTCAGGTTCAAACCCAGCCCCGGCCAAAAACCACAAAAAAAAAAAAGTAACAGGGTGTTCTGGCTGGCATCTGTAGTCATAGCTACTCAGAGGCTGATGCAAGAGGATCATTTGAGCTCAAGAGTTTGAGCTACAACACCATGACATTCTACTAAGAGCAGCAAAGTGAAGCTCTGTCTCAAAAAAAAAAAAAAAATATATATATATATATATATAAAAGAAAAGAGAAAACATGAAAGAAAAGGAAGATTTATTTCCTGAATGTTTGGGCAAAAACCATGGATACACATTATATGCGGCAAAACTACATTAGTCATTGCAAGATTAGTATAAAGACTAATCATAGCACCAATCAGCGAGGTATAATTCAACCATTTAAAAAAATTAAAACAATTGATAGCTAGAAAGCCTTGTGTATATAGGACCTCAACCTGACCTTGCGCTCAGTCCCCCAGCTAATTCTAACAATCCTTGAAATAATATTCTACCATACTAAAAAATGATTACTGTCAGGATGCTATGCTGGGATAGAGGCGATCATGGCAAGTGGACATCATTTGGTCTCTGTAGTCCACTCCCTGCCCTAACCCTCAGAGCAGACATCATTAATCAATCAAAGACACAGATTCATTCACACATGTGCTCCAGACAGCCACCACCAGTTATGGAGTTGCCATGAGAGAATCTGTGAATTTAGAGAGGTGGGTTCAAGTTTTGCCTTGGCCACTGGAGGGCTGTATGAACTTGAACAAGTTACTTAAACTCTCTGAGTGTTTTTTCTTTCAGCGTAGATAAGATGCACTAGGATCTTCAAAAGACTTTTTAATTCTAACTCTAAACAAGATTTTGTGATATGAAATTCCTGAAGTAATGAGGTATTTGGACCTTAACTGCAAAACTGCCAAATACTAAATATATGAGGCTATATGAAGGGATTAGACACACGCAGGACTACCAGAGTAGGACGGGAATTGATCAGAAAAAGAAACGCCAACATAAAAAGGCATTTTAATTTTAACAATAAAGGAAGAACATTTAGAGAAAATGCACTGGAATTAGACCAGAAAGAGTCTGAGGTGGACAATCATAAATGGTAAAAAGTAGAACAAAATCGTGGAACAGAATGTAAGCTTCGTTTCATCATAGCTCTGCCACTTTTAGCTTGTTCTTACACTATAGTTTAAAAAGTCACCACCACCCCCCAATTTGGAGATAGGGTCCTGCTGTGTCCTCCAGACTAGAGTGCACTGGTATCATCTTACCTCACTGCAGCCTTAAACTCCTGGGCTCAACTATCCTCCTGCCTCAGCCTCCCGAACAGCTGAGACTACAGGCACCCGCCCCAACACCCAGCTAATTTTCCTATTTTTCATAGAGGCAGAGTCTCCCTCTTATTCAGGCTTATCTCAGACTCCCCCAGCCTCAAGTGATGCTCCCACCCCTGCCTCCCAAAGTGTTAGGATCACAGGCCTGAATCATCACACCTGGCCAATTTTATTTTTAAAATACCTTCAAAAAAATGTGGTCTTAAAAAGTAGACGAGTGATGTCCTGAGGCTAAGGGGGATGAGAAATGGAGAGTGACTGTTTAATAGGTGTGAGGTTTCCATGTGGGGTGATGTAAAAGTAACTATATAGTGGTGATGGTTCCATCACATCGAGAACACACTGAGTGCCACTGATGTCTACACTTTACAATGTTTAAAATGATAAATTGTATGTTATGTGTATTTTGCAATTAAAAAAACTTGGGTCTTAGGGTTCTACAAGTACAAGAGACTGAGGCCATCATGCCATCACTAGCATCTCCACCCACAGATACCAGGACTCAAAGGAAACATCATGAGAGGAAGGGAAGGCGACTACGAAAGCTCTTCTGGGGTAGGAAGAGGCAGAAACTGAAGCTGTGTAGCCAGAGCTTCTCCCTGACTTCCAGGAAACCCATCCCCTGATTCCTCAACACCTTGAAATCCAAGGGTTGTGCCCCCTTCTCCCCCAATGTTCCCTTGGTTTCTTTTCTTTTTTCTTTGTTGCCCTTGGTAGGGCGCAAGGGTATCATAGCTCACAGCAACCTCAAATTCTTGGGCTTAGGAATCCTCTTGCCTCAGCCTCCCAAGTAGCTGGACTACAGGCGCCCGCCATGACACCGGGCTTGTTTTAGAGATGGGATCTCACTCTTGCTCAGCCTGGTCTCAAACTCCGGAGCTCAAGCAATCCACCTGTCTCAGCCTCCCAAAGTGCTAGGATTAGAGGCGTGAGCCCCCCTGCCCCCGCACCCTGCTTATTCCCTTGGTTTCACAGCTAACATCCCTCCAACCCATCAACACAGTGTTCAAACAACCGGAGGCTCTTCACTTGAGCGAGCTGTCTAACATGAGGCCCGAAGCACTACTCAACCCAAGAACATGAAAACTAAGAGAGAAATAAAAGAAATTATAATTATATATGTACTTTACTTTAGAGAGTTCTACTCTATCGTATTATTTTATATCCCGAAGTAAAATATTACAGAACTATAAAGTCTATTTTAACATGAACATTCTGAAGCTATTTCAAATCTTCCTTCAAACCATGTTTTGAAGTTTCACTTGAAAGATCAAAATATCGACAGTAAAATTCTAGAAGACTCCAGGAAACCACAGAATTCTGGAAAACACACTGAAGACCAACAGACCTGGGCAAGAATGCTGGTGTTTGAGAAAGGGCGTGAGAACATGTTCACGCCAAGGGAGCACAAAGACAACTAATTACAAAGGACTGAAGATGCAAGTCAGGATGACATGACTACAAAATTCATGGTTCTCAAAGAACCGTTTGGGGAAAAAACTCCTGCAGAAAAAGAAAGGGCAGAGAGAGAAGAACTAGGACGAGAACCCACTCGTGAAAGAGTTACAAACTACTACTCTCCCATCTGAGTGCTGATGTCTGAAAGTCAGCACCTGCAACCCCCGAGTGCTTTTAGGGACTCAATCAGGGGACTGAAAACTAAGCTGGCAAGGCTTGTTGTAAAGATCAGCAGTGCACAGTAACTGGGCTACTCTCTGATTCAGTGAAAATAGGATGAATTTAAGTCATAGCCGTCTCCCGAAAGACCGTGAACCACTCTAAAGATTAGGTGTACCGCTAGAAACCAGCAGCATTCCACTTTCCTAGAAAAATTAATGCAAATATGTGTTCATACTGCAAAGAAAAAAAAGTGTACGACACAGAATTTTGAATCTTAAATTCAAACTGTTCTCCACTGCACTGTCAGCATTATCTGACTCTGTAATGCCCACATTACAGATTGTCAGGATCACACGGATCTTCCCTACTCTTACCTGACACCAGGGTTAAACCTCAGGGAAGTGTTGCCCACTCAGGCTGCTCACGTTACAGGGAAAGACATTTCTGGGTCTCATCTGTGCCAGGTCTGCAAGCCTAACTCCTGATATATGCAGCACTGGCAATCACAGTACCTAGCACAGGCTCCCTCACGGGGCAATTTATAAAAAAAGCATATGGCATGCAACGTGCATGTGTATATGTGTGGGTATACATTCAAGAAACACCGGATGTGGGAAAAAGATCAAAATGGGGTACAGCATTTCAGGAGGGGGGACAGGAGTAAACAGCAGAGTCAGGGGGTTCTTAACTTTTTTCCAGGTACTTCACCCAACCTTCCCTCATTAACGTCTCACAACATGTAGACCAAGGGAAGTGAAATCAGACTCATTTTATAGATAAGAGAGGATGAATGTTTTTATAATTATGGTTATTAAAAAAGAAAAATGGGCCAACCATGGTGGTTCATTCCAATAATCCTAGTACTATGGGAGGCCGAGGCAGGTGGATTGCCTGAGCTCAGGAGCTACAGACCAGCAAGAGCAATATTGAGACCCCATCTCTAAAAATAGCAGGGCGTTATAGGCTCCTGTCGTCCCAGCCACTCAGGAGGCTGAAGCAAAAGGATCACTAGAGCCCATGAGTCTGAGGTTGCTGTGAGCTATGACGCCATGGCACTCTACCAGGGGTGATAAAGTGAGACCCTATCTCAAAAAAAAAAAAAAAAAAGAAATATAACTAGCTGGGTGTTGTGGGTCTTGTAGTGCCAGCTACTCAGAAGGTGAGGCAAGAGGATCACTTGAGCCCAAGAGTTTGAGTTTGCTGTGAGCTATGACATCATATCACTCTACCCAGGGTAACAAAGTGAGACTCTGTCCCCGCCCCCCCCCAAAAAAAAAAACCAAAGAAACAAAATTCAAGACATTGGGTTGAAAGTACTCTAAACAATACCTTGAAGCATTTCAAACTAAATAAAACTGAAGAACAAAGAGGTTTATTGTCTCTTATAACATGTAAATGTTCAGGGCACACCTTGTGTCCATGTATCCAGGCCTGCTGAATTCAGGGCTCCAGTCCTCTCGGCAGACCTGGTTCTGTCTCTTCCTGTACACTCAGGTCTGCATTCTGGTTATGGCTTCACTCTAAAACAGGCCTTCCTTTCTTGATGGGCTACTAGTAGTTCCTATGTTATGTTTCTATAAGCTTACGTTTATGTTTCTTTCTTTTTAAGAGACAAGATCTCACTATGTTGCCCAGGCTGGCCTCATGCTCTTGGGCTCAATCGATCCTCCAACCTCAGCCTCCTCAGTAGCTGGACTAAATCATGTATCGCCAGCTTATACCTAAGCACAGGTCATGGAAAGGACTTTGACACAGCAGTTTGAAGAAAAGCACAGAAATGAGTTCCTTTAGATGGGATTTGGCCATATGCCCACCCCTGACCCAAACAAAGCAATTTTAAAGCCCGCCCCCATGACCAGGCCTGGAACACAAGGCCATTCTTACAACTGAGAGGGAGGAACTAAAAAAAAACAGCTCTATCCAGAACATATCAGAGCTTGGGAGAGAAAGGAAGGAGCCATAGTTAGATTGCCCCAAACGGTACCTTTTATGTGAAGGATTTCTTGACACCCTGCATTAGTTAGTACACTGTGCAACAAATCACCCCAGAGTCAGTAACTTAAAACACCAGTAAACATTTATTATCCGTCGCCATGTCTATAGGTCCAGAACATAGCAATGGCTTAGCTGTGTGGATCTGGTTCGAGGTTTCTAATGAGGTGGCAGCGGGGCCTACAATCACTTGGAGCTTAACCAGAGCTGGAGGATCCATTTCCAAAGCAGTTCATACACATGGCTGGAAAAAAGGTGCTGGCTGTTGGCAGGAGCCTCAGTTCTTCCCCAGTGATAAGGATGGTGGGCTTGTTCCCAAGAACAATCGCCGAGACCAGAACAGAAGGTAGATTCCGTCATGGCTTGGTCTGAGAAAGCGTACACGTCTCCTCTGCCACAGTCCACTGATCACACAAAGCAGCTCCGATCTTTGTGTAAGAAAGACTAGAAAAGGATGTGAATGCCAAGTGAGGATCATGGGGGGCACGGCGTTTTGAAGCCAGCACACACCTTCTCTACAATTTCAGCTTTCTCGTGCTTCATAGCTCCCGTTCATTCCCTGCTTTAACTTTTTCTGCCTTAGAATTCACATAACATTCTTTACTCTTTCGGTTTCCCACAGCAGAACACAGCTCCACAAGGACAGGCATTTTTGCATGTTTTATTCACTATTCTACCACCGGCATCTTTTTTTTTTTTAAGTGACACCCTGGGTAGAGTGCCATGGTGTCACAGCTCACAGCAACTTCAAACTCCTGGGCTCAAGAGATCCTCTTGCCTCGGCCTCCCAAGTAGCTGAGACTATAGGCACCTGCCATAACACTCAGCTAGTTTATCTATTTTTAGTAGAGACAGGATCTTGCTCTTACTCAGGCTGGTCTCAAATTCCTGAGCTCAAGCACTCCACCCTCCTTGGCCTCCCAGAGTGCTGGGATTATAGGTGTGAGCCACTGCTCCAAACTCCACCCCCAGCAGCTAACAGAGGCAGCTGGTAGAAAGAAGTCATTCAGCAAGTGGAAGTTAGAAGAACAGAGAAGGAGAGATGTGGACACTACATATGGAACAGCATAGGTGCTTCAGCAAACGGTGGTGCCTGTACACCATGGGATACGCAGCATAAAAAAAGATGGAGACTTTCCATCTTTTGTATTAACCTTGATGGAGTTGAAACACATTCTTCTTATACACAAATGGAAAAGCAAGTATCCAATGTACTCAATACTAACATGAAGCCAGTAAATGAACTAATACAAACCCACACAAGAGAAGAATTAAATTCGATTCAATTGGGAGAGAGGGGGAGGGCTGGGGGATTCATGTGCTCCCCCACTTTGAGGCACAATATAAGGGAATGTGGCACATCTCCGCGGTGTAAGGCACAACCACAACAGAGACCAAACAGTGTCACTTACTCATTTGAACCCTCATATTAATCTGAAATATAAAATAAAAAAGACAAAGAAAGAAAAATAAGAAAAATAAATACCTCATTATACATAAAGTTAGGCCTTTGATAAGTCCAGCTCTCAGGACCTTTGCAAATCAAAGCAAAGCATGGACATCCATATGCTTTGTTGTGAAAACATTTTTTAAATAGGCCCCAGAGATCAGGCAATTTTTAGAAAGCAAACTGTAGCATGGTCTATCACGCATGGTAATCAAAGCCCAGAGCCCTCATAGCCAAGTTGAAGTTGACCAAAGTCATAGGCACCAAGATGCAAAGAGCACTAAGTAAACCAGAAATCCAGAGTCCCCAGTTCTGGTCCTGATTCTGCCTCTATACTGAACACTCACCACCATTCTTCTCTAGGACTCGGATGCCCATAAGGAAGAACATACCTGTAGATAAGACCTCAGCCCAATTCTAACACCACTGCAGCTGGAGGTTGATGGATGGTGCAGGGCCATATTTCCATAGAACTACTCAGGTCAGAAAATCAGAACCATGCCAGCGGATGTGTCTAAACACAGATCTGCATTTTAACCACAATTTCCATTTTTAAAATGTTATTCCAACTACCAAGTCTACCTTATGATCATTGTTCAGCATGCTTGAAATATACATTGTCCAGAAATGTTAAAATAATCCTCATTACAACTTAATAACTACTGTAAAAAAGAAACTCAGATGTCATCCTCCTGGAAAAACATAGAGAATGAGCAAAAATGCCTCCTTTCCAAAGGTTATGCTGAGGGAAAGATAGAGGCAGAGAGAGGAAAAAATAATAATATCCAGTATTGTCTTCACACCTTAGAAAGAAAATAAACAGATGGTTTTGCTAAACTACATAAAATCTAGTTCCAAAAGCATTAGAAATATTTTATCATCAACCAAAAATACAGCCCCAAGTGTATCAATAATGTTTTACTTATTGCTACAGAACAAATTACCTCAAAATTTAGTGGCTTGAAACTAGTAACATTAATTTCAACACAGTCTCTAAGGGTCAGCCAATACAGATAACTGTAATTATAAACATTAGAAAATCATGTGGTTCCAATTTAAAATTACTTAAACTGAAAGCTATTCCTTAACCACCCCTTCTAATTTTTTACCTTTACAATTCTGCTAATTGAAGGGAAAAGAGAAGAAACTGATTGTGTTAGAACTTCAACCAGAATACGTCTCTATCGTTAGAAATAAATTACAATAATAGTCTAATAATTCCACCAAGAATAGTCTAACAATTCCAAGGATCCTAATGACAATTCTCAGGTATTTTTCAATTTACACGAGCTTTAGGCAGGGCCTGGTGGCTCATGCCTGTAATCTTAGCACTCTGGGAGACCAATATGGGAGATCACCTGAGCTGAGGAATACAAGACCATCCTGAAGAAGACTGAGACCCCATCTTCTCTAAATCTAACCAGACACTGTGGCAGGGGCCTGTAGTATCAGCTACTTGGGAGGCTGAGGCAAGAGCATTACTCAGGCCCAAGAGTTTGAGGTTGCCGTGAGCTGTGATGCTACAGCCCTCTACTGGGGGCAACTGAGACTCTGTCTCGAAAAAAAAAGGAAAACCCATGAGCTTTAAATGGTTTAGTATACCTTACCTTAATCTAATTCTCTGAAAATACTAACTAATTCAAACAAACCATTGCCCACTCACTACGCAAGCAAGTATTAAAGGGTCATACCAAATTTTGACAGTGACAGGTAAATTTATACTGATAAAGCATATTATGAGATAAGAGGTGAATTTATTTGGTGGCAGCAGATCTTGTGTATTTTCTGCCCACCCTGCACCTATATTTTCTAAAACAGCTGGATTTTCCTCTGTACTAACATGATTTTCCAACTGGATCCTTTCTTTGTGACCCATTCAAGTCACACCCTCCTCCTAAAGCAGACCCAGCATACAAAGAAGAGACTTTGAAACACAAGCAGTAAAAAAAGTTCAGATCAGAATTATCCTTGAATTGAATCCTTTTTGAGTTGGGTTTTTCAGCTTTCCCAGGATTGCGCCAGCTCCCCTATCTTTCTCCAACAAATTCCATCTTTGCTTAAACTTAACTAGAACAGCCTTCTGTTGTTTGAGACACAGACTGACACAGCAAGAGTTAATTTTGTTTTATTTGTGGACTCAGTCTTAGGACAACATGGTTGCTGTCCAAAAGATAAGAGCAACCCCTATTAGTGAGCAGGTGAAAAGAAGCAGAGTTATTGTTAACAATGAGACTCCCACCTAACCTGACACCTATCTCTTCCATGCTGGGGCCTCTGAAAAACCTAGTGGCAGGTGCCCATGGAAACTTACTTGTATCAGATACAGCACAGGGACGCAACATGGAGATCTCCCTTTAAATCTATCCTATTTCATACAAAGGCATATTTTGCTTTGCAAAAAGAATCCCTAAGGTTTGCTTAAAGATGGTGCTTTCATTTTTGTGGTGTCTATTAAAATTTTAGATGTGCTTACCAGAAACAGTGGCATATGGGTACATGGACGCATGCAGACAGATGTTCAGTAAAGTATTGTCTTAATGTCAATAAAATATAAACAACCTAAACATTTAGCAACAGAAAAGCAAATAATAACTATGGAATAGTCACAATAAGAAAACACAGCAGTTTAAAACATAAAGCAGGGGCCATTGCCATGGCTCACGCCTGTAATCCTAGCACTCTGGGAGGCCAAGGTGGGTGGATTACCTGAGCTCACAGGTTTGACACCAGCCTGAGCCAGAGCAGGTCCCTGTCTCTAAAAAAAATAGCTGGGTGTTGTGGGTGGGTGCCTATAGTTCCAGCTACTTGGGAGGCTGAGGCAAGAAAATCACTTGAGCCCAAGAGTTAGAGATTGCTGTAAGATATGATGCCACACCACTCTACCAAGGGCAACAAAGTGAAACTCTGTCTCAAAAAAATAAAATAACACAAACCATAAAGCAAATGTAAACTAATACAGATAACATACACAGGCATAAATACAGGAAAGTCATTTTTAAAAAGTATTTTATTTATATATATGCACACATAAATAGTAATATCTTATTACCTTCATGTTTAAAAACAAGGATATTAAATATTTCCAAAGGGGAAATACACATTAAAAAAAAAAAAAAACTAGCAGTGTTATATACAAAACTAGTAAGGGGAGAAAGGTTTGGGATTAAGGAACACATAGGGGAATGAGGTTTGTGGGAAACATTTCACTTTTT
The DNA here is from genome assembly GCF_027406575.1 of Nycticebus coucang. Classification (NCBI taxonomy): domain Eukaryota; kingdom Metazoa; phylum Chordata; class Mammalia; order Primates; family Lorisidae; genus Nycticebus; species Nycticebus coucang. Next base: position 37,539,179 of record NC_069787.1, read on the forward strand.
TGCTAGAAGAATATAACCACGTATTCCTTATAACAATTAAAAAACTCAATCATAAAAATTTAATAGCCTTAAAAATTTCAATTCACTATAAGTTAGTTTAGCCAAAGGAACTTTTGTGTTTTGTTTTTTTTTGTTTGTTTTTGAGACAGAGTCTCAGTATGTCGCCCTGGGTAGAGTGCCATGGCATCACAGTTCACAGCAACCTCAAACTCTTGGTCTTAAGCGATTTTCTTGCCTCAGCCTCCCAAGTAGCCGGGATTACAGTTACACAACATCCAGCTATTTTTTGGTTGTGATTGCCATTATTGTTTGGCAGGCCCAGGCTGGGTTCGAACCCACAGCCCCCATGCACGTGGCTGGCACCCTAGCCGCTGAGCCACAGGCACAGAGCCTAGCCATAGGAACTTTTGTAGAAAAAGACCTAGGGAAAAAAAAAAAAAAAAGAGTTGAGCTGTTATGGAAAGATGACTCCAGGCACAAAGTCTGGGGTTAACTAGTTAAGCACCCCAATCATTTGAAGTATACCTACCTTCAGTTTTGACTACTCCACTGTAGAAAGGACGGACAGGAATGAAGAAGTGGGAGAGAGAGAGACCAGGAGGGGAGAGGATGAAAAGAGGAAAAGAGAGAGGAGAGGATGGGGCAGAGGGGATGGGAGAAGAGAGAGGAAGAGGAGGGGAGGGAAGGAGAAAAGAAGAGGAAGTTTCAACGTCCCAGCGCAGGTATGTTTTGATTTCCGTGTAGGCTTCCCACATGTTGCGTCACTTTCTATTTCATCAAGTTCATTAACATTGAACAGCACTGGGGCTCTTGGGCTTCAGTTAGCCATAGGAAATCTCATTCTCATCACTTCTGGTACAATACCCAGTATATTTCAAATCCATTTTCCAGAGAAAGCTTTTAAATAGCTAGAATCATGTAGCACTTTTTTCCCTCGACTCTGCATATCTCTTCACTGTATTTCCAGGTTATAAAATAAAACTATGTTAAGTTATTCAGAAAATTTCCCACACTGCAGGTTGTAATAATTTATCCAGGTAAGAAATGAGTAAAACAGGCTATATCCCATTATGTTGCCCCAAAAGCATTAATTGCAGCCATGACTTTATGAAGAATGTTATCTATTTCCATCTCGTACAAATTTAGGAGAAACAGTGGTTTCCTGTTCCAGGGTGTTGTCCAAAAAACTGACTCCACAGAAGTCTGCAAAAATAATCCTTGCCGTTTTGTTTCAAGAGAAATACTTGGAGTGTTTCCCACTGAGAAAGGAAACGGGCTTGTCCCAACTGCAAAAGGCCCAGTATACTCCAAAGACGGCAAGAACAAACACAATTTCGATTTGAACAATGTTTAATGAAATCACCATTTCACAAGCTCTCTGGGAAGGAGGTTCTGCTGTGATGTCAGGTTAGCTTCATTCTGTTTTCTAGCTGTGTGAACTGTTCTGAGACCTCCCAGAACCTTAGCTTCCCATCTACAAAACAGAGATTCAATGAATGGCTTGCCTCTTCATAAGATGTATTGTAAGGATTAAAATAAATGCGCTGTGCTTAGCAGCATGTCTGCACACCATAGGAGCACAATAATGGTTTTTTATATACAAACACGTGTGTGTTTATGTATGTATGTTTTTTCTTATGTAAAGGATTAGATTGAGTATAAAATAAGCTACAGTATACTGAACAATTCAGAGAGGAGTAGCTTCTCATGTTGTAACAACTTCAGATTAACAAAACACTTAATAAAAACAGTCTAAAATAACAATTCTAATATGAAAAGATAAAATAAATATTCATGATCAGATGAGTTGCTATAAGTAAAAAGTACATTAAGATACTCTAAAGTAATCCCACTTTTAAAGAATGTCCTTAACCTGAAAAGGTAAAAAAACGCAAAGGTCCCTTTAATTCTGACACACTGAAGGTGAAGTCTGCCAAGGGAGTCATTTCAGAGCCAAGAGGAGCTGCTTGGAGGTCAGACACAGGGAGCTCATCTAGGAACTGAAGCAAAACCTCATGAAAAGAGAGAAAAGATGGCAGACATGCCAGTGGTCACAGACACCACAGGCAAGTTCAAATCCCAGTGGGAAGGGGGGTGTAGCCCCACAGTGAGGCTGTCACCTCCACTCCAAGCTTAGCAGGCTTTTCCCCCTCCAGCCCAGCATCACAAGCCACTCCAGGACACACACACTTCAGCCAGAAAAAAGGGTGCAGGGAGTTCCTAATACATACTCAGCCACAGCTCCAAAGCAGGAAAGGCTGTGCACTCCTTACACATCCAGGCCTCAGACTAGAGCAACAAACCCTTCCCCTGCCTAGTCACAGCTCACAGCAGGGAGCAAGGAATCTCGGCAAACATTTTCATAAAGTATGAAGGACAGGACCTGGGGGAAGCAGGGCTGGATACAAAGGGAAGCTCTATATATAGAATGTAATTACGTAAGAGTTTAGCCCTGGAAGTGCAACCCAAAATTCATCTTGAACCAGACAGAAGGCCATCTCAGCCACCGGATCCGCCTCTTCCAGACAGGGAGTCTGTGAATATCTGAACATGTTGACCAGCCTAGTTTTAAGGAGGTTTTTGTTGTTGTTGTTGTTAATTATTCATGTGTTTTCCTCTGGACTATCCTTTCACACAACTCATTCAAACCTTTTCTATCTTTTAAGCTTGAGCTTTTGGAGCTACACGCAGTCTGGGATCCCTGAAGGAGAGTTCTCCAGTAAGAACATTCTGCAAGGTGACCACGGTCAGCGTCCTCCCTGCCCAGGATGGCAGCCACATGTGGCTACTGAGCCCTTAAAATATGGCTAGTGAGACTGAGTAGGGTGAATGGCCTAAGGTTGACATAACAAAGCACCACAAACCACGTGGCTGAAACAATAAATGTTGTCTCACCGTTCTGGAGACCAGAAGTCCTAGAACAAGGTGTCAGCAGGGTCCGCTCTTTCTGAGGAAAGGGTCTGTTCAAGGCCTCCCTCTCCTAGCTTCTGTGCCTTGTTGACAACCTTTGGCATTTGCTGGCTGGTAGACGCATCACCCTGGTCCATGTCTTCAAGTTCACGTGGTGCTGTGCCTATGCTCACACGTGCTCTGTCTGTCATAATTTCTCCTTTTTATAAGGACACCAGTGATACTGAATTTGAGGCCCATCCTACTTCAGTATAATCTCATCCTAACATGCTAAAGTAAGTCTGCAAGGGTCCTAGTTCTAAATAAGTCACTTTCTGAGTTACTGGGATGAGGACTTCAACATATGAATGGGAGGAGAGGGGTACCAATTCAACCCAAAACTCTGAAAAAGGGAATTCCTAATTTCACTTCATTCTAATTTGAATAACACATGTGCATAGTGGCTATGGTACTGGAGCCTCAAAGTATTTTCTTTCAGTGTGCTAATTCACCAACAGCCCACTGTGTTCTCAGCCCCGGGGGATTAGGGCAAGTTCTAGGGCAAGTAACTTGTTTCTTCCAGTTACCCAAGGAGGAAGCCTACCTTCAGAGAGTGTTAAGTACTTGTATTTCTTTCAACGTCAAAGACCCTCTCAGCAACATAGGTGTCTTCTGTCCTGACAGCCTACAGGTATTCTTTAAGTTGTTTCTTTTATAATCTAGTAAGAAACCGTCCGGGGACAACAGTCACACAGACGACTACATTCCCAGCTGCCTCTTACAGGTAGACAATTCATCACTCAGATATTAATTGCTATTGTACAGATTAATTACTTGCTATTGTAGCTTTGAGTCTTAACAATGTAACAATAATTATCTCTTTAAAATCACTGGTATAAATAATAAAATAAACCAATTCAAAATCTTAGAGCATTTATCAGGGGTTAGACACAGAAGTAAGTGCTTTATCGAGATCTTCAACTCTCATAATTGCTATTCTCATTCCTACTTAATAGATAAGTAAACTGAGGCTTTGTGTCATTTGCTCCAGGCCACAGAGTAAATGAGTGGTCCGACCAGGACCCAGACTCACCACTGCTAGGATTCCAAAACTCTCTCCCAGATCCTCTCTGACATCTGACTTCATATGAGTTACTAAATACATTTTTACACAGTAAAAATGATAAAAAATATATTAAATGATATGATGCATTTCAAAGCCTCGTGAGGGGCTCACCTTGCACAGAGAACATCTCATGTAACAGAGAACCAGAAAAGCTTTTCAATTTTCATCTTCTACAATATACACGCCTACACCAAGAATGCCCCTTAAAGACATTTCTGGTGAGAGAGGTTTAGCTCAAGTAATGGCTTTGCATGAGAGTTTAAGGATGAAGTATGTGATTTTAAAAACAGCATCATGGGTTTTCAAGGGGAAAATTGAAATGTTATTTCAAGTCCCGGGATAATAAGATCAATAGACAACTCCCAGTGGAGACATTTGCCTTTGACAGCCTCAAGCACAGTCTCTGCTATCTGCCTCCAGAGGCTACCCCGTGGTTTAATTGTCCTCACTGTTTGGTTATTTGTTCTCATCTATAACCTAAAATTCTTTCTCTTCCATTTCAACATGGTAACCACAAGCTGCTCTCCCAAACAATCACCCTCCCTCAGTTTTTCTGCATCCACTAAAAATCCTTGGTAAGTGAAAAGTTCATCCAGCGGGTACCTTTTAAATCACTAATACTTTAAAAACACAAAAGAAGACTATGAAACAACCACCACCCACAAAACGCTTAAAACAGGCTACTGAGAAAGGGTGACAAACACAAAAGAAACAGAATGACAAAATGAATGAATCAATTTTCCCTTTCTTCATCAACAACCATGTAGGAAATAGGTATTTAGCACCTATATGCCAAGCCCTATAATAAGATCAGGAATAAATACGCTGGATATAGCCTTGCCCTGCTTTATACAGTCAAAAAAACATTTCAACTATTGCAATTATTTGATGTGGGTATCCCTAAACTGCCTAACCATTTAATAACCTTTCATTGTTCTATAAACTAAGATTGCCAGATTTAGCAAGTAAAATTCATGTGCTCAGCTAAATTTGAACTTTGGAAAAAGGACAAATAATTTTTTGCATGTTACACATATTGAATGGGACATACTCATCCCCAAAAATTGTTTATCGCTTATCTGAAGTTCAAATTTAACTGGGTAGCCATAATTTTATCTGGAAAACTTACTGTATCATTTGGCCAGTAACATTTATCTGCAAAAACAAAATGAAATACAGATTTTTGTGCCACAGTTTTAAGGGCTAATAATGTCAAGCAAATTACCCATTAAAAACCTCATGGTAGCAGAATAAAACACAACTCCATGACAGTCGCTGTGGATAGCACCCCCACCCAGGGTGTGTAACACAGAAACAAGGATGAGTGAACAAAAAATGGGAGGTTTAACTAAAGTTTTCCTTAAGGGACTGCAATTTCTGGTTTTATTTGATATATATAGTTAAAGAAACCAGTTCAGCACTGAACAGGCAAGCGAGAAATAAGCCGATCTTTGAGCATATGATCATACCCACAGTACATTAGTCCAAAAAAAGTCCAGGTTAGCAACCTACCCCTCCAAACGTCTCTTAATTCTATGTGCATCCATCAGTCGATAGCAATAAACCTTCTTTTCATTTTTGGAGGGAATGCCACGTGCTTCAGAGGTAGTAGAGTCACTGCAACACAAACCTGCAAACACTTGTGTGTTCTCTCCCCAGTCTGGTGAACAACAATCCTTTGTTCCAATCTTCCATCTGGACCTAGCAAGTACCGGAGATGTTCCCAAGGTAAGACAACAGAGGTCCACCTCTATTCCACGTGTCCTGAACTCCAAGGCTAGAGAGAAAAGATTCTGAAGGCCCATATTAAATCAACCAAACTTATATTCAGTATGTACGAGACATTTATTTATTCGTTTATTTATTTATTTATTTATTGGAAACCGAGTCGCTGCTGCCCAGGCTAGAGTACCATGTCATCATAGCTCACAGCAACCTCAAACTTCTGGATTCCAACAATCCTCTTACCTCAGTCAGCCTCCGTAGCACCAGAGAGTACAGGTGCCACCACAATGCCTAATTTTTTATTTTTAGTAGAGATGGGGTCTTGCTCAGGCTGGTCTCGAAATCCTGAAGCTCAAGACATCTACCCTCGGCCTCCCAGGTATCAGCCACTGTGCCCAAATGAGATACTTAATTAACCCATAGCAGGGACTTCTACTGAAACATCATTTGTTTCTTTTTCTTCCAGCTGACACAGATGAAAGTGAATTTCCTAAACTCCCTCAGTGCAGTGCAGGTGTGGACAACAAAAAAGCCAATGAAATGTTCCCAAGAGAGATGAGGATGGCAAAGCTATAAGGCAGAATGAGCCTGGGTCCCCGAATGACAACATGGAAGGGAGGCTACTGACCAACCACACCAGCATCACTAACTTTGCACAAGTAAGAAGCAAAGTTTTATTCTGTTGAACACTGAGATCTGAGAGCCTGTTACAGCCGTCACCATTTATTAATACATGCCCAAGCCATTACAAATCAAATGGAAATCCAAATTACGTTTCCTGAAATGTCTGGCATCTCTCTTACAACTCTGTCGCTCTGGCCTGATTGATAACACTTCCCACTTTCTAGAAAAACTCTCTTATCTTTCAGTTTCATATTGATTCATTCCAAAAAGAAATTCCAGTTTTGCTGCATGTACATTTAAATTTTCATAAACCACATAACCACCAATATTTGGAAAGGGCTGTGCCTTAGTTCATCTGAAGCAAGAACCACTAGAAAGAATCCGAAAAGAACAAAACAAACAGCAAGAGTGTGTATTACAAGGAAAGCCTTCTCTAGCATTGAAAAAAGTGTGGTACTGCCAAAAAAATACATACAGCTAAATAAAATATGTATGCAGAGCCCAAAAACAGATCTATATACAAATGGAAAATAAGAGAGGGATAAATGAATATAGTATAAGATGGTACCTACCCTCAGGGAGTATTTTGAGGCAACTCACAATAGGGAAAATTAATTGAAAATTCTGGTTAAAAAAAAAAAAGAAGCAGCTAAAATGATGACTGGGCTTTTATGTCACCTATTTTAATAACTTTGGCAGTTCCCAGATTCTATAGTCTCCCAATTCTAAGAGATAGATCCCTGGGGCAATTTTCCTCTCTTTTTTTATTACCATACCAAAAATATTTATTCTATCAGCAGGATTCCATTGACTAGGAAAGAGGTTTTTTTTTCTTCACAACTCTGAAATCTTAGCTCAAATCCTTCTCTAACAAAGCTCAAGTGGAACACATTACTAGTAAATGGCAACACCTGCTACCTGAAGTACTCAAAGCAGAAAGTCTCATAAAATTGAATTTTAAAAAAAAAAAAAAAACCTTCTCCAAGTTATCAATTCCATGTACTTAAAATGCTGCTAAACTGAGGCATAGTAAAGTAGTAACATTGCAGTTTATGCTCATGTCATCAATAGCTCGGGAAATTAATGTTTTATAGCTCTTAAAAGGAAGACCTTTCCAAACTCCCCTTTCAGGTATTAACTTCAAAGAGCATGGTAGGAAGCCTAACTACATCTCATTTTCATTTTGTATCAATGTATTTTATATGTGACTTGACTAAAATAAAGTCTATTCATCTTAGGCATACAATCTGTCTATGTTTATTTAATAAAATAACGCAATCACATATCCAGGATTGAAATCAAGCCTTAGAACACTTCTGTCACTCCCTGTACCTCCATGCTATGAAATTGTGCTCAGTTTCTTCCATGCTCTACCCCTGGTGCCTGAAGACCATCGTCTGATTTTTATCATGGTTTTATCTGGAATTTATCAGGTTTTATCAGTATCTTGAACTTTGTGTAAATGTACCGACTGCATATCATCTTTCACGCAACAAAATGTTTTCGATATTTATCCATTGTTTAAAAGTTAGAACCCTCATAAACTGCTGGTGGGTGTTAAAATGGTACAGCCATTTGGTAAAATAGTTTGGCAGTTTCTCAAAATATAGAGTTATCATGTGAACCAGCAATTCCACTCTGAGGTTTATACCCAAGAGAAATGAAAATTTGTGGCTCGGCACATGTAGCTCACGCGGCTAGTGCGCCAGCCACATACACTGGAGCTGGCAGGTTCAAATCCAGCCTGGCCCCACCAAACAACAATGACAACTACAACAAAAAAAATAGTCAGGCTTTGTCGGGGGTGCCTGTAGTCTCAGCGACTTGGGAGGCTAAGGCAAGAGAATTGCTTAAGCCCAAGAGTTGGAGGTTGCTGTGAGCTGTGACGCCATAGCACTCAACCCAGGGCGACAGCTTGAGCCTCTGTCTCAAAAAAAAAAAAAAGAAAGAAAGAAAGAAAATTCATGACCACACAAAAATTTAAACATAAATGTCTATAGCAACAATTCATAACAGAAATGATCTCAATATCCTGATATCCATCACCTAATGGGAAAAAAGAAATAAAATGTGGTATGTCCATACACTGTAATATTATTTGGTGATAAAAAGGAATTATAGTACTGATACATGCTACAACGTGAATGAACCTTGAAAACATTATACTCAGTGGAAGAAACCAGTCACAAAACATCACAAATTGTATGTTCCCACTGACCTCAAATAACCCCAACAGGCAAGTCCACAGAGACACAAAGCAGATTAGTGGTTTCCGGGGGCGGCAGGAAAGCCGGAGATGGGCAGGAGGACCAGGGTGGAAGGACAGGAAGTTGCCACTGATAGGTATGGGGGTTCTTTCTGGTGTGACAAAAATGTTCTAAAATTTACTGTACTCATGGATGAACAACTCTGTTAATACACTAAAACCATTCAATTAATCTGAATTATAACCTCAATAAAATTGTTATTTTAAGCTTTTTTCTTTGGATACAAAGTCTCGATGTGTTGCCCTGGGTCGAGTGCTGTGGTGTCATCATAGCTCACAGCAACTTCCAACTCCTGAGCTCTGGTGATCCTCCTGCCTTAGTTTTTCTATTTTTAGTAGAGAAGGGGTCTTACTCTTACTCAGGGTAGTCTTGAACTTTTGAGCTCCAGCAATCCACCTGCATCCATCTCCCGGAGTACTAGGATTATAGGTGTGAGCCACTGTGCCTGGCCTTTTTTTAAGAATTTTTTTTGAGGGGTGGTGCCTGTGGCTCAAAGGAGTAGGGCGCCGGCCCCATATACCAGAGGTAGCAGGTTCAAACCCTGCCACAGCCAAAAAGGCAAAGAAAAGAAAAAGAAAGGAATTCATCAGTATACATATATATATATCTACAGTAAGTTTCTTTCTGTTGCCTAGTTGATCTCCCTGTATGGATGTACTGTAACAGGAGTAAAGGTCTCAAACAGGGAAAAATATAAAAGGTTAGTCTCTTCAAATCCCCTACCCTTTGGAAGAATTACAATCTGCATACCTACTGGGTGTGGTGGCTCACACCTGTAACCCCAGCACTTAGGAGGCTGAGACGTGTTGATTGCCTTAGCTCACGAGTTTGAGACCAGCCTAAGACAGAGTGAGACCCATCTCTAAAAATAGCCAGGCGTTGTGGCAGGTACTTGTAGTCCCAGCCACTCAGGAGGCTAAGGAAAGAGGATTGCTTGAGCCCAAGAGTTTGAGGTTGCTGTGAGCTTGGATGCCACAGCCCTTACAGAGGTGACAAAGTGAAATAGTATCTCAAAAAATAATAAATTGGCTCAGCGCCTATAGCTCAGTCAGTGAGTAGGGCACAGGCCACATACACTGAGGCTGGCGGGTTAGAACCGGGCCCAGGCCTGCTAAACAATGACAATTGCAGCAAAAAATAGCCAGGTGTTGTGGCGGGAGCCTGTAGTCCCAGCTACTTGGGAGGCAAGAGAATCGCTTAAGCCCAAGAGTTTGAGATTGCTGTGAGCTATGAAGCCACAGCACTCTACCAAGGGCAACATAATGAGACTCTGTCCTAAAATAAATAAATAAATAAATGGCCCTGGATTTCTGCTTAAGGGCCGGATGGAGGTCTTCGAAGATGTTAGTCTGCTGCCCTCTTTATTTGCCACCATTCTCTTTTCCTCAAACCACTTGTCCCCATTCTTCCTTGGCCTCAGAGACAAGTACCAAACTTAAAGTAACAATACCACAAATTGTTATCTACATATCAATCAATTGAAATTTGAGTTGCTTTCAGTTTTTGCCAATTATGAATGCTCACATACAAGTTTTCTGTGTACCTCATGGTTTTGATTCCCATAGCTTTACTGTAAGTCATCATATCAGATAGTTTCAGCCCTTCAATGCTGTTCTTTTTTTTTTGCAGTTTTTTGGCCAGGTCCGGGTTTGGACCTGCCACCTCCTGTATATGGGGCCAGCACCCTAGTCCTTTGAGCTACAGGTGCCACCCTCAATGCTGTTCTTTGCCAACTTGCTATAAAGAGCCTTGAGAGTATTTTGACCATGTTAGTCAAGAGGCTATACATCATTATTTAGCTCTAATTTTAAAGATTCTGACCTATGGGTTTCTGTTCTATCCTGCCCTCCATTCAAAGGCCTCTGTCCACCCTGACACACACAGCACCAACACCATCAGGCTGGCACATAGCAGGGGAAGCTCTGAGCATCCCAGAAGGCTGCCCTCTTCTCCAGTTCCCACCAGCAGACCTGGCCTTCCGCAGGACTCCTACACTTCACCAACAACACAGCCTGTGGCTATAATCCAGCTGCCATCCCTCACTCCCTCCTCAATTCCATAAGAAATACTTGACTCACTCCAACTGAGCCTCAAAAACTCCCTGGTGCTCTGGCGTCCTCTGCACCCAGCACCTCAGGCTGCTTCTCAGGAAGATCCCCTCACCTGTTCATCTCACACTGTGGGCTCCGGAGAGGCTCTGGCCTTGTGCTGGCACATCCATCTACCCTCCAATATTTCCACTTTTGTCTGTAGTCAAGCAAATTTACTATTCCATGGAAGAATTCTTTTTTTCTCTTACTAGTAGTTTATTTTGCTTAGTAGATGATCAGTGGGTGGAAGCAAGTGAATATTCTTTTGTGGGGCCATTTCCTAAGCACGAAAACACTTCTTAAGGGTGGAAGGGGAGGTGGGGGCTGGGGGTGGGGTGGAGGAGGGCTAAGTTTAATCACATCTTATTTGACCTGCCAGTGAAAAGGATCCAATACAAAGATTTAAAAGGAGTCCACCTTGTACCTCGGGTTAGTTCAATGCCCCATTAGTCCAGGTAATGACTTTATACCTACAGGACAAAGAAATTTTTTTCTCTTTCTTTGAAAAGAAAGAAGAAACCTCACAAAACTAAAAGCATTGTAAGGAGAGAAATAGTTTCCACCTAGACTAAAGTGTGCACGAAAAATCCTGACTTACACTCACATCTTCTTGAAAATCATCTGACTTGGAAGACCAGCTAGAATGGGCCCCCCTCCACACACACACACACACACACTGTAATTTTCCCATGTTAAATATATGTATGAACTACCTCTTTAACATTTTTGGTTTAAAATTCTTAACAGTCACAATGTACAAATTGATACTTTTTGACTGTTTATGTCTGTGGAACTTGGTAAAGTGGTGGATAGAAAAGGTTATAATTCAGATATCTATCTATCTGAAATTATCTATCTCCTAAATGTTTGTTTGCTTGCATATCATCCATCTGGACACCACCTCTTGATTTCCCGGTATAAACTCCAAAAAGATTAAAAAAAAAAAAATCTTCTGTCCCATGCACCCATGTCTAAAGTGCCCAGCCACTCGATGAATCTTGGATGAAGAGTCTTCCTAGAGCTCAAGTTGGCATGAGCAAACCAACAGTTACACAATTCACACTGTGACATCATTTGTAATAAACCCAAATCATCCTCATTATACACTTACTAAGTGCTTATTAAATCATTTAGGTTAAAAGACGAAGGCTTAATTTTTTGTTGCCCTAGAACAATAAGATGCATTTGCCCAAATCATAATCACTACTGGCACGGTACAGGTTTACAACCCTCAGTATTTTAAACATTAAAAAATTTATCAACTGGAAGAATACAGATGAAAGTGGATCCTGGATATTTAGACAGAAAATTAACAAAGAATGTTTTTAAGTAAATTAACTATACTCAGTCCAAAAAATTAAAAGGAAGTGAAATGACTAGCTAAAGAAAATCTTATTAATTGAGGCACTATCATATAAAGTTATATGATTTAGATATCACATGTGGCTAGGACCTTAACAGTACTAGGAAATGTTTATGACATAATGTCAAGGGGAAAATGCAGGAACATATCTAAATATAAATGTGCATATAAACTATAAGTGTACACATAAATATATGTATGCTATATTCCCTAAATTCTAAGACTCCATGCATTCTGAAATATACAGTCATTTTAATAGCAGCTTTTTTAGAGGAAAAAGAAATAGTACCACATAAAATACAGGCCACGCTAGGATGCATTAGGATTACAAAATTAAACCAGAAGAGTGAGAGGTGTGGGTTTTGTACTGAGGAAAATGTTCTAAGGGGTAAGGAGGTCTAAGCTGAGGTGGTAGGGGATGAAAGGACAGTACAAGAAAACATACGAAAAGTAGGTTCTTTTTCCCTAATGTAATTAACCATTATTTTTATTTCTCTAAATGTTTATTTTCCAAATCCTTTATATTGAGTAAACTTAAATAAACTTCATCAAAAATTTGAAAAGCATTTTTTCCTAACAAGAAAGTGGTACATGTATACCATGGAATACTATGCAGCCTTAAAGAAAGATGGAGACTTTACCTCTTTCATGTTTACATGGATGGAGCTGGAACATATTCTTCTTAGTAAAGTATCTCAGGAATGGAAGAAAAAGTATCCAATGTACTCAGCTCTACTATGAAGCTAAATTATAGCTTTCACATGAAGGCTATAACCCAACTACAGCACAAGACTACGGGGAAAGGGCCAAGGAAGGGGAAGGGAGGGGGGAGGTTAGGGTGGAGGGAGGGTAATGGGTGGGGCCACATCTATGGTGCATCTTAGAATGGGTACAGGCGAAACTTACTAAAGGCAGAATACAAATGTCTACATACTATAACTAAGAAAATGCCATGAAGGCTACATTGAACAGTTTGATGAGAATATTTCAGATTGTATATGAAACCAGCACATTGTACCCCTTGATTGCACTAATGTACACAGCTATGATTTAACAATAAAAATAAATAAATTAAAATAAATAAATAAATGAAAAGTTGAAAAAAAAAGAAAAAAGAAAGTCACACTGCTCTATATAGGGTTGTATTGCACGATACAGCAAATTCCTGTCTTTTCAGTTTAAGGCCCACCTCTCTCAATCTTGGTTTAAAACATTGCAGGCCATGCCCTGGCTCTCCAAGCTGGTCCTTCCTAGAAATTCCAGTCTCCTGACAGCTGGGGAATATTTACCGTTTTGCTTTAATTTGTTTTTACATTTATCTTCCTTGCTGATTTGGGGCTTCCAGGAGCAGCAGGACAAATTTTTAAAGAAACAGAGTGTCACAGAACAGAATTCTCTCCTGTGCTCTGAGCATCTTCAGCAACACTCACTGAACATTCATTCTAAAGAGGCCAAACTCGGATTTACCTAACAGTAAATATTTTTCTGGTGTAATCAACTCAAGAGCTATTTAAATATATTTAATGCATTAAATAAGCTTTTCCTACCACCAGTAAAAATAATTTGCTGCAGAATTTCAGTTTTCAGCTATGATCCTAACTTTAAAGCCTAGAAATGAAAGATTACCTATTATCTCAAGATATTTGCCTTGTTGGTTTTAGATTTGCTTACATTAAAAATTGTCTGATAATAACAAATAAATTAGAAACCTGCATATTTCTCTCAATCCTTACTGAATTCATAAAGCTACGGTTTGCCAGACATTTTAATTAATAGGTACTAACTTCACACTATTGTTCTCTTAAAGACTAGCCCCATTAAACGTGAAAAGCTTAGATTTTATACAGCTCCTTTAAAATGCATACTCTCAGAATTCTGGAAACAAAGACACTAATGACATGCTATCAATTTTATTTACAGAAACACAAGATAAGAACTAATTCCAAATAGATAGTTTTAGCAGGAGAAAGCAAATGAAGAAAAAGCTGGGAGAGTGGTAAGAATACCCAATTTCTCAGTTTTTGACCAGTCTTTGGAGTACTATGGAATATTATGGCATTATTGAAATAAAACATAGTCAATTACTTTTAAAAGTTTTAGAACTTGTTATTTAGTTCAAAAGTTCCAGTCCACACAAACAAATGTAAGGCATCGTTTAAGACATCAACTTTACGAAACAGATTCACAGCCATAAACTATATAGTTTTAAAGGGAAAGCCTGATTTTAATCACTATGTAGGCCAGAACATCACATTGGAAGCACTCTGATCACTGTATTATCTAATTTTGTTGTTGTTGTTATTACTGTTATTCGAGATAGGGGCCTGCTATGTTGCCAAGGCTAGACTCAAACTCCTGGGCTCAAGCCATCCTCCCACCTCAACCTCTGGAGTAGCCAGGACTACAGGGACGCACCACTGTGCCCAACATTCTGCTCATTCATTTTAGACTGATCATTACAGAAATAGTTAAACTTACTGTCCCAGCCGTGCTCGTGAGTTACTTTCTGGGCTACCCCTCTGTATTCAGCATTTAATAATCTAATACCCACTACATCCCTTAGCTTTCAGCAAGACACAGGTGAACAGGAGTCCTGCTGGTGAGACAAGTGCCATGTTGTCCCACACTGTCACACGTTTCAGTAGGCATTACTGGGGAACTGTCTAAAGATCAAGATCTAACGACCAGGCTCAGCACCTGTAGCACAGTGGTTACAACACCAGCCATATCCACTGAAGGCGCGGGTTCGAACCCGGCCTGGGTCAGCTAAACAACGATGACAACTGCAACAAAAAATAGCCGGGTGTTGTGGTGGGCACCTGTAGTCCCAGCTACTTGGAAGGCTAAGGCAAGAGAATTGCTTAAGCCCAAGAGTTTTTGGTTGCTGTGAGCTGTGATGGCACAGCACTCTTAACTACTTACTCTGTGCTACACACTCAGGGAAAAAAGTGGAAGGTGTGGGGTGAAGTGTTTGTACCAGATCGAAGGGTGTAGAATGAAACAGCTAAGAAGTCTGTACTATAATAAAGTCATAAACAAAGAACCCTGGTGTGGAAAAGAGAGAAAGACTAGGAAGGTGAAGACCCAACACTGGCTCCCACAGAAAGGTTTAAGAACAGGATCAGGGTCAATGCCTAGAAACACCCCAAGAGCCATGAAGCTACGGTGGGCCCCAGCTATGTCCGTGTTTAACACGTGGCCAAAGTAATCCTGATAGAAAGGCAGGATTGAAAGGCACCGATGTTGACTTCAGGCTGCCCACAAGGCCAGACCATCAAGGACTTGAGTGGTGGCAATAACATGACCCCACTGAATTAGAAAAGTGACTTCACCGATCACGGAGGTAAAGCCTAGAGCAGGAGATTAAGGCGGGAGCGGCAGGAGGGGCTGACCAGAAGTGGATACAATAACCTGAGCCCTTTTCTCCCATTACCAGTGGTTCTCAACTTTCCTGATGCCACGATGTATTTTTCTTGTTGCAAAGGGGTCACGATCCACATGTTGAGAACCGCTGCTAAACATTGGGGTAAGGTCACAGCAATGCCCAAAGGCAAAGGCAGCCTGAGTCTCACCCAATGGGACAAGCACCTGGAAACCACCAAACTTGACAGTGTAATTCTGAATATAAATAATGTTTCAATGGACTTGATGTTTATGCTCCTGGATCTTAGGTGTACTTGGATACAAAGGGACTATAAATATAAGGCAAATCTAAAAACGTAATAATAATAATAAGCCTGTAAAAATAAGCCATGTCTTGGACTGACAATTTGGGGCTGAAATAAAATCGCACTCTCTATAGTTGTTCTGAGCCCTAGAGTCCCAATATGTCTAGTTTAAGATTTCTAGGTCCAGTTAACCAAAATTAGTCCCTCACATCAGAAACAAATTTTTAAAGCAACTAGCCTCAATAATAAAGTTCTATACTATAAATTGCCCTGCTACCAGGAGAATTATCTTTTAGAAAGAAATAAATGTTTGGTTGGTTGTTTGATGGTTTGTTTGCCACAGAGTCTCCCTCTATGCCCTGAGTAGAGTGCCATGGCATCATAGCTCACAGCAAACTCAAATTCTTGGGCTCAAGAGATCCCCTTGCCTCAGCCTCCAGAGTAGCTAGGACTACACTGCCCACCACAATACCTGGCTAGTTTTTCTATCTTTAGTAGAAACAGGGCCTTGCTTTTGCTCAGGCTAGTCTTTTTTTTTTTTTTAACTTTATTCAAATTAATATGCAGGTACAATATTTAGCTTACATTGTTTACATTGTTCTTACTTCCGCGGTAAAGTTCCATTTGTAGAAGAGCTCAGGTGATCACCCACCTTAGCCTCCCAGAGTGCCAGTATTATAGGCATGTGCCACCACACCTGGCCCAGAAAGAAATAATCTTAATGGTGAAAGATAAATGTTTATGAACAAAGTTGGCAATATAAATATTCCAGATGATTCTGAGCACAACTTTTTTTTTTCTTTCTTTTTTTTTTTTAATTTGGCCGGGGCTGGGTTTGAACCCGCCACCTCCGGCATATGGGACCGGCGCCCTACCCGCTGAGCCACAGGCACCACCCAATCTGAGCACAACTTTTATTAAACTCATTCTGACAATTGTAAACGCAGGAGTTTTGTGAAGAAATGACTCAGGGAGGCAACATGTCAAAAGAAGACACTGTAACAAATCATTTTCATTCAAGGCAAACATCCTTTTTTGACAAATCACCTAAAAGGAAGAATATAAGAATAAGCTATCTCTTAGAAAAGTAACTTCTGAAATCCTAAAGCTGACCTCCATCTTATTAATTACACTCAGTGACTATGGTGTGACTAATCGAAGCAGTAAAGCAGATAAAAAATAAAGAAAACCCATAACCTTGTGGATAAGAATAGCTAACATTTAGACAGAGCTCTCCCTGCAAAGATGAGCTTCCAGGGAAAAGCTTCACCAGAAAAGGAATGAAGTAGAGAAGAAGGCAAGAGAAACAGCAGGAAATAAAGGCTCCACTGGGGATGGGTCCCTGCACCCTGCACGTCCTCTCAGGGGCTCCCTGACACCAACCCCACCCCAACCATAAAACCTAAACTTCTGAAATAAACTAGACTAAATCAGTAAAAGCCCTGGAGATTTCTCCTGCAAGTTTTTAAGATTTACTGTATCAAAAAATATACATGCTCGACGTTGAAGGATATAACAAATTGTCCTACAAAGTTGTGGGCATTAAATTATGTGCCCTATACAATATTTAGGGTCATATGTGGAATCCATTTAAAATACCTTCCATCAAAAGGCTCAGTTTGCCTGACTGCCCTTCAGGCCAACTAAATTCTACCCTTCGAATAAAAAGCAGCAGAAAAATACAAAAGAAGAGAATGCCAATTTTTTGTCCCGGTGAAATTATTCTGAATGTCAGTTTTCTCAGCTGTAAAATGGAGGTTACAGTACCTAGGAAAAACAGGAGAGGTAATGTGAGATTAGGGCCTGATAGCCTGAATGCAGGATACCATGCGGCCATTAACAGAGCTAGTCCCTAAGCCAGAAAGCACAGGCTCAAGTCCAGGCCAGTGTCTACCAGCTGTGTGATCCTGGCCCAAATGCTTAACCTTTCTATTCCTCAAGATGGCCTTTGGAAGACTGTCACAATACCAAGCTCACAGAGTTGTACGGAGAATTAAATGAGTTAGTATAGGCAAGGGGTTTTGAGCATGTAATAACACTTATCTTTTTTTTTTAAGGATAGCTATTAATTTAAGCAGCAAATTCAATATTCCAAATCTATTTCCAAATCCAATAATTGTGAAAGTGGAGCTTCTATCACTATGTCAAAACCAAAAGCACAGCTGTGGGGAGAATGTGCCCATTACAGCTAAATGGAAATGTGAATTCATTTGCATGGAATTGTGCATGCAAAGCACCTCCTCTTCCTTGTTAGGCTGAACAACATGATTACACTTATTTTGGCAGATATAATTTTTTGATTGACTCTTTTTGGGATATTTATAAGATACAAATGTATAAATCAATGTACAAATGAAATCCATCTGGAAACGTTTTTAAAATATTAAATTATTTTCTAAAAAACAAACCAACTAAAATAGTTATAAATAAAATGTGAGTTTATCCTCTTTTTTTCCCTCTTTCAATAAGTAATTTTTTTAGTCTTCTTATCTGAAGCAATTAGGAAAATTTTACCATCATCAATATCTATATACATACACGTGCCCACGTGTGTTCAGCTGCAGCTATATATATACTCGTTTGAACTAACGATTCTTATTTAAAACTATCTCTTTTTCTCAACAGGGAAAACAAGTCTCAAAAATATCATTTCCCCATGAGAGGGAAAAGTCAAGAAACTTCCACAATGTGGCAGAGTTTTGCCTCTATTTCTAACTTACCCATTCCTAAAATTCCCAGTTCATTAATGTGAGAAACAAGTATAGATGAAATCATCCGATTAACATAGTAAAAGGTAACAGAGGGATGCTGTCCACGGCAGATGCTGCTGGAATCAGATTCCATTTTGACCTCAGATGAGTACCAAGCAAGGGATGTGATATGAAGGAAAAGAACAGATGTCACCTGAAATTAAAAATGGAACAAAAGGTTCTTTCTATGTGCCATACATTTATAATAGGCACAATTTATTTTAATGACTTTATGCAAGTCATATGACTTCCAATTGCTTACTTTACTTTGCTTCTTAGATTATTCTTTCTCTTCACCATAAATAGGAACTATGTTCTTTCAAAAAAGTTGTAAAACAACTTTAGTATATATTTCCATGACAAAGTCTATCACCTGGGAGTATTGTGGGCTATGCCATAAAGATCCCTCCATAAAAACAGGATATACATATATATGCCCTGACATCAGTAAGATCAAGTATGCAGTTCATTAAAGATGTGGACTTTGCAGCGAAATGTCCATCACTCTCTTGATAATCCTCAAAAACTTGAGAATATGAGACTGTCTGAGGTAAGGCTTCAAACGGCAAACTAAGTTGTTGAACGTACTTAAACTTTCCATTAGGTTTTTTATAAGACAGGCAGCACCAAGCAAAAACAAAGCGCACACTTCGTGTTGGCTCTACAAATGATGATGTGCTGATAGGTCCTAATGACAAGCACCACCATCAGTTTAAATAAGCCCATGACAGAAAAGTGTCGACAAATCTCTGTCAAGAATCAGCAAATCTAGAGAAGTCCCTAAAGTTGGTCTTCTATTTTAAAAATAGACAGACTGATAAACGGATAGATAGAAACATGATAAGAGAGACCAGATTTCTTTTCTGGGTCTTAAGGATGAGATATAAACACACAAGAAAGCATTTCAGCCGGGCCTGGTGGCTCACACGTGTAATCCTAGTACTCTGGGAGGCTGAGGCAGGTGGATTGCTTGAGCAAAAGTGAGACCCCCATCTCTACTAAAAATAGAAAAACCGAAGCAAGAAGATTGCTTGAGCCCAAGAGTTGGAGGTTGCTGACAGCTACGATGTCACAGCACTCTACCCAGGGTGACAGCTTGAGATTTTTATCTCGAAAGAAAAGAAAAAAAATAGAAAACATTTCAACCTAAAAGATGATAGTATTCTTCATCACAAGGATAGTAATTCCAAAGCATGGCAGTCTTGAAATTCACACAGTGAAGTTTCCAAAAATATGGCGATTCTGATTTGCTACATAGGTTTCCAGAGCTGGCAGTATTCCCAGGGTTATGCCAGATGACATCACAGCAATTCTCAGAATTGGCTTTTAAATGCATTTTTAAGTGAATAAATTTGACCAGCCTTATGACATAAATCTAACTCTTAAGGGAAACTACTGTGTGTAACAAAGGTGCAGTATTCATTCACGCTGTAGTATTTAAATCATCACATGAAAAGGCTTTTCCTCTTCTTTTCTGTGACCTGTGTACCATGTGGAGGATAAGCTCAGGGTAATATTAAAAGTGAAAATGTATGAAGTGGTCATCTTCCCCAGCATGCTACACCAATAGTCCCTAATGGATCAGAAGCAAGACAATCTTCTCCCCCTCAAAACACACAGGAGTTTTGTGCCCTTTCACTCCACGTTCAGGACCATGATTCACCAAATAAAATTACGGAGTGATTTTTCTGTATTTTACGTCTCTCATTTGAAGGATGATAGAAATCTTCAATGAAAAAAACAAAATAAGGAAGCTATGTCACACGACAACAGAACAACAGAATAAAATCCTGCAAGAGTCATCGATGTTGGAAATACACTTACCTTGTGGATTAATACACTCTCCCTGACAACACTAGCTAGTGATTTGATCGAAAGTATAGCAGAATCAGGAGAGATTCAAATAGGCAGCAGGAAGGGTCAGACGGTATTTGCTTTTGGAATAGTTAACCCATGACAGCTTTCTCTTGGCCTGATCCTTTAAGCCAGAGTATCTCCCTGGTGGCAACAGTTAAGGCGGCAATCGGGCTAAGTGAGGCATGACAAATGACCCCCAGCCTGCACCCGCCTCAACAGAGGCCCTTTCGGCCCTGGCTGCAGAAACAGAAAGGTCATTCATTACCCAAAGTGAACAAACAGAGCGCACATTTGTGATAAATAACGGTCATTATTGAACTACAACACTCTCCGGGAATTCCTCAACACTTCCTTGACATTAATGTACTATTTGTGGAGGGCTCAGCGAGGCTCTCTCAATATTATTTAGAGCTTCATGTTTTACGTGGGATACCACAGCGACATTTACTTTTCTTTTGTTGGGATGCATGATTCTGAACAAATATGGAATATCTTCTCTCAAATCCCATGCCAAGTTTATTCCTCCTCTTTCCAACCTTACACACACACATACACACATGCACACACTATGTGCTAAGGATGTGTAGCTGCAAATAATGCGAACAGAAACTAATAAAATATATACTAAAAAAGTCAGCTGAACCATCTGTCCAGGCTTTGACCTCTTCTGGACAGAGAATCAGTCACATGAATCACTATCTTATGCCTCTAATCAAACTGGGGGGAAAAAGGAAAGATAAAAGTTGTTGGCTCAAATAAACAGAGCTCTCAGGGAAATGAAAATCAGTGCTCCTCTCTTTCCACATAATCCTTACCACTGGGCCTTGATACAAACTGCTGTCACTGCAGGCAAGACTTGTCACCCTATCTCTTAAAGATCTCAAGCCAATTCCCACTGGCTCAAATCCACCACCATCTCATCTGAAGCCTTTCTAATGCATCCCACCCCAGCCACATGTTGTCACCCCCTCCTGTGTAGCCCCTTGAAAGGCCAGAGGAAGCACCTGTTGGTCCCAAGTACAGGCCTTCCCTCTCTTGCTACTGGGTATTAACCATGCACCAGGCCCTGGGCAATGAGGACCAGGTACAGAACAGGCCTAGACTTTGTTCTAGTCTGGGGCCATCCTCCTGTAGAGTTGACAGAACTCAGAATATATAATCCCTTCCATTCTTTGTTCCCACAGGCTACTCACTACACCCGGTATAGTGTAGTCAAGCCACACACATGGTTGCTACATGAAACAGATGAAAACAGACCAATAGACAAATATTAAATATTTTCCCTACTGTGTCGCCCAGGTTCAACTGCATATGAGAAAATAACTTACCTGTAGCTTGCTAGGATGTTATACCTTGTAACTGTGAGTGACAATTATTTTATTTCAGAGATACTTAAAATATAGAACTCATGGAACACCTCTTGATATCCCATGTAGATAAAAAAATCACATCGCACATAGCCAGGCGTTGTGGTGGGCGCCTGTAGTCCCAGCTACTCGGGAGGCTGAGGCAAGAGAATCTCTTAAGCCCAGGAGTTGGAGGTTGCTGTGAGCTGTGTGAGGCCACGGCACTCTACCGAGGGCCCTAAAGTGAGACTCTGTCTCTACAAAAAAAAAAAAAAAAAAAAATCACATTGCACACTACGACTCAGTACCAACAGCAAAACAAAAACTAATTATTGCACATGAAACAAAAGTCAATAATGCTTAACTGATATAAGAATCATCAGTCCATTTAAGAAAAAATATATTTGAATGGTGAGAAAAGTACCTAAAAAATCCAAATAAATACAGTATCTTTTTTAAGTAGTACATGTGAGGTAATGTGCTGTTTTATTGTCTTTTATTGCAGACATTTTTAAGATACTATATAATGAGTACGGTAAGTAGATAATATCTTGTATACTGAGACCTCTAAAGTAGCTGTATCAAGATATGACCACCAGTAATGACCTCTCTGGTAGAATCAGAAATCTTATATTTTATCTACTTAATATTAGTATTTAAATCATCTCGATGTCTGTATAATCGATTGAGGTTAATTACACACACACACACACACATATACACCCATCTAGATAGGTAAATACAGAAATAGAGATAGAAAAGTTATCACTATGGCCAGAGGCCCTCCTATGGACTGAGAGAAAGATAATTGTTACAGGGTATCATGAGGCCAGTGATCTTCAGGGCTTAGATGGGGTCCACGACCGAGGCTGGCACCCCAGGTTTTATCCTCCTCCCACCTCTCCTACCACGTGATAGGGGTCATTATGGAGGTGGATGAAGGGTAAGATAGAGGATGAGGAAAAATATGCACGAAGATGACGCTGGGCCCCAGGGCATTAATCTACATTACAGACTGAAAAGAGAAGTCTAATCTTGACCTCATTTTTCTCAGGGTAAACTAGGGCATGCTGCAGAAACAGTATCACAAAACATAAATTTGAAACAATGAGGTCTCTTCTTGCCCATGCTACAGATATACCATTTGTCTCAACATCCCCCTTACCCAGGCATCCAGGCAAATTCAAGTTACACCTTCACAACTCCCTGACTTCAGAAGATAGAAAAAGGGAACACAGCACAAGACACCCTTCCTTACTCTTGAAGCTTCCATTTAAGGATCCGCACCCGTCGCTCAGTGGTTAGGGCACCAGCTACAAACATTGAGGCTGATGAGTTCAAACTCGGCCCCAGTTCAAACCCTGCTAAACAACAATGACGACAACAAAAAAAATAGCCAGGCATTGTGGCGGGCACCTGTAGTCCCAGCTACTTGGGAGGCTGAGGCAAGAGAATTTCATAAGTCCAAGAGTTTGAGGTTGCTGTGAGCTGTGACAACACAGCACTCTACTGAGGGCAAATAGCAAGACTCAAAAAAATAATAAATAAATAAATAAAAGTCACAAACACTCTTTATACCCCCTCACATTCCAGTTGCCTGATCATGTTTGAGAGTTATTCCCAACGTACAAAAGGACAGGAAGTATCAGGCTTTCATGTGTTTGAAGTGGAGAACTAAAATCACTTACTACCACATCACCAAATGATTGCAGAACAGGTTAGCTTTTGCCACCCTCATCAGACCAATCCCTCCCCCAAAATATCTTCCATATTTACAACATTTTAGGTTTTGCTGTCAAGTCTAATGGACTCTACATCTGTAGAATAGATAAGAAACCGAGTCAATCATCTGAGCTTGCAAAAAAGGTTGTAAGGGGAGGCGTAAAAAGAAAATGGTAGAGCAAGAAGTAAACATTTTGCATCATCATAAATAAAATCATAGTTAAAACCAGGCTGCCACTAACACAAACATTAAACATCTGCCCATCCTTACATTTGCAGCAAATTAGCAGTCACCAGAAGGGGTGGGGGTGGGGGTGGGGTGGATAGTACAGACATTATATTTTCAAGTTCTGAAAGATGTGGAGGAAGGGACTGGGTGACCCCCCAAATTACTGTTAAACACTTTTGTGGAGGTGAGAGTGTCAGGTGAGAGGACAAATGCATTTCCCAATGATTCTCCAGTGACCTGGATTAATCAACAGTAACCTTCATGTCATTATCATGTCAGTTCCACTTAGCATCACTGCAGGTGAGTCACCGATGCCGCCACCATGTGACTGTGTCTGCATTGATATTGACTATACACAACACGCCTCGGGAAAAGGGGTCCCTCTGATAGAGAGGGGGGATAAATATTTGTAGCATAGGCGAGACTAAGTCTCAAAGAGAAAACCAAATGCAGAGATCTCTCGCAGCTATCCCATGCAAAAGCCATATAAGTAAATAAAAAATGTTTTACGTCAGAGGTCTATTTTGTTCTCTAAAACTGTAGGGATAACTATTATTAATGATAATGGTGGTTAAGGATTCAAGAGCACTTTTCATGTGCCATGCACACTGCTTGCTAATGTATACATGTATCAATTCCAGGAATCTTACAAAATTGTTAGTACTGTCTTCATTTTATTAACAAGATCATGGAATTACCAAGTGGTAGAACTCAGATCAAATCTTGGATTATTCCGGTTTTGTTAATTTTATTTAACTGTCACGAGCGCGTGCTCTCTCTCTCTCTCCACACACACACACACACACACACACACATATATATTTTGTTGTTTGTTTGTTTTGGATACAAAGCCTCACTTCGTACGCTAGGTAGAGGGCTGTGGCATCATAGCTCAGGGCAACCTCAAACTCTTGGGCTCAAGAGATCCTCTTGCCTCTGCCTCAGGAGTCTCTGGGACTCTAGGCATGGGCCACCACACCTGGCTAGTTTTTGTATTTTTACTAAAGATGGGATCTCGCTCTTACTCAGGCTGGACTCCTGAGCTCAAGCCTCCCTGACTGCTAGGGTGATAGTTGTGAACCACTGGGCCAGGCCGCTATCACATAATATTGTTCCTATTTCACATCCAGAATGTAGTAACTAACTCCTAGTTCAGCTTTTTAAATGCTTTTAAAACCATAACACACATTGTAAAACCACTACAACAACAGGTATAAAACACTTATATTTCCACTTTTCTCCTTTGTATATTCTGCTCTGGATCATGACCAGAAGCAAATTCATCTCTTAGACAACCACAGATACCTATTTGGATTGTTCTGTAGTTTTCCCATTTATTCTGTGTTCACCATGACCAGTCTTTTAAATAAAACCTGTGAGGATAATAAGCTTGCTGGGTTCCACTTTATTGCTGATCTTCAAAAATGTTAACACACATTAACGTGCAGTGTTACTGCATTCTGACCAATAACTCAGAAAGTTTCTGCATTCCGTGCAGTTACTAATATACCTTAAGTATTCTGACCCTTCTTAGCGATCACTGCCGGAGCACGCGCAGAACTCGGGGGTAAAAGGCAATCCCTCATCTCTACTCTGGAATGACACTAGAATTGTCATTCTGCCCCTGCTCACATCAACTGGCAGCTTCTAGACCAGCTGTCCTCAAACTTTTTAAACAGGAGGCCAGTTCACTGTCCCTCAGACCATTGGCGGGCCGGATTATAGTTTAAAAAAAACAACAAACTATGAACAAATTCCTATGCACACTGCACATATCTTATTTTGAAGTATAAAAAACAAAATGGGAACAAATACAATCATACTGTCTCATGTGGCCTGCAGGCCGCAGTTTGAGGACCCCTGTAATCTAGACCATACTTGGGTCAAGAAACATACCCCATGGACTCTGCTAAGGAAGCCAGCTAGATCTTGTATGACTTATTAACAAGCAGGAAGTTGAAGGGTGGTTATTTACTTCATGCCCAATTTTCTTGATTGTGGAGAAATCAGAATTTCACCTAAAGATTCAGCTGAGAACAAAAATCCTCTCAGGAGAGTCAACTTGTGCGGTTTTCTCATTTTAGGTGTAAATTGTAGGTTTTGTGCGCCTACTGTCCTGCCCCAGCAACCCGTTGTTAGAAGGCTCTGTGGCATCTGTGAGTGAAGGCTACGTACACTCTTCCTGAGCACTCCAGGAAGAAAACAAATAGAAATCTAACCTGGCTTCTCAGGCAGCATTATAACAACACGCTCACCTATAAATGTGACAAGTATTTTCTGCAGAAAAAGTACAGAAACTATTTCTTTCTTTTTTTTTTTTTTTTTATTGTTGGGGATTCATTGAGGGTACAATAAGCCAGGTTACACTGATTGCATTTGTTAGGTAAAATCCCTCCATAGAAAGTATTTCAAACTAACTCACTAGGGAAAGTTTAGTCTGGTTTGTAAAACTATTGCCTTCTCACAAGTGTCAACTAATTTATTTCCAGGATTAAACATATAACGTTGATATTTATAATCAGTATGTTTGCTGGACAGACACATCCAATACATGAAAACATTTCTCTCTTGTTCTACATTATAAATTTTTACTTGCATTGAAAGTCCGTGTCAACTTAAACTCCATGAAGAACAAGGGTAGTTTTTTTCCTCCACCTTAATAGCTAATCTAGAAAATAAAAATAATGAAAAAAAAGAAAAGAAAAATAATAAAGATGACCATAAGAACAAGTTTTCCATCACTTCTGCTATGTTAAAATATCTTCCATTTTAAATGCACAGATTTCTTTTTTCCCTTCCCAATCCATCTGATTTTATTGTTTTTCTTGCATTGTTGCATGGGCTAGAAACCTCCAAAACAATACTGAATAGAAATTGTGAGTACCAACAACATTGCTGTCTTCTGAGGCTTCGGAGAAAACATTCAGACTTTCAACATTAGTGATATCTATAGTTCTTAGAATCTCATAAGTGATCATTACCAGGTTGAGAAAGGTAGTTCTATTCCTGGGTTGCTGAGCAGTTTTATCATAAATGTGTGTTGGCTTTTAAGTGTGTGTTTTTTTTTTTAAATCTATTGAGATGATCCTTTTTTTCTTTCTTAATCTATTAATACAGTTAATAGATTGTTAATACAGTTAATAGTTAATACAATTACATTAATTGGTATTTGAATGTTAAACCCACTTTGCATCTTCACATCTCTGAGATAAACCCCATTTGATGATGGGCATATTGTATTTTTATGGATTTTATTTGCCAATGCTTTGCTTTGCTTTTTTTTTTTTTTTTTTAATGAGAAAAGATCTCACCAGGCTGGAAGGAAGTGGCCTGATCACAGCTCACTATAACCTCAAACTCCTAGACTCAAGCAATCTTCTGACTAGCTGTGATTACTGAAGTGCACACCATGCCAGGCTTATTTTTAAATTTTTTGTATAGATAAGGTCTCCTTATGTTGCCCAAGATGGTATCAAGCTCTTGACCTCAAGTGATCCTCCCCCCACCTCAGCGTCCCAAAGTGCTTGAGAATACAAGTATGAGCCATTATGTTAGCTGAGAATTATTTTTGTATCTATGTTCATGAGGAATATCGACCTTTATATATACAGTCAGCCCTCCATGTCCATAAGTTCCACATCAGAAATTTTACACCCAAAATGCATACCCCGGTTGAGCTCTCATTGCTGCTCTGCACTAAGCAATGTGACTTCACTAATTAATAATCCCCCGTACACCTGGTTTATCAACTTCAGCTCCATCAGCCTTCCAAGATCACAAAACTTTGAAGTGCAAAGTGCACATAATGGGATGCAATGGATGGTGGAGAATATTCAGCCCGGGATAATCCAATGCCTCAAGAACTCCCAGCTAGGAAATGCTGACGACCACCAACAGATGCTGACCCTCAGCAGCAAAGGATGGACACTCACTGGTCCTTCCTCTTCTCCTACACACAGGGAGGCTTTTCTCCAGGACACTCAGCCATGCAAAGCCTCAGTATCAAAACAAATACTGCCTGTCCTGTGACTCCGTTTTTGGGGGGAAGGTATGAGGAAACTGTCACAGAGGAAAGTCTCCTGCAATGTGTGTCTGAAATAGTAGAACATTTTTTTAAAAGGGTAAAGGTTGCTACACCAAGGATCAGCAACTATTTTAGCACCAAAAATGCTGTATTAATGGCCATGTAAAAATAGCTGCACATTGGAAAATTTCTCCTTGCTTAAATTGGCAAGAAAATCTCTAGGCTACAAGAATTTTCACAAATACAACTCTCAAGGATGGTACTCATGTCCTTCAAGAGCTTGGTTTATTTTTCTTGTCCAGCTGGTTTTTCCAAACAAGAAGAACACCTCTGAGGACAGAAATGATTTTTTTTTTCTTTTCTTTTCTACAGAAGGTCACTGTTCCATGTTCATTACTGGAGCTGGCTGTGAGCACTTCCATCGGTGAATTGATTGCGAATAAAGTTCAGGGACAACATTAGCATGTTAGCCCTCATTAAAGAAAAAGTTAAATCTAAAGTCAGGGGACAAGAAAGAAATGCTCTAAACATCATGCCAACATTCCCGACAGGCCAACAGAATTATTTTCAGGCTGGCTTTTACCTTTTGCAATTATAATGTGAGATCCAATCCTTCCTTACTTCTGATGTGGGATGTGGGTGGAAAGAGAAGAGGTGACCAATAAGAAACAGGCACAGAAGTCAAAAGAACGGTATGGAAAAGACAAGAATGTGGCCTTCGAGGAGCAATTCCAAGCACAGACTTCCTGAGCAGAGTCACGTAATATTACACTTCCCCACCAGGAAAGGGAGATCTCTACTGGGCTGCACCATCAACTGCTATGCAGGTGGCTTAGGCAGCATCACTTGTGTGGGGTTCAGTTACCCAATCCAGTGAAAGACAGATTACTACGGCGCTTCAGAAAGGCAGTTAAATTACTGGGTCACGCTCCCACACGGGTTTGTCAGAGGCTGCCCTCTGCAAGTTATATAATATCCTAAAGGCTCTGTTTACTCATCTGTAAAATGGAGGAAATAAATCGTGACTTCCTCATAAAGGTGCCCCCAAAGCCAGTGATATACCACTAGTAAAGCTCCTGGCTTACTTGCTGAGAGCATGTTCTCCGTGTGACCACACTGCGTTCGGCCCTCGCTAGCCACAGGGTTACCTCGCAACGCCTCCCCCTTTCTACCCTCACCTCCTCCTTAACCCCTTGCCCTCTCACCTCTTCTGCTTCTCTCTTGTACCCCCAGAGTTACCCCCACTCTCCCTCATTAGCTTTGGGATGCATGTCACTTGACATTTAAGCCTCAGTCCTCTGGCAGCAAAATGAAAGAAAAGGCTACCTCCCCAAAAGGATTAAAAAATGTGTTAACCTACTTTTCTGTCAACCTGACAAGAGCATCCCAATGAACACTGATCATAACAAACAGAATTTAGTGGTTGTTCTCACTAATTATTACCAAAAAATGTTCAGACTCATAAGGCTAAAGAAGCAGCTGCTGGTGGCTCAGGCAAATCTACGCTGAGGTGAAATGTAAAATGTAGACAAAGTCCATAATAAACATGGCATGATAAAAGCTCTGGTTAAGGAAAGCGATTACTTGAAATGCTTAGTGTAAAGAAAAGAATATAAACGTTGGGTGGCTCCTGTGGCTCAGTAGATAGTACACTGGCCCCATATGCCAAGGGTGGCAGGTTCAAACCCACCCCGGCCAAATTGCAACAAAAAAATAGCCAGGTGTTGTGGCAGGTCCCTGTAGTCCCAGCTACTCAGGAGGCTGAGGCAAGAGAATCGCCTAAGCCCAGGAGTTGGGGGTTGCTGTGAACTGCGTGATGCCACGGCACTCTACCGAGGGCGATAAAATGAAACGAATATAAATGTTCACAGGGCATCAAAAAACATCATTTCAAATAAAGGTGTTAGAGGTAACAAGTAATCCAGTTCTCCAGATTGGCCAAGAAACTGAGGCTATTTCACATGCAATTTCCCACCACAGTAACAGAGAAGTGCAAAAAAGGAAACTCGAAGGAGAATCATGAGCTATTCCTTGAACAATCAATCCCCAGAAGCCAGGAACTCAAACTATTGGCAGTAAAACCTGCTTTTTCCATTCTGATGACCACATTGATTCAACACCAATAAATTAGTGCTTGATCAACTATCACCGCAAGAACAAAAGGAATAAGAAATTATAAAAGGGGTATTTTCTACTATACTGTGTAATGTCTGGCCCATGGGGTGCCCAGATAGCTGGTTAGATGTTACTTCTGGGAGTGTGTGCACACCCACAGTGGTGGTGTTTCTGGACAAGATTAGAGATTAGCAATTGAATCTGTAGACCGAGTAAAACAGGTGGCCCTTCCCACCCCACCCCCCTTTTTTTTTTTGAGACAGAGTTGCACTATGTCACCCTCAGTAGAGTACTGTGGTGTCACAGCTCAGAGCAACCACAAATTCTTGGGCTCAAGCAATTCTCTTGCCTCAGCATCCCAAGTAGCTAGGACTGCAGGCACCCCCCGCCCCTCAACGCTTGGCTATTTTTTTGTTGTAGTTGTCATTGTTGTTTAGCTGGCCCGGGTCGGGTTCCAACCCTCCATGCTTGGTGTATGTGGCTGGCGCCGTAACCACTGTGCTACAGGTGGTGAGCCCCAGATGGCCCCTCTTAATGTGGTGGGCACGATCTAATCCTCTGAGAGCCAGAATAAAAAAAGCAGGGGAAGGGACAATTCACCCTCACTCTGTCCTGAGTGTTCGAGCTGGGGCATCAGTTTTCTCAGGCCTCAGAATCAGATGAGAATCCACCCCATCCAGGATCTATAGCTTGCAAAGAGCATATCATGGGACTTCTCAGTTTCAAATCGAATCAATTCCTTACAATAAGTTTCTTTTTATACATCTCCTTCTGGTTCTTTTTCTCTGGAATACCCTAATTAATAACATGTACTAACATTTCTAAGGAGTTCATTCAGCATCTCATGCTCACTAATTGGTCACACAAAACTTTTCCCTTTATCCGTTCTTTTAAATTATCAATAATAAAAGCCACAATATCATGAAAAAAATATATGATTATCAATTCCTAAAAATCCAATATTCACAATTTCCCAATTATGTTGTAATTTTTTCCATTTACAGGTTGTTTGCTTCAATTAGGAGCTAAAGAAGATCCATACTTTAAGACAAATCAATGTTCTCTTTAATCTCTTTTATTCAATAAGTTCCTCCTTTCTCTCTTTTTACTTTGTGGGCAAAATAAATTTTACCCCCTTTGCTGTACCAAGTTTCCTTTGATCTGAATTTGTCAGTTTTGCTGACTGTATCCCCGTCATGTCATTTAACATGTATTTCAGTTTGTTTCCTGTAAATTGATAATCTAAAAGTTTGATTAAAGTTCTACATTTTCTTGGCAGAACTACTTCATTAAGTATTGTTGTATACTTCTATCAAGAAGTAATAAACAGGGCGATGCCTGTGGCTCAGTGAGTAGGGTGCTGGTCCCATATACCGAGGGTGGTGGGTTCAAATCCAGCTGCAACAAAAAATGGCTGGGCATTATGGCGGGCACCTGTGGTCCCAGCTACTCGGGAGGCTGAGGCCGAAGAATTGCCTAGGCCCAGGAGTTGGAGGTTGCTTTGGGCCGTGACACCATGGCACTCTACCGAGGGCAATAAAAGTGAGACTCTGTTTCTTAAAAAAAAAAAAAAAAAGAAAAGAAGAAGTAATAAACAGGCCTGGTATGGTGGCGCACGCCTATAATCCTAGCACTCTGAGAGGCCAAGGAGGGTGAATTGCCTGAGCTCACAGGTCGGAGAGGAGTTTGAGCCAGAGCGAGACCTCAGCTCTAAAAATAGCTGGGCATTGTAGCAGGGGCCTGTAGTCCCAACTACTTGGGAGGCTGAGGCAAGAGAATCACTTATGCCCAAGAGTTTGAGGTTGCTGTGAGCTGTGACACCATAGCACTTTACAAAGGGTGACAAAGTGAGACTCTCTCTCAAAAAAAAAAAGGTAAATAAAGTCTAATTTATTCGTGATTATAAAACTGTGTTACCCCAAGGGCTATCTTCCCTGAATTCATCATAAACTCTAATCCTAATAAACTTTTTTATAAATATATAAAGGTGGCTGGGCATGGTGGATGGCTTGAGCTCAGGAGTTCAAGACCAGTCTGAGGAAGAGCAAGACTCCATCTCTACTAAAAGTAGAAAAATAAGCCAGGCATTATGGAGGTGCCTGCAGTCCCAGCTACTGGGGAGGATGAGACAAGAGGATTCCTCAAGCCCAAGAGTTTGAGGTTGCTGTGAGCTATGACACTACAGCACTTGATCCAGGGCAACAGAGTTAGACTCTGTCTTAAAAAAAAAAATCATGAGGTACAAATATAATATTATTGCATGGATAAAATGCATAGTGGTGAAGTCAGGGCTTTTGTGTATCCATCACCCAAATAATGTACTCTGTACCCATTAACTAATTTCTAATCATCCTCCTGACTCCCACCCACTCCCCCTTCCTTTGTGACCTCTTAAACACAAAACACTGGCCTTAATAGCTGAAATACTTCTATAAAGAGAAAAGGCCTCCATCAGTCAACTGGTTATCTACCTATGTTCACATCATCAATGCTTCTTCAAGCTTTAAGAATGCACGAAGCTTGTTCCCTACTAGTTCTTTCCAAAATGAACTTATAGGAAAAATATTGCCCAATTTCCAGCACATTCACAATCAATTGTCTACTACTTTATATGTGAAGATCAGCTTAGTTATAAAATTCATGGTTCACATTTTTTTCCTTAAATTTCTTCAACATGATACTCCATTAACTACTGTCCAAAGGAAAAAAAAAAAGGTTTTACAAAAATCCAATTTTCCTTCCCTTATAACAATAAAGTCTTTTTGCTGGGATGCTCAAAGGATTTATCTTCTTTTTGTTAATGATGTTCTTTTTGTTTTACTATACTGCGTCTCAGAGATGATTTGAGATAATTTTTGAGGAACACAGCAGCCCTATTTAACTTTAAGGACTCTCATTTTAATACATTTTTCTTATTTATTTTTTTTTTTTTGTCACCCTCAATAGAGTGCCATAAAGTCACAGCTCACAGCAAGCTCAAACTCTTGGGTTCAAGTAATTTTCTTGCCACAGCCTCCCAAGTAGTTCAGGTTCCCCCCCACAAACCCTGGCTATTTTTTTTGGTTCTTTGTGTGTGTGTGAGTTTATTTTAAGAGACAGTGACTGGCTCTGGGCTCAGGCATACACCTTGCCTCCCAGAGTGCTGGAATTACAGGTGTGAGTCAGTGTGTCTGGCACCTTTCTTACAGTTTTGGATATGTTTTTTTTTCCATTTATTTTCAATTTCTTCTTCAAGGAGTATTATCATACACATTTTGCTTCGCCTTTAAGTAGCTTCTATACAACTTTTTTTTTGACAGTCTCGCTTTGTTGCCCTTGGTAGATTGCTCTGGCATCATAGCTCACCGCAACCTCAAACTTGGTTTCAAGTCATCCTCTTGCCTCAGTTTTTCTATTTTTAGTAGAGATGGGGTCTTGCTCTTGGCTCAGGCTGGTCTCCAGCCAGTAAGATCAGGCAATCCACCTGCCTCAGCCTCCCATAGGGCTAGGACTACAGGCACGAACCACCACTCCGGGCACTTATACACAACTTTTTCTCAAATCTTTTCCTGAATACTTTTCTCCTAGATTTTTCTTTTTTTTTTTTTTTTTTTGAGACAGAGTTTTACTCTGTCTCCCTAGGTAGAGTGCCATGGCAGCACAGGTAACAGCAACCTCAAACTCTTGGACTTGAGCAATCCTATTGCCTCCTCTTCCCAAGTAGCTGGGACTACAGGCACCTCCACAATGCCTGGCTTATTTTTCTACTTTCAGTAGAGACGGAGTCTTGCTCTTGCTCAGGCTGGTCTTGAACTCCTGATCTGAATCGATCCACCTGCCTTGGCTTCCCAGAGTGCTAGGATTACAGGCGCAAGCCACCACTCCTGGCCACCTCCTAGATTAGTAAATGCTCCATCCCCTCCCTCTCCTCTACTTTACTTAAAATATCAGCAACTGTGTTTACTTGTTCTTGTAAGCTTTTGCATTTACTCTTAACTTCTAAAACTGTTTTCTTTTACTTCAGCTTCTTCCCTGAATTCTGCCATTTTTATTTTCAAGTCTTCATTTTTGTGTTTCTCTAAAACTAATGTATAATGCTCTTCCATACCATCTATTAGCTTCTTAGTATTTGTCTCGTTTTACAATACCAGGCACATGCTTTTCGACTCTTTCATGAGTACCTCTCCTTATTCTCTTTCATAACTTGGTATAGGATTCAACCATAATCCTTTTCTTGTGCTCGTTTTTTAACGTAAAATAAACACTTCCAAACAGGGATGGGGGCATGTATTATGGTTCAGCTTTTCTACCTACAAACATGTATTTAGATTGGCTACTTTTACTGTTTTCACAGAGTCATTCCAAAAAGTGATCTTCTGCTTTCAGAGGAAGAGAGATGTATCTTTTCTTTTTTTTTTTTTGTAGAGACAGAGTCTCACTTTACTGCCCTTGGTAGAGTGCCGTGGCGTCACACGTCTCACAGCAACCTCCAGCTCTTGGGCTTACGTGATTCTCTTGCCTCAGCCTCCCAAGCAGCTGGGACTACAGGCGCCCGCCACAACGCCCGGCTATTTTTTTGTTGCAGTTTGGCCGGGGCTGGGTTTGAACCCGCCACCCTCGGTATATGGGGCCGGCACCCTACTCACTGAGCCACAGGCGCCGCCCGAGGGATGTATCTTTTCAAACCTAGACTTTCATCTGATCATTCTCACTGTCCCCATCTTGCTCAACGTGGGTTCTACTCCCAGCAGTTCCTCTTATTGCCAAGTTTCACCTCACAAGGAAGCTCCGGTTTGTTAGTTGGGTAAATGATAGAGCCCTGTCATCACCTGATCTTGCTCCATTGCAGGGTCCTGCACCTCATTAGGAAACTGGCTGTCCAGTGGAATCACTCCCGGTCCTCAACACACACCACAGATGGGCCCACCATCCCCACCACACCACCCATCAGGCCTGCAAACTGAAGCTCTTCCATCTCTTCAGCCAGGTCTCGGAACTATCAGTGGTTTGTCCAATCCATACATATTTTGAGATTGATGGGGATACCTTATAAGATGGTTTTATTGCATATATTTTTTATGATTTTATAGTTTAACTCTCCTTTATTTTTTTCATGAAGGAATCTCAGACTTCTAAAAAGGTCTCTGCTGGGGTTATCTTCTCAGAATTCACTGGCAATGCAAATTATAATGATTCTGAAGCCAAAACCGCAACTAAACATTTTATTTTTTCTTAGGAAATATTAACAGATACATTAAAATATCTCAAAACTTCCCCCCAAAATCAAAAACTTCTACCTACCAATATTTTCTATAAATTTTTTCAATCACTTTCTTCATATAAAAATTTTTAGGTTTTAAATTTTAAACGTATGGCAATACTTTTATATTATCAATAGCTTTTTGTAAATATAACATATATACAAATAAAAAGGAATTGATTACTGGAATCCTTGGGCATCTACCAACGAGCTTCATAGCACTTAATTTAATTTTATTAATTATCTCCAGCAAAAAGCTACATTTCCAAATAACTTACAAGTGAAACCGATTTTCATTAGCCCAATGAGGTATCAATTCTGTCTCAAATCAAAGTCTTCAAATCAGTCACTTCTCTGTGTTTCCCCCAGAGTCACCCTCAACCAATCTTTCATCATCTCTCACCAAATCACTGCAAAAAGGCTGGACATGGTGTTTCATGCCTCTAATCCTAGCACTCTGTGAGACAGAGCCAGGAGGACTACTTCAGCTCTGGAGTTCCAGACAGCCTAAGCAAGGGTTAGGCCCTGTCTGTACCAAAAATAGAGAAAATTAGCTGAGCACTGTAACAGGTACATGTAGTCCCAGCTACTGGGGAGGCTGAGGCAGGAGCATTGCTTGAGCCCAGGAGCCTGAGGTTGCTGTGAGCTATGCCGATGACATGGCACTGTCGCCTGAGTGACAGAATAACGTTCTGTCTCAAAAAAAAAAAAAAAAAAAAACCTGCAAAAACTGCCACCCATGCATGTCTCTATATGATTGATTTTCAAAGACTGCTTAAACAATATTAAAAATACATGGCCACGGGCATTTTCCTGGGGAAAAGATGTCCACGATTTCTTGGCCTTCAAGCCCTTAAGAACCAGCAGAGCTGTAACTGCCTAGCAGCTGGATGGGGCCAAGTTAATAGTTCACTCCTTTTACTGAGGTTTTGAAATTCCATTTAGGAGTGCCGAGACACAAAACAGCACCATGTCAAAACTCCTACTCTGCTGGAGTTGCCATGCTGTTTGAACTGCATCCTGGGTCTCAATTTCTTCCTCTCGTAAATGTGGGGGCTTGACTAGGTGATCTTGATGTCATCTCACAGATTTCATAACAAACGTACAAGAGCAGCCGGCAAGGAGCACCCGTCATCCTAAAGCTTCCAACAGTCTGCTAGAAAGCGATCTTCATTTATAGAAGTATTTTCATGGGTTAAAGATGGCCACTAGCCAGGGATTTTAGCTAATAAAATAAATTGCAATAAAATGAAAATGAAAATGAATTGAAGTCCATTCTAAAATTTCCAAACACTGGTTATGTTTCTAGGGCCAATCAGGCTCCTGATTTCCTTTGTTCACACCTGTACTCCCAGTACCTACAACAGTGCCCAGCGTGTACCAGGAGCTTTATAAATATTTATTGGATGAATGCACGGGCCTCCCTTAACCTAATAAATGGCCACTATATCTTTCATCTTACTTGGTAATCACTGAGACTATAGAGCAATATGGTTCTCAATAAGCACTTGCAATAAAGAATGGATAAACTCCTTTTGCTCAGTAAAACAATGAAGCCCCATCATCTGGGTTCCTACAATCTTGCCAATATACAAGCGTGTATTCTCTGATTAGCTCAAATAAGAGATGACACTGAGAAATGGTTATCCCCATAATAATGTATTCCATCTCTAAGACTGCAGTGGAAACAGGGTTACAGCCAATTGAGACAACAAAATGAAATATTGGGATTTCTTCTAATAATAAACAAAACTAAATCTGAGAAAGCAGCAACCATTAACGACCTAATTAGCAGGCAGGTCACACAAAACCTAAGTCTGAAGCAGGCCTGCTGTAGGGAAAGCGTATTGGTTTCAAAGAAGACAGATGTGAATCTCAATCCTATCTCCACCACTGGCCAGCCTGAGCCTCAGTATCTTTATTAATGAAATAGGAATAAAAACTATTGGTTCCCCAGTAGAGTTGTTGCCAGGGTAAACGAGACCAGGTAGGCAAAGCACTTAGGAATATGCTTGGCCCAAAGCTGGCATATAATGAAATTTATTTTCCTGAGCCCCGCCCAGTTACCTTAGATAATAAAAGGATGAGAAAGATAAGCTAGACATGGGAAGCAAGAGACACACCCTATAAGGTCACCGAATTTTTAACACATGTTTCTTCTTCTTTGGCTTATACATAAAATAAAGAAGAGGCGCCCCAGGTAGCTGATCCTGACTTCATAGCATTTTAAGCAGCCTTCTATGTAACTCATAGTTCCCTGAGGTCTGAGAAAATCTTATGAGCAGATCTTAAATTATAAACAAACAAAAAACAAGCAAAGACATATGGGACTACTAGAGAGAAGCTGAACTACAGTAAGTCAGATATGGACAGAGCAAATTACCCCTAGAAATTGGTCTCCTGGTAGATTTGCTCTCTGTTACAAAAAGCAAAGCCTGTCCTGGAGTCTGTTCTTTCACCTAAGAGGTAGAATAATGCACCAAGTCTTAAGCAAGAGAGCAGAAGAGGCAGAGGGCCCAATTCAAATCCTGCTCACCCACTTACTAACGGTGTGGCTTTGGTCAGGTGTCTTAACTTTTTCCACTTCAGTGTCCTCACTATAAGAATAGTATCTCAAGGTTTCTGTAGGAACGTAACATGTGAAAAAGACATATGAGAGTATTACATACATGTTTAGGACATCAAGAAATCACTTTGAGACTTTGCCTCTTTCATCACAGGAGATTAACAGCCCCTTCATCATAAGTTTGTTTACGATAAAAGCAAATAAGATGATCCAGGAGGCCAGGCATGGTGTGGCCTGCAATACTAGCATTCCGGAGGCCAAGGCAAGCGGATGGCTTGAGCTCAGGATTTCAAGATCAGTCTGAGCAAGAGCAAGACTGCATTTCCACTAAAAATAGAAAACTCAGCTGGGCATTGTGGCGGGTGCCTGTAATCTCAGCTACTTGAGAGGCTGAGACATGAGGATCGCCTGAACCCAAGAGTTTGAGATTGCTGTGAGCTATGATGATGCCACAGCAATCTTCTCAGGGTGACAGAGTGAGACTCTGTCTCAAAAACAAAAAAAAGGCGCTCAATGAAAGAGCCAGGAAGATAACATGTGTGTCACAAATGATTATTACTGCTACAAGTACTGTTGTTATATTATATTAAAGGTACCCAGAATTCTTCAAGCCATGTACAAAACAAACCAGTACAAACACACTACACACTGAAGCCTCAAACCCCAACCTCTACCATTAGGTTGAGTCTCACACAACACATGATACTAGAGGAACTTCATTGCTCTACTTCACTCATTTGTCCCAGATTCTCAAGATACTGGTCACTGCCAACAGTAATGGATGGGAACCTGTTTCAGATAATCTAAGCAATTATTCGTTGAATTTAACAATACTGTTTATAAGATTTAAAAATTAAATGTCTCCATAAAGCATGGGGGGATTTAAGACCCTAAAGGCAGTTACGCACATTGAGATGAGTCTAGCATCCTAAGCCAGTAGGTGCTCATTAAATATTCATCAAATCAGCAAAACAGTTGTTCACAACATTTCTCTCTGCCCCCATGTGCTCAATCACTTCCCATACTCCTATCTGCATCACCAAATAACTGAGTGCTGGACCAACACAGGCAGGCTTACTGAGGGTAGATATAAAAGAAGGCTGAAAGCCTTGTGGTCCCAGCGACTCGGGGGGCTGAGGCAAGACAATCACCTAAACCCAAGAGCTGGAGGTTGCTGTGAGCTGTGATGCCACAGCACTCTACCAAGGGCAATAAAGTGAGACTCTGTATCTTAAAAAAAGAAAAAAAAAAAGCCTGCAGACTTCTTGAAGGACCAGGAGCAATTTTTTTTCTTGGTTGTGTTGCCCCTTCTGAATCTCTCCTGTGGAAGACAGCTAAATGAGTATGCAGAAACCTAAGAAACATAATGATGAGTCTGAATTTAGTTTGGTTTTGCAAAGGCAAAACCTGTCTGCTTGGAATACTCAACCCCTATTGTGGAAGGCAACTAATGCGAGCATTATCTGGAAACTTGGAAAATTAAATAACAAATCTGACTTGAA
The DNA here is from genome assembly GCF_027406575.1 of Nycticebus coucang. Classification (NCBI taxonomy): domain Eukaryota; kingdom Metazoa; phylum Chordata; class Mammalia; order Primates; family Lorisidae; genus Nycticebus; species Nycticebus coucang. The sequence goes on from NC_069787.1 coordinate 37,578,281, forward strand.
ATTGGCAAGTTTTCATTATACTACAAAAATGTATATATACTCATATTGGATAATCTTCTATCTGTGTGAAAGATTATTATGTATTACACAAAAGAAAAATTGATCATGCCCTGAAAAGGAGAGTATTTGTTGAATGGTAGACAGATTGATAAAGAGAATGAATGAATGTGAACACCACTGCTCAATTACCCCCAGACAATAAATCTTAAATTATGTTTTGACCCTAAAAAAAATAAATAAATGAATATAAATAAAAAATAATGACAGCTACCAACAAGGGGTTATAGGAAAACCTGTTCTTTGCAGCAAGGATGCACTTTAGCAGGATACAAGCCTCTCTTCATCCTGCCAAAAATACACACATTTTCAAACCTGTTATATTTTAGCAATTTTACCCTTCTATAGACACTGAGAATAGATTCCTGGTTCTCCCCACTATGTCCTCAAGCACATTTTGAAATAAAATGGTTTTTTTCTTTTTTTTTTTTGGAAGACGGGCTCACTAATAAATTAAATTATTTCTGTTATGCCACAACTAATGGAAAGAAAGCGCAGAGCTCAAGATGAACAATAATCTAAACCATTAGATCTGATTTGTAACCTAATGATATTCTGGTACTGGCAGAGGAACAAAACAAAATTCGAGCTGTAATAATAGGCAAGGTGTGCTGTCAGCACTCTTGAGGGAATTTTTATATTTTAAGCCTGTGGGAATTTAGAAACCGTCCACAGTACTATTTTTTTACCTTATCTGACTGACATAGCTGATTACACCTTTAAATTAAGCCTCAAAATGTATGCTGCCTCTGGTAATCAGAATATGAATGCTAATGTTTTCTATGGAAAAGCAAATGAATGCAGACATGATCAAAATAGGACACTTCACCGCAATTCGGCTTTGGTCAAAAGGAGGGTAGATAACGCGACTCAGTCCTTCCCACTACATGGTCTTTTTTGGCTTCCTTCAGCTTTCTGGTGGAAGAGCTGACACATTAGACAACTTGTCTGCTGAACAGGTCACGTTTCCACAAGGACTGTGTGACCATGCGGAAGCAGAAGACTTGGGGTAACCACAGACGTGTGTTCCTTTCTTACTGGTGACCAGGAAGCCCCATGCATCTTTCATTCTGGGACCTGCAGTTACCTGTGGGTTTGGGGCATACTTGTCTCATGGCAGACCACAAAAGCAGAGGGGTCAAATAAAGCCAGGCAAGCGTTTTTCAAGCCTTTTATTCACATATCTTCAAGGACAGTCCACTGACCAAGGAGAATCACAGAACCCAGCCCAAGTCAGGTGGGCACTGAGATGTCCACGGTTGGCCCAAATGGGAACACACAGTGTCACACAGTAAAGGGGCTGTAGGTCTATGACAGGGAGGGGAGTCACACATGAACCATCATCAGGGCAACTGCACCTGGGCTGCCAAATTCACCCTGACCCGCATGCCTACTGAAAGCCTCTCATTCCCTCTCTCTTATTGGCTGGCAGGGGGCCAATCAGACACTCATTATCTCTTGAGAGCATCACCTTGATGGTGCAACACTAAAGTAAAGCTGAACAAAAAGAAGTTCAGCTGCCGTCTTTATAGCCATTCCTGGGGACCAGATTTCTCCATTTGTCCTGAATAATAAATGCCTGTTTATTCTAATTTGCTTATTTGGGTCTCTGTTACTTCCCAATCAAAGGCCACAGAAGGGACAACTGACAAAGCCAGGTAGAGATCTCTGTCCAGGAGAGGTGGGAGTCAGGTAGCAGGGAGGGGAGACCCCAGAACCTGTCTTTCATCATGGTTTGTATCACAAGTCCATTGCTGCTTTGACTGAGGCCATATGACTATAGAAGTGCTATAGAAGTTTAAATGTTATTAAATAAGGTACCACTTGGCCCTGTCACTGCTAATCAGGGCCCCTAAAAAGAAATAATTCTCCAAGGCTTGTGATTTGGTTCTTGTCTATTCTTTTCTAATTCTTCCTTACTTGGAATTCTTAAGAGTTTCATTGTAACTTTCTAAGCAAAATGAGTCCCAAATCAATACTTCAAGTCCTACATTCTAATCCTAATTACTCCTGTGGATAGGTGGGATACCCACTTGCACCCTGAACTCTGTTTCTAGAACTGAATTCACCAGCTTTTCATGCAAAACCTCTGCCCCTTCCTGTATTCTCTTTATCAATAGTATTGTTTTTATTTTCTCCTGTACTCCCTACAGAGTACACTTTGGGCTCCAACATGCTATTATGGTCCCAACACAGGTATCTCTGTTTGCCTGGCCACAAGAGCCATTTGTGTTGTGCACACAGAGCCCACTTCCAGCTACAGAGACTCAACAGGCTCAACACTTTCCCAGCCTCCCTTTGCAGCAATAAGGAAGGCCCAGACCCAATCCCAGGTGAAGTGCGTGATAGGGGTTCTGGGAAAGTTCAGGCACCCTGACAAGAAAGAAAGGAGTATACAGGAGAAATTGTTCTATTTCTGCTGAATTATCTTGAAATCGTTGAGAGCACAAAGCTTCAAAGTCAATGCACCTGGTCAAAAAGCTTCCATGGCTCCCAACTATCAAGTGAATAAAATCCAAACTCCTTAGAGCTCAGGATTAAAACGCCTTCCTTTTGTGGTCCACATTTGTATTTTCAGTCTAAATCTTTCTATTCTCTTCATATGAATAAAGTAACTATTTATTCTCTTTCTGAAGCTACAATGTGCCAGATAACCTGAAAGCACAATATATCACCCTTAACTGCATCCAATCCTACAACGGGCAGTGTTATAACAGTTATGACCCCATTTTACAGAAATAAGCAGAACAAAAAATCAAATGCAAGTGTCTCTCCAGAAAGCCCCATGCTTTTCAATCACTATGTCTTGGCTATCCTGTGTGTGCCATACACTATTTCTCCGTATCATTTCCTGCTGCAGTTGGTTCTTCTGTCTGTCCCACTCCATTAGGTCATTCCCTTGTGGCCTCAGTTCAGAAAGTTGCTTCATGTGCAATGCTTCCCTTCAGGAAGTCACATCCTCCTCTGAAAAAGGAGAAACCATTTGTTCTTCCCTTAGAGTTTTGCCTTTCCTAACTCTACTAGGTAATACAATTGTACCTTACCCCAAATTTGAGGCTGCAAGCTTCTTGACAAAGGTAAAGTCTGCTGCTGCTTATTCACTTTGTCAGGTTCCCTGCCACCCCTCCTTATAATAATGAGAGACAGCACTTATTAAGCCTTTACTCTGTGGAAGCAGAAGAGCTAATACTTCCCACATTTTCTTTTTACTTATACCTACAATAGCTCTATAGGTCTATGGGTCTACCCCCATTTTGCAGGAAAAGAAACAAAATGTGTCAAGGTTAAATTACCTGGCACAAGGTCACATACCTACTAGGTATCAAAAACAGATTTAAAGTCAACAGGTCTGGTGGAAATAATTTGAATTTTTTTTTTTTTTTTTTTTGAGAGAGAGAGACAGAGTCTCACTATGTCACCCTTGGTAGAGTACCATAGCATCACAGCTCACAGTAACCTCAAACTCTTGGGCTGAAGTGATTCTCATGCTTCAGCCTCCCAAGTAGCTGGGACTACAGTCACTCACCACAACACCTAGCTATATTTTTTGTTATAGTTGTCATTGCTGTTTAGCAGGCCCGGGCTCAGTTCAAACCCACCAGCCTCCGTGTATGTGGCTGGCGCCCTAACCACTGAGCTACAGGCACCAAGCCAATAATTTTAAACTTTTAAATGGTGTATTACACCTCAGTTTTCATAACTGTGATACAAAAGGTCTAAATTTTAAAGCACTTCAATCAAAAGCTCCATTAGGAGTGGACCCAAGTTTCAAACCCTTTTTCACCACCGGATTTGAACAACAGTATTGGTTTTAAGAATAACCTTCACCAAGGTACCCTAGCCAACTTCTATGTGGGAGGGCAGGAAAGGGAGGAATGTGATTCAGTATTATCTAGGCCAGAGGATCTGTGCCCAACACAATATATGTTCCAAAGATTTTAGGCCTAACGTGAAATCTTTGTACGTTTTGTGAAAAGGATGCTCTGTCCTACATAATTAAATCTGCTTTTATGTCCAATATCATATGATGGAATTTAAATGGCTTACACTCAAAAGAAATTGATCCCAGCCCGAGAAGGTTATAACGAGGATGAAACTGGATCAAGGGACCACCAGCATAAGAATTATCTAGGGTAAGTATATATAGAGATTTCACAGTTAAAAAATAGAGGCGGAGGCTCAGTGCCTGTGGCTCAAGTGGCTAAGGCGCCAGCCACAATACACCTGAGCTGGTGGGTTCGAATCCAGCCTGGGCCTGCCAAACAACAATGACGGCTGCAACCAAAAAATAGCCGGGTGTAGAGCAGCACCTGTGGCTCAGTTGGTAAGGTGCTGGCCCCATATACCGAGGGTGGCGGGTTCAAACCCAGCCCCGGCCAAACACCAACAAAAAAAAAAGCTGGGTGTTGTGGCGGGCACCTGTAGTCCCAGCCACTTGGGAGGCTGAGGCAAGAGAATCGCTTAAGCCCAAGAGTTGGAGGTTGCTGTGAGCTATGTGATGCCATGGCACTCTACCTAGGGCCATAAAGTGAAACTCTGTCTCTACAAAAAAAAAAAAAAAAAAAAAGGAAAAATAGCCGGGCGTTGTGGCTGGCGCCTGTAGTCCCAGCTACTTGGGAGGCAGAGGCAGGAGACTCACCTGAGCCCAAGAGTTTGAGGTTCCTGTGAGCTGTGATGCCACAGCACTCTACCCAGGGCAGCAGCTTCAGGCTGTGTCTCAAAAAAAAAGAAAAAAAAAAAATAGGGGTGGTGCCACATAGGAAAGCTCAGCAGGCACATCTGGAGCTTCAAGATTTGGTAACCACTGGATTCCAGGTCACTCTACATCTGAACAGCTAACAAATGTGTAACTTGTTCATTTAAAAATAACCAAACAAAAAAAAAAATCAGTGGATTTTCTCATAGTTTCTGGCTTTAGTTTCCAACAACTGCAATTTTGAAAAGCTTCAGACTGTGATGATTAGGTCTCCTACACATTGGGTTATATCAACACAAAAGGCTTGATCCTAAGGGATCCATTCTATGACTTTTAGTAGTGCCTGCTGAGAATTCTGTTTGTGTGATGATTATCAGGGCCAGGCCTGGTTAGGATTACATGAAGTCAGGAGTAATGAGCACATTCTAAGGAAAGCAGCCTGCCCTTCAATAATCTGATAAACAGGTGTTAACAGAAGCACCATGGGTACGGGATGCCTGACTCTTTGAGCCTTTGTTGAACCATATGTCAGAGTCCTCTTAACTCTGCACAAGATCAAAAATGCGGTCTCCCAGATAAAGTCACTTTCTCCAAGCTTCTTTGCAGGAATAGAAAGGAAAAAAAAGGCTTTGCTTATGAGAATGGTACAAACTATCTCCATACATAGTTCAGAGTCTGGGGAAAACATCATCCTGATAAGATTCAATATTACTCATATATTAATATATAAATACGTGTACATATATAATCATACACACACATGCTTCTGTTATCAAGATGGTATTATACATGTGCATATATGTGTCTGTTTATAGAGTCTCTCTCTCTATATATATATACCCATATATGTATTAGTTATTTCTTGGGATTCTTGGGAATCCTTGGAAACTCACCAACTCAACATCTTGAATCATTATCAGCTAAAAAAATGTAAAAAAATTATATGTATATAAAAAAAACCCGCTACCCACTGGGACTTCTATTCATCAAGCATTGAGACACAGAATTGATTACCATTTAAAAACATACGTTATTTTCTACATGATGAAAGAAGAACAGGGGAGAGTAAAAGAAAAACGCACAGCTCTCAGGGTCAAGTTTTGACAATGTCATCGGCATACCACACACCTGGCCCAGAGACAGAGAAGAGGCAAACTTGAGTAATGACAAGCAACTTTAATTAAACTCTCTATCTGCTTATAAGTCTGACGAACTCCAAAACGTACTGGCTCACCAAGTCAGAGTCTCTCAGAGCAGTAATCCTTTCTTATTAATCTTTGACAAATGATTAAATTTTCCATTTTTCCTTTGACCGGTGGTAGAGTGCCCTCTCTCCCTATGATTTACAAGTCTTCTCAGAAATTAGAAAGTGGTGTGCGGCTCATCCAATTCACTTTAATAGGAATTGGAATGGCTTCCCTTTCCCTTTTTCAAAATACAATATCCAGAATTGTCCTCTCCTTCCATGTGACAAATAACTTGGGTGCGGAAGATAAAGAATTTTTAAACGAGAAGATAAAAGGCATCATTTTGTATTCTCTGTTTATGATGGGCCTGCTCTTTGAAGTGATAAAAGCTGTGGTCCTGCTGTGTTTCCACCTGCAACACTCCTATTAAATCTAATAGAACTTAGAGGGGTACAGAAGCCACTGAGTATAAAACCTAATTTCCATCTCGGTTCATTTGATTTCCTAAAATTACATCAACAGCAAAATCAGATACATGGTGGACAATGTTTTATGAGGCTTCTAATAGGTGAAACTTTATTTTAGTATTTAAAGAATAATTACCACTCTGATTTAGCCAGGGGCCTATGGAAACCTATTTTTGTCACCTCTCTTCCCCTTGTTTTCCACAGACCCAACCAACACAACCCACTAACTATTCTATCGCCTTTCTTTCAGATAATTTAGGAAGAAAAAAGGATATTCATTAAGATGCATTATAAACCCAGAAGCACAAAAATCACATGAATATCCACAATTCAGGGACTTAATCATTAAATTGAATTTCCACTCCCTGCATCTAAAATGAGCCACATAACAGACAGGGCGTGAGTACTAGAACTTGGACAAGGATGATGGTGAGATGGAAGTCTTTAACCCATCCATAACGGACACCCTTTGAATTATTCCAGAGAGCCTCTGCCTAGAAGCACTTGCCCTGACAGATCTTCAGGATCACTAAATATAGAAACATCACTTTGTTTCCCACCAACACCATTATTTCCCACCAAGTTCATCCTAAGATCATTCACTCAAGTATGCTTGCTATGATTCTCATTCTCTCTCTCTTTTGCTCTGTCTCTCCCCATCCCTCCACTCTAAAACACCAAAATGATAATGCTGAAATATTGTTTCAGTTTTCCCTGTATCATGAGCTCAAGCAAATAATGGTATACTGGCTGGGTGCAGTGGCTCACACCTACAATCTTAGGTCTCTGGGAGGTCGAGGTCGGAGGATTGCCTGAGCTCTGGAGTTTGAGACCAGCCTGAGCAAGAGCATGATCCTGTCTCTACTAAAAATAGAAAAACTAGCTGACAGCTATAACAGATGCCTGCAGTCCCAGCTACTTGTGAGGTTGAGGTAAGAGGATAGCTTCAGCCCAAGACTTTGTGGTTGCTGTGAGTTATGATGCCATGATGACAGGGTGAGACTCTGTTTCCATAAAAAGAGAGAGATAGAGAGAACAAATAACTTGTGCCTAGTCTCAGAGCTTCTAAGTGTCAGAATGGAATTCTAACCCATTCCCTTTTGGAAAGGGTCATAGATATACCTTATAGGATATGGCTATTTGTAGTCTAACTTCATGGTTGAACAAAGTGAGACTCTGTCTCTACTAAAAACAGAAAAACTAGCCAAGCATTGTGGCAGGTGCCTGTAGTCCTAGCTACTTGGGAGGCTGAGACAAGAGGATCACTTAAGCCCAAGAGTTTGACGTTGCTGTAAGCTATGATACCACAGCACTCTACCCAAGGGCAACAGAGTGAGACTCTGTCTCAAAAAAATAAATAAATAGGCAGCACCTGTGGCTCAAAGGAGTAGGATGCCAGCCCCATATGCCGGAGGTGGCGGGTTTAAGCCCAGCCCCGGCCAAAAACTGCACAAAAATAAAAAAATAAAAAAATAAAAATGGTATGCAAGTTCTAGTGAAACCTAGGCACACAAAATTCTATTTAGTACATCCATTATTTGTTGATTTAAAATAAATCAGCTCCAAAGTCTTGCTCCAGAGCGTTCGCAGTCATCCCACTGAATGCTGTCACCATGCACTCAGACCCACAAAGAGGTGTGCACTTTCTTTTTCTTAAAGGGCAAAGAGAGAATATGATCGACAGCTTAATAGAAAAACACAGTCCACAATATAAAAACAAAAGGTCACATCGTACTTTGCAAACTGCAAGATTTGTAAATTTCTGCTCCCTCCCCTTCTGTCTAAGGTCGGCCTTCACAAGAAATCACATTAAACTAAAACAACAGAGGAGTTTTGCTCTAGGAAAAAATTATAAAGACCACTCGTTTATTTCCTTCTAATCAGAAATCAAATACAACATGAGCATTAACTGTTGTTTATAGCATCATATATCCCAGTGGGAAGGCTCATCTGGGGGCTGAATCAGTGACACCCTTTAACTTCGACTCCAAGACGTTCTGGGCTGTGTTAATTACCCTAACCCAGAAAACAGTCCTCAGAGGGAAACACCAGAAGCGGGTAACTTGTACCATGGGGCCACTTCGATTTTTTTTGTCTTTCTCATTTTCAGAAAGAGTAAACCTAGGATTTTCATTAAGAGGCAATTTATTAAGAATATACTTTGTAGATTTTAACTCGATATGGCATATTTTTTGAAAGCAAAAAGAAATGAAAAGACAAGCAGACACAGGCCACAGTTTGATCTTAGAAAGCATCCCTTACACCAGGGTTTCTTAACCTTGGCACTATTAACAATTCAGGATAGAAAATTCTTTGTTGTGGGGGATTGTCTATGCTTTGTTAGACATTTAGCAGCCTTGGCCTCTACCCACTAGATGCTCGAGCTCCCATCCTATTGTTAACAACCAAAAATGTGTGTAGACATTGCAATGTCCCCTCAGGGATAAACCCCACCTACGTTGAGAACCCCTGCTTTAGAGCAAAAGAGCGAGCTCCTTTAAAATAACAAGGTCGGCCCTGGCAAGCCTGGAGCAGGAGTGCTGCACATCTGTCCTGCCTCTGCAGGTTTCCAGCACCTGTGTCCCTATCTCCACTGAAGCTGGGAGCCACCACAAACAGGAAATATATCAACGGACCTTTATCTTAAAGATTCTCTTTAAGATAAAGATTACTCTTTGTAATGTGTTATTAAAACCAAAATCCAAAAGGGGGAAATGCCTGTGTCTGCAGAGGGGGGAAGAGAGTTAGCATTTATACATCAGGAAAGGGAAAATCCTACCCTTCAAAACTGCTGCAATGGCAAATGCCTGACGCTGTGATACCTATTTTTAAAAGGGGGTGGGGGGCAAAGAAACAGAAAAGTCAAAGTATGTTTTATAACATCTTTTCATCTTTTTGACATATCAATGAAGTTTTTTTTATTTGTTTGTTTTTGAGAGAGAGAGAGCAGTGAGAGACAGTAAAAGAAAAAGTCAGTAAATCCTGCAGTAAAAATAAAGAATGAGCATACAAGCAAGTAAAGCTAACCATCAGCACTTTTAAGCTATCCTTAAACACAAGACACTGATGAAACAGATTTATCTTAACCCCTTGGCAGAAGAGGTTGAGAAATACAGTCTGTCACAAGGTACCCTTGGAATAAAGAACATTACAACTCCATTTGGGGGCTGTAAAAGCAAACCAAGTCTGGCAGCTTGAAACGTACACCTGAGGTTACCTCCCTTTATGAAGAAATTGGGTTACTCTGGTGACAAAGCTCACACCCCAAGAAAGAGGATATAATCTAGATCTGACTATTAACCCCAGATTGCCCCTCAAAGTTAGCATCTTTCTAAAAAGGGAAGACAGGTAGTTCTGGGCAGTACATCTTGTCCATCAACCTTAACAACAGAGATCTGAGGGTTACCCAAAAGTACTCTGAACAGTGAGTGGGTTCAGGGAATGAACACAGCTCCTCTGCTTTTGTTTATGAGACACTAGAAAACCAACACAGAATACAACAGAGGGACGTTCTGTGACAAGAAGCCCAGGGAATTTAAGTGACCAAAGGCTTTCTCCCACGGGCCCTGGAATTTGATATTCTTCTTCACTTTGAACCTGCATTCCACTGGTTCTCCATAAACTGACACAGTCTTATGTTAATTCTAAGCATGTTCCAGAACTTCCCACTGAACCATAAATCAACTCCAAAGGAAAGGTGTGATTAATACAACAAATGGATCTTGCCATCATTCATTTTTCATTCTAGACAACTATATCCTAGAGGAAGCATAAAAAGACCCTGGCAATTAGCCGGGCATTGTGGCGGGTGCCTGTAGTCACAGCTACTTGGGAGGTGGAGGCAGGAGAATTGCTTGAGCCCAGGAGTTGGAGGTTGCTGTGAGCTGTGATGCCACAGCACCCTACCTAGGGTGACAGCTTGAGGCTCTGTCTCAAAAGAAAAAAAAATTAAGATTAAAAGACCCTGGCATTGCAACTTTTAACTTTTCAAATGCTTGGTGATTATTCTACCAGACCCAGAAGATCTATAGCAAACAGATTAACTTCAAAGTTCTTGAAGAAAAAATGACTTTTGAGCACGAGAAAGCGAGTATAGGGTGTGTGTGGGAGCCCCATCCGAGAGCCTAGCTGAGCCCCAGATGCTCACATCTCAACACAACTTTCACGGAAAAAAGCAACATTCAGGAAGCAATAACAGAACAATAACTCATCGGGTGTGTAAGAAAATACGAAAACTGAACTGTGAATGGCGTATGCTCAGAGAAATGCTTGGGATGTGCCTTCTAAGAAGCATGCTGTCCAGTACACTAGCTACAACACACCTGTGGTCAATAAGCACTTGAACCGTGGCTCCGTCAGAATTGACATGTGCTTATAGAGTATAAGACACCCTGGATTTCAAAGACTTAGCAAGCAAAACAAAAGGTAAAATATCTCACTAATAATTTTTTTATTGATCATAGGTTGAAATGATACTATTTTAGAGATAATGGTGAAATAAAATATACTATTAAATTTAATTTCACCTTTTCTTTTTACTTTTTTAGTATGACCACTAGAAAACTGTAAATTACATGGGGGACTAACATTGATGGCTCACAAGGTATTTCTGTTGGACAGCACTATTCTACAACAAGGGCCAGCAAACACCCCGTAAGTAGCTGATAGGAAATATTTTAGGCTCCGACTGTCCACAGTGCTAAAGCAGCCACAGATAATGTGTACACAAATGGGTGTGGCTGTGTTCCAAAAACAGTTCATTTACGAAGGCTTCAGAATGCTGAATTTGGCCTGTGTGCCCTAACTTGCCTACCCTGGGTCTAGAACATTAACAGTTCCCTATAAAGAAGACAAACATACATAGGGTTCATGATCTGAATTCGGGCAACAATGGATCCAGCATGGGTTATATACATATCTGAACTTGAAATGCCTTTAGATTGGGCATGGGTGTTCCAGGTTCCCAAAGACCCCATCACTGCCTGAGTCTAACCGGCCTACCTTACATGACGGCCACATGTATTAGCATTTCTCCTACGGAGGAGGCGCCATAGAAAGAGGCACTCAGGAGGGCTGAGGCGAGAGGAGCACTTGAGCGTAAGAGTTTCAGGTTGTTGTGAACTATGACATCCGGCCCTCTACCCATGATAACAGAGTAACTCTGTCTCCAAAAAATAAAAAATAAAAATAAATCAGGGAGTCAGATAATGTGTGTTTCTATCACGTACTGATCAGTACGATTTATTGTCCAACCCAAATCAATTTTGAAAATGAAAGGAAGGGCATAATTAGTATTTATTTCTGGATAACAGGCTTCAATAAGAATGTGTATAGTTATCCTAGCAATAAAGAAAGGTAGGCCTGCAATAAAAATGCTGGGCAACTTTCCCCCAGAGGCAGGCATGAACAATTAGGGGAACTGTTTACTATGACACTTCTTCTGCAGACCGTTGTATTAATGTTAAACAAACCCTTCCTGTAACTATCTAACAGGGCTGGGCTCCCTTAATACCTATGTAATGAACACTGTGGTTGGCGGCCCAGGGTTCATTTCATGTTCTCTCTGGTCTCCACTTTTCCCATTTCTGGATAAGAATGTTGGTTTTAGTCTGCGTGGTCATCCCTTCCCTATGTGAATCACGGACTGATGATTAAAGCAAAGTTGCACTGTGCTGGGTAAGGTGTACACAGGCCTCATTCTCCTGTTCTCCTTACTTCTGTAAATTACTGATCCTTTCCATAGTTTAAAACAAAAATGTTTTCAGGTTCTGCCCAGACTGTGGGTTGCAGCATGTACGTCAGGCCTAAGCTAACTAGCTGCACAGATCATGGAGCTGGATGGGAAGCTCCATGAAGCACGGGACACAGCTAAACCACCCTTCCTCTGGGCCTGCTGAGAAAGTTCTTCCAACCAAACAGTCCCTGGCACAAAGAGTGAAGTGCCCACCATCATGGAGAGCGGTGTAAAGGGAAAGTTCACACTGTTGATGCCAGAACCTAGAAACAGAAAGAATCAGAACCCCCAAAATCTTGGCATGAGGGGTTGGAGCTGAACCCAACCAGCACTGAGGCCCACAGAAACTTTATTCTTTTCCATTACTGTTGAAGCCAACTTACGGTGGGTTTCCGTTGCTTGCACCTAACATAGTTTATTTGTATAATCATCACCCTGACCTCCCTCCTTCATCTCAGCTAGCCCTCCTCCACCCCTCTGCTGTGTGTAAAAAAAAAAAAAATTATACCCATACATACAGGCACACAGACACACACATACATGTAAACCCCTAGAGCCGTGATTTTCAACAGGCGTGCTGTGGCACACTGGCGTGCCTTGAGAGGATCTTAGGTGTGCCGCGAAAATTCTTAAAGACCATTAATTAGATTATTTTCAAAAGAAGTTCAAAGCATAAGTATATTCTTCTGACCTTTTTTTTAAATTTAAGTGTTACAGAAGTTTAACTATAGGTTCAAGTGCACAGTGAGATTAAAAGAAAACAAAGGTTGAGAAAAACACTGTGCTGGGTCCTTACCTGGAGAGTATATGGGGTGGGAGTGGGGGTGGGTGCAGACTGCTGGGGATAATCATGAAAATATGTGTGCTTTTAAAGCTAAATTAAGCAGTCAGAAGCCATTTCCCACCTCACAAGCACTCCCCTGAGCTCCTGGTGCATCTGTTTTGCAGAAGCAGCTGGTGACACACTTTTTACCTCACCAGGAAGCCACTTCCCAGAGGGACGCTGAAGCCACAGTGCTGGGGCAGGGACTTCAAGCCAGAACACTTCAAGCAAAGCTTCACGGCATTTCTGCCTCCTTCCATCTCTCTCCTCCCGTAACGGAACTGTGCAGACTTCTGTCCACACCACCAGTGTCTCGTCTTCCTTCGCTACTATTGCTTCAGGAAAAAAACATGACATTCTTCACTCAGCTTGAAATACCAATCCTGAAAAATGGGACCAAGGTCTGTGTCCACGTCACAAGGACCTTTACAGCTCTGGAGACAATGAGCATGAAAACAGCCAAGAACTAGCACCAGCCAAGAGACCAACACACACAGCCGAGACTCTCCCGGGCCCCTGCACCTGCTCATCTTCTAATAACAGCTCTTTCTTCTATACCAATGTTTAGGGTATTTTTGATCCCAGAATTTACTTTGTCTTTATTTTTGAAATTGATGCTGCAACATGTCACCTGTCTTCAAATCACCAGGAAAACCTACCATATTCTACAAAATTTCCTCTATGGAAAAAAAAAATATATCAATTTAAAACTAATACTTACAATAACATCTGCCACAGACCTTCCACCCAAACTAGCTTATTTACAAAATCACAACAATATTTATAAAGGAAATAAAATTAGGACTAATTGTACCACAGATTATTTCATTTACTCTTCACTGTGTTCCCATTATTAGACCCATATTACACATAAGAAAACTAAGGCACATTGGCTTAGCACCTATGGCTCAAGCGGCTAAGGTGCCAGCCAAATATACCTGAGCTGGCGGGTTTGAATCCAGCCCATGCCCGCCAAACAACAATGATGGCTGCAACCAAAAAATAGCCGGGCTTTGTGGCGGGTGCCTATAGTCCCAGCTACTTGGGAGGTGGAGGCAGGAGAATTGCTTGAACCCAGGAGTTGGAGGTTGCTGTGAGCTGTGATGCCACAGCACTCTACCCAAGGCGAAAGCTCGAGGCTCTATCTCAAAAAAAGAAAAAAAGAAAAAGAAAAAGAAAACTAAGGCACAGACAGATTAACTAACTTCTCCAGGGTAGAGTTGGGAATTATCAGGGTTGGAATTCATCCCAGACTAGTCTAGCTTTAGTGTCTACATTCCTAACTGTGATGGTGTATCATCTCCCAAATTAAGAAGTCAACCCCTTTGGTAATAAATATACTGATTCATGAAAGGGAATAATGTTATATCTACATTCTGAGGGGTAGAGCCCAACTCCCTATTCCTTAAACATGGCTGCACACAGTGACTTCCTCACAAAGAGAACAGCACGTGGAAGGGGGAACAAGCAAATTTACAGCAGAAAACCTGACAATATCAGAGATCCAATTCAACACCAACAGTCATCAACTGTGCTGACAGCCTGTACCCTTGATAGGATGTGATGAAAATGGCACTTTAGCTCTGTTACCTTCCACCCAAAAACCTATAACCAGTCTAATTATGAGGACATTCTATGAAATATTTGATCAGCACTAAAAACTGTCAAGGTCATGAAAAATAAGGAAGTCTGAGAAACTCTCACAGTCCAGAAAACTCAGAGACACTATGACTAAATGTAATGAGGTTATCTGTGAGGTAAGACTAAGGCTGAATATGTACTTTAATAAAAATGTATCAATTTTGGTTCCTTAGTAGCCATAGATGTACCAACCTAATGCAAGGGGTTAACAATAGAGAAAACTGGATATGGGCTATATGGGAGTGCTATAATATTTTCACAATGTTTCCATAAATCGAAAATCATTAAAAAACAAAATGTTTATTTTTTTAAAAATACACATGACCCTAATAGTTGGAGACAAGATAAGAAACCCTTAAAGTTTCTAGCTCTGGCAAAGAGGAGAAAACTTTGCTCAGGAATGGAGGGCTGGCTCTTTATCAACAGAAACCCAAAGACTCCTCATGCTTCTGGTTTGTTCCCCCGACTGCTTCAGTCTCCGCTTGCTGCTCATCCATGAAATCAGATTATTTAATTGACTAGTCAAGCCTTGCTTCCAACTCTTGAGGGATCACAGTGGCTGTTTATGACACCTTTACAAATGAAAAGACAAGACCATCATTAAGGGCCCTTTCCAATGCAAAGGTAAAAGGAAAGGATTCAAAATCATTCAAAGGTTTCTTTTAAAAAAAAAAAAAGGCAAGGAGCAGTGGCTCACTCCTGTAACCCTAGCACTCTGAGTGGCCAAGTGGGTGGTAGATGGATTTCTTCAGTTGGAGATCAGCCTGAGTGAGAGACCCCCATCTCTAAAACTAGCTACGGGTTGTGGTGGGCGCCTGTAGTCCCAGCTACTTGGGAGGCTAAGGCATGAGGATTGTTTGAGCCCAAGAGTTTAAGGTTGCTGTGAGCTATGATGTCACAGCACTCAACCCCAGGGCAACAAAGTGAGATTCTGTCTCAAACAAAACAAAACACAATTACAACAGCAATATTTTGAATCCGTTACTGGGGTAGTAAAGAAGTTTCAGGCCTGCGTGAGTAAGAGCAAGACTCAATCTCTACTAAAAATATAAAAATTAACTCAGCATTGTGGTGAACACCTAAAATTCCAGCTACTCAGGAGGCTAAGGCAAGAGATTGCTTGAGCCCAGGAGTTTGATGTTGCTGTGACCTAGACCTGAGGCCACAGCACTGTAGATTGGGTAACAGAGTGAGCCTCTGTCTCAAACAAACAAACATTCATGGAGACTTTGAACATTTTTAATTTCTTTCTGGGAAATGTTTAGTGCATAAGTTTCAGGTAAAGTGCAGTGAGTTGTAAGTGATTCTGACCAGCATTACACTGATAAAGTAATTTCATGCCTGATACTGTTTCCAACACCCCAAAAGCCCTTCTTTTTTTTGGTTGCAGTTCGGCCGGGGCTGGGTTTGAACCCGCCACCCTCGGTATATGGGGCTGGCGCCCCACCGACTGAGCCACAGGCGCCGCCCCCAAAAGCCCTTCTTAACCTACCAGAAGAACTAGTTGTCCATTTACTGTCACTTACAGTACTTTAGTGGGAACTTTACTTGGAGAGGAGGCAGCGGCACTAAAATGTTGAGTTAACATTTTGGCATGTCCAGCTGCAGTTGTATCCATGACTTCCCACAATCATCTGAAGCGTCTCTTTCCTACATCACAGCTAATAAACTCTTTAAAAGCCCTGTACTATGCTGGGCAGGGTTAGCCTTTGCGGAAAAACCATTTATTCCTAGAAGAGATAATTCATGCAATTAACTGTACTAAAATACAGACAAGTATTTCAAGAATAAAGAAAAAATTACGTGACCATAATTGCCCCAACACAATTACTGTATGCTTGGATTTAGTAGATAAGACTCAGAACTCTCTGCCTTCATTTGTATTATGCTGGGAAGAAAGTTCCATTGACCCTGTTTTTCTTTATGTTTTCTTCTCCTTTTTGGGGGGATAGGGGAGACAGAGTCTCACTCTGGCACCTTGGATAGAGTGCTCTGACATCATCATAGTTCACAGCAACTTCAAACTTCTGGGTACAAATGATCCTCTTGCCTCAGCTTCCTGAGGAGCTGGCACTACCAGTGCCCATCACATCGCCTGAATAGTTTTTCTATTTTTAGTAGAGATGAGGTCTTATTCTTGCTCAGCTGGTCCTGAACTCCTGAGCTCAAGCAATCCACCCCCCTCAGCCTCCCAGAGTGCTAAGATCACAGGCGTGAGCCACTGGGCCTGGCCTCACACAGTTTTTCTGAGAGATCTCTGTCTCTCACTTTAGTTTTTTCTTTTATTCTTCTTTTTCTATTCCACAACTCTCTTTCCTTCTATTTGATGTTGAAAAGGAGAACTGAGGGACAACTAACCCAGGTTACCAGGCTCAGGACAGAGAACACTAAATGATTCTAACACCAGCCTACAGACCCAGGGCTTGGCTTCACAATTCTTTCAAACACAGGGCGCTCACAGAGCACTGGCAAGCCAGAAACCTCGATTTATAACGGAGGACAGAGGGAGGGTAAACGACCACCAGTTAATGTCCACACAAGAACTAAAGAAGCCAGCTCGCCAGTGCTTCTCAGCTTGCGCTTCTCCTTTGGCAGAAAGGCTCCTTCGTTCTCATCATGATGTTTGTATCAACAGTTTGCTTCTCCTTTGTTATCAAGGGAAAAGATAACTAACGTTTTAGTATAGACCTAACATCAATATGCCTCCCATAATTACCTTATTTCATGAAGCCAGACATCATTGATTATAAGACTCGTCACAGTTTTCAGTGATGTTCAAATAGAAGGGGAAAAAAATGCCAACAATAATTTTCAAACATTACTAAATGAAAATTACATGCTGATTTCAAAGATGTTAAAACATGAAGAAAAAAAATCTAAGCAGCGATGTAATCTGCTAACCTGTCTAATCCTCAAGGGAAGCAGGAAGCCTACAATACCACGAGCATCACTTCAGAATTTCCTAGATGATGGAAATCTCAGCCCTTGGGAGTATGAAGAACACTCATGCCCTCCCTGGCTCTAGGAACCCGATAAACAGGGAACTGCTCTAACTTTTCCTACAGCCCCTCACCTGATTTCTTATTTCCAAGCATTATAAAGTTGAATCCAAAAACCAAACCTGCACCTGGAGAAAAACAGATGAAGACAACAGCTTCATAGAAACGCATGGAGTAAGCCAATCATTGATTTTCATTCTCTAAAAAGGTGTGGGTGCTTGGTATGTGCCACCAGGCCCTGTGTTACACTGGAAAACATGGTGAACAGACGAACAAAATCCCTGCCTTGGTGTCTAGTAACTGAGGCCAAAACAACAAACAAGTTATAGCAATAATAGGAGAAGGCAAGAGTCCTCTGGAGAGGGCACACTTAAGAATCAGCATGTTATTTTATGATCTAGACTAGACAGGAGGAGTCTGCTGTGAAAAGAAGCAGAGGGAACCAGGCCCACAGGTCCAAAGGTGTGCGCAAGAGGCATAAAGGAAAGTCCCCCTCTCCCATGCTACCCTCCAACCCTTGCCAAAATGGTCAAGTCACACTTGGAGGCCATCGCAGGCTTGCGCCCAACCTAGGCAGCTTCAACTGCCTCTAGGGCCCGAGTTGTGCCCGTTCAGGATACTCTGGCAATGATGAGCTCTCCTGGCTCCTTTTCAATAACCCCTGGCTCCAGGGGTCAGAGCCACTATCTATGACAGTCCTCATTTGTTTCTCATGTAAGAGAAAAAAGTATTGGGCGGCGCCTGTGGCTCAGTCGGTAAAGCGCCGGCCCCATATACCAAGGGTGGCGGGTTCAAACCCGGCCCCGGCTGAACTGCAACAAAAAAATAGCCGGGCGTTGTGGCGGGCGCCTGTAGTCCCAGCTACTCGGGAGGTTGAGGCAGGAGAATTGCTTAAGCCCAGGAGTTGGAAGTTGCTGTGAGCTGTGTGAGGCCATGGCACTCTACTGAGGGCCATAAAGTGAGACTCTGTCTCTACAAAAAAAAAAAAAAAAGATAGAGAGAAAAATGTATCAATAATCTTTGCTGCAGGACAAGTGTCTACAATCTTCTTTTCTATCTCTGCAGCCAAGATGAAAAGGGATGCTCAGGAACCCTAACAGGAATTATCTGAGTGAGGACCATCCGAGTTATCTGAGTGTAGATTCCCGCCACCTACCTCCGCCTCCCAGGCCACGTCCCTTTAATCTTGCTCAATAGTTAACACTGGGAAAAGCGCCCTTGTCTCTCAGAGACATTATTTTCAGTTATAAGCTACGAGGACATCCCCTCTAGTCATCAAATTTAATGGGATGATTATTAAAGCGAATTTGCTAATATTAATGCCCACTTTCAACTTAAGAGCCTGAGCGACAAATTTCTCCTCCTTTTGGCTGGTGGGGAATAGGCCAAGGACAAAATCTGAATAAAGTTAAGGGGATATCTAACACTGTTGAATTATTTATTACAACACGGTAAGACAAAAGATGCATTTATCTACCCCAAGATACGATTACACTCAAAGCCACAGAGAGAGGCCGCTTTATAATGGGGGTGGGAGGGAAAGGATATACTAAGTTTTAAGGTATAATAATAATTAACAGCCTTAATAATAATGAAATAAGCCAATATTGACTGAGCACTTACCAGCGAGGGGTCTGCATTTTGTCATTTAACCTCAAAGTACTGTTAAGACTTTGAACAGATCAAAAAAGCTAAGCTTTGGTGAGGTCGCATCTTCTCGACCCTTGCAGCCTGTGCTCCTAAACTCTATATACAATGAAGAAATGCAACAGTGGCCAAACCCATGACTAAGGGATTCACACCACAGAGACCAAAATCCCTGTTGACTGCTTAGTAGTTGTGTGACTTTAAGGAAGCGATTTAACTACTTAAAGCCTCACTTCCCCCATCTGTAAAATGGGATAATCATATGGGTCAACATACAGGGCTGGCTGAGGATTAAATGTGAGACTGGGCACAGAGTCAGGACTATACTAAGTATGCAGAGAACATTGGTTATTAATACTGCTTCTCCTGGGCTGCTACTAACAGTGATGTCACATTCCTAGTTGACTTTACAACACCTACAACATACTGATTACTTATTTTAACCATTCATAATTTGTCCAAACATGTTCAAATGCCTTCATTAATATAATATGCACATGAACCAAGGCAGGGTGCAGTAATCCTATCACTTTGGGAGGCCAAGGCAGGAGGATTACTTGAGGCTAGAAGTTCAAGACCAGACTAAACAAGAGGGAGACCCTATTTCTACACAAAAGTAGAAAAATTAGCCAAGCATGGTGGTGTGTGCGTAGAGTCCCAGCTACTCGGGAGGCTGAAAACAGGTCTGCTTGAGCCCAGGAGTTTGAAGTTACGGTGAGATATGATGGCTGAAGCCACTACACTCTAGCTGGGGTGACAAACCAAGACCATGTGTAAAAATGTGTGTGATATCAACCACAAATTACAGAGCATAAAACGCACTGGATTCCTTTCTCATTCCCACAAGGAAGCCTAAGTCTATTGCCAGGTAAGTTCCCACAGTTGAAACCAATTCAGAGAATAAAAACACCAGCTTTTAGATATATTCCAGACTCAACAAAAAACTTCATTATAACCTGATGAATTTACTCATTTTTCAAAGTACACAACCTGTAGAGTATGGTTAAAATGCATAAGAGAATGTTCCATGTTTTAAAGATGTTTGCATATTCAACTTGTAAGCAGCAATCTGCTCTGGTGTAAGCAAAGCATGCTATCACTGACGTCTTATATTTCAATTTTCTTTGCACCAAAACATCAAAATATTGAAACAGTTAACATCTGTTCAAAGACCTAAGAGATAAAAGACTTCAGGAGGCATGGGCGAAGTGTTGACTACAGAAAAAGTCAAATTACACAGGGGCCAGATTTTTTAAAGCCTGACCTATTGTGTCAGAAAAGGAGAGCCAAATGCCAGAAAATGTATGGAGGGAAAACTGAAACTGTAAACAATCTGAGAATATTTAAAAGAACAGATGGCAAAAGAAAAATAAAGACAAGGAGAATTTTTAAAATAATAGTAATTCTAACATATCCTATAACAACAAAAATAAGATACCCCAAACACAAGGCCATAATAAATTCTATCCTGATTTTTACAAAGTAAAACAGGGTAGGGGTAAGAAATAGGGCAAAGTAGTAGAAAGGATAGGATTTAAATAAAAGCACTCATGCAAAAGGATCTTCTGTGCGCAGACACGAAGGCAGTTGGGCAAACTCAACACAAAAGGAAGCCTCTAGCACTAAGCAGATACACCAAGTCTGTGACATTATCCACTTCCAAGGATGTCACCTCCCCTCCAGCAAAATCAATTCGCTCCAACAAAATATGTGGCGGAAATAACTTCAACATGCCGAGGAAAAACATCAGTTTAGCTATAATTGAATAATCAAAAAGATGTTTATTTCCGTATGGCAGGGAGAAACAGAAACAGATGATTCTCAGTTTCTTTTTCACAACCTAGCCAAACTTGGAATTAATTTCGGTTCTTTTAGCTAAAAGGAAACTAGCAAGTGGTGGTGGCAGTGGTCAGACAAAAGACAAGCAGACAACATCCAGAATGCTGTACTGTATCTGGACTCCTGTCAATCTGGAGGTGAAGGCCTCGTGCTGGTAACAATAATTTGCTGGTTATTTTACTTTTTAAATCAGTGGTTTTTGTGCTCCTTTCCCAAGGTATATAATGTGTATATCTTTTGATAAAAGAGACATAAATCTTTTTTTATAAAAAGAGACATAAATCTAGATCAAAAAGATTAACAACAACAAAAAAACCCGCCTTGAGTTAAATAATTGAAAAGCCTAAGCTACAAGGCTTCAGGTACAGCTGGTTCAGGTCTCATCACAGCTCTGACTGTTTTTCTACTTCTCATGCCAACAAATTTTCACAAAGCCCAAACTTTAGCATACTGTCCTTCCCAAAAGAAAGGAAGGAACTGTGTGAGGAACTCAGAGAAGACATTAGCCTTGCTAGAGAAACAAGACCAGTCAGGACTCCACCATTGTGGCTAGATACTCCAAAGAGCCTAGGTGACATACCCATTCATGTGAAAGAGAGCAGCTGGGTAAGTGGTCCACTCCTGTTCTGGTCATTGTGGTGGACTGTCCTACTAGGAGAACTCTGAAGAGTGGGGACTTGGGGAAGGGATAGGATGCACCAATAGAGAGACATATCTTGAGATGCCCCAATACCCATGACCATTCAATCCTGAAGACCCTTCCCATACTTGGTTAAATTTCTGATCTTATATTTCTTTTTTCTTTGAAACAGAGTTTCACTTGTTGCACTCAGTAGAGTGCCATGGCATCAGAGCTCACAGCAACCTCAAACTCTTGGGCTCAAGCAATTCTCTTGTCTCAGCCTCCCTCAAGTAGCTGGAACTACAGGTGCCCACCAGGACACCCAGCTATTTTTTCTTGTTTTTTAGAGATGGGTCTCCCACTTGCTCAGGGTGGTCTCAAACCTGTGAGCTCAGGCAATCCACCTACATCTTCTTCCCAGAGTGCTAGGATTATAGGTATGAACCACCTCACCTAACCTCTGATCTTATACTTCTTGTGTCACCCTTAAACTTTTCTTTAGGTTTATTATTTAATGAAGTGAATGGCAAGGTATGAGCTAGAAAAAGAAAAAAATGATTAGAAAAAAAAAATTGCAGGCCAGGTGCAGTAGTGCACCCTCTAATCCTAGCACTCTGGGAGGCCAAGTTCAGTGGATTACTTAAACTCAGAAGTTTGAGACCAGCCTGAGCAAAAGCAAGATCTCATTTTCTAAAAATAGAAAAACTAGCCAGACATTGTGGCTGGTGCCTATAGTCCCAGCTACTTGGGAGGCTGAGGCAAGAGGATCACTAGAGCCTGTGAGTTTGAGGTTGCTGTGAGCTACAATGCCATTGCACTCTACCAAGAGTGACAGAGTTAGACTCTGTCTCGAAAGAAAGAAAAGAAAGAAAGAAAGAAAGAAAAAGAAAGAAAAAGAAAGAGAGAAAGAGAGAGAGAGAGAGAGAGAGAGAGAGAGAGAGAGAGAGAGAGAGAGAGAGAGAGAGAGAGAGAGAGAGAGAGAGAGAGAGAGAGAGAGAGAGAGAGAGAGAAAGAAAGAAAGAAAGAAAGAAAGAAAGAAAGAAAGAAAGAAAGAAAGAAAGAAAGAAAGAAAGAAAGAAAGAAAGAAAGAAAGAAAGAAAGAAAGAAAGAAAGAAAGAAAGAAAGAAAGAAAACTGTGACAAAGCACACCTGAGATTTGAACCCAATGTCCTGAATTCATTGGTGGAACTGAGAGGAATATGGCATGGGCCAATATGAGTCCACTAAATGTAGGCTCAATGGCAAAAGGTAGGCTCAGTATCAAAGTAAAGCCATAAAGTCCTGTGTGTTAAGGAAGAGGAAGAGCTCAGAACTCACATACTTGCAAGAGCCTTCTTTGGGGACCCACAGTAGAACTACAGACCTCCCATCTTCCCTGCTTCCCAAAAAACTCTAAACTCTGAGGTCGTAGTAACCCAAGCAGAAAGATGAGTTCTAACAACTGAGGCATTCCAGTGTCTAAAACTAAAGATCCACTTATTATTCATGAAGATGCATTAAATATGTACTTTTCTGCCTTCCTCTTGTCTGCAAATCATTAACAAAGTCCAAAAAGTGAGATGAGCTTAAAATAAATTCATTAATAAATAATACCTCTGAAAACAAGAAGAGTGCCTTAAACAAAGTCCCAACTAGCACAGAGACTTGCAGTTTGTAGAATAGTCATTAAGCATAATAAATAAAATGTATTAGAAATATAGCAATTCTGGGCACCAGAAACTATTGCAAATATCCGCCCAGCCTTTGCCTCAAAAATGTTATCTAAGTAACAGGAACATTTTCATCCCTAAGATAACTTGGGATGTTGAATCAAAGGCTGAAACAACATGTCTCAAAGAACTCACCTTTGCAACAGAAAATAATTTCCCAGTCTCTGTGCGAGCAAACCTGAATTACAAATGTAAGAAACAGTACATTGTAAGTATCCAAAGTAAATGCTAACTTTGTTTTTCCTGTCCATGGAGAAATGATAGATTCTGGCTTCCCGAAATCGTCCTCAAAGCTCGATTGAGATCTAATGGCTCAGGATCCATTATAAACAAATACATGTAAAGAAGTTAAGTCAAATAATAAAAATTACAGCATATTTCTTCTCTGTTTCATCAATAATTTAGCAGCATGGCAATCGTGATTGGGCTACTGTTTTAAAACCAATGACTGATGTCTTAACACAGCAAGAGGAAAAAAGAGCTCCTAATTTATACCAAGAATTTCCTTCCTAATGTAAAACAGGAAAAAAAAAAAAAAACCTAGATTTTATCCTGAAACACAATTTCTTATAAAAACAAAGATTTTTACATGCAGCTTATCTTATTGATATTCAAAGTATTATCAACAAATCAATCATTGTACCTACCTATGTCAGAGACGAATGACTTATTACACATATTTTCCTACAAAAAATAATTAAATCACAATAGAATAATTGAATTTCAGGAAAACATTACCTCTTAAAAAAAAAAAAGAAACTCGGAAGCCCCTCCCTGGGCAATTTGTGCCAGTGTTGGGGTAGCTCCCTCACTGGTCCTGGCTCAGAGGGCTGGGATTTTGATATATTTTCTAATAAAGGACATTGTTGTCTTGCCAAAAAAAAAAGAAAAAGAAACTCGCAGAAAAGCCAAAGAATTTTAGAGATGAAAGGGATTCTGAGACTGAAAAGTCACCTCATGATGCCTCAGTGAGGCTATTTGTGAAGCCAAGGGCAAAGTAAATAACCATGAAGGTTCTGCTCCAGTGCATCATTATGTATACAGTTAGGGAAAGTATACATTTATAACCCTACATATAAACTTAGCCAAAGAGGCAAAAGAGTATTTTATCCATAAAGGTCAGTTAAATACCAGCAGCAACTTTGTTCTCCATGTTGTCTCTTATTCCACCGCTAAAAGCTCTATTAAATTCAATACTGATGTTTGTAGCAAAACAGTACATGGTCACAATTTGGTCCTCACATTTGATTTTAATCCAAACCACTAGACTAAAACACTTCCTGTTCAACGGCATGTCTATAATAAAGAGGTGAAGCTAGGAAGATGGGGGGGGCTCTCATAGGTACCCTGTGTTTGAGGAGGGAACCAAAGGTGGAAGAAAAGATAGCAGCCCCAGTGATCCACCACCACAGCAAGTCAGCAACATTAGGAGACTGGGAACAACATTTTCTGCATTGATACAAAACAGTGGATCTTCAGGGTTCCCCTCGTGCAGATGTGAGATGGGGAGAAGGCAGCCACCCTGTGGGCTCCACTGCCCAGGATACAGTTTAGTGACCACACCAGTCTTCCCACTGAGCCCAGGTGGAGCCTGTAAACTCTTCACAACTCGTGGGAGACTCAACCCCCTGGCCTAAGTGCAGCAAATGAAACCTACTGGCTACCCGACCCTGATGGTACCAGTAAATAGCTGCTGAAAACCAAGTCCTAAATATTTTAATTACAGGATCTCAATTAGAGCAGAATATGCCAGCTGTGGAAATTAATTCCATGCACAAAATTCACTCTGCTCAGATTAGAGGACTAAGTTTTAGGCATTACCTTATGTTACCTTACTTACACTGGACGCCTACAATAACCACCAAACCCATTTGAAACAAAGCACCTTCGAAGTAGCACGTTATCATTTATCTGTGAATAAACTTCCATTACCATCACCTAAAAAACACTTAGGATTTCTGAACTCTTCACCCTTTTCAGATAAAATACTTATTTAAATATGAATGTGGTAATCTTTCCATGTACCAGGTCATGGAAAGAAAAAACCCTACCCATACAAAGTAGTGAATGCAAGGCACTGAGAGGTCTTCCAAAGAAGGAGGATGTTATTGTTCCAGT
Source organism: Nycticebus coucang (assembly GCF_027406575.1). NCBI lineage: Eukaryota > Metazoa > Chordata > Mammalia > Primates > Lorisidae > Nycticebus > Nycticebus coucang. Next base: position 37,603,820 of record NC_069787.1, read on the forward strand.
AACATCTTATGCTGCACTAATTGTGGCAATTATAGCACTTTATTTATACTTACCCATTTATGTGTTGGTCTGTCCAACTAATAGAAGGTTCTGTAGGGGCAGAGAGTATGCCTTAATCATCTTTGTATTGTAAGAAACTATCATACTAGTGTTCAACAATGCGCATTAAATTAAATGTAATACAAAAGTATTATAAGACACAACACCTAAATATGAGAAAAAGGGCGGAGTGAGTAGGGCACGGGCCCCATATGCTGAGGGTGGCGGGTTCGGACCCAGCCCCGGCCAAACTGCAACAAAAAAATAGCCGGGCATTGTGGTGCGCACCTGTAGTCCCAGCTACTCGGGAGGCTGAGGCAGGAGAATCACCTAAGCCCAGGAGTTGGAGGTTGCTGTGAGCTGTGTGACACCACGGCACTCTACCAAGGGCCATAAAGTGAGACTCTGTCTCTACAAAAAAATAAAAAATAAAAAATAAAAATAAATATGAGAAAAACATGCTAAATAACAAAGAATAGCAACAGTGATTAGGTCTCAAAGTGAGAATTTGCCAGTTGGGATAGGAATCAAGTCTTGGCAAGAAAAGCCTTCATCTAGAAAAGGGGCCATACCCAAGACCTCTGTCTGGTTTTTTAAAACAAAGTTGTATTGATATGTGGTCCTGCCCAATCATTTAGGTATTGTCTAAGGCTGTTTTAATGTGGCAGGGTTAGGTTAGCGAGCTGCAACAAAGACTATTTGGCTCACAAAGCCAAAGATATTAACCATGTGGCCCTTCACAGAAAAAATTTGCAATCTGTGATCCAGAATAAACCGTAGCTAGAATTCCAGTGATGTGTGACTTGCAATGAAAAAGAAATCAAACTTTATTTTCAAATTGGTTGTTGAATTTATCATTTAGAGCATTTCCTTCAACTTGCAAATGTAAGAGAACCCAGGGTATGTTCAGCAGTACTTGAGAATTTGTCATCATCAGGAATCACTCACAGTATAGTTTGCAGCAGGTATCTCTAAATGTCATGTGCACTCATGACAACTTTAATATTATGATAGTTATTAGATCTGCTACAAGATCTTGTGATGTGCTAACAGAATGTTCATGTATTGCTAATCACAAATTTTAGTATTTTGAACTTTAACTCGGTATAATTAAGTTCCCTGTGTAACTCTATGTAGTCTGGTTGGTACAGTTAAGAAACATTCATTATACATCTAGCAGATCTAAGTCTAGGTCTACATCAGTAGGTCTAGGCACCTGAACTTCTAATACCTAGGAATGATATGGAAATTACTTAAAGACCCTGAGCAATGCACACTGATGCTGCAAACACCACTCTGAACTATGTGAATAAAGCACTATTAAACTGAGACAGGGAAAAACATTGGACACCATGGCCAATTTTGAGGTCGGAGCCAAGAAGTAGGCAGGAGGAGGCTCTCAAACTGGAGGTACTGCCTGGGAAACTTTGAGAAAAGGAAAGGATCTTGCTGGACTGGACGTGGTGGTTCACACCTGTAATTCTAGCACTCTGGGAATCCTAGAAGGGAGGATCCCTTGAGTGTAGGAGCTTGAGACCAGCCTGACTAAGAGCAAGACCCCGTGTCTACTAAAAAATAGAAAAACTAGCCAGGCGTGGTGGTGTACACCTCTAGGCCCAGCTACTTGGGAGGCTGAGACAAGAGAATTGCTTGAGCCTGCTGTGAGCAGTGATGACACCACGACACTCTACCCAGGGCAACAGAATGAGACTCTGTCTCAAAAAAAAAAGAAGGGCAGCGCCTGTGGCTCAGCGGGTAGGGCGCTGGCCCCATACGCCGAGGGTGGCGGGTTCAAACCCAGCCCCAGCCAAACTGCAACAAAAAAATAGCCGGGCATTGTGGCAGGCGCCTGTAGTCCCAGCTACTTGGGAGGCTGAGGCAAGAGAATCGCCTAAGCCCAAGGATTTGGAGGTTGCTGTGAGCTGTGTGACGCCACGGCACTCTACCAAGGGCAATAAGGTGAGACTCTGTCTCTACGAAAAAAAAGAAAAGAAAGAAAGGATCTGTAAGAATATCCAAACTTACAAGTTGGTAATCTCCCTAACATCAGGAGCTATCTTTAAGAAAAAACTACATGAGTGGAGACAATATCCTTGGGGGAATAAATGGCCTAATTTCAAGACTTTTAACAGGACTCCACTGGCTACACCAAGGGATATCACTGAAGCCATCATGGCCACAAATGCCTACCTAAGAAGGTAATTCCGTAATAAACGGAAACTATTTCACAGTCCATCAAGTCAATAAATCGGCCTTTTAAGAAGTTTCTAAGAACAAATTGACTTTAACAACTCCATAGGAACCATTGTGATATAACTGTGTCCATCATACCAAAATTAAAGGCTTCCAATAAGGAATGAACCTTAAGGTCTGGGGTCAGTGATCAAGCATTTATGAGCTTCCCAAAAGGACCTACTAAAGCAAACTATGGTGATTCAGAAACAATTTGTGCTGTCCTGAGTTACTAAGGGGCTCTTTACTTCACAGATCACTGAAAAGTGGAACAGTAACGATACCTCTCGGAATCTTCCCAGTGTCAAACACCAATGAGATAACCCATCCACTAAAACTAAGCACAGCCAAGTTTTTCAAACACAGATAATGTGATTCTACCAAAATTGCCTTAGGTACGTGCAGGAACGAGGCAGAAAGGGAGTGACAGCATAAATTATACATGGAGTTTTTCTTGTTTGTGGATCCTCTCCAAAGTAATTTTCCTTCATTTTAATAACTAACATAGGGCGGCGCCTGTGGCTCAGTCGGTAAGGCGCCGGCCCCATATACCGAGGGTGGCGGGTTCAAACCCGGCCCTGGCCAAACTGCAACGAAAAAATAGCCGGGTGTTGTGGCGGGCGCCTATAGTCCCAGCTACTCGGGAGGCTGAGGCAAGAGAATCGCTTAAGCCCAGGAGTTGGAGGTTGCTGTGAGCTGTGTGATGCCACAGCACTCTACCCGAGGACCATAAAGTGAGACTCTGTCTCTACCAAAAAAAAAAAAAAAAAAAAAATAACTAACATAAAACACAAGCACCTTAAAGGGCTACTAGGAAATAACAGTCACCATAATTCCTTCTTTTCAATCTCCTGTATGGGGCAGGGGTGGAAGATGGATGGAGTTTAAAGTTCAACTCAAAAAGGTTTTTGCTTCTGAGGTTAAAGAACTCTTTTGTTCTTTTTTTCACACAAATGATCCAGATTTGGAGAAAATATTTAGCCTATGTTATAAATGTTTTTGCCCTTTAGGGATAGATGTTAAAAAGCAGAAGTGTGCTTTACTTAGACACACCACTAGTGAAATGTGAAAGATCATGGTGGTAATTCAGAAGGAATGCAGCTTTCTCTTTGTCATCTAAGTGGTTACAGCGTGTACGTTTTTCATTTCCCAGGGGGACATTTGAAAGACACGATGCTAATCTTCCTCAGATTTAGCATATTCTAAATCTACACGATCTAATCAGACAGAGAATAATCATTTAAAAATATATTAGTTCCAAAACTTGATAGACATATGTCATTGCTGGTGTTTTAAAAAAATAATCAGGAGACATGTGTATAAAAATAGAAGAAACAGAAAGGTGAAAGTAGGCCTTTTCTCCAAAAATAATACTCCCTGCCTGTTTCTGACACTACCAGTGACACACGCCCAGCTCTGAGGTGAATTTCATTCCTCTTTTCTAACTCTTCTTTACCTTGACATTTCAAGCCCCCTTGTAGTTCCCACAGTAATTATGATAACCAGCCCAGTTGTTTTAATATCTTTCTTAAAGCCCTCTAATGATAAAGGACCCTTACTACGGACCAGCTGATAATGAAATACTATACAAGGCTCAAGGTATCAGGTCAACCCAATACTATACAAGGCTCAAGGTATCAGGTCAACCCAATACTATACAAGGCTCAAGGTTAGCCCAATACTGTACTAAACCAGGCTTGGTCTGATCATGTGCATCAGGAAGTTAGCCCAAGACACAATCTATGTTCTTTCCTCACATTAAAAGCTAGGAACAGTCAAAGAAGAATAAAAAATAAGTAAATAAATAGTAAATAGTAGTAAATAGTAAATAGTAAATAAATTTCAGAAATGAAAACCAAGTGCCAATTGCCCAAGTCAAAGCTTCCTGTTTCTGACACTATCAGTGACACACGCCCTGAACCCAAAAATTAAATTCAGGTCATTTAATTTCTGAACCAGCCTAAACCAGTAATTCTGCCACCACCTACTCCACCCCCCTCAGATCTCTCTCTCACACACATACACACACTCACACTCACACACATATACACATATGTTCATTTCACAGCGAATGTTAAGAAAAAACTAAAGACACATATGATTTAGCATACCTACATATGATGTTCATCAAGGTGGTCTGTGGTTTTAAGTCTTTTTTTTTTTTTTGAGACAGAATCTCACTTTGTCGGCCTCGGTAGAGCACCACGGCATCATAGCTCACAGCAACCTCAAACTCTTGGGCTCAAAAGATTCTCTTGCCTCAGCCTCCCAAGTAGCTGGGTCTACAGGTGCCTACCACAACACCTGCCTATTTTTAGAGATGAGGTCTCGCTCTAGCTCAGGCTGGTCTAGAACCTGTGAGCCCAGGCAATCCACTCACCTTGGCCTCCCAGAGTGCTAGGACTACAGGTGTGAGCCACTGCATCTGGCCATTTTAAGTCTCACCAGTGGTTGTCATATTGTTTAGAAAGAGGTGTACGTATTGTTTAGAAAAAATGTAATAGCCACCACTGGGGAGAAGTGGTGGTTACTGGCAGGAATCAAAGGAAGAAATTTGAGAGAGATAGAGAGACAGAGAGAGACAACGAGAATCTAAAGCAGGTTGTTCATCAGAGTATTATTATCATGACCCTACATGTGTCTTCTCTTAAACGAATTCTCTATTGTTGTCCACGTATATCTAAAGATGATTTACCAATATGAGTACCATGATGCTTTCCGTATCATATGTAATGTTTTATATTTTTCATTTTATTTTCTCCCTGAACAACTGTTTGTCAAGGGGGCACTCTCAACTGAAGCCAGATCTACACCAGCAAAATAAAGCAAGACTGATAGAAATTATAAAGCTAATTTAACACCAAAAAAATCTGCTTTTACCCAAAACATGCAGCTGATGAAGATCTAAGGACTTGGGAAGGGCTTTAATTAGCCTGAATTATCTGGATAATTACATTGATTTTTTTTTTCTAAAGTCAATTTGTTCTTAATTGGTGAAGCTAATTATATAAATATATACATATCTGTTTAACAATGTTCTAGATTTTTCAAAAACCAAAGGGTATTTGTTTTAATTTTTCTAGGTAGTGCTAAATTACACACTTCATTTTACATTTGTATAAACAACCCTCTGGTGTGGACATGACCTAAAAAAGCATGTATATCTCCTAAACTGTGCTCCCTGTAATTGCATCATCTAAAAACCAAACACAGCAGAGGTTAATGTGCAGAACCTATACTTAATTCACAAACGTGGCTTGCAGAAATGGTTAGCAGTTGCCTGTTAAAAACACAGCCATGAAAATTTCTGTAGCATTTCTGCATGTAATTAGCCTCTTTTCTCCCCTCAGCTATTTATAAATGCATAAATATACCTGCGCTCTACGTAACAATGACAGACAGTGACAACATATTGATATACAGTGCCACTTCGTACTTAGAAATGAATATTTCATTAGCTAAGTTATCATTGCTGGGTTACGACCTTCAACTCTCTAATTTTAAATTCATCCGTTTTCAGACTATTAAGCTGTTCTTGAGCACGCCACAGAAATTACAGATGTAGAGGTAAATTTTCAAGATAATTTTTAATTTTAAAAAAGGTCAAGGATATGCATACTAAATTCTTTACAAGAATTGTATCTCATAATGAGAACAAATGGGTCCTTTTGGTTGTTAATGGTATTTGCTTCTCCACGTAAAAATGGAAAGGCAGAAGAAACAGATCATAATCACTGAATGAAATTAGTAAGCTCCTCATTTCCCAGTACCCTGCACAAGAAATTTAAAAAGAACAACTACCCACCCAGAAGATCAGCTGGTAAGACCTAGCTAGGGCCTCATGTCAGTTTCTAACTCAGCCTCAATTACCTTGTCCAGGCATACAACTCCATGATTTCTTCCTTCCTTGCTTTTTTTTTTTTTTCTTCCCTGAGACAGAGTGTCTCTCTGACACCTTGAGTAGAGTGCCATGGCATCACAGCCAACAGCAATCTCAAACTCTTGGGCTTGAGCAATCCTCTTACCTCAGCCTCCAAAGTAGCTGGGATTATAGGCATACACCACTACACCCAGCTAGTTTTTCTATTTTTAGTAGAGACAGGGTCTCACTCTAGCTCAGGCTGGGCTCCTACTCCTGAGCTCAAGTAAGCCACGTGCCCTGTAGCCACGTGCTACAATTACAGGCGTGAGCCACTGAGCCCAGTCCCTGTGATTCCTTTGTCTCTATTCTGAGGTTAAAAATATGTCTTTGTAGAATCACCTACTATGTTATACACTAAGAAATCAAAATCTGGCCAGTGCAGTGTCTCACACCTATAATCCTAGCACTCTGGGAGGCTAAGGTGGTAGATCACTTGAGGTCAGGAGTTTGAGACTAGCCTAAGCAAGAATGAGACTTTGTACAAAAAAAATGAAAAAATTAGCCAGATGTGGTGGTGCACACCTGTAGTCCCAGCTACTTAGAAGGCTGAGGCAGAAGGACGGCTTCAGCCCAGAAGTAGTAGTTTACAGTAAACTATGATAATGACACTGCAGTCTAGTTTGGGTGATGGAGCAAAAAAAGAAACATCTGAAAGAAATGAAAGAAGAGAAGGAAACCGTAAGTTTAATGATAGCTGCTTCTTGCCCAGTGCAACACACTGTCTGACTCCATCCCCAGCCCCCAACCACTCAGCCTTGCCCTTCAGATCAGCTGCTGGGAACAGGATGGCAGGCGCCTCTGGTGCGTGTCCCCCTGACACCACTGACTACTCACCTCCTCACAGCTTTTTCAGCAGATTCTGGCTTACCCACCAGTTAGTTCACAGTCCTCTTTCCACCATTCCTGACCTTTTATCTCTGTAGGTTGCTCTTCCCTTTTCAGCTGCTTACAAATCAGTTTCTCAGGAGACACTGCTCTATAAATTTTCTTTTAGTCATTTTAGCTAATGCCTAATCTTTGCCCCATCCCAACCTCAAATAGCCAATGACCAGCTGTACTTTTCCAATACTTCAGGCTCATGCCTCCAACTAACCCAGCCCTCCACTGCACAGAGTCCAAAATACGACAAGAAGGCTCTCTGCAACCAGGCCCCTGCTTGTGGCCTCGGAGAACAAGCTATGCAGTTCTGGCCTCCGCATCTTGCTCCTGCTCTATCTAACTGCACCAGATAGGCTGCTCCCAGCCCCTCAACCCCACACCAACACAGTATTAATCTCACCATCCAAACATACCACCTCAACGCCTCTACCCACAGCACATATATCACCCCAAACACATGAAAATCTTCCCTGTCCCATAAGCCACCCCTAGGAGCATTACAGCTGGGCCCTATTGCAACACATACCTCCCTTTATTATTGCAGTCACCACATGATGGTACTATGTGAACTGTCATCTTCCGGGTCTATTCCACCTTAACTACAATGAACATTTTAAGTAGTTTAGCTTCCAGGGCAGTGCTTGGCACAAAGCAGATAATCAATAAATAGACTTTAAAAAGTGAATTACAAATGAAATAAGCAACCATGCTCATACAATTGTTACCATGAAAGGAAGAGCAGATCCTGGATGATCCAACCTTCAACTTAAAAATCACATCAGCAGTGATGGGTTCTAGGATGCCCCACGTTAACTAGGTCACAGATTCCTCTTCCTATTCTCTTTCAGCCCTTGTCTCACTAGAGACACTCTGCCTCAATTAACAATAGCAATTACTCCCATCCTTAAAACCTCACAGGTTCTGGCTCACCCAACATGCACACCAAACTTCCTTGTACACATCACACTTTTAAGTCAATGACTGGTGAAATTATTTGTCTGGTCTCTGTCTTTCCTACCCTCTAAGTTCCGTGAAGGCAGGGTGCAGCACCTTGGCTAATGGGTTCACACTCAATTTACAGACTGATTTAACACATGACTAAATTGATGAATAAACCATTGTCTTCATCTATTATTAAATTAGCATTGATTGGTTTGTCAAATTAGCCAACTGATACCTTGGAAAATAAACAACATCTGACATTGAGGAGATGGTAGATTAGACAAGTACATTTGAGCGAGCTCATCTTTAAACAAGTTTAAGGCAAGCCAAAGGAAGATGGAAGTATAAATACCTTTTCCCTTGGTCTCAAAGATCTTAAAGTCATAGTGGAACTCTGCAGTGGTTGCTTCCCAATATTTTACAGCACCTGCACAAAATAACTTACCCACTGAGTGTTTCTACTTAGACCTGGGAATTATATCCACTCCGTGGGGTCATGTCATGTGAAGCTGAAGCTCTGACTGATTTAAATCACATTTATTTAGAAAATTTTTTTAAATTCAATTAATTTAGTAATCAATATCCTTAAAACAATTCCATTGAAAAGATTAACTGTCTACATGCAGAGCTGAATCCGGTTAGCAGGCTCACAAAAAACAAAACATATGTAGACCAAATGCACCCAAATCAGAGACAATCTAGTTCGCCTGTAATTTAGTCTCATGTAAGAAATTCACCATAAAAAAAAAAAAAAAGAAAAAGAAATTCACCATAGATGATAAAACACTCTCAATTTTTTTTTATACAGCGTAGTGGTTCAGGACATGAGAAAAGATGACATTTACCCTAAATCCATTGGTCCACACAATACAGAGTGGTCCTCAGGAGTTTCAAAAATACAATAAATTAGAAATAATAATCAAAGGGCAGTCATCATATTGTAGTTAGGCTTTTTAATCTATTATGTATTTCTAGAAAAAGGGACTCTAACTGCTCATATAGCCAGTCATCTCTCGATATTTTATCTGAAAGGCACACACCCGTAAACATATTGTATATGAAACACTGGGAAAATCCCATTTCATTGGCTCTTCTACTCATAAAAGTTAAGGAACTTTTTCAAGGCAAGTGGAAGCCCAATAGATCCAGACACACAGCCCCCTTCCTCCTCCTATAGGGGCCGTCACTGAGGCATTCCTATCCAAATCCTTTTAATATACACATGCTCCCTTAACTTATGGCAGACACTCTAAGTCATCTGAAATTAGCTAAGATAACTTAAGAGATCCAAGCCAAATACATTCAGAGCTACATAATTATAAAATTTCCTCCCCATTCCCTCTGGAGGATCGTTGTAGGAGAGCTCTAAGCTAATCAATGTTTTTGTTAACAAAATCTAATTAACTTATAATATCCCCCCATCAAGTACATCACCCTCTAAAACAAAGAGTATGGACACAGGCATACATTTTAATTTCACAGATATTTCAACTTCCTATTTAAAGCTAATTGGCAGAAGTGCCTAAGAATTAAGTTTTTCAAACAGTTAATAAACCAAAAACAAATTCTTAGATCACAGATGCAAATTCATTCACCTGTCTCTTGGGACTAGGCAGATACTATGAAGGGCTGAGCTCAAGATATTACTCATCAGTAGGGACTGGCCAGAAGGCACTGCTGATGGTAGGAATGCAGGCTCCCTGTTGCTTCCCCCCCCCCCAATTTTATTGTTTCAATTAAGAACATGAATATTGTGATTTTAATTTAAAGGAGATATTCATATTGTCTTTTAAATTAAAATCCCCAGCTTTTAAATGCTAAATACGAACTCAAAGCAACACTGGAAAAACAAAAAAAGAATTATCAGCAGACCAAAGGCAACCCCAATCAGAGACAAATCTATGTTTGCCTGGTATTTAGTCTCAGGCAGGAAACTCAAAGATAGTTTCATTAAGCATTCCCAAAATTTCTTACTGAGGGCCTAAGTATCTGCCTGTCCCCTTCTCAAGATTCTGATATTTCCCAGCTTCATAAAATGAGCCCTCTCACAAAACAACAAAACGAAGTCTGATTGTCATTACCCAGAGTTGCTGATTAAATGACTAATTTCAAGTAACTTGTCATCACTTGATTATACTTTATATAGTAATGCTGACTGTCTTATTCAGAGAAACACATTTGGACTTCATATGTGACTTCCGCGTCTGCCAATGAAGCTTTGTAGCCATTAAGTTCTTGTAAAAACTTTTATTAAGGTAGAGTGTCTTCATAGAAACAGACCCTGAGTTTAAGGACTACAGGACCAGTACTTTATTTGGGAAGTGACCCAAGGAGCAACAGGGGAAGATGGAATAATGCAGAGAAGATATTATCCAAATCTGATCAATAATCATTGGTTCAAAGCTGCTGGCTAAGGGACATGAATTCATTCATTCCTTCTGGATGGCCATGTACAGTACCTGTGGCTCCAGAGAGCCCTTGGGCAAAGAGTTGCATATGCCAATAGGTAGACTGTAGGTCAGCATGCAAAAAATTAAAAATTGAAAAATAAGTAATTGGAAATGAGATGAGAAAACATGGGCAAGATATTAACAGCATCTATGCTACCTCAACTTCTTGAATACCGTAACAAAAATGAGCAAGGACTAAAACAAGAACATTTAAGAAACCAACTTTCCTAAAGCTAAAAGGTATGGTGGGATGTCCAAAATCTGAGGTGGATCATGCCCACCCTAAATATCAGAAAGGCCATTTACATAACCTGCATCCCTCAACTTCTATCTGCATTTTCACTGGTTGGTGGGCTGCACAAGAAGACTCATACCTGGGGGATATTTTAGTCTCATCTCCCCAGAGCCAAGTCATCTGTGATGTACAGTACCAAGCACCAAGCCTTCAGGCCCCCAACACCACCATGTGTAATTAGTAAGGCAATTAGGGGAAATCACACTCTTCCAGCCAATTACTGCCTCTCACGGGGAGGCTTACTCTGAAAATTAGACCTGAAGTCAAAACCTACTTGTGCAGCACTATATCCTCTACTTTTGTCTCTCCAAGGATTCATCAGATGTTCCCCCAGTTTATTTTAGCTTCAAGCATTCCCAGAAGATATAGAACACTACGCAGTTTCTTAATGGATCTTCCACAATGGCCAAAATGAGGGTATCTCAAAATAGCAACGTGACTGACCATAAGAAATGTTAGTCATTTCTAATGTGGACTAAAACTTTACAAACTTCTGTCTCTGAGAGAGAATCTTCGTGTAATGATTACTTGTCATTCTTAGGATTTTTCATGTATCTCTTTAACACATTCTACACGACCCTGAAGGTTCCAGCTCCTTCCTCCCCTCTCAGATCTCATCACACAACTCTCCTCTCCTTCATCATACTCCAGCCTCCAGCTTTGTCCATAACATGGTCTTGTTACCTGTATTATACTCGCTGCATCCTCTGCCTCAGCAGAGGTCAGCATTCTTTCTCAGACTCATCATGTAACTGAGAGACCTTCCCTCACCATCATCTAAAACAGATCCCTACTGCTATCATCTATCACCAGCCCCTTCATTTCCCTCATGGCTACCATAGATTAGTTTTAGTGACTGCTGTATTGATTAGTGTCTTGCCTGTCTAGTCCAGTAAGATAGGTCTCTGTGGGAAGCAGGGTCCAAGTGGATTATGCTCTCCAGTGGAGCCACAGCCTACCAGGCAGCTGCTGTGTGAATGAATGAATGAATGAATGTTTCCTATGCACCTTCCATGGGACAGGTATTATGGTAGGCCCAGGAGAACCAACTATATAGTTCAATCCACCTTGTACTTAAAACCCTATAAATTCAACAGTGTTGGGGCTTAGAGTCAAAGAAATGGACAAAGCAGTAGGACGTTACTCTTTTATGAGAGAATGTTCATCGCAATAAAGATATGGTAGAAAGGTCACTTGATCACGTACTACCATGTTGCACGTATCTGTAATATACACTGACTGACCACTGATGGCCTGTCCATCGTGGCCCATAAAATATGATCAGGTCAGGTGATCTCCTCTGTGCTATCCTCCTTGACCTATCCACTGTTCTTCACAGATGACTTGGCTCTGGGGAGATGAGACTCCCCCCCTTCCAAGGTTTTGGCTGCAAATCATCCTTGGCTTTATACCAATCTTATCTGTGTGTCCCCAATTCCCTGCTTACCCTGACAGCATCACATTTACTGTCCTATATTAATGAGTGATGAGATATTGTGGGTCCCTCTGCAGTTCTTTGAGAGTTTGTTTCCCCAGTCTTGGTATTACCCAAGGCTTCTTGGTATCCCCAGGCCATAGGAAGTAATAGGAGAAAAGAGAGAGAAAAAGACCAAGATCGGAAATATCTTATTTCTCTGGCTGTGCTGTACAATGTAGTAGCTATTAGCCACAGGTGGCTATTTAAATTTAAATCTAATTTTTATGTTAATTAAAAATGCAGTTCCTCAGCCACACTAGCAATACTTTAAGTGCTCAATGGTCACATGTGGCAAGTAGCTCCCATTTTAGCACAGAATAGAACATTTCCATCAGTGTAGAAAGTTTTATTGGACAGTGCTAGTATGGATCTTTATGAAATAAAGCTAGCAAGTAAACATTTTATTATTTATTCACCAGAAGAAATGTCACTTGTGACACTCCACAGAGACACGTAATTCAATAAAACACTTCAAATATTAATGGGAACTTCTCCATAAACAATACCAGGTTAGGCCTGGCAGAGATTCAAAGAGCACTGAGATTTGATCCTTGACTCTCAAAAATTTCACCGACCAGCATGCAAAGCAAAGTATACCAGTCTTAGTTCGCTATAATCCAGTCCAAAAAAAAAAAAAAAAAGGAAAAGCACGCAGACCTGTAATAATTAATTCAAATGGGGGGGAGGCGTGGACAGAACAAAATTTACAATCCAGCAACATTTAGGCAAAGAAGTAGCTTTTGATATACTCTTGAAAATGAGGAAGATTTTAACAAATAACAAGAAGCACAATTATACACAATTACTAGATATGTATAAAATCAGGATTCAGCTGCAGGAAAAATGGGAGAATGTTCGAGAATGACTAATGTTCTTGGTGTGACATACAAGAGACTGTGTGGAAAGTATGTGGCTACAGATCACTGCCACCAGCCAGCCTAAAGAACCCAGAAGAGGCTCCTGTTAAAGGTACAGAATTCTTGTGTAGGAAACTGGTGCTTTAATAAGGTCCATAGGATAGAAGGTACCTTCTCCTGAGTTTTCTGAAGCCAGGAAACTGGTCTGATCAAAAGAAAATAATTAACAGACACAAACTACTTCTTTCCAGGAACACCATGTGACACCAGGGATCACTAATACTTGTTTGCCAAAAAAGGGGAAAGTACCTATGTTAATATTAATCTGTACAATAAAACTAAATTTGAAATGCTAATAAAAATGGGGTCAAAAAATCATAATCTTTTAAGGAGGTAAGTCAAGCTCAGGGCTTTCATTCATCCAAAATAAAAACTGGCAAGACTTTCAGGTTGGCCAGTACATCCATTCCCTTGGCAAACGGTATTCTTTTCTTGTTTTTCCCCAACAGAAAATTATTTTTGTTTCAATAGATTTACAAGTTTTTTTTTGTTTGTTTGTTTTTGTTATACGGATGAATTGTGTAGGGGTGAAATCAGAGCTTTTAGTGTATCTGTCACCTGAATAGTGTATGTAATACCAAATAGGTATTTGACCCCTCAGCCCCCTCCCAACCTTCCCAATGCAAGAAACCAAAGTCCATTATCGCACTGTGTATACCCATCATTTGCTCCTACATATAAGTGAGTATATGCAATATTTGTTTTTCCATTCTTGAGATATTTCACTTAGGATTCTGGCTACCAGTTCCATTCAGGCTGCTATGAAAGACATGTTTTCATTCCTGTTTATGTCTGAGCCATAGTCCATAATACGTACATCACATCTGTTCATGACTTGACGGGCATGCTGGTTGATTCCATATCTTTACAATTGCAAATTGTCCTGCAGTAAACATACAAGTGCATTTGTCTTTTTGATGTAATGACTTGTTTTCCTTTGGGTAAATACCCAATAGTGAGACTACTGGTTTGAATGGTAGGTCTACTTTTAATTCTTTGAGGAATCTCTATACTATTTTCCATATAGGTTATACTAATTTACATTCCCATTAAAAGCATATAAGCCTTCCCTTTTTCAATATCTACTTCAGATTAACATGGGGTACATACAATTGAGTTACATTGTTTGCATTTGTAAGGTAAAGTCTTAAAACTAACACAAAACTATAAAAAACTCAAGAACAGTGATTTTCAACTGGTATGCTGTGAGAGGATTTTAGATGTGATGTGAAAATTTTAAAAGATCATTAAATTAAATTATTTTTAAGTGAAGTTCAAGTATATTCTTTTTTGTTGTTGTTATTGTTGTTTTTTTGTTGGAGTTTTTGGCTGGGGCTGGGTTTGAACCTGCCACCTCCGGCATGTGGGGCTGGTACCCTACTCCTTGAACCACAGGCACTGCCCAAGTATATTCCTTTTTTTATTCCCTTTGACAGTCAACATAATGTAAGTGTGCCTCAGAAGTTTAACTATAGTTTTAAGAGTGCCAGGAGAGGGAGCAAGATGGCAGCCGAGTAACAGCTTCCTTGCATCTGGGCACCGTGAGTCTGGGGAGATAGGACTCCAGGCATCTCTGGCTGGTGGGAACTGCCTATCATCACCCCTGTGAGGATACAGGGAGTCAGCAAGAGACTTCTGGACCCCAAGAGGAGGACTAAAACAGTGGAAAACCGGCAAGTGGTCGCGTGTGTTCAACCCGTCTAAACCCGCCCACAACTGTAAGTTCAGTAGCAGCGAGACTGCAAACCAGAAAGGCCTTACCTGTGAACTCTTTTGATGTCCTTGGACTTGGCACTGAGTTGAACTGCCTTGGGGAAGGCCTGAGTGGGAGTGCGGAGAACTTTGGCCGTTGTCTAGGGCCCCAGTCTGAGCCGCTGAGCCAGACGGAGCTAATAGTGTTTGGCGGTGGGTCACACGGATCCATTGTCAGTGATCTGCCCCGGCAAGCTCCGCCCTCAGGGTCACAGAGCTAGAAACGGGTGGGAGCTGGTAACCCAGCAACCAAGTAGCCTAAGGGTGGGGTCTGAGCCGCCTTGCAGCCCTAACCCTCAGGGGCAGAGTGAGACCGGTTTTGGCACACTGAGTAAGTGGATAGCCACTTCAGCAGCGATTCCAGCGAGAAAGCTGGGAAAGCTTCTGCTCAGCAAGTTTACAAGTTCAAAGTGCCTTTTAAGTGGGCTGAAGAGAGATATAGGGTGTCTACCTGCTGGGGTTTGAGAAATCGGCAGCCTCCAGTCGTATCGGAACTGTGACTAACATCCCATACCCCAAAAGACCACGTGTTGCCCAGACAATATTCATCAACATATACAAACTGCTTTGTTTTTGGTTGTGTATTTTTTTTTCTTTTTTTTTTGTTTGGTTGGGTTTTTTTGTTTGTTTATTTTGACGTTGTTGATGTTCTTTTGTTTCTTAATTTCAATCTTTTCCATACAGATCCCTTTTTCTTTCTCAATTTTTCTAGTTTAATTATAATTTCCCATTGCTGCCTTTTTTAATAACTACAACTTCATTTTTGCTAGTGTTTCTACCGCTATCACTTGGTTTTTCACCCAATTTTATCGCCATAAAGTTTTCTGTTTGCTTGTTTTGGTTTGAGTTATAGCATTTTTGTCTTTCCTCTCTACTTGGTGGAGGTGGGGTACTGTGTCTGACCAGGTTAGCAAAGAGCTGCTGACCTCAAGGGAACCACCCAACTGGGCACCCAACCCCCAGAAGGTGGGGTTTTTTAAGGTTGTGTCAAAGTACCCTACTGTACACCTATATTGCCCTGTCTCCCTCTTTCTGTGCCTCTCTTCCTTTTGTCAATATTCCTTATCCCTACCCCCTCTCCTTTCTCTACCTTTCTTTTTTTTCTTATCACTCGGTCCTCCTTTCTTTCATCCCTTTTTTGCTCTTCAACCTTCTCACCTTTCTGGTCCTGTAACCCTTAGTCCACAGGCACGAGAACTTAAAGAGCAAGAGGAAGTGAAAGGAAAATTAGGGCAAGGAAACAGATAAAAGAAATCACTCATGAGGAAGAATCAGCAGAAAACTCCAGGCAACATGAAGAACCAGTCCAGAACAACCCCGCCAAGGGACCATGAGGTAGCTACTGCAGAGGATTCCACCTATACAGAAATGTTAGGAATGACAGAAAGGGAATTTAGAATACACATGTTGAAAACAATGAAAGAAATGATGGAAACAATGAAGGAAACTGCTAATAAAGTGGAAAATAACCAAAAGGAAATCCAAAAACAGAATCAAATCAGAGATGAACGATATGAAGAATATAAAAAGGATATAGCAGAGCTGAAGGAAATGAAACAGTCAATCAGGGAACTTAAAGATGCAATGGAAAGTATCAGCAACAGGTTAGACCATGCAGAAGAAAGAATTTCAGAGGTAGAAGACAAAGTTTTTGAGATAACTCAGATAGTAAAAGAGGCAGAAAAGAAGAGAGAGAAAGCAGAACGTTCACTGTCAGAATTATGGGACTTTATGAAACGTTCCAACATACGAGTTATAGGAATTCCAGAAGGGGAAGAAGAATGCCCCAGAGGAATGGAAGCCATACTAGAGAATATTATAAAAGAAAATTTCCCAAACATCACCAAAGATTCTGACACACTGCTTTCAGAGGGATATCGGACCCCAGGTCGCCTCAACTCTAACCGAGCTTCTCCAAGACACATTGTGATGAACCTGTCCAAAGTCAAGACAAAAGAAAAGATTCTGCAAGCTGCCAGGAGTAAGCGCCAGTTGACCTACAGGGGCAAATCCATCAGAGTGACCTCAGACTTCTCTAATGAAACTTTCCAAGCAAGAAGACAATGGTCATCTACCTTTAATCTACTTAAACAGAACAATTTTCAGCCCAGAATTCTGTACCCTGCTAAGCTAAGCTTCAAAATTGATGGAGAAATCAAATCATTTACGGATATACAAACATTGAGGAAATTCACCACAACAAGACCAGCTCTACAGGGAATACTTCAACCTGTTCTGCACACTGACCACCACAATGGATCAGCAGCAAAGTAAGAACTCAGAAATCAAAGGACAGAACCTAACCTCCACACTGATGCAAAAGATAAAACTAAGCAATGGACTCTCACCAAATAAGACGAATAGAATACAACCACACTTATCAATTATCTCCATAAATGTTAATGGCTTGAATTCCCCACTGAAGAGACATAGATTGGCTGACTGGATTAAAAAACACAAGCCATCCATTTGCTGTCTGCAAGAAACACACCTGGCTTCAAAAGACAAATTAAAGCTCCGAGTCAAGGGTTGGAAGACAATTTTTCAGGCAAATGGAATTCAGAAGAAAAGAGGAGTTGCAATCTTATTTTCAGATACATGTGGATTTAAAGCCACTAAAGTCAAAAAAGACAAAGATGGTCACTTTATATTGGTCAAGGGAAAACTACAACAAGAAGACATTTCAATTCTAAATATCTATGCACCAAATTTAAATGCTCCCAGATTCTTGAAACAGACCTTACTCAGTCTGAGCAATATGATATCTGATAATACCATCATAACAGGGGACTTTAACACACCTCTTACAGAGCTGGACAGATCCTCTAAACAGAAATTAAACAAAGATATAAGAGATTTAAATGAGACCCTAGAACAATTATGCTTGATAGACGCATATAGAACACTCCACCCCAAAGATAAAGAATATACATTCTTCTCATCACCCCATGGAACATTCTCCAAAATTGATCATATCCTGGGACACAAAACAAATATCAACAGAATCAAAAGAATTGAAATTTTACCTTGTATCTTTTCAGACCATAAGGCACTAAAGGTGGAACTCAACTCTAACAAAAATGCTCGACCCTATCCAAAGGCATGGAAATTAAACAATCTTCTGTTGAATAACAGATGGGTGCAGGAAGAAATCAAACAGGAAATCACTAACTTCCTTAAGCATAACAACAATGAAGACACAAGCTACCAAAACCTGTGGGATACTGCAAAAGCAGTTTTGAGAGGAAAATTCATCGCTTTAGATGCCTACATTCGAAAAACAGACAGAGAGCACATCAACAATCTCACAAGAGACCTTATGGAATTGGAAAAAGAAGAACAATCTAAGCCTAAACTCAGTAGAAGAAAAGAAATCTCCAAAATCAAATCAGAGATCAATGAAATTGAAAACAAAAGAATCATTCAGAAAATTAATGAAACAAGGAGTTGGTTTTTTGAAAAAATAAATAAAATAGATAAACCATTGGCCAGACTAACTAGAAATAGAAAAGTAAAATCTCTAGTAACCTCAATCAGAAATGATAAAGGGGAAATAACAACTGATCCCACAGAGATACAAGAGATCATCTCTGAATACTACCAGAAACTGTATGCCCAGAAATTTGACAATGTGAAGGAAATGGATCAATATTTGGAATCACACCCTCTCCCTAGACTTGGCCAGGAAGAAATAGACCTCCTGAACAGACCAATTTCAAGCACTGAGATCAAAGAAACAATAAAAAAGCTTCCAACTAAAAAATGCCCTGGTCCAGATGGCTTCACTCCAGAATTCTATCAAACCTTCAAGGAAGAGCTTATTCCTGTACTGCAGAAATTATTCCAAAAAATTGAGGAAGAAGGAATCTTCCCCAACACATTCTATGAAGCAAACATCACCCTGATACCAAAACCAGGAAAAGACCCAAACAAAAAGGAGAATTTCAGACCAATCTCACTCATGAATATAGATGGAAAAATTCTCAACAAAATCCTAGCCAATAGATTACAGCTTATCATCAAAAAGTCATTCATCATGATCAAGCAGGCTTCATCCCAGGGATGCAAGGCTGGTTCAACATACGCAAGTCCATAAACGTTATCCACCATATTAACAGAGGCAAAAATAAAGATCACATGATCCTCTCAATAGATGCAGAAAAAGCATTTGATAAAATCCAGCATCCTTTTCTAATTAGAACACTGAAGAGTATAGGCATAGGTGGCACATTTCTAAAACTGATTGAAGCTATCTATGACAAACCCACAGCCAATATTTTACTGAATGGAGTAAAACTGAAAGCTTTTCCTCTTAGAACTGGAACCAGACAAGGTTGTCCTCTGTCACCTTTACTATTCAACATAGTGCTGGAAGTTCTAGCCAATACAATTAGGGAAGACAAGGAAATAAAGGGAATCCAAATGGGAGCAGAGGAGGTCAAACTCTCCCTCTTTGCTGACGACATGATCTTATACTTAGAGAACCCCAAAGACTCAACCACAAGACTCCTAGAAGTCATCAAAAAATACAGTAATGTTTCAGGATATAAAATCAATGTCCACAAGTCAGTAGCCTTTGTATACACCAATAACAGTCAAGAGGAGAAGCTAATTAAGGACACAACTCCCTTCACCATAGTTTCAAAGAAAATGAAATACCTAGGAATATACCTAACGAAGGAGGTGAAGGACCTCTATAAAGAAAACTATGAACTCCTCAGAAAGGAAATAGCAGAGGATATTAACAAATGGAAGAACATACCATGCTCATGGCTTGGAAGAATCAACATTGTTAAAATGTCTATACTTCCCAAAGCAATCTACCTATTCAATGCCATTCCTATCAAAGTACCTACATCGTACTTTCAAGATTTGGAAAAAATGATTCTGCGTTTTGTATGGAACCGGAAAAAACCCCGTATAGCTAAGGCAGTTCTTAGTAACAAAAATAAAGCTGGGGGCATCAGCATACCAGATTTTAGTCTGTACTACAAAGCCATAGTGCTCAAGACAGCATGGTACTGGCACAAAAACAGAGACATAGACACTTGGAATCGAATTGAACACCAAGAAATGAAACTAACATCTTACAACCACCTAATCTTCGATAAACCAAACAAGAACTTACCTTGGGGGAAAGACTCCCTATTCAATAAATGGTGTTGGGAGAACTGGATGTCTGCGTGTAAAAGACTGAAACTGGACCCACACCTTTCCCCACTCACAAAAATTGATTCAAGATGGATAAAGGACTTAAATTTAAGGCACGAAACAATAAAAATCCTCAAAGAAAGCATAGGAAAAACACTGGAAGATATTGGCCTGGGGGAAGACTTCATGAAGAAGACTGCCATGGCAATTGCAACAACAACAAAAATAAACAAATGGGACTTCATTAAACTGAAAAGCTTCTGTACAGCTAAGGTGACGATAACCAAAGCAAAGAGACAACCCACACAATGGGAAAGGATATTTGCATATTTTCAATCAGACAAAAGCTTGATAACCAGGATCTATAGAGAACTCAAATTAATCCACATGAAAAAAGCCAACAATCCCTTATATCAATGGGCAAGAGACATGAATAGAACTTTCTCTAAAGACGACAGACGAATGGCTAACAAACACATGAAAAAATGTTCATCATCTCTATATATTAGAGAAATGCAAATCAAAACATCCCTGAGATACCATCTAACCCCAGAGAGAATGGCCCACATCACAAAATCTCAAAACTGCAGATGCTGGCGTGGATGTGGAGAGAAGGGAACACTTTTACACTGCTGGTGGGACTGCAAACTAGTACAACCTTTCTGGAAGGAAGTATGGAGAAACCTCAAAGCACTCAACCTAGACCTCCCATTCGATCCTGCAATCCCATTACTGGGCATCTACCCAGAAGGAAAAAAATCCTTTTATCATAAGGACACTTGTACTAGACTGTTTATTGCAGCTCAATTTACAATCGCCAAAATGTGGAAACAGCCTAAATGCCCACTAACCCAGGAATGGATTAACAAGCTGTGGTATATGTATACCATGGAATACTATTCAGCCATTAAAAAAAATGGAGACTTTACATCCTTCGTATTAACCTGGATGGAAGTGGAAGACATTATTCTTAGTAAAGCATCACAAGAATGGAGAAGCATGAATCCTATGTACTCAATCTTGATATGAGGACAATTAATGACAATTAAGGTTATGGGGGGTGCAGAAAGAGGGATGGAGGGAGGGGGGTGGGGCCTTAGTGTGTGTCACACTTTATGGGGGCAAGACATGATTGCAAGAGGGACTTTACCTAACAATTGCAATCAGTGTAACTGGCTTATTGTACCCTCAATGAATCCCCAACAATAAAAAAAAAAAAAAAAGAGTGCCAGGAGATATAAAAGGTTGAAAAATTTTGTCTAGTGTGGGAAATTTCTTGATGATATTGGACTTGGGAAAGAATGTAAGAAAACTCCAAAGGCAATTGAAACAACAAAAATTAAAAAGTGGGACCTGATCAAATTATAAATATTCTACACAGCTAAGGACACAATCGGCAAAGCAAAGAAAAAGCCTTAAGAGCAGGAAAAGATACTTGCATGCTACAAATCTGACAAAGGGCTAATAATTAGAATCTACAAAGGACTCAAGCAAATCAACAAAGAATTCACAAACAACCCCATTAAAATCTAGGTGAGAGACATGAACAGAATCTTTTCTCATGAAGACAAATAGCCAACAAACTCATAAAAAAGTCTGTCTCTAATTATTAGAGAAATGCACATCAAAACCACTTTGCAATATCAAGTAACTCCAGCAAAATGACCCACATCACGAGATCTCAAAGCAACAGGCTCTGGTGTAGGAGAGAAGGGGAGGGGAGGAAAGAGAACACTCAGACACGGTTGGTGGGACTGCAGAGCAGTACAGCCTTTTCAGAAAGAAATACGAAGAGTCCTCAAAGAATTATAAATAGACCTTGCATTGGACCCTGCAATCTCATTATCTATCCAAAAGAGAAAAGGCCATTTTATCATAAGGACATTTGCACTCAAATGTTTATAGCAGCAAATTTACAATCACAAAGATATGGAAACAACCCAAATGCACTTCAGTACATGAATGCCTTAATAAAATGTGGTTTGTATATACCATGGAATACTATTCAGCCATAAAAATATGGAGATTTTGTATCTTTTGTTACAACATGGATGGATTTGAGAACACCCTCATAAATAAAGTATCACAGGAATGGAAAAATCAAATGTACTCAACACTAAGTTGAAACTTGTAGATTAACAACATGTACACATGAGAGAAAAACTCAATTAAATTCAAGAAGGGGGAAGGAAGGCGGAGGGGAGAGGGGGTTGGTAAGTGCCCACCTAATGGGTATAATGTATGGGTAAGTGACATATTTCCCAGGTGAAGGTTGCAAATAGTATGTGGGTCACTACAAAAATTATGAGATAGACTATGCCATGATTCATTATTTCACTTCCAAGAAACACAGTCAATAGCATCCTTTCTAATTCACTGTGCAAGTTTCAACTGTCTAAGTGTGCTACACTTTTTTCTGTCTGTATGGATTTCATGTTTCTTGAGGTTTGTGTATCTCGAAACTTTTGTAATGGCCTACATATTGTGTAGGCTCCAAATCATTCCCTTTCATAAAATTCTGGATAGAAATCTGGAGATGTGGAGTTGCCAGACTCGTTTATTCCACTGACTGATATAATTAGAACCTTGAATTTTTAGTCAAGACCTTTGGTATTTTACATGGAAATTAACTATTGACAGGAAGCTATTTCTAAGATTGTTGAGCGCTTCATTAAGACTCATTTCGTCTTTTAATATCAACTAAATTACCCAAAGAAGATTTCTACTATGAAGTGACCATTTCTGTTGTAACATCATTTTAATACTCTTAAAAAAGATACAGCCATATTCAGGAAATAAAGCAGGCCAAGTTGCTTTGCAAGCTTTGCTACCACCTTACAAGTTTAAACTGGTGAAAGAACACTCTTTAAGGGATAAAATGTAATGCACAATCAAAAATAGGTCAAAAACATTAATTGGGAGTGGAGGAGATGGTTACTTGGTAATTCAGAACTATGGAAGCCACAGGAATGGGGCCCAACTGGGAACTGAACAGAGTGGCCAACACCTTCTCCAATACCAGGACAAGTCAGGCTCAGGGCAATCCCAGGGGCACTCAGGCGTCCACTCTCTCATCTGCCTTTTATCAATCACCTTTTTAGGGCTGTGTTTTCGAAAAGATGCTCAGTAGCCCCATGTGGATGGGGAATGAGGCAGAGGGGCCAGCATGCGTGCACCCTGCACTCGCTGCTGCCCATGCAACACAAACACAAACCCATGCAACATTCTTCTTCTGTCCATTCCACGGGCACTAATTATAAAACAATGATTTTTAACTTTGGAATCTCCAGAGAGTGATGAAAACACATCCAGCCTTTGAAACAGAAAACGAACTGACACAGATTTAAGATCTGCATCTAACAGAGAGGGCCAGAATCCATGTACCTGGTGGCCCTCTGGTGTTACTCATCATGTCCTCTGGTTAGGCCACAAATGCTCTGACCCCATTCATAAATTATATGGACTCTTATGCAACAGCTCCAATACCAAGTCTCACACCACTTATTAAAAAGTCCAATTTTCAAGTGCCAACAAACAAACTGCAAATGGAGTATTTATAACCATGCACTCATCTGCAAAAATGATCAGCTGGATGTATGTAAATGCATAACTATGCTGGCCAGACTAACAGGAATCTCTCACATTCTGCGAACCTCTCAGTTACCAAACTCATTTGCATTTTGTCCTTGTAAACTATCTTGGTCTTTGACAAAATCTTCCTTCAATGTCATGCTTTGCTGTGTTCTGTGTGGCCAACTTTGGGGAAGAATTGTGATTCCCTAAGCTTATGATTGATGAACAGATGATAAGGTAAAAGGTTTCAAGTTTTCACTTAGGCAGCAAATTTTTGTTACTGATTATTTTTTATGCTCTAGGCTCTCTTATAGTATCTCAGGATACAACAATGTGTTTGGGGCAAGTTACTTTATTTTATGACCCTTCATTTTCACACCTATTCAATAACAATAATCACCATACTCTCCTCTGATGGAGAAATTAAAAGACATTATTCACCTAAAACACCATTATACAAAGGAACTACTCTATGAATTATTATATATCCAATAGCCACCTTCAATCCCAAAAGTCTTTCATTAGGGTCACATCTTCCAAATTCACAGCATTCCTGCAACTTTTCAGCATTTCTTTTTACCAAATTGGAATCTTTTATACTTTGTTATCACTGGTCAGTATTTCGGTATTAATCTTTCCTCTTTCTCATCTTCTTGAACTCAAGCAATGGATCCCTTTCATTTCTTAACAGTTATATTCTATCTGGTAAAATTCCATCTCGTAAGTTTCTAATTACAACTTAATTGTCATTGTATAGTCTTTGTCACTTTTTTTCTGAATCATTTCCACATGACAGCATTTGTCAGACCTCCTTCCTAAGATTTTGTGGGATACATTCAAACCCTCTCCCCACCCCCATCCTACTATCAAACCTACCACCAGCCCTCAACATGTATACTTGCAAATATGTACCTGCATGTTTTGATTTTCAGCTGGGCGAACCAGCATCTGATGTTTCAGATGTTATCTTGTCTTTCTTATCTTTTTTGTCTTTCAAATGTTGCCTATGAAAGCAATTCCTTCACGGTTGATCAGTTCACTTACTTCCAGTCCATATGTCATGGAGTTGTTCCATTCATTTCACCCACTCTTTGTGATGGTGAAATAATCAAATCTGAAAAGCTCTGTACTAAAAGGCATGGGAAAAACTACCAGCACATTTTTTGATTTAGCAACCCTATCTTTGATTATCTCTCCCATAAAAATAAAAGTACCAGCACATGACACTAGATACTATATCCATCAATAAGGAAATTTTTAAATAATGTATATCATACTGCCAATACTACAGAATAGACACAGTTATTTATTTTTTTTTTTGTAGAGACAGAGTCTCACTTTATGGCCCTCGGTAGAGTGCTGTGGCCCCACACAGCTCACAGCAACCTCCAACTCCTGGGCTTAAGCGATTCTCCTGCCTCAGCCTCCCGAGCAGCTGGGACTACAGGCGCCCGCCACAACGCCCAGCTATTTTTTGGTTGCAGTTCAGCCCGGGCCAGGCTTGAACCCGCCACCCTCAGTATATGGGGCTGGCGCCTCCCTGACTGAGACACAGGCGCCGCCCGACACAGTTATTTTTTTAAAACATGGATTTTTATGTATTGACTCAGGTGGGTATCTGCTCTTCATTGTTAAAAGAATGATGTCATCAAAGGACAAACTGCTAAAAAGAGAAAAGTGTGTGTGTGTGTACACAAAGACTAGAAAGGTTATCTCAAGACAGTAGGCTTGGGGTAAAGGGATGACTGCTTTAAATACCCATTTTTCCACTCATTGTTTTGCTCTAATACAGGTTATTGTTAAAACATTTTCAAAATTAATGATATAAAAATTAGACATTAATGGCTCGGTGCCCATAGCTCAGTGAGTAGGGCATCAGCCACATACATCAAAGGTGGCGGGTTTGAGCCCAGCCTGGGCCTGCTAAACAATATAAACTGCAACCAAAAAATAGTCAGTCATTGTGGTGGGTGCCTGTAGTCCCAGCTACTTGGGAGGCCGAGGCAAGAGAATCTCTTAAGCCCAAGAATTGGAGGTTGCTGTAAGCTGTGACGCCACAGCACTCCACTGAGTGCGATATAGTAAGACTCTGTCTCCAAAAAAAAATATATATATATTAGACACTAAGAAAAAGAAGTATGTAAATGGGCTGGTTGTTCTGTAACACATTTTGAGAATCCTGGACATCACCATAATTGGCATCAACGAACGCCAATACAGTAGAACCTCCATGGTTGACCACTTCCCTACACTGACCACCTCCTTAAGCTGACTCAATTTTCATACAGCAGACATGCACCACATGTACGTATCAATAGAGCAGGCTTAGTTCCTTTTGCTGACCACCTCTGTATGTTGACTAGTTTGTTTCAATTCCTTGGTGGTCTACTGTAATTCCTAAACTCCTCATTCAACATTAAATAGGAACTTCACAGACACTTATACACAAAGCATTCTCAAAGAACATACTCCATTCTCCCTGCTTAACTCCCTCCCCTCAACTACATAACTTCCCATAAATTCCTGTTTCTGTCCTTGGTTGGTCCCAGTGGGAAGAAGTAAAGTGAGAATATGAACGTGGTGCAGATGTCTTTAGAGTTTTCATACCTGCTCACCCAATCTCCTGTGGTTCAGGAAAGTAAAAAGGGGGATGAGGATATCATTTTTAAATTATTCCAATCAAAGATAGTTCACTAAACTAGAATTGCATTAAGCCAAGGTAGGAAATAACAGCTTCATGGGCACAATAATTATTTTTGGTATTAAATTTATATCTCATCTCCATAGTAAATGAACCGTAAAAACAAGTTACGAGGGATACCAAAGAATTCAAGTAATGAGCCTAAGCATTTGGATAACCTTTTTCTTTTTCTTTTTTTTAAGACAGTTTTACTTTGTTGCCTTCAGTAGAGTGCCGTGGCATCACAGTTCAAACTCTTAGGCTCAAGTCATTCTCTTGCTTCAGCCTCCCAAGTGGCTGGGACTATAGGAGCCAGCCACAATGCCCAGCTACTTTTTTTTTTTAAGAGATGGGGGTCTTATTCTCGCTCAGGCTGGTCTCAAACTCCTGAGCTCAAGAAATCCACCTACCTAGGCCTCTCAGAGCAGTAGGGCATTTTGATGATCTTTAAAAGTGACAGAAGTCATGAGTAAGTTTGTGTGATATAAAGGAAACTCAAACTACCATGGAAATACCAAATTGATATGCCTTTTGATTTACGTACACAGTTTTAAAAATGACAAAATTAAGCAGGTGCAGTGGCCTGTAGTCCCAGCTATTTGAGAGGCTGAGGCAGGAGGATCACTTGAGCCTGGGAATTCAAGACTAGACTGGGCAATATGGGAGACCCCATCTCCAAAAAAAGTAATAATGATTAATAAATAAATAAATAGATAGACAGATAAAACTCTCAAGTTTCTGAAACCTTTTGTTTCTCTCATCTTACTACAGTGAAATGAACACAGAGTAAGGGATCTGGTGGACTTTCTGGCCTCCACTCAACATGATGGGAACTAAGAGCTTCATTATCAACAAGTGTCAACGTTTCATTATAATGCATCTTATTTTCTCTTTGTTCTGATTTTTTTCAAAAAGTCATTGTTCTGTATAAAAGAGATTAAAAGTCTGCCCACTTGCTCTTCACTGAATTCAACTCTCCCCACTTTGCCAACCACTTCAAGAACAAAAGACCAGTAGAAAGCAAAATAAAGAAGGCAATGGGAAATAGTGAGATGTAGTTATCTCAAGATGGAAAAGAAGAGCAGGAAGAAGGGATGACTCACTTCTCTGTCCCTAGTGGAAGATAAAGGGGGAACGGAGAAAAATGCAACCAGACAGAATTTAGAACCCCAGGACACCAGAGTAGAGAGTGAAAAGAAAGGGCACTCCTGTCTACGCTAAGGAAGAAAACATTCCTTGGCAGACAAAATAAAGTAAGCTTGCTTTCTGCCTTAAAATTCAAAAAAAAGAAAGAAAGAAAGAAAAGAAATTTAAAAAACCAACTTTCAGTTGCACTGATATGATTTTGAAAATAATAATCAGTTATTAAGTTATAATCCTAGATAAAATTGTAACCCAGATACATGCAATTTCCATTTTTAAGAGTCAGTCTCAAATCACAGCTTGTTTCAAATTCTTTATGAAGCCATTTCCACAGAAATTAGAGATGATCTGAATGAAGCTAGATTAAATGAGGGGAGAAAAAAGTATAAGCAAAATTAAGAAAATCATTCTAATAATTAGTTCCACTCCCATGCAAAACTTACATATGTATATATATTCTGCAGTCTCACACATTCTAATAATTAACGTTATGATCTTGTCTAATGTTTTGATTTAACCCAGGCAGCAACTTTAATTCTTCAAGCAAATGTGAGATGAAGCTCTGTTAACTGAATTCCTGCTAAGGCAGCAAATGTCTAAAAACAAACCTAAGTACTCATCCCTAAGTATTAACCTTAAATGATGAATTGTAAAGATTGGGGACCAACATGTTAACGAGGCAACCCCTGACTGCTCCTTGGTTTCAGTCTGAGCTACAATCAACATCATCCATTTCCAGAGGTTACGTAACACAAATCAAAGGGAACTAAAATCCATTTCTGCCACATTTGTTATAAGAAACACATAAAAATCTGCTACTTGCAATAAGGACATTTTTTTATTTACCTAAAAAAAAAAACTTAAATCAAGTCAAAATCATGGCCAATCTAATCATTTGTCATCTAATAATTCCACGCTATACTATATTATCACTACCTATTATTATTTCTTTCATGTTCCTTAACAGCAATTCTAAACCTAGGAGGATCCTGTCCCAACCTCCCCAAGGGAGGTGTCGCAACATCTGAAAACACATCTGATATTCCCAGTTGGGGAATGTGGCACTCCTTTACAGTCAGAAAGAACAAAAGAACAATTAGAGAATCACATCACCATATTTTATTCTCTCCCCAAATTCTGCAAGCCCAATTCTTCCCTTTCCCTTCTTCAAATTTAATTTCCAAATTTAATCTTCATTGGTACCCTCACTGCTGAAGTCCAATCATGTGTGCTGTGGCTTGACTGAAATCTTTACTTTCTTGCTATCAAAAATTCAGTTTTTATAGAGTTGATTGCTTTCAACAAACCAGATATGAGTGAAAATTCTTTTATTCCCAAATTTGATACAAAATAAAACCATCCCAGGTGGCGCCTGTGGCTCAGGGAGTAGGGCGCCGGTCCCATGTGCCGGAGGTGGCGGGTTCAAACCCAGCCCCGGCCAAAAAAATAAATAAATAAATAAAACCATCCCACACTCCCATACGTCATCACCACCCTCTTAAGGAAGAATTATACAAAACTCATATCCATAAATTTAAATGTACTCATTTCTAACAAATATTTTCATTTATGGTGACTTGAATAGATATTGTTCTCACATTAAACTAAATGGTGTTTTATCCCCCCTCCCCCAAGGAATTTTGTCACACAAACAATCCATAAGGAAGAAAGAAGAAAATATTTTTGATGCACACTGGCCTAGTTTTTCCTTTTACTACTTCATAGTAGGAGTGTGAATCATACGCAACTCATCTAAAGACTGAAATTTCCCTGTCACTACACTCTACAACAGTATCACAGCCCTCTTAAAGCTATTAAAAAATCATTATGATAGCAGACACTGATCCCACTCGTGAGACTCAAACTTCTTCCATCTCCCTGCACACAACCTTCCCCCAGACGCCCGTAGTCCTTATTTTCTAATGGAATATATAAGTGCATAGTGAAAGTGAGGTATCCAATTCTTTAGTTAAGAGTGGACTGATAAAGGCTCTGAGAAGTCCTGCATTATTGAAACTAGCATTACTACCTTTATCTCAGTGTTTCCCAGTCTCTTGTGGTTACAGAACCCTCCTTCCATAAAAAGCCTATCAACAGACTCCTTAACTAATGTTCCAGGCACAGACTTTAAGAAAAAGCTCTCCAGGGGTGATGCCTGTGGCTCAGTGAGTAGGGCGCCGGCCCCATATACCAAAGGTGGTGGTTCAAACCCCGCCCTGGCTGAACTGCAACAGAAAAATAGCTGGACGTTGTGGCGGGCGCCTGTAGTCCCAGCTACTTGGGAGGCTGAGGCAAGAGAATCGCTTAAGCCCAGGAGTTGGAGGTTGCTGTAAGCTGTGACGCCATGGCACACTACCCAGGGCCATAGCTTGAGGCTCTGTCTCAAAAAAAAAAAAAAAAAAAGAAAAAGCTCTCCAAGCAAAGCACCTGTACATATACCTCTGCCGGGGACTTCCTATGCAGAGGAGACTCAGTACTGAGGTTGTCAGAGAGAAACTCAAAAGAACTCTCTGAATTCTAGCATACCAGTGATATTCTTTTTGTGTGGTGAAAATCTACTCCCAGAGGCTAACACCAAAAACCCAGAAAATTTATTTAAATCTCTAGACAGCTAATAGTTAAGTGGCTATAAAAGTCTCCCAATGCTTGATATTAATTCCTATAGTAAATGTCCCTACCAAAAAAAGATATACATCACATTTGTGAGTTACAAGATGTAAATTCACGATTAGTTATGATAAATGGTAGGACTGGAGACTTTTTGATGAATAACTCTCTGTCTCAATCAAATTCAAAGACTATAAACATGAACTCTAATAACTGTATTTATGAGTATTTTACAGACAAAAATCTAAAATCAATTAATATATTTCCAATTATTGTATTTCCTGTCCTACACAATGCATAAATCCATTCTGTTCTGTAAGGAGAACTCAAAATATAATATCAAATATTCATCGTGATTCAAATTTTAAGCATTCTATAGTCTATTGAAGTGTCTTTGAACAATAAAAACATTATTTTTTCCTCCTCTTATATGATAACTTTACTAAATTTATTAAAATAACTTAAAACATCTAAATGCCAAGCAATTAATATGAAAAATGCTTTAAATGCTCTAATATCCTATAAAACATATTCTGCAAAGGACAGTGCTCAGCTAGAGTCACCTCTAGATAGATTATTTAAAATGAGAATCTATCCATTTTGGGGTTGTTCATATGAGGAAAATCAGAAAAAATAATTTACTGCAAGATAAGAAATTAATCATACATTTGAATACGCCCAGAGGATACAGAGTAAAAAAACGATATAACCTTCTGATAGCTTACAATCATTTATTGGAATTTAGCCACCTTCTACTCTGTAAGTAACATGTTGCATAAGAAGCATTTTTAATTAGGAAAACATCTTAATACAATAACAGTGTTAAATAATACATTCTGATACAAACATATTTTCCTTTTTTATAATACAGTCTTTATCTCCACGGGAGGGATTTGAAATCTCAAATCTACTCTTTTTATACTATGTATACAGATGGAAATCTGGAAAATGTATCAATCAGAGATGTTAGAATCAAAACCTAAGAAAGAAAACAAAAGAAAAAATATCTCCAAAGTAAAATCTCTTGTTAACAGCACTGACTGAAGAAACGCTTTTGGAAATACTCTGGGATGTAAGAAAGAATCCAAGATAGAAAAAAGATGCTAAGGGCAGCGCCTGTGGCTCAAGGAGTAGGGCGCCGGTCCCATATGCCGGAGGTGGTAGGTTCAAACCCAGCCCTGGCCAAAAAAAAAGATGCTAAAATAATTCTTTGGGGGAAAACAGTGCTTCTCTCATGATCTTCATCCTCTAATTTGAGTTCCAAATAGCAGGGATGGAAGAAGCTGGAGTTATACACATTGCACACGATTTAAATGGATGTGTCAATATTTTGCCCAGATATTATCATCCCAATTTAAAGAAAACATATCTCTCAGCCACCCTGACATATAAAAGATCTTATACCTTTTCAAACTCTTTGTAGACCTACAAAAGGATTATCAAGATACTTATATTAGATCTGGTATGTTTAACCTACAAAGCCAGTGGCTACCATTGATAATAAAACATCATTTTCAAAAGAGAAAAGAAGGAAAGAGACTTTGAGGTCCCCAGTGGCAGAAACCATATGAATCCATCTTTTTATTCAAACACATATAAGAAGGTCTGGGACAGAACTCATAACAACTGTCTGCACTGTGGAAATCAAGGGCACCATGACATGTGCAGTTAAATATATACATATTTATACCCCATCACAACGGACCTTTTGTTTAATCTATATAGGGAGGTTAGAAATCTACTCTGGAAATAATCCCTGGCCATTATTACAACATTTACATAAGACCTATCAAATATTAAGGTGCTGATATTTGACAAAAGCCTGGCTCACGATGGCCTGTCAATCACCATTCCCAGCTCTGTTCTCCTTAACCTTCCTCTGTGAAAGGTGATTCACTTAAGAAACTGTGCTATCCCCTGCCCTCCCTGAAGTAACTTGTCACCGTTTACAGCTGGGTAACTGTAAATTTTCTCATGGCTCTACAGTGGCGTGGGCAGCTGGTTCTTTAGGGCCCTTCGTGGTTAGCAATACTAAGATGGATATTATTTCGTAACAGCCTCTTAGATCAAAGAGTCAACACATGGCAGTCACCAGAGACCTCAAAGATAAAACAATGATCAAAGCAATCTCATCACCTCTTTATGCAGCGCGGCCATCATCCATCACCTACATGTGAGGCTTTTCACCACACCCAGATGTGTGACTGACTCCTCCATGATTTCAGGCATAAACTTCTGGAATGGTCATCTTGCCAAGATTTCCATTTCTACTCTTCAGTCTCCAAACAGGAGGGAAGACAGTGGCACTCACTTGGTTCTCTAATAATGTAGCCACCCTGCACATCACAACTCGCAGTGCTTAGGCCATCAATTGAGGATTTGGATCAGAACCTGGCTAGAAAGGTGGAGCTCTCACAGCGTCATGGAGACTACATAAAAGGGATAGATTCTGGTGAGGCTTCACTACTGGGTTTCTCAACCTGGGCACTATTAGCATGTGGGGCCAAATGATTCTTTTCTGTGTACATGATAGGAAGTTAAACAGCATCCCAGGGCTCTACCCATTTAATGCCAGTTACCCACACAACCACTCCCAATTGTGATGATCTAAAAATGTCTCTGACTTTGTCCAATGTCCCACAGAAAGGCAAAAAGTCAGCAGTTCAAAACTTCTTTTCTAGTACTATAGAATATTTATCCTAAGCAAAATTATTAGGCCAGAAGCTCTAGAATGAGTCCTTTTTTTTTTATTTTTAAAAAATAAGCTTTAATTTAGAACAGTTTCAGATTTACAGAGAAGTTATAGTATTAAGGATTTCTGTATACTCTGCCTCAGTTTCTTCTATTATTAACATCTTACATTAGTATGGTACATTATTTTTAAACTAAATTTCATACTTTATTCAGATTTCCTCTAGTTTTTACCTGATGTCTTATCATAACTTTTATTTTTTTTATTTATTTTTTTTATTGTTAAATCATAGCTGTGTACATTAGTGCAATCAAGGGGTACAATGTGCTGGTTTCATATACAATCTGAAATATTCTCATCAAAGTGTTCAACGTAGCCTTCATGGCATTTTCTTAGTTACTGTATGTAGACATTTGTATTCTGCCTTTAGTAAGTTTCTCGTGTACCCATTCTAAGATGCACAATAGATGTGGTCCCACCCATTACCCTCCCTCCACCCTAACCTCCCCCCTCCCTTCCCCTTCCTTGGCCCTTTCCTCATAGTCTTGTGCTATAGTTGGGTTATAGTCTTCATGTGAAAGCTATAATTTAGCTTCATAGTAGGGCTGAGTACACTGGATACTTTTTCTTCCATCCCTGAGATACTCTTGCTAAGAAGAATATGTTCCAGCTCCATCCATGTAAACATGAAAGAGGGAAAGTCCCCATCTTTCTTTAAGGCTGCATAATATTCCATGGCATACACATACCACAATTTGCTAGTCCATTCGTGGGTCGATGGGCACTTGGGCTTCTTCCATGACTTAGCAATTATGAATTGGGCTGCAATAAACATTCTGGTACAGATGTCTTTGTTATATTGTGATTTTCGGTCTTCTGGGTATAAACCTAGTAAAGGAATTAGCAGAGTGAGGCCAGGCACAGTGGCTCACGCCTGTAATCCTAGCACTCTGGGAGGCTGAGGCGGTGGATTGCCTGAGCTCAGAAGCTTGAGACCAGCCTGAGCAAGAGCAAGAGCCCATCTGTAAAAATAGCTGGGTGTTGTGGTAGGCGCCTATAGTCCCAGCTACTTGGGTGGCTAAAGCAAGAGAATTGTTTGAGCCCAAGAGCTTTGAGGTTACTGTGAGCTATGACACCACAGAGCTCTACCAGGGGCAACAAAATGAGACTCTCAAAAAATAAAATAAAATAAAAATAAATAAATAAAATAAAATTTACGGAGTGATTTTAAGCACACCATTTAACCTTTAGGGTTACACTGTTTCTTCTCTTCCTTCTGCCTATAAGCTTACCCCACATATTACCTCACCCCCTCCTTTATATTCAGGTCTCTGCTCAAACATTGCCTTTCCAGGAGGTCTTCCCTTCTCTGTATCAGGCCCTACAGCACTACCTCACTCCTACCTGCACTCACTTCATTTACACTTTTTTTCACAGCATTAGGTGATGAGATTACATGTTATTTTGTGAATGCCTCATTGTAGGAATGTGGGTAGAAATGGAATTCTGCATGTTTTCTTATTTATGTACAATTGAACTGTTCGCCTGGCCTGTGCTTGATTAATACTCTTTCAGTCAATGTCTCAATGTATGAAGACTGGCAAGACGAAGTCTTCACTTCTCCCCACCCACATACTCTATTCTCTTAAGTCCCTGACGTATTTAGCCAAAGTGTCAGAACTTTGCTCAGAAATCAGACCCTAGCTCAACTTCCCCAGAGCTCCATAGGGAAGAGGGGTCTCCATGGAACCCTCCTAGACTTGAGGCCCCCCTTCCTTATACACTTGGAGCATTGTGCAAGCTTTCCAGGAAGATCTTAAATGAACCCCTGTACCTAATGCTTTTTTCCATATAGGAGAACATCTGCAGGTATCCAGCTGTCCCAATTCCCAAATTTAGCTTCAGTGGCTGGGAAGGCAAGTGGGCAGACAGGTGTTAGTGC
Organism: Nycticebus coucang; assembly: GCF_027406575.1. Taxonomy (NCBI): domain Eukaryota; kingdom Metazoa; phylum Chordata; class Mammalia; order Primates; family Lorisidae; genus Nycticebus; species Nycticebus coucang. The sequence continues at coordinate 37,638,513 of NC_069787.1, forward strand.
TCAGGAGAAGTCTATAACGTGCTCCCCAGAAAGTCACTTCCCCAGAGAGTTTTTCCCTTCTGCATAAGGAGCATGATGTCTCAAGGGGGTTATATGAACATCAGTTAACACAGAGCAATTAGCCCTGTGCTTTGGACAGAACCAATACTCACTGTGTCACCTGCTGGGTTCTCTAAAACATCTATGTCCTCTGAGCAGCACTGTCTGATACAACTTTCTGCAAGACTGAACATGTTCTCTATCTGTCCAGATTCAAGCGGTAGTCACTAGCCACCTGTGGCTATGGACAACTGGAAATTTGGCTTGTGTGACTGAGGAACTGAATCTTAAATTTCATTTCAACTTAGTTAATTTTAATTTTACTTGCTCGTAAATAGAGATACAAGAAAGGCATGTGTTTTCTGCCTTCTCTGGATGGGGTCTTAGCATTTGAAGCCATAATAAGACCATAAGCAAAGCCAACCCATAAGGACAGCAAAGTATAAACAACATGGGATATGCCTTAAAGATAGCAGAATACAAAGACGCTGCTAGAGGTGTCCAACCTCTAGAGGTGCTACGTAAGATAATGGTGGTTCACACCTATAATCCTAGCACTCAAGGCTGGTAGGTTGTTTGGAATTTGAGACCAGCCTGAGTAAGAGCAAGATCCTGTCTCTACCAAAAACAGTCAGGTGTTGTTGTAGGTACTTATAGTCCCAGCTACTCAGGAGAGTAAGGGAAGAGGATCACTGGAGCCTAAGAGTTTGAGGTTACTGGGAGCTACGATGCCAGGGCACTCTACCTAGGGTGACAGAGTAAGATTCTATCAGCAAAAGAAGAAAATAAATAAATAACTATAAACTGCCCATATCCTTAAGCCAAGAGAATAAGAGGGTCTTTTCCAGAGGCTAGAACTGACCCAAAAGCAAATCCTTATACTCAAAAAATATTCCTGGAAATGACTTCTATGATAATTTGAGAGAAAAATGCTAATAATATTGCTAGCTACGGTGTACTTGGATAAAAAAGGGAAGCAAGTCTTGGCTAGTTCTTTCCAGCACCGCAGGTACACAGTCCAACTGACCTTCAGTGTTGAAACTTTCTTTTCACACCCTAGTGGATGGTGAGAGAAGAGACAGCTAATTAGGTGGTGGTGTAAGAATGTAAAAGCCACAGGACCATCAAGAAGTGTCAAAATCACTCCCCAAGAGGAGAGTGTGGACTAGTACTTAACAATAGTGATAAGAAAATGCTTCCCATTATCACAGTAAGACCCAGAAGCAGCAACACACTACAAATGGCTTTGCTCACCTTTGCAGGTGCTAGACAAACAGCTAGAAGAGCTCCATATTGCATTTTCCTGCTAAATTTCTCAAAGGACAATCAATACTGACTGCACTAATGGCATGCATGCCCTGCTAAAAGGAAGAACACTGTCCTAACACTAGAAACTAGAAGGATGGGAGGGACAGTGAAAAAGAAAATGGGTCAGTAATAATTGAGACAGAGCTATTAAATGATACCTTTGGGAACAGCAAAATTTCACGCAGTTTCAAGAAGAAGATTGTTTTCCTCCCAGGGACCGGACTTCAACCTGAGAGAATGCAGATCAATACAAACAGGAAATCTGGATCAAATGGCTTTCCAAGCCCTGGAAAATCTAGAGATCAGCTCAATTCAAATAGGCTGTAGAGCATTTTAGAGGAATACATATCCTAAAACACCACAAAGTCAGCCCTGTCCCTCTCTGAAATTCCCATCATCGTGATGAGCAGGAATGGCATTTGAAATATTTAACAAATCGGAGACAAGAACCACTCACAGTCGATGGCAGGGGATGGGTGAAGAGGTCTCCTGTAGGATTTGTGGAAGGATCCTAAATAGGGAAATGAGTTTCTAGAGCAGTGATGGAAGGAAAATTCAGAGGATTTGGGCCAAGTATATACTATTTTAGGATTGTTAACAATCCATATGGCTATACCAGAACCAGTACGTACAATGAGACATAGTTTTTGAATGAGGACACTGTTTTCTTAATTTTTAAACTAACACAAGGAAATTCTACACCCTTTGTAATTTTTCACATCACAGATAATAGTCTGATTATATGGCACATAATAACAGGCATTTCAATTGCACCCAAATGGTGATATCTCCCACAGAAGACAACTTATTTTGCCATCTTGGAAAGCCAGCTGTACTACTGCTTAGATAAAATTTTTCTTTTAACTGGCTCACTTTTTATAAAATCTTAAATATAATTTAAGAGGAAACGTAACACATCAAAATGGAAAACTAGCATGGCTCGCCAGACGTGAAGAGTACCAAGAAAATAACAAAATCCGTGAGATTAAATTCTAAGATACTTTCCCAGCTCAGGACTTTGAGGCCAGTGCTATCTCTTTATATTGAAAAGAGATATTAGCAAATGATGGAGGGGTGTTAAAGACCTATTAGTACCAAAATGCGAATTTCTCTTTTATTAAAAAAAAAAAGGAGAAATGACTTTATTATGTTAAAGTCAAATTCCTATATCACAGTAGAGTCATTTCTCATGTGACATAAAATCACAATGAATACCATACTCAAGAGAAACATTATTATTATATACTATAGTGGCACACATATTAATCAAAAGTGAAGATTACTAAAAGTTCAAACATTTCTCAAGAAGGTAAAATACTGTGTTACGTACATCCCACTGGTATTTTTTAAAAACTTATACAAGGTCTCAGTTACATAATAGAAAATGGGGCTTAAAAGTAAATGAAATACAGGACAAATAATTTTTTTTTTTTTTTTGAGACAGAGTCTCATTCTGTCACCCAGGCTACAGCATCATGGCATCAGCCTAGCTCACAGCAACCTCAAACTCCTGTGTTCAAATGATCCTCCTGCCTCAGCCTCCCAAGTAGCTAGAACTACAGGTACCCACCACAACACTCTGCTAATGTTTCTATTTTTAGTAGAGCCAGAGTCTGGCTCCTGGCTCTAGCTAGTCTTAAACTCCTGAGCTCAAGTGATCTGCCTATGTTGGCTTCCCAGAGTGCTAGGATTACAGGCCACTGCACCCAACCAGGGTAGGTAAATTTTAATAGCAAGAAAGACAACCAAGGCTGGATATAGTGACTCATATCTGTAATCCCAACACTTTGGGAGGCCAAAGCAAGAAGATCACTTGAGGTCAGGAGTTTAAGACCATCCTGAGCAACATAGCAAGACTTTGTCTCTACAAAACATAAAAAAATTTTCCAGGCATGGTGGCCTATAACTATAGTCCCTGCTACTCTGGAGGCTAAGAGAGAAGTCCTAGAGCCTAGGAGTTTGTAGTTGAAGTTGCAGTGAGGTATGATGACACCACTCTACCTTAGCCTAGGCAACAGGGCAACCCCGTGTCAAAAAAGACAAGATGATAACTCCTTTTAATGCCATTACTCTCAAACAGGGCCACAGGAGATTACTAGCTAAGAGAGATAAGCCGTCAAACCACTGAAGACTAACTTCACCACGTTTACACTCAAAGAATGTGACAGGTGGGCTGACCTCAACAGGACCACATAAGATGTTAAGACTTTTGCTCAGGTACAAGATTACACTTGACCTTGTGACTAACAGACTTTCTGCTCTCAAATAAACAGACAATTCTAAGTTTAAGCAGATATCAAACACCCCGGGTACACACTGGCAATACTAAAAGTTCCCCATCCAGTGAAACAGCTCTTCCTCATTTTCTTCTTACTTCCACCACAACCACCCCACCAAGAGAAGCAACAAGATAAGGAAGGAGAGTTCAATTCAGCTTAATAATTTCAATAAGGGATACTGGGGCCAATAAAGTGTTACTGAGCATCATATACACCAACAATATTTTATGTGCCAAATGAAATTCCACATAATGTCGCTTAACAATATCCAGAGGGAAAGAGAGAATGTTCCTTGTTTTATGTCTTTCGAAAGTGGGTTTTATGAACCAAATCAGATATAGTAAATGAATACATTTTGTTAACCTAGAAAAGAAGAGCAGTGGCCTTTAAGTAAACCACATAGTTCACACAAGCCACGGCTTTCCAATTACTATACGTGTATTTGGCCATGTGCATTTCTCCTCTGAACCGTTACCTGTGCCATTAATCTCGTCCCTCTACCCACCCACACAACCCTCTCCCCAAGAAGGTAGTATGAAAGGAGAAAAACATCATCCTTTCCAATTTATGACCAGGAAAAAAAAAAAGATGTTTGACTTTGATCCATCGCAGATATGAAAACTATGTATTTCTATATAACTTTGTATGTCTTATGTTGACCCACTAAATTTATAGATTAATGAATATTTGGATTTATGTTATGTCAGAGTAAATATTGACCTTACCTCTGCTTGGGTCAATATTTACTGCTTTGCTCAATAAATCTTGATGTTCATTTCAAACTAAGTCAATATCAGTTCATTAATTTCTGCATGGTTCATATCAGCATTTTATAAAATTTGAAATGTCAGTGAAAATGTTTCAACTAAAAAACTTAGATACGGCCAATTAATGAGACAAAAAGACTTTTGCTTTCCTTCTGCCTTCCCTTTTAGGAAAAAACCTAAAACATTTTCTTTTTCCACCTGAAAATTATCACAAGGAAAACTGCCTTAATTTGACACAATTTAGCCATCATTCTAAAATAAAAGGATCTTTAAAAAAAATGGGTATATTTGTATAATAAATGCAAATATTCTACATATACTTCTATAAAATGTTAAGATATTATAGTAATATAAATATAAAAAGGCAATAGCCCTCATTTCTCAATGATAACCACAATTAACTTTTATGTGCAGTCTCCAGATTTATTCATTAATGAGACCACATTCCCCATATTGTTTTAATATATCTTGTAGCTCAACCTACTTCATTTTGGTGGGTGTTTGGGTAAGCATTTCATTACATGGATGTATTATAATTACACATATTTCTACTGACAGTCATTTAGGCTATTAAACACAACGCTGCTACATGCACAGACCCCGGTGTTTTGGAAAGACAAATCCTAAAAGCAGAAGTGCTCGGTGTAAAATTATCAATAGTTACCAATTTCACATACATGGTCAAAGAGCCTTCCAAAAAGCCTCCAGCAGCCCACCATCTTCAGAGTCGATTTCAAACCCAAACTCTCAGCCTTCCACTTACCCATGGTTTTAAAGGCCCTATCATAGCAACAACTGAAATTGTTATCACTGATAAATATCACTTGACACCACCACAATACTGAACACTATTCTATCTTTCTAATAGACTTTCCCAGGGGTCACAGGGACCCTAGGGAATGTATTCATGTCCTCTTAAATGTTAGCACCCATTACCTTTATAAACACTTGTGAAACCATCGCAAGTAAGAACATGTCAAGAGGGTTTAGAATTCAAGTGCAAAGGATTAGGATAAAGTTTTTTTGAAAAAGAAAAAGAAAACATCTCTAAGTTGAAAGAAGAATTTCTTTCAAACAGTGGAGGGGGAAAAAACCAAATTCAGCCAAGTACTGAAAACTGCTCAAGGTACCTCAAGCATATGGCAACACATTTTTCTCTTTATACATAGAACTCTGATTAGTGTGTGACCATATGTGTTTTTTCTCACACCATCTATCCTTGTAATCACAGATCACGTATAAAAGAAATAGAATATCTGTAGGAAGGAACACTTTATTCTATAATTTGTTTCCTACCTGAGGCCCTCCTAACGAAAAACATTTAGGTAGAAACAGGGAAATAACAAAGATTAATTATAGAGGTTCTACTCAAAGAACATAGTCTGAAAGGCATAAGAAATGTGGACAAAACACTATATATACTACATCTTAATAGGTTCTAGTTCAAATTCTTCATCTTTTCAACAAATCCTCCACTCTTCTCATTTACCGTTTTAAATTAAATGCAATGCCATCTTCAATCATCTTGGGGATAGTCCTTGTTTTCTCCTCTGTGTACAGATGATAGTGACTGCCCCAAGGCTCTTTCTTTTATCTCTCAAATCTGTAAGGTCATAGCCTCATTTTTTGTTTGTTTGTTTGCAGTTTTTGGCTGGGCTGGGTCTGAACCCACTGGCACCCTACTCCTTTGAGCCGCAGGCGCCGCCCCAGGCTCATCATTTTTAATCCTGACCTCTTCCTCCCACCAACCAAATCTTAAGCCAACAACCAGTAGTTTAAAACAAAACCACAGTCCAAGTCCAGCATGAGAGCCTTTAATGGCTCCCTATCTCCCATAGAAAGTTCTCTGTCACTAGTAAGATAAGGCCCTCCAAGGCCTAACCCCAATACTCTGCATCATTCCTTTAACTTCCTCCATCCTACCATTTGCTAGACGTTTTGACCAGTTTCTACTTCCCCAGTCACTGCTGGATTACTTCATTCTCAAGCCCTGTGCACGTCTTGGCAATCATTATCTGCCCTTCTTTAAAGACCAGGATCTTTAAATGCTGTTATTCTTTTATAGGATCTGGATCTGGCCACAACAATTCTATGAGGAGCTTCTCTGGTCCTTCCCATTATAACACAACTTGGCATACAATAAGCAATTAATAAGTGCAGTGAATGAATAAAGAACTCATACTTACAAGCTGTAAATAAATAGGGATGTGTAGAAAAGATAAAAATTGTGAAAAATAAAATGAAGACTGAAGAGTTAAGGGAGAGATGGGTCAGGTTTCAGGGCAGCAATAATAGCCTTTGAGTTGAGACACAGGTAGATGAATCTCAAGGCCACTATCTCCCAATGGTGTGGTTCCATCAGAACTGAAGTCTCTAGTGTGAAGAGAAACTCTCCAGGGAAATGATTCCCTTATGAGACTCTGTAGGAGGCTTTAGGAGTAGGGAAGTAGAACAACAATATTAACATTAAAACTTCAGGGTATATAGTGTTCCATTTTTTCTAATAACCAAAGCAAACTTCTGCAAGCATGTATATTTTGCTTTATCCTGTACAGACATTCTTAAAAATAGGAATGGAAATGTAATTTTAGGAATTTAATTACATCTTAAGTTCACCAGAGGAGCTTGTTACATAAAGGGATCCAACAGTGAAACCTTTTGCAAATCACCCACTAATTTATCTGAATTTCATGGCAGGGCCTCCCTTAGTGAGTTCCCAAGCATAGACTCTGGCGGGAGTTAATTCATCCATCCATCTCCTTGCCCACTTGAAAATATGCACCAAAAATGCACAAAACAAAATATTCTGGCATACTGCAGGAGAAACATACTATAAGCTATAATCCTCGCCTCAAGGATTCCACATTTAGCTTGGGAAATGAGACACACACCTACATACACATAGGTGTTATAAAATGAGATGCTTATATGCATAGTATAGTGTGGCATATAATTAAGAGCCAAATAGATAATACATGCTCTACTCCAGGGTAGAGCCCTAAATCAAAAATTATAACAGGTGCTTACAGATCCTCAAAGCCATCCTGCCAGGTATAAATGTTTTACTCCATTTTACAGCTGAGCAAGTCATCAAACCCGAGGACAGTCAGAAAGGTCCTTGGATGTCCCCAGGACAAGACAGGAATGCTTCTTAGAATAATCCTACTTGACCCTCACCCAGCTCAATGCCAGACACTTCTTACAGGGAATTCTAGTCATTATAGTCAATTCTGGATTTCTCTAACAGTGAGAAATTCCCCCTTTGTATGGATTCTTTTTTTTTTGGTTGCAGTTTTTGGCAGGGGTTGGGTTTGAACCCACCACCTTTGGCATATAGGGCCGGCGCCCTACTCGTTGAGCCACAGGTGCCACCCCCTTTGTATGGATTCTTAAAAGCTCTTTCTACATAAAAAGTACATGAGATAAGGATTATTTAAAATGCAAAAAAGAAAAATACAGGATAAGTTAAAAAAAAAAAAAAAAGGGCCAAAACCCCTCAAAAGAACCCAAAAGACAGGTGGGGGACCACAAGGCATTTTTATCTAAGTCTTTGTGGGGAAAGAGAGAAAACAGACAGCTTTACAAAAATCCCGCAAATTTCCAATTCAACTGGCTCCAAATTTCTTCTTATTTCCCTTCCCCTCAAGAATGACCCACCTACCTAGCATGTGTTACTTTTTTGTGTAATATTTACAGAAGTTCTGGGCAAACTCCAAAATTCATGAGTTCTTACCACCTCAAATAACACAGAAAAATATTCTATATCTTAGTTGAGTAAAAATAATACAAAAGAAACTGTTTTACTATTTTCTTTTTTTTTTTTTTTGAGACAGAGCCTCAAGCTATCACCCTGGGTAGAGTGCTGTAGCATCACAGCTCACAGCAACCTCCAACTCCTGGGCTCAAGCAATTCTTCTGCCTCCGCCTCCCAAGTAGCTGGGACTACAGGCGCCCGGCTATTTTTTGGTTGCAGCTGATGTTTGGCAGGCCTGGCCTGGATTCGAACCTGCCAGCTCAGGTGTATGTGGCTGGCGCCTTAGCCACTTGAGCCACAGGCACCGAGCCTGTTTTACTATTTTCAATGAGATACTCTTTAATTATTACTTTTTTTTTTTGGTTGTAACTCTACATGAAATACATAAAGAGGTCACTCTCATTTTTGTCTGCTATGCTGATCTAAGGAAAAAGACATCCAAAGCTAACACACTGCCATTATTACATAATCAAATGTAATCTGACACTTATCTTCCACTTCGTATCTTGTATGGACAATACTTTCACACTGAACTCAGGTATTACGACCTGCCTTTTCACAGAGGATGAAATTCAGAACCAGAGAGATACCCATCTGCAGGCGACCACACTAAGACTCACTCACGTATCTACGAGTTCCTCAACAAACAGTTCTCCATGCTAATGGTGTAGTGTTCACAAAGGCAATTTCTGATAAACCGACAAAAGTAAAGTTTTTTAAACATATCAAACATAAATTGGGTGTCTGCATCATTCAAGGTGAGGCAGTGAAACTGGTGAAAAGTTATTCTAATTGTAGCGATTACGGCCACGACAGGATCCTAAAAACAAGCTATCCACGGCTGCGCCATTGGAATAACTAGGTCAGCACCATTCACCAAAACCCACCCACACAAAGGTGACCTAAGGAGCAGGACCCGGTAACACCAACACCCAGGCATCTTCCCATCTACCTCCCGCACCACAGCCCTTACATTCATCCTCATTTCTCCAAAAGAGGGGGTCGCAGGAAACACTACAAATGCCACCTAATGAGAGTACATGTAGTGAGAATAAGACGGAGTCAGTCAGGCCATGGCCAACAAGACACAGCTGGCCTGGTTGGTTTAGGCCCTGGGAGACCTTCACCTCCCCTCTCCAACTCTTGCTGTTTTGTAAGTTTAGCTCCAACCCTAAAGATGCCCATCTTCAGTATTTAGGACATTAACTTTTAAATTGGAAATGTTGTAGTAGGTTACTGAATTGTGCTGATTATTATTTAAAATAAGAAATAACATGGTCTTCACTTTGAACCTTTAGGTGTAAAACTGTCATTTTGGGAATGGACCAATGGAACTGTCTTGAGAGGCTACTCTCATGGTTCTCCAGAATCGCTGGCCTTCTGACAAAGTTTGGTGAACCTTTCCTGGTCTCTGCACATCAGCTGGCAGTGACAGGCAGCCAGACCCTCTTCACCTAGTAACGCTAGCAGACTTGCTGAGGCTATTCCAGCTCAAGGAAAATGTAAAGGAAAAAAATCTCTCCAAATCTCTGACGATTCTGTACGTGAGTTGGTCTAACATTTGGTCACAAACCCAGGCTATAATAATGCAAGCAAGAGTTGGTAAACTTTTTCTGTAAGGAGCCAGATAGTAATGTTCTGTGCTTTTTGATCCAAAAGTCTCTGTCACAACTACTAAACTCTGCAGTTATAGCAGGAAAGCAGCCAAGGAAGGGTATGTTCCAATAAAACTTTATTGACAAAGAACAGGCTGTAGTTTTCAGTCTGCCAATCTCTAAACGTAAGGACAGTTTGCTTAACCTTCATTCCCAAATCTCAAACAGGCAATGCTTATAATGAATTATGGCTGATAGAATCTAACTTGCTCAGCTTTCAGAATGAATCTAGTAATCATCCCTGTCAATCACGACTACCCACTGAGAATAACAATAATATCAACAGCAGCAAAAGTAAAAGTAGTATTAACTACTTACTTTATGCCAAAAACTAAGTCAAAGTTTTCACACACATCATCTTATTCCATCCCCATAACAACCCTCTGAGTGAAGTATTACTAATTATTCCCATTTCACAGACAGGGAAACAGACTCCAAACAACTAAATGGCCTTCCGACATCATAAAAAGAGTAACTGATGATAGCTTTGAACCATGTCTCACCGTATTACTGCCAAACTTACACTGTGGCACACCACACCCATGAGTCACCAGTGGTATTATTGCAGGAGAAATGATGACAATTGAGGGAATCAGAGATTAAAATCTAGTTTAAGCCAATCTTTTAGGAATGGTCTCCTTCACCTGTGCTGAATTTCCCCCAGCAAAGAAGGAGACTTTTCTTTCTTTCTTTTTTTTTTTTTTTGATCAGTCCTACTTTTCAGGGAATATTTAAATCTAGGGGAACATATCTGTAGCTAATCATCTCACAGCTGGTTTGGTGTGGTTTTAAGGTCTGAAGTACCAAAAGTAACAGGCCCCAAATCCTTCTCCTTCCTGCCCTTATCCGTTGCCCACAAGCTAAGGAATGTCTCTGAAAGAGTCCAAGTTTCTGACTTGAGAACCAAGATTGCACCAATCCAGCATGAAGCAACCACTAATATTGTAGAATTTTCAGAAAGAACTTTTCCAAGCATAAGAACTATATACCTTCACCTGGTATTTGTTTCACTTAATTATTCTTCCTTTACTATTATTTCCTCCATTACATCCAGCAAATGACCCCATTGGTTCTTCCAAATCAGTTGACATCTTTCTGAGTAATTCCTCAAATGACTACTACTATCTGAATTCCAGAAAAACTAATACATGTTGACAAAGTATAGCCTCTGGACTTTAACCAGTCAGCTACCTGGTTTTACATAGGCTGCAAAATAACAATGGGTTGTTATATTTTGTTTTGTTTGTTTGTTTGTTTCAAATAGAGTCTCATTGTGTTGCCCTTGGTAGAGTGCCATTGCGTCATAGCTCACAGCAACCTCAAATTCTTGGGCCTAAGTGATTCTCTTGCCTCAAGTCTCTCAAGTAGCTGGGACCCACCACAGCCTCTCAAGTAGGCACCCGCCACAACACTTGGCTATTTTTTGGTTGCAGTTGTCATTGTTGTTTAGCAGACCCCAGGCTAGGATCAAACTCACCAGCCTGGGTATATGTGGCCAGTGCCCTACTCACTGAGCGTCGGGCACCGAGCCTATATTTTTAAATGGATGATAAAAAAAAAAAAAAAAAAATCAAAAGAAGAGTATTTCCTGACACATGAAAATTATACAAAACTCAAATTCCAGTTTGCATTAATAAGGCTTTATCAGAACATGGGCATTCTATCCAGAATTATCTATGACTGCTTTTATACTATGATGACAGAGTGGAGTAGTTGTAATGAAGGCCATAGGGCCTGAAAAACCTAAGGTGTTTCCTATCTGGATCTTTCCAGGAAAAGTCTGCCAATCCCTGAACTTGAAACATTAGCCCTTCCAATGAAAGAGGCTACTTAAATCCAGACACAATGCATTCCAGAAATATAAGCTAGAGGCTCTTTAAGTCCACCAGAACTAAGGCTTTCAACATTGCTGCATCACAACGATGGCACCACTTAATGCACACTCTTTCTTAATTAAGTAATGGGGAAAGTTTTAAGCCTTTCATTCCTTCACTGCCATTTTCAATTGGAAAAGCTGATGGGATATAACTTCCAATTTCCTAACAGCATCATTATTCTAAATTGATAAACTGTAAATACCAGGCCACTTTGTGCCTCCCTCCTGACTGATGTCAGAGCCACAGAGTACAAAATGATAAATTTTCTTTGGGTTTCTTGGCGAGAAGCTCTATATATGTAATTCTGGCTTTCATCTCCCAATTTCCTTCATTTATCAGAAATGGTGACAAAAAGGCTCTAATTAGATAATTCTAATCACAAGGAACTGGGGGTGATGGAAGACTTCAGAATCACTATCTGTTCATACCAAAACAAAACAGATAGGCTATTCTCCCAGTAGGGGCAGGAGATTTATCAATAGACAAAGGAATGCAAAAAGCCAATAGATAAGACGTAATTAAAGATCAGACCTATAAATTTTACACTGACATAAATTTAACAGGATTTGCAGGTAGAAATTCAGGATTTAAACCAGAGCATCATTATGAAATGGAAACCTTTCAGTTCCATATGCAACAACATTGTATAAAACATTGCATAATACATATATTTATTATTAAGACTAATAGTCTGTGCCTCTAAGCCCTTTCACACAAGGAATTTGAATTATTCAGTGCCAAGGTAATTTCCAAAGTGGTCTTTCTTCCTCAAGCATTTCTCCTTAATTAGCTTTAATATATTTTCCCTGTATTTTTCAGCATTAAAATTTCTTTTAGAAATAACAGTCTACCGGGCGGCGCCTGTGGCTCAGTTGGTATGGCGCCGGCCCCATATACCGAGGGTGGCGGGTTCAAACCTGGCCCCGGCTGAACTGCAACCAAAAAATAGCTGGGTGTTGTGGCGGGCACCTGTGGTCCCAGCTACTCGGGAGGCTGAGCCAAGAGAATCGCTTAAGCCCAGGAGTTGGAGGTTGCTGTGAGCTGTGTGAGGCCATGGCACTCTACCGAGGGCCATAAAGTGAGACTCTGTCTCTACAAAAAAAAAAGGAAAAAAAGGAAAGAAAAAAAAAAGAAATAACAGTCTACCTATCGTATCTTTGGTAGATGTGGGAAGCATAATTCAGAAAGGTCTGTATATTGCTTTAAGTCTTCATTTTTTTCCTGTTAAAATGTAAGGAAATGGGGAGGCGCCTGTGGCTCAGTGAGCAGGGCGCCGGCCCCATATGCGGAGGGTGGCGGGTTCAAACCCAGCCCCGGCCAAACTGCAACAACAACAAAAAAAAAATAGCCGGGCGCCTATAGTCCCAGCTACCCTGGAGGCTGAGGCAAGAGAATCATCTAAGCCCAAGAGCTGGAGGTTGCTGTGAGCTGTGATGTCACAGCACTCTACCAAGGGCAACAACGTGAGACTCTGTCTCTAAAAAAAAAAAAAAAAAAAAATAGCCGGGCATTGTGGCGGGCGCCTGTAGTCCCAGCTACTCGGGAGGCTGAGGCAGGAGAATCGCCTAAGCCCAGGAGTTGGAGGTTGCTGTGAACTGTGTGACACCACAGCACTCTACTGAGGGCCATAAAATGAGACTCTGTCTCTACAAAAAAAAAAAAAAAAGTAAGGAAATGATTTCCAAAGTAATAATCAACACTGCTATAACAATGCTCTCTCTCTTCACTGGCTCCAAAGCTAAAAGTAAAAATAAAAACGAAGAGAACTGCAGCATATCATTGAGGGCCAAAATATATTCAAACATGAAGATTTAAAAATAAAGTTGCATTTCTTAGATTAGAGCATAATGGACCATTTCGATATAGGAGTTTGTAATATTTAGCAGACATGTGGGAGCTCAAGAGTAGCCCTTTATTTTCTGCTCTCTGAAATCACAGCCACTGAAAAACTGAAGACAGAAAAGAAAAAGCTGTGTCTTTCAGAAAATTACAAGTTTAGTACCATAACTCATTAACAAGTAAAGTTCAGAAATAAATGCAAATTGAGGGGAAAAAAAAACAAGTTGAGAAAACAGGTGGTAGAAATAAATTAAGGTACTTATAACCTTAAAGAAAAGCAGGCTTGAACGTTTCAACTTTTAGCAAACCGGGAAAGGTTTGGCCACCTAGAACTCAGGCGCGAAAGCAAATTAAAAATCTGCTTTTGAGTGAGTTTAATGGGATGTAAACTGGCCTGGATGATCCCAATCAGAACAACTGGACTTACCCGAGTAGGCCCAGTACGGGTCCCCCGAAGCCTTGCGTCTGCGGATCTGCACCGAGCTGCCGTGCCTGTTCTCGTGCAGGGCCCCGACGTAGCCTTCTGTCAATGCTGGAAAAGGAGGAGACCCACCATAAGACAAAGTCATCACCCCCTGGACATGGCCAGGTGACCTCACAGAATCACAGACATTAGGGATAACTAAATAGAACCAATTTGTTTTACCAAAAGAATGTAAATACATAAATAAAATCTCTAAAAGACAGTCTGGCATATGGTCATGATTATTACTACTATTAATTACCTCTAACAGTGAACCTTCACTTTGTGTCACAAAGCACAGCGCACTAAGCACTTTATAGTTATATATTATCTTATTCCATATGCAAAATCCCACAAGGCAATAAATACAATGGTCCCAACCATGGGACCATTCTTTAGATAAAGCTTCAGTAAGTGAAATAATTTACCCAAGGTCATACAACTGGTAGACCTGAAACCCATGGCATTTATGAGCTTATGCCATGGGTATAAACGCTCTCTGGCCTCACTGATCTTCAGAGACTAGGGCTTATCGCATCTCTTTTGCAGATGAAGGAATTAAGGCCAAAAAACTTCAGTAAGTAGCTCCAGGGCACACAGGTCAGCCTGCAGCAGATCAGAAAACTGAACAGAAGCATCCCACATCAAAGCCAAGGCCTCTGCCACCAAATGCAGCATGACCTGAGGCCTGGGAGACTCTCCAGATCAGCACCAGTCTTCCACATCCCTCAGGCCAATAACAGTCACCTGTGGTACCTGAGCATGTGATACAAAAAATCCTCCAAGGCAAATAATGCTCAGAAAAGAAACACACTGAATAATGTATATTTGAAATCTCAAAATGAATCCAATCCACCAAACGAAAGCAAAAATATTCTACCCCATTATGGAGAGTTTCCATCTGCCCATAGTGTTCAAAGTCCTCTCTCTTCACAGCCACTTCATGGATGCAAATTTCTTTTGTTGCCAGCCCACACCTGAATGCATTGATGTGTGAGAAGGCAAACATCACAGGTGCTCAGAATCCAAAATGAAATAGAATTATACTCAAACAATATACCCCAGCTGACTATGTTAATATTTAAATGCACCCAAACAAAATCAAGCGTGTTTTAAAAAACCAAGGGCCATAGCTTGCAAAACTATATAGTCAATTTAAGATGAAGACAGTAACCCCAAAACACAATACATTATTCCAAATTAGTCAATATAATAATAATATCATGATTATTTTAGCTTTGTTGACAACATGACAGTCATAAAGAAAAATTAGGAAACCTGTAAGTACCTTATAATTATACTTAAGTTGCAAAGAGTCCCTTTAAGTGAAGGAACACTTAAACAGAAACATTCCCTAGGGATGACCCTATGGAGCGTAATAAGAATCTCACCAACTCCAAATGCACATCTACATAGAAAACTTGTCATTTATTTCTATTCCCTGGACTTCAATTAAAAAAAAAAAAATCTAAATCTAACATACACACCCCTTTTTAAAGTACAAAAAGTTTTAGGTACCTACCACCCAAACCATCCTACAGTTGTGCAGATAAACCATTCAGGGCCCCAGGAACAACTTACAGTGACAAGAACACCTAACTCAGCACTAGGTATACAGTGCTTTTGAAATGCCTGATGATACAGTGGAAATCCACAGTACAGATTCTGTTTTAGTAGTAATCATACCCAAATCCCCTTTGACTGCAACAGGGATTAGACAGCTACCCTCAGTCACCAACGTCATACCCAGCCCAAGGGGGTGGGCCTTATTCACTGTAAGCCAATCAATCACTGTAAACTAACCACAGTGATGTGTTTGGCATGGACACCTCGGCCAATCAGAGAGATTATTTTTTCCTCCTCAAAAGATTATGACATGAGCCAGAAGCCTCAAGGGATAGTTGAGGATCTCAAAATTGGAACCAAGCCAGAGGGGACAAAATCTACAGATCAATTCTGGTGACAAAATTTAAACCTTGGACAAAGCAGATTTAGCTAGTAGCCCTTTCCGAGGCTCTAAGTTACATGAACCAATTACCTACACATTTTTGTGTCCTTGTATACAAAAGATCCCCAGATGACACTGAGGTTGTCCTGTAAACTACCACTTGAACTCCTGATCAGCAATTTCTCCATCCATAAAAGGCCATTGTTGGACAAGAGCTCTGCCTCTCAACCCTGAGCCCCTTTTGAAAACAAAAATCAAAATAAAACCACCACCACCACCACCAAAAAAGAAACCTATGCCTTGGACCTCAGCCGGTCACACATATACATCACACCGTGGCATAAGAGGTCTCAGCCGAGCAGCAGAACTGCCTGTCCAAAGGTAATTCATATGGGACAGAAATAAGAAATGAGGTGTGTTGAATACAGATCCACTGACAAGACACCTCTTGCCAGAGCTATCCCAAGAAAGGTGGGTTAAACTTGACTTCCTCACAGTATTGACGTATAATGGGATTTTACACACTACAAGCAAGATAGGCAGGAAAACTTTTTGAAGGGCATGCTTTGTGGCTATGAAAGACTTTAAACCCCTGGAAATAAAAAGCATTTGTATTCCTGAACAACTACCAACCTACCACCCACCCTGGAGCTCTGTACATGGTACCGTCCAAACACAGAGTGTGAGTGAATGAATGATACAGAGGCCGGCGGTGTGTGTTTGGGGGAAGTGATGGTAAGAGTATGTATATCTGTACATATTTGCATGTGTGTTTACATAAGCCACAGGCACAAGCACCCCCTCTCCTTCACTGACTCTCTCTAGCCACAGCGCACCCATGGGAAACAGCAAACACGTAAATCGTGAAGAGAAAGGGAATGACCCCAGGTCCCCAGTGAGCAAGTCTTTGGGAGGCAAGTCAGCGACACACGGGAGCAAAGGACTTAATCATGCTGCCACCAGATTGTTTTGTTTTCTCTCACAGATAAACTACTCATTAAAAGTGACTATATTTAGTCTTCCCTTCATTCCATCTATGTCAGTAATGTGTGATTTCTTCTCTCCTCAAATAAGATCAGAATCACATATAGTCACGCACCACACGGTGACATCTCGGTCAATGACAGGTAGTCCCGTAAGTTTACAAAACTGCATTTTCACTGTACCTTTTCTATTTTTAGATACACAAATCTTACCAATGTTACAACTGTCTACAGTTTTCTGGGGGTGGGGGGTTGGTTGTTTTTTATTTTTTTGAGACACAATCTGACTCTGTCACTCTGGGCAGAGCACCATGGCATCAGAGTTCACAGCAACCTCCAAACTCTTGGGCTCAAGAGCTCCTCTTGCCTCAGGCTCCTGAGGAGCTGGGACTACAGGTGCTCGCCACAATGCCCGGCTAGTTTTTCTATGTTAGTAGAGATGGGTTCTTACTCTTGACCAGGCTGGGCTCAAACTCCTGCGCTCAAGCAATCCACCCACCTTGGCCTTCCAGCGTGCAAGGATTACACAGGTGAGCCACCACACCCAGCTTGCCTACATGCTGTACCCATACTATAGTCTGTACAGGTTCGTAGCCAAGGAGCAATAGGACTTCCATAGAGGGCTGGGGTGGAGGAGGCTGTGCCATCCAGGTTTGTGCAATTGCCCTCTGTGATGTCGCATGATAAAATTGCCTGAGGACATATTACCCTATTACTGGTACCTGCAAATTAAAGAGAAAACAACTAACTCCCCTCCACACGTACAAATCAATGACAAGGTGATTTTTTTTTTAAAAAACTATGATTTGAATAGCAGTCCAAAGTTCTCAACCTGTGGGTCGCAACTCACAGGAACTATATTGAAGGGTCGTGGCATTAGGAAGGTTGAGAACCACTGATACAGAGTACATTAAGTAACTTGGTATTTTATTGGCAAGGAGCAGTGATCTGCAAATAGAAACAAGTCTGCGGATCCCAAGTAAAGATACAGCGTCAGCACACCAAATTCAATCAATGCTAATACTCTTTGTACTCTTCTGAGCTCAAACAGCCAACCAACAACGGCAATATGGCAAAGATATGATATGGCTATGAATCATGCTATTGATTTTCAGTTTCTTCTGTGCAGAAAATTAAATTATGCAAATGAAGGCCTTTACAGACCCTCACCTTAATGTGAAATTGCATACTCGCTTATGTCAGCAACTTAATTACATAATTAAAAATGGAGTATGCTTATAAAAATATGTAGTTTCACTCTTCAGAACAGACAGTAAGTGTAAATCTGCTTATGGTTATCAGTGAATAACAAGAGAGAAGGATGTTTATGCAAAGATTATATCCTACCAGGTGCTGCAGCCCCAAGCCCACTAGTTTATGGAGCTGAAGTCCTTTGTCAGCAGAAAGCTTAGAAGGGCTTTTAGTCGTGTTATAACATAGCAAGTAACTGGACTCTGAGTTATGCAAGACCCGGGGAAGCCCAGTCATCTACACTATACATCACCATATATTCCTCCTCAAAGAGATCATCCCGACTGTCATTGTAACCAACACTCACAGGCACACAAATGAGCTGGCAATCCTGGGAATGAGGAATATTAAATTGAAGCGATCTTCAAGGGTCTGGATAGTATAAGAATGAAATGGGTCTAGAGAGGAAGAATCGAGGCACTTCCACCCTACAGGAGAGTTTGAGGCTCTCAATTTTGACAAGATGAAAGTGGAGGTTTCAAAACCAATAGTATTAACTAGCCAATGATGCTTACGTCTCACTCAGCAGGAGGAATCTTAAGTCAAGTTGGTTGCCAGGCAGAGAGCTAAATGAGTGACAGCTATTTTCATCAGGGAGTTTTCATAAACTCCGTCTCCTCTCAGAACTTCTACTGAGCTTAACTTCATTTCCAGCCTGAGCGAAAAAGATAAAAATGTTTCTAGACCCAAAGGCCCAATCTTTTCCTATAAAAATATCCTAAGAGTTACCTAGCACTAAAAATATTAACAAAGCTGTTTCCTATGTGCACGGTTTAATTTCCCAGAGCCACCGGACATAGTTTATAAGAATAAATGTTTTTATTCTGGGACTATAAAAACAGATGTGTAGCCCATCTGCCTTAACTGTACCTTCGGAAGGATTCTGTTTAATCCATACTCTCGGCTTTCATAGAAATTTTGACCTGAGGGGGAGAAACAAAGGCTTTCAAGCTATGTTAACTCTTCTGAGTTAATCTACAAGCTAAACATTTTTCATACAAAGAGCCCACTCTTCTGAATGCCATATTAAATAGTATTCTTGACACTGTTTTTTCCCCAAGTTTTACTGTCAGAGAGAAGAAAGGGTCATCACATCTATATGGGATAAAAATAAATGCTGCTCAATATATATTAAAAGAGAGTATTTTATTCTAAAACTGCACGTGTGGTTTGTTTTGAGACAGAGTCTCAAACACCCTTGGTAAAGTGCCCTGGCATCGCAGCTCAGCAACCTCAAACTGTTGGGCTCAAGAGATCCTCTTGCCTCAGCCTCCCTAGTAGCGGGGACTACAGGCGCCCACCACAACACCTGACTATTTTTTAAAGATGAGGTCTTCCTTTTTGAGCTCAGTCTGATCTCGAACTCGTAAGCTCAGGCAATCTACCCACCTTGGCATCCCAGAGTGCCAGGATTACAGGTGTGAGCCACCTTACCTGGCCTGAATCTTACTTTGACAAAAGTGGTCTGCTTACATATGCATTTGTATACCTGTATATGAGTAAAAATACGAAGGGCCTGTCAAGAAAGGAAGACACATGGCCACCAAGGGTTCCAACATAACCTCTGCATTCCTCCAAGACACTGTATCATCTCACCATATTGAACCAATAATGTCCCCGAGAGCTCTGCTACATCATCCCTTATCTCCTGTAGGGAGAAGTGGGTATATGGCAAAGGTTATGCAGATGTGAAACTAGAGTAAGTTTATAATGAGAACATCCCCAAGTTCCATCTACAATGTGGTTGGACATCTTGTACCTAAAATTAAACAGTGCATAAGTACATGAGAGTATTTCCACTGTGCATCCAATTCCAGGTCATCCGGAAGGACTCAGAAGCCTGGGAGAACAGGTCAGCTTTGATCCAAAATTGAAAACATCAGAACAAAGAAATTCTGGTCCCCTGGTGCCAAAATGAAAATGATAATACTTAAGATGGTAAATGGATGGCTCTCGAATAAGGAGTCCTGGTTCTTGTGCCAGAGTAACTGCCAAAAAATAAGCCCGATAAAAATAAGCAATCGGGACATGTCAGGGTACACACCAGATGAGAAACTGCGGCTGCAGCAGCTGTGAGAGCTGAGAAGGCAATGGCTGAAGGACCAGGAGCTGAGCCCTCGGGAGCCGGTGCTGCCCCCTCGGAGGATGTGGCCTATGGAGGCATTCTGGAATAAGTTTTTGCAGAAGCCCACCCCCTGGAGGAACATGACAAAACCATATGCCATTGTTGAAAGGAAGCCCAGAATATTCCCAGGTGATACAATTGTGGAAACAGGAGAAGTAATTCCACCAATGAAAGAATTCCCTGATCAACATCATTGAAGACTACTTAAAAATTTCAAAAGCTTATGAGCTCAAGTGTATTACCATATTACCAAATTTACTGAATGTATTTTCTGGAAAAGTAACTTTAATAAAGTTTACTCTAAGAAAAAAAAAAAATAAGCAATCGGCACTCACATTTTTAAACACAGAAGGCAGATTTCCAAGATGGCAGAGAAGCAGTTAAGCAGGCTGCTTGTATCTATTATAGCAACTCATACAACAAACAAATTAAAGATCCCTCAAGGAAAACGAAATCTCTATCAAACACAATTTTCTCTAAATTTTAAAGAGCATTTAAGAACATTAAATCCCACACAATAGTCTAAAATGAATAAATCTTTATCTTTTTTTGTGCGTACAATGGGCAAAAGTATCAGATTATAGTTAAAAGTAATTAAATATTCCGATCAGTCTATTATCCTTTGTGCCTGTATTTCAATTAATTGTAGTAAAATGTACATGGTGAGTGTCCCAAAAAGTTGAATCAAGAAGTGTGTTTCTTTGTAACTACTGCTTTACAAATGGTCCCTCTAGCTGTTTGTGATACTGAACTAACCTCAAATACAATAGAGTATATTACAGTAGATTACCTATTATATCATATTCAAATGTACTTATTGTCCCAACAACAAAAATAATTTTTTTCCATCATCTAAAAGGATACAGAGACCTAATATAGAGCTATGATTTTTTTTTAAAGTAAAATAAATTACTAAAACTTAAGAGGCAATCTCACTGAAAGAGGAATCACTCAGCAATATTATATTCCAAGGAGGAAAAGGAAAAGGCCTTGTAACAATGAGCTAAGTCAGGTAGAGAAGCAAAATACTGAATTTCTCTTCATTATTTTCTCTTAAAATAATACCAATTCCAAAAAGCAGATTCTACTTTTTCAAAATCAGGGCTAAAAGAAACAAAAAATTAGAGCCGTTCCACTATTTTGTCTCTGTCATAGTTTAGAAATTTCCACGTTTTTGTTTAAAAAACACACTTCCCAACATATCTGACAAAAGGTACACTTAGAAAACTGATTTATAATGGGGTTCATTGTATATCTGTGCTACAAACATGAAAAACACCATGGTTCGTTCTTTCTGGGAGGCGCTCTCCTAAAAAAACTTGGGCTCTTGGCGTTAAACATATTCTAACAGACAGAAATGAAACAACCAACTCTTCCCCGTCTATTTTAATACAGTTTTAGTTCTCAAAGAATCAGGTCTCTTGATTCTCCAATACTACTAGGAAAATGAGGATTAGTCACGTATAGTGTTGTAGTCACATCCAATGCCACAGACCCGTACTTTCAAGGTTACCCTGGTGGCATCTCTTTGCATCTTAGGGACTGACAGAACTGGCAAGCACAGTTCAGAGCTGCCCGCTGAGGGCAGTCACGCTGAATGTAGCTCTACCCCTTAGCAGGTTCTGTTTCACCCACTGTATGTGCATACGTGTATATGTGTGTTTCATTAGTTGCCAATGTGGAAGAATCCAGGAGAGGACACCAATATCTGTAGTTTTATTTTTCTAATAGGACATCTGGACACTTTTTCCAAATGGCAACAATATGGCACATGATATTGACCACTGCTTTAGAGAAGAGACATCACTATCTAGCTAGCCATGGTCTCCACCCAAATTCATTTAATCATTTATATTTCTTTTTGTTTGTGTTTTGGAGTTGGAGACAGGGTCTTGTTCTGTCAGGCTAGAATACAATGGCATCACTGCAACCTCAAACACCTGGGCTCCAGCGATCCTCTGGCTTCAGCCTCCACAACAGTGAGAACTGTATTTATTAAATAATGCTATGGTCATCTGAGTTTGCACCCATGGCCTGGCCCAATCATAAATTATTGCCTATGAGTCAAGGTCTATTGAAAGTACCATCAGTACACTGGCTTTTGTAATGGTTTCAACAGTCCTGTAGCTCAAGTACAATTATTCAGAAAAGGTATGTTACTTGCCTAAGAACACATAGCCTTGAAGCAGATAGTGCTCCCAAACATGTACATGAACACTATACTATTCTTCATAAAATCCTAAATTTGGGGCATCAGGAAAATATCTGTAAGATGCTGGGCATGGTGGCTCATGTCTAGAATCCCAGCCCTCTGGGAGGCTGAGGCAGGTGGATTACTTAAGTTCAGGAATTCAAGACCAGCCTGACCAAGAGCAAGACCCCATCTATACTAAAAACAGAAAAACTAGCCAGGCATTGTGGCTAGTGCCTGTAGGCCCAGCTACTTGGGAGGTTGAGGCAAGAGGATTGTTTGAGCCCAAGAGTTTGAGGTTGCCGTGAGTTATGATGACCCCATGGTACTCTATTCCAGCCAACAGGGTGACAGAATGAGATTATTGTCGAGAGAGAGAAAGAAAGAAAGAAGGAAGAAAGAAAAAAATGAATAAGCATCACATTATACTTGAGTTAAGGAAATAAGAAACCAATATATTGACTAATAAATTATCTTCATTCACATTTTCTTTCATTTCAAATGTGTAATTGGGACAGCCTATTTATCTATGAGAAATATGAGAAATAAACATCACTAACATGGGCCTTTTATACAGCTGAGCCATTTATACATATATATTCCATGGGAAATACTGAATAAAATAGGTAGTTCTTAACAGAAGTAGACACAGATACCCTATTTAAATGTGGTTGTGGGCCAATTTGAAAACTTCAGCATAAACACTAACGCTAACAACATGAGCCAGCAAGTGAAATATAATTCCAGAACTTAGAGATAATAAGTAAGCTGCACAGCAACGAAAATATCTAACAAGATAACTCTGAAACATCATGGTACATGATAGAACACACATTGTAGACACAAGCCCTAAACCTTGCATTTGGGGAGCAAATCCAGAGAGCACTACAACCATGACACCCCTTTGTTCAAGAACCACATCACCATGAGGGCAGACCTGATTTCCCAAAACCTTCCACCTGGTTTGAAACCCAGAGACCTGTGAGTTTCCACAACCAGGTCAAAGATGCCACTTGGACCCTGGCTGGCCAGCTACACAGTGGGCCATGGACGTCAAGTGCTCAGAGCTTTGTGCTTCCAGCCAACAACCTATCCACTGCTCCTCACTGATCATCTGCTTTAAGTAGCTCCTAACTTCTAGCCAAAAAGAGATTTTCAAGGGAGTTTAGTATGATTTAGGCAAGTATTCATGGTCTCCACGGTGGGAAGCTACTGAAAGAAGTCATTGTCCCTGCCCTCCCAGAGCTCCTGGACTGGTGCAGGGGAGATGTCAATTAATACATACATCCAAAGTTGTATACATGGTGAAACAAATGTGAAAATGAAATGAAACAAACATGATACAGCCACAGAGAATAAAAGTAGGAAAACAGGGAAGGAATGTATTTAGAGAGGAGTCAGGGCACTGGCAGGGAGGCAGCACAGAATTGAAGAGGGGAACAACACAGGAGGATCCTACAGAATACAGTGTGGCGTGCAAAGGCCTGCCTGGTGGTATTAACTTGAAATTGCACCCTGCTGGGTGGGGGCTGACCAAGGTCAGGATGTGGCAGAACCTTCAAGGAGCTTGGGAAGGCAAGGAAGGACTCCAAGGTGATAGTCCATCTGGTCTGATAGATGCTTTCCTTGAAAACAGCTTTATTGAGATAGTAACAGTTTTTAGTATAATTACTGAGCTGTGCATCCATTACCATAATCTAATTGTAGAACATTTTTACCAATGTGTACTTTTAAAAAATGACTCTGCTATAGGCAGGGAACAGATTGAGGGAGGCAGGCAAGAGCAGAAGCTGCAGGTGAGGCTCATCACCCCGGCCCCCACGGTGAGTCAAGACAAATCATTGTTAGGCCTGTGGATGCACCTGTGCACAGGTGGGGGGTGCCCCTGGAAGCAAAATGTGGGAAAGCAAACAGATATTAACCTAATGTTTACATTCTCCTAGGCAAATGCTTACTCAACTTGTCTTTACATTTATTTTGTTACTATTGTCTACAAACTTCACCTTTGCCCTTTTTCATCTGAATTAGGATCAGTCAAAAAAAAAAAAATCAACTGCTTATACATATCGATTTTCTTTTTTTTTTGTAGAGACAGAGTCTCACTTTATGGCCCTTGGTAGAGTGCCATGGCCTCACACAGCTCACAGCAACCTCCAACTCCTGGGCTTAAGCGATTCTCTTGCCTCAGCCTCCCAAGTAGCTGGGACTACAGGCACCCGCCACAACGCCCGGCTATTTTTTGGTTGCAGTTTGGCCGGGGCCGGTGCCTTCCCGACTGAGCCACAGGCGCCGCCCACATATCGATTTTTTTAAAAAAGGTAACTGAAAAAGAATCAAACTCAACACAATTGTACAAAGAAAATGAGGCAAAGGAAAAAAGGCAAAATTACTCATTATCGCTGTATTTTTCCTTAGCTGCATTAACATATAAGAAAAAAAGCACTTGCCTATCTGATACAGAGCACTTCACCTTGGATTTCAGAGAAACCCTAGGTTGGTGATTTTATTTTGTAAATAATTCTATTATTGTTTAAATATGAATGTGGCCATGAACTTAATCTCAACTCTGCCTCCCAAAAACAATCCCCAAAACCTACTTCCACAAGTATGTGTAAGCAAATGGAACAACAGTGATCTACCTAAGGCTGATAAAGTGACATGCTAATTCCGCTCTGGAAGGTGATAAAGGATGATAAAGATTTTGTTCTTTATCAACCATTCAGGATTGTCTATAATCACGAAAATGTATTTAGGAACATCTATGCTTTGTAGTTGGTAGGGAGAGAAACATCAAATATACATACTTCTCTCTCTCTTATTCCAAATCTATAGGACAATTCCCTCTCAAACACTGAAAAACAGGCCTCTCAAGGGCTTTGTTTGATTCAATCAAGGTAGATCCGTTCCTGACATTTCAAAGAAAAAAAAAATAACCCAAGGAATTGGGGTTAGTATTGCCCAGGCAACCACTTTCATGTTGCTAGTCAGAATATCCCAAGGCTACAAGTTCATTTTTGTTATCTCCATTTTTATTAGGTGTTAGATTTGCTTCCTTTCCAGCAAGAGTGAGGGTGGCTTTGTTCTCTTCAATTGCAGAAAGAAATCATCAGAAGAAATATCTTGCCTTTTGCTTTGCTTGAAGAGAGTTATTAACTTGAAATAACACAATACAAGTTTCAAGGAAAATAATTTAAAAGGGCTATTACAATCTTAAATAAAGTGATTTAATTAAAAAAATTCTAACCACATAAAAACTTTCATAGATTACATCAAGATGGCTAAAGAACTTATCTCTAAGTCTGTTTAAATAGCTCCAAAAGCAATTTCTTAAATTAATTATATGGCAATTTTTTTTTTGCCTTTTATTTGGAAAAAAGAGCTATCTAATCAAAGCCCTTTCCTGATGAAGAAACTGAAGCTATTTAAAAAAAAAAAAAAAAAGCGAGGTTTGTTTCTTTTTATTCTTCAGTTGTGCTTTTTCTCAAAAAAAGGTTTGACCAGTTAGGAGGCAAGACCCATAAGAAGAGTCAAATGGGAAAGCAGCAATGACTTTAGAAAGCTCAAATACAAAACTGAAAGTTTCAGTTCAATATTCCTTTTTTCTTTCTCAATATCTATTTGTATACAAGAAGCTGAGTGAATCAATTTCAAGGAGACTTTCCAACTCTGAATTTAAATCCTTTTAGGATGGCAGTACAGTCAATCAAACTGAGGATAGTACAGAGAAGAAAAAGACAGTTTTCTTTTTAATTTTTTAATGAATACACTGATGTTGAAAGAACACTTTTATCTTTGGGGACTTCCCTATCAAGCAAAACTGAATTAAACAAATTGCCTCTTTGATTTTTAGACAGCAAAGGAGAAAGACAGAATATACCGTGAAATACTCTGGAACCAAAGGGTACAACATGGGTGCCAAAACCACAGAACTGCAGAAATCCTGAATTTTAAAAAATAAACACTCTTTTAAATATTACTTCCAAAGATTTACTAAACAGATTTGCTCTTAAATAACACATCTGTGTAATTAGAGAAATGGATGGCATTGGCAGCAAACGGAAATCTCTGGTTTTTCTTTCATGCTGGTCCATCCATGTTCTAGTTCAGCTGTTCTCAATCTGTGGGTCGCCACCCACAGGAACTGTACTAAAGGGCAGCGGCAGTAGGAAGGTTGAGAACCACTGTTACAGTTAATCCATTCTTTGATATTTACTACAATAGAACCAAAAACTAGAGAGAAAAAAAAGTCTGCATATGCTAGATAGTTCAGAAATCATGCATGATATCTGAGGTTTGTTCAGATACCAATGTTTCATAAAAAGCGAGAAAAAGAACTTTGTAAAATGCATGTAGGACTTTTCACTAGAGATGCTCAAAACGCAGAGTTTTTAGTAAGATAATTTATCCAAAGTGAAGAGATGCTCAATCCCAGGATAAAATAGTGGAAAGGAATTGGGAAATGAAACTAGAAACAGCATGGCAGAAACAAAGATTTTTTAATATGTTTTGGGAAGAAGTAAGGATTTTTTTAAAGCTCCGTCTCCAAGTCAAAGAAATAAATCCATTCCTAAAATTCCTCCTGTACCATGTTACTCGGTAAAATTCACAAAGACAATGAATAAAGGTCCTGGTGAAAGCTAGAAGCCTTCATCACTAACTGTGGACCAGGGCACTGTGCTGAGTTCCAACTGGATTATCTGCACAAAATTTTGAGGGGTAAATTCCATTATCATTCTCATTTTCAAAACCAAGCAACTAAGCCACAAAATGGTTCCGTACTTTGCCAAAGCCACATTTATACATGATAGCAAAAGGGATTCAAACCCAGATACTCTGAAAAGATAAGATATAGGAGGAGAAATGACGCTCCACTGAAACTCCTCCATAAAGTCTAAGGGGCTGCAATACAGTAGTGAACGGTGGGTGCCGGTTGTGGTGAGGGGCTGCAATACAGTAATGAATGGTGGGTGCCAGGCGAGGTGAGGGGCTGCAATACAGTAGTGAATGGTGGGTGCCAGGCCTGGTCGCCCACGCCTGCAATCCTAGCACTCTGGGAGGCTGAGGCGGGTGGGTTGCCTGAGCTCACAGGTTCAAGACCAGTCTAAGCAAGAGTGAGAACCCAAAATAGCCAGGCATTGTGGCAGATGCCTGTAGTCCCAGCTATTTGAGAGGCTAAGACAAAGGATCACTTGAGCCCAGGAGTTTGAGGTTCCTGTGACCTATGACACCAGGGCACTCTACCAAGAGTGACAAAGTGAGACTCTGTCTCAAAAACAGAAATGAATGGCATCTAGTTCTTTTTTAAAAAATAGGTACAGTGTGAAGACTCAAACATAAAACACCAATAGAAACACGGTTGAGACCTGGCATAGTGGCTCATGACTGTAATCCTAGCACTCTGAGAGGGAGAGGTGGCAAGATTGCCTGAGCTCAGGAGTTCCTCAGCCTAAACAAGAGAGAAACCATGTCTTTAGTAAAAGTAGAAAAATTAGCCAGGCATTGTAGTGTGTACCTATAGTCCCAGCTACTCCGGAGGCTGAGGCAGCCGATCACTTGCGCCTAGGAGTTTGAGGTTGCTGTGAGCTGGGCCGAGGCCATGGCACTCTAACCTGGGACAACAGAGTGAGCTCAGTCTTAAAAAAACCCAAAACAAAACAAAACAAAAACATGTTTGAACTGATACAAAGTGACCTTTTAACTGAGAATCTCCTGGATAATTCTAATTTTACATATTCTGTCTCACCGAGTCTACTAGGTAATTAAATGCCCAACCCTGGTCTAAAAAATAACAAAACAAGAAAGCCCAGACAATATGTTTTTGACTGTCCTTTTAAGAGATTTCACACTGAAAAAAACTCTTTAGTTGCACTAAAAATACTATAATAAAAGGGATAATTCCTGAAAATTATTATAAGGCTTGCAAAGAGAATTCTAACACTACAGCCTACACAGGAAGGCATTATGCTAACACCAACTAACTGCTGAGAAAACAATTCGCTTTCTCTAAAACAGAAGAAGGGAATGTTCCATGCAGGCATATGTTCACATTTTAACTGAGAAGCGGGGACGTGAAGAAGCCTTTAGAACTGAGCTGACATAGTAGCCCCTAGCTAAGAAAGGATTTCAGCTACTCACTAAGAAAAAAGAAGGCAGAGTATCTCAGGAAGATGGTTATTTTGATTAAGTGTTTAAGGTGGTATTTGGAATATACTGGATTACATAAAATAAATTATTCAAGTTCTTCTAACCTGCTTCTCTTTACTTTTTTATGGTTGCTACTGGAGAAGTTAAAAGTAGCTGCGTGGTTCACGTTGTATTTCTATTGGACAGGGCAACAGTAGAAAAGAGCGAGACAAGGAAGGAAAGGGGAGAACTGGCTCCTTCATCTGAAATGCACTGCTTTAAATCCTCACAGACAACCGTGAAAAGTCAGCTTCTGTGTTCTTTCTCCCCGCCTACCTGCCATCAAGAACAAACTTCAGTCAAACCATCCCTCTTCTTTTTCTCCACCTAGGCTATTTCCACAAATGAGGAGAACTCCATTTCTTCAATTTTCCCTTTTTTTCTATTCAGAGATGCTAAGTCCCTAGGGGAGGAGATTATTTTTATGGCGCCAACCCATTCCCTGGTCTATTCATTGCCCTAGCAATAGCAGCTCGAGGCTCATAAATCCATCAGGAGGCCTAACACCTGGGCTTGGCTTTGAAGGATTCAGGAACAATAGCATACTGTTCAGCAGTTTTTCAGAGGGAATGGGAGTGAAGAGCGCTCGCAGCCCAAGTACAGAGAAGAGGACAATTTCATTTTAGGCAATACTAAAAATGTCCTTTTGGGCATACAGCTCTTAATGCCCAAATCACTGATTTAAAATGTTGGTGGAGAAACGCACCCCTAAGATCTTGATTCTTTCTACTGGACTCCTGGGAGGCTCCAGAAAAACTTTGAACAAGCTCCTTCTGGGAGCAGATGCAAGCGGGCAACAGTCCACATTCTGAACAGCTCTAATTTGCTCAGTTCACTAAGGATGTAAATACACTGCCAATGGAAAACAAGGAAGACGAAAATCTGTTGCAAAATAAGTTTAGAAAAATATTTTTAAAAATAGGCCCTCTCAAATGATGTCCTTAAAGAAGGCCTGGAGATAAAAAGTATGTTTTGCATTTCTTTCTGGTCAGGGTTTTTGAAGGTCAGAGGATGCACAACAGATGTGGCCTGGTTTGAGCCATAAAGGTCTGCGTGGCTAATAACAGTTAGTGTAAAAGCACAACAGCTGAGGCACTGCAGCTGCAACAGTTGGTGGGCTCCAGCCCAGCAGGACAGGGCCCTGGCTGTGCCAAAACAGACGATATCCCTTACAGGCAAGCTGCCCAAAAGGGGGACCAGCAACTCAATGCCCCATGGTGGTCACAAACTCATTCAGTCAAAGAAATCACTGCAGTCTAAGGAAGACCCACTTAAACATAGCTTAGTTGGAGATTAAGAGGCACCATCACTTTCCAGGAACAAATGAACCATCACATGGCTGGCAATGATCTTGGGGCCGGGAAACTAATCAATAATCATATTATCGCACATCTAGGCTTTTCTATGATAAATTATTTTTTAAATACCATTTACTGCTTTTTGTGATAATAAAAGCAATAAATATTCATTATAGAAGCACATTAGGTGAAGTACATTAATGAGCAGAGTACATTAAATAGATGGGAGAGTACATAAAAAGCATAAACAAGAAAATAAAAATAACCATTCCCACTGTTCAAATTTTGTTGTATTTCCCTCCTTTGTTCCAATAATCAATAGACTCATTTTTAAAATGAACTGTTCAAACATGAATCTGTGGTAAAGGTAAATCAACCTTCAGCCTTGTAACCCCCAAATGAAAGAATATTTAACAGTAAACCTCCCTTACCCTCAAAATTAAAATCATTACCACTACCAAGCTGTGTGACTTTGCCCAAACCAAATGGCCCGGTCTTTTCAAAAGCTGGAGGCTGGGGAAATGACTGCTTTGGTGACTTCAAGGTCTGACATGGTCTAAATTAAACAATTTACCTTTCCTGTTAAACAACATACATCAACCCAGAGTAAATGTGGCAAACTGGTAGCCAAGAAAGGCCAATTCCCTTGCAGCCTGCCTGCAAAGGGAGCTCGCAAACGTAGCATGTTTTTTAGGTCAATTGGTTGCCACCATTTACAAAGGGGAAAGAAGATAAGACAATCCAGACTTTAGTCTTCTCTTAAAAAGTTTTAAACTCAAGCCACACCAAACCACAAGGCAGCAACTGCTCAGAGGCACAGCTGTAGGCCACCTTCCCTCAGGGTAAATGCTCTCCCCTTTGCCACTGCCTCTACCAGTATCTATTCCTTCCCCCGCTGGGATGACAGGTATCAGTAGCCAGTTGACGCTGCTCCTATGCATAATTTTGTAAGCTCTTTTCAGTTATTTATAGTGTGCTTCCCTGGTCCTTTTAAGTATATGAGTTTGGGAAACTTTTACAGCATCTAGGGTCAAAATAACAAGATCCCTCCCCCACAAAAGAGTAATACCCAGCTTAGTCAGAGATCATCTTAACTGAAAACTTACTGTGTGCTCAGGCACTAGTTTTTAATCCTTTTTTTTTTTTGGTAGAGACAGAGTCTCACTTTACTGCCCTTGGTAGAGTGCCATGACGTCACAACGGCTCACAGCAACCTCCAGCTCTTGGGCTTACGCGATTCTCTTGTCTCAGCCTCCAGAGCAGCTGGGACTACAGGCACCCGCCACAATGCCCAGCTATTTTTTTGCCAGGGCTGGGTTTGAACCCGCCACCCTCGGTATATGGGTCCAGGGCCCCACTCACTAAGCCCCAGGCACTGCCCTAGTTTTAATCCTTTAATCAGTGGTTCTCAACCTGTGGGTGGAGACCACTTTGTAACAATGAAAATACATTGCGGCACTAGGAAGGTTGAGAACCGCTGCTTTTATCCTCACAATATCCTATCACCAGTGTTCAGCAGGTTTTAGGTGACCACAATGGAGGTTTATAGAGGTAAACTGACTTGCTCAAGGTCACAAGCAAAGCCATGTCCTCCTAACTCAAAGCACAGAAGGCAAAGAGAGCAAGGCATTGTGGGCATTCTAAGTCAGTGTTCTCCAACAGCCCTTTCTTCTTTGCCAGCATGCTAAGCAAATTAGAACAGCATCCATGCACTCTAACAGGATGAAATAAAGAAGTGAGAATGGGACTGCCACTGGAAGTGTCAAATGTCAATAGAGAGGGAGAAATGGCGTGAAATCATCACAAATGGTTCAACTGTGAAGTCCTTCACCGTGCAGACAGGTAGACCAGCATTCAGCACCAGCCAAAAACACAACTGGAAAGTAGATAAAACCCAGGCATTGTCAGTTGCCATAAAGCTTTGCAGACTGCTGGGGAGAAAAATTACCCAAAATTGGAAATAAGGTTAAAGATGATGCATCATACCCTTTCAATGTCATGTTGCTGAGAAGTTTCACAAGCTCCCTCCAAAACTATTTTGTTACCTAGAAGAATGTACCATTGTTTGATTTGATATTCATTATGATTAAAGGCAAAACATGATGAAGTTACACATTAACCTGTAGATGTCTACTTTGAACAAAGACAAACAGGTTACAGTTTTATTACCTTGTAGGGCATTAACCAGTGCTGGTGGCTAACCTGGAAATCATATTCCAGCATTCCTTTGCAGCCCACGAATACTGAAGTTCCTCAAAATCCCCTTTCAAATGGCTTTCCCATATTATTGTTTGCCTTATTAACTACTTGAATGTAGCATGCGTTCATTTTATTTGTATGATAACCATGTTGTTAACTTTTTGCAAATTATGATTTTTACACTGCAATGGTTTGAGCCATTCTCCCAAACAACTTAGGCTCCAATCTAACCCTCGCCTCTCTTCCATTTAGAAACTACCTTACTCAGTAAACCACCACAGAAAATCAAAATTAAATTCAATAACTCAATCTCAATAAGCAGGAACAGCTTAACATATCACAAACTCAATGGAACTGTCAATCTAACATAGAAGGTTCCTGGGGATGCAAAAATACAATAATAATAATCCTTAACAGTGAAACTTCAGGCATCAAAACATGCAATTTAGGGGGCATGCACTGGAGGAGATATAATTCTCCTAGCCGTGTTTAATGGATTATAAAATGGCTTTGCGGGCATCATGTCCATCCTAGGTAGGAAAGCACCTACTTACAATCATATCTAGCTATTTTTTTGTGTTTTCCATTTAATGGTAGTGTGTTTCCATTATAAAAATTCTCAATACAAGTGAGATCTAATATTACAGTCCCTCCAATTAACCCAATTTCTCTATATACTCTTAACAACTAAATCCTGTATATTTTTAACCATTAACCCATACACATCTCTATCCAAGGAAAAAAATAATCCCACTAAGTCGTAAATCAAGGGTGGCTCCTGTGGCTCAAAGGGGTAAGGCGCGGGCCCCATACACAGGAGGTGGCAGGTTCAAACCCAGCCCCAGCCAAAAACGGCAAAAAAAACCACAGTAATGAAACCTGACTGAAGTCTGAAGATAAGAACGGCAGCTCCGTGCCGATTAATGTTATAAGGTCATGGAGGAGGAATGAAATATTTAAACTGGAGAGGTTAGATTAAATGTGTGGGGAAGCCTTGTTCTCTACCATCCAAGCCAGCCAGGCCTAAACTTCCAGGTAATACTCACTCGACAATGACTTATTTAAAATCAGTAAAGCAAAAAAAAAAAAGTGCCGTTGACACCAGGTGCCTATCCAGACAGGGCTCAAGAGCACTCTCTGCTGAACCAGGCCTCGTTCTCTCCATCATGCTGAAAACTGGAGGACAGAAAAATAAAATAAAGCAGAGAAAAAGAGGTTACCAGTCTGTTGGAATTGGCCCTGTGATAAAATGTGCCACATGAAAGCGAGGACTTCTGAAGGAACACTTTGGTCACTGGCATTGAA
The DNA here is from genome assembly GCF_027406575.1 of Nycticebus coucang. NCBI lineage: Eukaryota > Metazoa > Chordata > Mammalia > Primates > Lorisidae > Nycticebus > Nycticebus coucang. The sequence continues at coordinate 37,671,977 of NC_069787.1, forward strand.
TACAGTGTTCATCCCAAGCCAAAAAAAAAAAGTAGGATAGGAGTAGGTGATGGAGACTTCAAAAGAGAGACCATCGAAAGAGAAGAAGTGTCCGCATTTAAGACTCGTTATATAGCTAACGTGATCAAGCCTGGGAGGCACAGGTCGAGAGATCACACGCAGACCATTAGAGCAGAACAGAAAACCCACAAGGACCCACGGAGTACAACTGATTAAAGGTGCAAAAACGATTCAATACATGAATAACGGTCTTTACCACAAATGGTGCTGAACAACTGGATAGCCATAGGCACCCCCCAAAAATAATAATAATTTCAACCAACATAAACCTCATACCTTATACCAAAATTAACTCAAAGCAGATCATAGGTTAAAGTGTAAACGTGGAACTAATTTTCAAGGATACCACAGAAGAAAATCTTCTGGACCTGGAACTTAGTGAAGAGGTTTTCTTTGTTTGTTTTGGTTTGTTTTAGACATATCGCATACTCACTCTATTGCCCAGGCTAGGGTGTCACGGGGTCAGCCTAGCTCAGAGCAACCTCAAACTCCTGGGATCAAACAACCCTCCTGCCTCAGCCTTCTGAGTAGCTGGGATGACAAACACTGGCTAATCTTTCTACCTTTAGTAGAAAGGGGTCTGGCTTTGTTCAGGCAGGTCTTGAGGTCCTGAGCTCAAAGGATCCTACCACCTCTGCCTCCTAGAATGCCAGGATTACAGTGTGCGCCACAATACCCAGCCATGAAGAGTTTTTGAATATGAAAATAAAAGCATGGTCTAAGAGAAAATTACAGACGTCTCTCAAAAAAAGAACTTTGCTCTATAAGGGGTGTCTTTGAGAGGATGAGAAGACAAGTTCTGGGCTATGAAAAATATTTGCAACAACTGGATAGCCATAGCTACCCCCCCCCAAATAATAATAATAATTTCAACATAAATCTCACACCTTACATGCAATATTTGCAATAATTAATATATGCAATATTTGCTTATATCTGACAAGGGACTACTACCCCAAATATAAGATGATCTGAAAACTCAACAACAAACACCCAGTCCAATAACAAAGTGGACGAGAGACACAGGAGGGCAGCCAATGAGCGCACAGGAGGATATTCAACATCACGAGCCATCATGGAAGTGCAAACTGGACGTGCACTGAGACATCACTGGACACTTATCAACACAACTAAAATAAAAAACAGGCTGGCACAGTGGCTCATGCCTGTAATCTCAGAACTTTGGGATACTGAGCTGAAAGGATTGCTTCACGCCAGGAGTTCAAGACCAGCCTGGAGAACATAGTGAGACCCTGTTCCTATAAGAAATTAAAAAAAAATTGGCCCAGCGCCTGTAGCTCACTGGTTAGGGCACTGGCCACATACACTGAGACTAGCAAGTTTGAACCCCAGCCCAGGCCTGCCAAACAACAAGGACAACTAAAACAAGAAATAGCCAGGCGTTGTGACGGGGCACCTGTAGTCCCAGCTACTCAGGAGGCTGAAGCAAAATAATCGCTTAAGCCCAAGAGTTTGAGGTTGCTGTGAGCTGTAAAGCCACAGCACTTGACTGAGGGTGACATCGTGAGACTCTGTCTCAAAAAAAACAAAAAGAAAGAAAGAAAAAAATTACCCAAGTAATTTGTGGGTACAGTGTGGCACACCTGTCATCCCAGCTACTGAGGAAGCTGAGGCAGAAGGACTGCTTGAGCCTTGAGCCCAGGAGTTTGAGGTGACAGGATTGTACCACTGCACTCCAATCTGTGCAAGAGTAAAGACCTTGTCTTTAAAAAAAAATTAACAATGACAACAACAAAAGCTGGGGGACAGGAGAATGCAGAAAAGTTGGATCTCTGATGCCTTGCTCGTGGGAGCATGGAATCGTAAAGGTATTCTGGAAAAGAGTTTGACAGTTTCTTTAAAAAAATAAATCAATAAACATCCACTTATCACACATGCCACCAATGAGACTTGTGAGCCTTCATCCCGAAGAAGTCAAAACACGTCCACCCCCAAACCTGTACACAGTTAATAAATGACCTTGTAGCAGCCAGAAAATGGAAACCTTCAAAATCTCCCTCAAAAGATGAAAGGTTAAAGAAACTGGCATATCTGCATATGCAATCCTGCTCCACAGCAAGGCTGAGTGGACCACTGGTGCACACAACTTGGAGGGAGATCAGGTCATTACTCTGAGTGAAAAAAGACAAACCGGGCTCGGCGCCCGTAGCTCAGTGGGTCGGGCGCTGGCCGCACACACTAAGGCTGGCAGGTTCGAAACCAGCCCAGACCTGCTAAACAACAATAACAACTGCAACAAAAAAATAGCCAGGCATTGTGGCAGGTGCCTGTAATCCCAGCTACTTGGGAGGCTGAGGCAAGAGAATTGTTTAAACCCAAGAGCTGGAGGTTGCTGTGAGCTGCAAGGCCATGGCACTCTACTGCGGGCAACATAGTGAGACTCTGTCTCAATAAAAAAAGACAAACCATCACATACTGCATGAGTCCGTGCAGGCAACATTCTTAAAATGACAACATGGTAGGGATGTAAAGCAGATGAATGGGTGCCATGACTTGGAGATGGTAACAAGCGTGTGTGACTATAAAGGGGAAGCATGAGGGACATCTCCGCAGTGATGGAATCATTCTGCGTCCTGCCTCCAGTGGTGGCGCTACATATGCTTCAGATAAAAATCTCAAAGACCTATAAACACTTATCAGGCCGATGTCAAACTCGTGGTTCTGTTACTGTACTACAGTTACGTAAGATGGAACAACTGGAGAAAAAAATAAAGGGCATACAAGATCTCTCTGTACTACCTGCCTATGAATCTGTAATTATTTCAAAACTAGAAGTTAACTGTACTTTTAATCACATATACACGTGTGCGTATGTATATATAGTATATATCTCAGACAGTCTTACAAGAGCCACTGGTTTTGCTTTCTCTGCGAGGCATCTCACAGAAACAAGAACATGGGACCAGGAGGAATGCATGTTAAGGACAATGAGATGCTGGGGGTTTCCCCTCTTCTTGTTTCACAGAAGGTTTCTTTGCAACAGTAATACCAAGGGGAAGGAAGATGAGAGTGGATGCAACTTAGCAACTTCTCAGAAAGATACCTCCACAGATAATCAGACCATAAAAATTAACGATGTTGTAACAGGAGAAAAAAATTCAGAAAAGCCATCCTGCCTTTAAATCTGTAATTTCCTGTTGATCATCTCATAAAATACTGGGAAATAAAACAAAAGGGTGTTACCACACATGACCAGTCCTTTGAACAATGTACCAACTGAAGGATGGATCATATAATTTTTACAACAAAGACATTTCCTGAAAAGAAAGGAGAGAGAAAGTAAGCACAGTCCTAAATATACGACTAAGGTTGAACACCGTACCCCAGGAAGGACTAAAAAACCAACTCCTCGGGTGGTGCCTGCGGCTCAAAGGAGTAGGGCAAGGCCCCATATGCCAGAAGGTGGTGGGTTCAAGACCAGTCCCAGCCAAAAACTGCAAAAAAAACAAAAACCAACTCCCCTTGATTAATCACCCCCATCTCCCCACCCCCGCAAACCCTCTCCCCAAAATTCCTTTAAGTTGCATTTCTCTCTAATCATTCTTATTAAAACATTACTTTCATATTCAAAATATGGCCTGTCACCTTTATAGTTCTTAAGAACAGAAATGTGTCAGAAAGTATACTAAGTCTTAAGGAAAAATTAGAAAGCAAGTCTGTTTAAAAATTTAACCAAAAATAAACAAACATAACATAAAATTCACTGTTATTAATTCCCCAACCAAAATAACAATTTCAGTTTGAAGTTGCCATACTGACTGACATTAAAGGAAAACAGGATGAGAAATTTAATACTGGCTTTCATGTTTCACGTAGTTGCTTAGAATATAAATCTGGCAGGGAAGACTTATGGATAAAGAGATCAAAAACCCCAAAGCAGGTGGATAGCCTGAGCAAAAGCATAAACCCATCTCTACTAAAAAATAAAAAAACTGAGGCAAGAGAATCTCTTGAGGCAAAGAGTTTGAGGTTGCCGTGAGCTATGACTGCAAGCACTCTACCGAGGATGACAAAGTAAGATTCTGTCCATGGGCGGCGCCTGTAGCTCAAGGAGTAGGGCGCCGGTCCCATATGACGGAGGTGGCAGGTTCAAACCTAGCCCCAGCCAAAAAAAAAAAAAAAAGATTCTGTCCTGAAACAAAACAAAAAGTAGCCCTTCCTCTATACACTTTTTGCCATCTTCCAGTATGAAGGCCCAGTAACTTCACTCATCAATTACACAATGACTTTGCGATGAATCACACACCCTCACGTCATTCATTGTGTGTCTTCAGCCAGAGACACTACAAACCCAAACTTCTAGGCAGGCCCTGTATGCTTGAGTTTATCTACTAGTCTCGCATGGTTAGCAACACAATCTAATCTGATGACACTCTATTACTTAAAGCACTAAAACAAGTCAGGTTGCAATTCTAATATAGTCACCCATCTGGAACGTAATCAACTCTCAAACAATACACGAAAGTGACCAGTGACCAGAAACAGAAATGTACAATAATGTCAGGTAGGAAAGAATCAAGACTGAAGGGTAAAATTTGGTGCAAACTGATTATGCTTAGTTTAACTTACAATGTAGTTAGACAAGAAGTTAAATGATATTGTTAGCCTATCACCAGAGAGGTATCTGATTAAGTGCCAGCAAACAGAATAGAGTATAAATTAAAATTACAGTCAAGAACAGCAGACTTAAAGAAATCGCAGGTAAAACACTTAAAGAATCAAAGCCAACATGGCAGAAACAAGTGACAAATCCAACTGTCTAGGTTATAATGGCCAGGATCTAGCAACTGGATAATACTTAAAAAGCCTATAACTGCATTTTCCAATGACTCGGACTAAAACATAAACAAAAATCAGCTTTCGAAATCTAACTACATCAGATGTACAGGTTTACTTTAATTCACTCCATTCATGTGTAATCTATGCTTACCCACATGCTGCAGAGACAGCAGTGAGAGAAACTGACAAAAGTTCTTGCCATCTAACCCTCATCAATGATGCCAGAAGCCCCTGAAGTAGGAAGAGGGTGCATGAGAACGCTCATCAGGGAACTGGCAAGGTCCGACTTCACATTTTAACAGCAATACCCTGGTACCTATCGATTCCGGGCATGCAAAAATCCTTTTGTCTTTAACAATGCAGCTCAACTTTCATATTGCTAGTACTACATACATGAGAGTGTTAATGAGAAGCACAGAGGTTCCTCATTTATAATAATGAAATTCGGCACCCTTATTGATCCACTTACTTGACAAGGGAGAGACAGAGGACCAACATCAAAACTCATGTTTCAAGGGGTCATGGTGGCTCATGCGGATAATCCTAGCATTCTGGGAGGCTGAGGTGGGTGGACCTCAAGACTAGCCTGAGCAAGAGTGAGCCCTCACCTCTAAAAATAGCCAGGTGTTGTGGCCAGCGCCTGCAGTCCCAGCTACTTAGGAGACTGAGGCAAGAGGATTGCTTGAGTTTGAGGTTGCTGTGAGTTCAGGACAAAAAAAAGAAAAGGAAAAAACAAAACTATGTTTCCTGACTCTGAGTTTCTAATTTTTTTCCACCATAATTCCTTTTGTAATTAGGCAGAAGTGCCATCTTCCAGTTTTCCTTGGTTTATGCATTACACGTGTATTTATGGAAGTGTGCTGGTTATCTGGCAGAAGGGCATTATACACGGGGGAAGAGGTGGCCCTCAAAGTCCACAACAAGCCACAGTGATTCAAAGAGTCGAGCTGTTTTACAAAAGACGCAGGTATAAGAGAGGAACATTTGACAAACTTGAGTCATCAAGAAAGGTTTCCTGGGGCGGCGCCTGTGGCTCAAGGAGTAGGGTGCCGGTCCCATATGCCGGAGGTGGCGGGTTCAAACCCAGCCCCAGCCAAACAAAAAAAAAAAAAAAAAGAAAGGTTTCCTGAAAGAAGCAAAGGCCAGGGTGAGAGCCAAAAGACAAATGGGTTAGTACAGGGAAGACAAGAAAAATACAACAGCACATGGCTTGGCACAAAATAAGTAATGACCCTAAGTGCATCATAGATACTAGAAGCTGCATCATCCTGTGACACAAAAATTCCTACTCTATGAATCTATCTAATGCTGGTGAACTACATTCTGAATAGTCAAGTGTCTTTCTCTAAATGATCCATTATTTCATCAAGTAGAAAAACCTCCAATCGTGATCACACTAGCCTGTAAGTTGTGGTCCTTTGGGGCAGCAATTAGATAGGCCTTGTCCAGAAAGAGTTTGTAATACAAATTAAAATAAAAATGATTAACTGGTTTAGGAAACCAGTTTCATACACTTCAGATGGCTAAATTAGCAAATTGTTCCAGGCAAGGCAGGATCCTATGTTGGCCAGGGAGCTATTTCTGTAAAGCAGGGTTTTTCAACATCAGCACCAATGACATTTGGGCAGGACGATTGCTTGTTGCAAGGGACCATTCTGTGCATCGTAGGATGTTTAGCAACCTCACACACTAGAAGCCAGCAGCAAGCCTCTCCTGCAGAGATGACAACCCCAAATGTCTCCAGACATCGCCAGATGTCCCTATGGCAGCACTGAGAAAAACTGCAATAGGAAGGAAACCACAGACCTGTTAGAGAGCTTCTGAAGGGATACTAAGAAGAACTGAAACAAAGCAGGGAAAAACTGCTGCTGCTTCTGACCCATGACACTTATGTCATTCAATAAAGCAGAAAAAGACTAACTGCTCATGCATGCAATCCCAGCAACTTTGGAAGCTGAGGCAGGAGGATCACTTGAGACCAGAAGTCCAAGGTTGCAGTGAGCTATGATTGTGCCACTGCACTCCAGCATGGGTGACAGAGAGAGACCCTGTCTCTAAAGGGAAAACAAACAAACAACAACAAAACAAAAAAAAAAAAAGAAAGAAAGAAACTAAGAAATAGGAAAGTAACAATGAGAGAAACACAACTATTGTCCCCATTTTTCTAATCCCTAAACACAAATGTGCTCAATTCAATGACAAGATGTCACATTTAACAAAAAACACAAGTGCTACAGGGAGGAACTGGGAAGTGGAAAAAGAGAGGATGAGGAACCCAAATAGGATTATTCCACCTCACTCCCTGTTCCCTTTCTTTTCCACTGCCAAGGACACTGCTGCAGGCTGCATCACCCTGGACAACTGAAGCATGGAGACCCAGGAGAGCTGACAGAATGAAGGACAGAAAGGAGGGACGGATCTCTGTGCACTCCCCAGACACTTCAGCTGTAAAAGGCCTCCACACCCCAGTCCTGCCCACAACCCCAGAGAGAGGCCCAAGGTTGCAGGTGCTCAATAATACTTGAGAATATGTGCAGGCTTTTCTTTTAATTAAAGAAATTAACCCCAGGGCCTTTCGTCTACTACATCTTCATATATAACACAAGTCAACTATCTTTCCCCAAAATTTCTACAACTCATACTTACTCGCCATTTTTCTCTGTCTGTGTTAAGCCTTTATTGTTCGGTAGCCGGCAAAACAGCACAATTTCACATATGGAATTTGTACCGTTTGTGGAAGCTTTTGCAAGAGCAGAGTGAAAATCCTTGCCTAAACTGAGCTTTAAAAATTTCTATGGCCTTTCAATAAGCCAGACGATGGCTGGTATCTGTACCATTCATGATGGATCCTTGGGGACAATTTCTGAATCCAACAAAGCCATAACAGGTAAGAATTCAATAGTGTTTCTCCCCTTTCAACTTAAGAACCAAAATCTAAATTCACAGTGCACATCATGATTCAATGACTGCTCGAAGTCAATAGCCTTGAATTCCATGCTTCTATTACAAATGGGAAAGGACTATATGAGGGCAGGGCATCAGGCCAAAAAGGTTATCAAAACCTTGCTTCAAAGTCCAATTCTACCCTGTGAGATCATCAATCTCTCTTAGGAGTCTCTGGACCACTTCAATGCCTGCTACCTGCTTCCCAAGTCCCTGGTTTCTAATTGCTTAGGAAAAGTTACTAAGTCACAGTAGCCCTGAAGCTGGAACACACGCTGCTGTTCAATGTACAATGAATTCCAAGTTGGCTGCTGTACTCAGTGGTTAGCGCTGCCGCCACCACAGCACACACCAGGGGTGGTGAGTTCAAACCTCCTGTGGGCCTGATTAACAAAAACAAACAAACAAAAGCAAGGTAAAAGGAATTCCTAATTTTGTTTCAAAACAACAGGGATACAAGGCAAAATTCTACCTCCTCTACATGTTGCACACTCCCAAGAACTAATACACTAATATTATATATAAATGTAGATATTGAAGGAAAGTACTACCAAATCCAAAAGGGGGGGGGGGACCAGCCATGTAGCAGCACCTGTTGCCCCCTACCATAAGAATGTGACCTTTGTAACTATTCCAGGAAATAGCTCCGAGCTGAAGCTGAAGCAGATAACCGGTAACCAGTTCTTCTTATCTGGAAAGCCCCTGCTATGTCTGCTACCCCTCCCTACCTTGTGTTTTTTGCCTTTATAAGCTTGTAAAACCTGCTGTTCGGGGCTTGACTCCTCTGCTCCTGAGAGAGTTACGAGTTAAGCCCCAGCATGCTGGAATAAAATCCTCTTGCTGATTGCATCAAGTGCCGTCTCTTGCGGTTGATTGAGGTCGTCATCGTTCAGGACAGAGTGGGGGGTCCTGTCCCAAGTCTTTCAATATGAAAACTAAAACAGGTATTAAAACTAAAACACGGTATCAAAATGTCATACCATTATCTACTCATTCAACCTGTTAAAGCCAAAAATGCGTTAAAGTAGATCCATGTCTTCCCTAACATGCAGTGCAAAGCGATTCATTTTCCAATTCATTTCTTTGTACCATTTCATCTGGCTAAAGTGAAAAGTGGCTAAGGATAAGAAAGAGAGTTTTTTTGGGTGGCGCCTGTGGCTCAGTGAGTAGGGCGCCGGCCCCATATACCGAGGGTGGTGGGTTCAAACCCAGCCCCGGCCGAACTGCAACAACAAAAAAATAGCCGGGCGTTGTGGTGGGCGCCTGTAGTCCCAGCTGCTCGGGAGGCTGAGGCAAGAGAATCACATAAGCCCAAGAGCTGGAGGTTGCTGTGAGCCATGTGACGCCACGGCACTCTACCGAGGGCAGTAAAGTGAGACTCTGTCTCTACAAAAAAAAAAAAAAAAAAAAGAAAGAGAGTTTTTTTTTTTTTTTTTTTGAGACACAGTGTCACTCTGTCCCCCTCAGTAGAAAGTCGTGATGTCACAGCTCACAGCATCCTCAAACTCCTGGGCTCAAGGGATCCTCTTGCCTCAGCCTCCTGAGTAGCTGGGACTACAGACGTCCACCATGATACCCAACCAATTTTTCTATTTTTAGTGGAGGCTGGTCTCAAACTCCTGACCTCAAGTAGTCTACCCACATCAGTCTCCCAGAGTGCTAGAAATACAGGTGTGAGCCACCATACCCAGTCTGGAAGAAACTTACTAATAAAATAATCGTTTATCACTGACCTAAAAAAAAATCCTTCCCTGAATCTAACAGGTCAATCAATAGCAAGAAGATGAAGTTGAAGTTTCTAAATCTGACATGGTTTTCTCTGAGTCTTGACTTTTTGAAAAGCTATGTTGGGTAAAACGGAAGCTTGATATAATACTGTAATATAATAAAGCACAAAACTTCCCTTACAGTAACACCTACCAGTTATCCTTTGAGTACAAAAGTATACATACATAAATTTACTCATGGGAAAACACGAGAGTGATTTTGAGGCACAGAGTCCTCAAACTGTGGGTCTGCTGTCTTTAACCATGAGAACTTGGACCTTGGTTTCCTCATCTGTAAAATGGGGTACTGAACAGTAGGCAGATTATAGACTGCATATAGGAAGCACTTAAAGTGTATCCATTACTATTATTACCACTATTCTCTTTTCATTTGGGCATTCAGAGATTAATCACAAAGAAAGGCTAGTAAAGGCTTTTGACTTAAGAGGCATAGAAATCTTTACAACATATGATTCGAAGAAACAGTGACATAAAAAATGAGAAAGAACCTAAAGATATGTTTTACAGTAAGGGGCCAGAATAGCTTAAGACAAAATCACCAAAAAAGATAATGTAGTCAATGTCCTCAGGAAATTTTATTAAAAAATTAGGCAATGACAGAACATACACAGCTGACCACCTCCCTACACTGACTTCCTCTTACAATGACCCAACTTCCACAGACCAGACACACATCACCTGTACAATCAGTGCAGCTGGCCTTGTTCCCCACGTTGACCACCTCCATGTGTTAATCCGTTTGTCACAGGCCCCTGGGTGGTCAACTTAACAGAAGTTTTACTGTATTTTACATGGTTTAAGTATATATTTTTCATTTAGCCCTAAAATGCTGTGAATATAGGACAATTCTTAACCCAACAATAATAGACAAAGAGAATATATATAAGAAGTGTAATGAAATCTCAAAGCGGCAGGTGCTGGCATGGATGTGGAGAGAAGGGAACACTTTTATACTGCTGGTCGGACTGCAAACTAACACAACCTTTGTTAGGAAGTATGGAGAATCCTCAAAGAACTCAAATTAGACTTCCCATTTGATACTGTAATCCCATACCCAGAAGAAAAAACAAATCCTTTTATCATAAGGACATTTGCACTAGACTGTTTTTTGTTTGTTTGTTTGAGACAGAGTCTCACTATGTTGCCCTTGGTAAAGCACCGTGGTGTCACAGCAACCTCAAACTCTTAGGCTTAAAAGATTCTCTTGCCTCAGCCTCCCGAGTAGCTGAGACTACAGGTGCCTGCCACAACACCCAGCTATTTTTTGTTGCAGTTATCGTTGTTTAGCTGGCCCAGGCTGGGTTTGAACCCACCAGCCTCGGTGAATGTGGGTGGCACTGTAACCACTATGCTATGGGTGCCGAGCCTGCACTAGAGTGTTTATCACCCTCAATTTACAATTGCCAAAATGTAGAAACAGCCTAAATGCCCACCAACCCAGGAATGGATTAACAAGCTGTGGTATATGTATACCATGGAATACTATTCAGCCACTAAAAAAGATGGAGACGTTATATCTTTTGTATTAACCGGGATGGAGGTGGAACACATTCTTCTTAGTAAAGAATCACAAGAATGAAGAAGCAAGACCCCAATGTACTGTATTCTAATACGAAGGCAGTAGATGAGCTAACACTGGGTTGGGGGAGTAGGGGGATGAGGTCGTGGGAAGAGGGGAGGAAGCGGGGCATGGGGGGGTCACGGTGTATGGCACACCTCTTGGGGGCAGGACACAATTCTAACAGGGACTTTACCTGGCAAATGCAATCAGTAGAACCTAATTCTTTATGTCCTCAATGAATCCCAAACAATTTTTAAAAAGTATAATAAATATACTATTTCCTTTATGAGCAGTGATCATAATTTGTTTATCTATCCATGGCTTCTTGCCTTAAATATTAATCCAAAATGCTTATAAAACACATTTTCCCCATAGGATAGATGATCTTTTGTTTTACTTTGCTTTGTAATAAGAAATTGATTTCTCTCCTGTAGTTGAGATACATCCTTGATAAACACCAAAATTGACTGTCTTACCAAGCTATCAGGACTCTGTGGATAAATTATTCATAAAGAAAAACCATAAAATTACCACTAAACAGCACTTCAGAGGCTGAAACATACTTCTGCAGGGTTCAAAATGACATTAGAACCTCAGCGTTGAGACATTATCCCCAATTCTGGGAAAAAAGCAAATAAACCTCCCCCAAAAGAGTTATGAAGGAAAGGCAATCCCTGGTGGCAGTGTACAGAGACTTCAGAGGCATTTCTGTGCTTCCTGCGATTGTGGGTGCCCTTATACAAAACACATCACAGCGCTAGGATCACCCCACCATGGGGAGGACCTCTCCATCCAATATGCCATTACGACCCTCTTGTTACTACCATAGTGCCCTACACAAAGCAGAGTCAGTAACGAGCAGCTGATCGATCTGTGGACTAATAAACACAGAGAAACACAGAGCTAGCACTTACTGCCTGATGCTAGAGATTTATGTACCAAAAAAGAAAAAAAGAAAAGGCTACTGGTGGAAAACGAGCATGCACTTTATTCCATTTGTGGAATAAAGAGCACATGGGTGTGATCACTTGCTATCATCATTGGCTTCTTTTCTTTCTTTCCCTTTTTCTGTTTTTCAACATTCACTCCTCATCCTGTAAGCAACTTCATTTCTTTTCTGGAAAAGTACACTCCCTCCCCCGCAGGCATCACACAGTCACCGGGTAGGTAGAAGCTGGGGGCCAAGGGCCCAGGGCCTTCCTCTACCCAACCCTGTAGAGCCAAAGGCAAGACTCATGATCGGGGGCCTTGCCAAGTGAACGGTGTCCTCTGGACACCGCAGATTTAAAATGAGCTCCTTAAGGAGAAAAGACAGGGCCGCAAGTAATTTCCCCCTAGCAGGAGCCATCCCTCTGGCCAGACCATTCCACCTAGGAGTGTACTTCCTCCAGCCCTCGCTTCCCAGCCTCCGCCATTTCTTGCCCATGACCAACAATGATTCTTCAAGTTGCCCCTCTCGGTCACCTTCAAAAAACCTCAATTGGCTTAACTTACCCAAAAGTGTTTTCTGTTGTTTACAAACACACACATCCAAAGTGACCCCGTAAAGAGAAAGACAGTGATACATTCATCAGGGCAATGCCTAGGTATCAGTAATAGAAAAAGCCAAAACGAGAGGGCTACAAGACAATATCTCATAACCTCTTACTTCTCTCTGCCATTAACGTAATTCAGAGGTAGGAAGGTCTGAGATGGAGGGGCATTTCACATCGTGGGGGCTGGTGCGGCACCACTGAACAAATTAGAAAAAGGTATCCCTCCAGGCAAAAGCAACCCTAACAGTGCAAGTACAAGATCTCTGTATGCAAAGTAAAGGGTGGACCCTTTCTACAGGAACACCACTTCGGAAGAGGAACCTGACTGAGTTTTAGCCCCTCTCTTACCCCTCATTCAGAGATCTTCCTGCAGGAAGTCACCTGCACAACTGAACACACAGTGCTCCCACAGTCCTTCCATATTATGGCTCCACCATCTTCAGCATGTGATGCAAACTATTGTGTTCACATTCCAGCCAGCAGGAAAAAGGTAGAGATTAAAGACATACTCTTCTCCCACCATTTCCACTTATATCCTCCCAACTAGACCACAGCTACAAGGGAGGCTGGTGGTTGGTCTTTCTTCTTGCAGCTTGGGGTCCATGTAGAAAAATGTGGCTTCTCTTCTTGAGAAATAAGAGAGGACAAGCCACAACCTCTAGTCTCCTATCCGAGGTTCGGTTAACATACTGGTTTATGTCTAAAGGTAGGCTGTGGACTCTCCTTGAGGTTTTAAAAAGTGTGGCACAGTTGACATCTTACATAATATATTAATAGTCATAGAGCTCATACTTTAGAAAGCCAGAAAAGACTTACTCAAAGGGATTTTAGAGATCATTTGGTTCAAATCTCTCATTTGGATATTAATGTCTCATAACATATATCACTTTGCACAGATATATAATGCAATATTTTTTAAATACAGCATTATCATTCATTTGTAACCTAGCAATCTCTGTTAATTATTACAACAAATGCTTTAATGCCTTTATAACATTTAAATCACCCATGCAATTAGCACAATGTCTAATAACAAATGGAAATGGGCACATAACTTTTGCAGGCCATTTACGAAGAGTGTAGATGCCTCATTGCCACATAATAGATAAAGTGACCACCTTCTGCGAACAAAAAAATTGGGGCCTACTGCCTGTAACACACAGGAAGATGGTAACCACTGCCGAATGCCGAGGCCAGCATGTAAAATCTGGGACTCTGTTTAACAAGTGCTACTGTACTAAATTTGAGAAAAGCTGTATTACACTAAATTTATTAGGGAGGAAATAAAAGTTGGCGTAATCTGAATACAAGGTCCAGGGGGGAAGGATTATTTCTCTCATTCTCTTTGTAACCCCACATTGCCTAGCAAAATGTCTGGTATGTAGGGAGGTTTAGAAATATTTGTTGTTTCAAAGAATCTGTCAAGGGCGGCACCTGTAGCTCAAGGAGTAGGGCGCCATCCCCATACACCAGGGGTGGCAGGTTCAAGCCCAGCCCTGGCCAAAACTGCAAAAGAAAAGAAAAGAAAAATCTGTCAAAACTCTGATAGGAGCTTAAAGCACCAAATGCAGAGACATCCATTCTAGGAATTTGTGAGACACTAGAAAATCAAAACAAAACACACAACAAAAAACATAGTGTACTCGGGGTGCAGACAGGAATTCCTGTAGTTATCAATAATGCCTACAAACCCTGGGAACATCAACCAGCTCATTCACTAATCTTATCACTTCCCCTGGAGTACCTAACTTAATACACACCATTGATTATAAAGTCATATACGGAAGCTGATATATGTTATATTTCTAGGCATGATTTTGTAGTTTTGCTACAAACATAAGTATGGAAAACAAGATAATATTTTAGGATAGCGAAAAAGGAGGTGTGAATGGTTAGGACTTTTTTAAATTTTTTAAATAGTCTCACTTTGTTGCCCATGTTAGAGTACCACGGCATCAGCCAAGCTCACAGCAACCTCAAACTACTTACTGGGTTCAGGCGATCCTCACGTCTCAGCCTCCCAAGTAGCTAGGACTATAGGTTCCCGCCACCATGCCTGGCTCATTTTTAGTAGACATGGGTCTTGCTCTTGCTCAGGCTGGTCTTGACCTCCTGAGCTCTAGGGATCCACCCACCTCAGCCTCCCAGAGTGCTAGGATTACAGGCGTGAGCCACCATGCCTGGCCTGGCGACTTTAGCAATGCTGTAGTATTTTTTAAAAGTCTCTTAAATAACTGTGACAAAATACTAGCATCGTTGAATGTCTAGTATACTTTCTCTATGTAAGAATTTTACATAATTCAAATTTTAAAAGATTATTGATGACAGGTAAACTAGAAGTAAAGTCTTCCCCTCCTGCAAGCTGTCCCCGGAAAGCAAGTAGCCTCAGCTGCAAAATGGAGACGACAGCAGCTGTGACACAGAGAGGCCATGGGAAGGACAGAGACACTAAAGGGGCTTCCAGCCCAGACGTTCATTCACAGCATACATGTGACTGGCTGCAATGTTTTTACTAATATTCTACTATGGGTATTTGCTTCCTTCTGACAGACTTTCTGAGAATCCAAACTTGCCAGACCTTGAGACATTTTTTATTACCCTGTTTTATTTGTGTCCTCGGGGCAAGTCCCCACAAAGGTGGTTTAAAAGCAGCCACATGAAAAATAAAAACTTTCCAAAACATCTTTCAGAAAGCCTGACTAGTATTCCCCATTCAGAATAGGTTTTTGTGACCTAATGATGGACCAGTGTTGGGGTGTGAAAGGCACTCAGTGTCCTGAGGCTTCTGGAGACACCCCTGGAGGCAGGTCACTGCTCCAGTGATGACTGTAAACCACAATGTGCCTCCTCACTCATAGAGAGGACTAACAATATATAAGTTGCCCCAACAAAGTAACTCAGTATTTTTTTTAGTGGCCTTAGATCTCCAGTTGGCTGTGAAGTACAGAAAGGACAGTCTTTTAATACTTTGTGGATGGGAACAATACAAAGTGACATTACATTTTGGAAAAGGAAAGTGTCCATTAAAAAATAAGAATACCTGTTAATGGCATATGGTAAATTTTATGTATCACCTTGACTGGGCCACAGGGTGCCCAGGTATTTGGTCTAACATTACCCTGGGTTTGTCTGCAGAGCGTTCATGGATGATAGACCTATTAAAGCAGATTGTCTTCTCTAATGTGGGTTATGGGTTGGTCTTACCAATTACTAGTAGTCCTGAATAGAACAAAAAGCCTGCCCCTCCCCTTTAAAAAGTTTAATTCTTTCAACCTCTCTTCCAGTTAGGATGTTGATTTTTTTTTTCATGCCTTTAGACTGAAATTGAAAAATCAGCTCTTCTTGGTTCTCAAGCCTGCTAGCCTTCAACTGGAACTATCGCATCAGCTCTCCTGGGTCTCCAGCCTGCTGACTGCAGACCCTGGGGCATGTCACCCTCCATAATTGCATAAGTCAAAGTGTTACAATAAATCTTTCTATCTCTGCACCCATCCCATTGGTTCTGTTTCTCTGGAGAACACAAAATTATAAAAATAGAAACTAAACGTCTACGTATTGAATCATAGGTAAAAATGCACATAGGCATGAAGATGCATGGACTAAGGTTTTCTTGTTCACCATACTATCATTTATATTAGCATACTGCTATGAACAGGTGCATGCTATATAAACTATGGCATACTTACACAACAGAATACTATGAAGCAGTTGGCAATGATGAACACTACCTGTGGAATAGCCCATATACATTTTCTTTTTTTTTTTTTGGTAGAGACAGAGTTTCACTTCATTGCCCTCCGGTAGAGTGCCGTGGCGTCACACAGCTCACAGCAACCTCCAACTCCTGGGCTTAAGCGATTCTCCTGCCTCAGCCTCCCGAGCAGCTGGGACAACAGGCGCCCGCCACAATGCCAGGCTATTTTTTTGTTGCAGTTTGGCCGGGGCTGGGCTCGAACCCGCCACCCTCGGTATATGGGGCCGGCACCCTGCTCACTGAGCCACAGGCGCCGCCCAGCCCATATACATTTTCAAGCAATATTGAACAGAAAAAAGAGCAGGCCAATAATATAAATGTGCCATTGATATAACACAAAAGCTAAGTGTTTCCCCATGTGTAAGCACATAGTAAATGCACAAAATTCACAATAGAGAGGTCTGGAATTAAGAGGGATTGGTCAAGTGTGTTTCTGTATTTTTTGAATTTTTCACATTTCAATGTATTGATAGATTGCTTTTTTTAACTAAGAAAACAAAAGTCATATACTAAGCATAGTAAGATGAAAATCAAACAAAGAAATTGAGTGAATGTAGTTTCAATACTTATTTTACAAAGCAAGAAATTAAGGTCTTAGCTTTACAGATCTACAAAGATATATAACATTATAGATATTATATTACTATATATGTTCCAATGATTAGTAAGAGAAGTAGGTCAGGGCCTCGATTTAAAGATACAGCTTGTAATGGGCACTTATTCACTAGGACAGCTCCTAGCTGCACCCCGTGTATTCTCCCAGGTTTTTTGGGGTTTTTTTGGGGGGGGGTGGGGATTAAAGACAGGCGGCCTCCAATTCTAAAAGCTCCCTGCTAAGATTCTAAGATTCTAGGGTTCATGCAAATAAAATAGTATCAAACGAGCAGCAGACTAAGAGGTACAAAATCATCTAGAGAAAGTTCAAAGGCAAAGGTGGAGAGAGAGGGGAGAACAGGAAAACTGGGGGCTGAATGCACAGAGGGTGGCACCACAGCATGATGACCATAGCCACCAATGCCACCACTGGCCTCTGCGTAGCCATCAGTTCTCACCAAGGATGATGAACAGGATAACACCTTTTAGTGACTTGGTCATCTAAGCAACATCGAGTCCTACCAAGAGCACTGACACAAATGGAGCTAAAGATTATACCTTTACCTGGCGCTGGAGAAGTAACAGAAATGAAGGACCAGCGACAATCTTACAAAACATCAAACCCATTCAATATAAACACTCCTCTTGAGTCTACTGGTTATGCTTCTCCCACTTTTCTGATGACAAAACATCCTTCCTTTTATTCAATGACAGTGACAGAAAAAGTTACCCTTTTTTATTTAAATAACCTTATTAGACAAACTTAAAGGTTATTAAGTTCCCAACAGCCTTCTAGTTTTTTTGTTTGTTTGGGGGTTTTTTTGCAGTTTTTGGCAGGGGCTGGGCCTGAACCCACCACCTCTGGCATATGGGGCTGGTGCCCTACTCCTTTGAGCTACAGGTGCCGCCCCATGCTTCTAGTTTTAAAATGGCCTACATAATCCAAAGCCTAAAGCCACTGACAAAATAATATCCTTGAACAAATAATGAAGAAAGACTCAGGCTTCCCCCACTCCCGTTGTCACACCCTAGCTCCCCCCCACCGACAACAGAAACCCATCAGACACTGCTATTTTTCTCGCTACTTTCCAAGTGCCTTTTCAGCTTTGTAATTTCAACCCATTCGTCACACCCATCACAGGCATCTTCATGAACTTAACTTCAAGCTTCAGGTGTCCACAGACTGCCAATACCTCTAGAGTATGGGTTGATTAATGGGCGACAAGTCAATACCTGGGGCTCAGCCACCCAAGCCCTTCAATGCAGGTGTCTCCTCCAGGTCACCTGAGCTCACCCACAGCCTGGCACCAGTGTCCACCCCCCAGCAGGCAGGACCTCCCCCAGGAGGAACTTGGCTTTAACATGATTTAACAGCTCTGCTCAGAGCAAGGACCTATTTGCAGGAAGCCAGGGAAGCTGGGCTGCAAACAGGTAGGCAGCAGAAAACAGTCAAGTCACTGTGGCCAGGGCCAGGGGCCTGAATGAATGAGGCTCATCTAGGAAAGCATATCAATAATTCAGTGAGCAAAGGAATGAGAACAGAGTTTTCTTACATGGGCTTTGTTAGCTTTTTGATTTTGTTTCCATCAACGGGGCACAAGATAGAGAATGATAGCTTATTCAGTGGAGTTTTTCTTTAAGCCAACAGTCACCAGGAATTTTTTACCACACCATTTAGAAGAGAATTTAACAACGGACTGGTGGTTTTAAAAGGAGAAACGGAGAAGTGTCATTTTTTCCCTTCAGGGGACATTCGGCAATGCCTGGAGAAATTTTTGGTTGTCTCACTGGAGGAATCTAGTGGCAAGAGGCCACGGATGCTGCTTAAAATCCTACAATGCACCAGACAGTCCCCCGCTTACCTGTCAAATACTGCCCAGGTCAAGAAACCCTGTACTGCCTCATTTAAAACCCCCAATAATCCAAAATGGTGGGTACAGTTCCTTACCCATTTTACAGATTCACAAACAGAGACAGGGAGTTTTAAAGGACTGGCCTATGGCTATTATACTACCTGGTCTCCCAAACAATTTTTTGCCTCTGTTCTCCATAGCTGTTCAAATCAGATCCTCTGCCCACTGTAAATAAGGGTACAGATGTAGAATGGGGAATTCACTTCTCTACCCTCACAGAACAAAGCTGCCCCACAGAGGCAGTCCACGAGGATAAGTGATTTAAAGTGTGATCACCGCTGCATTTAGCTCACTTCTGTTGCAGAAGAACCATGGAGTTTTCATTTTAGCTATGACAGTGTATACTGCTGTCCACAATAATAAACCCAATGTAATAAAATACATCCCCAAAATGCACAGAGTTGAACTTTCATCTAATATTAGAAGTGGAACTATCCTTTATAATCAAGGAATCCTAAGCTGATATGCACGAACAAACTTATGAAACTTTATACAAATCTGTATTGTTTTTCAGAGAGTCATCCTTCAGATTATCCAGAAAAGGTGCAAACCCTAGATGCGATCCTATGCCTTTCATTTTAAAAATGGGCAAATTAAAAAGAAGCTAAGTGGCCTTACCACAGGTACACACCAATTAGCACAAAGGGAGAAGGGAAAAACACAGCATCAACTCCCCCAGCCCTGGAGAGTGCCTGAGAAATACTACTTCTAAGTATTCGAAGTAGTTTCTGAATTAGTGCCACCACTATTAAATAAAACCCAGAAGAGAAAAACTGCTGCCTAGTTAAACACACTACTTTCTCAACATCTTGTGAAATTTGACATTATTACAGCTGAAATTTCTTTTTTTATTTTTTTGGGATGGGTTCTGAGTTGCCCAAGATAGTACCAAATTCATGGCCTCAGGCAATCCTCCAATCTCAGCCTCCAGAGTAGCTAGGACTATAGGGGTGAAATACTACACAAAGCATGACTAAAACTTCTTTACAATCTTTTAAACATCTTATCTGTTGTACAGAAAAGCATCATTCTGAAAATGAAGGGGAGTTTAATGATCTGGTCCCTACATAACTGGGGCAAACACAAGCTGCTAATACACATCTCAAAGTGTCAATCCCCTGAACTTTCATACAAAGGCATCCTACAACTTCATCACCTAGAGGGAAATACAGACTTATAAATTACAGGCAGCAGCAGAGGGTCAAGTGCCAAGGCTCTGCAGGTAGAGTACCAAATGTTCAAATGCAAGTTCCACACCCACCTTATGAGTAGGCACCCTGGGGAACAGCATACCAATGTGGGCCACAAGCATTTACAAGATTGCCCTTTACAGCTTTGTTCCTAAAAGACAAAAACTAGAAAGAACTCAAAGTCCTAGCAATAGGTAAGCAAATTGTGGACTACTGATATAATCAGTGAAGAGTAAAGAACAAATACTTCACAATATCATGTGTGAATCTCCTATGAATTATGGTTTTGGTTTTGTTTTTTATTTTATTATTAAATCATAGCTGTGTACATTAATGTGATCATGGGGCACCATACACTGGTTTTACAGACCATTTGACTTATTTTCATCACACTGGTTAAGATAGCCTTCCTGGCATTTTCTTAGTTACTGTGTTAAGACATTTATATTCTACATTTACTAAATTTCACATGTACCCTTGTAAGATGCACCGGTAGGTGTAATCCCACAAATCATCCTCCTTCCGCCCAACCTCCCCCGTCCCTCCCCTCCCTCTCCCTCTTCCCCATATTCATAGGTTATAACTGGGTTATAGCTTTCATAGGAAAGCCATAAATTAGTTTCATAGTAGGGCTGAGTACATTGGATACTTTTTCTTCCATTCTTGAGATACTTTACTAAGAAGAATATGTTCCAGCTCCATCCATGTAAACATGAAAGAGGTAAAGTCTCCCTCTTTCTTTGGTTTTGGTATTTTTTTGTTGAGATAAAGAGTCAGACTTTGCTGCCGTGGGCAGAGTACAATGGCATCACCACAGCTCACAGCAACCTCAAACTCATGGGCCAAAGTGAACCTCTTACCTCAGCCTCCTGAGCAGCTGAAACTACAGACACTTGCCACGACACCAGCTAGTTTTTCTGTTTTTAGTGGAGACAAAGTCTGGCTCTTGCTCAGGCTGGTCTCCAATGCCTGAGCTCAAGCAATCCACCTACCTTGGCTACAGGTGTGAGCAACCACACACTACCTTAGGCAAAAGCCAGACACAAAAGAGTATCTATGGTATAGATCCGTTTATTTCTACAGGCAAAACTGTATATAATAAGTGAAATCAAAATCATGGCTACCCGGCAGCGAAAGCCTGTGTAGTGAAAATAAAATGGAGTCCTTCAGGCTGGGGTTGAGAGTATTCCGCTGCCCTGGTCAGTTTATGTCCTCATGTTTCCCATTCTTGCTGTTTTGTAAATTCAGCTTTAACCCAAAAAAGTGTGTATCTTGAGTAGTTTGGCGCAACTGATGTAGGAGATGAACTTTTGAATTGGAACACCGTTTTGGGTCCTGGGTTATGTTGATTATTGTGTTATTGTTACACCGATTATTGTTGTTTAAGATAAGAGTTAACTAGGTTTTTACTTTGAACTTTCATGTATAAAAACTGTAATTTTGGAAATGACAGGACAGAACATCTTGGAGAGGCTATTCTCACTGTTCTCCAGAATCCTGGAATTCTGACAAATAAAGTTTGGGGGACCTATCCCCATCTCCGCATCTCGGCTGACAGTGACAGGCAGCTGGACCTTCTGATAACAGCAGGGCATTGGAGAGAAATGATCAATGTGGGTGAGATGCTGGAAATGTTCTTTCTGTCTTGATCTGGAAAGTGGTCATGCAGTTGAAAGCAGAAACGCTCCCTTATAAACATATCCAGCCACGTACTTAAGATTTCTGCAATGTAAAAAATATATGTATTTTAAATTACCAAAATTAAAAAAAATTAATGGCTTAAAGTAAAAAAGTAACTCTGCCATTATTGTTGTTTTTGATGTTGAGGGACTTCACGCCTGATTATTCTCTGGGCTTCAAATTCTTCTTCTCTAGAACAAAAGTAATTAACAGCCCCTATTCTCGTCAAGTTGTAGTAGATAATAAATAAAATAAAAATGGGTGAAATCTTAGCACGAAGTATCAAAGCACATAGGCTGCTTTTATTTCTATTATCATTATTATAATTAACAATTCTGACAAACATTTCGGCACTTACTGTTCATTTATATATTATAGAGGTAAGAA
Source organism: Nycticebus coucang (assembly GCF_027406575.1). NCBI lineage: Eukaryota > Metazoa > Chordata > Mammalia > Primates > Lorisidae > Nycticebus > Nycticebus coucang. The sequence goes on from NC_069787.1 coordinate 37,694,181, forward strand.
TTAGCCACGGAACATGGACTTTGGGCTCCCCCTTCCCCCTACCTTTTGGCCAAAACTATTTTTTTTTTAATAAAAATTGTTCTAATAACATGAAATAGGATGCAACATAAATAAGAAAATGTGACCTGGGCCTCCTCAAACTCAGAGCTACCACAGATCTGAAAATTAAACACCACTGGCCCAGCAGACTCCCCTGTCTGGCATCCAACGTGATACTGAGGAGTTGTCAGATACCTTGTTAGCAGTGGGTGCAAAATGTGAGAAGTATCACACTGCTATTCTGCATGTTCTGACAAGATCACGAGGAAACAGTCCCCAAAGAATCAGAGAGCCCAGCATGCAACCTGATTAATCACCAGAGGAAAAAGCCCATATGGTGTGATGGCAGAGCGTTCCCTGTCCGCACAGGAAGAAATATGTAGCTACTCGTAAACTACTTGTAAACAGAACAAAGGGGCAGGCAAGGAGGGCAGAGGAATAACAAATACTAAATCTCTGGCTGAGCGTTTCCCCAAAACCAGGAGCTTTCCCTCCTAGATTGGTTCCACTTTCCCGCTAATCACTAGGATTCCTTCTTTGGTAGGGCCTTTGACCAGGATGGAGGCAAAGCTTCCAGGGGTAGAATTAATGAGAGGGCGCACATTTGTTTCCATCAGAGTGGCTAGAACGTTTCGCATGAATTTCCTGGGGAGTCTAACAGTAACAGATATAGTAAGTAGAGAATGGGTCTAGGCACAGAATGAAAATGACACAGCTGAACGTGAAAGTGAGGAAGTCCTACATCTCAGAAGAGAAAACTCCAAAACGTGAATGTTCTGGAGGGAGGCTATGATTCCTTAATGTCTTTTGTAGTTTTCTTGTTTTAGTTTTTGGTGGTTTTGTTTGTTTAGGTTTGGGGTTTTGTTTTTTTTTTAATGGTTTTGGTTTGTGTTTTCTTTTAAGAAGTCCTGGTGAGAGAGGATACCTGAAAAGGGTGAGGTCTAGGAGAACAGGTCTGCTCAAGGAGACCACAAGGATACACCTGCAGGGTCCTCTCCCTGGTGACTCAGCTCTTGGGAATTTCTAGACTTGACTTCCTGGAACCTGGAAATTTCCACTTGTATGAAATCTGTAGTTCTGTGGGGGCTGGAACAGCATCTCCTGCTCGATTCAAAGTGACCAATGAGAAAGGTACCTGTGGGCTGGAACTTTCTGACTGGAGATAAAAAGGGAAAGACCAAGCCAGTCGGAGGCCGTTTGGAATTCTTCTATGCTCCGTCAGCTGAAATAAAGCCCTTCCTCTTATAAACATGGCATTTGGGTGCTCTTTCTCTCCATTGGGCCTGGTCTTCCCGCAACACTAGAAGCCCAAAGACAGTGAAGTTCATATCACCTCCTTCCAAGTACATAGGTGAATCCCCACTGAAGTACTACAGCTAAAAGAGGTAAATTAAACAGAAATATGTTATAATGGGTAATAAAAGTAGGCAACCAGGGAATTCACTGAGCCCAATTTAGTTATAAATTTCCTTTAAAGTTAAGCTAAATATAAAGAAAAGGCAATTAAGTACAAGCTTTTAGCAGTGTGCTGAATTACTTTAATATTCACTTCTATCTAGTCAGGGTGATGGGAAATATTACTGTTGAACATTCTCAGCTTATTTGCAGCTTTATCCCTCCATCTATTTACTCACAAGTATCCAAGAAGAAAACGGATCTAGATAAAATAATTCTGCCTTTCTTTATGAAAAAAATCCCTCATGTACAGATTTATATTAGGATCTCACACCATCATTTTAGCAATGTGAGCCAACTACTTATTTCTTGGTTGAAAAGCCAAGTTTTACTAGCATATGAAAAATCCTTGGGGGGTAGAGTGAGGAATAAGGACACTGGGTATGAAAATTCCCAAGGCTTCGAAAGCCACCTGTTCATTGTATAAGGATCAATTCCGAGAGGACCACAGAGACACAGGCCCCCAACCCCCACTAAAAATAGAGCTTCCAGGTATCTTTGTCCTGAGTTCAAGGGCCCTCAAACCTTCAGTATGAAACATTTGTTCTTGAAAATCCTCCTGAAAAGTTATTTCAAAAGCAGCCCTCTAAGGTTGAGTTTCCTTTTGTATTTAATCTTATTTTCTTGGAGCTTTTCAAGTGTTTCAGTTTTATGCAAATCATTCTTTTAGATGCCATTGTCATCACAGGCATTTTCCTGCTCTGAAGCTAGCTTCTTTTGTTCCCCGTTACTCCAATGAATTCAGACTATCTCCTGGCTTTTGTTTCTCTACTATAGTAAAACTCTACTGTGATGTAGCGGCAGACAATTTAAGTTAAGGTGAAAATCGTTGCAAAAAATAAAGCAGACCTGCTTTCATAAACTCCTACCACATGACTAAATATGCCTCCTACAGCAGGAGGGAGGGAAAGACACTGCAGTGTTCACTTTTAGCTCAGAGAAAGATGACAAAGGAACTTGGAAATAACAGGGGAAAGCAGTTGGCATTCACAGGGTAATACCTAACTTAATTTCCCTTAATGATGTCTGTGGAATAGCGACTCTCAAAGTGTGGCCCAGAGATCCCACTGTGTTTCCAAGATACTTTCAGAAGGTACAGGGGACGGAGTATTCAAGACACTTCAGGACTTGAAATATCACAACAGATTGAATGCAAAAGCAGTTATGAGAATCTAGCTGTCTTCTATGGAGTCAGGCGTTAAAGAGATCTGCAAAAATGTAAAGAAATGCTACTCTTCATGTTAAAATTTCTTGTTTTGGAAAATAATTCTTTTTCATAAAAATTTATGATTTGTGTTAACCTGCTAACATTTTACTAGTTATTTTTGATGAATTAATAGTTTTTTAAAAATTTCTTGGTTTCAGTTTTTATAACAATACATATCAACAGATATGAGCCACATAAACAAAAGCTTTTTTTGGTCCTATTCTAAGTAATTTTAAAAGGGTAAAAGAGATCAGAGATTCAAAGGTTTGAGAACCACTAGCATGGAGAGACCAGCAAACTATGTGTCCTGCTGGCCACATCTAACATGACAAGTTTGTAAGTAATGTATTCACACACACCAGCTACACTTGTTTACAAGGATATACTATCTGTAAGCCAAATCCAGCCTGCCTGTTCATGTAAATAAAGTTTTATTGGAACACAGGCACACCCATTCTTTCAAATAGTGTCCATGATGGCTTTCCTCCTATGACAGCAGAGCTGAGTAGCTGTAACAGAGATAATATGACCTGTAAAACCCAAATCATTTACTATCTGGCCTTTTACAGAAAGTTAGGAAGATGATGATGATAAACAATCTTAATTAACCATCTCCAATGAGCCGGACATGGAGACTTTACAAGAATCAAATTGTAGAGAAAAAGAAATATCTTTCCTTCCCATATTAGATTCACAGTCAAAGACCCTATAACAAAAGATTAACAATAGAAAAGTACACAAATGCATTAAATATAACTTTTAAGTGACAAGAAAAGCTTGATAAGGAAATGAAAACCCTAAGAAACAGATAAACTTTGTGATTTTTATGCTTAGGTTTGAAGAAGAATGAACACTTGTAGAAAAAAATGATTTAATGGTAATAAACTGAGGGAAAATTAGTAAGGCCTGTTTATACAGATTCTTCTGAATAACACCCTTGATGTTGCAAGGATGAAAAGAACGTTCCCTCCCCTCTGAAGGTTTGAGTTTACTGAAATTGACAATAAGCAGATTAACAGGAGACTAGGCGCACACACACGTATGATTGTGCATAAAAACAGGTGCTGTACAAAATGGGAGACTAGGTGGGTGATCCTGTGGCTCAAAGGAGTATGGTGCTGGCCCCACATGCTGGAGGTAGCAGGTGGTGGGTTCAAACCCAGCCCCAGACCAAAAAAAAAACTGCAAAATGTGAGACTCAAAGAATGGGCAAATGATTGAGAAGAGGGCAATTGCGGGGGGTGGGTGTAGGGATGGGGGCACGCTATAGGCAATTTTTAAGGGCAGAATATCAACTTTTAGGTTAATGAATGTACCCAAAGGACAGAACAACAGTTTGTAAATGATTCTCTTTGGAAAATAAATGGGACTAGATACTAGAAAGTGAGGGGTACTACAAACAAAGGCTATCTAATTATGCAGATAAAGTCTCCCAGAGAATCTCTCAACACTGTCCTCAGAAGAATAGATAGAGCTGGGCACAATGGCTCTAGCCTGCTTGTAATTCTAGCACTCTGGGAGGCCCAGGCGGGTGGACGGTCTGGGCAAGACCAGGCAGAACAAAAGCCAGCCAAATCCCGTCTCTAAAAATAGCCGGGCACTGTGGTGGGCACCCATAGTCCCAGCTACTCCGGAGGCTGAGAAAAGAGGCTCACTTGAGCCCCGAGAGTTTGAAGTTGCTCTGTGATGCCAGGGCACTCTACCGAGGATGTCAAAGGGAAACTCTGTCTCCAAAGGGGGAAAAAAAGAACAGATAGGAAAAGTCTGTCTGGACTTAGTGACTAATTTTAGTTTTTTCCCTGGTACTTGATTTTTCCTGGTTATTTGATGAAATTTGGGGGGTGGGGGGGGGTGGTCCCTAACACAAGTATATTTCTTTTAGAAGAGAAAGTTCGAAAAGTCCTTGGTCTGGGAGCAGCTTTTAAAGCCTTCCAATTTATTTTAATTCAAAAGTATTCGGTGTGCCCAAGCACTGTACCTTGGGGGTATTGTTCTCTGAGCCCCAGCAGTGGCTGTGTCCTCAGTGTAAGGACATGCCTTTCCTCTGGGTACTGGGAGGACACAGCTGCAGTGAGGTCTTATGACCAGCTTCAAGGGAGAAGGGTGAGGGATAGGTCAGAGTGACCCTTCTGCTTCTGCTATTTTCTTAAATGCTAAGATGCCATATGTGGGGGTAGTTTGTCTTGAACTCTATCTACATCAATCTTCCAGCTGGGCAAGGTGGCTCACACTCAGAATCCTGGCTACTCTAAGGGCTGAGGCAGGAGCATCTTGAGCCCAGGAGTCTGAGATCGGCAAGGATTGAAACAGTGTACTTGTTTTTGTGTTTTTTTTGGGGGGGGGCAAATATTGTAATTAGGGATATTATCGGTTATGTAATGTACAAAAATCAATTTTGAGATTAAAAATAACACTACATTAGATATATATTAATTCTAATAAATACATCCCCTAATTAACTAATATAAAGGAGAAGGAGTGAATGTGTGTGTTGGCAAAGAAGATAGAGTGGACAGGAATTCAGGCATTTCCAGTAACTTCATACGAGAAACTCCTGTCATCATCCCCAACATATGCAGGAAAAATTGAAAGCTCAGAAAGTTTAAGGGACTTTCAGGTCACAAGACTCTATCAGTGAAGAACATGGTATTCAAATTTGGTGGGAATGCACACTGATACGTTTGGAGGATGTTTGGAGAATACTTAGAGACCTAAAAATAGACCTGCCATTCAATCCTATAATTCCTTTACTAGGTTTATACCTAGAAGACCAAAAATCACAATATAACAAAGACATCTGTACCAGAATGTTTATTGCAGCCCTATTCATAATTGCTAAGTCATGGAAGAAGCCCAAGTGCCCATCGACCCACGAATGGACTAGCAAATTGTGGTACATGTATACCATGGAATATTATGCAGCCTTAAAGAAAGATGGAGACTTTACCTCTTTCATGTTTACATGGATGGAGCTGGAACATATTCTTCTTAGCAAAGTATCTCAGGAATGGAAGAAAAAGTATCCAGTGTACTCAGCTCTACTATGAAGCTAAATTATAGCTTTCACATGAAGGCTATAACCCAACTATAGCACAAGACTATGGGGAAAGGACCAAGGAAGGGGAAGGGAGGGGGGAGGTTACGGTGGAGGGATGGTAATGGGTAGGGCCACACCTACGGTGCATCTTAGAATGGGTAGATGCAGAAACTTACTAAAGGCAGAATACAAACGTCTACATACAATAACTAAGAAAATGCCATGAAGGCTACGTTGAACACTTTGATGAGAATATTTCAGATTGGGGTGGCGCCCATGGCTCAAAGGAGTAGGGCGCCGGCCCCATATGCCAGAGGTGGCGGGTTCAAACCCAGCCCTGGCTAAAAACTGCAAAAAAAAAAAAAAAAAAAAAAAGAGAATATTTCAGATTGTATATGAAACCAGCACATTGTACCCCTTGATTGCACTAATGTACACAGCTATGATTTAACGATTAAAAAAAAAAAATGGGGGGGGGGGACCAGAAAGAGGGATGGAGGGAGGGGGGTGGGGCCTTAGTGTTTGTCACACTTTATGGGGGCAAGACATGATTGCAAGAGGGACCTTTACCTAACAATTGCAATCAGTGTAACTGGCTTATTGTACCCTCAATGAATCCCCAACAATAAAAAAAATTAAATTAAATTAAATTAAAAAAAAAAAAATTGGGGTCTGACCCCAAGATCAGACATTACCTGACTGAAACATGAAAAACATCCAACTTTTCAAAAACCCTTTTCACACTCTATCCTACACTGACAAAAGGCAGAAAAAAAGACTTCTCCCTTGAAGAGAGCACAGGGCTCCAGTTGTTTCCACCGCAAAGACTAGTTTCAGGTCAGCTGCCTGCCCCTGTACTCACCAAAGCACCCAGACAAGAAAGTGTGTTCCGGTCAGTGAGTAGAAAGCCCAGAACCACAGTAAAGACTCACATTAGAATTGAACGTGTAGTTAGAAGATTTGTTACTAGATATGCACTTGAGACTCGTCAATCTGTATCCCCTTACAACAATAGTAAAAAGTAGTTAGTGTGACCACATAAGCATTGGGGGAATTTAAGAGCCCTAGAATACATTTAAGAACTGTGTGACATGGGTTGTTGTCCTGACAACACCCGCAAAGTCTTAGTTGGAAGTTATATTCCAATCAGCTCACCCCCATATTGCCTGTGCCATAAAATGTTCTTGAAACACTTCCTTACATCTCTGAATCCCTGTCCCACTCATTCAGTCATTCTCCTTAACATTTTTTAATGAGGGGATGTATTCATTAAAATTAAAAGTACATTTAATATGGTATTACTTTTAATTTCAAAACTGATTGTCTTTGTACATCACATAACCAATAACAACTCTAATTACAATTATTACTAACTTAGCAAAATAAAACAAACATAAACGCACCCAGGAGGTACACCCCTGTAACCTGAAACAAGTTGTGCTGGCTGTAGAACTCATTGTATTTTCCAAGGAGATGTCTGACTTTCTTGAATTGCCAAAAATCAAAAACCCCAAACCAAACAAAGTCAAATCAAACCACATTGTTAAATCTCCAATGAATGCCTAAAATGGGGGGTGGGGGGAGGGGAGAACGTTGCGCATGGTAAAGAGGGATTCTTCAAGGTACTTCAGATAATCAGAGCTGACAAAGGACAGAGGTAGAAAACTGAGACCTAGAAGCTACTGTTTTAAGTAGCAGAGCCTTTTATCATAACCCGGACCACCTATTTCAATACTCTTAAGACATCAGGAAGCATCATGCCAATGCAGGAATTTTTTTTTTTTTTTTTTGTAGAGACAGAGTCTCACTTTATGGCCCTCGGTAGAGTGCCGTGGCCTCACACAGCTCACAGCAACCTCCAACTCCTGGGCTTAATCGATTCTCTTGCCTCAGCCTCCCGAGTAGCCGGGACTACAGGTGCCCGCCACAACGCCCGGCTATTTTTTGGTTGCAGTCTGGCCAGGGCCGGGTTTGAACCCACCACCCTCGGTATATGGGGCCGGCGCCCTACCGACTGAGTCACAGGTGCCGCCCAATGCAGGAATTTTTTAATTTTTTAAAAAATGTTGGGCGGTGCCTGTGGCTCAAGGAGTAGGGCGCCAGTCCCATATGCCGGAGGTGGCGGGTTCAAACCCAGCCCCGGCCAAAAAAAAAAGAAAGAAAAAAATGTTGTTACTCTCTGACAAAAAATCCAAACAGTTAGGGTATGGCAGTAAAAAATAAGTCCTCTCTCCAGAAGAGACATTGGATAACAGTTCCTCCATATCCTTCCAAAGACAATGTGTAAGAGACAGAAAGAGAAACAGAAGCAGAGAAAAAAATGTGCTGCTTTCCCACCATCCTAAACAAATAGAATACCACACAAAGTCTGCATGTGGCTTTTTTTCACTGAATATGTCAATGAAAAATCATTCTAAATCAATAGGCACAGCGACCCCTTTCCTTGTAAATAGCTACATAATGCTCCATGACACAAACGTCACAACCCTAAATTCCCCTAACTATGGATATCAAGGCTGATTCAAGTTTCGTGGTATTCCTACAGTTGCTGCAAAGATTACCTTTATACATAAACCTTGGTGAAGATACACAAGTCTTTCCACAGGATAAATTCTCAGAGTGGGATTCCTCAATCAGAAGACATGCAGATTTGTACTTTTGTGGACACTGACAGATTCTCAGCCAAATTTATATTCCCACGGACACAGCTGGGATCCAGTGGTAGGTGATAATAGGGTACTTTAATCCACACCCCTACTAATAATGGTATTTTACCAACATGTTCATTTTCGCCAATCAACATAGATGAATAATGACATCTTACTGCAGTGTTAAATGTAGGAGACTTTATAAAGCATGTTTTTATAATGTTCCCTTACCAGCTACAGCCTTCGTGTGTGTAAGACCTCCAAGGGCCTTATGAACTGACCTCTTCCTACCTTTTGCCAGTATCATCACTGTTAGAGCCTCAGCTCTTCCCTAAAGAATTGGTATTTTTTGTGCTCTTCCCCCTACCTAAAATGCTGTTCCCTCTCTGAAATGGCAAGGTCGCTTCTCGAGCCCAGCTCAACACTGTCTACTTTCAAAGTCGTCTTCGTTTTCCTCCACATACAGCCCAAGGTCAGATCTCATCACGCCTTTTTCTTCTCCCTCCCGACCCCTGGAACACACACACCTTTTAATGCCTCTGTTCTATAGATCATACTTTTGTCTCTAGTCCTGGAGTTTTGGGCACACCCTTCTAGAGCACCAGCTCTCTACCGGTGCTCACTAAGCCTAGCCACCCAATAGGCAGAAAGTGTCGCTGCATCTACTGGAAACTGGCTGACGGACACTACTGATAGGAGCATGTATTCAATTATAACACATTACCTAGGCATTTAACCACAAGAGTTCAGAATGTATTAGAAGAAAAGGAACATGGTGCCAAGTTTACAGACACCTCACGGGTAATAAGTAGAATCATTTGAATTTTCTCTTACATAAAATATATTATTTCCCATCACAAAACCTAATGGGAACATAAAAATCATTTATTCTAACAAGTTTTGGACGGGCATTAAATTCCTAATTTCTCATCTATTAATCATTTATATATCTTGCTAAATAGGTGGACCTTAATATGATGCCTACCTCTCCATAAAAATGAAACATCTGATATAATGAATGGGCAAACTGCACTTTTAATATTCTTCCACTGTTAATCTTTTTTACATTTTTATTCTAAGGAATAGCAACCAATTAATAAAAATTCTTAGTTTCACATTACATCCAATTGCTATAAAAAACAACTATTACTAATAGGGCTGGGAAGATATTGAAGAAGAAAACGCATAACATACAAAAAAGTTCAATACATGCTTACATAGATGTAACTACATTTTGCTATCAATTTTGCTTATTTCCATAGTATACCATGTAGTGATAACTGATAACAGCTAATACTGATCAAACAATACTGTGCCACAAATTATGACTTATGTCATTTTGGTACACTATTTTATTTAACACATCAATTTAATACAATTAATTGTACAATTCACATTTTATAGCTGAAAAAAGACCTGGCTAAAAGCTTAATGCAAGGATGTATTTCTACTACATTGAATAATGGAGACTTGGACTGGTTTGTCCAAATCCATGGGGGATGCCAAGAAAAAGAACATTATTTACAAATTATGTGCAACATTAAACTCTTCAGCAAACTATCAACAGTCACCACGCCTATTGAAGTCAGCTGACTCCTTGAGGAGAAGCTGCATTACACAGGAAGAAGTTCATTATTTATCATATATTATTCACTATTTATCATCGGAATATACTAAAAACAATACAAATCAGAAATACAACCGGAAATAATCATTCTTCATCTTACGTACCAAATGTACTCTCCACAACCTAAAATGCACTTATTTTATGAACATCCCTTTTCTGTCTTCCTATCAATAATTTCTTTATGAATCAGAAGTTTAAACCTAAGTTCTCCTTCTTTAACATGATTCTACGTTATCAGGCCTTCCACAAGCCCCATCTGCTTTAAAATTTTACTGAAATACTTGATGGTGCCATCTGTTCTTGGTGAGAACCAAAAAGGTGGCCTCAGGGAAAGTACTGTCTGCATTACAAACATTTGGGATATTTTTGAGAATTTGTACATCCATAGCATATAAATATATACTGATTGTGTGAGGACAGGATAGCACAGGTTTATACAAAACACAAGGGTCATCCTTGCCCCCTTCCACCCAAGGCTGCCTGAGGGAACATAGTTTCCTTCAAACCCTCTAGTCATTTTTCTAAGTAACTGCACACAGTGATACACAGAGATACAAACACGTGTTTGGGCTGGTCCTAACACTCATTTATAAAGCACAAAGAGGATAACACTGCATTTTGCACGCTGTTCTGCAGTTTGCTTTTATCACCCACCAACATATTAAACACTTTTCCCGTCACTCTACACAGACTTGAGGGTGCCTAACATTCCACTTGTCTGGTGTGCTGTATTTTATTTAACCGTTCCCCTATTGACAGATCATGGGGTTCTATTTTTCTATGTAAAAACACACCAATGCACTCCAAAACAAACAAACAAAAAAAAAAAATCAATCACTCTCGGAGCAGTTTCATCTGAAAGATGTAAAGAAACCATAAGAAGACAGCTCTGAGATCTAAAACTGCCTGGCAGTAAGTGGATCATCTATTAATGTCCTTGAAAAAAATCACTCTCTAGCAAAAACCTGACACAAACTCAAAAGCCAACCAAGGGTTGCTGTTATTCAAAAAGCTTTGTGTCTGGCCAAATGCTTAGAAGGGCATTTCAAAGAGAAGAGGCCTGAACTCCCAGAAAGTTAGTTGAGTGAATGGCTTTGTCTTAGGATGTGGAATCTACAAACTGCAGGATCCTAACCTTAACAGACGGTGAACAGGGAAGACAAATCTGTCCCTTCGCAGCCTCCAGGGTGAAAGCACGCAGTTGGGGGATCCAAGCTTTACCTGTTTTGTGCATGTTTACTCATCCTGCCTCCTACTCTTTGCTGTATTTTATCTGCTTTGCATGTATCAGATATCCAGAAGATAGAAAACAAGGCAGACAGGGCCCTGAAACAGCTGTTGTATACAACACATGTCCCTCTCAAGCACAGGGACAATTAAGCAACTGCCTTCTGTCCTGGAGAGAAGCCACCGATGAGCCACCCTACAACAGAAACTCAGAAAGGGATCTGAAGCTGCCTGGAAGTGGGTCTTTGCCGTCTCCCACTTTCTCCCTTCTCGATTCGTGGCCCTGAAGAACCAGGAGAAGTGACCGACTGCCCGAAGAACCACTGCACTTGCATTTCAGGCCATCTGCTGCATACAATGAGGGCTGGTGACATTGTCACAACAAGTCAAGTCAGCTGCCTGGTTGACGCCAGAATGAAGTCCACCAAAGCTCTCCCACATCACCTAACCCAGGGGAGGACCTGGACAGTGCCCAGAAGAGGAAAAGTCATGGAAGCAGAACGACAGCAGCACACAGGAGACTTGACAGAAGGTATGCCCCTGGATGAGCTCCTTACTAAACACGCCAGGGGAACACTATTTCTAACTCCCCTAAACATCACTAGCCAGAGAATTTTCAGAACACAACTGAAATTCTGAAAATGCTTCCAGTATAAAACAAATGGCATCTGGTTAAAACCTCGGTTGTTCTAATCAACTAATATCCACAATGGGATAAACGTGCTCTAAAATGCGACAGACTGCTTTTTGCCATCATCAACACCATCATCCTCATCATGATTATCACCCCATTTGTCCTCTTCTGTTTCTTAAGAGAGTTACCCCCCATTAGTAAATATACAAACTAGATTTCCAAATGCACCTTCACCTGAGCTGCAAGAAACGCCCCTGAGAGCAGCAGACCCAAAGCCATTCACACCTGCCCTTGCCAGGCGCACATCCCGTAAGGGAAATCAAGTCTTCTCAGCTGGGCAACCACACCAGCCTCTCCCTACGTCTCAGGTCCAGCTGCTCTAGTAGAGAACGGCACCTATTTATTTATTTGAGGTTCCCTCCAAAGTCAATGCCACACACTACAGTTTACTTTTGAAATCACACTATCATAAATATGCATCCAATTTTATTAAAAATCCTTCTAGACTTTTTGTAAGACCCAGTAAACAAAATTGTGTGTGTGTGCGTGTGCGCGCACATGTGTGAATATATACACATAGTTTCAGATAACCGGAGCGGTGATATGACCCACTCCCCCAAACAGGTAATTCCAATTGTCAAATCACTTCTGGCTGGTATTTCTATTACAGCACCCTCAAATACAAATTGCAAACGATGTTTTTTCAGCTAGTAGTAAATACAGTTGTGTCATTCCTAGACCATAAAGAGGAATGGATTATTACAGTAAAAACAATTCTCAAATAGGAATCAGGATGGCTGGGCTAAGTAAGAACTGATTCACCAGTGTCAGCTCCTTAACCAAGTAAGTACAGGTGCACCTCCAAACCTTACCAGCCTGTGCTCTCTCTGTCAAGCTAAAGGGCACACCAAACATGTTAGGATATTTTCTCTGATGTGCTGAGAAAAGAGACAGGGCAGCCCACAAATGTGGCAAGTCCATCAAGGTCAAGCTGTACCGGCCACCCCATGGAAGCTTCTGCTACCAACAAGGCTCACATAAGACAACCCAGAAATAAGAAGCTGGGATATGGTAACGTTTACTATTTACTAGGCAATGACCCAGGAACAGGAAAAAGATACAGAATTTAAAGTAGCAGCTGACAAGGGCACTAACAATTGAATTTTGCAAACATAAGCTTTGGGTCTTTTGGTGTGTAAAACCTTTCTTTTCCTCCTAGTTGCGGGCATCCTGCTCAGTGAGGAGCCAGATTAGACAGCTCCAATCCACAGAAGAGCTCCGGAGTGGAGGGGAATGCGAAGAGCCTCCCCCACAGTGCAGCTAATCACCAACAAAGCTCAAGACCTGCTGTCACAGCTGGTGGCCTCTGAGTCTCAGGAAAAACAGAGGCGACCAAGGGAAGAGCGCGGCTGATGAGCTCTAGCTTTATCTAGCTCTGATTCCTCAAAGCTCCCCAGCTGGCATGACAAACGCCTGGATACAGAGTCTAGGCTGCCCCTCAGTGACTGACCTGCTACCTCACTGGGTCAGCATGCAGAGTCACCCCCCTCATACGACGCCCCCACCTCTGCTTTTTTGTTTTTGGCTAGAGGTCCACAACAATTTTCCAGGGCAACACCTATCTAAATTCTGGCCTCTATCTAATCCCCTGTAAATAATATAAATCTGGATGGAAAGATGGATTATCCCAAGAGAGGTCTCTCTTTCTCTCTCTGGACCTGGCAATGCACCATCCCTGACAGCCACCTCAACAGAGCCAAGGACTTAAGAAAATGATGTCAGTCACACTCAGAAAGGCCAGACACCCTTGTGAACAGGCTGGGTTGGCACATATCCAAAACATATAATTACTGACTCTGCTAAGCAGCAGCTTGCAAAAACCAGGTACCCAATTCCACTTCTAGAAACAGGTCTGAGCTTTCCCACACCCCTATCAACATAATGGCATGTGATTAAACTGTAAAAAAAGGCATAATCCCACCATAAAGCTGTCATATTCTGGGGGCTAGTTAACAAATTGATTTCCCAGAAAAGGAGCAGGTATTGCTGCACTTTTATACACCACCCCCCAACAAATGTTTCCCTATGTGAATGCAAATTGACCTCTAAAGAGTTGTCTAACATGTTAATAAAAAAAGATCTCTATGACCAACAAAGCTACAAAGTCTTCCGTTTACAATTTCCTAACTTGTCATTCTTTTTCGTATTTTGGTATAAATAGAAAAAGTCATTCATTTTCATACTTTTGAATAAATATATAAGTTAATAGTTTTGTTTTCTTCTCAATTGCAATTATTTGGTTTGCGACAAATAAAGAATATTAACCAGCAGCAGCACATGCCTATAATTCCAGCTACTTGGAAGGCTGAGTTGAGAGGAAGGTTTGAGACCAGCCTGGGTTAAGTCGCTGTGTTGAAACCAGTAACTTCCAAGGGATCCCCAAACCATGTTTAGTCAGGTCAGGGTAGGTCCTCCAATGTGTAGCCCAAGAGTCTATTTATAACCTTGATAAATCGATTTTTTTTCCTTTGAGACAGAGTCTCACTTTGTTGCTCTCCGTAGAGTGCCATGATGAAGTAGCTAACAGCAACCTCAACCTCTTGGGCTCAAGTGATCCTCTTGCCTGTGATCCTCCTGGCTCAGCCTCCCGAGCAGATGGGACTACAGGCACCTGCCACAACACCCAGCTAGGTTTAGAGATAAGGTCTCACTCTTGTAAGGTTGGTCTTGAACTCATGAGCTCAGGCAATCCACCATGCCTCGCCCTCCCAGAGCACTAGGATTATGAACGTGAGCCATCACACCTGCCCCTTGATAAATACATTTAGAAGGTATATTACCAGTAGGATAGCCGGGAAGAATTACTAAGCAGTGTTATACAAATAAATGCTGGCTGGTACCCTGAATACCTCCACTGCAAATCCAAATCTGTGTGTACCCTAGACCAATTCAAGTTCTCACTGAAGGCACCCTACCTCAGATTCCAATTAAGCCAGATAAGATTTTTCATGTTAAGCTATTCCAAACATCTCCAAATTTGATGAAAACTTCCTAGGTGTTTTCTTCTCCACTGCAAATAAACAGATGCTTTGTTTTATTTTGGGGTGCAAGTAGTATCTCCTGGGTAAGCTTTACATGATTCTCTTCTTCCTACTCCTAATGGTCAGTGCCTAATTTTTTTTTGGGGGGGGGGTAGTTGGTTTGGGAGATTCCTTGCTGCATTTAATCTTCTGAACTGATTATGCCTGATGTAACATAAGTCAAAATCAAAGATGGAAAAGGATATCCTTCCCTCACCTCTTCCCAATACCTCAAGGCAACACCTACTACCATGAATGCTAATGATGAGCCTGTGTCTTCCTCCCCCAAAGTAGCCTGATCTTAATAATGTTATACACCTTGCCCTCCCCCTTCCCCAATTAACAAGATATCTAGGGAAATACAGATATAGATATACAAACAAACATATGTATCCATTCATAGGGAGATGCTTCACTGATTGTAACAGCTGCACATATGCCATTATTTAGCAAAGCATAATTTATTAAACAGCTCCTATTAATGGGGCTGTCAGGTGGCTTCCAATCCGTTCCAAATCCAAACACTGCTGCAGTGAATAACTTTGACATAAGTCATTTTGCCCCATGGACAAGTACATCTGAAGGGTAAGCACCTCGGGGCAGCGTTTGATCACAGTGTACTGTGACGCACGTGTACCTTCACAGAAGTTCTAGCAATGTAAAGTCCCCACTGATGTCTAAGATTACTCATTTGCCCAGTCTCACCAACTATTCGTGGCACGGGCCAGTTCTAAAAGGCTATGAACCCTGACACGGAGGACAATGAGATGTATCAGAGGGCCAGTATGGACCACATTCTCTTTCCATCTATTCCCTGACTCCCAGCTGTGTCTGCCACAAGATAGCTAAGCAGGTAAGCAATTAACATGATGGGCTCAGAGAGCAAGAAGGGCTGTGGTCCCACCTCCCGTCTCTTCTCTACAGCTCAGTTTCCTCATCCATCAAGCAGATGGTGAACGCTCAGCCAATGTTCACCATGGTGGCGTTTCCACCCACACTCCCATGAGGGGCAGCTAATCCTTCCAAGCTCAAATGAGAGATCATGACGAGAAGAGACCCAACATCGTTTGCCCTCCTCTGAGCCCACCTGTGCACCAGCACTCAGTTACACAGACAAGGACCACACTCTAGGGGCAGAGACAAATTGGATACATTTTTTATTATAGTTGATGATAAAATGCTGTAAAGGAAATAAACATGATAGCATGATAGAGATAAGATAGGATAGGGACCTCAATTTAAGACTGTGAAACAGCCCTGTGCACAATGTGGAGCTCCCTCGGCAAAGAACTTGCTGCTCCACTGCAGGGAGGCTTCTCAGTCAAGGTGAAGCTCTTACCCAGCCAAGGGCAGTACTGGGTCAGGGGTACTGGGGTCCACCTGTCTGTTCCCAATGGGTCAGATCTTCAGCATGTTCTGGGGTTCTTTCTGCCCAGTCCTGCTTCCTCTCACTGCTTCTGCCACAGAACTTAACCTGCAGTAACCCCATGAACTGCTAATTCTGTGTCTGCATCCTGACTTGACACAGATAAAACAGATCCCCGTTGGGACCATCAATTCAAAATCCTCTTCACTTCACTGTTCAGACCTTCCTTTTTAAACAAGCTAACCTGCCATCCATAATAGTGCATCTGGGGTAATCCTTCTCAATCACTTTCAGTTTCCACTCACCAGGTTCCCTGTCTTGCACACCTCCTGGCTCCACTGATAACTTCAAAATCTCAATTAAGCACAGACACCTTGCCCAGTTCTTCACACACGTTGTCTCACATAATCCTCATAAGCCCCTGATGAGGTAGGCTGGTATTCTTGTACTGGAGAGAGAAGGAGAGGAGGGAGGGAGAAAAGAAGTAGGGAGGGGGAGACTCATCTCCAGGAGACTGGACTTCATAACATGTCCCAAGGTCAGCCAGGAGCAGGGAAGAGACTCACACCTAGGGGCCTCTGGTGACAAAGATCAGGGTCATCTTCACTACCCTATATTGGTTCTTTCAAAACTTGTCTCCCAAACTCACCTACTTTAGGCAGCCTTCCCCAGTAGATTACAAAGCTCAGATCCCCAAGCCCTTTGGAATCTTACAGGCAAGTTTTAATCTACATTAATCCACATTTACTGATTCTCAGTTTTGAAACCATTCTAAGCTGTATCACATGGTTGGGTTTTGGCTCACAAGCTAAGCTGTAAATGCCCCCAGGATCGGAGGCCACCACTTTTATGACTTTTGTGTTATCCACAGCACTGGGACAAAAACAACCACACTGGGTTTAGGAGGTCCCGTCACAGGTCGAGACAGAGCCCCTCTGGGCTTGGACATGTTCTCTCTGTTTCTCCAAGTATCGCTGGAGTGTGGCAAATACTGGCTCATAGAAAACCCACATGGAAATGACAACATTTTTGAAAAGGGCTGTAAATGCTCCAAACCCCAAAAATGCTGAAAGGAAAAGCTAAATGTACACATTCACCTTGAAAGAACAGGCAATCACCCTCCTAAAGGGACACCTACAAGCACACAGATGCACCCCAACAACACATCCTGGAGAAGAGGTGGACAACAGCATGTAGACGTGGAAACAGAAAGAAAACACCCCCACAACATACACACCCATGAGAACCAGGACAGGCTGTGGCCGCCTGACAACTCGGGGCAAAACATCTGTCTGAACTACTCTTAAAAACACAGAAAACATCTCTGATTGGGTGGCGCCTGTGGCTCAAAGGAGTAGGGCGCTGGCCCCCTATGCCAGAGGTGGCAAGTTCAAGCCTAGCCCCGGCCAAAAACTTCCAAAAAAAAAAAAAAAAAAAAAAAATCTCTGATTGCCTTAAGGAAACACAAGGGAAAATAGTGGAGGCACAACTTTCTCATAGCTGTTCTGTCTCCAGGGAACCACAAACCAGCGTACAACTGCAAGACCATGTTTATGCCATGCTTTCCGGGACCACAAGTTGCTCTAGCTAAAGCTGCTGTATCCAAACCTTTACCCAATTCTAAATGTTACCAATATAGCAACACATTCTAATCACAGCCCTAAGATAATAATCACATAATTTCTACTTTCTGCATAAAGGCTATTATTAAATGCCTAGACTCAAATGGGAAGTCTCCTTTATAACTAAATTTACCCATTTCTTTTTTTAAAGTAGGGTTTATTTGCTCCGCTGCCAATGCCAAAGTGTTAGCCTCAAGTCTTCCACCGATGTTTTTCAGGAAGGCTTCCAATATTCAAGTGAGGGCTAAGTCATTAAGTCGAGAGAGAGCTCAAGTGCAGAGAGAACTAAATATAACAGCAAGAAGAACGAACACTGTGTCCCATGAAGAGCAAAACAATTCAAAGGGATTTCCAGTTTAGTTTGGAACCTGAAACTATGGTTTTAGAAAACGCCACAAACTCAAAAGTACTCCAGAGACAGCCAAATAACCCTGAGGACAAGGGAGCTGTTAAGTGTCATTTGCAGAGGAGAATTTGGATGCTTGGTTAACCAAATAATACGGGAACCACATATTTCCTAAAAAGGGGGATAGGGGTGGGGGGGAAACACATCCTTGACTTGGAATTGAAAACTGCAGTTCCACAGAGAATTGACTACTATTTCTAGGCCAATCCATAGCAACAGCTGTTATCACTGCCTCATTTATATGAGACCCATTCAGGAAACTGTCCTGAGTGACTGATACCGTTCTGGCTGTTGCAGGCCTTGCCCCAGGTTTCCAGGTTGGGACTACTGTCAATTATCAGCCCAGCTGTCTTCAGCCATCCTGATGATCTTTATAGCCTGACTTTTGCAATGCTGACTGCAAAGAGCAACTCAACTTTATGGAAAACAAAAACACCTCAATGGGTCCATAACGACCCACTTTTCAGCCCAGGTGTGACATCCCTGCAATCAGTCAGCAAGACACCTTGAGCTGTTAGGGCTAAAAACAAATCCATTTATCTACTACAGAAGAGCTGTTCATACCACATGGAAAATTAAGGAAGGAAGAGAGAGGGGTGGGGGAAAGCTCGCCACTTAAAAACAATTTAGCTAATAGATCACATATGTTCAGCTTTGTCTTCTTCCTCCAGCCTTTTTCTGGTTTTAAATTTTATTGCCCTGGGGCATTTGCACCAAACAGAATCTTCTTCGTTGCTTAGGAATTAATCCATCCCTGCTGTTTATTCCTCATTTGAGTCATAATCCCCCCATTTGTGACATCACAATACCCACTTGTGGTGATGATTATAATGTCATGAACAAAGGATTATGACTGGGAGTTGGAAACAAAACAGCAGGAGCACTAAATGTTGGGAAAGGAACATCCTTGGGAATCAAGAATTGAAGAGTGGAAAAGAAAAAAAGGATGGGGGGAACAAATTGAGAAAAAAACACTTTGGACTTGGGAAGCTCTATAAAACCAGGTTTTACCTGGTGAAATAAACTGGTAAATACCAGTTACATTTTCCCTCACCCACCCACTTTATGAAAAAAATTTTTTTTACACTGAATAGTACAAAAAAAAATGGTACTATTGATACTTGGTATAGCTCATATAATGATCACTGTCAACATTTACCATCATCCTCTTTATAACTGTCTATGCAAATATTTTTCCTAAGCCATTTGAGAATATTTTGCAGAGATCATGAACCTTCAAACCCAAATACTTGACCTTCAACCCCAATACCTGAGTGAATTTCGTCGGACAAAGACATTCTCTTATATAATCACAGTACAATTTTCAAAGTCAGGAGACACTGATAGAAAATGACCCCATTTACAGTCCAATATGCATTTCACCAATTATCCCCCAAATTTCTTTTATGCCATTTAATTACTACGTCATGTAGTGATACTTAAGAAAATGAAGGTCACCTCATTTTTCAACTTTCCTCCATGGTCAACATTGCTAACCCAGAATTCAGAATCTTAGAAAACTTAAATCCACTGCAAGAAAAATCATAATGGCTACCATTTATCTGGCGCACACTATGGGCCCAAATCAAACACTTTACACGACCTATCTCTTCTAAACCCCATAACAACTCCATGGGGCCTGAGTCCTTCGAATCCACATTTTATAGAGAAGGAATGAAAAACCATCGCCAAAGAATGTATTGGGAAATACATCAACATGAACTGAACAGCCTGATCCTCCTCCCCTGAACAATGTTTCCTCTGAAGAGCTGAATTCAGGCTGGTCCTAGCAGGCAATCTGACATGAATAGATTACAGAAATTCAGTCAACCTTCAGGAGGAACTCAAAGCAGACGGATACTGCACTGTAAATGAAGACTGCAATTAAGAATGCAGATTGCAGGGTCAGGGCTGATTCTAATGTTTCAGGGTTGGATCATTACAGAATATTCCAATACAGGTCTCGCTCCCTGAGCAAGTTTTATGGTTGAGTGTGCAATGGGCAGCTTCTCTGGCATTATTAACTGCCTATTTAACAGATCCAGGAATGCCATTTATTCTAAACACAGAGTGGAGGTTTTAAAAGCAAGAAAAGAAGCTTTTCACAAGCTAAAAGCTTTCAGGACTGGATGGATCTTAAATCGCCTATTTCACAGAGACAGAAATGGCTCCAGGGAAGCTTGGATATCATCACACATTTTTTTTGGCTTTTAGGAGCACATAAAGATGTAAGATTAACTAAACCTGACTCAAAACCAGAGCTGCTTGTGTAAACTGGTTGGGGGAATGTGGAAAGGAACAAAAATTCGGAGCGTGAAAGCCATGACCACACTTGAAAATCATGACTTCTATGCAGCTTACTTCCCACAGAGAAGACACACCCCCTGGTGTGCACGGCCTGTACCATCTACAGATTCCCAATGCCCAGCAAATTACAGGCACCAAACACCACCTGGGTGCCCGTCATTATTCTACCACACGCTGCGCCCCCAGGCAGCACCCCTCATCCCCGCATCACAACCTGATGATCAGAAACAGCTCTAGGAGAAGACTGCTCACCAGTGTAGCCTCCTTGCCTATACCAGAGGTGGGTTATGCCCCTCCCTGCTTCATTTCCTGTCCTGCTGGTGAGTTTTTGTTTTTTTTTTTCCGTAGAGACAGAGTCTCACTTTATGGCCCTCGGTACAGTGCCATGGCATCACACAGCTCACAGCAACCTCCAACTCCTGGGCTGAAGCGATTCTCTTGCCTCAGCCTCCCGAGTAGCTGGGACTACAGGTGCCCGCCACAACGCCCAGCTATTTTTTGGTTGCAGTTCAGCCAGGGTCGGGTTTGAACCCGCCACCCTCGGTATATGGGGCCGGCACCTTACCGACTGAGCCACAGGCGCCGCCCCTTGCTGGTGTTTTTTGAAGGACAAAATGGAGACTTTCGTTGCAAAGCAGCCCACAGTCACTCACATATTTTCCCAGACCCCTACCCCACCCCACCAAGGTGTTTTTATAAATCTGAATAATTAACAACATGTTAAAATCAAAACTAAAAACGCAAATTTCCAGCTTTTCTTGAAGCTCAATGGGGGCAATAGTATGTGCACGCTCACCCAAGGGTAGCAAACATGGGGCCAGTGCCAGAGATGGGGCCCACTCTCACCCCATCTCCACCATCCTCCTCTCCTCACCACCATTCACGCCTCCAGCAACTTCACACTGCCTGGACTGGGACAGTAAGAGTGAAAGAGAGCAGTGTTAATAGTTACTCCAGGACAGGGTGGCCTTAACGGAAAACATGGCCATTCGGCTTGGGTTCCTGGCTTTGGCCCTGGATTCCACTCCCAGCATCAGGTGTGTCTTTGTTCTTTTCCTGCCCAGCTGCTTTGGTCTGCTGTGCTCATCAGTTTTGCTTTGGGATTGAGAGGATAGAAAGTTTTAATGTCTAATTTGTAAATGGCTTAAGGGGACAATCAAAATCAAGAAGGAGAAACCGTTCTAGTACTGGGGCAGTTGAAGAAAAGTGGGACAAGTTGAAGGAGGCAAGGTGTCATGGATTTTCCTTCTACTTGGGATCACCCTTCACTTCCACGGGGTTTAATTCTAGTAAACCCTGCAAACCTCTGACACACTGAGGTTTTATTAGCTGGAATCTAATGAGGAGAGTTTAAGATCACACAGTTAAAGTTCTTCATGTATTTACTAGGGTCACTCTGTGACTTACGAGCCTGTCTCGTGGTGGGAGTGTACCTGTTAAGGAAAAACAATACAAAGTTCTCTGAAACTGAGCAACAACTCCGAAGGAAGCATGCATTCTGTCCTGATGTGCTGTCAAAATCTCCTTTTATCATGAACCAAAGGCGCTGTTGGGCTCCTTGCCAAATGTGGCAGCCATTAGTTTGAAAACAGTTTCAAATGCTCAAGCATTTTGGACTCATATAATCAAAATCAATTAATGTACCATTTGGGAGTTTGGATGTACGTCCATCCCTGAGGCAGCAAGCTTTTGAAACTATACAATTTGAGCATGGCACGATCTTGCAGGGTTTCTATCAGTGTCTCCAGTCACGTCGGCCTGGTGCCCTCCGTGAATATTCTTTCCTTCTCCTAGACAAATAAAACTTAACTTAGAGATGACTTTCTTCATTTAAGGGAAAAATGAAAAAGCTATTATTCTGGAAAACCTTTTGAGGAAGAAAGGGGGGGAAATGGTATCTAATAAAGAAGTCCTTCATGAGGGGTGGAGGGGTGGGCATTGGGAGGCACCCCAGCATGTAAGGGTGCTCAACTGAGATCTAATCTAGGACTTCATTCCATCAAAGGGAGTCGAGCCAGATAGAATTAGAGATTGTGTAACTGTTCACATATGAACCTGCAATTTCCTCCCCTTTAGGCTTCTACAGTTTGAGGGAGAATGCTGAGTGAAGAAGTATTATCTGTTTTGTGAGCCCCAAGTTAGTTTGGGTAAGAAAACACATTACTACCCATTACTTCTACGTGTGTTCAGTGTGGGACAGGTGCTGTATTATACTTGGCACCCATCTTATCCGCTTCGATCTTTACAGCAGCCTTCAGAAGTAGTCTCTATTATCCTCCCCCCATTTTATAAGCGAGGAAATGAGGCCTAGACAGAGGAAGTAACTTGTTCAGATAAGGTCACACAGTTAGATACAGATTTTTGGACACAGTAGTTAACATTTACTAGCTTGGATCAAGACTACTGTAAATCAGGTCAGGCTCAGTGACTCACACCTGAAATCCTAGCACACTGGGAGGCTGAGGCAGGTGGACTGCTTGAGCTCCAAGAGTTCGAGACCAGCCTGAGTAAGACCAAGACCCTCCTCTCTAAAACTAGCCAGGGATAATGCCAGGCACCTGTAGTCCCAGCTATGCAGGAGGCTGAGGCAACAGGACCACTTAGCTCAAGGGTCTGAGGTTGCTGTGAGGTATGACACCACAGCATTCTACCATGAGCAACAACGAAAGTGAGACTCCCCCCCAACCCCCCCCCCCAAAAAGTTAATTCTGTAAATCAGTGATGAATTTTTTGGTAGATGAGTATTTATTTTTTAATTATAGCATAGGCAAATGAAGCCCTAGAAAATGGCCTGTAATCAAAATCTGTCTTATCTATTGGTTATACATTTAAAAGTTTCATTCCTGTCTGTGCCTCAATAGCTACATTTTGCTGACTTTCCCTTTTCTGTCCTTCTTCATTTGATTTGGAGCAAACCAAATTTCAAATGCATGGGGTCCCAGACTGGTAGGGTGGCTTGCTTACTTGATGTATTTCTTAAGTTAGTAATTTCTGAAAATCGGTAGTCCCTTTTGCTACGCAACCCCTAGACCACAGGTCAGTTATAAAGAGTCCCTGTGAGCCCTGTGGGTGGGAGAAGGGGAAGAAGGAAAGGAGAGTGACCAGTGGAGTTTCAAAGCGTGGCCTGCATGCGGCCCTTCTCTCCTCAATGAGTTAAAGTTTATCAAGCTGCTTGGGAAATTTGATACCCAGAGGTACAGACACCACATTTGGAGACACAGCACTGCTGTGTGCAGAGCCTGAGCAGACAGTCTTGATGCAGAATAGATTAGGATGCTTTATAACCATTAGACAAACCACGCTGGCCAGCTACATAAAGGGGCTGAAGTTGAAATGATCAAGTTCAACAGCAACAACTTTCAGTCTCCTGAGCAAACCAAAGGCACTCATGTGACTGCCTTCCCCCAAGCCAAAGGTCACAGATGATGAAAGGGAAATGACTGTAATTTTAAAAGATACTTGAAAACCAGCAGTGGAGAATACTATTCCAAACAGCTGAACTCTGGTAGCCTGCGGGGTTTTAAGTAACCAAAGAAGGGACAGATGCACATGTGTTCTCCAAGAAAGAAATAGTCAACATGTGATTTAAAACGTCTCCTTAGTGGCGTAGTCTTTACAGACAGAGTTGTCAGAACACACAATGGAGGAGTCGAGAGTTGGGAGGAGTCAGGTAGGATCAGAATTAGTAGGCACAACCTGATGGTGTTCCCCTCCCCCAATC
This sequence comes from Nycticebus coucang, assembly GCF_027406575.1. Lineage (NCBI taxonomy): Eukaryota > Metazoa > Chordata > Mammalia > Primates > Lorisidae > Nycticebus > Nycticebus coucang. The sequence goes on from NC_069787.1 coordinate 37,718,557, forward strand.
CCCTAAATATTTTGCAGTCCAGGGTAGTTGGACCTCTTTGTATTGATCTCTCCAGCTCAGAGAAGCCCCAGACATGGTGGCTACCTCCTGGCCAGAAAGTTCACTGCCTAAAAGGCCAATGTATGTTTCCCATGTAGGCTTCCAGGTTCCTAGAAAAAAGATTTCCATAGCTACTTTGCGATCTTGTTATAACCATGTCCTATTTTGTTTAATTACTCAAAACAACCCAAAACTCATCTGCTTTCTGCTGGTTAACTACAAATTTCTTTTTGTTCACCAAAAGTAAATGCCCATTGTAATGCCCAGCAGGCTTTTCCAGATTATATCCCTAAATAGGAATTAGTTGCTTATGGTAAATAACACAAAGATGACAGACCATGCAACTATCCATCCTCCACTTCCCAGTAGATGGCTCTGAAAGAGTCAGATGCAACTACAACTTGTTCAACTATATCAGGGTACCAAGACATCTAGTTCCAAAACTTATTTGATGGGACTAAATTACTTGTGTGTGAACCACAAGATTCATTTGAATTGCAACGAAGTAATTAAAAAAAATTACTAATATCACATACTTTTTAAAACTTCCCTAAATAAAGAGTTTTGGTTATTGCTAACTAGGCAAAATACCTGCCAGTTGCCTCAGTAATCAAAATTCCAGATTCCTTCTGGGTAATGAGAAAATAAAAATTCGACATACAAATTCTGAAGAAAATGACCCAATTTTCACCCATTTGCAAAAATGGTCTGAAAAACTAAAAACAAGTATCTAAAGCCAGGCGCGGTGGCTCACACCTGTAATCCCAGCAGTCTGGGAGGCCGAAGTGGGTAGATTGCCTAAGCTCATGAGTTTGAGACCAGCCTGACACAGAGTAAGACCTAGTCTCTAAAAATAGCAGGGCGTTGTGGCGGGCGCCTGTAGTCCCAGCTACTTGGGTGGCTGAGGCAAGAGAATCGCTTGAGCATAAGAGTTTGAGGTTGCTGTGAGCTGTGACACACAGCTTTCTACCAAGGGCGACAGACAAAGTGCAATTCTATCTGAAACAAACAAACCAACAAACAATCAAAAAAAGTATCTAAAAAGAAGGTACTGGTTAAATTATGGTCCACACTATGATGGAATAACACATGGCGCCTAAGAATAAGGACAAGGATATAATGTGAAGACCTGGGAAGTTTATAACTGATGGACACACTAATAAATTTTTTATAAAGAAAATTCTAAACTGTATGTAACAGTAACAGGAGATTGTAAACTCTCAAGAATCCATTACTCAGCTACAAAAATTATCCTAAACTTAGGACTAACTTCTTTCAACTGAAACACTAGTCATACTCTTGCCCTTCCCCCCATTATATGGAAGCCAGTACCAAATACAATACCAATCATGATATTCTATTGAAGGGAGAAAAAAAAGACATAAGACTTCCCAGAAAGCATAATCGTGCTTTTAAAAAAATAGCTAAGGCAGGGCACAGTGGTTCACACCTGTAAACCCAGCACTTTGGGAGGCCTGGGCAGAAGAATGAATTGCTTGAGCCCAGGAAGCAGGAGTTTTAGACCAGCCTGGACAATACAGACAAAACCTTTGTGGGGGTGGGAGGGAGATTAGCCAGGTGTGGGACACATCTGTCATCCCAGCTACTCAGAAGGTTGAGGCAGGGTGATCACTTGAGCCTAGGAATCTGGGGCTGCAGTGAGCTATGATGATGCCACTGCACTCTAGCCTAGGTGACAGAACAAGACCCTGTGCCCAAAAATATAAATAAATAGCCAAAACAATAATACCTATAAATGTCTAATAGTGATGCCTGTGGGTGATAAGAATTCAGGGCTCAATTCCTAGCCGATGCATTTTTAATCAATTTTTTCTACAATGAATCATGTATTACTTGCATTATAAAAATTATCTCAAATTCGCAGAGTTTTGGGGGACTGTTTCAGGAGTAGAAACAATCTCAACTCTCACTTCCACTATAATATCCAAAGTTACAGCAAAATCTTATTTTTCTATCTTTTCCTAAACTTTACAATTCTAGCCTAACCCTCTCCCCACCCCCTAAAAAGTGTCATGGGGAGAGGGAGTCAGAAGTACAGTTCCTATTAAAAACATTGTTTACTATACATCGCATGCAGGCTTTTACTAGAAAAGAAATTGTTATTCAAAAAATGTTAAAGAGTGATGCAAATTTATAGGGCAGCAGCACTGAGTGACAGACATCTGTGGTAGGGTAATGCTAGGCTGTTTCTTGCTTTGTTGATTCAACAATCAGCACTGAATGTCTCCTGTTCTAATTTATTTTAACTTCTGCTTAATTAAATGCATAAAAGAACTAATGTGTTGGATTTGGGGATTTAAAATGACTTTCACCCAGCTGTTTTTAAATGCACTAGGAAATTTCTTGAATATAATTGTTCTTTTAGAGGCAAAAAAGCAGACTGTAACCATGACATTCACACAGAGGGGAATTATCACCTAGTGACACTGGCTGACAACTTGTAAACAGTAATTCCCACCCAGAGTTTGAAAGACATTCCAGGACTTTTCCAGCTACCTCATGAGGTGATGTAAAAGTTGTTAAAGGAAAGGTCAAAGTAAGATTATTTTTAATTTATTTTCTTTTTTTTTTTTTATTCATTTTCAAACAATTCAACAAACAGATGCTCAATAAACATTTTCTAAACCAAAGAGAATTCAGCAGCATATCAATTTAACTTTTTGGAGAAGGAGAGAATCACCTCCTCCTACCTCATTAAAAAAAAAAAAAAATGCACTAGTTATGGACTCCCCTTATGGCTTTAAATACATTAAATAATACTAAAATCCAAAAATGAGGGTGCAAAGCCAAGCAAAGTGGCCTCACACCTGTAATCTCAGCAACCTGGGAAGCCGAGGCAGGAAGATCACTTGAGCCCAGGAGTTCAAGACCAGCCTGAGCAACATAGGGAGACTCTGTATCTACAAAAAAATAAAAAATTAGCCAGGCCTGGTGGCATCTGCCTGTAGTCCCAGTTACTCAAGAGGCTGAAGCAGGAGTTTTAGGTTGCTGTGAGCTATGATGACACCGCTGCACTCTAGCCCAAGCAACAGAGCAAGACATTATCTCAAAAATAAAAAATAAAAACAAAAATGAGAAAGCAAGAAAATGATAGTCAGAATCCTTCTACTCAAGCCAACACTGGGCATTCCTCATGCAAAGCCACGTTTCTTTTTCCTACCACATCTTAACATAAGGAATTTAACATTCTACTTACTCCAACCCTTTCCATCCAATTAAGTGTAGTTCAAAGGTCTATATTTAAAAGGAAAAACATGTAGGGATGTATTTCCTACTCAGTCTGATTCCTAATGCCAAGATGGCACTCGAAATTACACTATCTAGACTGTATCAACCTCATTTTACAGACTGAAAAATACCTCAATGACAGCCCAACTTTGTAAACTCTCATGGTGGTGTTTTATCCTATGGAACCATTCAGGCTATTCATTATTTGCCAAAAAACTAACCCAGAATTTTCTCAAGAGCCTTTCTTTGCCAAACTATAGACATTCCCATAGAAATCCCCATTACTTTCAGAAATCCACAGAAATTCCCATTACTTTCAGAAAACGCAGAAAATTTGGTTCACATGCAGGGACACTTTAGAATTTTTTAGACTTGAAGGTATGAGAGTCTAGGAATCCGTTTTCTCTCCAATTCTTGTTCACACTGTATCAGCAGAAACCCTAAGACCTCCAACAAAATAAGCTATGGAGAAAAGTCTGTCCCCATAGACACCTAAGATATTTTCCCCCCGTTTCTCTCTCCTGGACCCCATGACAACCTGGAGACAGGCACCACCAATTCTCAAATTGAATCATGGTCTCAACCAAAGTCAGCTGGGCACTGCATACCCTCATTGTACAGCTTTGCATGGTCTCAACCCTCCATGTCTCTTCAAGTCAGGGTAAGCCTACCATGAGCTGGGATTTCAATGGCCACTACACACAAAAAAGTCAGTGAACAGCTATTCCCTATGTTTCTACTTAATTATATCTCAAAGAACTAACTGGGTGTTTTTGTTTTTTTTTTTTTCTTTTTTGGAGACAGAATCTCACTCTGTTGCCCTGGGTAGAGTGCGGTGGCATCTTAGCTCACAGCAACTTCAATCTCTTGGGCTTGAGCAATCCTTTTGTCTCAGCCTTCTGAGTAGCTGGGACTACAATGCTCCGCTAATTTTTCTATTTTTAGCAGAGGTGGGGTTTTGCTCTTGCTCAGACTGGTCTCTTAACTTCTGAGCTCAAGTGATCCACTTGCCGCAGCCTCCCAGAGTGCTTGGATTATAGGCATGAGCCACCAAGTCTGGCCAAGTGATAATTTTCAAATAATGGCACAAACTCAACCATGACAACCATTTCCCATGCTGTGAAAACTTGCACCAAATCTGATGCTTATAACTGAGGTTCAGGGAAATGCAGTGGGGCTAAAAGAGATTACAGAGGCTGGAGAAAATGCGGTGGGACTGAAACAGACTTTAAACACTCTGCCTCTCTCCCATAGGTAGCCCCCTTCTGGAGGGTTTATATTTTGTGTCACAGAGGTTAATGAGTTAGTGCATCTGCTCGAGGTCTAGCTTTGGAGTATAACCATATGGGAGGCAGAGATAAGCAAGTAAAGGATGTGGCCCTGATCAATATGGGGGCACGTAATACCATTTTGAAAACAGACTACAAGTCCACAATGTGCTGTAACATAATTTAAACAAATATCACAGAATAGACTCCTACTAGGAAAGGTGCTCTTAAGAATAACTCAGGTGCATCTTACAAGGGTACATGTGAAACTTAGTAAATGTAGAATATAACTGTCTTAACACAATAACTAAGAAAATGCCAGGAAGGCTATGTTAACCAGTGTGATGAAAATGTGTCAAACTGTTTATAAAACCAATGTATGGTGCCCCACGATCGCATTAATGTACTCAGCTATGATTTAAAATTAATTAAAAAAAAAGAAGGGTGGCGCCTGTGGCTCAGTCGGTAAGGTGCCGGCCCCATATACCGAGGGTGGCGGGTTCAAACCCGGCCCTGGCTGAACTGCAACCAAAAAAAATAGCTGGGCGTTGTGGCGGGCGCCTTTAATCCCAGCTACTTGGGAGGCTGAGGCAAGAGAATCACAGGAGTTGGAGGTTGTTATGAGCTGTGTGATGCCACAGCACTCTACCGAGGGCCATAAAGTGAGACTCTGTCTCTACAAAAAAAAAAAAAGAATAAGTCAGTTATGTATGAAAGCCACAATGACATTTTAAGACCCCTGAGAACTGGTTAATTCTCAGACATCCTTAGATGACACTTTGCTGGCCTGAAAAAATTAGCAAATTTTCAAAAAGAACCTAATCTCAGAATAAGTCAACCCCCTCCCGGGTCTTCCCAAGTTTTTGCACATAAGTTACTGCCTACAGACTAAGTCCCAGTGCAATTCAATCAGTTCACATTCAACTAAAGAAAAGTTAACACAGCATTTACTGCCTACCAGGAGCAGAGCCAGGCTTTTTAACATCTTCCCCCGAGGCTGTGCATAAGGCAGGTATGTATTCCCATCAAAGGGGTTGAGTAAAGTTGTCCAAGGTCAAACAGCCAGTAAGTCAGAATCCGGCCAGAAGTCTAGATCTGCTAGACTCCAGAACCGAAACTCAACCACCCATCAAGCTATCTCTTCCATGAAAAGAGCAGCCCCACTTGACTATACCCGTAACTCCACCTGCATTCTAAGAATGGCACATATTCTGGTCTCTGAGGCCTCCTCATCCCACCTGTCACCACGCCGGTGCCCAGCCAGTCCAGCACAGTGCCAGGGTATGCCACAATCCCTTCTCAATCTGTGCCAAGGTGTCTGAAGTACAACTGCATTCTGCAGCAATGGAGGACACAGACCATAAAATATACCATAAAGTGTGTCCTGAAGAATTTTAAAGATGAGACTTGCGATGTATTTCCAAGCAGAAAATTCCTTGCTTAAAAGAAGAAAAATCAAAGCAATTTATTCATTGACTAACACACTGTAAGTACGGGAGTCCAGTTAACTTAAATTGCCTATCTAAAACACACAGAACCAGAATTAACAACGGAGGGAAGGTTCAGGAAGAGAAGGAAGGGTAAGAGACACGGAGAAGATGGTCCTGCAGACACTGTAAGCCCCCAGGCGGCTGCAGGTGTGACTGACTGTTATCACTGGAGGCATGTTCAGTGCTCCTATGAGCTTATTTACACAGTACCACCATCTACACAGTACCACCATCTGCACGGTACCCTGTTTGGAATTGGTCTTTCTGACATGATTCTAGGTCTCATTGAACTAACTCACAAGCTTCAAGCTCTAAGGCATAAAAATCATCCATCAACCCCATAGGAAATCAAGCACTGAAAAAAAAAATATCTGCCTGAAACAAACACTTCTGCTCATACTTTTGGTTTTGATCTATACAATGCAGTCCACTCTCAAGCAAAAATCAAAATTTAAAATAAGCAATCCTAGAGAGCAGCCAGCATCCTTCATTCACGGGGCCATAGGGGGGGAAAAAAAATCAATAAAAAAAAAAATGCAAACCACAGTATTAGATTTACCAAGGGACAAAATTGTAATTATAAAGCATTTCTACATTAACTAAAGTTCAGTATAATAAATGAACTTTAAAAACTAGGCCACCATTGATTTAGTATATACTAAATAAGTATTCTGTGAATCTGGTGTGAGCAAAAGGCTTTATGCTACAGCTCATCATAATTTCAAAGAGGAGTTCGTATGGCAGAGTGAATCCCCCTAAGAAATGACAGTCTTACTGTAACATACTCTTAGCCCAAGATAATAATACCATCTCTTGAAAATACTGGAGAGTCACATTTGTTGTTATTCTACTCCAAGATCTCATTAAACGTCAGGAAGTGTCTACAGTGTTCAACAGAGGGTAATGTTCACAAAGCAACCTTTTTAAAAAAAAAAAAACTGATAAACCCATAAAACCAATTAAAGCCTTACACATTTCCTCTAATACTTTTTGTAAAATTTGCATAATTTCTGATTTGACAAAAGAAACTCAATTCTTGGTCTTCCCCTACCTAACCTTGAGTTGCTGTGTTACAAGGAGCCACCCACACATTGCCATTTGCTTTCTATAAAAATGAACCTGATAAAAATGGGCCTGTCAGTTTCTATTCTGAAGCTGTGGCAGAAAAGTACAAGAAGAAAAGGAACTTTTAGAGTGCTATTTTGAAATTTTGCAAGTTAAAGCACCACTTGGTAGAGTCCCACTCATTTTCTGCAACACGTAATTGCACACTCACTGACAAATACCACCATCTGAGCAAGGTACACTATCGGAATCAGTCCTTCCGAATTAATTCTAGGTCTCAGTGAACCAACTCATAAGCCTGAAGTTTCAAGGCATAAAAATCATCCATCAACCCCACAGGAAATCAAGCACTAAAAAAATCTCTGCCTAAAACCAGCACTTCTGCTCAAACTTTTTGTTTTGAACTATACATTCCAGTCCACTCTCAAGCAAAAGTCAAAGTTTAAAGTAACCAATCCTAGCCTGTAATCCTACCACTCTGGGCGGCTGAGGTGGGTGGACTGCCCTGAGAGCAGCCTGAGCCAGAGCGAGACCCCATTTCTAAAAATAGCCAGGCATTGTGGCAGGTGCCTATAGTCCCAGCTACTAGGGAGGCTGAGGCAAGTGGATCACTTGAGCCCAAGAATTTGAGGTTGCTGTGAGCTATTATGCCACAGCACTCTAACGAGGGTGACAAAATGAGACTCTATCTCTAAAAAAAATTAAAAAATTAATAAATAAAAATAATTAATTGAATGAAGGATGCTGGGCTGCTCTTTAGGATTGATTATTTTAAGACAGGGTCTCGCTCTGTTGCAAGCTAGAGTACAACGTGTAGTCATAGCTCACTGCAGCGTCCAACTCCTGGCTCCAGAGAAATGCCTGCCTCAGCCTTCTGAGCAGCTGGGACTACCGGCATGCACCACCACACCAGGCTAATTTTTGTATTTTTTATAGAGGTGGTCTTGCTATTGCCCAGGCTCCTGTCCTATTTTTGTGTTTATCTGTTCCTTTCCCCTCTCCCAAATACCCTGAGAAAGGGAGCTGTTCTATAAATGTATTTTTGTTTGTTTGTTTTGTTGTTGTTGTTGCAGTTTGGCCAGGGCCGGGTTCAATCCCACCACCCTTGGTATATGGGGCTGGCGCCCTACTCACTGAGCCACAGGCTAACATCCACCATAACACTGACGTTAGCACCAAATACTTGGACCTTCACTGTCTAAGATAAATTTTAACCAAGTCTGATTTGAATGTTTATGAAAGTTTTTTTTTTTTCATTTTCCTACCTTTCTGAACCATATATATGGATGAGAGTACTCTTAGGTAGAAATGGGAAGACTTTCTTTGTAAAGAGTCAGACAATAACTATTTGAGGTGTGGCAAGCCACATGGTCTCTATTATAACCACCCAACTCTGCCATCATAGCAAGAAAACAGCCAGAAGACAGTAAGTCAGCAAATAATAGAAGCTGTATCTCAATAAAACTTTATTTACAAAAATAGGCAGTGGGCCAGATATTTGCCTGTTGGCCATGTTTTGCCAACCCCCGGACTTGTGGGTCCAAGAACCAGCGGAAAGAAGTTAAAGAGACTTAACTTCCAGGCTTAAATTCATTAACTGGGTAATCCTGAGCAAGATATTTTGCTTTGCTAGGGTTTTCCTGTGTATAAAATGCAGAAAGGCAGGGATGAGAGAATCATAACACTGGTTATTTTGAGAAGCAAAGGAATGAAAATAGTTGAAGCGTTTAGAGTAGTCCCAAGAAAATACTAAGTCTTATTTAATTTTGCTACAAATACGTATGTATATATGTATGCATTTGAGAGACAGGGTCCCGCTTTGTCTCCCAGACTACAGTATAGTAGTGCCATTAAAGCTCACCTATAACCTTGAATTCCTAGGCTTAAAAGATCCTCCTGCCTCAGCCTTGCCAGTAGCTGCTGTGACTACAGGAACTCCATACCACGACTGGCTAATTTTTAAAATTTTTTTGTAGAGATGAGGTCTCTTGCCCCAACTGGTCTCCAACCCCAGGCCTCAAGCAATCCTCCCTCCTCAGCCTCTGAAAGTGCTGAGATTACAGTGATAAGCTACCACGCCTAGCCTACGAACATTATTTTTTAACAGGATTAATATCATTACCCAGAACCAGTGATACCAAATACATTTTTTGTTTCTTTCTGTTAAGGCTATTTCAAAGATGCCAGAGTTTCTAGGCAAAGATAGAAATAAACATCCTTTCAATCTCTATGTTAATGCCTATGCATCTTAAAAACAGAAATTTTAAGTATATAGAGAGATTAAAATGTCAAGTCAAATACATAAGCTATGCGATCTAAAATTTACATTGTTGGGAAGACAATGAAGTTTTGAGCTTATTCATAAGATGTGTGGTTTTCATAGGATTTGAGTTCCTCTATTATAATTTGGAGTCATCTGGAACCCTTTCGTTTCAGCTCTTGTTCCCCAAGCCCATCTTCAAGTGCTGAATGCTGGTTTAAGGCAACAGAAAGGAATAGGTGACTGGGCCTATGTTTTTAAAGCACCGTCTATTTTACATGACCAATTCAATATACTGGGAGGTGTGTGTGTGTTTGGGGGTGGGGGTGGGGAATGCTACTATTATAGTGTAAAAGTAGTTATTAAATGGAAGTCACCCATTCAAGTACTGTTTCATTTTTTAACAAAATAAAAACCTGACATCAGGTTTTCTTAAGTACATTTCTATCAGTAGTCAGAAACAAATATACCTTGCGACATCTTTGGTAGGATAGGACAGAGGCCAGTGATATTGCTAAACAACCTGCAAGGCACAGGTTGGTCCTCCACAGCAAAGAACCGAGAAAACCTGTCTCAGACTTAGAGAAAACCAGTAACAGCAAAACCACCTGCCAGGTACTTTGTGTTTATCATCTCATTTCACCTTCTCAACAACCCTGCCAAGGCTGGTTTTCCCTTTGCCCACTGGCAGATGCCATAAAAGATGACGCAGAGAGGTCACAGGGCCAGCCACAGCCTCGAGGTAAAGCAAAGAGTTGCACGCGAGCTTGTGGGGCTTACCACACAACCTTGGCAGAAGTGAAAATTATCTTGCAAATGAAGAGTAGTAGGTTTAACTTAAGGGAATTAAGATATCTAGAGTCTCTGAGCTGCTATCAAATGAGAATCCCCATCTCTGTCAGGCCCAGAAGTAATTCAGACAGATAGCAGGAAAAGAGAAATCTCATCACCTTTGCACCAGTAAGGAGCCTCCTCAGTGGCTCTGCAGTAGTGCCCTTGATCTTCACCAGCCAGCATAAGAGGAATAGGAGTTTTTATGGAGCACCTGGGAGTTTATTATACTCTGCAGCTCTTTCTCCTTTATAGAATTTTCTGCCCAAACTCAATAGTCACCAGCATTCTGGAGAGGTTAACATCATTCTTTATTTACTGAGTAAGATAAACAACCACCTATTTCTGCTTCCAGTATAATTAGCCATTTATTTTTGGCCAAAAAGGGGGGAGTAAATCTTTAAAAGCCAGACTTCTAATCCTTTCCAATAAGTCTAATTTTATTTCATTTTGTAGACCTCTCAATTTCACATATAAAATTCCAACTAAAAGAATTTTCAGGCTCGGCACCTGTGGCTCAAGTGGCTGAGGCACCAGCCATATATACCTGAGCTGGTGGGTTTGAATCTGGCCCAGGCCTGCCAAGCAACAGTGACGGCTGCAACCAAAAAACAGCCGGGCATTGTGGCAGGCACCTATAGTCCCAGCTACTTGGGAGGCTGAGGCAGCAGAATCACTTGAGCCCAGGAGTTGGAGGTTGGGTGACGGCTTGAGGCTCTGTCTCAAAAAAAGAAAAAGAAAAAAAAAAAAAAGAATTTTCACATGCATATTTTATTTCAGAAGACAAAATCTTTCAGGTATATATAAATGCTCTGGACTCTAAGTCACAACTTGGCCCAGACTTGCAGGATAACTCTGAGCCTCCATAAAATGTTGACACATCTCTGTCCATATAAGAACCATCAACTCGGGGCGGTGCCTGTGGCTCAAGGAGTAGGGAGCCGGTCCCATATGCCGGAGGTGGTGGGTTCAAACGCAGCCCCGGCCAAAAAAAAAAAAAAAAGAACCATCAACTCAAACAAACCTATTTGCCTAACTTTGTACAACAGATTTAAAGCCCTATTTCCAGGAACAGGATAGTGAAAATACACACACAGGCAAGTATCACAGAAGGCCAGATGATATATTTCTTGGATCCCACTTCTTACCTCTTCCAGGTCGTTAGTTCTAAATGACAGAAAAGTAGGAGAGTGTATGATCAAGATTTCCTTTCCTCAGCATTTCACCTCAGGTTACACGGCCCAGCAGCACAAAACAGAACAGAACAAAACCTGACATTAAATACGGATCCCCCTGTGAGAGCTCCTATTCAAATGGGGTGATACTGAAAGAAGCACTACAAATTTGTCAGAAAACTCCACTTGCCAGTAGTACCAAAAAACTAAAAAATCTAAATAAAAACACAGGGTGTCCAATTTCTTAAAATTCATATACTCCTTCAAATAAAAACTTCCTGCTCAGTATCTTCTTATAATGCCTTTTTTAGGCAAACTAACAATCATAAATATTATTTACAGCACACAGGCAGAACTGTTTTTTTTTTTACAGAATATCGAGATCTATTACAGGTTCCTTTCCTGGAACAATCTTCAGTTAAAGAAACAAATAATTCTGATGCGCTCTTGTACTGAAGATTACACCACAAGGCCTGATGCTTCCTCGGATCAAGAGCTCTGCTCTCAGCTACCCTCTCAGTGAGGCCCAGGAATGTGCTTCCTGCTGGAGAACTCTGACTCACCACTGTAACGTTATCTTCTTGGAAATGAGAGGGGCATGACATTAGCTTGACTACAAGGAGCATGTAGAGTGGGAACTTGGCAATAATCCACTTAATAGGATCCAGATGTGCAGCCAAATCCAACAGTTCATTTTCTGAATTCATCACTGACAACTGAAGGAACTGAATTACTCAGGGCTAATTCTGCCAAAACATAAAGCACATGATCAAACCTTCACATGCATTCTCCAACCCTCATAACCAGAATTAATTCTGAAGACCATGAAAAATACATGCCTGTCTACTGTGGTAGGTGCTTTATTTTATTTTATTTTTTTAACTGAGAGTCTCACTATGTCACTCTCGGTAGAGTGGTGTGGCGCCATAGCTCTAAGCAACCTCAAACTCCTGGGCTCAAGCGATTCTCTTGCCTCAGCCTCCCAAGTAGCTGGGACTACAGGTGCCCACCACATCACCCGGCTATTTTTCTTTGTTTGTTTGTTTTAGCTGGCCTGGGCTGGGTTCGAACTCACCAACCCTGGTGCATGTGGCTGTCGCCCCACCCACTGAGCTGTGGGCAATGCCTGTGGTAGATGCTTTAAATACACCAACTCCAGGTCTTACAATCACCTTGTAAGAATCTTCTACCCTATAATGTTCATTAGAAGTGAGACATTACGTCCAGTCCATAGTCAATGGCAGGAGAATGAAGCACCAGCTTTTGAAAGAATGAATATCAAAAATTTGTGGACATATTTTAAACTAAATGTTACCTTTATAACCCCCTCCAAGATGAGAAGAAGAGAGCAGGTCTTCAGGAGTACTCAGAACCCTGAGATGAAACTGTTGGTTTCCATTTGTTATTCTGCTAACCAGAACTAGTCAACAGGCCAGCTACAGCGAAGTGTATGACAATACAGAAAATCATACTTAATGAGGCATTAAGTCTGGGGCCTGTAAAAATTTATAAATTATCAACATTTGGAAAGAAAAGGCAGGGAACTGAGTTAGGTTTTTTGCTTTGGCATTTTGTTTTGTTTTGACAGACCAGTATTCTTAAACCAAAATAATTTTTCTCTTTTCCATAATCACATTTCAAAAGTAACTTACAGGTGCTGGGTTTTTATGTGTCTAGAGCTGCACACTTCTGTTAAGTATGCTAGTATCTATGCCCAAACTCATACCTCTTCTTTACTCCAAAGAAAGGGTGGGGGGAAGAGAAGTGATTAAGAAGCTCTTTATCCAATACAAAAATAAAGGGAGCAAAATTTATAAACAAAAACGAGATAAATAATTTCTAGTGTTTCTGGTATTTATACCATGATAAAATGTCTTAGCCTAGGAAGAGCCATGCACCAAAGATGCTATAATTCTAAGAAATATTCAGTTGCACAAATGCTAACATAGTCTAAGCTGCCTCGGGGAGCGAGGTAAATAAGATCCACACAGCACAAGAAAGAGCATATAGACACTAAAGGAGAAATAAGATACTCACCAAAGCCAAGGTTTGCTATCCCTCTACTCAAAATTAATATCTCTCTTAAAAAAAAAATTTTTTTTTAAGCTAACGTTTATAAAAATAAGAAGACTTCACAATAATCTCAGCAATTAGTAAGGCCAACCACTGTCGGGAACGGTGGCTCACGCCTATAATCCCAGCACTCTGGGAGGCCGAGGCAGAAGGATCCCTTGAGCTCAGGAGTTTGAGACCAGCCTGAGCAATAGCAAGATCCTGTCTCTACTAAAAAAAAAAAAAAAATAGAAAACCTAGCCATGCATTGACTCAGAAGGCTGAGGCAGGAGGATTGCTTGAACCCAGGAAGGAAGGAATGAATAAATGAATGAAGGAGGCAAGAAAGGAAATAGTTTAATGAACTGTGTAAGGTTTCCTGTGTCTGATAAGCATCATCATTGTAAAGACAGGGATGCTTTGTTACACTGTACAGTGCCGCTCTCGAACCTGCTCTGTAAGGGCCCTGTTAGTCCTTGCACCATCACCACGAAGTAGGTATTATTACTGTCCCTAATTTAACAAATGGGAAACCAAGGATCAAGGAAGTCAAATACCTTTACCATTCACTAGTTATGTGAATACAGGTGAATGGAGGGGCTCCAACCCAAACGATCCGGCCCTTCAGCACCCACACTCTGACAGGTATTCTACCCTGCTGTTCACATCCTGTGCACAGGCCTCTCTCAGGGCTTCAGGAGACTGACTAGGAGTACAGAGTTTCCTCCTTGTCAAAAAAAGCAGTTTACGGTCAATGTACTGCCTTTAAAAATCACAACAAACTGCCATCTGCATTAAAACCCCCAAAGCAATGTTTCCAGAATTTCACTGTTTCTCATACTATCTTCAGAAGTTTCTGCGGTGTCCACATTTCCCCTGTACCCGATTTTATTCTTATTTTTAAAATTCAACTCATTTCTTCGAGTTAAATCAATCTTACATTTAAAGGAAACTCTATATGACATTCAGGAAAAAAAAAGCCTAGTAAACTGTTTACCAGCATAGGTTACCCAAGTCCATCTTGATGCTTTTCCACTGGGCCCAGACATCAGGCTCCTTTCTAATACAGGGTTCCAAATAGTCTCTAATTTAATAATCAACAATGACATCAAAATATAATCTACTGGCTACACCACAGTGAATTTTGTTCAGCAAAGAAGAAATTTGACACTCAAAGGATTTTTTTTTCTTATTGTTGGGGATTCATTGAGGGTACAAAGATCCTTTTTACACTAATTGCATTTGTCAGGCAAAGTTCCTCTTATAAATGTGTTCCTCCCCCTTGAGGTGTGCCAAAAACCGTGACCCCCTTCACCCCCTCCCTCCTTCCTTCTCTCTGCTCCCTCATTCCCCCACTCCCCCATGTACTAGATCATTAATTGTCCTCATATCAAAATTGAGTACATTAGATTCCTGCTTGTCCATTCTTGTGATCCTTTACTAAAAAGAATGTGTTCCACCTCCATCCAAGTTAGTACAAAAGATGTAAAGTCTCCATCTTTTTTAGTGGCTGAGTAGTATTCCATGGTGGACATATACCACAGTTTGTTAATCCATTCCTGGGTTGGTGGGCATTTAGATTGTTTCCACAGTTTGGCGAATGTAAATTGAGCTGTAATAAACAGCCTAATGCAAATGTCCTTACAATAAAATGATTTTTTTTTTCTTCTGGGTAGATGCCCAGTAATGAGATTGCAGGACCAACTATGAGGTCTAGTTTGAGTTCTTTGAGGGTTCTCCGTACTTCCTTCCAAAAAGATTGCATTAGTTTGCAGTCCCACCAGCAGTGTGAAAGTGTTGCCTTCTCTCCACATCCACACTGACATCTGCAGTTTTGAAACTTTACGATGTGGGCCATTTTCACTGGGGTTAGCTGATATCTCAGGGTAGTTTTGATTTGCATTTCTCTGATGATTAGGGACAATGAGCATTTTTTCATATATTTGTTAGACATTCATCTGTCTTCTTTAGAGAAGGTTCTATACATCTCTCTTCCCATTGATATAAGGGATTGTTGGCTCGTTTTATGTTGCTTAATTTGAGTTCTCTGTAGATCCTAGTTATCAATCTTTTGTCTGATTCATAATACACAAACATCCTTTCCCATTCTGATGACTATTTGCTTTAGTTGTTGTCTCCTTAGCTGTACAGAAGCTATTCAGTTTAATTAAGTCCCATTTGTTTATTTCTGCTGCTGTTGCAATTGCCACCGAAGTCTTCTTCATAAAGTCGTCTTTTCCCAACCCGATACCTTCAAGTGTCTTTCCCCCACTTTCTTCAAGGATTTTTATTGTTTCATGTCTTAGATTTAGATCTTTTATACATCTTGAATTGATTTTAGTAAGTGGTGAAAGGTGCAGGCTCAGTTTCAGTCTTACATATGGTTATCCATTTCTCCCAGGACCATTTACTGAATAGGGATTCTTTCCCCCAGTGTATGTTCTTGTTTGGTTTATCAAAGATTAGGTGGCTGTAGATGCTAGCTTCATCTCATGGTTTTCTATTTGGTTCCAAGTGTCTATGTCTCTATTTTTGTGCCGATACCACGCTTGTTTTGATCACTATGGGCTGATAGTACAACCTAAAGTCTGGTAAGCTGATGGCCCTAGCTTTGTTTTTATTACTAAGAATTGCCTTAGCTCTACAGTGTTTTTTCTGGTTCCATACAAAACGAAGAATTGTTTTTTCCAGTATGATGTTGGTATTTTAATGGGGATTGCATTGAATCTGTAGATTGCTTTGGGAAGTACAGACATTTTAACAATGTTGATTTTTCCCAGCCGTGAGCATGGTATGTTCTTCCATTTGTTAATATCTTCTGCTATTTCTTTTCTTAGAGTTAGTAATTTTCTTTATAGAGGTTCTTCACCTCTTTTGTTAGATATATTCCTAGGTATTTCATTTTCTTTGAAAGGGAATTGTGTCCCTGGGATTTTTTTTTTTTTAATTTAAATGTTTACCTGTCCAAGCTTTTGGGGGGAGTGATTGCTCAAAATCAGGACACAGAGCCCTGACTTCTGACTGTCTTTCCTGCTACATCCCACTGTCTGGAGAAACCTGCAAAGGCTTTTTCACTTCAAGAGGCGTACACAGCTTCATCAAACCATCTTCTCCTCCAGTGAAGCAGAATGCAGTCCGTCAAGAGCTTCCGAAAATTGAACTGGAAAATACTCCACCAAGCAGCACTGTTTGGACTTACACAATCACAGCCTTTATCAATGAAAGAAAACATACATTGTATACGCCCATACGAAGCTCTGAGAACATGTAATCAGACTGACATTTTGGAGCTACAAGAATAAAACAATCAGCATCTGTCCTTGATGTTCATCAGGCCATGGCTCAAGACCCTTAAAAGCAGAGCTCAGTGAGGATTTCAGGCCAAAGGTGCCCCAGGGAGCCCCTGCTAGGCTCTGGGCACCATCTGAGAAGGGAAGCTGGGAACAGGGGAGGGGCAGGAGAAAGGACAGCAAACATCATGCTCCTGAGCATAAGGCTACCCGCAATAATTCCCAAAGGCATCCTCCAAAGCAAGGCATGAGAATGAGTGCTTGGTCTGAAAACAGACTCAGAAGTTAAGAACTCAAGGCATGGAGGCAGAATCCATGATGTCTCAAACTTTTGCAGGTATATACTATGCTCTTACTTGTACACAATCTTTTCTTGGCTGTGGCCGAAAATACATGGGCCAGGGAGCACAAGATCATGACCATGAGCTTCTAGCAAACTCATCCTTTGAGCTTGGTGACTGTGGCTCAAGCTGCTAAGGCACCAGCCACATACACCTGAGCTGATGGTTCCAATCCAGCCCGAGCCCACCAAACAATAATGACGGCTACAACCAAAAAATAGCCGGGTGTTGTGGCGAGTGAGCCTGTAGTTCCAGCTACTTAGGAGACTGAGGCAGGAGAATCACTTGAGCCCAGAAGTTGGAAGTTGCTGTGAGCTGTGACGCCACAGCGCTCTACCAGGGCAATTGCTTGAGGCTCTGTCTCAAAAAAAACACTCATCCTTTCATTTTACAAATACTTTACCTAGTAGGTGCTGAGAGCTGAGACAGAGCAGTGAACAAGATGAACCAAATGTCTGACTCTCAAAGAACTTGTACACTAGCCAGGGAAATAAACAACAAAACAAACCCTTATTTCAGGAATAAGTGACAGAAAATAAGATTTGAACATAGAAGTGTGACTGGGTTGAGGGTAGGGTGGATAGAAACCAGGGAGTTAAGTTAAACATTAGATCCCTATTTTGAAGATGGAGAAATGAATTCAAATTCTTACCCAACATTCCCAGGGTCACAAAAAACAGTTAATGTCAGAGCCAGCATTTGAACGCATAGGTAGCAAGTAATCAATCATGACTGCCTGTTACCTCTTCTAATCCTGTACCTGCTCCTGAGACCTCAGTCACTCTCCTGGGACACCCTCATCAGGGACATCTGAATCCCTAAGGACCTGGTGCAGTATGATGAGCCCCAAGTATGTAGGCAGTGGCACCTGCTTAGACCAGGCCAGAACATTCCCATTCTGGCAGCTTTTGCAACCCCCGAGCTTTAAGCCAATCAAAACTCCAAGTATGTGTCAGAAGAATGCTGTGATTCAAGATGAACAGTGCGTTAAGACTTCACTTCCAAATCCAGGAAGTGGAGTGGTCATCTTTGCATCTTACCTCAAGGCGTAGAGCTCTTGTATTTCTCAAATATCTTCATGGAGCTGTCTGTCCATGGGGTGGGCACAGCCAGGCCCAAGCTGACCCCAGCCACTCAGCAGCCCTCTTTTTAACAAACAAAGTACAAAGCACGTTCCCTGCTGATGCACAATACAGATCAATGCAAGGACAAAGAGAACCAGCCTCTACTCTCAGCAGTCAAGCCAATAGCACTTTCTAAGGGAGGGAAACCTAAATACTCAGTGGTAAATAACTGCTTTACAGCTTACTCAATTCATTTCATCTTTAATTAACTGATTCCATGTAAGTAAAGAAAGTAGGAGGAGTGAGGGACAGGACATAGAGGAAACACTAGGGCACAATGACTCCCAAGAAAAATCAAAGATATAGACAATGACTTAGGCACATGATGAGGCTTAGGACACGTTACTGCAAAATATGGCATCTTGGCATTTGAGAGAATAGCAAAAGCAGGAAGGTCTCGGAAGGTCTCTCTGACCTTCCCCTTCACCACTACCCCCAGAAAGCAGATTGTAAAACCCTCCTTGCAGGGGGCCAGGTGTGGTGGCTCATAGCTGTAATCCTAGCACTCTGGGAGGCCAACATAAGTGGGTCACCTAAGCTCAGGAGTTTGAAACCAGCCTGAGAAAGAACAAGCCCCCATCTTTACTAAAAAAGAGAAAAATTAGCTGGGTGTTGTGGTTGAGCACCTATAGTCTCAGCTATTCAGGAGGCTGAGGCAAGAGGATCACTTGAGCCCAAGAGTTTGAAGTTGCAGTGGGCTATGCTGTCATGACATTCTACCCAGGGTGACACAGTGAGATGGTCTCAAAAACAAAAAACTCTCATTCCAGGAATCCTCCCCATACCTAGAGGAAAGGAATGTCCTCACCTCTAAGAAGCAAAGACACTAGGGAGCACCTAAACCAACCAACAGGCCCTGCTAGTTCCACCCCATTGCTACCACCAGACAATACCTTCCTTTCCTCCAATCATACTTTGGCACCATGGTCCATAAAAAGACAGTTTCCCTTGTTTCTCTAGGTCAGTGGTTCTCAACCCACAGGAACTGCATTAAAGGACGGTAGCATTAGGAAGGCTGAGAACCACGGCTCTAGGTCTTCATTTCTGAAGGCTCTCATGACA
Organism: Nycticebus coucang; assembly: GCF_027406575.1. Taxonomy (NCBI): domain Eukaryota; kingdom Metazoa; phylum Chordata; class Mammalia; order Primates; family Lorisidae; genus Nycticebus; species Nycticebus coucang. The sequence continues at coordinate 37,737,803 of NC_069787.1, forward strand.
TGTAAAATTTTCTCTTGTCAATCTGTCTTTTGTTTCAGGAATCAAAGCCACAAGCCTTGTGGTAGGTGAGAAGAGGAATCTTTTCTGCCCTGCTCATGACTAGAATGCAAGCTCTGTAAGGACAGAGGTCTGTCTTGTGCACTGCTCTATCCTGGGTGCCTGAAACAAGAGTGCCTGGCAGAGAGTTGCAAATAAATATCTGGGGAATAAATAAAAACATTTCTATAATGGCAACAAATGAAAAACAAAGGATGTGAGACCAGAAAGCAAAGAAAACAAACTAGAAATGTCTTCAAATATAAGAATGTTGGCTGTAACCCAGGAACATATTTCCAAAAAAAAGAGAACGTTCCAGAATCCTACAGACACTGAATCCCAAGATATCCATCAAATACAATCAGGTAAGTGACGTGTTAGAAGGCTGAACCAAGAATACTTGGAGAAGTAATCCTAAAAGCTAATTTTTTAAATAATGTCGCCAGAAAGGAATGACGGACATTGGTACCAAGTAATGGCACTGGTATCCCATGCCTCCTCTTTCCTCTGGAATTCACCCATCACAAGACTCCTTCCTTAAAAAAAGGCATTACCTGTTACTGCTCATTTTGTGGAAATGTCAGCTCTTAAGTATTCACACATAAATTGGGGACTGGAGAAGCATTTCCATTCTAAATCTCCTAATCCCTGAGACTGAGAAGAAGACCACTTCTGTGTCACCTCACCTTCTGCATCATGTGAGGAAAGCTCACACACTAGGGAAAGGAAGGAAATTATTTGAAATAAATGGCATCTACTCTTACGAGTAAAATAGCCAGTAGGGGCAAACCATTCATGGACATGAGTAACTTGAAGATACCATTGAGAAAAACAACGACATATAAATAATACTCCTCCTTGACTGAGAGGTTTCAATGGTAATATTCATCCAACCCATATTTTTAAGCACCTACTATGTGCCAGGCACTGCACTAGGACCAAGTGATACAAGAATGATTAAAACTGGTAACAGTCCCTGAAGTTTTTACCTTAATCTATGGGGGTAAAGAATATCATGAACAGGTGAAACAAATAAGTGAAAAATATAACCTACAAAAAATATGGTTTAAATGCGGGGAAGACAATAATCAGTGATGGAATAAGGACAAACACTAGGAGGAGATGACATCCATTTTCTGTCACTGAGAGGCAGTGCTGTGCCCTTGTACAACTGTAGCCTCACACACAGGACTCAGAGACCCAACAATTCCACCTGCAGGATAACTCTCCAGGTGACAAGGACTCTGGCCCCACATCTCAACGAGCTAACAAAAAGCACAGGTGACCCCTCCTCTATCATCAGCAGGAAGTTCAAACCACAAAGCCCTGGGCTGCGTGCAAGAACCCTGGACAGGATGGCCAATAGACCAGATAGTACAAATGTGTATTCACCCAACTACAGAGCCTCCAAAAACATGAAGCAAAACTGGACAGAATCCCACCTACATCTATAAATATGCTGTGAAGATTTGAGGACACACGACAGAGTCTGGTACATACGAAGTACTCACAGAAAGAAAGACTTCCTAAAGAGTGGGCAGATGAAGGCCAGGTGGCCTCCATTCCCGAGTGATTCCCGTGTCTCAGGCCCCACGGCACACGCTAATCCCAGACTGATTCAATCCTCACAACAACCGTAACTGAGATGGAAAGAGATTAAGTAATTTGTCAAGGTTAGAGAGCCCAGGAAAAGAACACGTCATTTCCCGCCCCCTCTGTGCCTCTCAGGTGCTGCACTGCTCCCACTTGAAAACTGGCAGCAGTAGGAGCCAAGGTTAACTCTTAATCCTATGGTCAGCAGATTCTAGAGCTTCCCTTTCACAGAGACTGGGCCTTTAGACCAGAGAGATCCCTGGTGAGGTAGGGGACAACACAAGAGAAAACAGCAGGGCACAAAGAATCCCAACAAAACCGAGCAAAGATAAATGCCGTGACTTGGCTATGGTGCTTAGCTGGACTGTAACTACGTGGGGCAGGAATCTCCTCTGCTCTTTTCTACTCCAGGTACCTGAATGCCAGGAGTGCCTGGCACATAATCCTGTATAAATAAATATTTGGGTGCTAAATCGAAGTATTATTTAGAACAGAAGAAAACTGAAAGCATAATGTCCAACATCAAAATGACAGAAAATTAGACACCAGTCTATTAATTGAGGATTACTACTGCAGTTATCAAAAAAAATGACTAGGAATAGAGGGCAAGTGAGCCGTCTACTATGAACTATGTTGAAAAGGGGGAATTTAAAGAAATGGGGAAAAGCTGACAATATAAAATGAAAAGACAGATTACAAAATATCACGGACAAGATGTCTTGACTATCCCTGTGCACATGTATAGAAGAAAAGCAAAACAAGGATGTAGTGACCTAAAGTCACATTTATCTCTAGATAGTTGAGATGAGTTGTTGTAATGGACTTTTCGTTTTGCCTATGAGTACTTTTTAAAAAGTTGCCTTTCCCCGATGTAGGATGTCCTTATATTCTATAATGAAAGCAAACTTGTTAGTTAGCATAATTTCTACCCTCATAATATCAGGGAGTTGTGGTGTAAATCTCCCCTTCCTGACACTTTGACAGGGAGATTCTGTAGCAGCCCAAACAAGCTTCTGATATTTCACCCATTGACAAAAAGTTACTTTAGAAGAATGGCTCTCAACTAGGGGTAAATTTGTGCCTCCACCCCCACCCCGATGGGGAGTGGGGGTCATTTGGCAACCTCTGTAGATAGTTTTGGTTGTTCCAATTTAGGGGGATGCTACTGGCACCAAGTAGCCAAGTAGCAACAACTCCACAGTATTGAGTATAGAGTCAGTATTGAGGCTGAGAGACCCTGGTTAGATACATTGAAATTTAAAAATCATATCCTGGGGATAGGCCTGGTGGCTCACACCTGTAGGAGGCCTAGGTGGGGGGATCCTTTGAGCTCAGGAGACTAGCCTGAGCAAAAGTGAAACTCATTCTCTACTAAAAATAGAAAAATTAACTGGGTGTCATGGCATGTGCCTGTGGTCCCAGCTACTCTGGAAGCTGAGGGATCACTTGAGCACAGGAATTTAAGGTTTCTGTGAGCTCTGATGATGCCACTGCACTCTACCCCGGGGAAGAGTGAGACTCTGTCTCAAAAAAAAAAAAAAAAAAACCCTCAACCAAAAGAACCCAATATATACTGTTATAAACTGAAGAGCCTAAGGACCTATCTTAATTATAAATAAGAGAAGAAAAGTTATTAACAATACTCAAAATACTTTTTGTGGAAGAAAAAGAGAAAGTGAACATCTGTTCCTCCAAGCTTTCCGTTAACTACACAGTCCGAGGCGCACAGCAGGGGGACATCAGGTGTGCTATCCCAGAGAAAATAGAGTTGCGCCTAAGAAAAAACTCCAAGTTCTGCTCTGCTGTCAGTTAACATACTCTGCATCTGCAGAATGAGGACCATGGTACTATTTACTTAATGCTCGTATGTCTTAGATCAATGCATATAAAGCTCCTAACAATGTCCCAGATATATAAGAGATGCAGTATTAACAGGTAGCCTGCCAAGTTCAATATCACATTCAAAAGAACTTCCAATATGTGGGTGCATGGAAATTGCTTAGCTTCAAGCTGTATACCAATGAATCCAGAGAAGCTGTGTCCTACAAACCAAGTCTAATCTGCTAGCTTCACAGACCTGTTCAGCTAGCAACTGCATGAGAACATAAGAGAATGGGTGCTAGCATCTATCACAGGTTTGTGTGTGTGTGAAATTTTTTTTTAAAGGATTAACAATTTGACAAAATATAAAATACAAACTTTCTTTTAAAGTAGAGCTCCAAAGGGAGCAAGATTACCTCTGCTGAGACTGAAAAATCAATATACAAAAACTTAAGCAACTAAACCCTACCCAGATACCAGATGGCCTCTTAAGTATTTTGGGGATTTTTATCTTACAGCCAATACACCCATCTGGTAGCATATAGAAATTGTGTTTTTCCTTTAAAAAAAAAAAAAAAAGAAGAGTGTCCAAATACACCCATATAATTGAGGTTGATGAATAGGGTTCTAAAAGTGTAGGCAGCGAAGAAAGAAATATAAACATACACACAGATAAAAGTGTAATTTATCTGGGCCATTAGAGTCAACAGAGTCATATAAACTTTTTACTAGACAACTCCACAGCCAAAAATACAGGTTCAAATTGCCGAATCATTGTTCAGATGTAAATAGGATTCCTAAAACTTTTATTGGTAGTTAAAATTAGTTTACAACATGAAGTAAACAAGAGAAGCAAGGTATAAATCCAAAGAGGGGGAAAGACCCTTCCAAATGCACACATTTCATGTACAAACTCATTTGCAAGAGTTAGAATAGTTGAAAATGATCACATTTGAAAACAAAAAAGAACACATAAATAAATTTTAGACTAAAACTTGACTATGCGGTTTTAGGATGCAGTGTTTCTTCAATTTGGTTAAATTTTCACAGGAGTGTTAGGAAATGTTCACTTCACCGAAAAGAACACTGCTGGTAGGAACACATGGACTCTAACACAAAACTTCTTCCTTGTTCAGCTATCACCCAGAGATCTTCCAGTCTTCCCAAAGAAAACCGTGGATACGTCCAAGGGTTGGATAACTACTGCATCCTAATAAAATCAGGTGCCAGTTTTCCCTTATCCTGGCCAGAGCTCAATCATTCATGAGCTCTTTTTTTTGCTGCTTCTCAACAGTTCTGTGCAGAACTCGACATTTATGTTCTTCAAACATGACTCTCAGTCCACAAAAATCTTGTATTACACATTCCCATTGATGTTTCCAGGTATGTGGCAATGGCCAATTCCACAACACTATGCTGGCATTCAACCTTTTAAGATTATAGTATGTGAAGCCTCCACCCTTGGCTTCATAGATTCAGTGTTAGAATTTTTATGCATTAAAAAGCTAATTGCATAGCAGTATACAGCTCTGATTTTCCCACTTTCACTATAGATCACTGCATTTATACAGGGGGAGAAACAATGATCAAGCATTTTAATCCCCTGGTGCTTTTGGGTTTTATTTTTCCCTTTGGGAATAGAGGGGAGAATTAATGACAAGAAGAAATTGAGAGAAACCAGAGATGCCCCTTATTAAGTTTAGTAGTAAAACCCAATGACTTGTTTATTATGACTTTTGGGCTACTGTTTATAAGTTTAGTCTGCTTTTGATGAACTAGAAACTTCTGTGTTCAGGGACCTAACAACACAGAGTCCAGACCCAAACTTAGTCTCTACCAATTTCAAGCCTTATCACCAGCCACATGATCTAGAGCAAATAACTAAAACTTTAGGTGTCAGAATGCTCATCTGTAAGGGGTGACTTCTAAGGGGTCAAGATAAAAGCAAAGTGCCTTCTACTCTACCAAAAGCAATAAATCCCAGTTGTTTATATTATTCAGCTTGAGTGCTACTATGGTTTGAATGTGTCTCCTCCAAAATTCAGGTGTTAACAAATGTATTAAGAGGTGGGCCTTTAAAGGGTGATTAGCCTATGAGGTTCTCTTCCTTGGGAATGGAATCAAGGTCTAAGTCTGAAGGAAGATTCAGGCAGTGTTCCCTTTGCTTGCCCTTTCACTTTCTGCCTGAGCAGACACAGCCTTCCTCCCCTCTAGAGGATACAGCAGTGAGGTGCCACTTTGAAAACAGATGATCAAAGCTGGTGGCATCTGGATCTTGGACTTCCCAGCCCCTAGAGCTGTGAGAAGTTAATTCCTCTTGTTTATAAATCACCGAGTTTCTGGTATACTGGTACAACAATACAAAACAAATGAAGGCAAAGCCCCAAATTGCCACTAGGTTTTTGTATTCTTAGAAATAAACTCATACAGGATTGCTCTTTAACACTGACATTGCTACCCCATATTAAACCTACATGCACTTCTTAACTTTTGGATTTCCAGAGACAGTTCAAGGAAAAAGGATCCTTTAATTTTTCCTCTTTAATCTAGTTTTTTATTTTTAATTTTGGCATCCTTTGTTGATCCATGTAAATAAACAATTGCTTCAACAAAGATCACAATTGTTAAGCTGGAAATTCACTAGCCAGCCTCCCACCCCCAACCCTACCATCATTACTCTTTTTATTTAGAGATTAAATGTACAAGAAGCACATAAAAAACATTCTCTTGGGAAACATTCAAGCAATATGCCATTCTTCTTCCAATACACGGTAACAGAGCCTAATAGAAAAATGTCTACCCCCTCACCTTGAGTGTATTACAGATGGCAAGCAAAATGAGTGTGTGTCAAACGTATGTTCTGCAGAAGAAAGCCTCGGAGATGCAAGCCTTAGACACTGCCTTCGTACATTAGCCTGGAGTTACCCCACTCAAACACCCTAATTTTAGCTGCTGACACAAAATGAAGTATTTTTGTTTCTGGGTAGAGAAACTGATTTATATCAAGATTGATAATTTCTTAACAAAATTTCTCCGTTGCTGCCCAGTTTTTATTCCCACTTGTGGTAAACCTGTGCACCGGCTAAGTGTCTTATATCTGAATCCCTACATCAGGATAGTGCCTGGAACACATGAAGGCCTCCAAGAAGGAAAGAACAAATATCGACGCCAGGGAATCCACAGCAGTTACGGGCATCCAATTTCTGCTGAGATTCAGTTATGAGACCTTGTGCATTAAATAAGGATGATTTGGGTAACATATCGACACTATGCTTATAGATGTACAGCTATGTTACTGTAACCTCAGAAAGTCTTCATCCCCAGTGTGGCCCACTACACCCTGCCATAGTTTCCTTCATGAATTTCACTGTTAGGATATCCTCGGGTGACCATCCATGGGACTTTTAATTTCATCAAATATTAACCCTTGACTTACCATGGAGTTATAAAGTGTCTTGGGCTTCAAACATATCCAAAGCATGAGAAAAAAATAAAAACCAGGGATGGCTCCTGTGGCTCAGTGAGTAGGGTGCCGGTCCCTTATACCGAGGGTGGCAGGTTCGAACCTGGCCTCAGCCAAATTGCAACAAAAAATAGCCAGGCATTGTGGCAGGCACCTGGGGTCCCAGCTACTTGGGAGGCTGAGGCAAGAGAATCACTTAAGCCCAGGAGTTGGAGGTTGCTGTGAGCTGTGCCACCACAGCACTCTACTGAGGGTGATAAAGTGAGACTCTATCTCTAAAAAAAATGAATAAATAAATTAAAACCAAAATGGCAGAGGATTCACAGATGGGTACAAGGGGGTGTGAGTAGGTGGACAGACAGGTGGGTCTCAAGGGGCACAATCAGAATCAGGACACTTTATAAGGGAAAAAGATGTTTCAGAAAGGCAGCCTAGCAAGGAAGTTAAATTGTTGGCTCTTAGTAAGTTAGATGCACTTGAACAAGTTAATTACACATTCTGTGACTCAGTTTCCTTCTCTAGAGAAATGATGGCATAGACCCTTCTTTGACGAATTGCTACGAGGCTTAAATTAGGTAATATGTGTATGGTGCTTAGTATACTACACATGGCATGTAGGAAAACTGCACTAGTGTTTTGAGAAAATTAATCCAGATAATACACAAAAAGAGACTAAAACGAAAAACAGCAAGAGCTGTTCAAACACTGCCAATCAGGTTAGTAGTTTCCTCTAAAACTAAATGTGTATTTACTATATGACCCTTGAGCATTTATCTCAGATAAATGAAAAGTTAGAAGTTCGCTCAAAAACACTCCTCCTCCTGTTTACAAATGTTCACAAATACCTTTATTTGTAATAGCCCCAAACTAGGAAAGGACCAGATGTCCTTCAACAGATGAATGGTTAAACTAATGGCTACGTCCATATCATGGAATATAGCTCAGCAATAAGAAGGAACAAACATCTCGAATGGGTCAAGGGAATTATGCTGAGTAAAGAAAGCCAGAACCAACACTCTTAAAATGACAAAAGATGAGTGATTACAGAAGGTCAGAGATGGAGGGATGGTCGTTATTAAGAGGCTCTTTGTGGTGACAGAACCATCCTGTATCTTGATTTAGTGGTGGTGGTGGTTATACAAATCTTCACGTGACAAAATGCGTAGAACTACCCACACACATATAGCTGGGCACATGAAATGTAAAATCTGAATAAAAGCTGTAAATGTACAATGTTAATTTCTTGGTTTTGATATTTTCTTATAATTACATAGAAAGTACCATTCAGAGAGGCTGGGTATGGGGTACATAGGTCCCCTCTGAGAAAAATAACTTTTGAGGGAGACACCAGTGGCTCAGTGGGTAGGGTACCAGCCACATACACCGAGGCTGGAGGGTTTGAACCCGGCCCGGGCCTGCTAAAAAAAAAAAAAAAAAAAAAAAAAAACAACAACAATAGTGACAACTGCGACAGAAACAAAAAAATAGCTGGGCGTTGTGGCAGGCACCTGTAATCCCAGCTACTTGAGAGGCTGAAGCAAGAGAATCACTGAAACTCAAGAGTTTGAGGTTACTGTGAGCTGTGACGTCACAGCACTCTACCCAAGGTGACAGCTTGAGATTCTGCCTAAAAAAGAAACATTTTTGGAAGTATTTTTTGGATTTGGAATTACAGCAATTTTTGGACAAAGGAGGTAAGTTCCATTAAGAATTAGATGGTCCATTGCAGAATCAGGAATGGGCCATATCTGAGCCAAAAGAGCTACTGTCTCTGCAGGGATCAGCCCCTATTTGTGTCTGCATAAAGTAGGTAGGATTTTAGGGCCTCACCACAAAGTAACTTAGACTATGAAGTCTGGAAGTATGACTGGGTATCCAAGTGGCAAGCAAAAAACTAAGTTTAGCTGATTTAAGAAAACAAAGTTGTTGAAGTATTAGGTAGTTTAGCTCCCCAAATCATTGGATAGCTAGATCAGGAATTGGAATTACAGCCAAATTGAGCCCACTGCTTGTTCTTGTAAATAGTTTTATTAGAACACAGCCACACTCATTTGTTTATGTATTATCTATGGTTGCTTTCACATTCAAATGGTAGAGCTGGGTAGTTCAAACAAAGACTGTGTGGCCTTCCCGGATGGCATTTCTGGACCCACCAGGGGGCAGAAGGAAGGATCCATCCTGACACGATTCACCATCTACTGGCTAAACAGCCTTTAGTCTTTGAATCAACATCAGAGGTAGACAGAGAACAATCACCACAGGCTTTGGGTAAGACTGGTTTGGCTTCAAGTATGACCTGGCTGGTGGCCACAAGGGAGTGCCCACATCACTCCTCCTCCCATAACTTACCCAAGTACACCAAGGGCAATGCCAGTAGGAGTCTACAAGAGTCATAGCCTTACTGGGCTTAGGGCACCTCCAGTGCTGATACAGCTTCAGTGACCAAAGACTTGGGTCATTAACACTCAATTCCCTTTGAATATCTGGAAAGCCTAGACGACAAAGGTTAAAATAAATGCCTAACTCTTTGATGCCCAAATGTCAATAAACATCCACCCACAAACATAAGAACATTCAGAAAGACCTCACCAAATGAAGTAAATAAGGTACCAGTGACCAACCCTGGAGGGATGGCCATATGTGCCCTTTCAGGCAAAGAATTCAAAACAGCTGTCCTGAAGAAGCTCAATGAAGTTCAAGAGAACACAGAGAAGCATTTCAGAAGCCTATTAGAGAAATTCAACAAAGAGATTGAAATTAAAAAATAAAATAGAAATTCTGAATCTGAAGAATTCAACTGACAAACTGAGAAATGTATCAGTGTCTCTCAATAGCAGAATTCACTACGCAAAAGAAAGAATGAGTTAGCTTGAAGACAGGATATTTGAAAATACTTGGTCAGAAGAGAAAAAAGGGAAAAGAATAAAGAAGAATGAAGCTTGCCTAGATGATCTAGAAAATACCCTCAAAAGGCAAAAGCTAAGAGTTACTGGCCTTAAGGAGGGCAGGGAGTAGAAAGAGGGAGGGAGGGTTAGAGGTAAGGAGGGAAGGAGAGAAAGAGATATTAGGGTAGAAAGTTTATTCCAAGAAATAATAACAGAATTCCCAAACCTAGAGAAGGATATGAATACCCAGGTACAAGAAGGTCATAGAAAAACAGGCAGATTTAACTCAAACAAGACTACCTCAAGGCATTTAATAATCAAGCTCTCCAAGTTCACAGGTAAAGAAAAAGTTCTATAAGAAACAAAAAAAAAAAAAAAAAAGAAAGAAAAAATTAACAAATACAAAGTCCAGCAAGAGAATTCCCAGTGGAAACTTTTCAGGCCAGGAGAGAATGGCATGACATACTCAAAGTACTGAAGGAAAAAACATTAACCCTGGAATATTATATGTACATTATGCAAAAATATCCTTCAAACATAGAGGAGAAATAAAGACTTTTCTAGACAAACAAAAGCTAAGGGATTTCATCAACACTAGACCTGTCTTAAAAGAAATCCTTCAAGGAGTTCTTAGAGCTGAGGGAAAAGGCATTAATGCAAAATAAGAAATCACGTAAAGGTACACAGCTCCTGGGTAACAGTTAGGACACGAATACAGAATACTCCATTGCTGTCATCATGGTGTATAAACCATTTATATCTTGAGCAAAAAAAACTTATGAGACAAACCTATCAAAAATAACAACTTTTTCAGAGATAGATAGTACTAAAAGATACGCAGTGTGTCTCAAAAGTAGACATACATAGAGAAAAAGGGTAATTTTAGCTAAATATGTCTTTGTTTACAAAATATTCTCTATGTGTTGGCCACCTCTTTGTAAAATTCTGCAATAAATATTTTGTATATAAAGTACGTTTAGCTACAATTTCCCAATTTTTACTATTTTTCAGAATACCCTATAGATAAAAAACAACAAGAAGTTAAAAAGCAGGGAAGGAGGAAGAAGGTAGGCTTTCTGTTAGATTTCTCTTTGCTTATTTGTTTGTTTTTGTTTGTAGTCAGAGCTGTCATGTTTAAAATAATTGGTTATTAATACGTTTCTATAAAACTCATGGTAACCTCAAATCAAAAAACCTACAACAGATATAATACATCCTACAACAGAAAAAATTAAAGGAAATTAAAACGTACTACCAGAGAAAATCATTTTTAACAAAAGAAGACAGGAAGAAAGTAAAAACCAAAGAGAAGACTGCAGAACAATCAAAACTCAAATACCAACATGGCAGCAATAAGTCCCCACCTGTCAATAATTATATTGAATGTGAATGCACTAAACTATCCATTCAGAAAACAGCGGCTGAATGGACTAAAAAACATGCTGTCTGCAAGAAACCAACTTCACCTATAAAGGCACATACAAACTGAAAATAAAGGGATGCAAAAAGATATTTCATGCAAATGGAAACTGAACAAGAACAGGAATAGCTAGCTATACTTACCTCAGATAAAAAAAAAGATTTTAAGACCAAAACTATAAAAAGAAACAGAGAAGGTCACTATACAGCGATAAAGGAGTCAATCCTGTAAGAAGATATGAAAATTCTAAATATATATGCACCCAACACTGGCGCACCCAGATATACAAAACAAATATTGTCAGAGCTAAAGAGAGAGAAAGATCCCAATACAGTAATCACTAGAGAGCTCGGGCAGCACCTTTGGCTCAGTCGGTAAGGCGCTGGCCCCATATTCCGAGGGTGGCGGGTTCAAACCCGGCCCCGGCCAAACTACAACAAAAAAATAGCCGGGTGTTGTGGCGGGCACCTGTAGTCCCAGCTACTTGGGAGGCTGAGGCAAGAGAATCGCTTAAGCCCAGGAGTTGGAGGTTGCTGTGAGCTATGTGATGCCACGGCACTCTACCGAGGGCCATAAAGTGAGACTCTGTCTCTACAAAAAAAAAAAAAAAAAAATCACTAGAGAGCTCAACACTCCACTTTCAGCATCAACACTCCACTTTCACCTTTGGACAGATCATCCAGACAGATAATCAGCAAAGAAGCATGGGACTTGGGGTGGCGCCTGTGGCTCAAGGAGTAGGGCACCAGCCCCATATACTGAGGGTAGTGGGTTCAAACCTAACCCCAGCCAAAAAACTGCCAAAAAGAAAGAAAAGAAAAGAAAGAAACATGGGACCTAATCTGCACTATACACTAAATCAACCTAATGTTTATAGAACATTTCACCCAACAGCTGCAGAATTCACATTATTCTCAGCTCATGGATCAATCTCAAGGACAGAAGCCTTAAAGAAGGCTTAAAAAATGCAAAGAAACTGAAATTATACTGATTATTTAATCTAACCACAACCAAATAAAACCAAATCAGTTAACAAAGGACCACTGGAAAATATGCAAACACATGAAAACTAAACAATATTTTCCTGAACGGACCAGTGGGTCAATGAGGAGATTACGACTGGATATCCATATGTAAAAGAATGAAACTAGACTTGTACTTCTCACCATATACAAAAATCAAATCAGAATGGACTGCAGACTTAAATTGAAGTCCTGAAACTACCTGAAGCTACTAAAAGAAAACATTGAGGAAATGCTTCAGAACACTAGTCTGGGCAAGGACTTCTTGAATAGTACCTGCAAAGCATAGGCAACCAAAGCAAAATTGGACAAATGAGATCACATCAAGCTAAAACCCTTCTGCACAACAAAGGAAACAATCAACAAAGTGAAGTGATAACCCACAGAATGGGAAAAACTACCCAACTGACATGGCATTAATAACTAGAATATAAGGAGCTCCAATAACTCGGTAAGAAATAAATCATCATCTAACGGGTACAATGTAGGAGTATATGGTACACGTCCTGGATGAAGGGCTCAACTACAACTTGGGCTTTATCTAACAAACACAAACAATGTAAGCTAATCATGTATACCTTTATATTAATCTGAAATTTTTTTTTAAAAATAAAATAATCCAATTAAAAAATCAGCAAAGGATCTGAATAGACATCTTCCAAAGAAGACATACAAATGGCCAACAGGTTTATGAAAAAATGTTCAACATCATTAGTCATCAAGGAAATGCAATTAAAACTTATATGAGATACCATCTCATCCCAGTTAAAATGGCTTTTATCAAAAATACAGGCAATAACAAATTTTGACAAGAATCGTACGCTGTTGGTGGGCATGTAAATCAGAGCAACCACCATGGAGAACAGTATGAAGGTTCCACCAAAACTAAAAATAGAACTACCATATGACCCAGCAATCCAACTTCTGGGTGTATATCCAAAGGAGAGACGTTCTCTATTTTGAAAAGATACCTAGCAATCCAAGTTCTGGGTATACATCCCAAGGAGAGACGATCCATATATTGAAAAGGTGCCCGCACTCTCATGTTTACTGCAGCACTAAATCACAAGGGCCAAGATTTAGAATCAATCTAAATGGCCATCAGTAGCTGAATGTATAAAGAACCTCAAATACATGTATACAATAAAATATCCTAGAACCACAAAGAGTAAGAAATTCTGCCATCTGCAACAACATGGATGGAACTGAAGAATATTAAACCAAGCACAGAAAAGACAAATCTCACATGTTCTCACTCATATGTGAGAGTTAAATATTAAAAACAATGGACCTCAAGAAGACGGAGAGAATATAGTAAAAGGATGGTTTCCAAGGGATAGAAAGGGTAGCGGGGAGGGGAGTGTAAAGTGGGGGGTGGTTACTGGGGGCAAAAAATTAAGACATATAGGTAGAATGAACAATATCTGATAACAGGGCAAAGTGAATATAAATTAACAGTAAGTTACAATATACTTTAAAAATGACTTTTTAAAGAATGGAACTGGGATGTTCCTATCACACAGAAATGTAAAATGCCTGACGTGATAGATACCCCAATTACCCTGATTTGATTAATTCACATTGTATGCCTATATCAAGGCATCACACATACCCTTATAAAGACACACGACTATTATGTCCCCACAATAATTAAAGTCAAAAAAAAGAAAAAACCTGGCTCAGCACCTGAAGCCCAAGCGGCTAAGGCACTGGCCACATACACCAGAGCTGGAAAGTTCGAATCCAGCCCAGGCCTATCAAACAACAGTGACAACTACAACCAAAAAACAGGTGGGTGTTGTGGCAGGCACCTGTAGTGCCACCTACTTGGGAGGTGAAGCAAGAGAATCCCTTAAGCCCAGGAGTTGGAGGTTGCTGTGAGCTGTGATGCCACAGCCCTCTACCCAGGGCAACAGCTCGAGGTTCTGTCTCAAAAAAAAAAAAAAAAAAAAAAAACCAAGAAGGTGTTTCAGACAGCAGGCAGGCAAAAGCACAGCATAAAAGGGGTATGTGGAGTGTGGACACAAAGCTATGAACCACAACCCAACTGGGAGAATTTTTATTTTCTGTGGCTCAACTTAAACACTGGGTTTTCAGCCAACTTGACCAGTAAGAGGTGTTAATCGTCGTCAATATTTGCTAAGCCTGGCCTTCTATTGGTTTACTCTCATCTTCAGTTTTTCCTTATATCTTTTATACTATATTTTTATCCCTGGGTTGGAAATGCTTATTTTTTTCTAATGCTCTTAGTTCAGTAGGAGAAAAAGCACATCCACCTTCAGGAGGCTCTTCAAACGTATGCATTTATGAAGCTCATTTTAAAAGACAAAGCAAACGAGGCAGCCCTAATATCCTAACAACTTCCTAGCAGCAAATAGATAGTCAACACCTTCGTTTTTTGTTGGACTTGCTTTAAGACAAGCGAGTATCTTGCTCATTCAAAACAGGACAAAAACAAATCCAGCAATATAAAGCTTACAAGTAACTAGAGAAAGGGGAAAGGATAGTATTTTCAATGATGATCTCATTCAAAACATATCTTTTGAATTTTATAGGGTTCTATAAATCTTAGATATCACAGATCCCTTTCCTAGGGTCTTGACTCACATCCAGGATTGCGAACTCAAAGTTTTCTTCCAGTTAACAAAAGCCAAAGCATTCCTAATGGGGACAGAGAACAAACAACTGATTGAGGGGAGTGGAGCAAATTTGAGATGATGCATATTCTTAGTGCTGGAGCTAAGTCTTGCCAGACCCAAGATCTAAGTTCAAAGCTCTTCAAACATAGAGTTCTGTCCCAAAACAAACCAAAACCCACCGGGCTTTAGAATCACTGTTGAATTCCCATGCACAGATTTAAATTCTTCCCTCAGATTACTCTTAGTTCATTGAATTCTTTTGTCTCGCCAGAGATAAAACACTATGGTCACATCCTGGCCAACACGGTGGTTGGAAAATGGTACACACAATTTCTGCGTATGAGAAATCACATTTGTGTCAGGAAGTTCTCACGAGACACACAAAAAAATACAACGAAGATGTATGGGGAATGATACTCAAAACCTAAAGCTCCAAAGTTAACTTTGGCACATCTGCCAAAAATGATTTTCCAGAGCTGAAAAGACAGAGGCCTGACACAGTAGGTGGCACCTCTTTATCAGCTCCAAGAACTCCGGGGCACGTAATTAGCACCCAATTAGTTATTAATAACTTAATATTCACACATCTGCTGAAACGCTGTAGGTGCACAGCATAATTTAAATGTGATCGTGATCCCCTCTGTTAGGATAGATGCGGTACCCACAGGGACTTGGTTCCACAAGCTGGAAGGAGGGAAAAATGGAAGCCTCATCTATTCTTTCCTATAGAGTTCAAATGGTCAACAGACAATAAAAAGCGTATCCTAGTTCATCTGCAAGTTTTTTAAATATTAAAATATTGATCAAATTGACCACTTAATAAGCATTTACTGAGTGCCTACTATGGGCAGTCACTGCAGTAGCTTCGATGCCTTAACATCCTCTAGGAAAGCCAGCACAGCAATAATAATTATTTATAAAGCCATCATTATGTGCCAGGCGCTGCTCTAATCATTTTAAACATATATGGCATATTACTTCATATATTAGTTCATTTACTCCTCACAGCCACCCTGTGAGCTAGCTCCTACTATTATGGACCATTTTACAAATGAGGAAACTGAGGCACAAGTTGTTCCCATAATTTGCTAAAGGCAGCTTATGTGTGGCGCAGCTAAGGCACAAATCAGTTCTGTCTATACTACAGCCGTTGCTTTTGAAACACAAAGCTCTAGTTACTCTCTTTTCTCTGAGGCCTTTTACAAAACTCCACATCAGTGGGTTTCAGACAAGGCCAGGCAAGGGTCCTGAGCACGTCCGTCTACTGGCTCGACCCTCACAGAAGGCCTGGGTTCGAGTCTTGGTTTCCTCATTAACATAGTGTGATTACTTCATCTCTGTATCATATTCTCATTTTTATTTATTTATTTTTTGGGAGAAACAGTCTTACTCTGTCCCCCTGGGTACAGTGTTGTGACATCATAGCTCACAGCAACCTCAAACTCTTGGGCTTGAGCAATCCTCTTGCCTCAGCCTCCCAAGTAGTTGAGACTACAGGCATGGGTCACAACACCTGCCTGATTATTCTATTTTAGTAGAGACCGGGTCTGATTTTTGCTCAGGCTAGTCTCCAACTCCTGAACTCAAGCAATCCACCTGCCTCGGCCTCCCAGAATGCTAGGATTACAGGCATGAGCCACTGCGCTGAGCCATATACTCTCATTTTTAAAACAGATCTCCTATTAGTTCCCCACAGGCACAAAACTCCCCACCTACCCACTATGCAAACCAAACATCTCACTTCATAGTTACTAAATTTCCCTCATCCACAGAGATAAGAAATGGTTATACTCTTCCATGGAGTTTGAAAACATGAACCACGCCCACATCCATTGGTTAAAGACAGTCTGGTCTCACACTGCCAGGGCAAGAAAAGGAGTGAACCAGGACTGTAAGAGAAGAACTCACCCTCTGACCACAGCATAGTACCTGGATGCACCCAAGCCACCTAAACCCAAGTGTTCTGAAACAATGATGAGGGTGTTTTATAGAAAGTATTTCTTTTCCGGGCGGCGCCTGTGGCTCAAGGAGTAGGGCACCGGTCCCATATGCCGGAGGTGGCGGGTTCAAACCCAGCCCCGGCCAAAAACACACAAAAAAAAAAAAAAAATTAAAAAAAAGAAAGTATTTCTTTTCCAAACTTGCATGGACCACCTCCTTGCTAGTTTAGTTTCAGTGTTCCATGTGTACAAAGGAAATTTTACCTTCAGACAAATACCAGAATACAGGGTGGAGGTCTTTTTTACTAGCTTAATGAAATGTCGAAATGTTCACTTATTTTACAGATGCCACTCAGCCACACCTAAGGAACAGTGAGGGCGTCTTCATTGCCGATCTGCAGTAAGAACACTGTTTAGTTTCTAAAGAGGAAAGGAAGAACAAGCAGTCCTGTAAACATCTGTGAACAGCTAGACAAGCTTATGAAACACAAAGGATACTGAAAATATAGGTTCTGGCCTCAAGAGGCTTACGATTCTGGGAGGGTGGGGGGATGAAATCCTCTCCACAGAAAGCTAAAAACATTTCCTAACCAAAGCACACAAGCAAAAGCAATCTGAAACACTGGAGGCAGAGGCTGAATTAGCACTTCCAAGAAATTGATTTTAAGGAGAAAGAAGGATATGTATTGAGGTTTAGTTAGAAGGATTTTCATCACAGCATTCATTATAATATCTAAAATTATAAGTATCACTTGTTTAACAATAAATAGTTAAATAAAATCATGGTGTAAGGATTAAACCCAACATTTCTCTATAGCTGATTTCTAAAGATTTCAGAATAATCGCCCAGGACGATACTCAAAATAAAGAGTTCAATGAAAGGAGTAGATTACAACAATCTACAATAGTATTCATTTACATTTTTAAAACCTGAGGTATGGGTTAGCAGTGCAATGGCTCATGCCTGTAATCCTAGCACTCTGGGAGGCCCAAGCAGGTGGACTGCCTGAGCTCATAGGTTGGAGACCAGCCTGAGCCAGAGCAAGATCCTGTCCCTAAAAATAGCCAGGTGTTGTGGTGGCGGCCTATAGTCCCAGCTACTGGGGAGACTGAGGCAAGAGAATCGCTTGAGCCCAAGAGTTTGAGGTTGCTGTGAGCTATGATACCATAGCACCAGAATATATCAAAGTATTCAGAATAACTCAGATTTAGTTCATCCATGTTTATTAAATGCTTTTTAAAAATAAAAACACAAAACCATGATATCATTACACCTAAATAATTACAACAGTTGCCTAGCACTGACCCATTTCTAATCAGGGTGCAGTCTCCAAATTCCCTGTTTTTACTAGTTAATTCATTTGAATCACGATCTAAATAAGTACATACAACAGAGAATGGCTGATCATATATATATGTCACCTGTCTGAGTGACAACATGAGACTGTCACAAAAATATATATATACGTACATACACACACACACACACACTTATACACCGCCTACCCATATCTCAGCCTTAAACTCATGGGCACAAGGTCCTCCTGCCTTAACCTCCCCAGTAGGTGGGTCTACAGGTACCCACCACAATACCCAGTTAATCTTTTTATATTTTGTAGAGACAGGAGCTCATTCTTGCTCAGGCTGGTCTCAAATTCCTGGCCTCAATCCTCCTACCTCCACCTACCAAAGTGCTAAGATGACAGGTGTGAGCAACATGCCTGGCTTCTTTTTTTTTTTTTTTTGAGACAGAGTCTCACTGCAATGCCCTTCATAGAGTGCGATGGCATCCCAGCTCACAGCAGCCTCAAACTCTTGGGCTTAAGCATTCTCTTGCCTCAACCTCCCAAGTAGCTGGAAATATAGACGCCTGCCACAACACGCAGCTATTTTTGTTGTTGTTGTTGCAGTTGTCATTGTTGTTTAGCTGGCCTGGGCTGGGTTCAAACCCATCAGCCTCAGTGTATGTGGCCGGTGCCATAACCACTGTGCTACTGGCACCAAGCCCTCTTGTTGTTTTTTTTTTTTTGTTTGTTTGTTTGTTTTTAAGAGAAAGCATATAGCTCTGTTGCACAGGTTGGACTCAAACAATCCTCTGTTCCAGCCTCCTGAGTAGCTGCGGGTGCTCAGCTTTGGTTGGCATATCTCTTAACTACTTTAATCTATAGGCTTTCTTCTCCATCTCACTTTCACCTCCCCTGCAATTTACTTGTAAAGGAAAGCAGATTTTTGCTCACTCTGGAATATGCCAGTGGTAGCCATATAATGTCGTTTACCATGTTTTCCAGTTTTCTGAAATTCCTATAAATTGGACTTGAGCAGATCGGGTGTGTTTGTCTTTATAAGACTACTTCCTTAAAAGTAAAGTGGCAGATAATAGCTAGCTGTCTTTTGTGTTCGTGTCTCACACCCAGCTCCATCAACTCATTAATGGGCTCCAAAATGGCAAGCCTGTATTCCATCACTCTGTCTTCATGTTTAGTTTACAACGATTTTATAGAAGAAAAACTTCCCTTCAGCCATGACTTGGTTACCCAGTATTAAAAGCTATTCTTAATTCTTAAAATACATATATACTACATCCACACTTCCACTACAGACAGTATGGCCAGAAGCCACAACCAAAAGCCTTGTTATTTTCCAGTCAAATCTAGGGTTCAAGCAGTTTCCCCCAAAGTCAAGATAAACACACTTGAGTTTATGCCCATTCAGTACAAAGGACAGCAAAGAGAACTGATAGAATCCGAAGGGACCTCCAGTCTCTCTCTTCCTCTGCTGTGCTGGGATACAATACAGTCCTCTTCTGGGGACTGTGTGCCCAGCTACTAGCTGGTAGAACCACATCACTCTTCAGGTGCCTTCCCAAAACCATCAGAGGACTCTGAGCAGCTTCCCAAACTTGAAGCAGGCCATCTGTGACCAGAACAGCAGATGCCCCAAGGCTGGCCAAAAAAGGTCCTGCATAAGAGCAGCACAGCAGAGCAAACTGACAAACTGTAGACAAGAAAAATGGAATCAACAGTCTGAACTCAATTGAACGACAGCTTTACAAATTGGAAAGCTGATGGGCCCGAGGCAGAAAAAGATGAACACCTCAGCACAGGGTCAGGGCCTGGGGCTAGTGGGCACCACTGTGGCTGAGAAAAATGGCCAGAGGAGCCAATTTAACAACTCTAGGTCAACACTTGGGCTTCTGCTTTGGTCCTTTGATTCTTAAACTAACAACCCAGACAAGTGGGGAGCAGGAAAACAACTCTGCGGGTGAGCCTGCCATGGCTCTGCCAGCAACTAAGCTGGATTTCTCCCTGGGGCTTCCGGATGGGGAGGTTGGGTGTACCTCCTCCTTCTTGACAAGGTCTCCTCAGAAGGCATTCACAGCTAAATGTACACCAGCCCACAGGAAAGGGGCCTAGGCCATTAAATATAAATGCAAAACAAAATTAGACCCATCCATTCTAAATATCAGATCTTTGCAGTAGGCAAGGTTTGCTTCCTGCTTTTCATTCTTCTAAAAGGTGTAAGTGCGGACATTACAGCCCATCATTGTACTTCTAGATTTGGGTTCACTCCTCTTGAACCAAGCACAGAAATTGATTTTTCTAATCACTATCAGATTTCATGAAGGCATCCAATGACACTGTATTAACTTTCTACATATGTAATAGTGACCCATCTTCTAAACAGAACCTCAGGCCAGTCTGTAGTGGGACAAAACACAAAAGCTGATAAGCCTTAAATGAATTGGAAGCACTTACCTAGAGTCAGAACTAACCCAGAAGATTTTTCTTTAAAAATACGTAGTACAGAAAGACAGTAAGGAGAAATAAACATTTGAAAACTGTCATACCCATATTAATAAAAAATTTTGTGTAACAAACCACTTAGCATTAACTGTAATCCACGGGATAACCATGGGCTGCTGTGCTTGCCCTCCTGACATTTCCACCCACTAAAAGTAGTTTCTATTCTACCCTTCTACTTGCCTATAAGGGCAAGAATTTCCTCTGTTTCTGTTTGCTGCTGTTATCCCCAGGGCCTAGAACAACACTTGATGGGAGGTACTTTATATATATTTGCGGGAAGGAAAGACAGAGTAGGGAGGAGGAGGAAGAAGGAACCAGGAGTACTTCAGAACTAACAACATACTCCAAAGAGATATGATCGAAGAGCTGAAATCTGGATTCTTCTCTGCAAATATGCCTCTAGTTTCATGTCATCAGAAAATAACCTACCTGGACTTCCCCTAGCCAAAGCTGGAAGAGTGTTCCCTGATCTCTCCCCACCTCCACACCAAGTTTCTCAGAGAGAGACCTCTCAAACAGCATGATGCAACATGTAATCCATCAACTTTTTCCATCTGCAAACACACTCCCACTTAAAGACTAGGGCCCTGTTTACTACCGACTCATTGTATTTGGACAGTGACCCAAGAAGAAGCCAGCAGTAGACACCTGAAATATCCAAAAGCAATTGGATCTTGTCTGAATCACTGCATTGCCTTTAAAGTAACTGTACTTTGTGTTAGACGTTATTTTGCAGGATGAATAGGAGGCAAGATTGTTTAATAATAACCTTCAGGCTTGGATCAGACAGCTCGGACCCTTGCTAGCCACATGATTTTAAACAGGTCACTTTTGTCCCCTGGGGACATTTGCCTCATCTGTTAAATGGGAGGATAACAGTAGCTGCTCCCTTTGGGGGCTATGTGAGGATAAATATGGTAACCTGCAAAATGCACTTGGTACAGAGCCTGACCCTTGGTTTGTCAAACAAGTTGTGTTCATGAGGAGAAAGGCAAGGAGGAAGGGGAGCAATACTTAGCACACCCTGGAGAGAAAAGCCATGTTAAGTGTTGGAGATGGCAAGGCTGTAAACCCCAGTTCACACCCCAGATCCCGCTCTGATCTCTCCAGAGGGCAGCTTTCATTTTGGGAAAAGACAGTGATCACTGTCCCTACCACACTGGCTTTGTTAGCTTCATTTCTCCCTTAAGGCTGCTATGAATTTTCATGTTCACAGAAAGCACTCAAACAGCAAAATGGGTTGTAAATCACCAACCATGGGCAGGACTCTGAGAGGACAGAACAGTAAGGGAAACACCTGGCCAGCTAAGGGCTGGTAAGAGATCTGAGCAGGAGGCAAAGCTCTGAGAGTGTCCAGGGAAAGACAAACCCAGTTAAAGAGAGACATCCATAGTTTCTGCGATGCTGTCAGTGGTATCCACCACACCTAACCCATACCTAGTACGTGCTGCTTTCCCTAAAAGGAAAAGCAGTAAAGCATTAGCTCTTGCGAGTAAGTGATAATATGTTGAACATCCAGTGCTCTGCATTTACTCTTTTCCTAGAAGCAATCTGATGGTTTAGGGTATGGTAAGGGCTAAACGTAACCCGAAAAGGTAAGTCTACATACTAATGCCTAGAACCTGTGACTATCACCTTACAGGATAAAAGTACAGTTACCCGTCAGTGTGCCGAAGATTGGTTTTAGGACTCCCCCCCAGATACCTAAATCCCCAGATGCTTTCAAGTTCAAGAAATAGAATGGCACAGCACTTCGCATTTAACCTATGCACATCTTCCTGAATACTTCCAAGGGTCCTCAAACTGTGGCCCGCAGGCCACATGCGGTGGTGTGATTGTATTTGTTCCCGTTTTGATTTTTACTTCAAAATAAGATATGTGCAGTGTGCATAGAAACTTGTTCTTAGTTGTTTTTTTTTAATTATAGACCAGCCCTTCAACGGTCTGAGGGACAATGAACTGGCCCCCTGTTTAAAAAGTTTGAGGACCCCTGTTTTAAACCATCTCTAGATTAATTATAATACTAAATACAATATAAATGTTATACAGTTTTAAATGTCTTTATTTTTTATTGTTGTATTGTTATTGTTTCTCAAAATCTTCAACCCATATCTGGTTGAATTCCATATACACAGAACCCACAGATAGGGAAGGCCAACCGTATTACCTTACATGGCAAAAGATGTTATCAGGCTAAGGATTTTTGAGAGAAGGAGTTTATCCTAGATTATCTAGGTGAGCCCTAAATCCAATGAAAAGTATCCTTATCACACTGTGGCCAAGAGATCTAACAGGCAGAGGAGAAGGTAGCAGTGGGACACAGATGGAGCCATGGTCAGGGAATGCCAGCAGCCACCAGAACCTAGACGAGGCAAAGAACGGGCTTCTCTTTCACGGCCCCCGGAGAGAGCATAGCCTGGCCAGCAATTTGACTTCTGGCTTCAGTTCTGAAGAACTGTGAGAGAGTAGATGTCTACAGGTTGAAGCCCCTCGGTTTGGCATAATTTGTGGCACAGCCCTAGGCAATTAACAGCTATCTCACTTCCCATACAAGTACATGACCAAGTAACAGCGTTAAGGCATCAAATTCTCCTCAAGTGGGTGACAAAGCAACAGTCTGGTTCAAGGTGGTTGGGGCAAGATAAGGAGGCTGGGTGTGGTAGCTCACACTTCTGATTCTAGCACTTTGGGAAGTTGAGGCAGGAGGATTGCTTGAGGCCAGGAGTTTGAGACCAGCCTGTGCAAGAGTGAGATTCTGTCTCTACAAAACATAGAAAAATTAGTCGAGCATGGCGGCACACACATACAGTGCCAGCTATTAGGAGGACTGAGACAAGAGGTTGTCTGAGTGCTAGAATTTGAGGTTACAGTTAGCTGTGATCATGACACTATATTCCAGCCTGGGAAAACAGAGTAAGACCTTGTCTCACCAAAATAAATAAATAAATGAATAAATAAATAATGTATGCACAGGACAGTATACCACACTTACCACACTTACCAGGTACTTAAGGAAATGTGGATGCCAGCTGTAGGTAATAACACCTGATATTTGAGGTTGGTATTGTACATATGCACAGCCACAATTTTGCTGAAATTACTCTGCAAACTTTTCAACCTCTACTTTGCAAAATCTGAAAAGAAAAGATCATGTCTTGTAGTCAGACACCCAGGCTTCATAAATGTACAGCCTGCCACCTCCCAGGGACCACCAGAGCCCTCACCTCCCACCCGAGGCTCATCTCTGGACCAGGGTTGGGAGACCACCAGCGTGTTCTCAGGAGTCCACAAGCTCTAAGTTTTCCCTTTCTATGAAAGCTAAAAATGAAATATTCTCATTTATAAACATCAAATCAGGCAAGTACTCTGATAACTGGCAGTCAAAAGACAATGCTGTGCAAAAAAACCGAAGTATCTATATTTGTTTCTGAAGTTTGGAAAAATTCACAGGGTTCTTGCAAGGTATTTTCCCCTATGACAACAGGTCTACAAATAAATTTGAGAAACGCTGCTCCGTAGTATAGTCCTGACATTTGGTAAACATAGCGGAAGAAAAACTGCGTACAAATATTAAATATCCGTGTAGTAGATGCTCTCGAATATAAAACAAGGCAGCAGCATTTCCATATCAGCAAGAAGATGCCTCTCTTCCCTCAGCCTATTTGGTTTTTATAAGACCACTTATGAATACCTGCAAAGAGTAACTTTGGACCACAATTTTGAAAACAGTGGCTCCCAGCTTAACAAATCGAAAGATAACAACCCCTTTTTGAATAGCGACCAAAACTGGGTTTTTTAAATTATGTCCTTAAAATTCCTCAAGACTGAGTCACAGCTCCAAGTGATAACTGAAATCCGATTATGATGCAGAGATTGCACACAGTTCTCTTAACAAGATTATTCCAGTCTGAATAAATAATAATTCACAGACTGCAATGATAAGATGGCTATCTTCATTTATCAACATCACACAGTAGGCAAGGTTCTCAAAGGGCTGGACTATGTTTATGGGCAGTTTTAGATGGGATTGATACCTCTGTGGTCCATGGCCAACAACGATAAACACACACACACACAAAAGTCATTTGGCAGCACTGTCGAGGAGGCAGAGCAAGGAAGCAATGCGAGGCCACCCTGGTCAACTCCGCAGCTGCCCCAAGTTCCACAGGTGTGTGTTCCAGCATCACAAATAGCTTTATGTCCCTCAGAAATGGAAACCCTGGACGGGTGTGGTGGCTCATGCCTACAATCCTAGCACTCTGGGAGGCTGAGGTGGGTGGACTGCCTGAGCTCAGGAGCTCAAGACCAGCCTGAGCCAGAGAAAAACCCCATCTTTATTAAAAACAGAAAAACTAGCTGGGCAATGAGGCAAGAGCCTGTACTCCCAGCTACTCAGGAGGCTGAGGCAAGAAGATTTCTCAACCCCAGGATGTTGAGGTTCCTGTGAGCTATGAAGCCACAGCATTCTACCCAGGGGGACACAGTGAGACTCTGTCTCAAAAAAAAAAAAGAAAGAAAGAAAACCCTAAGCAGTGGTTCTCAACCTTCTAAGGCCACGACCCTTTAATATAGTTCCTCATGTTGTGGTGACCCCCAACCATAAAATTACTTTCGTTGCTACTTCATAACTATAATTTTGCTACTGTTATGAATCGTAATGTAAATATCTGATATGCAGGATATATTTTCATTGTTACAAAGGGGTCGCGACCCACAGGTTGAGAACCGCTGCCTTAGGGGAACAAGGCTCAGAAAGAACAGGAAACGTTCTGCTTGAGCTGCATAACGCCATCTTCAACCCTGAGAAAGTCACAGAAAACCCTCTGGCCTCCTTTCCATCCTTGAAATACAGTCCCCACCAACAAGTCCAGCACACGAGGATTGTTTTATATGGACTGCTTCACTCAGCACTCTCAAAAACCCTGTGAGGTGAGGCCTCCTATCGTCCTTATTATTTGATGAGAATATTAACCAAGTTAAGCTTCAAGTATCTTGCCCAGGGTTATTCTGATAATAAATAGTGCAAAACCCAGAATTCAAATTCTGGTCTGAGCTGGTATACGAAACAACCTGACTAGAGATGAGCAAATGGCAGAGATAATCCCATAATGCCATAGCATCTTAGTCCTGGTAGAAATAGAAGGACATCTATAGAATCTAAAATAATTCACATGAACATAAAAATGTGCCAGTTCCCTAACTGCACACAAACAACAGCTGGAGAGAGATAGCTCTGTCCTTTCTGCAATAATAAACTAAGTGGCAGGGAGGCTACCCTCCCTTTCTAGCATCCTGATCTCTGGTTTGTATGAGGTCAGACATTGGAGATTTCACCAATTGGCACAGTAGCCAACGTTGAAATGAACAGATCCTACAATCCATCACTGAATCAAAATTTCAAACTTCCAGCAAGGTGAACCATACTAATTCCAACAGTACAGGATCTTACCAAGTAAAATATGACCTTGAGATTAACCAATAAGTAAATACACTACAGGAAATGAGAGAGAACAAATTTTCAGTCAAAAATGCATTGGAAATGAATGTTTCTACCAGCACTATTCATAACGTAGAAACTACCCCACTGTCCATAAAGTAATGAATGGATAAATAAAATGAGGTGTATCCGCACAATGGACCATTATTTGCCCATAAAAATAATAAAGTACTGATACTACACGATGCATGAACCTTAAAACATTAGGGGAACTGAAAGACGCCAGATACAAAAGGCCCCATATTAAATGAAATGTCCAGAATAGGCAAATTTATAAAGTGAGACAGTAATTAGTAGTTGCTTAAGGAGTAGGGTATTCAGGGGAAGTGGGGAAGTGGCTGCTAAAGGGAACCCAGTTTCCTTTGCGTATAATAAAAATGTTCTAAAATAGACTGCTGTACAACTTGGTGAACATATGGAAAACACTTAAAATGGGTGAACTATATGGTTATTAATTCTATCACCAAAAAAAAAAAAAAAGTAAGTAACTGGAGCACTTAAGTTGTCTGTCTAGCGACAGCAATACTCTATACTATAGTTGCTGGGAAGAGAATCTGACCTTCAGGATGGCTCAAAATCAGGAAGAACTTACCCAACAATGAAAGAGACTGCCAACGTGAAGTAGTGAGCTCTCCAGTATTGGAAGCATTCAAGCGGAGCATTCAACACTGACAAGAAAACTACACTGAAAAGATGTATTTCAATTTAGGGCTAAGTGCTATGGGGAACGATTTCTAAGGCACTAAAATTCTAGCATTTATTAGATGACATTTAAGTGACTAAAGAATTAGTCAATAAACCAAGATATGTTTAAGAACACAAAATATGGAAATAGGCTACCTGGAATCAAATTCACACTCCACATTAACCTAAGGGAAACAATCAGCCTAAGACTCAGTTTTTTTTCCTTTTTCTTTCCAAATAAAGTCAATAATAATAATAATATAAATTACTACTTAAATAGGGTAGTTTGGTAAGGACTAAACAATATGATAAGGCCCTCCTCACGGCTTCTGTAACAGGATTTTTAAGATATGATCTGCAGACAGATTTCTTACTAAAACAAAAACACCATCCACCAGCATTCATTGATTAAAAGCAGCAGGACCCTATTCTAAAAATAGATCCTAACAATAGAGCATATATAATATTTTCCAATCAATACCCAGAAGTTCCTTTTAAAAAATTAGTGCTATTTGGGCGGCACCTGTGGCTCAGTGAGTAGGGCGCTGGCCCCATATGCCGAGGGTGGCGGGTTCAAACCCAGCCCCCGACCAAACTGCAACAAAAAAATAGCCGGGCGTTGTGGCGGGCGCCTGTAGTCCCAGCTGCTCTGGAGGCTGAGGCAAGAGAATCGCGTAAGCCCAAGAGTTAGAGGTTGCTGTGAGCGGTGTGATGCCACGGCACTCTACCCGAGGGTGGTACGGTGAGACTCTGTCTCTACAAAAAAAAAAAAAATTAGTGCTATTTTAATACCTTAACAAAGGCATGGTATAAAATACTGGATAATAGAATTCTCTCAACAAAAACCTAATGTGCCTCAAACTATTGAAATCACTAAATTAACACAGTATGATTTTACACGTGTCCTCTCTTTTCCTTCATTCTCATGTTGTTATTCACCAACTCATTGTGTTGAGTTGGTCCCAGGCAACCAAACCATGCCTGTAATATGGCTGTTTGACAGGCCACAATGAATGTTAGTGAAGTCTTTACTGCATGCTCAGACGTTCATAGTATACTTTACAAGATCTCGGCTCTCCTTTGAACCTTGTCTATTATAAATACAAGCTTTAGATATATATTATTCTCACGTTGAGATCGCTGACACCATTGACTATTTGCAGGGCAAACGAATGCAATCAAAACACTAAAGCGTCAGAGAGATTAGAAAACTGCCAAAGACTGAACTACATCAACAGCTTGAAATCAGCTCGCTCAACAGTGTTGTGACAGTATTACACCTGCAAAACAAACATAGCAATGGTGTGCATATCAGATATGGCATCACATTCTAGCAGTTTGTTTCTGAGATGTATAGAGAAACATCCTGTCATTAGAATTGTTCCCAGAGGATGAGCAGAGGCATCCTTCTCTGGAAGTTAACCTTGTGACAAATATTGTTGCAGGCAGTTAGGGGACCTCATGGGAGAAAATGGGAAAACTCTCCAACCTCTCTCAGCAGGGCAGGGAGGAGGTCAAGAAGGAACGTTACCTGCACCTGCATGCTTATTACAGCACTATTTGCAATAGCTGAAATATGGAATCAAACCAAGTATTTATCAACAGATGAAAGGATAAAGAGAGTATCGTACCTATACTTAATGGAACACTATTCGACCACAAAAAATGAAACCCTGCAAGCCTGCAGCATGAATGGAACTGGAGGTCTTTGTGATAAGTGAAATAGGCCAGTCACAGAAAGACAAATATTGCCATATTCTCATTCACATATGCTAAAAATGTTGACCTCATGGATGTAAAAAGTAGATTGACAGTTACTAAGAGGCTGGGATGGGTGTATGGGGATAGGGGATGAAGAGAAAGAGGTAGGTTAGTGGGTGAAAATATACAGTTAAATAAACGGAATAAGTTCTAACCTTCAACCAGACAGTAGAGTGACTATAGGTAACAATAATATAGCGTATTATTTCAAAACAGCTAGAGGAAAAGATCTGAAATGTTCAATGTTCAAGGCGACATATATCCTAAATATCCTGACT
Organism: Nycticebus coucang; assembly: GCF_027406575.1. NCBI lineage: Eukaryota > Metazoa > Chordata > Mammalia > Primates > Lorisidae > Nycticebus > Nycticebus coucang. Next base: position 37,766,645 of record NC_069787.1, read on the forward strand.
TGAACATTACACGTTGTTAGCATTTATCAAAATATCACATATACCCATAAAAATGTACAAATAGTACTTACCAATAAAAAGAAATATGTTTCCGCAGAAGCATTTGACAAAATCTAGCACCACTTCATGATTTAAAAAGGAAAAAAAAAAAAAAAAACTCAGCTAATTAGGAATAACAGCGAAATTTTTCAACCTGACAAAGGGAATCAATTAAAAACCCCCAGCTAACATCATACTCAATGGCAAAAGACTACATGCTTTTCCTCTTAAAATGAAAAACAAGAAAAGGATATCTGATCTTACCAACTCTATTCTGAAGGCCACTTCTATTCACTTCCACACTGAAAGGTTCTAGGCAAGGCAATGAGGCCAGAAAAAAAAAAAAATGCAGATTGGAAAGGAAGTATATACCATATCTATTTGCAGATGACATGATCTTGCATACAGAAAATCCTAAGGCATCCACAAAAAATACTATCAATGTAAGTAGTTCATCAAGGTTGTAGAACACAAGATAAATACACAAAAATCCATCCCATTTATATATATTAGCAACGAACAATCTAAAACTGAAATTTAAAATTGTTGTTTCACAACACTTTCTCCCAAATAAATTCCAAATTTCCAATCTATGAACTGGATATTATAAAATTATCCCAATGACTTTCATTTCTAGCTCTTGGAAAACTACATGAATTATACTTTAAGCAAGTAAAGACTCATTTATTTGATTAATAAATACTTAGCAAGTGCTTCATATGTTCTTCCTACATCGCAGGCAAAGGAAAAACAGCAATAAACAAAAATATTTCTGCCACTCCCCATCGTGAAACTTGCATTCTAGTTGAGAAGAGCAATAAAGAAATAGATGAACAATGTTTACTTCCAATAGTGTTAAGTGCCATAATAAAAATAATACAGGTAGGAAGATGGCGACTAATGGAAGAACTGGATGTGTTTTAGATCTAAAGTCAGAGAAACTTACTTGAGGAGGTGACATTCTCACGATGAGCCAAATCAAGAAGGGGGTAATAAGGATAGCTCATGTATGTTACAGGAACAGTGTGTGTAAGAACCTGGAATGGCAACCAGCCTGGTGTAGTCCTGAAACAGCCAATATTAAGGATGAGCAAGGAGGTTAGAGCTAGGGAAAGGTAAGAGCCATATCAATGGGAGGCTTGCAGGCCACAGTCCAGAGTGAAAGCTTTACCCTCTGTGGCAAGCCATGGTCAGGGAAGGGGAGGGGAATGAGGAGAATGAAGGAAAGTGACGTGATCACATCTGATCCCTCTGGTTCTTTGTGGAATAAATGGTCAGAAATGCTCAATCAAATGCATGCTCATGCAACACTCCCTGTATGGCCCTGAGTATGTCACCCTAGCTCTCTGAGCCATTATCTGATTTACCACAACTGCGTCCCAGTTTCCAAATGGCTGGTGAACATACAATATCATCATCATCCTCGCTGAGGCCTTCTCTAGTCTTCTTAGTATAAGTCATTTCTTTCTCTGGAAACCAAGTCCCACTTTATCTTCCTACCTTCTGTAGTCCTGATCACTTCCTACCCAGTACTGTCAGTATTATTTCAGTGTCTTCTCAATTCCTTGAGAGCATCTCCATCATTTTATTGCAAGTGTTATTTGCATGTCTTTCTTGGTCACTAGATTATAAATTCCTTGGAGGGAGGTTCCACATCTTGTTCAGACCTGCATCCCCAGTGCCTTCATCACAAAAACCAAAGAGAAGCTTTTCACATGCTTGCAATTTACCTTTTCTCTACTGAACAAGGACAAAATCTCCTCAGGCTGGGCAGGGTGGCTCACACCTGTAATCCTAGCTCTCTGGAAGGCTGAGGTAGTTGGACAACCTGTGCAACTCAAGACACTGTCTCTACTAAAAACATTAGCTGCACGTTGTGGTGGGAATGTTGTCCCAGGTACTCAGAAGGCTGAGGCAAGACGATTGCTTGAGCCCAAGAGTTTGAGGTTGCTGCGAGCTATGGCACCATGGCACTCTACCAGGGTGACTGAATGAGACTGTCTCAAATTTAAAAAAAAGAAGAAGAAGAGTCTCCTCAACAAGTGAGCAGAATAAACACTTCCATTGTATTTAAACTGCCTATGCAAACAAAGGGCTCAAACACTATAGCAACATGGATTTGTATATAATGAATATAATTTTTAGAAAATAATATCTAATAGTCTCACCATATCCAAAGGGGATATGTTCCAAAACCCCTACAGATTCCTAAACCATGTAGGGTATCAAATAAACAGAATATGTATTATGATTTCCCTATACATACATATCTATGACTAAGCTTAATTTATAAAGTAGGCACAGTCAGAGATTAAAGAGAACAATTGTAACAACAGTGGTAATAAACATTACATGAATACAGTCTGGGTGTCTCTCTCTCTCAAAATATTTTATTGTACTATATTCACCTGTTTTTGGATTGCGGTTGAATGTGAGTAATTGAAACCCTGGGAGATAAAACCGTGGAAAAGAGAAGACAATTATACTCACTTAGCACGCCTGGAAAATATTTTACACCCGGCAAGAAGTTGCTAGCCATCTTTTTTTACTGTACAATTTCAAGGTAGTAAAACTACCAGGGTCAGTTTTGATTCCTCAATCCCAATTAACCGTGCCTTGCTTCCAATAATTCTGAAGATGTGAATTCTAGTTAACCCTAAAGATACATTTTTTAAGTAGCTGACAATTAGAACAGTACTTTGGGGAAAGTATATGTCTTTCTTCCCTTACTGTCTAAGAGACTTGAGATGATAAATATATTGAATGATGCCAAACTACAAAGGCTTCACAATGAATGTCAGCTGACCTGAAAGCTTCCTTTGGCTCAGTCAGTCTTTAGAAAGATCCCTGAAAGAGCTCCCCAAAGACAGACAGTAACCTTCTATCTCCCACTATAGACAACGGGAGATAATATCATTATTACTAGGAGAGCACAGTATACTTAAGTATTAACTAGGTTTTTAAAACTTAGTGCTTAAAACACTAAAGAAAACCTAAAAGTTTTTTTTCTACGTGGTTTTCATATTCACAGAGGAAGGCAGAAGCCAAATTAGTGGAATTTGTTCTCCTTAAGTTAGTGAATTCACTCAAGTTCCTGACAACATCTTTAAGGGAATGTTTATCTCAAAATTTCCTTTGGCCAACATCTCCATAAAAAAAGACCCAGAATAAGGTCCAGGAAGCAGGTCTACAGTTCCTTCCTCTTCGTTTTATTTCATACCAATATCATCCAAATATCCATTTAGGCCACGTGAGGCGGCTCACGCCTATAATCCTAGCACTCTGGGAGGTTGAGGAGGGTGGATTGCATGAGCTCAGGAGTAAGAGACCAGCCTGAGCCCAGGGTGAGACCCTGTCACTACTAAAAACAGAAAAACTAGCCAGGCATGTATGTGGTGGCGGGTGCCTGTAGTCCCACCTACTCAGGAGGCTGACACAGGAAGATTGCTCAAGCCCAAGAGTTTGAGATTTGCTGTGAGCTATGATGCTAAGGCGCTCTGCCCAGGGGGCCAGAGTGAGACACTGTCTCAAAAAAATAAATAAATACAAATTTAAAAATATAAATAAATCAACTCAGAAAAAAAAAGCTCCATTTAAAGCACACTCCTCCAACTCTATGACCAAGAAACCTCACCTACACGCACTTCGCAGTCATAAACTGGCACTCAGTGTCACTGGGGCACACCAGGGCAACCCAAGTTAACTTCTCCATAATTTATGGTATGGTGCTTGAAAAAGCGCTCTCCATCCATCTTCTGTTTAGCAAACATTTCGATTTAATAGTGGACTTCACTCCTGGCAGGACGGCTCATCAGCCTGACAAAAGAGCCATTGAAAGGCAAAAGAGCAAAGAGCCTAAAGCTGAAGCTGTGTACTTATAACTGCAGATAACATCAACAGCCTGCAGGAAAGAGACCAAGAGGAATCTCTTTTATTATTACTTCACAAACTCCACAGCCTTCCGAAGAACCTACAGTAAACCTTTACCCTTTTTAGCGCCTTCTTACCTGAGACCACAGAAGTAGTATCAGTTACAAGGTCTAGGAAACTAGCGCCTACCCGTCACTGCCTGCGGCTGGCAAGGAGCTTTCTTCATAAAGATCTCTGTTTATCACACCATGGAGCCTTCTGCAACTTTGTGTTTAAAACAAAGAAGCAATACAGAGGAAGAACAAGACAAATCATTTCATGGTGTCTCTGTCCTTCCTAGGCCCCTCTTTTACCCTGAAAATAGGTGATGTAAAAAATTTAGGGACCTGTGACGTTCCTGCAGATGCCCTCCAGGGACTGCTTGAAGCCACACATGCCTCCGCTTCCTACCTGCCCCTCAACTTCCTATACCAAATCAGTAAAAAGTAAAGTCACGCAGAAAATAAATGGCAGATATTTCACTGTAAAATTGCCCCTGTTACCTACTGCCTTGGAGACGGGGTATGGTATGTTTGTTACAAGAAGTTTTACACAGGACCACAAAGATCAAGTTATTTAAACTGTGTTTCTTTTCCCTTCTTATAAAGTGGGAATAATTCTTAACTTGCAGGATTTGGGGGCTGGAATAAATTTGACATATCTTCGCATAGTACAAGGCATTGGGTCAGAGCCGGATTAACAGCAGCTATTCATGTCCCCCTCCATCACTCCACCTCCAAAGTGCAAATCCAAGTCATTAGAAGTTGACAGGGCAATGTTGCTAGAAAAAGACAGAGGTAACAAGAAAAGAGAAGGGTGGGGATGTGACTAAGACAGTTTACATTCAAGTTAGACCAAAGAGCAAAATACACGTAATTCTTGGGTCTTATTCCCCAGTCCCTAGCACACAGGTCAATACACAGTAGACACTCCAAAATACACTTGCTGTACGAAAGAAAATGCAAAAATGAAAATAAGGGCTTAATGCTGAAACTGGGATAAATCTGTCAATAAATCCTGGCTTATCTCAATTAACTAAACTTGAGGTTTAAGAAATGACTGAAAAACCTTGGCACTGTTTCACTTCAGCTGGTGTTCTCTTCACTTAGGAATGTCTGACCAAAGGGCAGAAAGATTTTTCCTTTGGCTCTGTTTATAATGAAGCTGCAAAACATTAAACCACACCTCACTTGACCTTAATAAACCCAGGACACGAGAGAACAGATTTACTCATTTTCCCCAAGTTTTCCCACCATTTGATTCTTTCATATTTCAGACTTCTTTTAATGACTTTCTACTGCATTCAGCAAATAAAGAATCCTCCCACTGATAATTAAACACCTGCTAATTCCTACAAAAGCATCCTAACATTAAAAAAAAAGTGAAGAGTCTGATGAATAAAACATCTCCTGTATTCCATAGGGCTGAGTTCAAATAAAGAAAAATGGGTCATTAAACAAAACCTGTCAATTCTGCAAGGCTCAGTTGCTCCAGTTAGTGACCATGTTATACTTAGATTACTTTGAGGTAAAAAGGTTATATATTTAAATATTCATTACCCCAAGAATACTTAAAAAGAAACAGGCCTTATAAAGTCAGCAGCCATCCTGAAGGAGAAGACACAGGTAAGTGCTTATTATTTGTTAACTTTCTATTATGAAAATGTCCAACATTCGAAGATAGAAGAGTCCCTATGTACCCACTCCCTACTTTCAACAATTAACACATCACATATGGCAAATCTTACTTCTTTTTACCCTGACCCACTCCTGACTCCAACTTAATTATCTTAAAGTAAATTCCTGATATAATCATTTCCCCTATAACTAATTCAGCATCTGTCACTAAAAGATAAGGACTCTTGTAAATATAATTCCAATAGTATTATCTTGTCTTTACCTAAAAACTGGCAATAAGGCCACAAATCAGATAACATCCATTATCCAAATTTCCCCAGGCGCCTGTGGCTCAGTCGGTGGGGCGCCGGCCCCATATACCGAGGGTGGCGGGTTCAAACCCGGCCCCGGCCAAACTGCAACCAAAAAATAGCTGGGCGTGTGGCGGGCGCCTGCAGTCCCAGCTACTCGGGAGGCTGAGGCAAGAGAATCGCTTAAGCCCAGGAATTGGAGGTTGCTGTGAGCTGTGTGAGGCCACGGCACTCTACCGTGGGCCATAAAGTGAGACTCTGTCTCTACAGAAAAAAAAAAAAAAAATTAACATTGATTTGTTCAAATCTGGATCCAAATTCCACAAGCTGCATTTGGGTGATGCATCTATTAAACCTCTTTCAATCCAAAGGTGTTTCTCTGCCTCTTTAAGCTGTTCATACAGTGTTGAATTCCTCTCATTGTGGGTTTTGTTGATTGCATTCCAGGTGTATCATTTTACATCATGCTCTGTCCTCAGCATTTGATCTAGAAGCTTCATCTGAGGTGCTGTTTTTCCAAGAATACATCACAGAGAGTCATGTGGATATAGAAATGAAATTGGATGACAACTGTAAAATGCCTCTAATGATTTGCCAAGCAGCCTTGGCACACCCCTTCCCCTGCCTCCTTCCCACAGTCCTTACCCTTCTCCCCATCAGCCTTTACTCCTGACACTGCTGGAAAGCTGAGAATCTGCCCACTTTGGGCACCCAACAGTAGGATGTCTGCAGCTACTCTGGCAATCTTCCTTCCCTGGCTTGGAGTGTGATTCTGACACAGCCAATAACTTGGTGGATGGAGATAGAACTCACCCTCAAACCCTCATCTGATCTCACATTCAAACATTCCAATTCCTCACCATCGGTGGTTTTGAATGGTAATTCTCTAAGTGAAAAAGGCCACATTCGAGTCACCTACCTATTCCACATTCAGCCAGTATGGGAAACGTAACCCCTTATGTCTTAGGTTAAATGAAAAATGGAATTCAGGCTACCAAATCCCTTTTTTAATGGCACACCTGCAGGCAAATACAGATTTTCAAGCATAAGCAATTTCTACCATCACTGCTAAGGGAGGGTTAAAAAAAAAAAACAACTAACAAACAGGCTTTTCTTTTTGCTGCTGTCAGGATGGACAATTAAGAGCATAGAATAATGCATTTTTAGTTTTTAAAAAGCTTTATCGGGAAATAGGCCACCATAAAGTAATTCATCTATAAAGCAATAAGAGATGTCATCAATTTTACCTTATACTTGAATCACACTCTTGATTCCTATTCAGCTGTATTTCAATTATGCTTTTTACTTGAAGAGAAGCCCCTATGAACACATAATGTCACCTAAAACTGATCTTCAAAAAAAACCCTGTTGGGGCAGAAGTTATTTATTTAATGCATAAACTACTCTGCTTCACTCAAGTGGTAATGGTCTCAATGCTGGAAATATTTTCAAAGAAAACGAAAGCAGCTGTAAGAATACTGGGTTCCACCTCAAAGCACTCAACCTAGACCTCCCATTCGATCCTGCAATCCCATTACTGGGCATCTACCCAGAAGGAAAGAAATCCTTTTATCATAAGGACACTTGTACTAGACTGTTTATTGCAGCTCAATTTACAATCACCAAAATGTGGAAAGAGCCTAAATGCCCACCAACCCAGGAATGGATTAACAAGCTGTGGTATATGTATACCATGGAATACTATTCAGCCATTAAAAAAAATGGAGACTTTACATCCTTCGTATTAACCTGGATGGAAGTGGAAGACATTATTCTTAGTAAAGCATCACAAGAATGGAGAAGCATGAATCCTATGTACTCAATTTTGATATGAGGACAATTAATGACAATTAAGGATATGGGGGGGAGGAAAAGCAGAAAGAGGGATGGAGGGAGGGGGGTGGGGCCTTGGTGTGTGTCACACTTTATGGGGGCAAGACATGATTGCAAGAGGGACTTTACCTAACAATTGTAATCAGTGTAACTGGCTTATTGTACCCTCAATGAATCCCCAACAATAAAAAAAAAGATCAAAAAAAGAAAATGCCAGGAAGGCTATGTTAACCAGTGTGATGAAAATGTGTCAAACTGTTTATAAAACCAGTGTATGGTGCCCCATGATTGCATTAATGCACACAGCTATGATTTAATTAAAAAAAAAAAAGAATACTGGGTTCCAAATTTAAATGTAGTGGAGGAAGTTCTACAATAGTAGAAACTTCAGCGTTTTTAAATTTTTGAACATAGAATGTGATTTAAACAAGTAACCTCCCCCCTTAATGAACTTATTTTGAAGGCTGAATTGTCAGACACTTTAAATGCCCTTGAAGCAGATTATCTTGGGTAGTCTATGGGGTACATCTTGGGTATGATGTTCTAGGATCCCAATGACCAGTAAATTCACCAAGAACAAACAAATTTATTCTAAAGAACATATAATAACAATTGACCCTTGTATTAACTGTTCCTGGGCTTAAAACCCACCCAAGTAAATACCCAAATCCAAGAGCATCATAAGAGCTAGTAATTAACATTCTAAAACTAACTTGAAATGTAATGGCCCCCTTAGCCAGGTGTGTATGTGGTGGGTGCCTATAATCCCAGCTACTTCGGAGGCTAAAGCAAGAGAATTGCTTGGGCCCAGGAGTTTGAGGTTGCTGTGAGCTATGACGGCATAGCACTCTACGCACAGTGACAGAGTGAGGAAGAGGAAGAGGAAGGAGAGGAGGAGGAGGAGGAGGAAGAAGAAGAAGGAGGAGGAAGAAGAAGAAGAAGGAGGAAGAAGGAGGAGGAAGGAGAAGAAGAAGGAAGGAGAAGGAAGGAGGAGGAAGGAGGAGGGAGGAGGAGGAAGGAGGAGGAAGGAGGAGGAAGGAGGAGGAGGAGGAGGAAGGAGGAGGAGGAAGAAGAAGGAGGAGGAAGAAGAAGAAGAAGGAAGGAGAAGGAAGGAGGAGGAAGGAGGAGGGAGGAGGAGGAAGAAGAAGAAGGAGGAAGAAGAAGAAGAAGGAGGAAGAAGAAGGAGGAAGAAGAAGGAGGAAGAAGAAGAAGAAGAAGGAAGGAGGAGGAAGGAGGAGGAAGGAGGAGGAAGGAGGAGGGAGGAGGAGGAAGAAGAAGAAGGAGGAAGAAGAAGAAGAAGGAGGAAGAAGAAGGAGGAAGAAGAAGAAGAAGAAGGAAGGAGAAGGAAGGAGGAGGAAGGAGGAGGGAGGAGGAGGAAGGAGGAGGAGGAGGAAGAAGAAGAAGGAGGAAGAAGAAGAAGGAAGGAGAAGGAAGGAGGAGGAAGGAGGAGGAAGGAGGAGGGAGGAGGAGGGAGGAGGAGGGAGGAGGAGGGAGGAGGGAGGAGGAGGGAGGAGGGAGGAGGAGGGAGGAGGGAGGAGGGAGGAGGGAGGAGGAGGGAGGAGGGAGGAGGGAGGAGGAGGGAGGAGGAGGAAGAAGAAGAAGGAGGAAGAAGAAGAAGAAGGAAGGAGAAGGAAGGAGGAGGAAGGAGGAGGGAGGAGGAGGGAGGACGAAGGAGGAGGAAGGAGGAGGGGGAGGAGGAGGGAGGAGGAGGGAGGAGGAGGGAGGAGGAGGGAGGAGGAGGGAGGAGGAGGAAGAAGAAGAAGAAGGAAGGAGAAGAAGAAGGAGGAAGAAGAAGGAGGAAGAAGAAGGAAGGAGGAGGGAGGAGGAGGGAGGAGGAGGGAGGAGGAGGGAGGAGGAGGGAGGAGGAGAAGGAGGAAGAAGAAGAAGAAGGAAGGAGAAGGAAGGAGGAGGGAGGAGGAAGGAGGAGGGAGGAGGAGGGAGGAGGAGGGAGGAGGAGGGAGGAGGAGGAAGAAGAAGAAGGAGGAAGAAGAAGAAGAAGGAAGGAGAAGAAGAAGGAGGAAGAAGAAGGAGGAGGAAGAAGAAGGAGGAGGAAGAAGAAGAAGGAGGAAGAAGAAGAAGGAGGAAGAAGTAGGAGGAAGAAGAAGGAGGAAGAAGAAGAAGAAGAAGGAAGGAGAAGGAAGGAGGAGGAAGGAGGAGGGAGGAGGAGGGAGGAGGAAGGAGGAGGAAGGAGGAGGAAGGAGGAGGAAGGAGGAGGAGGAGGGAGGAGGAGGGAGGAGGAGGAAGAAGAAGAAGAAGGAAGGAGAAGAAGAAGGAGGAAGAAGAAGGAGGAAGAAGAAGAAGAAGGAAGGAGGAGGAAGGAGGAGGAAGGAGGAGGAAGGAGGAGGAGAAGGAGAAGAAGAAGAAGAACGTACTGGCCACTTTATAAGCCTTTTGATCCCAGAACCTGCAGATATAAACTAAAAAGTCATTCATACAACAGGACAGATTTGGGGAGGGGAGGGGGGCAATTTTTCATGAAGAAGTAGTTTTTTTTCCTTTTTTCTTTTCTTTTTTTTTTTGAGACAGAGTCTCCATCTCTTGATCCCAAACCCACTGGGAATAGGAACCACCATGCTACACTCCACTCTCAGCAAACCCAAAACCTTTATCAAGGGGTGGGCCTAAGTGCAAAGGGGTTGGACAAGGTTTTAAGCTGCTCCTAAGCTCCCTGGTTTCTCTTTTTGAATTTTAAGGTAAATGTAGAACCTTTGAGCACATGAATCCAAGATAGTAGTAAGGTTGCAGAGCCTCTGACATACCCCCCTAAACAACAGAATTTCTTTCTTTTTTTTTTGAGACATAGTAGCACTCTACACTGGTAGAGTGCTGTAGCATCACAGCTCACAGCAACTTCAAACTGTTGGGCTCAAGCAACCCTCTTGCCTAGCCTCCTGAGTAGCTGGGACTACAGGTGACTGCCACAACACCTGGCTATTTTTAGAGACAAGGGCTCACTCCTGCTCAGGCTGTTCTGGAACTCCTCAGCTCAAGTGATCCACCCACCTCGGCCTCCCAGAGTGCTAGGACTACAGGTGTGAGCCACCGCCACGGCACCCTCTGCTGTTCTCCTGGATGTTTTGTCTCTTCAAGTGCATTTACAATCCTAGTAGGTGAAGCCTTTCACAGCTGTCCTGTGCTTTCCTTCTAAAACAACTGAAGAATTTCTTTGTGTCGTCTTTAAGTGCTCCTTTCCAATTCTAGGAAGCCTATATTTATAGGCATCCAGTCTACAACATTGTCAACACTTTATCTGTACTAAAGGAAAGTGATATTCTTTCCCCATTTTACACAGCCTCACATAGGAACCATGTTCCCTAGCCTGGTACAAAGGTGAGGGAAAAAAAAACTAGCCAGGAGAGGATCCAGTTGCAGTCCCAGCTATACTACCTACCTCTTAACAGTCACTCATGCCCCTAGCTTTTGTAAGACATTTGGGAGCCCCTTCTTGATCCAACATTTGAAAACATTTGATTACTCTATGATCAAAGCCCTGTCGCAGATTAACCTTAAAGATAGTAATTAGCCTCATGGCCCTTTCCCCTCACTTCTCCATGTTCTAGTCCCCCACTTTGCTTCTGCCTTACCCCTGCTGGCATCCTGTCCTCCCCAACCAAGCCAATCAGAATCATTCCCAGGGAGGAATCTGAGTTTGGGGAGTGCTGTCTCCCAAAACAAAACAAGGCATGGACCAACTCATCCCAACACCAATTGCCCTCTACTTGCCCCTGTCCTGGTTCCTGCTCTTTCCAAGGCATCATTATGTCATGATGATAATCAGGGGTCATGATTCCTTCACCCCAAGAAAAAATTGCATAGTATCCTTCCAAATTCAAATTTTGACTTAAAGTCAGTCATAATCTATTCACAACCAAGGAAACCCTGTTGTATCAGGTGGAAATGCATGTGACATATTTCCCTAATACTAGATATATAGTGTGAAATTACTCCCCCTTGTTCACAGGGTGATGTCTGAACACAAAAATAAGGACATTTTTACTTTCACTAAAAGCAGGAAAATAATACTCTTCCTTTATTATATTTAGGGTGAAAGTGTGCCTTCCGAAAGACACCTTGGCAAAAAGAAAAGAGTCTTAATCTGATTAAGCAGCAGCTACTAGCTGGAAATAACCAAAATATGTATCTCTTCATCTCTGCTCAGTAATCCACACAATTTAAACTTCTTCCCTATTAAGGTAAGACTATTACTGAATGCTCGAAACCAGAAAACACGTTCTAAAACACATGCAAAGTTTTACTTTGCTCAGTTACAGGATTTACAATTATTTGTATAATAAATCAGAGAAAAACACTTTCAGTTGCAAGAGGAAAATAATTTACAAGATCCATAGGTCCCTGTTATTTAGTAAAATTAGGTCTTTACCTGCAGTGTCTAAAAATCCGACAACATAATCTTTCAAATCAAAATGGGTGGCAGGTCCTAAAATACGTACTGCAATCTGTCACTTTAAAATAATAGCACAAAAATTATCATCCAAAGTGACTGACAACAGAGAACTACAAAAACATACCAACTTCTGTTAGGCACTAATTACAATTAGCTAACTCTCCTTCCTGAAATCCTTCCAGCTCCCCCCTCCTTGGCTACCTTCTGTAATTTCAAAGCAAGTCTTCTGCTTCAACCAAAAACTAAGGTTTGAGAAACACAAAAATGCCTTTTTACCTGAAACTAAAAATTAGTTCTTTGACTACCTGCTGAACAAGGTGTCGGGAAGAGGCAAGAAAGTCAACCACAAAAAAAGTTTAAACTTGGTTTCTAACCTCCACAAACTTAACTTAGTGGGGGAAAGAAAGAACACCTAAATGAATGATCTGTGCCCAGCAAACACTGTACCATCTGTTCATCTTAGTATGTAAGACTCTCTGAGATTAAGTGAAGACTTTCAAGAAATGGTTTCAAGACTTCCAAGAAAAACAGACTGCTGAGAGAATAAATGAACCAAAATTAAATGAGCATTTATACAATACCATACCCTGTGCTGGCTATTTCACATACACCCTACTTAATTATGTAGAGAACCCGGAGTTGGCAATGATCTCCACTTCACAGATAAGAAAACAGAAAATCAGAGGAATTAACCAGCTAAGATCACCTAACCAGCATAGTTCAGCCTGAAGGATAAATCCATTGATTAATTCATTCACTTATTCAAATACTATAATTATTCTAACTCCAGCTTCCCCCTCCCTTTTTTTTGGAGGTAGGATCTTTCTCTTTTGCCCAGGCTTGAGTACAGTGCCATCACGACAGCTTTCTATAATGTCAACCTCCTGGGGTCAAGCGATCTTCCTGACTCAGCCTCCCGAGTAGCTGGAACTATAGGCACCTGCCACAACGCCCGGCTAATTTTTCTATTTTTTGTACAGACAGTCTCGCTCTTGCTCAGACTGGTTTCCAACTCCTGGCACCAAGCAATCTTCCCACCTTGACCTCTCACAGTGCTAGGATTATAGGTGTGAACAATTGTACCTGGCCATCAAATCCCATACTCTAGTCCATAAACTCTAATTGACCTCAGAGAAGAAACACATTTGGAACATATTGTGTGTCCCCAGCCTATCCTGGCACAAGAAAGAAGAGAGTGAAAGAGTAAGTAAGAGAGAGAGGGAAGGAAGGAGGAAGGCGGAAAAAAAGTTAAAGTACTGAGATGAATCAGGATGCAAACTGCTAAGGCAAAGCATCCAGGTAAAACATAAGAAGTAGGTTGTAGTTGACAATCTATTTCTAGCTTACACTTCACACCTCTGAAGAACAATCACTTCTGAATGTTTAGTATCTATTGCTCACATCACATAATCATAGTAAAGATTCCAGATTAAGTCATTTAAAGTTTAGCAAGATGCCTGAAGGATGGAAGGAAAGGCAGCCCGAGATTCTCCAGGGCCTGACACTGTCAGGTAAGGTAGTATTAGCACCTGTCATTTCCAGCATGGAGCACCCGGAGTGCACAAGACAACTCATTGAGGACATGAGGAAAAATAGTTAACTCTCGTATCCATAGTAGTTGTGACTACATGCTTAACCTTTTTTTTAAAGACACAGAGTCTGTTGGCCAGGCTGGAGTGCAGGAGCATCGTCATAATCACTGCAACCTCCAACGCCTGGGCTCAAGCCATCCTCCTGCCTCAGCTTCCCATTACTAGGATTATGGGCATGGTCTACCGTGCCTAGACAACACTTTACATCTTTAATGTTTTACAATTTACATACGATTTTAGTATAAGAACACATATACATAATAAAAATACTCACATATCTATATAATGCGGACATGGGTCCCGATTTTTTTACTGATAAGACAATAGTATCAACAAAGACCACTGATTGAATTTTCTGAACTCATTAAAAGAATTAACTATTAACTTCAAGCATCTTCTACTGCCAAACCAAATGACATGACTTTAGAACAACTTCATTTGTTGAAGAGAAAAAAAAAAAAACTCTAAGTTTCATTTCAGACTCTCCTCAAAAGGTATTTAATTCCTGGCTGATTCTGGGCACAATCAATGGCTGACCATTACAAATCTGTGGGGCTCCCTCATTATGAGTTCATACAGCAAGCAAATCCCATTTTCCCTCAGCAAATTCAATTCACATCAATAGCCCCATATATCACTGGCTACTGCTGTTGGGTGTCTGATTTGAAACATAAAAATTTTTTTGAAAGATTACTGCCAACACATAATAGGCAAACTGCAATTTCAATTCCCTGTGCATGTGCTGGAAGGAGGGGGCTCCACAAGCTACAAAATGTACATGAAGCCTGTTGTTATCAGCTGTTTATAAGCCCCATGACATGGGTCCTCCCTTATTCCTCCACTCACGGAAGGCAGGAAAAAAAAAACATCAAAAGTGTCAGCATTCAAGAAAGTCCTTTTATTATTCTACTCAATACTAGTTCCCTGGTCTCTTAATTTTCTGAGCAGTGTATACAAAATGCAACAAAATTAAGCAGTGCTAGCTGCACATAGCCAATCTTCATTAGGGAGAATTCGGGGTGAAGGAGTAATACAATTGTGAGATGTTATTTATTGAGATGTTTCATCAGCACCTTTTAAAGAATTCATCACCCATAGGAGCTAACATTTAAGGAGTGACATCTGCTCTAACAAAGGCTTTAGTCCCCAAAGCCCATAAACAAATCCACACACCTAGCCGGCTGCAAACTTCTGGTTCCATCCATACCACTTGCCTGATACATCGCTAATACACTGTTCACCTTCCCTATTGACCTCTTCCAGAAAACACAATTTCTTACTAATTCACATATAAGTCCAAGCAAGGTGGCTCAGGCCTATAATCCTAGCACTGTGGGAAATCATGGCAGGAGGATCACTGGAGGTCAGGAGTGCAATACCAGCCTGAGCAAGAGCGAGACCCTGTCTTCACAAAAAATAAAAGAACTAGCTGGGTGTGGTAGTGGATGTCTGTGATCCCAGCTACTCCAGGAGGCTGAGAGAGGAGGATCACTTGAGCCCAGGAGTTGGAAGCTGCAGTGAGCTATGATGATGCCACTATACCACTCTAGCCAGGATGACAAGGAAGACTCTGTCTCCAAAAAAAGAAAAAGAAAAGGAAAAATCACATTTAATACTACCCACTGATACCCACCAATACAGAAGTGGGAAAATAAAATACAGTAGGTCCATGGTGAATCCAAGCCCACTATTAGAGTGGGAGACCAAGGAAGGCACTACAGGCTCACTATGTAGCCTTGGGTTCCTCAAAAGCTGCACTGCTAACGTTTTGGATTGGGCAATTCTTTCCTGTGGGTGGCTGTTCTGTGCACTACCACATGTGTAGCAGCATCCCTGGCCTCTACCTACTGAATCCCAGTGGCACTCTTCTCTCAATCCTGACAATAAAATATGTTTCCCTGGGCGGCGCCTGTGGCTCAAGGAGTAGGGTGCTGGTCCCATATGCCAGAGGTGGCGGGTTCAAACCTAGCCCCGGCCAAAAAAAAAAAAAAAAAATGTTTCCAAACATTGCCAAATGGCCTGTTGATGGAGGGCAAGATTGTAAAGTCCTAGTTGCAAATCACTGATCTAGTGGGTCAACAGGCAGAAATTATACATACAGTAGAATCTCCATAGTTGACCACCTCCCTAGGTTGACCTAATTTTCATAGACAGGACACACACCACACATAGGGTATCAGTACAGGAGGCCTAGTTCCGTATGTTGACCACCTACAATGTCTTCACTAGGTTGTTACAGTCCCCTGGATGGTCAACTTAGAGAGGTTCTACTCTATACGGAACTCCACACAGAAAACCATTACATACCCAGACTCTCCTGCCCATGATCCTTTCTAAAACACAGAATCCAATCAAGTTTGCCTGCCCAACAGAAGAAGGCTACACTGAGTCTGATTACTAAAAGTCTACTAATGATAAAACAAACTCTTTGTAATAAAAAAGAATACTGGCACTTTATTATTGCATTGACTCAATAACTAACTGGAGGAAAAAATGCCTAGAAAATATCTATCGTGAGTTTTCCATACTTATCAACATAAAGCCTCTAGAAAGTTCAGGTCTATAGGCCAAAATTCTTTATTTGATCAATTGTTAGGAAAGTCTTAAGAAAAATGTCTTCAGACCCAAATCCCTTAATAGAAGATGGATATGCTGTGATATTTAGTTTAATAGAAATAAAGGTGAATCTTTTTCTCCCTAAACAACCACTGCTGAACTTCTGCAAACCAATACTAAAAAAGACAATTTTTATTTAACAGTTAAAGAAACCAGCTTCCAAAAGCTCAATTGCCATCTGCAATTATAATCAGGCCTAATTTAGAAAACCCCACCATGTTTTAGTCTTAATTAAAAATGGCACATCCTTGCAAGGGAATGCAATGTGAATTCACAATTCAAATGTTAGCAGGACACGCACACAAACCATTAATGTTAGAGTTTAGGCTTGTGAGACTCAACTATTTTCCAGTTTCTTAATGGACATAACTTCAGTATAAACTTTATTTAAGTTTCATATTTTAAATTAGAAAGGCATGTGGATTATGGTAAGACAATTTGCCACAAATACGAATGGATTTTTTTTTAAGCCTGCCATCTTTCACACAGCACATGGCTGATCCTACATTCCAGCCACTATTATCTTTACTCTGCGTAAAAGGCACTGCTTCAGTGTAATATTTCCACCGATGCAAAAATAGTTTCTCCACCGTGCTAAATAATAAGATTTACCAAGTACCACTTGGCCTCTTTGTAAGCTTCTTAACAATTACTTATAATGTGTCCCCTGCACATTTATAATTCAGGATAATTTTTATATTATAATTCCTTAAAATGGTCTCCAATGCTATCAGGCCTTTGCCTACAGGACATTAATGCAGACATTATTTGAAAAACACTATACAAATTCCCACTGTCCATCAAAGCCACTTAAAATGTGATACATCAAAGAAGACAGAGAATGCAAGACCTAAGAACAACACAGGCACACCTCGAACTCACAGAATTAGAGAGAAATGTTTTCATACTGATCCACTGCAGTGACTCCCCATAAAAATCCAACTTCTTCCAAAATTCTTTAGTGTTAGATTCAGGTCCCTCTGCATGAGCAGAGCCTCTGGCAAAGAAGGCAAGAGCGGGTGCAAAGCTGTGAACAATAAGCTTGCCTCTCCGGTAAGCCTGTAAAATTAAGCCTCTCTCAGCTGGACAATTAGCTCTATTATAGCTAATCGGGAAGAAAGAAATGCAGGCCATCTGGTTCTTGGAAGTTCTGTAGCAGCTTAATAATACCTTCTTTTTTTTTTTTTTTTTGAGACAGTCTCTCTCTGTGGCCCAGGCTAAAGTGCCATGGCATCAGGTCTCAAGCAATCCTCCTGCCTCAGCCTTCCAAGTAGTTGGGACTACACACGCCCATTCACCATGATGCCCAGCTAAATTTTTTCTATTTTTAGTAGCAATGAGGTCTCGCTTTGCTCAAGCTGGTCTGGAACTTCAAAGCCCAAGCAATCTTTCTGCCTCAGCTTCCCAGAGTGCCAGGATAATAGGTGTGAGCTGCCATATTCAGCCCAACACTACCTCCTTAAAAGCAAACTTCCTATGTACAAGAAGACAAGAGAAAGCAACAAGAGGAACACTTCTAAATTGCCTGTACACCATGCAGATCAAGTTCCTAACAATTTTATCTAGAAGTAACTGAAAAGTGATTAAATGTCAACACCCTAGCTAGAGACACCTCACTTAGATTAGTACGTATTAATGAGACAGCCACTGACAAACAAGTTGACCTCTACGATAAACTGGGAGATCAACTCCACGCCCAGTCCTTTGCCAAGCAACTTTGCAGTTCCTCCCACCCAGTGTACTTCTTTGTCCCCTGACATGGGGCTTGACCATGTGACTTGTTGTTAGCTTAATTTCAAGGTTGAATTTATTATAAGAATATGGAATTGGCCCCCAAATTCCAAGAAGAGCAGGGATCCAGCTAGCCGCCGATACAAACCAGGATCAGGTACCCAAACCTTCCATCAAACCAACAGCACTCCTCTTTCTCTAACCCTTCTGTAAAACAAGCAAGCGTTCTAACTGGGACAGACCAGAGAGTACTTCAGGCATGGAGGGCACGGGTAACATGTCTTTATTCAGCTCTTGTTGGCTGATGAGCTAAGTTACATAGAGGTCCATGCTTATCCAGCTCCTGATAGCCAGGGAGTGAGCTACACAGAAAGGCCATAATCCACAATCCACACCAATAGAAGGTCCTGTGCACCTTTATGCCCCTGAGGAGCAATGGGGGCAAGGTACCAAGCGGCAGTTCGAGAAACATGACTTCACAGCACACAGGGATGGCTGTCTAGGAACACAGGGACCTTCCCACAGGTGAGAAGCCCCAAACAACTGTGTCTCATCCCCCACCCAAGGCCACGGGTGAGAAACCCCAAACAACTGCGTCTCGTCCCCCCACCCAAGGCCATGGGTGAGAAACTCCAAACAACTGCGTCTCATCCCACATCCAAGGCCACGGGTGAGAAACCCCAAACAACTGCATCTCGTCCCCCACCCAAGGCCACAGATGAGAAACTCCAAACAACTGCGTCTCATCCCCCACCCAAGGCCATGGGTGAGAAACTCCAAACAACTGCGTCTCATCCCACATCCAAGGACACGGGTGAGAAACCCCAAACAACTGCGTCTCGTCCCCCACCCAAGGCCACGGATGAGAAACTCCAAACAACTGTGTCTCGTCCCCCACCCAAGGCCACGGGTGAGAAACCCCAAACAACTGTGTCTCATCCCACATCCAAGGCCACGGGTGAGAAACCCCAAACAACTGCATCTTGTCCTCCACCCAAGGCCACGGGTGAGAAACTCCAAACAACTGCGTCTCATCCCACATCCAAGGCCACAGGTGAGAAACCCCAAACAACTGCATCTTGTCCTCCACCCAAGGCCACGGGTGAGAAACTCCAAACAACTGTGTCTCGTCCCCCACCCAAGGCCACGGGTGAGAAACCCCAAACAACTGTGTCTCATCCCACATCCAAGGCCACAGGTGAGAAACCCCAAACAACTGCGTCTCATCCCCCACCCAAGGCCACGGATGAGAAACTCCAAACAACTGCGTCTCACCCCACATCCAAGGCCACGGGTGAGAAACCCCAAACAACTGTATCTCATCCCCCACCCAAGGCCACGGGTGAGAAACTCCAAACAACTGTGTCTCATCCCACATCCAAGGCCACAGGTGAGAAACCCCAAACAACTGCATCTCGTCCCCCCACCCAAGGCCACGGGTGAGAAACCCCAAACAACTGCATCTCATCCCCCCACCCAAGGCCACGGGTGAGAAACCCCAAACAACTGCATCTCATCCCCCACCCAAGGCCACGTGTGAGAAACTCCAAACAACTGCGTCTCATCCCACATCCAAGGCCACGGGTGAGAAACCCCAAACAACTGCATCTCGTCCTCCACCCAAGGCCATGGGTGAGAAAGCACAAACAACTCTGTCTGGCCCTCTACCTTCTCTGCCCATCTACTTTAGTCCCCTCCCAATGAACCAAATTTTCTGTCTTTCAGAGTCACAGTGTCAATAGCAGGAAATCAACTCCCAGCAGCAACTTTTCTCAAAATTCCTAGATTCAACATTGCTGCACACCCACGGCAGTACCACCCCAATCCAAGGAGGATGAGGACCATTATCAACCCATCCACTGTGTAGGGGTGGATATGGTAGAGTCACCAGGGCTACTGCATAAACTTGGATACTTTTGTACAACATAAAACCGCCTGGTCAATTAAGAACAAAGAAATCCAGCCCACATACGCTGTTCACGGAAGCAAGTACCCTGGCACGGGGCTGCTGTCCACCGGAAGGAAGGCATGGCTTATTCTGCACAAAGGTGCCATTTGTTCAGAAGGGGTGACCTAGTGGGATGACGAGGGTGTCCACACATGGCAGACAGAAGCCCTGAGCGTGGAGTGTCCATGTCTAATGGAGGTGAAGAGGGTGTCCACGTGGAACAGTGATCCAATGTGCTGTGGGACAGATGCACAGATTGAAAGCCCGAGAAACAGACCCAACGCAGACTAACAACAGAGGCATGATCCTAAATGGCTCCTTTTGTGACCGGGATAATCAGGGTATATTTGAATGGGCTCAGAGGATTAGAAAGTATGCTGAATCAAAGGTAATTTCCCAATTTTGATGGGAAAATTAATTAATTAATACAGTACTATAGGAGAACATCTTTGTTTGTAGGACATGAAAACACATTCATGTGTCCAGAGGTGACAAGGCATCAGGATGGCAATGAATCCACCAGGCTGGGGGAAAGGGGTTCTTCTGTGTTGTAGTTGCAATTTCTTTCCTCTATTTTTTTTAACCTATAATGGGTAGAGTGCATGGTACATAAGGAAGGGGTAGTTTCTTTCCATTATGAGGCCTTCAGTGGGGATGCTCACTCAGAAAGGCACTTGAGCTGAGCTGTCCAAAGAGACAGGGATGCCACTTACAATTCCAAGGGGCAGAGATAACAATTATGGTGTTGATTTTACAAAAAAACAGTACCAGCATCTATATAGTGCTTACTGAGCGCAAAGCAATGGTCTAATTATTTTTGTATTTTAACTCGTGTATTCCTCAACACAAACTTAAGTAGAATTACTAAGTATTATTAAAAAGTAGAATTATTATTATTATGCCTAACTTAAAGATGAGGAAATTCAGCCGGGCACTGTGGCTCATGCCTATAATCCCAGCATTCTGGGAGGCCAAAGCGGGTGGATAGTTTGAGCTCACAAGTTCCAGATCAGCCTGAGCAAGAGCAACACCCATCTCTAAAAATAGCTGGGTATCGTGGTGGGCACCCGTAGTCCCAGTTACTTGGGAGGCTGAGGCAAGAGCCCAAGAGTTTGAGGTTGCAAGCTGTGATACCATGGCACTCTACCAAGAGTGACAAAGTGAGACTCTATCTCAAAAAATAAAAAAGACGAGAAAACTCACCTGAGGTCACAGGATTGGTCAGCAGCTCAGCCAGGATTTGAACCCACCAGTTTGGCTCCAGGGTCTACAACTACTGTACCATCAAGGCAATAGCCCAAGCAACTAACAGTGAAGGAGGGTGAAGGCAGCTGGAACCAGGCCTGATGAACCATCCCAGTTGTGAAGCCTGGAGCTGGTGTGTAAGTGGCGAACGCAAGGGAAGAGGTGAGAGGCAGAGGCAGGTTTACCGGTAAAAGTGTGGATTTTTTAATGTGTTAACAAGAAGATGTTTCTAAAAGCATGGTAACCACGTAGAGGCCTGTCACTATATTTTAACTCAAAGAAGACAGTGCTTTACCATGCAATAGCAGAAGACATACAAAGGACTGGCTAGAGACAGTCAAGATTCCAGAGGCAAAGCTTACAGCACTTGGGCAATTATTCTAGGAAGCCATGCCATGAAACCACCTAAGTAAAACTGTATTTGCCACCCAAATTCCTTGAATTAGATTCAATATACAGGTCACAGTATATCACTAATGGTTTTCTATTCTGGTCACCTGACTCTTGGGAAAGAAAAAGCACTACAGTAACAAAATTACCCCTACCCTCTGCCATTATGAGGCCTTCAATAATCCAGTAAAGAGTTTCATGCTTTCATGGTGAGTTGAGACAACACCATGTTCAGTTTACGTAACCATTTCCCCGCCCCATAATAAACAATATCCAGTTCATTCTAATTTCATAGCTTTCCTTCATATAACAGAATATCTCTCTCGCTCTCACGTGCACAGATTAACTCATTTGTTCTCCCTGAATCTCATCAAAGATTGTACCTGGCACTGTAATTGGAAGGGTTTTAAATAGATAATTTAACCTTGAGAGAATGTTCATTTCACTCAACACATCCTTCCAATCTAAGAAACACACAAATTCCCTTTCACCTCAGCATGTCTTTCTTTAATTGTGACAGCAGTACGGAGAAATTCATTTTCAAAGAGTTGATTGAGCCACAAG
This sequence comes from Nycticebus coucang, assembly GCF_027406575.1. Taxonomy (NCBI): domain Eukaryota; kingdom Metazoa; phylum Chordata; class Mammalia; order Primates; family Lorisidae; genus Nycticebus; species Nycticebus coucang. The sequence continues at coordinate 37,788,844 of NC_069787.1, forward strand.
GGAATATTAATACCTAAATATTGAAGCAATCCTGATGCTTTGCTTAAAGGGAAGCTGGCTTTGCTAGATGAAAAGATTCCAAAATGTCTCTGGTCTATGTCTTTTTAAAAAACATGTTTTTAGCATATTTTCATCTCTCTGCATTAAGTCAGAAAGTAAAAGGCACAATTTATTTCTCTTAAAAATAGAAAAAGCCCTTTGCTTCCGATTGCCGGCAAATGCATTTGCTAGGATTCTACTAGTTTTTTGAGTGTCCTAAAAGGGAGTGATTTTCTTCACTTTTGAATATGGACAGTAAATGCTCTTTTGACTCTTTGACAGTCTAAGTGTAAACCACTCTGCTGTGCTGAGTGTGGCTACACAGAAAGCATTTCCCATCTGAAGTGAGCACAGACAGGAAGGCAGGAAGGCGTGGAATGTGCGGGACAAAGCTGAGCTGTCATTTGTCATCCTGGGGTTCACAGTAAAGGCTGTTCCACCTAATGATTACAAGCACAAAAAAAAAAAAAATTAATTCTAGGAATCAGAGAATTTAGAACAAGTAATAGGATCCCATTCCCCTGAAGCTGATATCATCAAATTCTCTCACATGATTTACAACCTGGCAATCTATCTCTTTTCCATTGATTATCCAGCTATTGTGGGATATAACTGCTCTCTGCCCATTCCAAGAACTCTAAAGTGTTGCACTGAGAATACACTAATGCACCTTTAATGTGTGTGTGTGTGGGGGGGGGGGCAAGGGAACAAAACAGGCTGGAGAATGCTGAAAGCTGAGGATCCTTTCAAAAGGGGTGGAGAAGTTAACAGCTTTTCAGGGACGCAATCAGGCATTTCAAGCCCAGCAGCTACCTAGGCTCAGGGAGCTAACATTGCTAACTGGAAATAAGCCGCAAGCTCTGTACTGCCGAGAATTACCTGGAACTGAACAGGAAACACACGTGCATCTCACTCTGGGCATAGGCCATCCAAGAAAAGTTCTCAACCTGAGCGAATTGCAGAGTCCCAACAAATGTTACAGAAAGATGCTTCACAATCCAAGATACTCAATAGGCAAGCTCTTTAAATGAGAGCCATCTCAACTACACAGATGATACATTGCCATGTAGTATGAAAACCTTGATGCAGGGGTCAAAGGTACCTCCACCTGCTACCTCTTTTTTGTATGGTCCTTAAGCAGAGAATGTTTTTTACATTTTTAAATAGTTGGGGAGAGAAATCAAAAGAATATATTGTGACACATGAAATGCACATGAAATTCAAATTTCAGTGTCCCTAAATAAAAGTTTGTGGGCATACAGCCACGCCCGTGTGTTGATGTATTGTTTGTGGCTACTTCTGACGTACAAGGCGGCGAGTCAGTCCAACTCAGACATATGGCCTGCAAAGCCAAAACCATCTACTATCTGTCTCTTTAAAGAAAAAGTTTGCCAATCACTACTTTAATTCACCCACAAATTTCAGGAAAACAGCTCCAAATAAACTAAAGGCCCACTAGAAACATGTAGTTACTAATGAAACAAAAATTGTTCTTTCCTTCTAAATAGGTTCCCTTCTCAGAAAACACGACCAAAAAAAAATCTGCAAAAAAAGTCACATTCTATTATGTGTGGAAAAAAATTGTACATTTCCATTCCAAGAAAGCTTTCAAGTTTTCTGACTTGGTAGCCAAGATAGTGCTTAGAAGTAGAGCAGGAAAAAAATGACAATTAAAAATGATGAGAAACGCACTTTACATACCTAATTCCATTTGATCCGCAGAAAGAGGTTCTAAGGGATGGTTACCCCCATTTTACAGGTGAGAAGACTGACCCCAAGACAAGTGGAATAACATCCTCAAAGGTCCCAGCAGTACGTGATGTCTCCAGAGACTGAGACCAGGTTTTATTGGCTTTTAAATCCGACTCTTTCAACCCTTACAAGATGATTAAGGTACTAGTATAAAACCTTGCTTTTGCCCTTCAGAAAAAGAATGACACCAGGAGAGAATAAATAGTGTTAAGTGAATGAAACAAGAGAACTGCCTACCTGTGAAAGGAATGGTCACTTAATAGAGACGTGTGTCTTATCAAATGCTGCACATGCTTTGGTGTTGAGCTCTTAAGTAATATCCAGTTCCTGTTCCTACTATCACCCTGAGTACAGCCAAATCCATGTAGGCAAACATACTATATAATCTCTTTATCCATCTGCTATGAAGACTGCTGGCTGCAGCCCAGCATCCTTGCCCCATGGAGGCTCCTTTTCCCAAGCTTACCTCTCAGAGCAATTTTTTATTTTTTTTCCTTTTTTATTGTTGGGGATGCATTGAGGGTACAATAAGCCAGGTTACATTGATTGCAATTGTTAGGCAAAGTCCCTCTTGCAATCATGTCTTGCCCCCATAAAGTGTGACACACACCAAGGCCCCACCCCCCTCCCTCCATCCCTCTTTCTGCTTTTCCTCCCCCCCCCATAACCTTAATTGTCATTAATTGTCCTCATATCAAAATTGAGTACATAGGATTCATCCAGAGCAATTTTTTAGATCCAGCAATAAATCACTTGTAATCTAAGGAACAGTGATGACACATCTACCAAATTAGTCAAGTCTTTTGAAATCTCTGATGATATTCCCAGCAGTAGTACTGCAGAGATTTTTTGTTTTGTTTTTTTTTTTTTTGGCAGTTTTTGGCCGGGGCAGGGTTTGAACCTGCCATCTCCGGTATTAGTATACAGGGCCAGTGTCCTACTCCTTTGAGCCACAGGCGCTGCCCAGTACTGCAGATTTTATTGCTGTTATTTTGAATATGCACAAAGTGACCCCACACAGGCACTCACAGTGTGGCAGGCACTTTAAATGTATTAAATTAAGCCTCCCATTCCTACAGTGTCAGTACTATAATTACTCTCATTTTACAGATTAGGAAACTAAGGCATAAAGAAATTAAGTGATTTGCCAGTAAGTGGCAGAGCTGGGATTCAAACTCAGGCAGTGTGACACTGAGGCTCTTTACCACACACCTCACAAACTCTCCACACCAGATACTAATAAACATATTTAAGTGTGAAAATAAATTTTGTATGATCCAAACTTATCTGCATTATAAAAAGGGCAGTCTTATAAAGAACAGTCTTTAATTTTTAATTAATTGAAAAGGAGTGGGAAGGATAACCCGCATAAAGTAATAGAAATTAAAAACAGATCCTCTTAAAATGCAATGTTACTTCTTATTTTAAAGTAATGAGAATATGTAGAATGCTTAGAGATGTGGGGTGCTTTAAGTTGCTGGACAACAACTGCTTTCTGCTTTGTCCTTTTTTAAGAGCCAAAATTTTTGGATTCTTCTAAATACAACTCAGCCTTTCCATGAAGAGCGAGCCTCCTTTGATAATGAAGGCATACGATTCTGAAGAATAATTTTTGCCAAGGACAAGAGGCCATAGTTTAGTTAATGTTAATCGTACCTAACCCTCTACAGAGCTCAAAGGCATCAGTATCATGTTCAGGCTGCCTAACCTGAAACCATGGGTGACAAACGCATGGCACTCCTACGGCTCCTCAGGCTGAGCCACCAGGGCAGATGTAAGTGATCATGCTCTTCCCCATTGAGCCCAGAGCTTCCTTCTCAACAGAAGGACCAGAGTATTATCTTGGATAATCCTCCAAAGGGCCAATAACAAAGGATCAGTGTAAAGACATAGGATAAAATCCTGCCATTATCCAACTATGAATTGGAGACAGCCCAGCCTGGCATCTGGGAAGGAATTCTTTATCACCAACAGTTCATGAGGTCTAGGAATGGACTGGGGTCTCTCCCCTAGCCTGCTTCTCAGGCAGACTCAATCCTGCCGTAGGCAATAAAGAATTTATTGTCTTACACAAGTGGAAGTCCAAAGGCAGGCCAGGCTTTCACAGCCAGCTAATTCAGCGGCTCCAGGATGCCAGCAAGAACCCAGGTTCTTCCCTTTCCACCGCTTCAACCTTGACTTCACCCTCAGCAGGTCAACAGCTGTGGGCAGCACATCCTGACCACTCCCAGGGCAGGCAGTGCCAACACAGCCACTCAGGCTACAAGGACACACCCAGCTTTCCCTGAAAGGGCCCACTGGATAGAGATCACATGACCAGTCTTGAACCAATCTCTAATAAGCTGCAAGGCAAAGAAAGACAATCCTAGAGCTCGGCTTCATGGAGTAAGGCAGACACCTCTACAAAGTCAAGGCTCTATTAGGAAGGAAGCCAGAAACACAGGTGCTGCCTAGGTATCAAACAACATCCCCAGCAAGCCTTCTGCCCTGGTGGAGATGCAGACCAGGGATCAAAACTGGCCACCCACAGGACAGGTCTAGCCAAATACAACCAGCTCAGCCCTCATGCGGTAACAAAAACTAATGAATCCATTAGCAAAATTTTAAAAATGGGAGAGGTAATTAGGTAAAATTTCAGATCTCAATGTTAGAATGATGTAAAACAACACTGACTCAAATTCCCATAGGACAATAATCAGCTCAAGCCCAGCCACGCTGTGAGAAACAAGCTGTGTCCAGCCCACCACAGTCCGGGTGCTCCCCGCTTCTCTGCTCCCTCCCTCCCTCACCTTTAGCTTCCTGAGCCCAGTTGGCATTTATGTGAGTTTGCCACCTCAGTATCAGCTACCATGGATACCTGCTGCAGAAAGTGGGCCCCGGAACTGCTAAAACCTCACCCCTAGGCCCTCGGGAGGGAAAGTGGGGTTAATAATCAAATTTCTAGCCAGATTCTGCTATCTTTGTTCAGACCCTCCCTCTGCTACCTTCTTCCCCCCAACAACAGCAGCAAAAGGAGGGAGGGAGGACAGTAAGGTTTAAAGAGTTTTTGGAACTGCCTTTTTGTGGGAAAGGAAAAAGAATCGCAAGCAATGAGAGCAGCAGGGACGTGTCTCAGGGCAGTCCTGGACTGACTGTGGACTTTGACGCATCTGGCTGGCATTTGGCGCTAGGCATTTCAGTTGTAACAAATCCCAAGGAACACAGTTTGATCTGACTTCCCAACTCGTGTGGCATTTTCTCAGGACAATATTCATAAGCATTTAAAGGATACTCATGTCGAGAGGAGGATTTACACCAACATGAAAACCTCTCAGGAGTGGCCCCTTACACAGCATTTCTATCACGGGGAGCTGTCCAGTCCACTTCTGCTTCACCTGCTGCAATGCTGAGGGAGGAGAGACACAACATACTCTCACAATATTCTGGATCCCTGAATGTGTAACAAGTTGATCAGTATAGAATAGGCCAGGTCATTCTAGGCTCTAACATGGGCATCTGTTATTTTCACCTGCCCAAGATGCCTTCCTTCTTTTATTGGCAAAAACCCTTCTTTCCTGAGAGAATGCCATTTCTGTGAGGCTGAGGTGGGGGCTTTCAGTGCTTGCAATGTTCCCCTAACTATATGAAAGTGAGAACATTTAAACAGTAGGAAATAGAGTGGTCCCGAGACTGAGGCCAGAGGACAGGGACTCTGTGTAAAGAATCTGAAGAAATAACATTATACTGAGCCCAATGACTGGTAAGTCAGAGGCTATTCATAAAAGCCTGCCAAGGTTTATGTACTCAGTGGCCCCTAACTGTGACTTATGTATGAACCATGGGATGTATCTGGCTAAGGTAGGGAAAGGTATATGTGGGAATAACATGGGTCCAAGCCCAAAAGGATGGAAGAGTCAGAAGAAAACCCCAGATGTGGCAACAGAATTCTAATATAGTCTAGTCCCCACCACACACAGCAGCCCCAGCTTTATTGTAACATAATTAACAAATCAAGCCAGGCACAGTGGATCATGCCTGTAAACCCAGTACGCTAAGAAACCAAAGGCAGATTAACTAAGGCCAGGAGTTCAAGACCAGCCCGAGCAACATAGCAAAGCCCAGACTCTATGAAAACTTTAAACAACTAGCTGTGCCCGCCTATTACACCAACTACTCAGGAGGCTGAGATGGGAAGCTCACCTGAACCCAAGAGTTAGAGGCTGTAGCAGGCTATGAGAGTGCCACTGTACTCCAGCCTGGGTGGCAAAACCGAGACTGTGTCATTAAAAAATAAAACTGACAAATAAAAGTACATACATGAGGCTGGGCACGGTACCTCAGACCTGTAACCTAGCACTGTGGGACGCTAAAGCAGGAGGATCGCTTGAGCTCCGGAGTTCAAGATCAGCCTGAATAAGAGTAAGAGCCCATCTCTACTAAAAATAGAAAAATTAGCCAGACGTTGTGGCAGTCCCAGCAAACTGGGAGAGTGAGGCAGGATGATGGCTTGAACCCAAGAGTTTGAGATTGCTGTGAGCTACCATGACATCATGGTACTCTACCCAGAGCAACAGAGTCTCACAGCAGTGGCTTCAGCCCAGCCCAAGGCAACCTCAAACTCCCAGGTTCAAGTGATCCTCCTGCCTCAGCCTCCCAAGTAGCTGGGACTAATGGCACGTGACACAATGCCCAGATAATTTCTCTACTAAAAATTTCTATTTTTAGTAGAGACGGGGGTCTGAGTCTCATTCTTGCTCAGGCTGACCTCGAACTCCTCAGTTCAAGGGATCTTCCCACCTCAGCCTCCTAGAGTATAAGGATTATAGGCATAAGCCACAATACCCAGCCCAAAGTGCATTAAATTGAAAGTGTATGACATGATTTGATACAAGTAGATAGATCGTGTGAAGATGGGAGGCAAAGAATGGAGTGCCGTGTCTACAAGCTAAGGAACGCCAAGGACAGCCAGCAAGGACCAGAAGCTAGAAAGTGGCCAGGACCACATTCTCCCTCAGAGCCTCTACAATGGCACTAACCTTGCCAACACCTTGATTCTGGAATTTCTGGCCTCTAGAACTGTGAAGCAATACATTTGGCTTTTAACTCCAGCAGTTGGTGGTATTTTGTTATGGTAGCCCTAGGAAATTAATATATGGGATGGCCCCAGTCCACCGTTTCAGTAAATGTTTACCATTCAGCTCCAGGACAGCTGAATTGTAGCATTTGCTGATTTCCATGGTGTAAATATTCCCAAGATGGCCAATTTCAAACCACCAATGTGACAGAAAGCCACTAAATGTTAAGAAAGAAAGAGATGAGCAGTGGCAAACCTTTGTACAGTATTTCCACCATACACACAGGCACACATACCTCTAGGGCATAGATAACAGCAAAATGAAGTAAAATAATTAGAACGTGGTAAGTTTGGGACATTTATCACTTCTTACATATAACTGAATTGTGACTTTACATAATGCTGTGTTTTAAAAGACTGTGTTTAATAACCAGCTCTCCAAGTTTCATAAAATGAAACACTCAGTTCTTAGGAGCCAGCAACAGCAATAACCCAGAAAGGAAGCTAACAGCAGAAAAGAAGGGCTCTGCGCACAACTCTTCCACTCCCACCACATCTAAACCACGCCCAGCCCTGGGAGGAAGGTCTTTAGAAGCAAGCTGCAGAGGAGGGGTCTTGCTTGCTGCCTGGTGATAACGGACAGTGAGTGGTTAATTAAGCAGGTTTTACTGCAGCTAAAACCCTGGGCCTATCTTCTCCCTGATCCCATAAAGCACTCATGGCAGTTTGGTTTTTAACCAATACAGCAGTAATTTGAAATCAATTTCCTCTCTCCTTGATGAACAATGGACTATTTAGTGTGACCCACAGAGAAAATTAGAAGCCCATGTTTGTCAGACAGCTACCTGGAACCTGACTGGTACTACCAGGACGACGCTGGCCTTATTTCCCTCTGCACTGTGTTATCACCACTGGCTTGGGTGTTTGAACCCTTCTCTTAATCACAAAGAGGCAGGAGCCATATTTTATCCTTCTGGTTCAATCAACGCATGTATAGTGAGTAACAACTATGAACTACATACTGTGGAGACCCAAGTCAGCAAGACAGATATAGCCTCGGCCCTGTTGGCACACACAGCCTGGCAAAAGGCTAGAAGGGTCTGCAACAGAAGCATAAGAAGGCCCTATTACCACAGTCACAGAGACATTTGTCTAGTTAGCCAGCTGCATTGCACATGAAGCCCCCCTGCGGGCTGGAATTCTACCACTATTTCCTAGCCAGGCGACCCTGGACAACTTTAGCCTTGGCTTACTTCTTCATAACACTCCAGCAGGGCTCTTGTGGGGTCCAAATGCATCAGAGTGAACTACCTTTTCCCTCTGCTCCCAGATACCACATGCTTAATTTTACCACCTTCACATTTTTGCTCCTATGTCAACTTCTTCCAATGAAGTCTATTTAAAAACAGGTGACAACACACTCAACCCCCACCCCACTTCCAACAACTCAGTTTCCTTTACTCTTTCCTTTTTCCTGACACTTGTAACCTTCTACTATGGACCCCCTACACACACACAAAATAAAACACATGCTACATAAAAGCAGGTCTTATTTGTTGGTCTTGTCCTTTTTTCAAATACCTAAAACACCAACAAAACCAACACACTCTGTGAATATGAGAAATGGATGGGATTAGCAGCATCTTACAGAAATTGGAGCCCATAAATAACCTATAACCCAAGGACATAACATCTTTACTGGTTGCAATTTTCCTCTAGGTAATATAACTCCCGTCACACAGCAAAAGGAAACAAGCTCACACCCTACAGTTTCTCACTGTCTTTCTCAACCGTGTTCCTGGTAAGTTAGTTCAAGCCTTTACTCTGATTCAGTTAGAAAAGTGCTTTTTAAAAATCTGTGGGAGCTTGGGGGAGGGAGTTCTCCCTCCGTGGCCTGGGCTAGAGTGCAGTGGCATCACCATAGCTCACAGCAACCTCAAATTCCTGAGCTCAAAGTCATTCTCCTGCCTCAGCCTCTGGAGTAGCTGGGACTACAGGCACTCCCTACTACACCTGGCTAACTTCTCCATTTTTTGTAGAAATGAGGTCTAACTATGTTGCTCAGGCTGTGCTCAAACTCCTGGCCTCAAACTATCTTCCCAGCTCAGCCTTCCAAAATGCTGAGTTTACAGGTGTAAGCCACCACACTTGGCCAAAATCTGTTTTATATATTGAAATTTCAAGTAAAATCATATTTGCAAAACAGGTTTTACTGCTAAAGGCAGGCTTGAAAACACTTGTCTTTAAGCCATTTAAAACAAAACAAGAAACATCCTTAAAAAGCTTTATAGTATGTTCAAAAGTCAGGGTTCAATGTTTCAGCCAGAGTCAAAATTACCCTTAACAGACCAGGCGTGGTGACTCACACCTGTAATGCTAACACTCTGGGAGGCCAAGGAGGGAGGATCACTCAGCTCAAAGGTTGGAGATCAGCCTGAGCAACAGTGAGACCCTGTCCCTACTAAAATATAGAAAAATTAGCCAAGTGTCATGACAAGTGCCTGTAGTTCCATCTACTTGGGAGGCTGAGGCAAGAGGATCATTTCAGCCCAAGAGTTTGGGGTTGCTCTGAGCTATGATGCCACAGCACTCAACCCAGGGTGACAGAGTGTGACACTATCTCAAAAAAAAAAAAACATTACCCTTCACAAATCCCCTGAATCTCCTGAAAAGCACAGTACATGTTTTATGTTAATGATACAGTTCATGTTTGGGGTAATGCCAACATTTGCCACCCACCCATCTTGATTAAAATCAAAGTCTTCATGGAGGTGACTGAGGGTTAGAGTTATTAGTACCCAAAAAAGAACAGAAGATGAGTAGAAGATTAGAAAGTGCGCCTTGTCACATGTAGGGTTCATTCTACTGCATTCTTTTATTATATAAAACCTCTACCACTTTCAGAAACATGAATGCATGCTTGCTGTAGTAAGGAATGCAGGACATGTGAACGCATCCAGACAAAAGTTTTATCACATAGTAGGTGTTCACTAATTTTGAATCTGCAGGTCACTTGAATGGAGCCACTCTCAATTGAGATTTGACAGACACAAAACTAGCGATCTTCCTATCCACTTGAATTGTGTCCCCAGAAATTCAAGTATCTGAACCCCCTTATGCCTCAGAATTTGACCTGATTTGGAAGTAGGGTCATTGCAGATGTAATTAACTTAAGAATGAAATCATCAGGGCGGGCCTTAATATAATACAACTGGTGTCCCTTATAAAAATGGGACACAGACATACATGTACAGGGAAATTGCCACGTGGATGTAAAGACAGACATGGGGGTATTGCTGCTACTAGCCAAGGGACACTGAGGATTACCAGCACACCGCCAGAAGCTAGTGTAGATTTTCCCTTGACGCCCTCAGAAGGAACCGACCATACCCTCACCTTGATCTCAGATTTCTAGCCTCCAGAACTGTAGGACAGTATATTTCTGTTGTTTAAGCCAGCCAGACTGTTCATTTTAATACAAACTAATGCACTACCCAAGCTCACATCTTATCCCGTGGCCCCATGAAACGGACATCACACTCCACGCTCTCGGACACTGTTCTTGTGACGCCAAGTGGAGTTACAACTTAACCGATACCTGAGTTTAACACATGTTTTTGTATCTCTTCACTATCATTCAGTAACAAACCCCCCAAACAAGAAAACAGGACAGGGACAGCCCAGAATGATGAACCTCACATCCCAGTTTCAGAGGTAAGGAGTCTCCTGAGTAAAAAAGACAACTGCTAACTGCATGGCCTCCCTGAAGCAAGAAAAGCTGCTCTTCCCAATTTCTCTACTTTGTTGGCCCACTCCTTTTCTTTCCATGGTGAATAAAAACACCCAAGGGGAAATGCGGACCCATTCATCAACATTCCTAGCCGGACAGTGAGCTACTTAATGGCCTTATCGATTCCTTGTTTTGCTCTACATTATGTGTTACATTGGCTCAAGCAGTCCATACGAGAAGAATCAAGATGGTGTTGGCAAAAAGGCATTATTTCATTTTAAGCTTGTTACCACTGAGACCAGTCAACCCTGAACAGAAGTAGCTGAGTTTCAAAACAAGCAAGTGCAAAATTTCTATTCATTCAGTGCCAGTAGCTCCTTCCCATGGCCAATGCCCCTTCGTTTCAAAGCCCGTATCTTGGTTGGTGAAGGAAAACAAACTGTGGCAGCAACTAGGCCCTTTAAGTGGATTTTCCATGCTAGAATAATGTTTGGTTTGGTTTTATACTCCATGATAATGTCTCAAACTGCTTTAAGAGGATAAACTTCATCTTAATAAAATGACCCTAATTACAACTAACACAAATCACTCTATCCATTTTCACATAAATATCAATATGTGGCAAAAATAAAGTGCTTAAATGGCTCACAAAAACCTGTCAAAGAAATAGAGTCTTCAACATCCTTGCAAATTTATCCATTTTAATGGATTAAATTAAACATGACACAAGCCAACAATACACATAGGATGTTAAAATAAACTTATTAAGGTCAGGACAATGACTTAACAGCAAACTCTACATGGTAAAAAGATTAAATCAGGCCCTTTAACAAATGAACTTGGATGCCCTAGACAATGTGGGGAGCTTGCAGTATCCTAAGCTAATAAACAGACCAAGGAAAGTAAAATTTAACCCATAATGTTCTACAGTTGGCCCTCAATATCTGCATCCTCAGGTTCAGCCAAGAGCAGACTGACGTCCGAGGGCCTAGAGGGTTGACTGTACTAGTCCATGTTATGTAAGGGACTTAAGCATATGCAGCTTCTGGTGTTTGGGTCCCACATACCCAGCCCGCAGCCTTTGCCTTTCCACCCTCATCAGTCCCTCTCCTTTGATCTTAGACTTCCCAGGCTCCAGAACAGTGAGCCAATAAACTTCTGTTCGTTATAAATTACCCAGGCTCAGATATTCTGTTACAGCAGCACAAAATGGACTAAGAGACCATTACTAACATTTAAGTCAAACTGGAAATAATTACTCACTTCGGAAAAGTAGTTGAGAGTAATCATTTCTTTTCATCGTCTTTTCTGTCAAAGAATCACAAAAAGCAACTGAGAGACAGGTTTCAAATACCCTTCTGCCACTAACTCCCTGTGACCTTGAATGTGTTGCAGACTCCCTGGAACGCAGCTTCCTCATCAGGAGGAAGAGTTGCACTAGATTAAAAACTAACACCTAATTTTAACGCCCACAATGGCAAGAGTTGTGCTCTGCTGCCACCCCAATTATCTGTGGGATAAAGATGTCATGCTACATGTTTTGTTGAGCTCCAACAAGAAAGGATCAGAATGAAGAAAGGATTCTGTTTAAAAAAAAAAAAAAGTTTAAGACGACTGGTAAAATCTGGTCTTGTTTTTTTTTTGGGGGGAAAAAAAATCTCATTGCGTATATAGATAGATATGGGTATTATCTCACACTCACACAATAAAAGAAATTTGCACCTAAAGTAAAACTGCTCTTACTGTTGAGCTCAATGTGCACACTCAGTGTCTTTATTCAAAGGGAAACAAGTTGGGACTGATTTTAGGGGTTTCGAGAATGAGGGGTAGCCACAGATAAATTTTTACTTTAAGCATTTCAAAGATAAACAACTTTAAATAATATTCTTTCCTAAAATATATTTTGGCCAAAGTTGCTGAAAAATGGCCTAAAAAGCATACATTTTTCCATTTCAAAGAGCAAATACAAAAGGAGATTCCTCAAATTTGTTTTCAAAACAAATTGTCCTGTAACACCATATCGATTTTTGCCTTGAGGGCAGGCTATGGATAAATTATGTGTGGGGAGGAGCTTTCTTTTCAAATATTTTCCAATTCTTGTCAAAAAAAAAAATACAACAGTGTTAACACTGCAGTGTGTACCTGCTTCAAGTTTCGTTTACTGAAACAGAATTATAAAAAGAAAAACAACATATAAATTATCTAATCTTTTACTCTGGTATGAACATTAGCAAGACTTGTTGGCTATTACATTAATATAAACCAATTACCCAAACCTATGAAATAGATAAAGACTCTATAAGACTCAAAACCAGATGTACATGTAAATCTTAGACAGTCCCACCAGAGCTTAACAGATAGTATATATATAAATGGAACTCCAGTCTACTGGTTTGTGGGAATAACATTAATCATTTCATTTATTAATAGAAGGGTCAAGGTTTAGAGCCAACTTACTACATTATCAAAGTGAAATTCTTTACCAGCTTGGCTCAAGCAGTCACAGGAAAAATGCCATCTTTACCCAAATTCTGACAGCTAGTTCCTTTCTTAGAACTGTAACACTGTTGCCAGTTATCTTGAAGAATAATGCAAACTTTTGAGGACATATTCCCAGCTCTGAGGAAAGATACTGTGGCATTCCTCCCTCCCTGACCCCCCGCTTTTTTTTTAACTTCAGTTAACTCTCAGCAGCTAAATGACACTATATTTACAGAACCTCCTAAAATTGACCACCCAAGGGACTGTAATAAGCTGGTCAACATATGGAGGTGGTCAACATAAGGAACGAGGCCTTCTGTTCTGATTGATACATATATATGTAGTACTGAGGCGGAGAAGGCAGCACCACGACCTGGTGTCTTAGCCCTGAAGGTGCTGACGCTCCGGATGGAGGAACCAGCTTCCTGGAAGGGCCGCACACCTGCAGGGAAGATGCTGGAGCCTTGCAGTCTCTTCCACTTGGACTTCAGACTGGTCAGTTTCATGGATGGCACCTGGCTGTCTTCTCCAAGGGCACTTCTGACTGGTAAATTTCCTGTCAGTTTCCAAGGCCTGAGAGTTCATTGGACAGCTGGCTGTAACTGACAAGACTCAAGCCCTGCCAGAACAATCCCCTGCCACTATATAAACCCCTGAGCGCAGAGCCCAAAGACAGACCTCCAGGAAGGAGCAGGAGAGCTTGTTCCCCTCCTGGGTTCTCTCTGCCAGAGGTTTGGTTTTTGTAGTTGTTGTAATTTTTGGTTTCTGTAAATAAATCCTGACTTACCACTGATCCTGTGGTCCGTCGATTTATTCTTCAAATTGCCGAAACCAAGAACCTGAAATTCCGGTATCAGTAAATGTCCAGTTTATGAAAATTAGGTCAACTTAAGGAGGTGGTCAACCAGGGAGGTTCTACCGTATATAGACTGTGACGACCCTACCATCCACCCAGCATGGAAACAAATGGTTCACCAGCAAACACTGACAGCAAAGTTCCCACGTTAGGGTACAAAAGCTCTGTCCAGGGAGGTGGGAGACTGTTGCTGCTCTCTGCATACAGATACACGTAGCACCTCCAGATGGAAACTAAAAAATGTAGGCTGTGTGTATTGACAAAATGACAAAACATCTGTACACAGACCAGTTTCCTCGCTTTTATCTGCATTAAGAAGAAACACCTTCATTTTCCCACAATGAACTAGGAATGGTTAAAAGAAAAAAAAAAAGAAATGTACTAATTGTAACAATTCTCTGTCCATTCCAGACCTTGGCTATGCTTAGACCAGGCCAATTTTATTGTAACATCACGTTTCTTTCTGTAAACTATTTCCCCAAACACCCTGTGCAGATTTCTCCGTCATGCTTTATTGATAAGAGTCAGGCTTGAAAGCAGGGCCTCGAGATTATTAGCATAGTATAAATTACAGACATGCTAAGGGATGTGGGCACCACTGGCACAGCTGACCAAAGGCAGATCTGAGGCTCACACCAAGGACCTGGCACAAAGTAGGTACCTAATAAATACTTGCCAAATTGAATAACACTACCTAACAAACACAAACCCACGTCGGTCCTGGGTGCATTTCAGCAGAAATAAGTGGTTCTAAGGAGGGAAGGGGCATAGGAGCAGCATTCCCAATGTCCAACAGCCACAATTAAGACCTGACCTACTCTACCTGAGCCTATCTGCACTGTGGCCAAGTCAGTTCACACCTCATCTGCTCAGAAACAGGAGAAATGCCCATGTATTGTAACTAACCACCCAGAGCTGCACCCTACAGAGGCGGCAATGGAGGCCCCTGCATTGTAATCCACCCAGCACCCTCCTCCCCAATCAGCATTTTCATCCCCTCTTTGTGTTTAAATCCATTTTGGTCCAAGGCATTCTGATCAGTCCATGCTAGGCAGAGGAGAGGCTTCCAAATACTTATTCATTCAATCTAATCATTCAGGGTCAGGTAGGATATTCAGTTAAGAACCATGCCTAGTATATAGTTTAGATTCTGCTTTCAGAATTGTTTTTTTTTTCCAAGAAGTAATTCTAACAATCAATACACATTCATTACATGCCACAATGAACACCCTGAGATGCATTTTATTTTTTAAACACAGCTGTCCATCTGCTGCCTACATTGCTTTATCAAGCTCTAAGTGATTAAGGAAAAAAGAGAATTCGTTTGCAGTGATAATACACAGATCTGTGTATCTTTCCAATTGCCTTCAAGGTTGAAAGAAATGAGGTCTTGATGAGTACCAGCTAGCTATTAATTAGATTTGGTAGCAACAAAATATTACTTTTCAAGCACTTTAAAGAACTCAGAACAGCTACAGCGCTCAGCAGAATTTTTCTTTCTGTCTTTTGGTTCCTGTGACCCCCTTTTCTAACTCCTTTCCTCACCCAAAATGCCTCAGTCTTAAAGGAAATGAAGAGAACAAGAACAAGAGCTGATGAGCAAATGCACGTGATTATTATAAAAACCACATTCAATCTCCAATTTTCAAAACCCGGTTCATTTTGTTTAGCTAAGAAAAGGAGAACTGTATACACAGCTTATTTTTAAGGAACAGACTTTAAGCCTTTAAGCAGCAATTCCCACCCATGTAACTACAGCTCTTTTAACTGTGAGAAAAATTGGGACCATCTATTTTTTTTTTAAAGCTCATCATTTTTACCTAGCTAACAAAAGAAATGCTGATTCCTGGATTAAAGAAAACTACAGAGTCCCCGAAAAACATTTCAGCACCACAGTGGGGCCTCCCTTCACTGTTTTTTTAATTTCAGAATTTCTCCTGATGGGGGACAGAGGTACCCAGGTGTATCTGGAGATATGCTGCTAAGAAGGATGGTGTGGGCCACGTTGCCTGGGCCTATTCCGGCCCGATGCATCTCTAATTCCAGTGTAGAGGAGAATCACTTGGAAGATCTTGTTACGTACAGATTCTGATCCATGAGAGTCTAAAGTGGGACTGGAAAGTCTAACATTCTGCATGTCTAACAAGGTCCCAGGTGGTGCCAATGCTGCCATTCGGAGGACGACACTCCTGAGTGGTAAGACACAGAACATCCTAGAACACCCCAGGCCTACATGGAACGCACTGTTTTTGCCTGCCCAGTGCCCATTCTCCCTAGGAAACCACCTTCAGCACATTCTCTTGACCACCACGCTTAGGTCAAAGATGAGCCTCTAGTGAGCCCAGGATTCTTCCTGGAACTTGTGGAGAAACTGGATGTCTTCTTTTTTTTTAGAAACAGTCTCTTTACAAGGATATTCAACATGCACAAAGCTTACGGGCTGCCTTCACCAGACTTCAAGGACGTCAGAGGGTGAATATTGAGAGAGCTCTACAAGTTCACTCTCTTTCCTTTAAAAAAAAAAGAGAGGGGGAGGAAGGGGGCGTTTCTACAATTATCACTAAGAAAATTATTTGCAGCTATTTTGATGAGACACAACTTTATAGAAAAGCAAACATGGCATGTTGCAGTATCCATTTACTCTAGCACAATTTAAGCTCTACAGAGAGGGAAGTCAGTCATCATTTTTTCTCCCCCAGTGCCTCTGACTGAGAGAAACTCCAAGCAGTTTGAGCTCATCCAACACTTTATTTATGCTTGTTTACTTACAAGGCAGTTTCTAGACTGTGTTTGCTCTGAAAGCGAGAACACGCCTTAGTTACCCTTTTCAGTCTCAGCACAAAACTCAGCAATGGACACAGAGCAGAGAACTAACAATGAGCACCTACTAAGTGTCAACATCTTGTGTGACACCTGGTATTTGTTATCCTCCGGCACATCCCTCTCACTTACCCCCCCACCCCCATCTTTTGAGACAGAATCTCACTCTGATACCCTTGGTAGAGTGCCACGGCATCCGTCTTAGTTCATAGCAACCTCAAACTCCTGAGTTCAAGTGATCCCGCTGCCTCAGCCTCCCAAGTAGCTGGGACTACAGGCGCCCACCACAACACCCAGCTAGTTTTACTGTTTTAAGCAGAGATGGGCTCTTGCTCTTACTCATGTTGGTCTTAAACTGCTGAGCTCAGGCAATCCCCCCACCTCAGCCTCCCAGAGTGCTGGGATTACAAGTGTGAGCCACCACGCCTGACTCCTCTAACCCCTTTAAGAACAATTCTCAACGATTCTCTGGGAAACCAAGGTTCAGAGCACACTGACAAACTTAAGCTGGTTACACCTAGAAACAATATTTAAACCAAGTCTATCTATCTCCTCAGTCCCAAAGTCCATACCCACCCTCCAACATCCTGGAACTCTATTACGCTTCAGTGAATACATCATACTCTCCCTGCCACGGTCACTACGTGTGGCCCCCAGGATTCTCTCTGGTTCCCCTCCACTCCTCCCTGCCTTCTCCCTCCTGCTTCTCCATTTCATTTCCACACCCCTTACCTGCACCGGGAGGCCACAGGGCCCCCTTGCTGAAAGACAACATAGCAATTAAGGCAAGGACACCTTGGCAAATTTGATACATCTTCTCTGTCACTCCACACGCACAGAGGGAAGAAAACCCACTGCAGGGCCAGTGACACAGCATGAGGGACGTCCCTGGGTTCCTGTATTTTGGGCCTACAACTCCACAGGAAGCTCATCCCGGTGCCTTGTCAACCTCCAAAAAGAAAAAAAAAAGAAACAATACACACAAGAAGCAAGGCCAAGAAGACCAGAGGAGGGGAGGGCTAGCCAAGACCTCATTTCTATTACCCTATGACCGTGAAGTTACAATTCTCTGTAACAATGCTAAGCAAATCCTAGAGAATATACACAAGGAGGAATAAAGACCATTCTATATGACATGGCCTAATGACCATCAGCAGGAAAACGGCTCATCGCCTCTGACATACTTTCCACAATAGAAAACTATACTGCAATTATTTAATAAAAGGACTATGTTAATGTATTAGGGATCAACAATAAGATATTTCTAAAAACCATTATGAAATGAAAAAAGCAAACAGTACAAAGATATAGTGTATTACAATTTGTTTTATTAAATAATCTCTGTGGCCCTCCATTTGTATTTCTAGCACTCTGGGAGACTGAGACATGTGGGTTGCTTGACCTCAGGAGTTCGAGACCAGCCTGAGCAAGAGCAAGACTCCACCTCTTAAAAAAACAAAAGTAGCCAGGCATTTGGTAGGCATCGGTAGTCCTAGCCACTTGGGAAGCTGAGGCAAGAGGAATCAAGCCCAAGAGTTTGAGGTTGCTGTGAGCCATGATGCCACAGCACTCTACTGGGGGCAACAGTGAGACTCTGTCTCCAAAAGAAAATAAATAAAATAATCTCTGTGTTTGTACAAATATTTATCTGTAAAGCTATTGCAGCAGCTTCACGCCTGGGGACAGAGGGAGGAGAGAAAGCCATCTACAGATTTAAGCCCTAGCTAAAATGTTCCAAGAAGGAACATATTCATGTATGATACATAATATTTTAACGAAAAAAGAAATGCCAGTGATGCCTGACCCAGGAGCAGATGTTCCTGTGCTCCTGGCCCATTCATCCCTATCAGACATAGAGATGATTCCAAACTGAAAAGGCACATGTCCACTGGGACAGAGACGAAGTCTAGGGCCCTGGGGTGTCCAGCCTTTTTTCTTCTCTGTTGCACATTAGAAAAATAACAGTTGTCTTGGGCCACATATTAAATACAAAATACTAACAAAAGCTAATTTTAAAGAAGTCCATGCATACTTTTTACAATATCAGATACCACAATTAAGCAAAACAGTCCTCAAATAATCTGCATTTGGCCTACGGGCCAGAGGTTGGACACCCCTGGTAGGCACTTCACCAACAAGCTATGTCACGCTCAGTCACCACTCACCAGAATATGTCTGGGAAACCTTTATTTAGTCTGATGCCCTGGTGGCTCCCAGCATTATCTCTGACCTAACTTCCTTGACTTGTTGCCATAGATTCCCTAAGAAGGTAACCCTCTTGCTCTAGCCCAACTTTAAGTGGCTGTTTTTTTGTAAATCTAATCTAGTAACAGACCCTGACCATACACCTAGCCTACTTTCATTTTCCATGCTGAGTGCAGACATCATCTAGCCAGCCAGGTACCTACCTACAACCTCCAACAAGCAGCCACCACAAACCCAGCACACTAAGGACTTAACAATGGACAAGACAATCTTGACCACCCACAGTCTAGGGGCCCAAGCCGCCCACACTGCCTCCCAATCCACACCACCAGCCACCAGAGTTCTGAAAGTTGAGAATGGCCTTGCGTCAAGGAGGGCTAAATTTCAAAAGAGTTGTTTTCAAATCCCAGTCCCACCACTGAGGAGCTGTATAACTGAAGGAAACTTTTTTTTTTTTTTTTTAAGACAGAGCCTCACTATGTCGCCCTTGGTAGAATGCCATTGTGTCACAGCTCACGGCAAACTCAAACTCTTGGGCTCAAATGATTCTCTTGCCTCAGCCTCCCGAGTAGCTGGGACTACAGGTGCTTGCCTACCACGCCCAACTATTTTCGGTTGCAGTTGTCATTGTTGATTAGCAGGTCTGGGCCGGGCTTTAACCCACCAGTCTCAGTGTATGTGGCCAGCACCATACTCGCTTAGCTATGGGTGCCGAGCATAAAGGAAACTTTTTCTGTCAGCCTCACAGCTTTCTCATTTCTAAGGCAGAGACAATATCTTAGAAGCAGATACCTTAGGAGACCCCTATTCTCATGGGGTAATAGGAGGACTGAATGAAAATATGCAAAGTGCTAAATTCAAGATCTGGACCATACCATTCATTGTGTTAGAATAGGAGTTGGCAGGCCCAGTGGTGACTCACATCTGTAATCCTAGCACTCTTGGAGGCTGAGGCAGGAAGTCTACCTGACATCAAGAGTTCCAGACCACCCTGAGCAAGAAAGAGACCCCATGCCTACTAAAAATAGAAAAACTAGCTAGGCATGGTGGCAGGCACCTGTACTCCCAGCTACTCAGAAAGCTGAGGCAAGAGGATTGATTGGATCCCAGGAGTTTGAGGTCACTATGAACTATGATGCCAGGGCACTCTACCTAAGGTGACAGAGTGAGACTCTATCTCAAAAAAAAAAAAAATATGAGTTGGCAAACTTTTTCTCTAATAGAGCATGCAGTAAAAATTTTATGTGTGCAGGCTGTATAGTACTCAGCTGCTGCAGCGCTTCTTGTAACAAATGGGGCTAGGTACAGTGGTGAGCACCTGTAATCCCACCTACTAGGAGAATAAGGTGGGAGGATCCCTTGAGCCCAGGAGTTAGAGGATGCAGTGAACTTTGTGCCATGGTCACAGGCAGCAGAACAAGGTATTCTTGCAAAAAAGTGAAGGAGGTAGCATGGTTGTGTTCCAATAAAACTTTATTTTATGGACCTGAAATTTCAATGTCATGATTTTACATAACACAAAATATTATTTTCATTTTGTTTTTATTAAATCATAGCTGTGTACATTAATGCAATCATGGGGTACAATGTGCTGGTTTTATATACAATTTGAAATATTTTCATCAAACTGGTTAACATAGCCTTCACGGCATTTTCTCATTGTGTTAAGACATTTATATTCCACACTTAGTAAATTTCACATGTACCCTCCTTGTAAGATGCACCATAGGTGTGGTCCAACCAATTACCCTCTCTCCACTCATCTTCCTCCCTCCCCTCCCCTTTCCCCTTCTTCTTGGGCTATAATTGGGTTATAGCTTTTATATGAAAGCTATAAATTGGTTTCATAGTAGGGCTGAGTACACTGGATACTTTTTCTTCCATTTTTAAATCATAGTTGTGTACATTAGTGTAATCAAGGGGTACAATGTGTGGGTTTCATATACAATCTGAAATAGTCTCATCAAACTGTTCAATGTAGCCTTCATGGCATTTTCTTAGTTACTGTATGTAGGCATTTGTATTCTGCATTTATTAAGTTTCGCCTGTACCCATTCTAAGATGCACCGTAGATGTGGCCCCACCCATTACCCTCTCTCCACCAAAACCTCCCCCCTCCCTTCCCCTTCCTTGGCCCTTTCCCCATAGTCTTGTGCTATAGTTGGGTTATAGCCTTCATGTGAAAGCTATAATTTAGCTTCATAGTAGAGCTGAGTATATTGGATAATTTTTCTTCCATTCTTGAGATACTTTGCTAAGAAGAATATGTTCCAGCTCCATCCATGTAAACATGAAAGAGGTAAAGTCTCCATCTTTCTTTAAGGCTGCATAATATTCCATGGAGTACATATACCACAATTTATTAATCCACTCATGGGTCGATGGGCACTTGGGCTTCTTCCATGACTTAGCAATTATAAATGTGAAAAAAACAAACAAACAAAAAAAAAACACCATGCTTAGCTTACTACTAAGCAAAATAGGCAGTGGGTCAGATTTGGTTCCAGGCTACAGTTTGCCAATCCATGTGTTAAAGGAAATCCTGTAACCTACAGACAGACCTACGCTGCAACAATTGTTCCCCCTGCAGAGCACTGACTGTAACTGCTGTTTACTGCAGAACTCGCTAGCACTGGGCTATTTGAAGAAAACAGCAGAACATTTATGAATTAGTATGTATGGCTGCATATATGTGCATACATACATATATAATATTAATATGACTAAATGTTAATGTATCCCTCCTGAATTTTGTATTTTTGATAATATCAGTAGAAGAGTTCATCTGCACTTTGGAAAAATATACTGAATCTCTCTCCCTGTAGTCAGAGCAGCAGATCTAAAAGAGGCTGAGCAAGCCTCTTCTACAAGCCTCTTTTCAGAAACAGGACACCTAACTGTATTAAAAAACAAATGACAGCCTGAACCTAACCGGAAGAAAGCATCACACAAATCTCAAGTGAGAGATTCTTAAGTGACCTGTTGTCTTCAAAGGGCAAGGTCCTCAAAGAAAAAGGTCCAGATTTAAAAGGACAACCAAATGAAATGTGTGAGTGTGAATTTGGATCCTGGACCCAAAAAAAGTTAAAAAGAAAAATATCTTAAAATCTCTTGTTTTCCTATAAAAGACATCATTGAGATAAATATGAATGAATACAAATTAGATAACAGAGCTACATCCAGGTTGATTTTCTGAGGTGGATGAGTCTGTTATGCTGATGTCTTTGTTTTGAGAAACACAACTTGAAGTGTTTAAAAGTCAAAGAGCGTCATGTCTGCAACTTACTCTCAAACTATTCAGGGAAAAAAAGTGTGCCTGTTGGGTAGTCAGGGAGCGGTGTTTTGTATATGGCTATGTGGAAATACAAACAAAGCAAATCTGATCAACTTAGTATTTGGAGAATCTGAGCAGAACGGGATATGCGAAATTTTTTGTACAATTTTTGCAACTTTTCTGGAAATCTAAAATTATTTCAAAATTTTAAAATCTAAGAACAAATGATAGCTACAAGTACCCTGTAAAAAGCTCTTTATTGAGAGCATTTTATGTTTCTATTTTACCAAATAATGTAGGGAGGCTGGGCACAGCACTCACCTCTGTAATGGTAGCACTCTGGGAGGCTAAGGCAGGTGGACTGCTTCAGGTCAGGAGTTCGAGACCAGCCTGAGCAAGTGAGACCCCATCTCTACCAAAAATCAAAAAATTAGCCAGGCATGGTGGCACACACAGCTACTTGGGAGAATGAGGCAAGAGAGGATCACTTGATCCCAGGAGTTTAAGGTTGCTGTGAGCTATGACACCACAGCACGCTAGCCTGGGAAAACAGACTCTGTCTCAAAAATAATAATAATCATCATCATAATGTAGGGTGATATTTGCCATCAGTGCTACAAATAGGCCTACATCAAGACTGTGTCCAGTGTCACCACAGGCCCTTAATTTCTGCCCTGGGTAAAATAAACAGGAATCAAAGCACTTCCTCCATCCCTGTAACAACAGCCCCTATAGTAGTTCCATCACAGAAAACCTCCCTGGCCTTGGCCTCCACCAGGTGAGTCCCACCTGCTCTGCATCCCATTTGAGCAGAGGACAAAAAGCAGGCTGACATAGCTGGGTGACACTTAGCCCTACAAAGGAATAAACATGGAAAGAAAACAACGGCCCAGTCTGTCTGATGATGCCCTACCATTTCCATATCCATGTCAGTCAAAGAATTCAATTAGAGTCATTCCAGTAAACAGATCCAAGACACACGGAAATCAGAGCAAATGAATGCCCTGCTGTTCCCACTGCCTTTCCCATCCCCGTTTTTCCAGGTCACTGATTCTCAAGACCCAACTAGTCTCATCACGGGGGCCAGTTCCTTCCCAGGAAGCCAGACTCTCAAGAGTAGTCACTTTTCAGTACTGTCACCCAGCAGAAAAGACAACTTTAGAAAGCGGTGGTTCGCCTTTATACTGCTGGTGGGACTGAAACTTTTTGGAAGAAAGTAGGGAAAATCCTCAAAGCACTCAAACTAGACCTCCCATTTCATCCTGCAATCCCATTACTGGACATCTACCCAGAAGGAAAAAAATCCTTTTATAATAAGGACATTTGCATTAAACTGTTTATTGCTGCTCAACTTACAATTGTCAAAATGTGGAAACAACCTAAATGCCCACCAATCCAGGAATGGATTAACAAGCTGAGGTATATGTATACCATAGAATACTATTCAGCCACTAAAAAAGATGGAGAGTTTATGTCTTTTGTATTAACCTGGATGGATGTGGAACACATTCTTCTTAGTAAAGCCTCACAAGAATGGAGAAGCAAGACCCCATGTACTCAATTCTGACGTGAGGACAACTGATGCTAATACATGGCAGGGGGTGCGGAATGCGGGAGGGGAGAGAGGGAAGGAGAGGGCTGGGGGGGGTCACAGTGTGTGACACACCTCTTGGGGGCAGGACATAATTCTAAGAGAGACTTTATCTAACAAATGCAATCAGTGTAACCTGGTATCTTGTACTCTCAATGAATATCCAACAATTTAAAAAAAAAAAAGTAAGTGGTGGTTCAAATAAATGAAAGAACAGTCAAGCTTTAGTTTCCTATCAGTGACAAGTGGCAGTCCAAAGCAACGAGATCCAAAACCATCTCCAATTTCCCTGCATTGAGAAGGTGCTCACTAGTTGCCATATCATCTTCATACACCACAGTCTAATCCTAAAACTCTTACATGAAAATGACCTGCTAATTGGGTCCCCAGTGCCTCCATTATAAATAGATACTACAACTGGCAGTGTAATTAGCAAGCTTCTGCTGCCAAGACAACCACTCCTCCCCCTCCAACTGAAGAACTTACCCTTCCTGACCTTAAGTTTCAAATCCTAGATACTTGGAGACAAAAAAGGTCTACTCAATCAGCAGGATCTATCACCTAATAAAGCAATTAAAGTAGCAATTAATTCAAATTCCATACTAGCAAAACAAGGCAAAAGAAAAAAGAAGAAATATTAAGGAAAAAGCAAACTAATTTCCTTTGCCTCAAGTCTAGAGGCCTCAACAAAAATGCATGTGATGAATCAGTAGCCCAGGCAGGGTCCTCACTTTTCTTCTATGACCAACTTGATGGTTTCACAAGGCCGGCAGCAGCACCTGGCACATAGTAGGTCCCCAACAAATCAAACAGGCTTGAGAGAAAACAAGGGCAACTGCGTTAAGAATGTGCTGCTGTCAACTAAAGGAGAATTTGGATCTTCATTATTCGTTTCCTAAGAATCAAGCTGGATGCTGAATAAAGGATACTTTAACACTCACAATGATTCTAATACTACTTCTAAAATGCATCAACAACCCATCCGAAGGCTACACACCAAACGGCAAATCATTATTTATGAGTATTAAGGTTACAGGTGATTTCTCTTTTCCACCTTCATGAATTCCCGTCTTTTCTTTTTTTTGACACAGTCTCACTCTGTTGCCCTGGGTAGAGTGTTGTGGTGTCACAGCTCACAGCAACCTCAAACTCTTGGGCTTAAGTGATTTTCTTGCCTCAGCCTTCCAAGTAGCTGGGACTACAGTCATCCTCCACAACGCCCGGCTATTTTTTGGTTGTAGTTGTCATTGTTGTTTAGCAGGCCCAGGCTGGGTTCGAACCTGCCAGCTCTGGTGTATGTGGTTGGTGCCCTAGCTGCTGAGCTACAGGTGCCAAACCAATTCCCTTATTTTCTATAAGGAACATCTGTTATACCTCAATAATCAGTGGAAAATGATGAAAAATAGATTAAAATGACATTCTCAAACAGAGAAAGCAGTCTTCAACCCCTAACATGCACCAAAATCACCTGAAGATCTTGTTGAAATATAAATTCTGATTCCACTGATCTGGGGTGGGGCCAAGATCCTGCATTTCTAACAAGCCACCATGTAAGGGTTGGACAAAACCAATGACGCTTTGATTGCTAAGGACCTATAAAGCACAAAAATAATTTTGAGATGCCAGAAATCCTAGTTTTCAAGACATGATGATGGTAACAAGGCCATAAATCAAAGCAAGGCAACATAAGAAAAGTCCTACCATAAAAATTAATGCGTTTTGGGCATCAGCCAGGAAGAGCCAAAAAAAAAAAAAAAAACAAAAACTTGAACTGTACTTGAAAGTACAGTGCTCTACTGGAAGCACTTGTCTTTGTAGTTAAAAACAAATGAAATTGCTTCTTATTGATTTTTAATTTAGGTTGGAACACTTGCTGTCCAATAATGCCAGAAAAGGAAACTGTGAGTGGGGACAAGGTATGATAAGAGAGCTAACTCTGGAGGTAATCAGACACTCTGCTGACCTCCCGTCTAAACAGTAGTTAAAACATGACAGAAAGGATTAGGTGTGGACAAAATATTATATACCCAGACATATAGCTTTGCACTAATCTCATCCTCCAGGGCCTCTTACCATTATGGACTCTTTTTATTATTTTTTAAATTCAGGCTCTAAATGTTGTTCAATTAAGTTTTACTCGGTTTCCTTACAGATCTTTAGGATTCTAATTTACAAATAAAATCAAGAGAAGCAGTTAACGCTAAGTGTTATCAGCATGTCTCCTCAAGAGAGGCTGGCCCTAGCACCAAAATAAAAGTCCTCTATTCCTGAAGATAAAAAGCTCAAAAAGAAATGAACCCAAAAAACCAAGCAGAGGAACAGAACCACTGTTAAAGGACTATTTTCGGCAGGCAGAAGGCTCCTGTCCTTCTCAACACACTTCATTATCTACCCTTTTGTGTACTTCCAATGAATAGTGGTGCCCTCGGAGTAAAAATGACCAAAGTCAACCTTTGGGTAACGCTGGCAGAAAAATACACTGAGAGGACCCTGGAAATCTCCAAGAGTCCAATGAGGAGCCAAACAATCCAATTTTGGAAGGGACAGGATTAGAGCTGCTCTGAGGATTCAGGGAGCAGGAATTGGGAAAGATAATGGTGTTCTTGTGTCATCTGGCTCAAGCTACCAATTCCAGGGGGAAAAGGAGTGGATTTTGTACCACCCTCAACAAGAGGTGAACAGAGCCCCCATCAACAGAGAACCCCATCAAGACTGTGGAGAAGAGATCAAGACCCAAAGAGGAGCACTCTGGGAGGCCAAGGCAGGTGGATTCCTTGAGCTCAGGAATTTGAGACCAGCCTGAGCAAGAACAAGATGCCAGCCTCTACTAAAAATAGAAATACCATCCAAGCATGGTGGCGCATGTCAGTAGTGCCAGCTGCTTAGGAGGCTGAGACAAGAGGATCGCTCAAGCCCAGGAGTCTGAGGTTGCTGTGAGCCATGATGACACCATGATACCAGGTGACAGAGTAAGACTGTCTCAAAAAAAACAAACAAACAACAAAAACAAAGAGGAACAAAGGTGCTACCAGCAAAAAATGTTAAGAGCCACTGGGTAAGCAAGAGTAAAGCAGTGCAGGGAGAACAAACAAACAAAATCAGTGATGACATGATTGCTAGGGACCAGTGTTTTCCTCAGCTCTGAAAAAACCATTATCCTATCTCATGGATGAGGAATTGGGGGAACTAGGAATGCAAAGCCGATCCTTAACAAAGCAGGGACATACAACAGTCTCAGTTTACAAGACCACTGTGAGAAAGGCATTGAGTCTCGTCCTGTGCAATTTACAGTGTTCACAGACAACCCAATCAAGTCCAAATGCCTGAGCCTGGCATGCAGGGGCCAATCCACACACCCAACACTGGCTACCAGGCCTCTCAAATCTCTGCAGGGTCCATCTACAAGCTGACAGACACTAATGGCTTATAGCACAAGGGCACACTGAAGGTACAAGGCAGACATGAGTCCAGGCCCCAGAAATGCAGGACTCTGCACTAGGAATAAGCCATTTACCTACTGGTCAGTTACCCTAGGTTTATTATTGCCTCTGCTCACTTCATGATATACACATAAAATACCAGCCAAGCTATTCCCAGCAAAGTATCTCATTTCGCTACCCTATTGCTCCTGAAGACTTAGGATCTTAAATCTGAATCAGTAATTTAGGATCTTAAATCTGAATCAGTAATTCTGCATTTATTTATTTTCAGCCTTACACAGCAATACAAACTGTTTTAGAAAATTTCATGTTATTTCCCTAATTTATATACACTTTTAGAAACCCTATAACACCAAGTAAAGTGCTAACACATGGAGTTTCCACTAATAGTTGACCTGAATCCATTATTTTCCTGGCAATAATGTGCAAAAGGATACCTTCTTGTATTTAGAAATCATACTGTCCCACTGGAAAGCTCAGGCATTCGCTGCCCTATCTACAGAGAAGAAACAGTAAGGTCCAGAAGGTAACAGCTTCACCGAAGAGTCAGTCTGGTCATCCTCCCATTCCCAGCATTCCAACAGAAAAAAAGGGTACATGGATAAAGTCACGAATTCCACCCTGATCAAACACAGCAAAGGCTCCCCAGATTCCTGCCTGTGGTCACCACTTTCCACAAATTATTCAACCTTACACTGGCTCTTCACCCTGAGAAAGAGCCTGGATCACAGAGTCATGCAGTACAATCAGAAACAATATCCTGAAAAAAAAAAAAAATTTATTTTTGGAGACAAGAGTCTCACTATGTGCCCTGGGTAGAGTGTGATGACGTCATCAAAGCCCACAGCAACCTCAAACTCCTGCGTTTGAGCAGTCCTCTTGCCTCAGCCTCCCAAGTAGCTGGGACTATGGGCATGAGCAACCACGCATGGCTAATTTTTCTGTTTTTAGTAGATACAGAGTCTTGCTCTTGCTCAGGCTGGTCTTGAACCCCTGAGCGCAAGCAATCGACCAGCCTCAGCCTCCCAGAGTCCTAGGATTACAGATGTGAGCCACTGCTCCAGCCTGTATTAGGAATTGTTACCACTTTAGCTATACATGGCTGCTGCCCTTGTAACTTTTATCATTTATATGATTTATATATATATATGTTCATAAATACTTTTGTATACATTCAGTATTCCCAGTACCCTCATCCCTCACCCCAAATTAAGGGTATTGCATCTGCCAAGATTAAGAAGCAACTATAGGTTCTCTCATTTACTCTTTGTCTCAAAAAAATTAATAGGGTAGGGCAAAGTCTCACTCTGTCACCCTGGGCAGAGTGCCGTAGCATCATAGCTCACAGAAACCTCAAACTCCTGGGCTCAAGTGATCCTCTTGCCTCAGCCTCCCAAATAGCTGGAACTACAGGCACCTGCCATCACACATGACTAGTTTTTCTATTTTTAGTAGAGACGAGGTGTCACTCTTGCTCAGGTTAGTCTCGAACTCCTAGCTCAAGCGACCCACCTGCCTCAGCCTCCCAGAGTACTAGGATTACAAGCGTGAGCCACCATGTCGGCCTCTCCTTTGCCCTTCTTCCCCGCTGCTCCCCTCTCACGCTGTTGTGGCCACAAGCTCTCAAACCAGCTAAGTACAGACTTAACTCACAGGAGACAAAAGGCTGCACAGCTGTGCGCAGCCTGCACTTAAACAGAGTTAGGAAACTAAGGAAAGAAAAGCACACCAGGAAACCTTTACTACGAAAACAAGGGCTGCAGTTGTGTGCAGAGAAAGACAGCTGATCTGACCTTCCTTCTTACCCCCGAGCTTTCCCACTAGGGTCTGATTAGCTAGTGTCTGGAACTAATTAACAGGTGTGGCAAGAAAGAAAGGGAAGAAAAACCTTGGCAACTTTTCTCTCAGGGAATTAATGACTCTAGATTTACAACCCCTCCTTTAGGCTAGAACTACCAGACAGCACAGTGAGCTGGGATTCATTATTCAGAGAATTATCTGCCTATTTGGCTTTTAAACATATCCACAGCCAAGAAAAGTTTAAAATTCATCCCTGCCTGCCCTGGTTGCTTCTTTGGCTATACACACATGGGGGATATCATCACCAAAAGTTCCTGAGTGGAGAAGGAAAGAACGCATGTTAGCTATGCTCGGGGATGAAGACAGCAATGAAGGAAGCACAAATATTTTCTCTCCATCAAAAGACATTATTGCTTCTCTGTAATTACTCACAAACCTCCAGAAAGCAGTACAAATCACATGCTACCTTGCTAATATGCCCTCTGCAGACACAGGGTATGATTATATCCTGTTACCCAAGGTTACTTAAGAAGAGCTCCTGAAGGGTTTCTACAGTCAAAAGAAAAATAATAATCTTTTTTTATGTTTATTTGATTTTATTTTACTTCACTTTATTCAAGGAAGAGTCTCACTCTGTCACCCTGGGTACAGTGCTGTGCTATCATAGTTCACAGTAACCTCAAACTTATACTCCACTCAGCCTCCAGAGTAGCTGAGCCTACAGGCACTCGCCACCACACCCGGCTAGTTTTTCTATTTTTAGTACGGACAGGGTCACCTTCTTATTCAAGCTGTTCTTGAACTCTTGAGCTCAGGTGGTCCTCCTGCCTCGGCCTCCCAGAGTACTAGATTACAAGCGGAACCAGTGTGCCCAGCCAAAAAAATAATCTTTAAGTCCTTTTACTCACTTCTTGGCCACAGGGATAAAACATGTATATCCAGTAAGGTTTTTTTTCTCCTTACTTTTTTTTAACATACGCTGTCATTTACTAAGTTTAAAATGCATTCTAGCATCTCATTAACGGTAAATCAGAGTACATCAATCCTTGAATAGCTTGGAGGTTAGGGCACTGACACCCCCTCCCCAAACAGTCAATAATTCTATGTAACTTTTGACTTCCTCAAAACTTACCTACTAATAGCCTACTGCCGACTGGAAATCTTACCAATAACATAAACAGTCAACTAACATATAAACAGTTTATATTTTATGAATTTATGACATCTTTTTCTTAATTATTTTTGTTTTAAATTTATTTTATTGGCCCAATATAATCCAGCTCATTCACTGAGTTATAATTTTACGGTCACTGTTTTTTTATTTTTAAATTTCAATATTGATTTATGGTGTACACATGAGTTTTTGTTACATGGATGACTGTATAGTGGTGAAGTCAGGGCATTTAGCATACCTGTCACCTGAATGGTGTACATTGTACCCATTATGTAATTTTGAGACAGAGTCTCACTTTGTCACCCTGGGTAGAGTGCCATGGCATCATAGCTCACAGCAACCTCAAACTCTTGGGCTCAAGCAATTCTCGTGCCTCAGCCTCTTGAGTAGCTGGGACTACAGGCACTCACCACAATGCCTGGCTTCTAGTATGTAATTTTTGATCCCTTACCCCCCTCTCACGTTCTGAGTCTCCAAAGTCCATCATACTACTTTGTGTGACTTGTATATCCACCGTTGTTTAGCTCCCACTTACAATGGTATTTGTTTTTTCATTCCTGAGATGGGTCACTCAGGATAATAGTCTCCAGTTCCATCCAAGTTGCTGCAAAAGGCATTATTTCATTCTTTTTTGGTGGCTGAGCAGTACTCCAGGTATGTGTGTAGGTACACCCATTTTCTTTATCCACTTTATCAGATAATAGGCACTCAGGTTGATTCCATATCTTTATATTGTGAATTGTGCTGCAATAAACACAATCAAGTGTTCAAATCCAGGTGTCTTTTTGATGTAACAACTTCTTTTCCTCTGCTGAGTTAAATGGCAGGTCTACTTTTAGTGCTTTGAAGCATCTCCATACTGTTTTCCATAAAGACTATTCTAATTTGCATTCCCATCAGTAGCGGATAAGTGTTCCCTTTTCACTGCATCTGTGCGCCAACATCTCTTGTTTTTTAGTTTTTAATAATGGTCAATCTGATAAGGGTAAGAAGGCATCTCGCTGTAACTTTGATTTGCATTTCTTTGATGATTAGTAATGGTAAACATTTTCTCATGTGTTTGGCTATTTGTGTATATTCTTTTCAAAAATGTCTGGTTTCTTTTTTTGGCTGGGTTTGAACCCGCCACCTCCGGCATACGGGGCCGGCGCCCTTCTCCTTTGAGCCACATGTGCTGCCCAAAATGCTTCTGGTTTTTCAGTATTTCTAGGCTATGTGGTTTGTGAGTTTTTTTACTTGTCCCAAATCCCCCCAAATTTTCCAATTTTATAATTATTGAAAAACATGCGTTTAAGAGGACCCACATAGTTCAAAGCCCTGTTGTTCAAGGGTCAACTGTAAATACAAAGACTTGTCCCCATGGATCCCTGCTACAGCCAAGTGCCAAGAATTAAGGCATCTCTTCAGGTCAGCCTTCAGTCCTCTCTCCTGGCCTTTCCCCTTCTCAGAGCTCAGCTGTCAATCTTAAGGACCCAAACTTCAAGTACACTTCACAGATGGCTATCTACGTATGAACAGAAGCCCTATGTGGTTAGGGCCCTGGCTTTGGAGTCAGAAGCCTGGTCCCATACTGAGCAAGTTCCTTAACTTAGCAAGACTTCCAGATGCACACCTTGGAAAGGCAAGGATGAATTATAGAAAAAGTGTGTCAATCCTCCAATGGGAGGCTACTTTATTTCACTGGATCTTGATCATAGTAGGTGTTTAATAAATGGTGGTTTATGGTAGGTGCACTGTAAAAACACCCACAGAAGGAGTAACAGCAGAGTGTCAGCAAGCGCTCCCTCACTGCACAAGACTGGCTGGTGAGGGAAATGCTCTGCCCTTGGGGCTCACAGCGGAAAATACTACACTGGAGTAAAACTCCCAGGCCTAGGGAAGGGACAGGGATTCAGGGAACTGTCACTAGTGGTACACGTAGGTGATCACAGGACTCCCTAAGATGTGCCTTGATAACCCAGCCACGATAACTGGTAATAATCTCTGTGTGGACAGAAAGGTCTGCAGGACTAGTCTCGCTCTCTTTTTTTTTTTGAGACAGAGTCTCACTATATCGCCCTCGGTAGAGCGCTGTGATGTCACAGCTCACAACAACCTCAAACTCTTGGGCTTAAGTGATTCTCTTGCCTCAGCCTCCCAAGTAGCTGGGACTACAGGCACCTGCCACAATGCCCGGCTATTTCTTTGGTTGCAGTTGTCACTGTTGTTTAGCAGACTTGGGCCAGGTTTGAACCCACCAACTTCGGTGTATGTGGCTAGTGCCGTAACCACAGAGCTACGGGTGCCGAGCCAGGACTAGTCTCTTTTAAGAGTCACTCTGAATTCTGGCTCTGCTGAAGTATATAAAGAAGTCCTCAGGGAACTCCCTTCTTCCCACTCCTACGTGAGCATGTGCAGCTGCTCTCAGAAGCCCTCCCCTGAGTTTCCAAGACAGGCTCAGGGTAGGGCTTGATGATGCCCCATGCCCCTTCAACACCCTAACTTGAAGACTTTAACTTCCTTTTTATCCCTGGTAAAAGAAGTTACCAATGAAAACAGATTCTTACCACCTGCACCAAAGGGCATATATCCACCCTGCCAAACACCCCCTGGGAAAGAATAATCCCCACCATAAAGCTGAAAAACAAATAAAAATAGGGTTTTCCCAGCTGCCCCACCCCCAGCACCAGCCACCCCTGCCCATGTTCTTGGCCTGTGGCTACATTAGGACACAGCAAATCCCAAGCTAGAAGCTCTTCTGGGTGGATCTAACAGAGCTTTCTAATAGGAGTATGTCCTATCTGTCTTTCACATTTTCCCCATTTTCCTTTCCAAATTACATAGCAAATTGGAGAGTACAGAGAATATTTACTCCACTTGGAAAAGACATTAATTTTAACATTCTGTTGGAAAAAGGAACCGAGCATCCTAAAAGGGAGTTTTGGATATCTCTAAACTATACAGACGGAGAGATCACTACAGACTCCAACTGACCAAATAAATCCACACAGCTGTGTGAAAGCCTGGACTTCTGGCAGTAACCTGGGAGTCCAGAGCTTAGATCCTATGTGAGCCTGGCTATTAACAAAATACCCAGGAAAGCAAATGCAAGGATCCAGGATTCTAAAATCCTCCTGCACCAAACACGATGGATCAGCACTGTGTCAGGGAGCTTCTGTGGCCCATGTGCATTCCTCTGAAGATCTCTGAGGTCCCTTCTGCCTTTCACATTGCTGAGCAGGAACTCAGTCAGTATGCTCAAGGTATCCTAGGCTGCCCCTGGATTTGGTCCATAGTAAGGGCCAGTCTGTCTGCAACCCTCCACAGGTCCCAAGATGCATCACTAACAGAAACCAGAAAAGGAGAAAATCGGCACCAGGAACTAACTCTCCAGATGCCCACTGATGAGCCAGCAGGGTAACAATAACAGCTATTATCTTCAGTTGATTCCTAGATGCCAGGCCTGTGCCATATGCCTTACATGGCTTACCTCATTAGTTCCTCAAACAATCTTATGGGGCAAAGACTGTTAGCCCATTTCACAGACAGGCAAGCCAGCACACAAAGCTAAGTGATTCCCAACCCACTCCCCTGATATACCCGGAATATCCCAATGACAGTACCTCCTACGAGGCAACTGTCTCCGTCAGTGACAAAAGTTTTGAAGAGGTAGGGTGGGAGAAGAAGTGATCAATATTGCACAGGCAACTACAAACATGAAATGCTCTTCTAAATGGTGAGATAAAGGTTGTACAGAAGAGCACTCTAGACCAGTGATGTCTGATAAAAATACCATGCAAGCCACAAATGTGAGTTACATGCATAATTTTAAGTTTTATGCTAGTCACATGAAAGACTACAAAGCAACAGGAGATATTAATTTTACTATTTTCTACTTAAAATTTTTCAATTTTCTACTTGAAAATTTTAATGAGGGCTCAGTGCCTGTAGCTCAAGGGACTAAGGCACCAGCCACATACACCAGAGCTGGCAGGTTTGAATCCAGCCCGGGCCTGCCAAACAACAACTACAACCAAACAATAGCCGGGCATTGTGGCAGGTGCCTGTAGTCCCAGCTACTTGGGAGGCTGAGGCAAGAGAATTGCTTAAGCCCAGGAGTTTGAGGTTGCTGTGAGCTGTGACACCACAGCACTCTACCAGCTTGAGGCTCTGTCTCAAAAAAAAAGCAAAGAAAAGAAAATTTTAATGAGATACTACACGTACTTTGTAATATGTCTTTGAATTCCAGAGTATGTTGTATATTTACAGAACACCTTGATCTGGACAAGCTATATTTCAATAGCCACATGTGGCTACTGGCTACCAGACTGAACAGAGCAGCTCTACAGACATTACTTAAGAAGCAAGATTAAGGTTCAACATCAAAAGGGATCTTTAGGGGGAAAAGTTCATATCCAAGGAACAACTACAGGATTAAACAATGTCACTCAAATCCTTGGCATATTACCAAACACCAAAATGTATCTGATGTCAGCTGTGGGAAAGAATTCCCCCCACCCTTCAGTCTTACTCTGCAATTTCCTTATCAAAAAAACACTGATCAGAGGACCACTCACATTTTGAGAAACAAGTTACCCTAAAGGTAACAATGTGTTCATTCAGAGTAGACACAAGACATTTTACTGGGTATAAATAAGGGGGAAAGGATCCATTAAGTCTACCACAGTTTGAAAAACTGCTGTAACCAAGCCCATTCTTAACACTTACTTAAATAGCTAAGAATTCAGAAAGGTGTCACTTTGGAATACAAACAGTCCTACAAGTGCCATAATCTGATGCAAAACCTTTGGGCTTTGAAGAAAGGAAAAATAAGCAAGTAATTTTTAGATCCCTACACCTCCATTGGTGGATCTCACCAATTATAATATGATGTAATCACCATCAAAAGACTGGATTTCTTTCTCTGAATAAACAAATGTGAGTCAAATATGAGTTCAAATCAATTTCATGGATCAGAAAAATTTTTTAAATTGCCCATGTAATAGCACACCTATTTATAAGATATAAAAGCCCCTTGGATATGCTTCTCCTTATTATGCGGGGGTTGTTTTGTTTTGTTTTGTTTTTGAGACAGAGTCTCACTATGTCACCCTCAGTAGAGTGCTGTGGCATTACAGCTCACAGCAACCCCAAACTCTCTGGGCTTAAGCGATTCTCTTGCCTCAGCCTCCCAAGTAGCTGGGACTACAGGTGCCCACCACAACGCCGGCTATTTTTTTTTTTTTTTTTTGTAGTTGTTGCAGTTGTCATAGTTGTTTTAGCAGGCCTGGGGCCGGGTTTAAACCCACCACCCTCGGTGCATGTGGCCGGCACTGTAACCACTGTGCTACGGGCACTGAGCCCTTATGCTGTTTTTGAAGGTTGGCTAATAGAACAGCTCAGAGATGGCACAAGAAATCCTCTTCCAGGCCAACTCTTGCAAAAGATTCTAAGATATAGTTCAGGCTTTAGCAACAGAGAACTCTGTGATCAATTAACAATGTCTGTCACAGCTAGAGAAATGGGGACCATTATCTCAAATACTAATGGCCAGCCCTTCTGTAGAAAAACCAAACATAACACACAGGGACAGGAAAAGTATATGCTTCTGACTTTCACTGACTCTAAGTGTTCACATGCACCTAAGGCAGTGGTTCTCGACCCTCCTAATACCACGACCCTTTAATACGGTTCCTCATGTTGTGGTGACCCCCAACCATAAAATGATTTTCATTGCTACTTCATAACTGTAATTTTGCTACTGTTACGAATCATCATGTAAATATCTGATATGTAGGATGTATTTAGGCGACCCTTATGAAAGGATCATTTGACTCCCAAAGGGGCCCCGACCCATAGGTTGAGAACCACTGATCTAAGGGTATGATGGCCCCTACACTAACACAGAAATACACAGCAGGGCACGTGCATCCTACTAACACTGATAATTTCAGTAATGAGAATACCAAGAGTAGTTTATACACCTTGAAGTTGGGGATATTTAAGGCAAATTAAACCCTAATAGGCTTTTTCACTTAGTCCCTGTCAGTAAAATATTCCTGATCAGCTCTGTGGGCCTTCAATCCACCCCCCACCTGCTGTGCCAGCCAAGAGGAAGCCTGACAGCTGTCAGTGGCCTTCCTTCCCATCCTGCTGCTTCTTCAGCTGTAGGCGCCTCACTCTCCCTGACTTTCAGTCTTCCACCTCTTCACAGCGCTGCATGGCTTTGAGAACCCGTTCATGCAAGCATTTGTTCAATCTTCAGCAACAGCTGTTAAAAACAGGTACCATTTATAATATTCTGTGTGCCTAAAGCTTTTCTGGTACTTTACACACATCTCAGTTAATCTTCACAAGGATTCTACAAGGTTGAAATTCTCATTATCCCCATTTTATAGATGAGAAACCAAAAAGTAACTGGCCAAAGTTAACAAAGGAAAGAACTGGAATTCACTCCACATCTGTAGTTTTTATTTTAAACATGCATCTGCACCAGACTCTTTCACCAGAATCTACCTACCCTTAAAAGTCTCATTCCCTCAGAACCCTGTTTAATTAAAGGTCCCAATGCACATAAGAGTTATTTCCACAAAATCCTGTTTATGTCGCCAGAAAGTTCATATTTTCCCTAGATTTCCCAAAGCTAAATTTTCCCTCCACTATGCATCGTGACAATAAGAACTTCAAGAACCAGCAGCTCCCCCCTCTTCTCAACTGAGAAGTTGATCACATGGTAAAAAATGTGCAGAAAGAACTCTAATGCCAGAGTTATCCACTGCTTGGTTTCAGATTGTCCACACCAAAACTCATTTTGAAATCTGATCCCTAATGTGAGGGTATTAAAAGATGGGGGGGCTAGGCCAGGGGTGGTAATTCTAGCACTCTGGGATGCTGAGGTGGGTGGACTGCCTGAGCTCACAAGGTCAAGACCAGCCTGGGAGAGAGAGAGAGACCCCATCTCTACTAGCCAAGTGAGGTGGTCCCAGCTACTTAAGAGGCTGAGGTAAGAGGATTGTTCAAGCACTAGTTTGAGGTTGCTGTGAGCTGTGATGATGCCACAGCACTCCACTCAGGGCAATAGAGGGAGACTCTGTCTCAAAAAATAAAAAAAATTAAAAAAGAAGAAGAAGATGATCCTAGTGAGGATCTCTGGGTCATGAGGGAAGATCCTTCCTCATGAATGGGTTATTTGGGTCATGAGGTTCATGGGGAGACTGGGTTAGTTCTCATAGGAATGCATTAGTTCCCTCCAGAGAGAGGATTGTTACAAAGCCAGGACACTCCTCAGGTTTTCTCTCATCACACACGACCGCTTCCACTTGACCTTCTCTGCCATGTTGTGACTTAGCACAAGAGCCCTCCCCAGAAGCCAGAACAATGAACTCCCCTGCCTCCAAAGCCATGAGCCAATAGCCTATTTTTTCATTTTGTTTTTTTATTGTTAAATCATAGCTGTTTACATTAGTGCAATCGCCTGTACCCATTCTAAGATGCACCATAGATGTGGCCCCACCCATTACCCTCCCTTTTTTTCATTTTTTTTGAGACAGAGTCTCACTTTGTCACCCTGGGTAGAGTGCCTTGTCGTCACAGCTCACAGCAACCTCATACTCTTGGGCCCAAGTGAGTCTCTTGCCTCTGCCTCCCAAGTAGCTGGGACTACAGGTGCCCACCATACCTGGCTATTTTTAGAGACATGGTCTCACTCTGGCTCAAGCTGGTCTCGAACTCCTCAGGTCAGGCAATCCACCCACCTTGGTCTCGCAGAGTGCTAGGATTACAGGTGTGAGCCACTGTGCCCAACCTAATAAACCTCTTTCCTTCATAAATTACCCAATCTCAGATATTCTGTTACAGCCACACATAATGGAATAGGACAACCACCCTCTATCACATGAAATTTCAGCAGTTTCTGTCCAAATTGACCAATTGAGAAAATAAGGGGCTGGTGCTTAAAACTGTCAGGAAATTTTCCATACCCTCCACTCATGGCCTTCACACACATGTAAGTAGAAGAAAATGACTAGTTTTAGAAAAGAAAACAACTGGTTGGAAGAGGGATAAAACAGAGCAGGCATCAACCAGCAGTGTGCTCTAGAAAACTTGGCTTGTGCCTAAGCATGTCTGAAATTACCATGATTCACCAGCCAACATCTGTCTCTAATCAAGGGCAGCAGGCACAGTGGACAACCAACACCTGCCATTCAGGCAAAAACGGTCAGTTCAGGCAAGCCCCAATCTGCCCAAAGCCATTTCTAGACAACAGAGCAACATACATCTTCATGCTTTAGTCAGTGAAGCAAAGTCCGCTGCCTCTCCATACTTCATTCACTACTTCTAAAACCACCAAAGAAAAACTAGAATGTCTCTTCCTGGATCAATCATAAAACCAAGACTGCTTCTGACAGAACAAACACCACATTCATAGAATTTAACCTAAGTCATTCCACTAGAGGAAAAGAAGGTTTGCTACCACTACTACCAGCAAAACAGAGCCCTGCTGTCCCACAGACATTTGTCCCCTAATCCGAACAGATTACAGTGGTTCTCACCTTCCTAATGCCACAAACCTTTCATACAGTTAAAAGGGGTTGTGACCCACAGGTTGAGAACCGCTGGAAGAGAATCTTGTTTGGGGCAAGAATTTAGTATCTCCCTTTTTATAGACAGACTTCAGCCACCACGACAATATATACACTGTGATTTTTCTAAAGGAAGATATAAACTTTGGATACCATATCTCTTAAGAGGATGTAATACACAAATGTGAGATTTCTGGAAACTATATACAATGATATCAGTGTTTTGCAAAATGTCCCAGAATCGTTTTGAAGAGCATTATTTGTCAGTCTCAAATATAACTACTGCCACCTGGACACTGAAGCTACAGCAACTGGAAGGAGGAAAGTGGACCTGCCCTCTAGGAATACACAGTTGAATTTGGCCTGAATCATACACAGGGAATGTGAGAAATGAACTTTCCATGACAGTGACCACTTAATGAACTCATGCTGAAACTAGGGTAAAGGAATCATCCCCTAAAACCTTCTGTCTGGACAAGCCTAAAGCTAGCAAAGTTCAGGCTTCCATACGCTGTTGTTGGAAAAATTAAGATATGTAGTATTTCTACCAGTAGAAATTCCTCTGCAAAATTTAGGGGGGGCAAGGATACTGAACAAACTAGGTGTCCAGGGACCCACTAATAAGGCATCTCCTGTATTAATTTATTCAGACCCTACTGTAATGGTCAGTGGCCTCTCCCCTTGGTCACCCATCATCCATCCCCTTCTTGGGTCATTTGCGAGCAAGAAAGTGACCAAGAGACACAGTTCTTAAGTGAGTGATTTTTTTTTTTTTTTTTAGAGACAGAATCTCACTTTGTCACCGTCGGTAGAGTCCCGTGACGTTATAGCTCAAAGCAACCTCCAGCTCTTGGGCTTAGGTGATTCTCTTGCCTCAACCTCCCCAGTAGCTGGGACCACAGGCGCCCACCACATCGCCCGGCTATTTTTTGTTGCAGTTTGACCGCGGCCAGGTTTGAACCCACCACCCTTGGTATATGGCGCCCTACTTACTCGTGGAGCCACAGCCACCGTCCTAGTCAGTGATTTTTCAAAACACCACTTTTTTAAATTGAACAAGGTAACAGAAATTTAGATCAAGTCAACACATTACTGCGAAATCTTCATGTATTATAGCAAGCCATTTGTAGAGCCAAGAAAGGACACCATCAGGATAGCTAAACTCAAGCTTCCCAGGCCAGCCTGACATGCATAAAGTCAATGTCATCAGCCAACAACACGATACTGCACCAGCCCAAGCACACAGACACATTTATCCACAACTTACCCAAGCAGTGCAAAACCCCAAAAAGACCAAAAAAGAAAAAAAGGATAAAGAAATCTGCCTCACACATAGAAATCACCCATACATGGGTGATAAACGCCACCAGGGACCAGCTGAGCATTGTAAATAACCACTATGGGCCAGGTGTGTGCCCCATCCCAAGAGACAGACACTGTTAATTCCAGCTTTGAGCTGTTGCCAAGCAAGAAACACAGGCTCTAAACGGCTACATCTTCCTTTTCTTTCTTTTTTTTTTTTGGAGACAGAGTTACCTCTGTAAAGTGCAGTGGCATCAAGCTCAGAGCAACCATAAACTCTTGGGCTCCAGTGATTCTCTTGCCTCAGCCTCCCAAGTAGCTGGGACTACAGGCGCCCGCCACAACAGAGTTATTTTTTTTATATTTCATTTTTTTTAGAGACAGAGTCTCACTCTTGCACAGGCTGGTCTTGAACTCCTGAACTCAAGCGATCCACCCACCTCAGCTTCCCAGGGTGCTAAGATTACAGGCATGAGCCACTGCACCCAGGCTACCTTCCTGTTTTTCAAGAGTAAACCAGACCTGTATGGGAAGCTCTCATAAGGGAAGGAGCTTCCATCTGCTTTGATCACCACCGTCTTAACAGCGTCTACAACAGCGCCTGGCATACTCTAGGTACTCAGAAAATACTTGTTGATAGTGGGAATGTGAAATGACCAGTTTTTAAGTTAATTTTTTCTTTTAAACACAGTATGGCCAAACAGAGCCTCTGCTGGCCAGTTGCCCCTTGCAGAACTCAAGACGACCCACAGGCCTATTCCTTCTCCATTTCCCTTTCCAGGCACAAGATCCAGAATTAGCTTTGTGTTCTTATTTTAGAGAAAGAATCAAGCCTCCACAACCCCAACTATAAATCATATTAGTTTTTGTTTTTTTTCCCCCCAGTTATTGGCCAGGGTCAGGGTTTGAACCTGCCACCACCGATATATCGGGCCAGCGCCCTACCCCTTGAGCCACAGGTGCCGCCCTAAATCATATTAGTTTTAAAGGCCACACATTAGATAATTTTAAAGGCAATATATCACTTTGTTGGCATGAGCAAACTTCCATTTTATTTTTAACTTGGACTCCAGCAGAAATAAAGCTTAATGTTTAAAAGAAAAAACAAGAAATAGCTTACAAATATTCCATTAACCAAGATCTACTCACCAAATGGTTTGCCCTTCCCGGGGGAAGGGCAAACAGGGTTAGCCAGATAACGGAAGGGTTCTTAGCACCTTGGGTAGCACAATTCTCACAGGAAAAAGTCAACAAGAAATGTACCTCACAAATCACAATATGTAACTGAGAATTTGACTAGCATATTGCAAAAAGGCCATACCCTTTCCAAACTGTCCAGCCTGGAAGCAATAATCCCTGAAACTCTAGAAAAAAATTTAAAAGCCATTTAATTAAGGGTAAGGAAAACAACCCAAAGAAATTGAAGGTCTTCCCCAAGATTCCACCCCTGATTTGCCTGTTTCCTATGGCTTGCTCTAAACTCCAGAGGAAAAATCCAGAACCCAAAACCGTATCTTGCCAAGCACAACGCCCTCAAACCTTTTCCTGAAGTTATGATTCAGAGCCTGCAGCCCACACTGAGATGATATATATGGGATAGTAAAACCACCATGTTATTACCAAGTAACCATATTCAAAGCTCTAAATTAAAAAGTTCTCAAATTACAAACCAAATCAATTTAGATTATTCCAAAGAGGAATGGAGTCAAAAAAACCTCACCACCAACAAATTCAGACTCTATCCACAGTTATTATCAGCTTATTTAGAGGCTAAAGTAATTTGCTGAAAGGTCATCTCTTCAATGTAACCAAATAAAATCCTATACTAATTGTGTTATTTCCCTATTTAATTGTAGCAAATACAGGAAGGCACCATTATTTCACCCAGTATTTATGGCACTTGCTTATACACGTATGGGAAAAGTGATAGGGTAAAATACTTAAAGCTGTTTTTTTGTTTTTTGTTTTCAGACAGAATCTCGCTTTGTCGCTCCCAGGTAGAGTGCCATGGCGTCATAGGTCACAGCAACATCAGACTCTTGGGCTCAAGCAATTCTCTTGCCTCAGCTCCCCAGTAGCTGGGACTACAGGCGCCCGCCACAACATCCAGCTATTTTTAGAGATGGGGATCTCAGGCTGGTCTAGAACCTGTCACCTCAGGCGATCTGTGTGCCTCGGCCTCCCAGAGTGCTAGGATTACAGGAGTAAGTCACCGCACCCAGCCTATGTCTGTTCTTAAATTTGTTCTCCTATGGGACTAGGAAAAACAGCTTCCAAACTGTCTTCAAAATGCAACCAGTCTAAAATTCAAAATACTCGTAAAACATAATTAAAGAGACAGATTATAGCTACAACTCACTTACTACCCAGGTAACCATGGATAAGTGACACCCTTCTTCAGCTTTAGTTTCCTTATCCTAAAATGGTGGTCATCATGGTTTCTACCTCCAGGGAGGATTACAGGCTTATAAAATGCTCAGGCATCAGGCCTTGGTCATAAGCACTTGGTTTGAGCAATTAGAACTATTGTTACCATTTTAGAGATTAAAACACTGAAGCCATTTGCCCAAAGTAAATAAAAATTTC
The DNA here is from genome assembly GCF_027406575.1 of Nycticebus coucang. Classification (NCBI taxonomy): domain Eukaryota; kingdom Metazoa; phylum Chordata; class Mammalia; order Primates; family Lorisidae; genus Nycticebus; species Nycticebus coucang. Next base: position 37,831,508 of record NC_069787.1, read on the forward strand.
AAGAGACCAAAAATTTCACCCCAGTTCTCTGAGATCCTGGTGTGATTTCTGAATAATAAGAGGTATGTATATCTGGAACTCCCAGACCCCCAGTACTACCAGATCCCATTGTCCTGGCTGGGGCAGCCAAGCTACACAGTGACAAAGCTCCGACTGCAGCTGACTCTCAGCTTCCACACTCACTGTAGAAACACTTCAAGAAAAGTGATGTGATTTTTTTTAATGGATAACCAACCATTGTTTTGCAAATAAATCCTGTTCACAAGTCTTAAAAAATTTTAAAGACAATCTTAAAAAGTCAGTATTTCAGACCCTACAATCCTAGCACTCTGGGAGGCCAAGGCATGTGGATTGCTTAAGCTCAGGAGACCAGCCTGAGCAACAGCAAGACCATGTCTCTACTAAAAATTAAAAAAAAAAAACTTAGCCAGGCAATGTGGCAGGTGCCTGTAGTCCCAGCTCCTCAGGAGGCTAAGGCAAGAGGATCACTTGAGCTCAGGAGTTTGAGATTGCTGTGGGACTATGGTCTGTCTAAAAATAATAATAAGTATTTCCTCAATAATCTCCACTGCACTTTTATGCCTGGTAAACTGTTTGTGGCTGTGTTAGATATCCAAATTATGCCAAATTAATGAATTTATCTGATTTAAGAACACAGTAGTCCTTATGAGGCAGCAACGGTACAAGGTACTCAGACACTTCTTATATCCCTATTGTAACTAGAATGAGTTCCTCAAAAGTATACCCACTGCATTATAAAACAACCCGCTTCACTCACTCAGAAAGATAGTATCACAGACCCAAAAATAAGACCAGTTGTCCTATTTTCTTACATGGAAATGTTACATATTCCATGAACTATGCTTTCGTTTCTTCTTTTTTTTTTTTTCAGTTGCTACATTTCAGCAGCCAACTGTGTCACTTTGCTACTCCCCAAAAATAGCTAAAGTGAGGAGTTTAAAAGCACATTTTGTTGTTTGGCCGGGAAACCATCATGCTGGTTTCAGTCTGCAAAAAAATGACAAGAGGGCAGGAGCTGTGCTTGGGTGTGTGGCTCTCCTGGATGCTCTGAAGCCATAGAAATACCAAGACAGGCACACCAGCATGTTCAAGTATCATCCAAGTGCAAAATAAAAACAAACACCCAAATACTGCTGTTTATTTCCCATTCATATCACCACATTAAATCCCAGGGATGACAGTTCCAGAGCAGACCTGTTTTCCTTCCCTTCCCATGCAGCCACCAGGCCTGACAAGAGGAATTAACAGAGGAGGGGCATGCCCGACCAACTCTTTACACAGGGATTTGGGAGATTTATGAGCCACATTTTAAGCCAACAGAAAGCATTTTTCCCATTTTAAGCTGAGAAAGCAGAGACCTCCTCTGCAATGGGAGTGAGGAGGTATGTACCTTCACAGAGGCTTTCCCACTGCTTTAATCCTCAAAACATAACCATTTTACTAATCTGCCAAGGGATGTCCTTGTGCCCTTCCTCAACAGCAAAGGTTTGTCATCACATATGCTTAAATAATTTTTTTAAAAATTATTCATATATATAGTTGTCCCCTTCAGTTCTATATTCTGCTTTTCATATACTCCTATCCAAATCTCTTTAAAGTAGACATAAGATAAAGATGGTTACTTTACCAAGTGCTTACTATTTCCCATGCACAGTGCTAAGTCTTTATGTGCATTTTCATTCAAGCCTCACAGAGACATTAGGAGTCAGGGTCTATCACCACCTCACTTCCCGGGGTGGGGGGCTGAGGGGGGATGAGGCACAGAGAGGTTACGTAACTTGTCTGAGGTAGCACAGCTAACAATGGCAGAGGCAGGCTGGCTCCAGAAGCCATATTCTTACCCACTTTGCTATATTCTCTACAATTCTCAATAGCAACTTGGTTTAGAAAAAAATAAAATAGAAAGCATTAATAAGTTTCAGGCTCCTAGAAGATTTCTCCTTGCTATGGGCTGACAAAACAGTAGAGTGACTCTCATCAACTGGTTGACAGGTATCAAATTTCTCATTCCGTGTGTAAGTTGCCTCCCACCCCAAGTACAACAGTAACCCCGCCCAATTCAGTTAGGGGAGCTTCTAAAGGAGAAACCAGGCACATACAGAACCTGATAAGCTATCATTTCCTCTAACCAGCTCTGAAGCAGGTTTTTTCTTCAGATTACTATAAGGGTGCTTCCAATTAGGTTAATTGTTTGCATTAGTGAGGCAAAGTCCAGGTTGTAGTTGAGCCCTTCACCCAGGTATGCCTAGACCCCTACATTGTGCTGGTTAAGTAAGACCTTACCAAAGGTCCCACTCCTGCCTCTGCCTCCCTCCTCCCCCTTCCTTGATTTTAATTGTGTTTTTCTCTCGTATGGACATGGGGTTTTGTTTTTTTATTTGTTTTTTTCTGAGTTAGTAAGGTCTCACTCTGTTGTCCAGGACTAGAATGCCATAGCATCATCACAGCTCAATGCAACCTAAAACTCCTGAGCTCAAGTGATCCTTCTGCCTCAGCCCCCCAAGTATGAGACTACAGGGTACCCAAGTACCAAACCCAACTATTTATTTATTATTATTCTTTATTTAGTTATTTATTTAGAAACCAGGTCTCAGGGCGGCGCCTGTGGCTCAGTGAGTAGGGCGCCGGCCCCATATGCCAAGGGTGGCGGGTTCAAACCCGGCCCCGGCCAAACTGCAACAAAAAAATAGCCGGGCGTTGTGGCGGGCGCCTGTGGTCCCAGCTACTTGGGAGGCTGAGGCAGGAGAATCGCCTAAGCCCAGGAGTTGGAGGTTGCTGTGAGCTGTGTGACGCCACGGCACTCTACCGGAGGGCAATAAAGTGAAACTCTGTCTCTACAAAAAAAAAAAAAAAGAAACCAGGTCTCACTCTTGTTCAGGCTGGTCTCAAACTCCTGGCCTTGAGTTATCCTTCCTCCTCAACCTCCCCAAGCACCAGGACTACAGGCATAAGCCACTGCACTCAGCACCAAAAAAGTTTTTAAATTTTTTTTAAATAATCATATCAAGTGCTGCAGTCCTAAAAACCTGGAGCCTGCATACACCTAGCAAGCCATCTCAAGGTTATATTTTTCTGTCAAAACACCACACATTTTGCTGCAAAAGATACCAAGAGAAACAGGCTCTCCAATCACCGGTGTCCCTATAGAAGGGGACAATTGCTCAGGGAGCCCTCTAGCTACTCAAAGCAATCTTGCAAGGCCATCACTTACAAACCCAACAGTAGGAGTAAACCACCAATTAATGTGTTATAATCATTACAGACTTTTGTGAAAGTGAAATTCACCTACATTACTTCAAGATTTCTTTGTTTTGTTTTGTTTTAGGAGATACTGATAATCTGTAGTCCTGGAAATTTAAGACGGAAGAATGGCAGGGAAAAGGAGGGGGGAGTAGTACATACAGGTGTTTGAAACACACTTATCCTTTTTTGGAGTTGTATCATTGGTTACTACTTCACATAAACAAAATACCAAAAGCAAGCCAAAGCAAACTAACAGATAACTTCATAGATAAGCATTTGATTTTCTAAGTGCGCAGAACACTGCCATAGTCGGGGTTCAGCATTTTGCAAACAAGATAATCACTCCCATTTCTCAGACTGGGAAATAAAGGTATTTGATCTTTTAATATTTGCATAGGGAACTTCATTCTAGGATAAATTTAGTATGACTGTTGCCAAATCCACAAGAAGCTCTCAGAACCTGTTGCAAGCAAGCTCTTCTCAAAAGAACTTTTCTCATTTTCTTGAACCTTCCCTACACCTCATCATTAGTTATTAACTCTACCTAGGTCTAGTTCAAGTGGAGAATTAAAAAGTGGGGACAGGGCACTCTTTGTTAGCTTCCATTACATTAACAGATACACAGACCTTCTGTCCTCTGATCAGATACATCCCAAAATGCAATTTCAGGGATTACCACCCATCATCTGATAGTGGTCAATCTGTAACCAAATACTATCAAGGGCTTATTTGAGTGTATCAAGTGCTTTCAGGGGAATTTCACATTCTCAAAATTTTTCCCATAAGCACTGAGTTATGAAAAGTGATGGCATTGAAAGACATGGCCCACAGTAAAAGTGTTAGTCATAAATTTTTTAACCTCCCAAATCAGAATGCACACCCATATTATAATCTTCATCCTGCTTAGAAATGACATTGCTTTGAACCATATGCTAAAAGTAAAGTGATGAATGGAAATCCAGATTTTAAAAAAACAAACGAGATTTCTACATAAAAGGAATTATGAAATCAACAACCCACTAGCAATGCTTAATTTGCTTTCTTCACCCAGGTAAGGCTATTTTAAGAGCCCAGGCCATCTCTTAGGTTAAGAAATTTCCAGGAATGGGAGTAGGGCAAAGGAGTAAAGAGTTCCCTAATAATTGTAGTCTAGGCCTATTTAAATCATATGTCAGTTCCTTTCAATGAGTACAAGGTATAAGCGATGTTACTATGTTAACTTGCCAGTTTTTCAGAAGACAAAGTATATACAAAAGGGTTTTTGTTTTGTTGCATTAAATCATCAGCCTTCCACTGATGTACCACTTCATAATCTTCTACTCATTGAAAATAAGTTTATAATTAAGAGGAGATACTCAAAGCTTCCTAAGGGGTAGTACCCTTGCTCACATCACACCACCTTTCCTACAACCTTTCTTACTTTAGCAACAGCAGCTTCCCCCACTTCCAAAGGTCCTATTTATGCCTGTTTTTATTAATGTTCTTCACCAACCCTTTAATGTGAATTCTGTTTAGAAGGAAATATCAAAGATTGTATTCCATTATTGTACCACAGGGACCCAGTTTAGACTGGATAAAGAGTCTTCCTTTTCAAACCTTCCTTTTCAAAGATACTCAAAAGAGGAAAAACATACTGCATGATCTTTCACCACATTCCTAACAGTAAGTCTGCTGCCTTTCAAATATTACTTTTGCCTTTTCCTAGAAAGGCCATAAGGGATGTCCATCAGGACTAAAGCATGCACATGCAAAAACAAGAGACAGCTAGGAAGAAGATTCACTATTCACCCGACATCGATCAGGGATCCTTTAATTCTGACACATCCAAGGTACACAACTGAGCTTATCCATCTGAAGTGTTTCCAACGCCAGTCTCCTAGATGTAATGTAATTATGGTACAAAACATCTCAGAACCAAAGAGAATCGTTTCACTTTGAGAACCAAAAGAGAGAAGAAATCAATAAAAAAAAATTTTTTTTCCGAATAGCTACAGAATGTAAAATAGATACAAGGTTAACCCTCTCAAGTAACAGTTTATATCATGTCAGAGGCAATTAAATTCCCAATGATTACAGATATATAGCAAAGTTTACAGGAAATGTGTGTAGGATTTGCCTTAAAATAACGTGGGGAGGGGGCAGAACAGAGTTGGTAACTGTTGAAGCTGAGTGGAGTGTCTTCAAGGGTCCATTAACATTTTTTAATGTCTGTAAATTTTTCACAATAATTTTTTAAAAGATATATGACAAGAATGTTTGCCCAATATCATGAGAGAGAATACTTCTGCTCTGCACTTGCGAAAGCATCACTTGAAGCACTAACCCTGACAAGGATCTCACACCGGCCATACTGCTGTTGTGGAAAGACTAAAAGCCACTGTTTCTGATCCCAACTGCTGGGAAAAGACCCATGCCAGTGCGGTTTCCAAAACCCTCCTCAAACTGCAGCTACTCTGTATCCTGAACAGGAGCTGAGAAACACAACTGAAAAGCTGTTGAGATTCTGGGAAGAAACAAAGTAACAAGGGATTTTGTCTAAGACTCACAAGGAGGACCCTAATCCCAAACCAGAAGCATTTTTATCTCTCGCGTCAAACAGACAAACGCTTTCGAGCTTAAGCCAGGCAAGAAGGGGGGGGGTCCCACAGCAAACTCTGGCCACCACCGGGTTTCGAGAAGGCCAGGAGCAGCTTCGCCGAGTCCAGGCTGCGTCCTCCTGCAGAGGAGCGTCCGCAGCCCCGGCGCCCGGGGACCCGGGCACGCGCGCGCCCCATCCCCGCAGCATGGAGGTGGCCTCGGCCGACCACCGGAGGTGGCAGGGGCCAGACAAGTGGCTCGGGGGCGCCCCCTGAGGTTCAGCGGCGTCGCGGCACCCAGCGTCTCCCAACGGCTCTGATATTTCAACTTTGCCTTGCTCCAAGGCTGCAGCACCCTCTCCCGCTGCACTTTTCCAAACCAAATCCCTCTCTTCCCGCGTCTCCCACCATTGCCCCTTCCCTTTCCGACGCCCTGCGGCTCCTGGACGGGGGAAAGGGCCATTTACCTCGCAGCGTGGGCACGAAAATAAAATGAGAAGACGAAAATGGTCGAGCCCCACGAAGGCAGGATCCCTGGCAGGCCCATTTTGGATTTCAAGCTTCCTCAGACACCAGGAAAAAGAAAAGCACGGTCAGCCCGCAGCTGATTGCAGCCCCAAGCTCAAGGCCACAGTGGAATGCCTCTTATCTCGCAAGGTTGCCCTCCACTGCCTCCCACCGCCCCCATTAAAGCATGGTCCTCACAAAGCTCGACCCCTGTGTGCACCTGAGCCCACTCAGCCGGCAAGTCTGTGGCAAAAAGGGGGGGGGGGGTTTAGGAGGGGGAAATGATTAATACAAATACTGAGCAGTGATCTTTAAGGGCAAGACAGCTATGTCTCAGGGGTGATGTAACCACGGCCCGCACCACCACAGAGGCAGGACCCCAGTGGGAAAACCTCAGGCCTCCGGTGAGTGTGGACGCACGTCCTCGCTCAGCCTCCAAGCTGGGTTTCTGGGCTGTGGCTGGAGCTCCGTGTGGCTTCATGGGCCGGAGGATGCGCAGAGAGGAAAAGGGGGTGCAAAAGAAAAGACGGGCTTTACCTCTGCCCCTCGAGGTCAGCTCCAACCCACAAAGAGGGCACTGGCTACCAGTCCTCCCGTAGCAAGTCCCGGTGGGCAGCAAGGGCAGCCCGCGCCTGCTTCTGGGCGCATGACAGGGCTGGGGGACCGGCTGCACCAAAACCAGGCTCTGTAGCTGCCTGGGGACAGGCGGCTGTAACCAGGCAGAGCAGAAATATCAGGGCACGTTCCTCTTTTCCTTGATTCAGATAACCTCTACCTCCGGGTATCCAGGAGCTGGTGGATGAGAGAGTAGACAAACGGGGGGTTCTCTGTCCTTAGAAAAAAGCAAGGGATGAAAAGCGAATCGCCCCCTTTCTTCCACCCTTTCCCCCGGCAGGGCACAGGACTTGTCCTCCACCCCCAGGGATGGAGTCCGACAGCTTCGAGGGAGCCTCAAGGCTGCAGCCCAGTGAGCCTGCAAGAGGGAAGAGGGAAGCGGCTGGCCTCTGCCCGCCCCGAGGGGACAGGGGAGGGGGCCTGCAGGCTGAGGGCTGGAAGTGGAGGGTCGCCGAGCCGCACACCGTTACGCTAGGTGATTTATTCTCGTCATCAATGGTCAATATCGTTCCTGTCTTAACCTGACCAGAAAAGAGCGGGTCTGGGTCTGCCAGCCGTGAAAAGCCTGCAAAAGGGCAAAAATGAAGGTAGGCAGGGCGCGCGAGGCAGGAAAAAAAATCCACCCGGGCGCTAACTACAACCTGGCCGCCGACCCGCCCCCATCGCCCCGACCCCAGCAACCTAGCTAAACAGAGTCGCGTAAAGAAAGCGCTGCGAGCCGGAGTTAGGGGAACCAATGGTCTCCCCAAATCACCTGGTCCATGCCCTCCCTATTGAGCCCAGGGAGGATGCCTCACGCCGCCACCGAAGCGCAGCGCGCGCCCCAGCCCCAAGCGGGCGGGGGACGCCCTAGACCCCCCAAGACAAGAATGCAGGGTGCTCCCCACATCCTCAGTCCTCCGCGGCCAGACGCCGCTTCCATACCCCTAACACCAGCCTTTCCAAAGGGTCGGAGAGCAGTAAAGCGAGCCCCCGGTTCTGAGCTCCTTGAATTCCCGCTGGAACGAGGGGCGCACCCCGGGCCCCCAAACCGACAGAGGCATCCTCCCCGTGGCCCCAGTGTCCCCAAACCGCCTCACAACTCTAGCTCTACCGATCGGCAGCGGATCAGCAAATCAAGTCCCGTTTTACCACCATTCCAGCTCCCCAGGCCGCCTAAACCGAGGCGGGAACAGACCCCCGCGTCCCCTGTCCCCTCCCTGGCCCGTGCCTGCCTCCATCCTTCCTGACCACCAGCCTCCCTAAATATCGCCAGAGCCGAAGGAGCGGATCTCCCTTTCCTTCCAGAGCGCCAGGCCCCCCTCCACCCTCGCCAGGGTCCCGGGGACGCACGCCCGAGCTCCGCGCTCCGGCGACAACTCTGCATCCCCCACGCGCGCCGGCCGGGGCCGCGTCCCCTGGGCGGCCGGCACTCACCCGGGAAGCACACGACATAATGGAGCACGGAACTGGTGATTTTCAGGAACAAAATCCACCAACACGGTTCCAGTAACCTCCGCATGTCCGAAAACGCACATCGAAAAGAGAAAAGCAGGGGGGGTAAACTTGTTGAATAAGTTCTTGCCTCCGTGCGAGCCTCCACTAAGCCGGGGCGCTTCCCCGGCTCGCCTGTTCCCCGGGCCCCCCGCGCTCGGCGGCCCGAGTCCCCTTGGAATCCGGGAAGCCTCCGAGCGTCCCCCGGAAAATCTCAAAAAGTGACCGGGAATGTGGAACCACGCTGGGGACGATCCTTTCAACAGAGAAAGGCTGCTTTCCGTTCAAAAAGGAGCGAGCCGAGCAGGCAGGGCGAGGAGTCGGCGGACGGCGGCGATGCCCCGGGCCCGGGGAAGGCAGGGACCGCGAGCGGCGGCGGCGAGCAGCCGAGGATCCCCAACTTGAGTCGGCAGCGCAGCACAGCCCGAGAGCCGGCGGGCGGCGGCGGGGCTGAGCGCGGCGCGGCGCCTCCGGGCTTCAGGCAGGCAGCTCCTTCCAGGGCCCCGGGAAGGAAGGAGGCATGTTTGCAAGCGGGGAAGGGGAGGGGAGAGGTGGGGGGAGCGGAGAGCCCCCCAAAATAGAAACGGCCGGAGGAAACGCAGGAAAACACAAAGGATTTCAGAGGGGCGCTGGGGCGAGGGCGCCTTCAGTCCATGCTCCTGAAAGTTGTGGCTCCGACGCAGGCTGGGGAGGAACGGGGAGCGCGGGGCTGGAAACTGGCCATGCCTCCATACAGGAAGTAACATGTGAGCATGGATCCTGGCAGAGACTTTAAAGCCGGCGAGCGAGCGAACGAGCAAGCAGGGGGCGCGCGACGGCGGGGGCGCGCAGTCCCGGGCAGCTGGCGGCGGGGGCGCGCGCTCTGTGCTCTTAAAGCAGCCAAGCTCAGCTCCCGCCTCCAGGGGTTCCCGCGGCTCTGCTCCGCGGTTGTAGCCCGGGTTTCGTGGGCTCAACTGGGGCGGTTTGGGGGCTGGGGGCGCCTCAGGCGCGGTCTTGGAAGGAGAACAGGGCGGCTGCCTTCTGTGACCGGCGTGTCTTTGCCAGATTCCCGTTGTGCGGGCTCTTAAAGACGCCGCACTCTACGCGGATTTGGCAAGGTCCCGGAGTCCGCGTAGCTCGCGGATCCGAGACTTGAGGCGCCCCTCGCCCGGGTCCAGGGAAGGGAGGAAAGCGGCCAGCTGCCCCTTTAGGGGAAGGGGTTTCCGGTTGGGTTTCACTGTGCGGGCAGTGCCGCGGCGGGGAGCAGCGCCCTCTTCCCTTGTTCGTACCCCCAGCCCAACGCCTTCCCCCGCCGGGAAACAAAGCCGAGCGGCCTTTACACTCGGGGTGTACTGAGATTTAATTTTTTTCCTTTTCGGCGTCCATTGGCCGAGTCAACGGCTGGGGGAGGGGGGAGGAGAGGAATATCGATCCCAGGATTGCAAAATCCAGCCCTTCCGAACCCCACACCCCCTTCCCCGGCGCCTGGATAGATCGGCAGCGGAGTTTTCCCAACTCTCTGCTCCTAGGGAGAAGGTTCCTGCACCCGGGCTCGGCCGCGGGGAGGGTGCAGGAAGCGCGACTCTTACCCCCAGCCAGGCTAAAGCGCCGCGGGGCAGACTGATTTCCTGGCTGCTACCCGGGGAGCGGCTACTGCTTTAGCTAACCGGGAGAGGCGTCCAGGGGAAATGGGAGGACTAGGCTTATCTGTAATGAGTTTTGTCCCTTGGCTCTCAGTGAGAAGATCTTTATCGCTTAGCCCTCTGAGTGCCCTATTTTCCCCCACTTCGTGCTGAAAGTGGGGGAGGCAGGCTTTTGATTAACTGTGTAATTGAGCCAAGGTAATTAGCCATTTGTAATTTTTGCCTAATTTTTCTGCCTCCGTTTAAAAGCGATATTGACACTTTTCTAACGCGTCTCTGCTGTTCATCCCACCTCGGCAGGGTCCTCCACCCACCCAAACATCCCTTCCGGATGCTAGGTTTTCAAATAATATACAGATGTTCAGAGATCTTCCTGCAAGATGTGATTAGGGAGGCAGTTTTGCACCCACTCTTCCAAAAGAAAACCTTTGAAAAGTTGGGATTACAAACAAATAAAAGCCAGGAAGTTCCCGGGGAGGGCCCGGGCTCTATCTTTAGTAGAACGGGGGTGAACACCCTCCCCCAGCTAGGGTGGAGAATGACGCGAGTTTGTTTGCTTTGGAATTTGGTCCTTCCTGGTTTTGTTGGAATTGTGACTCCCTCATAAATGCTTGCGAAGGCCAGTTTTCTCGAAAGTCGTGTATCTAAGGGGTATTTTGTCGGTAGAAGCTTTGAGATAGGTTTGAATCACCCCAGTGTGCCTGAGTACCTTCTTAGAGGTTGAGGGATGAAATGGGAAAAAATCTGTGGAACACTTGGATTAACATCTTCAGGTGAGTTTCCTCTGTCAAATGGACATAATAAAAACTGCCCGTTGTGGAATGCTTACTCTCCACCAAGCACTGTGCTGAATTTTTCCCGTAAACTGTTTGCTCATTCAGCAGACGTACCTACCGAGCACCTAGTGTGTTCTGGGTTTACCAAGAACACAGCCATGCACAAAAGGAGAGGAGGGGAAACTTTTGGAGTTCCCCTTCCTAAGTACCTGCTACATTCTTTCAGGGAGTCCTTACAGTTCTGCCCATTTCATAGGCAAGGGAATATGCTTAAAAGAGCAAATGATGGATGCCCATCTACTGAGCAGCTGAGATTCTGAACCCAGACCTGTTTGCCTCCACAGCTGTGAAAAGGAAAAGGAAAAAAAAAAAAAAAAACAGAGAAGACGATGAAATTTGGACGGCTAAGAAGCAGCTTGCTGGGAGGGGAGGAGAACCTCGAATAGGTTTGGAGAGTGAATTTTCGCTACCTGAGTAATGTAAAATTTCACATCCAATTATGCATAGGCTGGTGACTGTCCTAGAGCCCCAAGCTGCAACTTAACATGGGAACTGTTCTAGGAAGCACAACCCTGCCCCTCCCCTCCATTACTACAGAAGATAAAATGTTACATTGCTAGGCATGGTATCTCAGGTTTATAAGCCTAGTACTCTGGGAAGCCAAGGCCGGAGGACTGCTTGAGCTCAGGAGTTCAAGACCAGGACCCCATCTCTACTAAAAATGGAAAGACTAACAGGCACTGTTGGGTACCTGTAGCCCCTGCTGCTCAGAAGGCTGAATGGAGAGGATCTCTTGAACTCAAAAGACTGAGGTTGCTGTAAGCTAAGATGACTCCCTGGCACTTTACCCAGGGCAACAGAGTGAGTCTTAAATAAAATAAAATATAAAATAAAACATTACAGACATACTGCACAGATGCCTTTTCATTCATTCTAAACCAATTACAGAGCAACTCATACACACTAGACACTGTTTCCAGTGCTAGCAGCACAAAAGTGACCTGGCAGTGGCCCTGCCATATTCCCAGCTGGTATTTACAACCCTCAATTCAGGTGAGGTGGGGGCTGTATAATACAGTACAAGGGCTCTGGGAGTGTGAAAAGGAAAGCCTGGCTATTCAGATGGAAAATAAGAAGGCAAGAAAGAGAAGGTGCCAAATGCTAACAAATTACTTTCAAATTTAGCTTAAAACAATACATACACATTATCTCAGTCTCAGAGGTCAGAAGTTGGGGCACCGTAAGGCTGGGTCCTCTGCTCAAGGTCTCATCAAGCTAAAATCAAGGTGTGCATCAGGCTTGCTCATCTGGAGCTAGGGCTCCTCTGCCAAGCATTTTCAGGTTACTAGCAAAATTCAGGTCCTCATGGTTGTAGGACTGACACAGTCTTCTTGCTAGCTGTTAGCCAAGGGTTGCTCTCAGTTAGAGGTCCAAGCCACATGGCCCCATTACAACATGGCAGCTTTCTTACTCAAAACCAGCAGAAGAATCCTCCTACAGTTGGCTATGAAGGAGTCTTGAGACATCAAAATGATATAATGTCTCAAAAGTGAGCCATCATTTTTGCCTTATAGTATAAGCTAATAAAGGGGATGATTAATTGGTCAATTGAGGATCCCATTCACTTTCAAGAAGGCATTACCAGGGGATGGGAATCTTGGAGGACCTATTTTGAATATAAGTCTAATTGGGTTCTTATATTACAGACATCTGCATGACCATAGTTAACATAACCACTTTGGGGTGGTGCCTGTGGCTCAAAGGAGTAGAGCGCCAGCCCCATATGCTGGAGGTGGCGGGTTCAAACCCAGCCCCAGCCAAAAACTGCAAAAAAATTTAGAGGGGCAGCGACTGTGGCTCAAAGGGGTAGGGCGCCAGCCCCATATGCCAGAGGTGGCGGGTTCAAACCCAGCCCCAGCCAGAAACTGCAAAAAAAAAATACCACTTTGTGCCTCATCTTCCTCATTTATAGAGTGGGAATACTGTAATTACTGCCTCTATTCCTAAATTGAGAAGATTAATAGAAATTAATATACATAAAGTGTATTTGACTTAGCGTAGTGCCAGTTACTTAATAAGCATTTAATAAATAAAAGTATATTTGATTTAGAGTAGTGCCAGTCACTTAATAAGCATTTAATAAATGTAAACTGTTAACTATTATCTGTTCATCCAGCCTGTGTGTGAGCATTTGTTATTTTTAACCTGCTTAGCTTCCATTTCCTTTCTTCTGGTAATATCATCTTGATTTTCCTTTATGCTAATCTCTCCGGAGGGTCTTGGTAAGTCTTCCTTTCTTCTCTTACCCCAACCCTTGACCTCTCCACATCACTTGTTCTTTGTGGATAACTAGGCTCTCCTTTTGGCACAGAAGTAATTTTTGCCCCAGTCCTGACCATTTAGAACTTATTCTGCTGTCCTGACTGGCCTAGAGATGGACACACATTTCTAGTTGGTCCAAAGACAGTCAAACCTCCTCTTGAGTTTACCAGGCTGGGTGAACTGAACTGCAGGGCCACACTTGGGATAAGCCCACCCAGTGTTAGTTCTGAAACTAACACTCAGAAGAAAGCAGAATGGAAAGGAAAGGGCCAACAACCCCCTGGGCCCCTCATTTGAGTCCTTGAATTAAATCATATTTGAAACCAAACCAAACCTTGGACTTTGCTGTTATTTGAGCTAATAAATTCTTTTCATTGCTGAGCCTCTTTGAGTTTGGTTTTCATTCAATGAAAGTAAAAATCTGAAACCTGGAATCGATGGTGACAGATAAGTAAAATATACACATTTCACAAAGAAGGAAGCAGAGGCTGTTAGAATTAAGTGATTTGGTTGAGTGATAGAGGTTGCAAACAACAGACAGCTCAAGCTTCTGGTATCATATCTATTGTAAAAAAAAAAAAACCCTCTAAAACTTAGTAGTTTGAAACAGTAAACATTTCATAAGTCAGCAGCTTATGCCCAGCTCAGCTGGGCCGTTCTTCTGTTGGTTTGTGGGAGGTCATTCATGCAGCTATAGCACCAGGGCTCAATTGGCGCTGCCTCTAGGATGGTCTCGACCACAGCACTTATTGGTGCTGGCTATTGCCTGGAGCACCTGAGTCCTCATGCATTGGCCTCTGCAGCAGTCTCTCACAATTATTCACAAAAAGGTCTCAGAGCAATAGGAGAATGAGAGCAAAAGTTTCAAGGCATCTGGAGACCTAGACTTAACAATTGTATGACATTATCTCCACTGCTTTTGATGGCAAAGCAAGTCACAAGGCCGGGCCAGATTTAAGGGGAGGTAAGAAAAGATTCCAGGGACTTTGTTTTGTTTTTTGTTTCTTGAGACAAAGGCTCTTTCTGTTGCCTCGGTTAGAATGCCATGGACTGGGCCCAACTCCGCTTCCTCAAACTCCTGGACTCAAGCAATCCTCCTGCCTCAGCCTCCTGAGAAGCTGAGACTGCAGGCAACTGCCACAACGCCCAGCTAGATTTTCTATTTATAATAGAGATGGAGTCTCACTTTTGCTTAGGCTGATCTCAAACTCCTGAGTTCAATGGATCCTGCCACCTCAGCCTCCCAGAGTGCTAGGCTTACTTACAGGTATGAGCCACTGTGCCTGGCCCTAGACGCCAGTTCTTAATGAAAATAGCAGCAAAAAAGCATGACTATAAGGAAGGGAGAAGCAGTTGTTGCCTTCTTTGCAAACAACCCATTTCATTTACCAACTTAAAACTAAATGGTGCTTGCTAGGCCTGGCGGCTCATGCCTGGAAACTATATTCCATCCTGGGCAACAGAGTGGAACCCTTAAAATTAAAGAAAAAGAAGGAAGAGAGAAAAAGAAAGGAAAGAAGGAAAGGAGGGAGGCCGGGAGGGAGAGGGAGGGATGGAAAGGAAAGGAAAAAAGAAAATATGACTGATAAGGCTCTGTCAGTTCTAAGTAACAGAAGCCCAAAACAAACCAACCTGATGGTGGAAGCAGACATCATTCTCATTTCTTAGTACTTTATGGGGACAATGAATAGGAAAGGGGTAGGCAAGAAAAAAGGAGCTTCAATAGTATTTAATCCTTGACAACAGTCCCCTGAAGTGGGAACAGATGATATCATCCCTATTTTAAAGAAGTGAAAACTGAGGCGTCCGGAGGTTAGGTAATACAAAGTAAAACTACCAACGATTGGGGAATAAGGCCAGAATTCATTGATTGAATACCTAGGCCCAGAAATAAGACCTGAAGTCTATAGTTACCAGACCTCAATGCAAAAGTGACAGCCAAAATCATAGTAACGTGACTCACAAAACATTGTAGGCCCACAGTAATCAGAGCTGATGATAATTTATGAACAGAATTTTCATCCTAGTATTTTCAGCTGAAAAATGCCCAATGATTGGGGATCATTTACGTAAATTATTACACAGATATTTAGTGGAATACTATAACACCAAAATTTGCAATGATGCTTGTGAAATTGAACATATTAAACTCAAAAACAGTTTTTATAACAGTGAAAAAAAACTTCATTGCTTGTTTCTGGCTCGGCACCTGTAGTACAGTGGTTATAGCACCAACCTCATGAACCGAGGCTGGTGGGTTCGAACCTGGCCCAGGGCCAGTTAAACAACAATGACAACTGCAATAAAAAATAACCAGATGCCTATAGTCCCAACTACTTGGAAGGCTGAGGCAAGAGAATTGCCTAAGCCCAAGGTTGCTGTGAGCTGTGACAACACAGCGCTCTACTGAGGGCAACATAATAAGACTCTGTCTCAAAAACAAAAAACAAAAAAACCTTCATTGTTTGGCAGGGCACAGTGGCTCACACATAATCCTAGCACTCTGGGAGGCTGAGGCAGGTGGATTGCTTGAGCTCAGGAGTCAGAGACCAGCCTGAGCAAGAGTGAGACCTAGTCTCTAATAGCCAGGTGTTGTGGCAGGCACCTGTAGTCCTAGCTACTAGAGAGGCTAAGGCAAGAGGATCACTTGACACCAAAGGTTTGAAGTTGCTGTGAGCTGTGATTCCACTGCACTCTGCTGGGGGTGATGAAATGAGACTATGTCTCAAACAAACAAACAAACTTTATTGTTATGAAGCCATAACAATGCTTTCCACAATTGCAAAAAATACAGGAACCTCAAATAAATATAAAATTATGTGAAGGCAAGGCATTTAGATTTTCCTCTTTGAGATTTTCTATGTTAGTGATGAAAAGAAGGCTCTGAAATTTATCCCAAATGGGTGTTTTCCATATATATAATGTCTCTGCAAAAAGACAAACAACCCCTTCCCAAAAGGAAAAAAAATTTGAATGCAGAATACTAATTGATAAAACTAAATGCTGAAAAACATACAGCAAAATGGGTATTCATAATGCTGCCAATTGAATATGAATTGGTGTAAATATTCTGAAAAACAACTGGTCAGTATGTATCAAGAACCTCAAAAATGTTCATATCTTTTGGTCCAGAAATTAAACCATTAGTACTCTCTTAAAACAGATAATAAAAAATAGAAATTCCTCAAAAATATTTATAAGGCTATCCCTTGCAATAATATTTATAATGGTAAATTATAAATACAGTGCAATATGATAAAAACATGTTATCAACATAATAATTTATTGCATAGCTATCAAAATTATATTTATGAAGACATGTAGAAAATGCTTTACCTTACTCTGGTAAAATCAGAACACAAACTTAAAATACATATTCGTAGCTCAACTTCACAAAAAAACTATATGTATTTTTAAATGATTAGAAATAAATACACTAACATATTTTCAATGATTATCTCAGGATAGTAAAATTGCCAATGATTTTTATTTTCATTTTTATTTATTATATTTTTAAACTTTTCTACAATGAAAGTTTTAAAACAGACATTTTATTTTTATTTTTATTTATTTTTTTATTTTTTTGAGACACTATGTTACCCTCAGTTCAGTGCTGTGGATTCACAGCTCACAGCAACCTCAAACTCTTGGGCTTAAGCAATTCTCTTGCCTCAGCCTACCAAGCCAGTAGCTGGGACTATAGATGCCACTACAATGCCCGGTTATTTTTTTGTTGTAGTTGTCATTGTTGTTTAGCAGGCCCAGGCTTTGTTCTAACCCACCAACCTCAGTGTATGTGGCTAGTGCCCTAATCACTGAGCTATAGGTGCCAAGCCTTTTTTTTTTTTAAACAGAGTCTCACTCTGTCACCCTGGGTAGAGGGCCCTGGTGTCATAACAGCTCACAGCAACCTCTAATTCCTGGGCTTAAGTGATTCTCTTGCCTCAGCCTCCCAAGTAGCTAGGACTACAAGCACATGCCACAAGGCCTAGCTAGTTTTTCTATTTTTAGTAGGGACAAGATCTGGCTTTGCTCAGGCTGGTCTTGAACTCTTGAGCTCAGGCAATCCACCCACCTTGGCCTCCCAGAGTTCTACGATTATAAGCCATCGTGCCCAACTGAGACACTTATTTTGAATCATTAAAAAGTCTACTAGCCTTGATAAAGTGCCATGAAATTGATTTGAACAGAGGAAATTTAGTCAGAAAGTCAAACTGTAGCTTCGTCAGCTTTTATAATAAACCCACACAATTCTTGCCCTTATTTGAAAATATGAGGTTCATTGCTCAGCTAGCCCTCATTAGAGGATTCTCAAAAACCCTGGAAACATACTCTTTCCAGCATATCAAACAGACGCTAAGGGATCATTTTAGAGAATCAAGTTGTTTTAAGAAACATCATCTGAAAAGGGCCATTTTCTGTTGCAGTTCCCAGAAATTACCATATCCAGGTAGTCTTACTTGAAACATCAATACAAAGAGTGAGTATGACAAGTCATCATTAAACTATAGTCATTCTCTCCTTGTTGGCATTTAATAGTCACTGATAAATGTTACTTATAATGCTTTATAAAGAACATTTATTACTTGTATTAATCATGACTTTTTTTTTTGAGACAGAGCCTCAAGCTGTCACCCTAGGTAGGGTGCTGTGGCATCACAGCTCACAGTAACCTCCAGCTCCTGGGCTTAAGCGATTCTCTTGCCTCAACCTCCCAAGTAGCTGGGACTACAGGTGCCCTCCACAACGCCCAGCTATTTTTTGGTTGTAGTTATTGTTCGGCAGTCTCGGGCTGGATTCGAACCCGCCAGCTCTGGTGTATGTGTCTTAGCCACTTGAGCTACAGGCACCAAGCCAATCATGAATTTGTATTAAACTGCTAAGGCAGATGGTCTTCACCTGCCATACAATAATACCCCTTTCCCCGTCTGCTTTGCCAAAAGAACCCTGATCAGTTTGGAGGGGTAACAGATCCCGATCCTGCTCACTGTATCAGATGTTTGCTTTCCCATCCTTCTTTGCAATTGGGGAGTAGACAAGTGATCAAGTTCTGGCCAATAAGACTGAAGTAGCCGACTACTTGGCAAGGGAAGGGGAGACAGAGTATTCTGAGAAAGTTTACTTTTAACAGTGATACCAGATAAAAGAATCTTAGAAAAAGTTGAATGTGAATCTATCTGATCAAGCCTCTAGATCCAACTGTCACATTATAGCAAAATATTAAAGAAAGAAGAACATGTCAAGTGACATCACAGCAAAAAAATCAACAAAACCCAGACCATGGAAAAACCACAGGACATCCTTATTTCTTCAACAAATGCATTGCAAAGAAAGAAAAAGGGGTATAAGCTACAGATTTAAAAAAGATTTAAGAGCCATATCAAAAAAGATGACATTTATGAGATATTTGATGACATTAAGGATTATGGTTTTGCCTAAATAATCTTTTAGAGATACAGGTGAAATGATAATGATGACAGAGACTTCCTTTGAAATATCTTTGGAGTAGATAAGGATACAGAGGAAACAGGCTTGGATATTAGTTGATCATTGTTGAAGCTATTTGATAGTTACATGAGTCAATGGAGTTCATTACATTTATTTCCTTACATTGAGGTATGTCTGAAATTTCCCATCTATAATAATAGAAATAATTTGTTTCTATTATTTTTATTTTATTAATTTATTTGTTTATTTAGAGAGTCTAACTCTGTCACCCTGGGAACAGTGTCATGGCATCATTATAGCAACCTCAAACTCTTAGGCTTAAGCAATCTTCTTGCCTCAGCCTCCTGAGAAGCTAGGACTATGGACATCCCTCACGATCCCTGGCTAGTTTCTTTATTTTTAGTAGAGATGGGGTCTCGCTGTTGCTCAGGCTAGTCAGTCTCAAACTCCTAAGCTCAAGGGATCCACTTGCCATGGCCTCTCAAAGTGCTAGGATTACAGGTGTGAACCACTAGGCCCAGCTATTTTTTATTTTGTATTTTTTTGAGACAAGTGTCACTCTGTTGCCCCAGGCTAGAGTGCTGTGGCATCATAGGTCACAGCAACCTCAAACTCCTGGGCTCAAACGATACTTTTGCCTCAGCCTCTCTAGTAGCTGAAACTATAGGTGCCCACTATAATGTGGGCTAATTTTTCTATTTTTAGTGGAAATGAGGTCTTGCTCTTGCCCAAACTGGTCTTGAACTCCTGAGTCCAAGCAATCCACTTGTCTTAGCCTCCCGGAGTGCTAGGATTAAAAACATAAGCTATGGCTCAGTGCCTGTAGCTCAAGCGGCTAAGATGCCAGTCACATACGCCAGAGCGGGCAGGGTTTGAATTCAGCCCAGGCCTGCCAAACAACAACAACTACAACAAAAAATAGCCAGGCATTGTGGCGGGCCCCTGTAGTCCCAGCTACTCGGGAGGCTGAGGCAAGAGAATCACTTAAGCCCAGGAGTTGGAGGTTGCTGTGAGCTGTAATGCCACAGCACTCTACCCAGGACGACAGCTTGAGGCTCTGTCTCAAAAAACAAACAAACAAACAAAAACATGAGCTATGGCACCTGACCAATAATTTTCTTTTTTAGAGACAGGGTCTTGCTATTTTGTCCAGGCTGTTTTCTAACTTGTGGGCTCAAGGAATTCTCCTATCTCAGCCTCCTGAGTATCTTGGACTATAAGCCTGAGCGCCCCAGCTAGCTTCATGACACAATGTTTTAAATGAGCATGTGGGGGGTGTATTTACTTGATACTTTTCTTTCTTCCTCTTTTATTCTTGACTTCGAATATTGGTATTAGAGCTGGAGCTTCCTGCTACCTACCATAAGGCTTAAAAGAATGAAGATGAGCATGGCAGGGCAGAAATATGTATAAACTCTTGGGTCTAAAACATTCCATTTTACAATTACCTTGTGGCAAATCTGACTTTCTCAAAATTGAGGTTTCAATTTCCTTTTCTACTATTATATAGCATATACAAATTTATCATTTAAAAATTATATATATTTGGTATTGAGAGTTTGTTATCCAGAATAACTTAGATATAAATTATATATCAAATATTATTTAATTTAAGAAAGATTAAGGCAGAGCTGTAAATTCTGATGTGGATGATGTCCAAAGCTGTGCTATCTAAAATGGTAGACAAAAGCCAAATGTGGCTATTGAAATTAATAAAAATTAAATAAAATTAAAAATTCAGTTCTCTAGTTGCACTGGCCACATTATTCAGTATCCAGTAGTGGCTAATGACAATCACATTAGAGAGTGCAGATGGGGGACATTTTCATCATTGCAGACAGTTCTGTTGGACAGCACTGGTCCAAGAAATATTTCACAAAGGCGCAAAATAATCCAGTAGATTCAGCATACTTTTTTAAACAAATGGTGCTGGAGCACCTGGACATTCACAGGCAAATTTTTTATATGTATAAATTTAAAAGTGAATCTCTACCTAATCCTTAAAATTTATACACAACTAAGATGGATCAGAGACATAAATGTAAAAGTATAAAATTTGGGGGGGAAATAAGAAAATCTTCAGGATCTAGAGTTCTTCAGGATCTAGGCAAAGAGTTCTTAGAATTGACACCAAAAGCACAATCCAAAAGACAAAAAAAAAAAAAGATTAACATTGAATCTTATCAAAATTTAAAAACTTTGGGTGGCTTGCCGTGGCTCACACCTGTAATCCCAACACTCTGGGTGACAGAGGTGGGTGGAAGTTCGAGACCAGCCTGAGCATGAGCAAGACCCCATCTCTACCAATAATAGAAAAACTAGGTGGATGTTGTGGCATGTGCCTGTAGTTCTAGCTACTGTGGAGGCTGAGACAAGAGGATCTGTTGAGCCCAAGAGACTGAGGTTGCTGTGAGCTGTGACACCAGAGCACTCTATCTAGAGTGACAGAATGAGATTCTGTCTCAGGAAAAAAAAAATTTTTTTTAAACTTTCTTTGGAAAGTGTAGATGAAAGGTTGAAAAGATAAGAAATGGGAGAAAAAATTTGCAAACCAAATATCTGACAAAGGCCTACTATTTGAAGTATTTGAAGACTCCTCAAAACTCAATAGTAGAAAACAATTAAACTAATCAGAAAATGGATAAAAGACATAGACATTTCACTGAAGAGAATACACAAATGGCAAATGGAATTTTTCTGTACCTTGACTATGTAACTGTCAATGTCCTGGTTGTGATATAATATATTAAATTACAGTTTTGCAAGATAGTATCATTGGAGAAAACTGTATAAAGGGCACCTGGGATTTCTCTGTTTTATTTCTTCTTTTTTCTAATAATAGCTTTATTAAGATATAATTCACATGTCATAAAATTTAAAATTCAAAACACAACAATTTGGTGGTTTTTAATATATTTATAAAGTTGTGCAATCATCACTAGTGGATGAAATTGTGCAATCATCACTAGTGGATGAAATTCCAAAAGATTTTCATCACCCCTAGAAGACCCATTGCCCCCATTCCCAGCCCCTGGCAACTCCCCATCTGCTTTCTATCCTATGGATTTGCCAACTCCGATGATTTATATAAATGGAATCACACAATATATGATCTTTGTGTCTTTGCAAATTATACTACATGGGCAAACTCAAAAAGTAAAGCTATTTCAATTTTACTCAAAAACTTGCTATTGTGAGGTGTCTAGGAATATTTACTACAACAGCTATAGCAGCATCTGAAATAATTTAATTTTATGATATAATTTCTATTTTTTTTCTCTTTTTTGAGAGAGTCTCACTATGTCACCCTCGGTAGAATGCCTTGGCGTCATAGCTCACAGCAACCTCAAACTCCTGGGCTTAAGCCATTCACTTGTCTCAGCCTCCCAAATAGCTGGGACTATAGGCCCCTGCCACAGTGCCCAGCTATTTTTTTGTTGTAGTTGTCATTGTTGTTTGGCAGGCCCGGGCCAGGTTCGACCTGCCAGCCCTGGTGTATGTGGCCGGCACCCTAGTTGCTGAGCTACAAGCACCGAGCCTATAATTTCTATTTTTACTACTTGTGAAAAGGAGTAAAAATACATCTTTTGTGTACTCTTACTTTATTGTAACATTCATAAATTGTAGTACTTTTTTCTGAAATTTCATGCTACTTGCTTGGACCTATGAGTACTGGTCAGGACTTCTATTGTTGGAAGTGATGGAAATCCACTCAAATTGGATTAAACAAAAAAATGGGACTTTAAAATCCTCAAGAAAACAATGGTAAATTGAGTATGATAAGAACAGTACACCATAACCAAGTGTGGTTGACTCCAGGAATAGGAGGCTGGTTTGATGTTTAAAAATCAGTCCATATATTCCATCACAGTAATAGACTAAAGAAAACTCCATAATCATATCAATTACAGCAGAATAATTGTGTGACAAAATTCAATATCTGTTCATGATAAAAACTCTCAGTTAACTAGGAACAGAAAGGAAGTTCCCTGATATGATAAAGGACCTCTGTTAAAAAAACAAAAAAACAAAAAACCCACAGCTCAACTCATACTTACTTATACATACTGAATTCTTTCCCTCCCCAAAGCTGGCAACAAGACAAGAATAGCCACTCTCACCACTCTTTTTGTTTTTTCCCCAGAGACAGAGTGTCAGGATGTTGCCCTTGGTAGAGTGCCTATGGCATCACAGCTCACAGCAACCTCAAACTCCTGGGCTTAAGTGATTCTCTTGCCTCAGCCTCCCAAGTAGCTGGGACTGCAGGCGCCTGCCACAACGCCCGGCTATTTTTTGTTGCAGTTGTCATTGTTGTTTAGCAGGCCCAGGCTGAGCTCAAACCCACCAGCCTCAATGTATGTGGCTGGTGCTCACTGAGCTACAGGTGCTGAGCCCACTCTCACCACTCTTACTCTGGAAGTCCTGGCCATTGTGATAAGGCAAGCAAAAAAGGTAGACATATTAAAAAGCAGAAAAAAACTGCCCCTATATGCAGAAGACATGAATGTCTACACAGACAATCCTAAAGAAATGTTAAAAAAAGTAGGTTTAGCAACGTTCCAGGGTATAAGGTCGATGTACAAACATCATTTGTGTATCTACATAGGAGCAGTGAGCTTTTAAATTGGAAATTAAAATTCAAAAAACTCATTTACAATAAACCCCCCAAATGAAATACTTTGATATAAATCTAGCAACACACATGCAGGATCAGTATAGAGAAAACTGCAAGATACAAGAAACAAACACGAAATCAATGAGAGAGATACCACCTTCCTGGGAGACATTAGAGTTAAGATAACAATTTTCAATAAATCTATGATTTATGCATTTCCAATAAAACTTCCAGCAGGACTTTTTGTAGATATAGACAAGCTGATTTTAAACTCAAATGGAAACCAAAGGAACTAGAGTAGCCAAACAATTATGAAAAAAAAAGTCAGAAGCCTCAGATGAATCTAGTCAACATGACATTGGTGGAGATACAGATCACAGAACAACGAAATGAAGTAGTGAACCCAGAAGGAGGCCCGCAAATATACTCAACTGATTTTTACAAAGGTGTGAGGCAATTTAACATGGTAAAGATAGTTTTATTTTTCAACAAAAATGTATTAAAACAGTTGGGCATCCATATGTAAGAAAATAATGCTCAGCTTACATGTCATATCTTACCTCCAAATTAACTCAAAATAAAACATAAATGTAAATGTAAAACTGTAAAAAAATGTAGAAGTCAAAAGAGAAAATCTTCATGGTTTTTTTTTTTGTTTGTTTGTCTGTTTTTCTTTTTTTGAGACAGTCTCACTTTGCTTCCCTGGTAGAACCATGGTGTCATAGCTCTCAGCAATCTCAGACTCCTGGGCTCAAGCCATTCTCTTGCCTCAGTCTCCTGAGTAGCTGGGATTACAGGCACCCACCACAGTGCCTTGCTGGTTTTAGAGGTGGGGTCTTGCTTTAGCTCAGGCTGGTCTCCAACGATCTGCCCACCTTGGCCTCCCAGAGGTGCTGGGATTACAGGTGTGAGCCACCTCCCCCAGCCTGGGTTATTGAATTAGCAAAGTTCTCCAGTAAGACACCAGAAGCACAATCCTTAAAAGAAAAAAAAAAAAAAAGATAAATACGACTTTATCAAAATAAAGAATGTTTATTCTGCAAAAGACACTGTTAGGAGAATTAGTACAAGATACAGATTTGGAGAAAATATTTGAAAATCACACATTCAACAAAGGACTTGTGTCTAGACTATTTTAAGAACTTTCAAACCACATCAGAGAAAATAAAGAAAAATGAGCAAAAGATCTGAACATTCACCAAAGCATATAACAAATACACACATGGAAAGTTGTCCGACATCATAATCCATTATAGAAATGCAAGTTAAAATCATAATATCAACACACACCCACCAAAATGGCTTTTAAAAAGACAGACAGGCTCAGCGCCTGTAGCTCAGCGGCTAGGGCACCAGCCACATACACCAGAAGTGGCGGGTTTGAACCCAGCCTGAGCCTGCCAAACAACAATGACAACTACAACCAAAAAACAGCCAAGCAATGTGTGGGCACCTGTAGTTTCAGCTACTTAGGAGGCTGAGGCAAGAGAATCACTGAAGCCCAAGAGTTTGAGGTTGCTGTGAGCTGTGACACCATAGCACTCTACCAAGGGCGACATAGTGAGACTCTGTCTCAAAATAAATAAATAAAAATAAAAAGACTGACAACCCCAGATGCTAGCTGAGCTAGCATAGCAAAGGGAACTGTTATTAATTGCTGGTGGGAGTATAATATGGCACAGCCATTCTGGAAAACCTTTGGCAGTTTCCTATAAAGGTAAACTTATCCCTTACCACATGATCCAGCAATCTTAAGTTTAGGTATTTACCAAAGTGAAATTAAAACTTATGGCCATGCAAAACCCTATGTAAATGTTTATAGCAACTCTCTTCCCAATTACTATAAGCTGGAAACAACCCTTACGAGGGAGAATGGATAAACCGTGGTACATCTAAACAAAGAATGTTATTCAGCAATACAGAGGTTTGAACTATTAGTATATGCAACAACTACTTGGATGAATTTCACGGATATATTATTCCAAGTGAAGCGAGCTTAGTCTCAAAAGTTACATTTGTGTGCTCCATTTACATAACACTCTGGAAAAGATAAAATTATATCGATCAAGAACATATCAGTGGTTGCCAGTGTTAGGGGTAAAGAAAGGTTTTGACCATGAGGGAAGGAGTGTTTTGGGGTTTGACAGGATTGTTCTGTATTCCAGTTGTGGTGGTAGTTACATAAATATATGCGCGTGTTAAAACTCATAGAACTATACACTATTAGGAATGGCTAAATCCAGGGGCTTAAATAATGTCAGTAAAAGTTAGCCTCTCTCCAATTCTTGTCTGCCTTGCTCTAGGCTGGATTTATTCTCAGCTCTTCCTCTTGATAGGGCTGACTGTCCTTGGACCAGAGTGGACCACAGGTCCATCTTAAGAAATTGGAACTTTCCTGCCTGTGACCAGAAGAATGGAATAAGCTGATTGGCTGGGCCTAAGTCAGGTGTCCAATTGTGGTTGTGATATAAAGGGAATATACACTAGAAAGGCAGAGGCTATAGATGTCTCTGGCTTCTACTTGATATTTCTTTAATTCTGGATTATATTATACTCTGTTGACATGTGATATCTTACATATAAACCATAAATTCTTTGAAACCAAGGACTCTGCCTTATTTTTCTTTTTAGCTTTCAATACCGTCCATATTTCCACCCACATAACATGTGCTCAATAGTATTAGTAACATGCATGACAGAGTGTTGTTTATCTGTACATTTATAAACTATACATTTTTGTGTACATCAAAGGCTCTGGAGGCACATTATTTCATCTTTCTCCACAAGCAAATTAATAACCACATTCCTGTTCAATCTTGCTCCTCTCTACTGAGGTTTTAACATGTACAACTCCATTTTCCAGCAATGGCAAATCAATCATTACATCATCATCCATCATGTCTGAGTTCTCAGTAATGAAGGTGTCTTTCTTTCCACATTAGCAATTTGGGTGCGCAAAAGAGCTATAAAGATGTATGACAGAAGACTGGAGAATTGGATTAAATAAGGTTAAACAAGATTCCATTTTCTGGGCCCCTCCTCATTGCAGGAATTTTGTTTAACCACAGAATGGAGGGGCCAACTGTTTGGAAGTTCTTTTCTTCAAGCTCAAAGAAGCAAATTGTACTGAAATCATTTCTTGCTCTGTTATTAGAATAGCAGAGAGCTGGGAATAGCAACCATAAGCGATGAATTGTTTACTTTAAAGTTATTAAAGGAAATGCCTTATGCACCTAAAATCATAAATTGTAGTAGCTATGGGGTCGGGGTTAATTGTTCTAAAGCACCACAATTAGGTGGGCTTATTGCCACAGCCAACAAGGCCCTCTGTGATCTGGCCCCTGTCTCTCTGCCTCTCTCATCACTTTCCACTCCCCCATGCCTCAGAATGTTCCCTCCACGCTAGCCCTTTGCCAATTTCTCAACTTCAGAGTTCATTCTCAATTTGGGGTCTCTGCAGTGGCCTGTCCCCCTTGCTCAGGGTTTCTTATCCTCAGCATTATTGACTCTGGGGCTAGATAATTCTTTGTTGTGGGGCCGTCCTGTGCATTATAGGATATTTAGCGGCTTCCTGGCCTCTGCCCAGTAGATACCAGCAGCGTCATTACTCTAAAATATCTTCATACATTTCCAGTGTCCCTTCCCCCTACCCCTTCCTGCCAGGTTGAGATGGCTGTTTTACCTGGGGTTATTTCCCTGAATTCTTGGTTTTCATATTCCAAGCTCTACTTCACAAAAGGCTGTCCCTTTCTATCACAGCACACTGTTCTCTTCCCAGTAAATTAGCACATTGTGTATGTGTGTGATCTTGTGGGTATATCAAATCATTGCCGTTCTCCTCCATGGGACTGTGAGCCTCACCACAGGCAGGAAGCTCACATATCCTCATTGTTCTGGTCCCAAGCACCTAGGACAGAGCCTGCACAGGATTAGAGCTCAGTACATACAGTGAAACATGTTGAGTTGGTGAACAAGAGAGGGATAGTTTTGCCACTAGGCCTTTTACCAGCACTGGCATCTCCACTGCTGACACTTCCTACTTCTTAATCATTCTTTTTTTTAGATTTTTATTTATTTTATTAATGAAATACATTGTCCTACCTACCCCACCTCACAATAGAAATCTCACCCAGGTCCCCCATCCCTATCTGTCATCCCTCTTCCCTCACCAGCCCTGCACAAGTGCTCCAAGATTCCCACTGGCCCTTTTGGAGTGTGTCCATTGGATAACAATGTGGAAACTACTTAGAGCCTTTGTGGAGAAAACAGAGGTGGCTGAGAGAGCTCCAGGAGGGGCTTATTTGAGGGCCTTGGCTAGTTCGTAGCTCGTAGTCTAGCTCGATTTCCTCATCATCTGGACAGGTGGAAGCGAATTCTTCCCGAGCACAGGCATTGCTCAAGTACTGATGCACTCCACGGAATACCTCAGGGATGGTGAATCCCCCGTGCGTCTTACACACCACCTGTACTATGTGGAGTTTTGGCAACAAGTTGCAGTCAGCCAGGGTGAGCTCATTGCCATCTAGAAACTTCCTCTGAGAGATGCCTTCATCTTCAGCACTGGTTTCATCTACTTCTTCTGGGAGGGGGGATGTCAAGTAATTATCTGAAACCTTCAGGGCTTTTAGGAGGCCCTTCTTCAGATTGTCATTGAATGCTGGATTTGAATTCTTGATGTAGGCAGAAAATTTGGCAAATATGTCCAGTCCTGCTGTGTTAGACTCAGAGTTCAGAGCTGCCAACTTGGGGAACCTGGGAAGGCACAGCACTGCCTCCAGAAACTCCTCAGTCTTGTTGGTGTCTGGGTGTACGTCAGTGCCACACAGCAGGAGTGGGAGCTGCCCTCCTGGGCATAGCTTCTGCACTGTCTTGGTCCTCCTCTTGGTGTCAATGGTGGTGACGTTAAAGGTGACTCCCTTGAGCCAGAGCACCATGAACAGTCTCTGGGAGAAGGGGCAGTTCCCAATCTTGGCCCCATCACTGCCAGCCTTCACGAACAATTCAACCTGCGGTAGTTCTTCAGCTGTGGTTGCTTCGAGGACCTTCTTAATCACTCTTAATGTTGCTCGGTGTCTATCTCTGTAAGCATACGAATTACCCCGGCCATACCTTTCTCCCCCCTGCTCCTTATAGAATTTCTGGAGCCTGGATGTCTTCTACCTCATTTTTACTCAGAGCAACTCTTACCAGGTTTGGAGGCCTGACTTAAATTTACCTTCTTTCATCAACAAGCTCCGAATCATGGGACATGGGCAGCATCGCTTAGAACGCAGATCAACTCACTCCCAAATTAGCCTCTTTTTCTCTTTCATCCTTCTCCTCCCTCCCTCTCTTTCATTCATTCGAACACCTGTTATGTATCTCACCCTGCTTAGCCCCATAGAGACAGTAGGTTATAGCCCTCCCAAGGAAACAGGCAGTAGGCAACTAATTACAACACAATGGATAGTGTTTGCATTGTACAGAGTATTCTAGGAAAAAAAGCACCTAGGAAGAGGCTTTGAAAAACATCTTTCATATAGTGCTCACATTATAGGTGCTGGTATATGCAGATTTCTCTCCGTTTCAAGGTCCTTCGGGACAGAGACTTTGTATTTTCATTATTTTCATCTCTGTAGGCTCCTTCCTTAGCACACAGCATGGTTTTTTTTAACATAGCAAACACCCAATAATTGTTTATTGAATCAGTTAATATATAGGTTGCTTTAAAAATACTGATATGGAGAGGCTGTATCACTTTTTTCTCCTCTAATTTGAATAGGAAACACATTTTCAGTCACTTTACTTAGCATAAGGACATCTCTACAGGGAAACAAATAAAAAGTCTTTATTTGATCCCTTAAAAGACCCAATGGGAACTTGAACTTGAGAGGGAGTCAGGTACCTAAATGAAGAGCAAATGGAAAGAAATAGACAAATATTAAAAGTAATTCGGATAGGAGAGGGCTGTTGAACTGGAAAACTATTAATGGTGTTAATCAGTTTCCACTGTGAACTGTTAGCACTCAGAACAAAGCCGAAAGCACCTGGAAGGCACATCTGTGAAGTCAGGAAGCTACTGCAAACTTTTTGTTTTTGGCCTGTCATGTTTGGAAAATAGAATACATATAAACTTATTTTTAACACGAAAAAGAGGTAATTTTGGTTGAGTGTACACTGTCATGTGATTTATAGACTTCCAAATTGTTCCATATGGCTAAAAATAGAGGATCTGAACTTGCAGTTCGTAAGTTACGTTACCAGGAGAGTTTCTTCTCTCATCCTGGAGATAGACTCCTCTTGGCGTTTGTTCTGAGTGCTGTAAGTCAGGGCATGGAGAACCCACTGAGATTCAGATGTGGGGGCAAGACAGGCAGATGGTGAGAAAAGAGGGGTTTTATTTCAACATAGTCACAGAAACATGTGGTGCTGGCTGTGATTTATGACGGCATCAAGACGATTAATCCAGAGCACCACGGGAAGCAAAGGGGGTGGGAAACCCATCAGAGGTAATGAGGACCAGAAGTTAGGAGACAGCACAGGTCACGGATAACCGTAAATTCTGCTTTGTAAGCAGAAAGTCTGGCACAGAACAGAGGAATATGGATGCTGGCCTCAGAATCCATATTTAAATGCCCTATCTGTCAGTTTTAACAAAGAGTCACTAGAAAACCCATCAAACTTCTTGGGAATGATTTAGATTGATGGGTAAAGACGTTAGAGAGACCCCACATCCAGCGAGGCTCCCTTTGCAGTTCACATCAGCCAAATAGGGGCTTACATGCCACACACCTGCCACGTGATGGGCTAAAGGTAGGAGTTATTATCATTGTTATTTTGTGAGTGAGAAAAAAGGCTCAGAGAGGTGAAGCGACTTGCTGAAAGCCACCCAAGTTGCAAAAGCCAGAATTCAAAGGGAATTTTTTTCTTGTGCCATAGTGCACATCAGCCATCTACACACTTGCTTTTTAAATCGTGGTCCCAGCAGCATCAGTGTTACCTGGGAGGTCACCCAGAGGTGCAGAATCAGAACCTGCATGTTAACAAGATGCCAGGATGATTCGTATGCTCATTAAAACTTGAGAAAGACTGTCCTAAATGTTAATCCTTGCTACACATTAGAATCACCAAGGGAGACTTTAAAGCCAAAGACACCAAAATACGCCCCAGAATAATTATATCAGATTCTCTGGGGGTGGAACATGGATGTTGGCATTTTTTTAAGGTGACTCCAATTCTTAGCATGACACTGTCTCTGAGGCCCTTTACGAAGTCAATTCTAAAATGAATTCAAAAATGAAAAATAAAAATTTCTAAGACTTGCAAGCATGTTCTAGATTTTGCTGTGGGAGCATTTCAGTGATTTCTTTTCCTGTTGGAAAGGAAGGAGACTTCAGGATAAAGATGAAGACCCATTTATGGGCCTTGTTTCAAGCCAGAGTCTGTTTTATCCAGTGGTTCTCCACCCTTGTTGCACATCAGCACCACCCAAAAGCTTTTAAAAGCCATGATGGGCAAGACCATACCCCATACCAATTAAATCAGAAGCTCTGGGGAAGAAACTTAGGCATTGGCAATTTTTAAAGCTCCCAAGTGTTTCCCATGAGGAGCCAAGGTTGTAAACCCTATTCTAATTAGAATCTCTGGGACTCTGAATGTCATCAATTCTCCAGCAATAAATGCCAGTTTTCAGGAAATATGGGGATATGAGAACAAGTGAAACAGCACTATGGGGAAGCAATCAGCCAAATCAAGGAGGAACAAATAACCCAGTTTCTCTAACAAATACATTAATGGCATAATTTCACTATACTGGTATACAAATATTCACATTTTCAATAATAAAATGTTTTGGATTTTTAAAACATCTCAGGAGTGGGGAGGGTGTATGGTAAAGCCCAGGAATATGCAATTTAACCCTGTCCTTGGAGTATCCTGGTGAATAATTAAACTTTGAGGGCTCCTGCTCTATAGCAGTGA
The DNA here is from genome assembly GCF_027406575.1 of Nycticebus coucang. NCBI lineage: Eukaryota > Metazoa > Chordata > Mammalia > Primates > Lorisidae > Nycticebus > Nycticebus coucang. The sequence goes on from NC_069787.1 coordinate 37,862,685, forward strand.
ATTCATTATGCTCCTGGGTCTTCTCGGATCCTTCCCAAGTGTGTTCTTGTACTAAAAGCATAGTTATTCTTGCCTTGCCAACACAGCATTTGAACTATCTTACATTTTTGCAGAGGTGTCGACACCTGCAAACTCAATACAAAAGCCACCAGAACCTGTGGCTATTGAAATGTGACTGGTTCACATTGAAATATTCTGTAAGTATAAAATACACATAGATTTCAAAGACTTAGTATGGAAAAAAAGTAAAATAATTTTTGTATTGATTACAAGGTAAAAATGTGATATTTTAGGCTGGGTGCTGTGGCTCATGCCTATAATCCTAACACTTCCGGAGATTGAAGTGGGTGGACTGCTTGAGCTCAGGAGTTTGAAACCAGCCTGAGCAAGAGTAAGACCTGGTATCTAAAACTAGCCAGATATTGTGGCAGCCTCCTGTAGTCCCATCTGCTTGGGGGGGCTGAGGCAAGAGGATCATTTGAGCCCAAGAGTTTAAGGTTGCTAATAAGCTACGATACCATGGCACTCTACCAAGGGCGACAAAGTGAGACTCTGTCTCAAAAAAAAAGAAAAAAAAAGTAAATATAATGTATTTTAGTTTTTAATATATTTTCTTTATAATGTGTTAAAATACATTAAAATTAATTTTTCAATTTTTAGGGATAAGATTGTTGCTAGAAAATTTTAAATTGCATTGTGGCTCACACATTTCTATTTAACTGCATAGCTCTGAACCTTGTTACTCAAAATGTGATCCATGGACCAACAGTAATAGCATCCCCTGGGATGACAGAAATGCAGCCTGGAGCCCCATCTTCAGCAGTGGAATCTGTATCTGACCAAGACCAAGACCACTGTCTTCCACTCAGGCTCTCATTCTAAAACCCAGAGACGAAATGACCAACTGGTTCATTGAGTTCATTCCCCTGTCCTAGGGAGCATTGCATTCAAACTCTCTAAGTGCATCATCCTCACCCCCTCCGCTATTATCAGCATTAAGTTATCCACTCTTCTGCTCAGAGCCAGGAAACAGAAAATTTCCTCCTCTTTTGACCTCTTTTCCTACCATTTAAGTCTTTGATTTCCAGCTCTGTTGTCAGTCGGTATGCGATACCAGTTACTATTTTTCTTTTCCTGAATATTTCCTCTTCCGGCCTTCTGTAGGTTCTGTTCTCCTTTTCTCAGCTAATCCCATCCTTGTTGCCCATGACTGTTTCCCCAGCCCTTCTAGTCGTCATGTGTCCCTTTTCAAAGACACACTGTCTCCCCCAAACAAATTCACTAAATTCTAGGGTGTCACTATCCTGTTCTTTATGTAAAATTTGAAAATGGCTGGTGTCCAGGTAATCATTTAGAGAGAGGACTTTGATAAATATCCCTGTCTTTGGAAGGTCATAGAAAAGGAATAGGGAGGGGCTAAACTCCCTCGGAGACCAAACAGGAAATGGTAAAATGAAGTGCTTTTGCCTGGAAAGAAAAGGGTTCAGTGGGACAAAGAGAAGGGGCAGGAACTTAGGGATTCTAATTTTGGTTCTTTCATTAGCTTGTCACAAGCTCAGGAAAAGTCAGTCACCAAGCCCAATTTCCTCCAGTCAATGTGGATTATGTTGTTTTTCTATCCCACAGAGAATGTTTAAAGATTGTGATTTTAAAAAATAAACAAAAAATAACACTCTTCAAAAACTAAAAACAAGCCAGTATCCTCGTTCATTAGCAACATTTATTTCAACATGGGCCATGACAGTCCTCCCTGCCCCGACCCCTCTTTGAGGATTTCTGTGTGAACTTTACTGGTCAAATGGATAATACTTCCATTTTGAAAAGCCAAATAATTCTTTAAGCAAGTCATTATTCTAGAACACCTCACTGATATAAAGCAGCTCATAAAATCCATTACATTGATTCGGTGACTCAGGGACCCTCACTTTCACAAGCAAAATGAGCAATTGAGTACTCAACAGAGAGCCCCTGAGTGACAAAGAGAGAATTTGAGTGCTATTATGGCCATATTAAAGCTAGAGATATTCAATAGTGGAAATCTTTGGGAACCGGAAACAAATTCATTTTACTTAGGGGATTTATCTCACAGAGAAAGCAGTCCTATAAAATTCCTAATTCTTACTTTACTTCAATTTTTGAAAACTTGCCTCATCTCCCAAGGTTCTTCTTAGCTCCGCTCAAAATGAACCCAGGTCTCTGAAAGCTAAGCATTACCACCACCATCTAATGTTTTTCTGCAAAAAAAGCATTAAGAAAGTTACATTTCCTCTGTAGTGTGATAAAATTCCAATGAACTTAACATTTATGTTTTACCCTTTAAAAATTAACCATATTCTGCATTTTCAAAACACTTTACTTCCACTAATTAATATCATGGCTGGGAAAGTGACTTTTTATTCTTTTCTCCAGGCAAACAAGCTGAGAGTTTAAGTGATTTCCCCTTTCTGAGAGAGGAGGTCATGGACAGAATTCCAGGATCTAAACCTGTATGAAGACCATTAAGGCAATCTTTCAGGAACTTAACGAATACCCACCTGGTGATGTGAAATTACCTTTGAAGAAAGCAGTTGTTGGCCCAAATTGTGGCCTACAAGGAATCCGTCAGATTTTAAGGGTAAAAAAGATCTTTATTAGGTGGGTGGATTTCTCTCCCAGTACGCAGCCATATGGAGCCTTGTGTCCCAGTGATAATAGCGGACATGTATTGAGCCTTGGCAATGTGCACAGGACTTGTATAATCTCATTATCTCTCCAATACTTGGAAGTGTGTATCTAATTATCACCATTTCACAAATGAAAATATAAAAAGCTTAGAGAGCTGTCATAACTTGTCTAACGGTCAAACGCTAAAATTTCAACCAAGAATCCAAAGCTAAAAACTCATGTTCTAACCAACACCCTCTGGATATAAATCCTGTGTTTATATCTGCAGAAGTCATTCACCTTCCTAAACCAAATTTTCATACCCAATCTGCTTCATTCACAGAATGTCAGAACATAATGATTTGAAAGCCTGGTAGATTAAATCCTACTGACTTCAAAGTTTACATTATTAAAGAAAGACATGCTATATTATCATTTTCATTTCTCAATTATAAATTACAGTCTTATGATGGAATAAATAATTTGGGGGGAAAATCATTGATCAGTTAAGACTGTTGATGGCCCTTCTTTATTTATTTTTTTAGAGACAGAGTCTTGCTCTGTCACCCAGGTTGGAGTGCAGTGGTATGATCATAGTTCACTCACTGCAGCCTCAAACTCCGGAGCTCAAGCAATCATCTTGCCTCAGCCTCCTGAGTAGCTGGGACTATTGGGAGGTACCAGGTGTCAGGATATGGAATAGCAGAGACGGTAGTGCAGTGTGCAAACTTTCACCACCATGTTCTGTGGAGGAATGTTGGCTCAGTATTATCAGACCTTCTGATTTTTAAATTTTTTAAATTTTTAAAAAAATTGAACCATATTCTGCATTTCTAAAACACTTTACTTCTACTAATTAATATCAGCTGGGAAAGTGATTTTTTTATTCTTTTCTCCAGGCAAACAAGTTGAGAGTTTAAGTGTTTTACTCTCTCTAAGAAAGGAGAATTTAAAAACATTTTTTTAAATTAAAAAAATTTCTTTGTAGAGATGGGGTCTTACTATGTTGTCCAGGTTGGTCTAGAACTCTTGTGATAGCTCTTATTTTTAAATCACCAAAAGCAGCTAGCTGGGTTCAGGGCATATCTATGTCTCTATATCTTTATCTATCTATTTATTTTTTAAATACCATAGTTGGTTTGTTTTCTGTAAGGGGGAATGGCAAAAGTGATCCAGGATATTGCACATTTGATTATAATTCCATTTTATCTAAATGTAGACAGTGCCAATTTCTTTCATAAGGCCATTTTTCCTACTTTATTTCCCAGAGATTTTGTTTTTAAACTTTAAAAAGATTACTAACATCATTTTAAAATAGAGGAATTAATCAGAATTCAGACCAGTAACATGAAGTTTCTAGGAGGGATTTTATTTAAACTTTTATCTGACCTTTTATTATTTTATGTGAATATTTTTGTCTATCTGTATTTCTATATGATGGGTCTTATCTTTCAATCCCTAGGTAATGTTTAGATCTGTTAACCATGGTTACTTTGCTCATATTATGCTGAAATCATCAGAGATGTTTTTTTTTTATCAAGTTTAGATATTGTAAAACGACAAAACTTTGGTTGAATTAGGCTCAGTGCCTTTTTTCCCCTCATAGTGTTTTATAAACGTTTGTATTAGTTACTAATATTAAAATTCTGGAAATTTTACATACCTGAACATTTCTAATGTCTCTTTCTCTTGAAAAATCAGAAGATCTGGAAATATTGAGACCATATTCCCCCACAGATGATAGTGAATACCTTCCTTAAACAGGAAAATATGCCCATTTCACTACTGTCTCTGCTAGTCCATATTCTGATACCTGGCAGCTTCCTCCAACTGCATTTGGGTTTGCTGTTAACAGGCTATGTCCTCGATCCTGCCCACCTTGAACCCCGTCTGCTTTATTCAGAGTTGTATTATTCCAACACTTATAGTGGTGTTTTTCAGCTGGTGTGCTGTGAGAAGATCTTAAGTGTGCCTCAAAAATTTCTAGAGATCATTAATTAAATTATTTTCTAACGAAGTTCAAAGCACAGTAAGTATATTCTTTTTTTTTGTTTGTTTGATCAACATAATTTAAGTGTGCCATGGAGGTTTAACAATAGGTTCAAGTGGCCATGAGATTTTTTAAAAAAGTTGAAAAACACTGACTATAGCAAGGCGTGGCCCATTGCAAGTGCTTGACAAATTTGTATTGTTAAGAACGTAGAAAAGATGGAACAAATTTCATTGGATTTGCAAAATTGAGACTCCAGCAGACTCAGGGAGATTTAATATTATGTGCACAGATTATTTGGCACTCCTTCCTATAAGAGGTAAAGGCTGAGTCCCTCTCCTTTAGTGTGGAGTAGACTTAACCACTCACTGCTAATTAATGAATAGAATGTGGCAGTCACAGTATGTGTGACCCTTGAGGTTATATTATAAAAGAGATTGACACTTTTGCCTAGTTGTCTTTGGATCAGTTGTTCTGGCAGAAAGCCAGCTTCAGTATTCTGAGAACATATGGGCAGTCCAATGAAGAGAGTGACATGGCAAGGAACTGAAGCGTCCTGTCATCAGTCAGCATTATCTTGCAAGGCAAGTGAGGGATCTATGTTGGAAGCTGATCTGCCAGCCCCATTCAAGCCTTCAGATGATTGTTGTTATAGCTGCCCGATTGACAGAGTCTTGCTCTGTTACTTAGTCTGGAGTGTAGTGGCATGATCATAGTTAATTGCAGCTTCAAAGTCCTGGGCTCAAGTGATCTTCCTGCTTTGGCTTACAATCTGCCAGCACCTCTGGATCCGACTGACATCTTGCAATCTCATAAAAGATCCTGAGCCAGAGCCACTCAGCTAAGCCACTCTTAAGTCTTGGGACCCATGGAGATAATAAATACTCATGTCTTAAGCCACTAAATATTGGAATAATTTATTATGAAGCAATAGATAACTAATACATGCCTCACATTAACCTATATAAATGTGGTTGTTCATAATTTGTGTTTTTTTTTTTTTTTTGAGACAAAGTCTCACTTTGGCATCCTGAGTAGAGTGCTGTGGCATCATAGCTCATGGCAACTTCAAACTCTTGGTTTAAAGTGATTGTCTTGCCTCAGTTTTTCTGTTTTTAGTAGAGATAGAGTCTTAGTCTTGCTCAGGCTGGTTTTGAACTCCTGGAGCTCAAGCAATCCACCCACCTCATCCTCCCAGACTGCTAAGATTACAGGTGTGAGCCACCCTGCCTGGCTTTGTGTGTTCTCTTTGATGGATACTAATATCCTCCAATAATTAGGGAAGGTGAGGGCTGTAGTTCTTCCTAACTTCTTACTGAATGAAAACGACTAAGACAAGGCTCAGATCTAATTCTGGCATGCAAACAAGCAGACCCAAAACAATCACACATCCAGTCTTGTGAACTCACTGAAGTTGCCATTCTCTGTCATGTTAGTTACTTTGATAGCAATTTGCATGAAAGGTTTATTCAAAGGCAAATGCAACCATGTTGTGATGACAAGATCCACTACCTTCTTGTCAGATCCGGTGAAAGGATCCTCCAGTAAGTTAAGATGATGTGAAACTCAAGTGAATTATAAACTTTCAGTGCCACTCAGGAGGCATTAGTCTCCCGGGCTCACCAGATAATTATACCTCATCCATGCCAGAGAGAAGATGCCTGTACAAATTTTCCTGCCAACTTCCACACATGAAAACTTATTTTTAACATCTCTTATGCTAATTAATAAAACTTCTGGTGCTGATTCAATAGGGACATTTGAAGCTCTTGGGGAAGGAAGCTTCGCTGGTGTGTTGATTCCTGATTAGGACCCTTCAGGTGCTGACCCAACAAGGGTTAAGTCCTAATCGGGGCACTTTGAATGTTAATTCAACACACCTAGGGTAATAGAGTAATGAATGTTAACTTGCACATATAATACCCGTTGTTACTACTGATGTATTTAAAAACAAGTTGTAGACAAAATAAAAATAAAATGTTCGTGAGAAATTTCCTTGATGTAATGATAGCCTTCAAAGACCCTACCAGGCAAGCTAACTAAGAAGTCATCTCACTGAAAGGCTCACAAACCAGATAGAGATGTTTAAATCATATGTTTCATTGAAGCAATTTAAAACACAGTGTGAAGAAAGGAGAAAGATATGGGAGAGGTTAGCGTACTGCATATAGGGCTATCCTATCAATAGGGTGGAAGGCTCATGTTATCTGAATTTTCAGAGTGTTTACACTCCCTCTCTCACCCCCCTCCCTCTCCCCCTGCAGCTCCCCTTCCTTTCCTTCTACTCCTCCTCTCCCACTTTTCTGTTTTTTTTTTTTTTGTTTGTTTGTTTGTTTTTTGCCACATCAGTCTTTTCAGTGATGGTCTGTTTAGGACAGTGGTTCTCAACCTCCCTAATGCCACAACCCTTTAATACAGTTCCCCATGTTGTGGTGACCCCCAACCATATAATTATTTTCGTTGCTACTTCATAACTGTAATTTTGCTACTGTTATGAATCGTAATGTAAATATCTGATATGCAGGATGTACTTAGGCGACCCCTTTGAAAGGGTCATTTGACCCCCAAAGGGGTCGCGACCCACGGGTTGAGCACTGCTGGTTTAGGAGGACCAGAGGTAAGGTTTGAGCAAAATATCCAACAGACAGAAGGCACCTGGGACCGTAACACATACTTGCTCTATTGGAAACATGCTTCAAGTATCCCTGACTGGTATCTGTAGCTTGCCAAAAAGCTGGTAAGAAGCCATGTATCTTTCTTGGGCAGATACCTTGGCGCCAGTATGGGTGTCACCAATAGGGGACAATTTAAGACCTTTTAGATTGACTACCTCATATACTTGAAGGCAACCGTTGCATGTCATTTCCTGCACAATATCCCCTTTTGAAATGTGGTCTCTAACTTGTGTAGCAGGAACACTTGGATCTCCTTGGTCTTCCCATCTCTTCGTACATGTAACACGTCTTCCTGTGCACGTTGCTCTATGTCCATGTCTGATAGGTCTCATAAGCTACCTGGTTTTATACTTAGTCTCATCTCTTCTCCTTATTTGCTTCTCTGATTTTCCATTGCAGAACTGAATAATCTTAAATAATACAGCAAACACCTATTACAAGAGATTATCACAGAATTAAGAGATTTTGAAAAAAAAAATTTTGTTTTAGAAATGATGATGGAACCTATTATACAAAATTCATTTAGCTTATCTATCTTTGGAAAGTGCCAAGGGAAAAACCCTTGTGTTGGTGGCTTGTTTATCTAGGGATTTTACCTCTAAAAAGAGAGGGCTTTGAGGAAAGCAGACATTGCAGAATTAAATTTTAAGTGGGTTTGTGCAATGAAAATTGGAAACAGGCTAATTCAATTAATTTCTTTTTCATGCTCTCAATGAGACAGGAACTTAGAACATCAGATTAGATGCAAGAAATAGAGTGAAGAAGGATGCAGGAGACAAAGGACGTCCCCAGAAGTCCAGATGAGACAGTGACAACAACAATCCTGGTTGAGTTGTGTGGATCAGTTCAGTACCACCACCTGTGGTTCATTCAAGAGGCCCATACCTGCTGCAGAAGACATTCCACCAGGGGGAGCCTATTTGCCTAAATGAGTGAGTTATTTTACTTCTGTAAAAATCACTCCGCTGGAAATTCACCTGTTTTCCTTGAAACTCAGAACTCTTTTCAGCTTTTTCTGAAAATTCTATGCTGAATATAAAAATGGGCTATCTTGGCATGAAAGACAATAGTTAAGAGTAGAAAGCAGTTACAAATAAGTCTTACTAGTGCAGTATCTCATAGATGACTCCCCATTCTGAGATTCAACTGGGCTGTTTATTAAAATACACATTTCCAGGCCTCCATCCAGACCTAAACTATCGAATACAATCTCAGGTCCAGGAATCTGCAATTGTAATAAGTTGCAAAAGGGGTTCTTCTGTACTCAGAAATTTGATCAACAGAACCAAGGAATTATTATATTTTAACAATGCAAAGATGGAGTAGTTTTGTTTGGATTGTATAGAGGGTAAAGCTCTTCTTGTAAATTTGACCCTTTATAAGAACCACAAATAGTGCAACTGAAGTGCAATGATCATTTTCTCATCCTCATTAGTAAGAATAAGACTGTGGACCAATAAAAAAATTCACCTTCATCAGCTGTGATTTTTAATTTTTTTGTACAGATGGAGGTCTTGCTATATTACCAAGGCTAGTCTTAAACTCCTGACCTCCTTAAACTACTGCCTTGGCCTCCCAGTGTGCTGGAATTACAGGTGTGAGCCACCTTGCCCAGTCTGGTTGGGTTTAATAACTCTTTTTGGTTGAGTTTAAATGACAGAAGTTGGAACCCAATTTCCTCCAGAGTAGGGCTTATTCCTCTTATATCAAAGCCTAATGATTTTTAAAAGGGCTAAAATAACATTTCCAGACTGAGATCGGATTACTTACGTGGCAATTGAAGTTCACAGACTCTTTCCTATTTCTTCAGCTCCCATTAGCCCCACTTGCATTGGACTCTTTAGCAAGTTACTAACCTCTCTGGGCTTTGGAACTCTCATCTGTAAAATGATAACAATACAGAACAGCCCTATTATAGCTTGCAGGAAGCCTAACAGTAGCCACCAAAATTATGGTCCTGGATCTGCTTTTCTTGAGTTTCCTTCCTTGGCTGTAGCCACTAAGTATGTAACTCATTTTTGTCAAGATCCAGGAAATCAGCTGGAAGATTTATTTTTTTTTTTGCCAGGGCTGGGTTCGAACCTGCCACCTCCGGCATATGGGGCCGGTGCCCTACTCCTTTGAGCCACCAGTGCTGCCCAAAGATTTTGTTTTTTTTTTATTAGAGAAAATAGTAGGTAAGAATCAGAAACCTTTCAATTATTCATTGTCTCAAGGAATTAATTTATATTCCAGAGTTTGCCCACCTAGGTAACACCCATTTCAATGACTGGCCTGAAATTGAAACAAAAACTGCCTGTAGGGCAGGGCTTTCCAAACTTCCCCCATCAGAAGAATCGCATAGAGCACTTTAAAAAAGAAATACAAATACTAGATGTATTCTTGGATAGTCTGATTAGTAGGTCTGCTGCAGAGAGCCTTGGCCTCAGTATTTTAATGAGATTCCCTAAGTGAGTCCTAAGACTTGTCCATCGAGAATGTTGCCCAAGGAAACTGCTGTCCTTTCTTCATCACAAAACTGATTTTCCTTGTAAAAACATCCAGCTGTTTTCTTGTCCTGAGACAAACTGGTTTGAATGGGATGGGGAAGGAGGGGCCTGACTTTTTTATTTGACTGTGACCTGGCCTTGTGTGATCTCCTGCCAGGGTCCATTCCTCAGTCCATGGCCTGTGCATGGGTATGAGGAGGTTGAGAAATCTTGGCTGAGAGTCAATATTTAATAATAGGAGCACATGTGATTATAAGAAGTGTTTTTTTTTTTTTTTGTGAACATTTGTTGGTGGTTTCTCTGAGAATGGGTTCAAAAACACCTCTTCTGCTTCTGATGAGTCCAGCCAGTCCCATCTGTGAATACTTCTACAATTAAGGCACATTCTGTGATGTTAGGGTGGGCTGAGGGAGTCCCATCTACCCACTGTGATCACTGTCACCCTCGCTATGCTAGCTCACTGCTTGTGATTAATAACAGCCTGTAAGTAAGCTACATCCTGGAAGTTGTCTTGAACTTTTCTCATGTTCTTTGATGTTAGCTGACCTTGGCGAAACTATTCAGGGAGCCAGACATGTCTTCCGTGGCATGTCCCAAGCTCATTTGGCAGGTGGCAGCTCTGGGCACCGTTCCCACTGACACTCCTCCAACTTGGTTTCAGTGGCTCCACATTGCCTGCTGGACATTCCAAAGAACACGCTGACCTTTCCATACTAATGGCGGTGGTGACAGAAAGAGCAATTGCACGCAGTTGGACAGATCTGGATTCCAGGGACAGTTCTGTGATCTTGCGTGTGTGATGTAGATGTTTTTAGGCCTCTGTATCCTCATCTGTGAAAGAAGAAGAATGCCCCCCTCATAGGTTCTGAAGATTGAAGAAGGTAAGGTACACAAAGCACCTGACAGATGCAGCTGGAAGACGCTAACATTTTAGTTGTCCTTCCTGTTACCAATTTTACCAATTTTGACCCTTTTTTTCTTTTTTTAAGTAAGAAACAAAGCTTATTGAGGAAGAGAAAATTAGGTTTTGAAAGCAAGGGCGAGATACATTCACCACAGACAGCAATGGGCCCCCTGGCCATGACAAAAAGTGATTTGATACTTACCTGTTTTCCCATTTTTAACACCTTCTAAGATGAGGGTGCATCTTACAGATAGTGGGGTGTTACAGTTTAATCGGCAGCATTTATTTTAGCAGTATATTAAAAAGTGGCACGTTTCGTACTGGATGTTGTCTTACGTTGGCTGAGAAATGGCAGCCAGAGCCATCACAATAGTACTTGGATTCATGTCCTGTGGGTCCTGGTGTATTATTCACTGCTGGAGCCATGTAGGTCTCTGTGGGTGAGTTTCTGATGTTTTGAAATGATAGAATGCCCTTTTGTCTCTCTTTGGCTTATCGATATATCTGCAGAATGACTCAGAATACCTAATTCCGGGTGCCCTCTTCCAGAGAATGCTAGTCACATGCAGGAGGGCTAAAGTTCCTCTCCAGGGGGAAGCAGACTGCTCTCCCTGCTTGCCTGGACCTTTCTTCAGGCTCAGGACTGCAGCATGACACCTGATCCCTTATTGTTCCCTCCAGCAAGAGGCCACAAAATGAGGGAATAAAACAAGACTGATTATGGACCCCTGTGGCAGAAGGAGGACAAGGTGATTAGTTGTGGCACAGACTAATCATCATGCCATGTGCTATGGTGCCCACCTGGAGAATCAAAGTGCCCTCAAGGCCTGTGAACTAGCTCCTGTCAATCCTGCCTAGAGCCTGCTCATACCTGAGTTGCCCAGGTTGCCATTGTGGTCCTGGAGTTAGTCTTAAGTAAGAATCTATCTTTAGAATTACCTATTTATCTCATCTACCACTGTATACTCTCATTAAGCATCTATCTTGTTTCGCTAAATTCTCTCAAAAGGCATATTAGGTGGTGGGGATTAGTATAATGAATATTATATACAATAGTCATAAAGACCAGGGTTCAAATCCCAGCTTCTCCATTTACTAGCTGTGTAACTTTGGGTAAATTACTTAACCTCTCTGGGTTTCAGATTTTTATCTTTAAAACAGAAGTAAAAACAATACTTGTCTCTGAGAATTGATATGAGGATTAGACATCATTGTCCCTGTGGGCTAGTAGGCACAGTGCAGGCACTCTGTCAATACTCAGTGGAGGTTTTCCAAAGCTGGTTACTGCTGTTTCTGCAGCCCCCTACATGTTGTTTGGCACATAGTAGGTACTCAGTAAAAATCTCTTCAGAGAGAGACAGAAAACTAAAAGAGGCAGTCCTCTAACCTTAACCCTGTTCTGGGACTTGCAGGGGTTCAGATATAGAATAATAACAATTTGTATTTACATAGTATTTTATAGCTTACAGAGCATATTCATGTTTAGTTTAGTTTTGTTTTTTCTTTACTTTTTTTTTTTGAGACAGACTCTCACTATGTCACCCTCCATAGAGTGCTGTAGCGTCACAGCTCACAGTAACCTCAAACTCTTGGGCTTAAGCCATTCTATTGCCTCAGCCTCCTAAGTAACTGGGAATACAAGCACCTGCCACAATGCCCAGCTATTTTTTGGCTGCAGTTGTCATTGTTATTTACCAGGCCTGGGCTGGGCTCAAACCCACCAGCCTCGGTGTATGTAGCTGGTGCCCTACTCACTGAGCTATGGGTGCTGAGCCTGTTTTGTTTTTTCATTTATAACTCTCATGAAACCCAAAGCAGAAAGGATATTATTATTAATATCTTTTGAGGTAATGAGGCTCAGAAAGGTTAGGGAGAGGTAGGGACCCTTAAATGCCCCCTACGAATGATGACAGCAGAGGTCGAGGACCTAGCAATAAGGAGACCCTTGATGACTTTCCAGAATACATGCTCATTGGAGTGCTGGGGACAGATGCCAGAACTCAGGGAAAGGAGGAAGGTGTGGGCAGGGATAAGGATTAACCTCTTGGCAGCAAAGCAAGAGAGAGAAATGGGACTGGAGCAGGATCAAGTGATGGCTTTTTCAAAGTGAGAGTGACCTGTACATGGTTATCCCTTGGAAATGACTTGTTTTGGCTGACTCGTGACAAAGCAAACTTAGAAAGGGATAAATCATGGAACCTGAAAGATCACCTTGAAAAATGATGGTCTGCTTTGTGAAAGAGTTCTCAACAGAATCCCAGTGGCTGGGAAAATACACCCAGCTGCCACATAAAATACATACTAGTTGAAGTAAGAATAGGATGCCTTTTCCCCGAATTGATTGACTCAGATAAAACAGCTATGGACAGGAAGTGAGGAAGTGGGAATGCAGGGATTCTCATACACTGTTTTTGGGAATGGAAGTTGGTACCCTTGTTTGGGTAGAACATACTTCAGAAATGTCTACCAAATTTGACATGCACAGACTCTTCTACCCAGCAATTTTATATTTGAGAAATTATCCTATAGGTATACTATACATTATCCTGTAGTTGTATGTATACAGATGGTGCCAAAAAAGTATATACATTTTAAGAAGGGAAAAAACTGTTTAAATTGAAATACTCAAATCACATTTGACTTCTGCAATTATAAGAGATACAAGATATCAAATGTTATCAGTATGTATTGAGTGTCAAAATTTTAATACTTTTTTTCTCTCTTAAAATGTGTATACTTTTTTTGGCATATATATGCATACATGTATAAAAATATATAGTAGAACTTCCATAGTTGGCCACCTCCCTGCAATGACCACCTCTGGACATGCACCATGTGTACATATCAGTAGTTCTTCATTGACCATGTCTATATATTGACCAATTTATTACTGTCCCTTGGGTGGTCCACTTACAGAGGTTCTACTATATTTCCAAGTTTATATTTACCAGGATGTTCACTGGAGCACTGGGATGTGTTTATGTGTGTGTGTGTACCTGTGTGTATGAGAGAAAGAGAGAGACATATCATCTAAATTTACAAAAGTAAGGAATGGTTACATAGACTACTGATATTGTACATTACTCTGCCATTTCAAGAATGAGAGAGGGCTCTCTGTCTCTTAACATGGAGTGGCAGCCATCATGTATTGATAGATGAAAAAAACCAGTAAATAGATTGTTTAATTAAATCATGACTGTGTACATTAATGCATTTATGGGGTCATTTGATATACCCCATAAATGATTTGATATATATATATTTGATTTGATATACAATATGGAATGCTTACATCAAACTGGTTAACATAACCTTCGCCTCACTTACTTATTTGTTGTAGTAAGACATTTACACTCTACTCTTAATAGTTTTGACATGTACTATTGCACTGTGCCCATTAGGTGAGGTCCCACCAAATTCCCTCCCTCCTCCTGGGCTCCTCCCTCCCTCTCTTTTTCCTCCTTCTTTCTGGACTATATTGTGTTTTAATTTATCATTCGTATGAAAGTGTAGGTTATTATATATTGGTTTCATAATAGTATTGAGTACATTGGATACTTTTTCTTCTATTCTTGAGATACTTTACTCAGTAAATAGATTTTATAAAATCATGATGGAATATGCAATGAGAATGACCGGGGAACAAGAAAGGGTTAAAATGGATTATGTGGAAAAAAAATTGTTATTTGAGAGGAGTTAGAAGGGGGAGATGTGATTTTTACCTCTCATGTCTTTCTCTAGTGTGTGAATTTTTTTTTTTAACCCTGAGGATTTATTACATTTAAAATAAAACACTGGTTTGAAAAATGCCCCCTAAGATCCCTTTAAGTCTCCTTCTATACTTTTAAAAATTCCACTTACAGAAATTTGATTTATTCACTCTTTTTTCTGAAACACATCTCCTGCACTCAGGTACACCAATACAGTTAAATGACCCATCACCAATAGGTTTCTAGAAGGACTTTCTTCTCCACTGGCCATTTCCCCTGTTATGGAGATTAACAAATTGCAAGGGAGTTGCAGAGTCTTCCACCTGTCCTGATAAACCTTTCAACAGCCTCAGTGCAATCAGGCTCATTTGAAATGACTCTGAGGTGATTACCAAAGGTAGTTTGAGGATCCTGCCCCATTCTGGATTAGCAGATGGAGTCTCCCACATCTGACTAATCATAGTCTCACTCCAGAGATATTACGCTTTTTGAAAACAGATGCTTCTTTGTCACCCCTCCCCTATTCTGACCCTGTAAGTCAAGGTTGGTGTCCTGAATCTTTTTTTTTTTTTTTTAAAGTTCAAACATGATTCTGATATACACCTAGCTTAGGGAACTCCTATCTTGCACTGTTTGGAAATTCTTTCTTTTATTTTTTTAGAAATTACTATGCAGTGGTGCAAGCCATTCTTTCTAGAAAGAGAGTCCCTGTTTATTGGCTCAGCAACTGGAACATGTTCATAGTTGCCGGAAGTCTCTTGGCATGCAGAGAGAATGCACCAGTGAGAACAGTTTTCCTTCAGCTTCTCCCATTGCATTTGGCCACAGAGAAAGCCTTCTAAAAGACCACAACTATGACATCCTCTAAGGTACGATTGTAGGTGGCAGGACTGATGAGAGCATTTAAGAAAGCAGCTCTTCCCAATGAGTTAAAGACATACCGAGCGTGTCACACAGTTGACGTGGAAATAGGGGCCCTTGCTAAAACAATTTCCCCTAATATCCACCTTAGTCAATGCTTTGCTTGTGGTTCGCATAATAGAGATGGACATCAATCTTGTAGAAAACCTAGTTTTGTCTTAAATGTGGATACATTCCCTCTCCTTTAAACTATGTCCCCTTAACACATTATCCAGGGATTGGCCCAAACTGGGCTTGGCATCAAGAGAACTGCCTCACAAGACCTTTTTATAGTTTTTAAGACAAAAATTGTGCTTTCCTACTGAAAGAAAGCATATCTGCTGGCCATGCTTGTCTCTCCAGATTAATCTCTCACTGCTCCCACCAGTTTTGTCCCCTGAGCTCTGACCCTCTGAGCTGCTCTGAATGCTCCAGGCTGCCTCCGTGCTGTGCCTTTCCAGCTTGACTATCACCTTCCATTCAACGCTGAAGCCAGCCTGCAGGCCAGGTACCAGCTTGGGTCTCCTTGTGCCTCTCCAGCCTCATCTTTGGAAATTATCAGTTTGCTTTCTAAAAAATCTACTAATTTGTTTATATTTGCATAGACTATCTCTGGACTATATGCTAGAAATACTGTAAATAACTGATTGAACAGGTGCGAGGTAGAAGATGCTACTTTGTGAGTGTACTTTTTGTTCCTTTTGAACTTGTACTTCATAAATCTATTCCAACAGATACAATTCACATTTATAAAGAATAACCAATCTCAGCTGTAAAAGAAATTTGATTTTATACTATTCTCAGATTAACATCTTTTAGGCAGATTTCCATATCTGCCTCTTTCTAAAAAAACCTTTATTTTTAATTTCACAAGTAACATGTAAATTTTTTCTATTGTAAATGCCAATGCAAATTAGTCTTTCTGCTACCAGTCTTTTCTGACACAAT
The DNA here is from genome assembly GCF_027406575.1 of Nycticebus coucang. NCBI lineage: Eukaryota > Metazoa > Chordata > Mammalia > Primates > Lorisidae > Nycticebus > Nycticebus coucang. Next base: position 37,878,944 of record NC_069787.1, read on the forward strand.
ACTCATGTAATTTCTATTTTGGTCTTGAATGTGTTTTAAGTATACTTAAAAAAAAATCTGGAGTGTATCACAAACCTGAAGACACACAATTATTTACAAAATGTGGACTTGAGGTGTTTTTAATTTAGTATTATTAAGTTTCGCTGAAAAGGGTAATTCGGGTGACCAGCTGTCCCAGTTTTCCTAGAACTGAAAGGGGATGCTAACCTGGGGAAATCCCACGGAAACAGGGACAGACTGGTCACTCCAGACATTCAGCCAAACAGTCAAGAATGGTCACTGGCCCAAAGGGAAGAGATGTTGTAAAAACCAACACTGGATACTGGTGCATGGCAAATGATTACCATCCCTGCTTCTATAGCTCTTTATTCATGTTTCCAGAAGCAATGTTCACCAACTCTATGACATTTTTTTTAGAAACACCTTACATTCTGCTTTAAATTTTATAAGTGGCATAAAGAAGGAATTTCCATGACATTTGATGCTGCTGTGTTCTTAATGGAAGCCTGGAGATTTATCACCTTAATGGTGCATGCAAAGTAAATCTTATTTTTACCTTTAGATCCTCTCAAAAAAATACCATTCTGACCTTTTTTTATTATTCTGAAATAGTACAAGGTTTACTAAGAACCACTGCATACTCTTGGGATAATATGGCAGAGTTAAATAATGAAAAGGTAAATTAGCAGATGAAAATAAGGAGTTTATAAGTAGGAGGAGTAGAAAGGCCCATAAAAAGTATTTAAATCCGAGGAAAAGGTGGTGCCTGTGGCTCACTGAGTAGGGCGCCGGCCCCATATAACAAGGGTGGAGGGTTTGAACCCAGCTCTGGCCAAACTGAGACAAAAAATAGCAGGGCATTGTGGCAAGCACCTGTAGTTCCAGCTACTCAGGAGGCTGAGGCATGAGAATCACCTAAGCCCAAGAGCTGGAGGTGCTGTGAGCTGTGACGCCACAGCACTCTACTGAGGGTGATAAAGTGAGACGCTAGCTCTTAAAAATAAATAAATAAATAAGTAAATAAATAAATAAATCCGAGGAAAAAGGGAAGATGATTAATTTCAGTTAGAAGTTGAGATAGAAGAGCTCATTGCATTTTCAGCCTAATATTGAAATGCCTGCTGGGTAAGGTTGTTCTAGACTTCATTAGAAAGTCTAGAAATCTGTGTACATAAGACTGGTACTGGCTCGGTGCTTGTAGTACAGTGGTTACAGCATTGGCCACATACACTGAAGTGGGCAGGTTCAAACCCAGCGTGGCCCAGCTAAACAACAATGACAACTACAATAAAAAATAGCCAGGGCACTGTGGCAGGCACCTATAGTCCCAGCTACTTGGGAGGCTGAGGCAAGAGAATTGCTTAAGCCCAAGAGTTTGAGGTTGCTGTGAGCTGTGATGCCATAGCGCTCTATTGAGGGTGACGTAGGGAGACTCTGTCTCAATAAAAAAAAAAAATGGTACTAACTAAATAAATGTGGTAGCAAAATAAATACATTTTCTTTTTCTTTCTCTTTTATTGTTGGGGATTCATTGAGGGTACAAAAGAACCAGGTTACACTGATTGCATTTGTTAGGTAAAGTCCCTCTTATAATTGTGTCCCACCCCCAAAAGGTATGTCACACGCTGTGACCCCCCTCAACCCCCCTCCCTCCTTTCCTCTTTCTGCTTTCCCCTTCCCCCAACCCCCTACACATCTGTTCTTTGGGTTAATTCCTCTCTTTTGCTTCTCCCTTTATTCTAAAGGAAACTGGTTTCTAAAAGGACGTTTCGTGTAGGAGTTGGGCGCATAGACTTTGGAGCCAAGCTGCCAGGAATTGGTGCCCAGCTCTGCTACCTACTAGATCTGAGATGCTGAATAAGTTGCTAAATGCCTTAGTGTCCTTACTTGTAAAATGAAGGAGCTGATAGTATCCTCTTTATATAATTATTGTGGGTTGTATATGAAAGTGCTTAAAATACAATGTGGCATAGAATGACTGCAGAATACCTATCAGTATTATATTATTATATTATTATTATTGCCTAGGAGTTAAACCCTGAGCTGGAGTAATAGTTAGGTACTGAAGGCTGCAGGACCTTGGAGAAGGAAGTCTCTGAAAAAGAGTTCTGGAAGAAACCACGAAGGACATGCGGCCTGATGCTACCATGAGAAATACTACATGGGAAGTAGATTCAATGGATTGGGCATCTGCTTTGAACAACCAGCCGGGTTCCGTCTCACTGCTAATTGGCCTTGAAGATCTGCCCTGGGAAACAGCTCTGTGCAAGGGAGTGGCAACAGGACTCCCCAGGGGGATTTTACCCTCTACTTTCAGCTGCCAAGACTCCAGAACCTTCCCAGACCACAAAGGGTGACTCAAAACTTTTCACTGTCCACACGGCAATACTGCTGTAGCAATGCAGTTATCCTCTCAGCCATGCCCGTGTTGTGCGCAACATGTGATCTCTTCTCTTCGCCCGTGATTTCTGCTCAACTCCTGAGTGGTTCACAGACCCCCCACATCCGTGGACAGAGCTGGTAGAAGTACAGCAGTAGGTGATTACCGGTAGGACTTTCAGCGGGCCGATAAGCCCAGATCCTTTCTTCCTTGCTGCTCTGTCACCCTCAGTGTCGCAGTTACAAGACGGCAGCTGCAGTGACAGAAAGCATCCATGTCCAAAAGCAGAAAGGGTAAGAGAGGGCGATTCCTCCCATTTATTTCCCTCTTTATCCTGGGAAACATTCCCCTTCAGTCCCATTGGACAGGAAAGGGTCCCATGTCTACACACTGAATCAAGGAGGATCATAAATTGTGTATCTAGGTTTTCAGCTTTTTGGACTAGGAGGAGGGCTCTGCTGGCAAGAAAGAGGGTAGGAAAATGATTGTTAGGTGTCTGCCGGCAGTACCACTTTCTATGAAGGACTGCTTTGCATTCTGAGGAACCACACTTGAGCAGGCCAACAATATCTTCTTGGGACAAAATAGATTTGCTTAGAGATGCTACTGTCTGCAAGCAAATCCCTCTGTCTCCCATTGACCACTCCAAACTGAGTCCTGATTCAAAGTTGCAGTGGCTGGGGAGTCCGACATGGCTTCTTCCTTTAGGCTTATGTAGAATTTGTGATTCCCTATGAACCAATTTAATTTAATTAATCTAATAAAGGACAGCACAGGAGAAGGCTGCTATTGTGCTGCAATGCTCAGGAGGTAGCTTTGTGTTTGCTTGCTTTTTTTTTTTTTAAGTTTGATTAAAAATCCAATAGAACAAACAAGTTACAATGGGTAATTATCATTAATCTCAGAGCATATTATTTTCATGAATTGATGAAAAAAAATGACTCTAGTAATCTTATCCAGCCTTGCATTATAGAGGTAAAATCACTGTGTAGTTTCTTTGTCTTTCTTTGTATTTCTTTAAGGTCCTGGTCTTCCCCATACCAGAAACTTTAACTATTTTTTGGTGCATATTTTACACTTTTTTTTTTTTATTAGTTGTCTCATGCTCAAACTTAAAAAAAAAAGCTATTGTTTAAAAATTCACATTGGTTATAAAAGCAAATACAAATAATATCAATCTATAGATGGTAAAAAGGGAAAATTTCCTCTACACCCCTCCCAAGATCCCCCTCAATCCTCTACTCGCTACCCTCCCTGACAGCCAATTCTTCATTCTGAAGTCCCCTCCAGAGCTGTCCAGGGTTAACAACTTCATTCTTGATCAAAGCCTGTAAAAACATACATATACACATGTACACCTATAGAGTTGTGTGCTTTTTAAAAAACACATTATATATTATTCTACCATGTTCTTTTTTCACTTAATCATATATCCTGGTCAACTTTTCATTGGTTTATGTATAGATGTAAAAAAATTTTTCTGCTAGGTGCCATGGCTCACGTTTGTAATTCTAGCATTCTGGGCGACCGAGGAGGGTGGTTCTCTTGTGCTCAGGAGTTTGACACCAGTTTGAGCAAGAGCGAGACCTCATCTACCAAAAATAGAAAAACTAATCGGTCATTGTGGCAGGAGACTGTAATCCTAGCTACTCAGGAGGCTAAGGCAAGAGGATTCTCTTGCCTTAGGAGTTTGAGGTTGCTGTGAGCTCTGATGCCATGGCACGCTACCCAAGGCGTCAGAGTAAGATTCTGTCTCAAACAATTTTTTTTCAGCATTATCTTATATTCCATATAATGTACTGGTACCTTCTACAATTTTGAGAATATTTTTATTTCCCAGTCCCTTCTTTTTTCTGTGTGGAACAGAGTTCCTCTTTACTATAATGACTTTAAGAAGTTTTTAAAAACAGCTCTAACTTTATTAATACTAACGTCTTTTCTTTTTTTGAAGACAGAATCTCACTCTGTCACCCTGGGTAAAGTGCTGTGGCATCATCATAGCATCATCATAGCTCACAGCAACGTCAAACTCTCAGGCTCAAGCAATCCTCTTGCCTTAGCTTCCCAAGTAGATAGACTTGCTATGATGCCTGGCTAGTTTTTCTATTTTTAGTAGAGATGGGATCTGGCTTGCTCAAGCTAGTCTCAAACTCCTGAGCTCAAGCAATCTACCCATTTTGTCCTCCCAGAGTTCTAGGATTATAAGCATGAGCCACCACACCCCCTCCATACTATACTCTTGATATGACACAACTGGGTAGAAAGGATGCTCTTAGTTCGAATTGATGATGATTATGATACCTCCCACTTATGCTTATGCATTTTGAGCAATTTTCTATAAAGGATCTCATTTAAACTCCATCTAACAATATCTTATTTTGGAAGTGCCTGCAGTTTCTCCTGATGACACTGTTTTTGTTGTAATGAAGTTTTACAGCATGAACCAGGAACAGCAGTGTAATATTGCTATTACTATCCACGCAATTATTATTTACAAAAAGTAGAAATGATTAGCTCCAACATTACTCTATGCCCTGCCTTACTCAAATTTGACTATATTCTGTTGTTTTCTACTTCTTTTTTATTTTATGTTATTATTATATTTTTTATTGTTGAAGATACTTTGAAGGTACAGAGAACCAGGTTACAGTGATTGCATTTGTTAGGTAAAGTCCCTCTTATAATTATGTCCTGCCTCCAAGAGGTATGTCACACTCTGTGACGCCTCAACCCCTTCCCTCCTTCCCTTTCACGGGTCCCGCGTCCCCTCCCCCACCATGTGCCAGGTCATCAATTGTCCTCATATCAGAATTGAGTACATAAGATTCTTGCTTCTCTATTCTTGTGATGCTTTACTAAGAAGAATGTGTTCCACATCCATCCAGGTTAATACAAAAGACATAAACCCTCCATCTTTTTTAGTGGCTGAGTAGTATTCCATGGTATACATATACCTCAGCTTGTTAATCCATTCCTGGGTTGGTGGGCATTTAGGTTGTTTCCATAGTTTGGCAATTGTAAATTGAGCTATGATAACAGTCTAGTGCAAATGTTTTTATAATAAAATGATTTTTTTCCTTCTGGGTAGATGCCCAATAATGAGATTACAGGATCAAATGGGAGGTCTAGATTGAGTTCCTTTGAGGATTCTCCATACTTCCTTTCAAAAAGGTTGTATTGGTTTGCAGTCCCACCAGCAGTGTGAAAGTGTTCCCTTCTTTCTACCCCACGCGTCTGCAGCTTTGGGATTTTGTGATGTGGGCCATTCTCACTGGGGTTAGGTGATATCTTGGGGTGGTTTGATTTGCATTTCTCTGGATTAGGGATGATGAGCATTTTTTCATATGTTTGCTAGCCATTTGTCTGTCTTCTTTAGAGAAGGTTCTATTCGCCTCTCTTGCCTATTGATATAAGGGATTGTTGGCTTTTTTATGTTGATTAATTTGAATTCTCTGTAGATCCTAGTTATCAAGCTTTTGTCTGATTCATAATATGCAAATATCTTTTCCCATTCTGATGGTTGTCTATTTGCTTTGGTTGTTGTCTCCTTAGCTGTACAGAAGCTATTCAATTTAATTAAGTCTCATTCATTTATTTTTGTTGTTGTTGCAATTGCCACTGAAGTCTTCTTCATAAAGTCTTTTCCCAGTCCGAGAACATCAGGTGTTTTTAAGGATTTTTATTATTTCATGCCTTTGATTTAGATCTTTTATCCATCTTGAATCAATTTTAGTGAGTGGAGAAAGGTGGGGGTCTGGTTTCAGTCTTTCACTACAAGGCCATAGTGATCAAAACAGCATGGTATTGGTACAAAAATAGAGGCATAGACATCTGGAACCAAATAGAAAACCATGAAATGAAGCTAACATCTTGCAGCCACATAATCTTTGATAAACCAAACAAGAACATACACTAGGGGAAAGAATCCCTATTCAGTAAATGGTGCTGGGAGAAATGGATATCCACTTGTAAAAGACTATTTCCTACTTCTAAGCCTCAAAATACATGAAGAAGAATCGACAGACTAACAGGGAAAAAGGCAATTCTACAATAATAATACTGAATGTTCATATTCTATTACAACAACTAATAGAAAAACTAGACAAAAAAATCAGTAAAGATTTGGACAATGGGAATGACGCTATCAACCACCTTTATTTGATTACTGTTTATAAACTATTACATCAGTAACTGCCGAATACATCTTCTTTTCAAGGGGTTATGATTCTATTGATAAAAATAGATCTTAAGCGAGGCTGTAAAACAAGTCTCAATAGATTTGAAGGAATTAAATCTATAAAGTGTGTTTTCCAACTGAAATTAAAAATTAATAACAATATAACATTCAATATAACCTTGAATATTTAGAAATTAAACAAAATATTTCAAATAATTCATGGGTCAAAGAAGGAATCACAGGGGAAATTAGAAAATATTTTAAATTATATTATAAAGAACATGGAGATGTATGCTGTGTTCACGGGGTATTAAATATTGTTATCACTTCACACCAAGTTGAGCTACATATTCAATGCAATTTTAATTTAAATTTCACTCATCTTTTTACTAGAAATTGGTAAAACATATTTTAAAATTAAATGTAGATGCACACAAACTAGAATTGCTGTAGCAGTCAAAAAATGGCTTGGCGGCCTTATGGTATATTGGGTAAGAGAGCCTCTACGCTGTTTTTATTATTACATTATTACATTGTGTTTTAGGGTGTGCTCCTTGAGGAAAGGGTCCATGTGTTAGTCATCTCCGTGTCCCTTAACATAAATACTAATGTTTTCAGTAAAACATGTTGAATTGGTTAAAAAATAACTACCCTTTTTTATGTATATAATTTTAATTTTAGCAAAAAAGAAAGACTGAACATATCAAGCCCTGAGCAGGTGAGTAGGACTCTCTGATGATAACATCAGAAATGTAGCTCAGCTCCAAGAGCAAGTTCCAGAATCTTGGGATTTTGGTTTCCAAGTAACACATGAGGAACTTCCCTTGAGGTTATTCAATGAGTTTGGTTTTATATCAAGGAATTACTTGAAGTCTAATTTCAGCCAATCTGGGATTTAATTATTCGCAGCAAATATTGCTTGCCAATTAACGTCTTTGTGTATATTGACTCATGATTCAGGTCTTCAATCACATGTGGTGTCTCTACTTTTAACATTATGCAACATTCAGTTCTCTGAAGTGAAACAGAGGACCCTCTTGCAACATTTAAGATGCATTCCTTAGTTCTGGGCAACCTTAGCCCACGCAGTTTATATCATGCCACAGCCCTGTGGGCCTTTATAAATACCTTTGATAATTCCAGAAGGCCATCTACATTTTCTTAACATAAGTTGCAAACTGGTGTTGGCCCATGTTTGGGTATTTCCAAGCATAACTCCTATCCAAAATTATTTATTTGTGATGATAGTTGGTCCAGTTCAGTTTCCACTGAGATTATCTATAATGGCTTTTGTAATCATCTGTTTTTTGATTATTTATCTCCTGGAAACTTTACAGCACAGTTTTTTTTTTTTTGTTTGTTTGTTTTTGAGACAAAGCCTCAAGCTGTCACACTGGGTAGAGTGCCATGGTGTCACAGCTCCCAGCAACCTCGATCTCTTGGGCTTAAGCAATTCTCTTGCCTCAGCCTCCGAAGTAGCTGGGACTACAGGCGCCTGCCACAACACCCAGCTATTTTTTGGTTGTAATTGCCATTGCTGTTTTGCAGGCCTGGGCCGGGTTCAAACTATTTTTTTTTTTTTTTTTTGCTGCAGTTGTCATTGTTGTTTAGCTGGCCCAGGCTGTGTTCAAATCTGCCAGACTCGGTGTATGTGGCCGATGGCACAGTTTTAAAGCCATTCCACTCAATGCCTGTTTTTCCTCCCATTAGGTAATTAAGGACAGCACCAAATCAAGTCAAAGAAGAAACTTTTTCCATTCAGAAAAAACAAGATGCTCCTATTTGGTTTTCTGGGTTTCTCAAAGTCACGTTTTCTGATTAAGAAGATTTAGACAGTGTCAGGGTGGTGCACAACAAATAATTCTGTTCAGATAAATCTGTCCAACAGTGTCTATTGGTAGGTGTGAGGGACACAAACAAGGCATATGCACTGAATGATCAAATTCAGCGTCGCAAGTGTCATCTGCAGGTAGATGCCATTGTCTACAGGTAGCATCTGAACTAGGGGATGTTTGTGGAGCATGTGTAACATGCCACTTTAAGTGCTCTGAGGATTTCAAAGAAGAAAATAATAAGGTTTCTAGACATACACTTGCAAATAAGGCTAAGAAATATATGATAAAGATCAATCAGAAAGTATGAATTAATGCTATGGAAAGCGCAGATGTAAACACAAGCTTCCAATTAGCCAGTGTATAGATTTCCTGGGGGAACCTGATATTAGAACTGAGCCTTGAAGGATGAATAACAGTTCCATCAGGAAGGAGAGATATACCATGTGGATGAAACAGTACATGCAAGGGCTAGAAATCAGAAAGTCATGTAGGCTGTGGGCGTATGGCCTGCAAAACTTCAATGTGCCAGCTGCTTCAATCATGAAGGTGAAAAGACAGGAAGCAGTGCATAGGTCTGAGTAAGACTTAACTCCGTACAGAAGCCATCTAGAGATTACTTGATTATTTATCTCCTGGAAACTTTACAGCACAGTTGAGAAAGAGGATACTGTATTTCTTTCTCTTTCTCTTTTTATTTATTTATTTATTTATTGAGATAGAGTCTCTGTCACCCAGGTTTGTGTGCCATGGCGTCATTGTAGCTCACAGCAACCTCAAACTCTTGGGCTCAAGCGATCCTTCTGCCTCAGGCTCCCAAGTAGCTGGGACTATAGGCACCTGCCACAATGTTCGGCTACTTTTTCTATTTTTAGTAGAAATGGGGTCTCAAACTCCACATTCCTCAGCCTCCAGGGGTGCTAGGATTACAGGCATGAGTGACTACACCGGCCTAGATACTCTTTTTCAAAAAATAGCTTACTCAGTAGAATCCAATCCATACATAAAGCTTTTGCCTTGCACATTATACTGGGCATATGTTTTCTCTCTGTTGAACAGGTTTGAAGGAGTTAGAGCATAATCCTGCTTTGAGGTCAAAGCAGGATTATTTCATAAGGTCTAGTTGTTAGATTGGGCCACAGGCAAGGGGCTTCCCCCCCAAATGGGTATAGACTTTTAATTATTGATGTCTGATACAAATATCTACTTTCAGAATCACAGCATATTAAAGTCGGGAAGAATCTTATGACTGTTGAGTCCTGTGCCTGTACTCTGTTCAAGAGAAAAATGAGCCTTGGTGTAGTAAAGTGACTTGAGGAAGGTTGCCCTGTAAGGTTGATAAAGAACTTGATCTCAAATGGAAGTCTCTGAAATTTCAATTCAGTCATTATCCATAGCAGGAAAGAGAAGAGTTTAAAGGATAACATCAAATCATTTTATCTGAACTTGGAATGTGATTTTTATGCCACCTTTATACTATTTCCATATAATTTAGAATGCAAAGGTGACTTACTGAATCTTGTTTGGCTTAAGCTAATATTAACATTAGTTTGCAAATTCTGAGCTTACTCTTCAGATATGACCATTAGGGATGGGGAAGAAATGTATCACGGTTGTACTGAATGAAAAGTAGATGCAAACATTAATGGGTAAAATTCATGAATGCTAATTACGTGCGATGTCCTGATGTAAGAGTTCACATACATCATCTCACACAATTCTATAACAGCACTCCCAAGTAGATACTATCTTCTCTATTTTACACTGGAGGACATTAATACAGAGTTAATGAACTTGACTATGGTGCCAAAGCTCGTGAAAAGAAGAGCTAGACAAGGTGGCTCAAGAATATACCCTCGTGCTCGCTTCGGCAGCACATATACTAAAATTGGAACGATACAGAGAAGATTAGCATGGCCTCTGCGCAAGGATGACACGCAAATCGTGAAGCGTTCCATATTTTTGAATCGATGGGATCACCCCTGTGGTGCATATTACAGGGGTATTTGCGAAACTTGGTAAATGTAGAATGTAAATGTTTTGGCACAGTAACTGAGATAACGCCGGAAAGGCTATGTTAACCACTGTGATAGAAATGTGTCAAATGGTTTATGAAGTGAGTGTATGATGCCCCATAATCATATCATTGTATACAGTTATGATTTAATAAAAAAAAAAAAAAAGGAGACACATAAGAATATACCCTCAATCACCAGGCTAAGTAGGGTAGGATACCTCTCAGAGTTGTTACGAGCATTTCATGAATTAATACATGCAAAGTGCCTACCTCAATGTCTAGTGTACAGTACTGAGCAAATGAGAAAAATTAGTATTGGGTGACCAAGTTACTTGCCTCGGTGGGTAGGCTGACTATAGAGTACCATGCTGTTAACCCTTATGATAATGTGCTTTGTTGTTTTGTATAATTTTGTTTTAGAAATCTGAATTTGGGCTTGGCACCTGTAGCTCAGTGGATAGGTTGCCAGCCATATACATTGGGGCTGGTGAGTTTGAACCCAGCCCAGGCCTGCTAAACAACAATGGCAATTACAACCAAAAAATAGCTGGGTGTTGTGGCAGGCAGCTACTTGGGAGGCTGAGGCAAGAGAATTGCTTAAGCCTAAGAGTTTGAGGTTGCTGTGAGCTGTGATGCCACAGCACTCTACTCGGGTGACATAGTGAGACTGTCTCAAAACAAAACAAAAAAAGAGAAATCTGAATTTGTATATTTTTTACAGGCCAATACAGTAAAATTTGAGTTCCATGTTAACCATATTAAAAATGAAAGTAAACATGCATAAGTCCTTCAGACACTATAATTTGAGCATTTAAAAAACATGTATGCTGGGCAGTGCCTGTGGCTCAATGAGTAGGGTGCCAGCCCCATGTACTAAGGGTGGTGGGTTCAAACCTGGCCCCGGCCAAACTGCAACAAAAAATATTCAGGCATTGTGGCGGTTGCCTGTAGTCCCAGCTACTCGGGAGGCTGAGGCAAGATAATCGCCTAAGCTCAAGAGCTGGAGGTTGCTGTGAGCTGTGACACTACGACACTCTACTATGGGCAACAAAGTGAAACTCTGTCTGAAAAAAGAAAGATGGATGCTATACCTGTGATAATAGCGTTATTCACAATTGCCAAAAGGTGGAGGCAACCCTAGGGTCCATCAATAGATGAAGGGATAAACAAAATGTGTTATAGCCATATAGTGCCAGAAAAGAAAGAAATGCTGATGTGTGCTGCAAAGCAGGTGAATGGTGAAGACATGCTAAGTGAAATTTGCCAGTCACAAAAGCAAATATGCTTTATGCTTTCACTTCTATGAGGCACTTAGAGTAGTCAAATTAATATATAGAGAAAGTAGAATGGTGGTTACCAGGGCTTGGGGAAAAGGGAGAAAGGGAAGTCATTGCTTTAACAATTTTTTTTTTTTTTGCAGTTTTTGTCTGGGGCTGGGTTTGAACCCACCACCTCTGGTATATGGGGCCAGAGCCCTACTCCTTTGAGCCACGGGCGCTGCCCAGGTGAGTTACTGATTAATGGGTGCAGAGTTTCACATCTGCAAGATGAAAAGGGTTCTGGAGACAGACGGTGGTGATGACTGCATGATATTGTCAATGTACTTAAGGCCATTAGCCGTACACTTAAAAACAGTTAACATAGTAAATTTTATTTTGTGTATATTGTATGATAATTTAAAAAAACCTGTGCAAAGAAATTGGAGTTCTATAATGTAAGTTTAACAGAAATGCAAAGGGCTTCACAGTCATTACAATAAACATGAGGCATTATTTAAAAACAGGTAGAAGCTATTTCCTTCCCTACACATCATGGATGGTATATGATAAACATTGTTCATTTCAAGTACTGAAATATATTAATCGATGCCTTTAGTATTCAGCAGTTGAAGGCTGGGTTTCAATAATCCTCTTCTCTGCTGTTTTTCTAATGTTCTTATTTCAAAAATCTAATTTTCCTAGGGAATGTACTACTCCCTTACAGCAGGTGAACAGTTTTTTTTTTTTTTTTTTTGTAGAGACAGAGTCTCACTTTATGGCCCTCGGTAGAGTGCCGTGGCCTCACACAGCTCACAGCAACCTCCAACTCCTGGGCTTAAGCGATTCTCTTGCCTCAGCCTCCCGAGTAGCTGGGACTACAGGCGCCCGCCACAACGCCCGGCTATTTTTTGGTTGCAGTTTGGCCGGGGCTGGGTTTGAACCCGCCACCCTCGGTATATGGGGCCGGCGCCTTACCGACTGAGCCACAGGCGCCGCCCGTGAACAGTTTTTATAATTTAAATATCCCCAAATTTGAAGTAGCTATGGGGCGGGAGGCCACAATAGGGAAAGATGCCATTACCTTTGGAACACTTAGTCTTTGGAGTTAAGACTAAATTGGATTCTTCGTTCCCTTCTAGGAAAAGCGATGAGAACCAATATTTTTTGAGCGTCTATAGGACCCATGGTTTGAGCAATCACACAGGGCACTTCTTGTATATTATTGTATTTAATTCTTATTTTATGGTATAAAAGAAAATGTCAAATTAAAAGAGATTGCAAATGTTTTCACTCATCACGTTTCTAAAGGAGGATTCTGTTTCCTCATTAGTCAGGGAAAGAAAATCAAGAGACAGAGAACATCAGTTGATCCTCCCTCACCACACCTTGACCTTGTGTGCATGTAGTTCTCTGTATGAGGGCAGGGCTGTGTTCTGCAGGGTCTGGCCCACACCTGAGAATCACTGATGTACATGTTAAAGAGTTGAGGCCTTCTTGGGGGTAGGGGAGGCCGAAAGTGAGACTAGAGAGGTCATAGAGTTGGGGGTTGAGGACAGTTTTGAGGGGAAAGAAAGAGAAAAGGAAAATTTGGGGGGACTGCTGCTACATTTCAGACAAAGAATGTGAGAAGCTTCAAAAATGATTGTTAAGGGGTGGTGCCTGTGGCTCAAAGGAGCAGGGCGCTGGCCCCATATACTGGAGGTGATGGGTTAAAAAAAAAAAAAAAGATTGTTAAGAAGTGATCTCTTAAGAGTAAGTTTCCCCCTTTATACTTTTCTCAAACATTTGAATCAAGATTAAAAGGGCTCTGAATTGCACTTTTCTATCCGATTGTTATTTGTTTAAATGCGATTCTGTGTTGAAATGGGACCATGTGGTAGGAGTATATAGATTTTATGTGGGTCTTTTGCTGTGACCTCTTTAGAAAGATCAAATTGCACGTTGAACCATTCTGACCCCCTCTTCCTTTTACTTTCACAAAAGGACCATGGTTAGCTTTCTTGAGCTTGAAAAAAAGACAAGTAAGAAAAATGCTCCCATAGCTGGGCGTTGTGGCAGGCGCCTGTAGTCCCAGCTACTCGGGAGGCTGAGGCAAGAGAATCGCTTAAGCCCAGGAGTTGGAGGTTGCTGTGAGCTGTGTGATGCCACGGCCCTCTACCAAGGGCCATAAAGTGAGACTCTGTCTCTACAAAAAAAAAAAAAAGAAAAATGCTCCCTTCCCCACTCTTGCAATGATGTCTTGTCTTATATTCGGAGGTGATTTTCCATCTGACAATCTGGTGATTCAGAAAGGTCTAGCTCCAGGTTTCTCATTGCTGCTGTAACAAATTATCACACAAATGTAGTGGCTTAAAACAACAAAAACATATTATCTCACAGTTCTGGAGATGGATTTGTGTTCTAGAGGGTCCACAGTCCTTTGCTTATGGCCCACCTAACTTCAACCTTCCTTCCTTTCTCTCTCTCTCTCTCTCTTTCTTTTTTGTCTCACTAAGTCGCCCTTGGTAGAGTGCTATGGCGTCACAGCTCACAGCAAACTCAAATCTTGGGCTCAAGTGATTCTCTTCCCAGGTAGCTGGGACTATAGGTGCCCGCCACAAAGCCCAGCTATTTTCCTTTTTTTTTTTGGTTTAGCAGTCCCAGGCTGGGTTCAAACCCACCAGCCCTGGTGCACGTGGCTGGTGCCCTAACCACCGAATTACAGGCGCCAAGTCTCAACCTCTGTTTCTTTCATCACATCTCTTTCTTTCTCTCCTTGCTTGCCTCTCTCTTAATGAGGACACTTGTAATTACGTTGGGTCTACCTGAGTACATGAGGGTCATACCTGTCTCAGGATCCTTAATCACATGTGCCAAGTCCTTTTACCATCTAAGGTAACATAACATGGGTTCTGGAGATAGGATGTGGACTTCTTTGGGAACCATTATTCTGACTACCATGGTAGGTGTGTAAGAATGCACAGTATGATCTTATAGTAATAATATGCTTGAATTGTTCCATGGGCTTAATTTTTTTTTTTTTTAAAAATACAATCTTTAGGCTTAAATGAGATTGAATTTTCATATTAAAAAAGTGATGGGAATTAAACAAATGATAATATTGATGGGGTACTGATAGAGTTTTTAATTAAAAAAGTTTCTCTTTAACCTCATTCCAGTAGCTAATTACCAGGGCCATCAAGATGGCTAGAGCTATGTTGACAGCAAGTTCAATGGTTTTCCTAAAATGTAGACCATGTCTAATAATTATATCTAAGGAATGAATCTTCTTCTAACAGATCCCAAAGTACTCCAGGCTAAACACGGTACTTGGCACTGAGTAGTGTTCCATGAAATTTGGTGAAATGATTAAAAGCCTGTATGTTCACCAAGTGGGTTATTTATTTATTTATTTTAGTTTTTAGTTTTCTTTGAGACAGAGTCTCACTTTGTCACCCTTGGTAGAATGCCATGGCATTTGTAGCTCATAGCAACCTCAAACTCTTAGGCTCAAGCAATCCTATTGCCTCAGCCTCCCAGAGTGCTGGGATTACCTGTTATAACTGGCTATTATTTTTAGAGATTGGGGTCTCACTCTTGCTCAGCCTGGTCTTGAACTCCTGAGCTCAAGTCATCCACCCGCCTCAGCCTCCCAGATTACAGGCATGAGCCACTGTGTCTGGCCCCACCAGGTGATTTTTTTTTCTTTAAGACAGAGTCTTAGTATGTCACCCTCAGTAGAGTGCCTTGGCATCATAGCTCACAGTAATCTCAAACTCTTGGGCTCAAGTGATCTTTTTGCCTCAGCCTCCCAACTAGCTGAGACTACAAGCACCCACCACAATGCCTGGCTATTTTTTAGAGATGGGGTCTCACTCTTGTTGAGGCTAGTCTCAAACTCCTGAGCTCCGGCAATCCACCTGCCTGGGCCTCCCAAAGTGCTAGGATTATAGGTGTGAACCACTGCCCCCAGCCATCACTACCAAGTAGATTTTTAAAAAATATTTTTGTTTATTTTATTTATTTATTTTTTTAATTTTTAAGAGACAGGTTGTCACTCTGTTGCCCAGGCTTGAGTGTAGTGGCCCAATCATAGCTCACTTCAACCTTGAACTCCTGTGCTTGAGGGATCCTCCTGCCTCAGCCTCCTGAGTAGCTAGCTAGGAGTATAGACATGTGCCACCATACCTGGTTAGTATCTTAAAAATTTTTTTATATAGAGGGGGCTAGCTATGTTGCCCAGTTTGGCCTCAAACTCCTGGGCTTAAGCAGTTCTCCCACTCCAACCTCCCAAAGTGTAAGGATTACAGACATGAGCCACCATGCCTGATCCATACTAGGTTTTTTTTTTTTTTTAAAGTTTATTTATTTTTATTTATTATATTATTATTGACACAGAGTTTCACTTTGTTGCCCTTGGTAGAGTGCTGTGGCGTTACAGCTCACAGCAACCTTTAACTCCTGGGCTTAGGTGATTCTCTTGCCTCAGCCTCCCAAGTAGCTGGGACTACAGGTACCCCCCACAGTGCCTGGCTATTTTTTGTTGCAGTTTGACTGGGGCTGGGTTCGAATCTGCCACCCTCAGTATATAGGGCCGGTGCCCTACCCACTGAGCCACAGGCGCTGCCCCATACCAGGTTTTATTAAGATTGAAATATGTCAGTAGGAGAGGGGCTCAACATCTCTTAAAAGTTATTTGTTATGTACTTGGGGATGATGTGATTTGACTGGCACTGCTCAGCTTCTAGTGAGTCTCGTGAGTTAGATATGTTGCACTTATGGCTTTTCATTTCACTTCTTCCTTATTAAGCTTATGCAGAAGCTGTTTTCTCTTAGGCCTCTTCTCTTTACTCAATTTAAAAAAAATTTTTAATTATTATGGCTACATAGTAGTTGTATATGTTTGTAGGGTACATGTGATGTTTTATATGGGCATACAATATGAATTAAATCAGAGTAATGGGGTATCTTAGGCTCTTTATTCACTTTTGTGTTTTGCTTGATGAGGCAAAATCCTGTGTTCTTCAGAATGACTCTGGGATTTCCATTGGGAGAGAGTGTTGTTTAGGAGTTGAGAGCATGGACTCAGCTGCTGTTCAGACAATGTGCTCAAATTCCATCTCTGCCCCTGGCCGATAAGCCACAGGCCCAGTCCTTCCCCTCAGTTTACCTATTAACCCACTGGGTTGTAAAATAGGCCTCCTAGCATTTTCTTGTCTCCATGACTATTTTCAGGAGACCTTCTAGGAAGAGATTCTCTAGATAAGAGACTATGTCTTTTCAATATTTTGGAAAGAGGTGGATATAAATAGACAACAATATGAATCTATCATATGCACAAAATACAACAAAGAAATATGCACAAAATAAACAAAGAGAGAAACTCTGCTTCATTTTCACGCTTCACCCAAGGCTGTTGGATACGTGTGGAAAGAACACAGCAATTTGCTGATAATATCTGAGCTCATACTATGTACAGTGCTTGTCAGCGGCACCGGAGACATCCCAGACACACGTGCACATGCACACAGTGCAGCTCTGTGTCTTCGCTAGTCACCTCCGCGAGCTTTATCTCTGACCATCATAATCTGCCATCTCAACATTTCCCCCATTTCATAGAAGAGGAAATGGAGGCAGCCCTGGGAGGTGAAGGGTACATCTGTTTATAGGATGGTTTACAGAATATTTTAAGCCCACCGTTGAGAACTACTTCTCAGAAAAAAAGATGCCTTTCAAAATATTACTGTTTTTTGGCAATGCACCAGGTCACCCAAGAGTTCATTGGAGATGGACAAGGAGATGAATGTTGTTTTCATTCCTGCTAACACAACACCCATTCTGAAGCCCATATATCAATAAGTAATTTTGGGCTGGGCTCAGTGATTCATGCCTGTAATCCTAGCACTCTGGGAGAACAAGGTAGAAGGATTCCCTTGAGCTCAGGAGTTTGAGACCAGCCTGAGTAAGAGTGAGACCCTGTCTCTACTAAAAATAGAAAAATTAGCCAGGGGCGGCCCCTGTGGCTCAAAGCAGTAGGGCACTGGCCCCATATGCTAGAATTGGCGGGTTCAAACCCAGCCTGGCCAAAAACTGCAAAAAAAAAAAAGAAAGAAAGAAAAATTAGCCAGGTATTGTGGTAGGATTCTGTACTCTTAACTACTCAGGAGGCTGAGACAGGAGGATCACTTGAAGCCAGGAGTTTGAGATTGATGGCACTCTAGCCTGGGGCAACAGAGTAAGACCCTGTCTCAAAAAAAAAAAAAAAAAAAAAAAAAGAAAGGAGTAATTTTGACTTGTGAGTCTTATTATTTAAGAAATACATTTAGTGGCTGGGTGCAGTGACTTACACCTATAATCCTAGCACTCTGGGAGGCTGAAGCAGGTGGATTGCCTGAGCTCACAGGTTGGAGACCAGCCTGAGCAAGAGCGAGACTTTGTCTTTAAAAATAGCTGGGGGCGCCTGTAGTCCCAGGTACTCAGGAGGCTGAGGCAAGAGAATCCCTGGAGCCTAAGAGTTTGAGGTTGCTGTGAGCTATGATGCCATGGCACTCTGCCCAGGGTTATAAAGTGAGACTCTGTCTCAAAAAAAAAAAAGAAAAGAAAAGAAAAGAAAAAGAAAGACATTTAGTTAGACTATCACTGCCATTGATGGATCTGGGCATTCTAGATGCCATTAAGAACATTCATAATTCATGGGAGGAAGAAAAAATAGTTACATAAACAGGAGTTTAGAAGAAATTGATTCTAATCCTCATGGATCACTAGGAGGGGCTCAAGACTTAAGTGGAGGAAGGAACTGCAGATGTGATGGAATTAGCAAGAGAACAAAAGTCAGAAATGGATCCTGAAAATGCGACTGACTTGCTGCCATCTCCTGATAAAACTTGAACACGTGAGGAATTACTACTGTTCATGGGTGAACAAAGAAAGTGATAACTTGAGATGGCATCTCCTCCTGAGGAAGATGTGCTAAACATTTGTGAAATAACAAAAAGGACTTGGGAGATTGCATAAACTTAGTTGATAAAAGCCGCAGTAGGACTGGAGAGGACTGACTGCATTTGTAAAAGAAGTCCTACTATGGGTAAAATGCTACTAAGCAGCATCACATCCTATGGAGAAATCTTTTGTGAAAAGAAGAATCCATTGGTGTATCAGACTTCCTTGTTGCCTAATTTTATGAAATTGCCACAGCCACCCTAGCTTTCAGCAACCACCACCCCAGTCAGCAGCCACTAGCATTGAGGAAGACCCTACACCAGCAAAGGAGTCTGTCTTGCTGAAGGTTCAAATAATTGTTAGTATTTTTTTTCAAGAAAGTGTTCTTGGATTAAGGTATGTACACTGTTGTTTTAGACATTATGCTTTTGCACACTCAATAGACTGCGGTATAGTGTAACTATCACTTTTAGAGGTACCAAGAAACCAAAAAATTCCTGTGACTCTACTGCGATACTCACTTCATTGCAGTGGTCTGGAATTGAAACCACAATATTTCTGCTGTATGCCTGTACCTAAGAGAACTGAAAAATAGATTTTCCAACAAAAATTTGCTCATGAACATTTATAGCATCATAACTGACAGTAGCCAAAAAATGGAAACAACCCAAATGTTTATCAACTGACTGATGGATGGAGAAACAAAATGTGATTTATCCATGTAGTGAAATATTAGTTCACCATAAAAGGGATAAAGTACTGATAAACAGTACAACATGGATGAACCTTGAAAACATGCTAAGCAATAGAAACTAGACCAAAATGTCACTTATTATATGTAGTATGATTCCATTTACATGAAATGCCCATAGTAGGAAAATCCATGGAGCCAGAAAGCAAATTAGTGGTTGTCAGGGAGTGGAGGGAAGAGGAGGAGAGAATGTATCCTTAACAGGTGTAGGAGTTCCCTTTAAGGTGATGAAATGTTCTGGTTTTAGATATAGGTAGTGGTTGCACAACGTTGTGGACGTCCTGAATCCCACTCATTTGTACTTTAAAATGGTTAAAATGGTGAATTTTCTGTTATGTGTATTTTGTCACAGTCACAACAACAATAGCATATTGGAAGATCTAAAGGTCTCCCTTCTGAATTTTAGGTGACACAGACAAAGGGAGAGTATGGAAATATTTGCAGGAGCGTCGGTTGGAACTTAAGCAAAGGAAACTAAAAGGAAACTTCAGTCTCTTCTCTTCATTTTTTAAAATTAAAATTAAATTAAAATCTTATTTAAAAGATATCTAAAGTAGACTTTATTTCTAACCATCAATCTAACCTACGTGTACTTATTGAACAATTTATTTATCTGTGTAGCCAGCTATCTGTGCATATAGACACATTTCTATAATAAAGTTTATATAATATAGTGATTTCTAGGTGGTGGAATTTGGGCAATTAAAATGAGTTTTCCTTTTACTTTTCTGCATTGTTTGGATTCCTTATAATGAATATATATCATTTTTATGAACATCATTGTGTGATTTTTTTTTTTATACAAACCAACTATCTTATTAAGCAAATAATGAAAAGGAAGGTAAAGATGGCCTCCATGATGAAATCATAATTATTTATGTGGGGTATATTACATTTAATTGTTATTTGTTTCTTTGTACTTTATTGGGGGTCTTTTATTCAATTCCCATAGTAGTATTTTAAAAATTCATAACATTTTAGAAAAATTCATAAAACTAGAAAGAGAAACATTAAGAAACTTGCTCAATAACTGTTAGAGGTAGAACTGGCTGGAGTTCAAATTCAGATTTACTGGATCCAAAGTCTGATTCTCAGCCTCGAGTTAATCTTGCCATAAGTAGTATGGCTTTGTTTTTCAAAAATTCAATCTCAATGCAATTTTCCCCTGGATTCTAATTACTGACTGAGTCCTACATCTGTCCTTCAAAATGCCAAGACTGCAGGGGAGGGCATTGTCTGTGCTTTCTCTCAAGAACATGTTCCAGTTCCAGGAAATTATCCACCTACTATAAAAATGTCCAGGAATGGAGCATCTGCTGTGTAGAGGGCACAAATAAGATGCATTGCTCAGTGACTCTGAGCCTGGAGTTGTCATGAGTTAAGATGCCCAGTAGCCCGCTGTAGAGGGGGTTTGTGGTGTTCATTTATCCGTTTAATCAGAGTTTATTGAATTCCTGGGACCTATAAATGTTGATCCCTGATTGTCAGTAATGTGCTCCTTAAGACATTTTTGCTTGCAGGAAACAGAAACCAACTTATACTAAACTAAAAGGGAAACTTTATTATAGCAGTACTGGGTAGTTTTACAGGATTCAAAGACAAAGATACATCTGAACCTCAGGCACACAATGGCATCAGGGATAGGACTTGGTGATTTAGAGCAAATGGGCTGATGTCAGATGGTCTGGATTTGAATCTTGGCTCTGACACAAGTCCTCTGACCTTGAAAATGTACTTACCCACGTGGTTAAGTAATCACTAAAATGTGCATAATAACTGTGTTCTGAGCATCAAGCAGTTAACACATGTAAAGGATTTACCTCAGTGCCTGCTACTTAGTAGGTTCTCACTAACTGTTTGCCCTTTGAATTCTTCTTACATCACTGGAAGACTTGATTTGTTAACTTTTCCATCTACATGACTAAGAATGACCACTCAATCCTACTGATTTTATAAGTCTCTAGTCTAGTCTTAGGGGCCAAGTAAACTTGACACTTTCCTGGTTCTAAATCTACATTTGTGGGAAAGAGATTGATTGGCTTAATGGAATAGGTATCCATCCCTGGCCTAATAAACAGAAGCCAGTAACCAGGGGCCTGCTACCTAGTCATGACTGCCTGGAGCCCAGTATTGTAACCACAGGGATGGACGGAAGGGGATGGGTAAAAGACACTGGCCAGACAAACTGAGACGTGCACAATACACTATGAAAATCTCTCAGTGGGCTACTGTTTGGGCGGAAAAGCAGCAGTTCTCAACCTGTGGGTCGCGACCCCTTTGTAACAATGAAAATACATCCGGCATTAGGAAGGTTGAAAAGGAACAGGAAAAGGTGAAAAAAATTCAATAGGAATAGGAAAATGTGAAAAAATGATTTTCCCTATTTTGGATGTCCAAAGAATATTTTTGTGAATTCCCATCTGTCTTTTTCAAACAAGCAAACAAACAAACAAGCAAACAAACAATCTTCTTAGATTAAACAATTCATGATAGAGAGTTTGAAAATTACTATGGAAATGGTGGAAGAAATTATATATGTGTTCTTTTGTTGTGTCTTCATAGTCTATGCATGAGAATGAGCTGAGGTATTAGCCTTAGCTCTTTTTTCATGGTAAAGTGTTTTAATAAAATCTGCCCTCTGCTAGCAATAATTTTTCTACACGTTAGTGTTAAAATTTTTTCATTGTAATAGATTCAACATCAAGCTGTAGTTGCTTATTGAGTAAGACACTCTATGCTGTCTAAGCTGTGAATCTTTAGGATATCTGAATAATTACCTAAATTTGTTTTTCTTTTGAAAGATGCTTACCTTTAATATTGTTTCAGCTTCAATAATTAACTAGATTCATTTGATTTCAAGTACAGAAAACCCAATTTAGACTAGCTTAAACAATATGGGAATTTGTCAGCTTACTTAACTGAAAAGTTCAGGGTAGGCTTTAGGTATAGATTGATCTAGTGGCTCAACAATATCACAAGCATCCCGGTTTCCTTTTCTTTCTCCATATTGTCTTCCTTATCAGTTTCATTTAAAGATTGGCATCCTTCATGGTCGTAAAAGGCTGGTAGCAGGAACAGGGCCTACATTTTTCTGTTTCAGTTGAGAAGAGAAAGTATTCTTTTGGTAACTTCCACAGAAAAGAGAGAATATTTCTTTTCCAGAATTCTTTTAAACATCCAGCCACTGTGGCTGGAGGAAGGATACACTGGTTGACATAAACCCTTTAGGGCGTACTCTTATATTCTTGGAACAATTCAATTCTAGCCAAATTTCATGACAGAGAAGTTTGAGGCCTTGTTAAAAAAGAGAGAAGGCAAGAAGGTATATAAAGAAGGTGACCAATAAATGTTCTCTCCAAAATGCTTCTTTTTATTTCAAGGAATACTCCTTTCATGTTCTTCTCTAAATTTCAATGCAGTATAATCTTTTTGCCAATTTTTTTTTTTTTTGGGACAGTCTCACTCTGTTGCCCCAAGTTAGAATGCCATGGTGTCAGCCCAGCTCACAACATCCTCAAACTCTTAGGATCAAGTGATCCTCTTGCCTCAGCCTCCCAAGTAGCTGGGACTACAGGTGCCCATCACAATGCCCAGCTAGTTTTTCTATTTTTGGTAGAGATGGGGTCTCACTCTTGATCAAGCTGGTCTGGAGCTCAAAGGATCTTCCTGCCTTGACCACCCAGAGTGCTAGGATTACAGGCATGAGCCACCGTGCCTGCCTCCTTTTTGCCAATTTTTGGTGAGTGTGGCTAGATGTCTGACTTTGGTTGGAGAACAGTCATCTTCTCACTATTTATAGATTGACTTGGAAATAAATTAACAGGGTGGCTCTAGCTTTTCCAATTGCAGATAACCATCAGAAAAATCAGATTCGTTTAGATTTATCAAATAAGTGCCTTTATGTGTAGTGAAGTATTATGCAGACCTATTATCATAGTTTGAAGGGAATCATGCTGAGATATCTTGATTTCAGTTTAAAATAGTTTCAGCCTGACTACCAAGCCCCATTCTCGTAACAGAACCACTAATTATTTAGGCATTGATGAGTGTTACCTTTATCTCATTGTCTGTCAATAGCTAAATTTATGGTGCCTGAATTATTTGACATTGTATATATAGAAGGAATGTCTGCATAAAAAGAGTGCAGAAGAGCAAATTGTGAGATAGAGAAAAAAATTAATTTGGATGAAATTTGGAGCCTGACTATTTAAATGATGTGCTTTATGGCCTGTTGGTTCCCTTGCAACAAATAAAGCATAATTTGAACATCTGGAAGACTAAGGTTGATTGCCAGTGGAAAACATTGATATGTCAATATAATTGTTCCCTTTATACTCCTTTTCCCTAATGACCTAAATATTTACCAAGGTCTAACTTCCTTTCATTTTGCCTACTTATTTTTTTTTTTTTTGTAGAGACAGAGTCTCACTGTACCGCCCTCGGGTAGAGTGCCGTGGCCTCACACGGCTCACAGCAACCTCTAACTCTTGGGCTTACCCGATTCTCTTGCCTCAGCCTCCCGAGCAGCTGGGACTACAGGCGCCCGCCACAACGCCCGGCTATTTTTTTGTTGCCGTTTGGCCGGGGCTGGGTTTGAACCCGCCACCCTCGGCATATGGGGCCGGCGCCCTACTCACTGAGCTACTGGCGCCGCCCTTGCCTACTTATTTTATAAAGCCTTTTGAGATCTTCCCAGTGTTAAATCCTTGACTAAATCCCATGGCATCCAGGGAACATCCTATGTCATTCATGGTCAGCATGAATTTAAACATAATTAAAGAAAACTGTTGGTTGTCATTCATTTAGCAAATTAACAAGGACCATTGTAACACCTTGTTTCAACATTGATCACATTTTTTCTCATGTGAAAGCCAAAGAAAGAAAAGTAAAAAAGGTAATAAAAGAGTTAAGCAAATAATTAAAGCAAACCATTCTGTATGTTATGCTGCCTTTAAGCATTTGGCTCTCACAGGTATTCTTGGTTGCTGTCCTGGAAATTGTACCATTTCTTATTAATTAAGAGGGATATATAGAATTTGATGGAAATTATTCATATGCTTTTTATTTTCTATTTTTTTAGGGTTTTAAATATGATAATAAAGTATACCTACCCATGTAATAAAGAAATGAAAGGTTTTAAAAAATTGTTGGAGTTCTAGGTGTGAAAAAATGCAATCTTAAACTGTCCTGACTTACTTTATATTATATTTTATTCTGGAAGTATTTTGGGATCAAACAGGTAGAATTCAGATCGCAAAACCAGGCAGGTGAAGGCCGGCTTGTAGTTATAAATTCTCAGGGGAGTTTTTTTCGCTGCCATTACTCAGAGCTGTTTTCTTCCGACTCCTATAATAAACACTAGGTTTATTTGTCAGTGCTCCTTAGATAGACGGTAGAGCTTGTTTGGGTCTCAGCATTATGGGGGAATACCAAATTAGCACTCCTCTGCACCCATACCCTCAGATGTCCACTCTGAGCAGCTGTATGTGCCAAGGTTCAAGGTCTCTAGAATCAGAAAAATGTTTCCCAGGAACCTTGCTTTTCTGTGCTTGGCCTCTGGAGAATCCTTCTTTCGATCTCAGCCCAATGAAGCCTTAAGCAGACGTTTTTATGTTTTTAATCCAGGTTTTTACTTGTTTCTTTCAGCAGTGTTGTTTGTCTAGTGTCTGCCCTTCTGACATCGAAGTTCTGAATTGCTTTTTAAAATGGTCTTTCAGAGGTTTGTTTACAAATAATCTGACTCTTGGATCTGTGAGGTTATACATCCAACAATAGTCTCTAAATCTGTATTAAATCTTTATCTTTCTTTTTGGCTGGACTGCAGTGGTGTGATCATAGCTCTGTAGCCTCCAATTCCTGGGCTTAAACCATTCTCCTGCCTCAGCCTCCTGAGTACCTAGGACTACAGTCAAGTGCCACCATGCCTGGCTAATTTTTTTTTTTTTTTTTTTGAGACAGCGTCTCACTATGTTGCCCTCGGTAGAGTACTGTGGTGTCATGGCTCACAGCAATCTTAAACTCTTGGGCTTAAGCGATTCTCTTGCCTCAGCCTCCCAAGTAGCTGGGACTTCAGGAGCCTACCACATGCCTGGCTATTTTTTGGTTGCAGTTGTCATTGTTGTTTAGCAGGCCGGGCCAGGCTTGAACCCACCAGCCTTAGTGTATGTAGCCTACGCCCTACTCTCTAAGCTACGAGCGCTGAGCTCATTCCTGGCTAATTTAAGAATCTTTTTTGTAGAGGCAGGGTCCTACTCAGTTGCCTAGGTTTGTCTTGAACTCCTGGCCTCGAGTCATCCTCCCACCCCAGCCTCCCAAATTGCTGGGACTACAGGCATAAGACACTGCATCCAACCATCTTTGTCTTTTTATTTTTTAAAATGTGTTGGGTGACTGCATAATCACCGCAGACCAGGATTGTTGAAGTTAGTTTATTCTTTACATTAAAGAATTTGAGTGCATGTCTTGTAATGAGGCATTTGGTAAGTACTAAAATACAAAGCAAATACCTTCTGTCTGGTGTGTATGTTTTTTGAGAAAATAAAAAATTACCTTATATTTATTCACATACAATATTCTTACACAAACATTCATTAGAATAAGCTGGTTTCTATATAGTTGATCTGTATAGGTCTTAGTCTTTACTCACAGGCCTTTGATTTCTTGAGGCTCGGAGCTGCCTTCATTATTTCTGTGTGTTTTGCCCCCAGCATTGGAGCTGGGCTTTGCACCCAGCGTGCTCAAGAAATGGTTGAATTAAATAACTGGTTGCCTTAGAAGTGTTTCTGTTTCTCCATTATGCTTTGTAGATTCTTGATTATTTCCATGTTACTGTTCATCAGTTTGGGCCATAATTGGAGACTGAATTTCTGTCCACTCAGCAAGCTATGAATTTCCTTTGTCATCTCTGCATAAGCATGAAAGAAAACTGATGGAAATAGTAAAAGATGCACCTATCTGGGCTGAGTGTAACTTTCTTCTTTCTACCAATAGAGGTAGAATAATTTGCTGTTGCCACACTGTCTCATCCTTCCTATTCCTTACCACGACCCCCATTTCAGGGATAAACAGGTTTTTATGTTTACAAGTTCACTTGGTGGGCAGGGCACTAAATCTTATCTTTACCTTTGCATTCATTTGATGCCAATTAAAATGCTCTTGCAAGGCTGGTTGTATTCTCACTCCTAGCCTGGCCCATAGTAGTCACTCACAATCTAAAGTGAATGAATGAATTCACATACATCCCTAGAGAAATAGAGAGACAATATTATGTTTAGATGTCCTGGTATCTCCATTTAAAAATGAAAATCTCAATACCATTGCAGAAAGACATGCTGAGAACAAGTAACATTTCGCTCTTGTTATCATTAGGGCCATCAATAATAATAATAATAATATTGACTAGTGTTTTTGAATGCTTATGATCCATGTGCTAGGAGCTGTGCTGAGCACTTGTTGGTGTATGTCCTAAGTTGGGGTCTTCAGATGCAGATGTGGAGATGCGGTTTGGGTGCAAGATGTTTATTAGGGAGCAACACAGTAAAAGGGAGAAAGAAGCAGGATTGGGTAGGAGAAGATGAACTGTGCTTTGGGCCCCCCAAATTCTCAGCCAACCTTATGGGGAGTTCTGACTTGACTATGGACTATCAAGACATCCTGCATCATGCTAAAATAGGTGTATCTTTTCTTATTTTTTAAGAGATAGGGTCTTGCTCTGTTGCCTAGGTGGAGTGCAGTAGTGTGAACATAGCTTACTGCAACCTCATCCTCCTGGGATTAAGTGATCCTCCCAAGTAGATGGGACCATAGATGTGTGCTACCATGGTTGGCTAATTTTAAAATGTTTATGTAGAGAAGGGGTCTCACTGAGTTGTGCAGGCTGGTCTCAAACTCCCAAGCTCAAGTTATCCTCCCACCTCAGCCTCTCAAAGTGCTAGGATTACAGGTATGAGCCATTGCACCCAACCTAGCCATATCTTTATACTAATACCTTGCTCAGTCACAGGGTATGGGCTGTGAAGGGTTCTTCACAACTGAGGCCAACTCAAGAGACAATTGACAGCCAGACAGTCTGCTGCCTGTACTCCCTGAAGCTGAAAAGCAAGTTTTTATTTGGAGGGTCCATAGTAGCCCATCTCCATATTCTCACCATGGCATACATATTAAATTTAATCAGCACAGCAGCTCTATGAGCGGAATGTTATTAGTCTGTTCATTTTTTACCTGAAGAAATTGTGGCCTCGAAAGATTTAATCAAATTGTCCAAAAACCTTGGGGATGAATAGTGTTTGAGGCTCTTAGATTAGAGCTAAGATTAAGGTAGGTGATAGGTTAGGAGGGTTAGGCAGCCCTTAGTGATGAATTGGTTTCGGGGCCTTTGGGTTAGAGTCATTACTTGATAGATCCTTCTCATTATATGGGTCTCAGCTCAAATGTCAATGACTTGGAGAAGCCTTCCTTAAGCATGCTGTCACTTTTAGGTCTTCTTTTTTTTCTTTTTTTGAAGCAGTGTCTCACTCTGTTGCCCAGCCTGGAGTGTTTAGAGTGCTGTGGCATCAGCCCAGCTCACAGCAACCTCAAACGCCTAGGCGTAAGCAATCCTCTTGCCTCAGCCTCCCGAGTAGCTGGAACTACAAGGCACTTGCCACAACACTGGCTAATTTTTCTATTTTTAGTAGAGATGGGGTCTTGCTCTTCAAGCTGGTTCTAGAACTCCTGAGCTCAAGTAATCTTCCTGTCTTGGCCTCCTGGAGTGCTGCGATTTCAGACATGAGCCACCGTGCCTGGCCTTGGTTTTAGGCTTTCTTGGTTGTTCAAAGTTAGTCTTTTTTTTATATCAGCTACACAAGAACAGAGGCTTTGTCAATTGTGTGCATGCCTTACATCTCCAACACCTAGAAAAATGCCGGGCACACGGTCAGTATGCATTTCATTCTTAGTGAAGGAAAGAAGGAAGGAAGATTACATGGCAGGGAAGCGCTGTAAGCTGTGAATCCTTAAAGGAGTCACCTACCTACTCAGGGATCAGGTAAGTATTGCACATGTGATATGTAGATGATCTTTTTTCTTTAAGTTGAATAGAAACTCCTGAAAGGGAGAAAGTTTATGTTATATTTTTCAAAATCTTCTTCTGCCAGCACACGATACTGTGTATGAAATACTGAAGGTGCTTAACTAAATGAAAGCTACTCTGTGTTCAGAATCTGAAACGGAGACTCTGTCACTTTTGAGCCCTTCTATGGTTGAGCTCATCCTACATTATAATATCTCCATATTTTAGTTGCAGATCTGTGTCCTCCTCTTGTGACTGGACCTCTTAGAATCTTATGTTGTGCATCCCAGAGCCTAGCAGAGTTAGTGAAAAAAGAATGCTCTCTAAGATGGTCTTTTCCCAGTTTCTTTGTCAAGAAAATTAGCTATCATTATACTAAGCACATTGTGTGGAGCTCCTAGGACATGCTCAATGAATAGTTATTGAGTGAATAAATCCTACATCCTGGGATAGCCTGGAGAATACGTATGGTCAGTCTACAATGGATGGCTTTTGACATTATGTTTCAGAGACAGGTGAGGAGTCCTGGTTCTGCTCCAGAGCTGTTGAGTGACTCTGAGTAGCGTCTGCTTCTCCGTTTTCTCATTTGTAAAATTATGTGCCTAACCTGAGGGCTGGTATGTCAGGGCATCTGGAATCTGATCTTATTCCACAGTTACTGGCACCTCTAAACTTTGGGCAAGTGTAACCACTCTGACCTTTAGTTTCTTCCTCTCTAAAGGGTGAAAAAGAATAATCCTAACTTTCTAAGACTTTTACTAGGAATAGGATACAAAATGAGGGAGGTGCCGACAGATTTCATCAGTCAAGTTAAATAATATTTTAATATCACATTTTAAAAATATCAAAATTAATGCAAAAAAATTCATGAACAAACTGTCAACATTTTCAACAAAAGCAGGATCAGTAACAGTGCTGTGCCAAGCCATATTGGAGCCCGAGGCAAAAAGAAAAAGGGTTAAATGAGATCATACTTGCAAGGTGCTCAGCACAAAACCCTGCACACTGTAAGCACTCAAAACCAGTATTATGAAATAACCCCTGAAGTTTCTTCTCATCATGAAATTGCTTAGCTGCCAATTGTCCCCACATAATTGTGAGTCTTTTAAAAAATGGCAACTACTGACTTAATTTTATGCAAAAATTCTGTAGGGTTGGGACAATGCCCACCATCCATCTGTAAAAATGTAGAATTAGTACTAGCGAAAAATAAAATAAACGACACTGTAAACTTATTTTATGTGCATGTAGGATACAATTGAATGCAGGCATACCTCATTTTATTGCTCTTTGCAGATATTATGATTTTTACAAATGGTGAAGACTGTGGCAACCCGGACTCCAACCAATCTATTGGGGCCATTTCTGCAACAGCATGTGATCACCTCCTGTCTCTGTCACATTTTGGTAATTCTCGTAATATTTTGAACTTTTTCGTTATTGTTATAGATATGTTGTGGCGATCTGTGATCAGTGATTATCCACATTACTGTTGTAATTGTTTGGGGGCATCATGAACTGTGCCCATAGAAGACAGCAAATTTCATTGATAAATGCTATATTTTTCTGATTGCTTCACTGATTGGCTGTCCCTGCATCCTTCTCTCTCTCTTCCATCCTCCCTATTCTCTGAGGTACAACACGGTTCAAATTAGGCCGATTAATAACTCTACAATGGTTTCTAAATGTTCAAGTGAAAGTTGCACACCTCTCATTTTAAATAGGAATCAAGAAATGATTAAGCTTAGTGAGGATGGCATACAGAAGCTGAGATAGTCCGAAAGCTAAACCTCTTCTGCCAAACAGTTAGCCAAATTGTGAATGCAAAGGAAAAGTTCTTGAAGGAAATTAGAAGTGCAACTCCAGTGAACACATAAATGATAAGAAAGTAAAACAACCTTTTTGCTGATAAGGGAAAGTTTGCATGGTCTGGATAGATGATCAAATCAACCACAACATTCCCTTAAGCCAAAGCCTAATCCAGACCAAGGCCATAACTCTCATTCTGTGAAGATTGAGAGAGATGAGGAAGCTGCAGAAAAACGACTGGGAGCTAGCAGAGGTTAGTTCATGGGGTTTATGAAAAGAAGACTTCTCCATAACAGAAAAATATGAGGTGAAGCAGTAAGTCCTGATTCAGAAGCTACAGCAAGGTATCCAGAGGATCTAGCTGAAATCATTGATGAAGGTCGCTACACTAAACAAAAGATTTTTAATGTAGACAAAACAGCCTTCTACTGGAAGAAGATGCCATCTAATACTTTTCTACCTAGAAAGCAGAAATCAATGCCTGGCTTCAAAGCTTCAAATGATAGGTTGAGTCTCCTGTTAGAGGCCAATGCAACTGGTGACTTTAAGGTGAAGCCAATGCTCATTGATCCTTCTGAAAATCCTAGGGCCATTAGGAATTAGCTAAATCTATTCTGCCTATGCTCTATAAATGGAACAGTGAAGCCTGGATGATAGCACATCTGTTTATACCATGGTTTAGTGAATATTTTAAGCCCTCTGTTAAGATCTGCTCAAAAAAAAAAATTCCTTGCAAAAGATTACTTTTCCTTGATGATGCACCTGGTCACCCAAAAACTCTAATGATGATATACAAGATTAATGCTGTTTTCATGCCTGCTAACACAACATCCATTCTATAGTCCATATGTTAAGAAGAAGTAATTTTGACTTGTCTTATTATGTAAGAAATACATTGTGAAAGGCTGCAGGTGCCATAGAGATAGTGATTTCTTTGGTGGATCTGGGAAAAATAAATTAAAAACCTTCTGGAAAGGATTCACCATCCTAGATGCCATTAAGAACATTCATGATTCATGGGAGCATGTCAAAATATTAATATGAATAGGACTTGGAAGAAGTTGACTTTGACCCTCATGGATGACTAGGAGGGGTTCAAGACTTCAGTGGAGGAAGGAACTGCAGATGTGATGGAAATAACAAGAGAACAAGAATCAGAAATGGATGCTGAAAATGTGACTGAATTGCTGCAACGTCATGATAGAACTTGAACACACAAGGAGTTGGTTTTTATGGGTGAGCAAAGAAAGTGGCTTCTTGAGATGGAATCTGTTTCTGATGAAGATGCTCTAAACCTGTGATTTTCAACCAGTGTGCAGTGAGAGGACCTCATGCATGGTACAAAAAATTTTAAAGATAATTAAATAATTTTCAAAGAACTTATTTTTTTATTCTTTTATTTTTTTTGATCAACATAACGTAAGAGTGCTACAGAATCGAATGTGCTGTGAGATTGAAAAAGGTTGAAAAACACTGCTGTAAACATTGTTGAATGACAACAAAGGACTTGGAAGATGGCATACATTTAGTTGATAAAGCAGCCACAGGCTTAGAGAGGACTGTCTCCAATTGTGGAAGAAGTTCTACTGGGGGTAAAATACTACCAAACAGCATCACACACTACAGAGAAATCTTTTGTGAAATTAAGAGTCTACCGATGTAACCAATTTCCTTGTCTTATTTTAAGAAATTGCCACAACCACCCCAACCTTCAGCAACCACCAACCTGATCAGTCAGCAGCCATCAACATTGTGGCTAGACTCTTCATTAGCAAAACGAGTCTGACTTGCTGAAGAGTTCAGGGAACGGTTAGCATTTTTTGCAATAAAGTGTTTTTTTAACTAAAGTGTATACATCATTGTTTTAGGCATAATGGTATTGCACATTTAATAGACTACAGCATAGCATAACCCTAACTTTTATATACGCTGGAGCACCAAATGATTTATGTGAGTGGGGGCTCAGTGGCATAAGCCTGTCGTCCCAGCTACTTGGGAGTCTGAGGCAGGAGGATCACTAGCACCTGAGGGTTCTAGTCCAGCCTCGGCAATATGGGAAGGCCCCAGTCCCTAAAAGAAAAAATTCTGTGAGTCACTTAATTTTAATATTCACTTTATTGCAGTGGTCTGGAACTGAATCTGCAATATCTCCACGGAACACTGAAATGTTAACCTAATTTGAAACAAAGGTAAATCTAAATATGACCATCATCAGTGTTAAACCAAGCACAAATACATCCTGGCTGCTTCTGGTCACCCAAGTATCTATCTACTTATTTAAAAAGAACATATTGAAGACCTATTATGTTGCATTGCACTGAACTAGATGTTAGAGCTTCATCATTAGAGTAAAGAGGCATAAACTCTGTGCTTGGAGTCTCTACTGGGGACAATAAGATGTGCCTACAAATACAGGGGGTCTGGATCACATGTTAATGCTATATCCCTGGAAAAATGCAACTCTCGGTGCAAAGATTCACAATGGGAAATTCTTTCTATATGAATTATTTAAAAAAATTTAGAAGCATACTCAGAGCTACACCATGAAATACTTTTGTTCCATTAACACTGACTCAAAACACATTTTAAAAACACTTAAAAGATATTGTGTAAATACCGCAGATATAATAAAAGGCCATGTGCAGTCATTTGTACTTTCAAATATTGACCCTTGACTTGGCGGAGGAGACTTGGCGGAGGAATTACAGGGAAATGCCAAGTTGCCCAATGTATCATGGCCACAAAAAGTATGTTCTTCAAGGAGAGGAGTGCCGATGAAGGAGGTCGGGGGTGTGAGGATTGCCCAGAGCTACCTTTCAGCTCTGCATCTGTGTCCACTCTCCCTCATAGTGAAGAGCTGAGATGCAGATGAGGGGGGAGAAGGAGCCACTTAATGAGGGTCTAGGAAAATGTCTTTCTTCCTTTATATCCACCTTAAAGACAATAAAGAAGGAATACATTAGGCCTGTCTGAAAGTATGGCCACATGCCATACATAGTGCGTGATTCTCACTACACGACATTCTCAAAAATCTAAAACTGTGGAGACAGTGGTAAGATCAGTGGTTGCTGTGGTTGGGGGAAGGGAGAGATGACTCCACATAGGCGGAGCACAGAGGATTTCTAGGGCCGAGAAACAGCTCTGTATGATACCCCAATGATGGACACATGTCATTAGACATTTGTCCAAACCCACTGAATGTATAACACCAAGCAAGAGTCCTAATGCAAACAGTGGATTTTGGGAGATAATGATGTGTCCGTGTAGGTCCATGGATGGTAACAGATGTACCACTCTGGTGGGGGTGTTGATAATGGCGGAGGCTGTGCGTGTGTGGGGGTGCAGCGGATATATGGGAAATCTCTGTACCTTCTGCTCAATTTTGCTGCGAACTTAAAATGGCTCTTTAAAAAGCCTTACAGCAAAGAAGGAACAAAACATCTACTGCTTTTGATCTCTAATCTTAGAGGTGCGTGTTAGAAGCCTTTCAGAGCTTGTGATGAGGTGTTGGGGATGTGTGGCTAGTGAGGTTGTGTGGGTCGTCTCCCTGACAGATCTGGAGAGCAGTGACTCACCTGGCAGCTGCTTCCACTGTACGCAGGCAATATACCAGAAGAAATTTCTCCTTGGTGAATCAGATTCTCCTTTTTATCACACTGTCACAAAAGTTTATGTGACAGGAGACATACAGAGAGTTGCCTTTGGAGCCTATTGTTCGTGCCCACATTTCCAGAGCTGGGTCAAATACCCTGATTTTTATGCTTTAGCTGCAGGCGTCCTCAAACTTTTTAAACAGGGGACCAGTTCACTGTCCCTCAGACCGTTGGAGGGCTGGACTATAGTTAAAAATAAAAAAAAGCTATGAACAAATTCCTATGCACACTGCACATATCTTATTTTGAAGTAAAAAAACAAAACGGGAACAAATACAATCACACCGCCTCATGTGGCCCGTGGGCGGCAGTTTGAGGACCCCTGCTTTTAGAGTCTGACATGACCAATCCCTGGTGTTTTGGTGTGTGTAATTGATTTAAAATTATGCCATCAGAGAATATGATCTTAATATGTGGTTGATTAGTTTTGAGCCACACTCTAGGGGCAGACCATCTCTCTGGAAATAGACTCCAGAGATGGCCAGTTTGCATTTGTTCAAATAAGACCACTTTCCAGGTGAAGTGTTTCAACTACTATATATTTATCCTTGACTAGTAGCAAAGGTCTTGTTAATTAAAACAGCATAATAAATATGAGAAGTGGGTTTTCAATGGCTGGTATTCAAGATATATATAGATTGCCTAAAATATTTTAGAGTTACTCCCAATATTGCATGCGTAGGATATAAAAATAGTGAGCTTTTTACCCTTCAACTTGCAGAATGGTGCCTAAGACTCGACTCTAATATGGTCCTACCTCCACCTTCTAACTTAGATGATTCTGGTTGTCTAATGCTGACTATGAGGTTAACTGAATTCTGCCTCAAGAAGATTGTTGTGTCTGTATCAAGAGAGTGTCTCTTGGAAAGAATAGTTAAATACTAGAGGGACAGACACCTGGGACTTCAGAGCGCTCGGAGGTTATGCGATTTTTATGCCTGCTTGCTAATCAAGGGTTATCTAATGAGTGTTTGTTTTGGGGGGGAGGTAGTTTACACTGACCTACCTCTGTATAGTAAACAATGACTGAACAATTTCTATGTGCCCTCTTGGAACTTATATTTTATAAAAAACCAACCTGCTGTTTGTACGTAAGCAAACAGGCCAGAATCAGTCAGTTCATACTGTCCTGCAATCTCCTTTCAAGCTGGAGATGGATACATCCCAGTGCAGAGTTTGTTGAGACACCAATGGTTATCATAAAACATACCCTCTGTTTCCCTTATCCTGGAGTTTATCAGTAGAAGGATCATTTCACTTGCAGAAAAAAATGTAAGAATGCACTTGGGGTTTGAGAGTTTGAGCATTCATATTTGAAGGCTTCGAGGCTTTTCCCAAATTCTCTGTGAGAACATCTTGCTTTCACGCCGGTGCTCTGCTCACAGGCCTTCCCTAGCTCCCCGTGAGTGGTACAACTTTGTAATGCAGTGGTAGCAAAATATGTTGCATATAAATGAACAACGATGATTTGCTAAAAGAACAAAGGAAGATGAGTCCCCATGCAGCCCCCTCTAACTGCAGCCCAACGAAGTGTGTGAAAAAGATACAGAAAAGCGCCTGAGCCTTTAGGGGAGGGAGCCATTACCTTAAACTGAGGATGAGGAGGAAGAACAGCTTCGTGAAGTAGGTGGCGTTTAGTTTAAGCTGGTCCTTAAAGAGTGGCTGGAGTTTGTGTGTGCATCTACACATCTACATTTGTTTCCCCTTGTTACAAACAGAGTTAAGAGATATGGAGGTGTTAATGTGAGTTTTTCAAGGAGGACCATTCAACATAGTCACAACTAAACTATGGTAACTGCTCATTTCTCTAACGGGGAAAACCTTTTGTAAAAATCAAGGTGGTGCAGAGAGATGTGGATGGGCTTACAGTATACTTATTAAGGCTATGGAACATGAGATGAGGCCAGCAGACAGGGATTTAGGTAATATTGAAGAAAGAAAAGAAACTAAAGAGTCTGAAAAGAGCTTTTAGTAGCATATTAGCACCGTGGGATATATTTGAGAAAATGGGACTTGCTAATAAATCAAAAGGGGTGTGGAATTAATAAAGGCTTGGTAAGTGGCAGAGGTATTACACATCTTTTTTTCTGATCACGTCTAATAAAACTAATGGAAAAGAGAAATTGAAAAATTAGGAAAAATTGCAAGAGAGATACAGGAAAGCAAACTGCCTACTATTGGTAGGAGTGTGGATTGGTAACTTGGAGAGCAGGTAGGTGTATTGATCAGTGTATCAATCAGTTTATGCTACAGTAACTAGGATGACTTGGCTTAAAACAACAAATGTCTATTTGTCATTCACACTGTGGGTTTGTGGCAGGTCAGCTGAGGCTCTGTTTCACATTGAGCTCACTAGAGAGTTCAAGTTAGTGGAGCTGCCACCATCTGTAATACTGTTATCACTATGGCAGAAGACAAAGAAGGCGCCAGAAGATTTCAAATTGGCATTAAATGGTGATGACATATGTCCTTTGCACTCACGACTTTATTGGCCAACTTGCATGGCCCTTCTAGCGATGAGAGGATCAGGAGGTGCAGCCTGCTGGGGCTCTGGAAGGCAGAAAGCTGGAAATATTTTGGGAACTAGCTCAATAGAACTCCTGCCTTGGGCTGTAGCTATTAAAATCATTAAAACGATTAAAATGCTTATTGCCATTGACGCTTCAATTCCTTTTTGGGGAATTCATCCTAAAATAATATCCCCACAAATACCTGAACTTGTATGTTCAAGGACATTCTATCCAGCACTGAAAATCTGAAATGAAAGCCTAAATAACCAGCAATAGTGAAATGATTAAAGGAATAATGGTATACCAGTGCATTGGAATTCTATGAAGTCATTAAATGGAATAAGATGGTTACTCCAAATAAATTAAGTGGCTTAAAAAAATACCAAAGTTTAAGCATAAAATAATACCATTTATATTAAAAATTATACATTATGTTATTATTACATTTGCACAGAGGAAGGATGAGACAGAGCTCTTAATAATAATATCACTAACATAGCTATTGTTTATCAAACATTTCATATGGTCAGGCACTGTAATTAAGTGTTAAATACTTCAAAAGCATGATTTCCATCTGAAGTAATGAGAACCATCATTCCCATTTTACAGATGAAGAACAAAGCCTCTGAGGAGTTAAGTCACTTATCTAAGGCAGATAAGCAGCTCTGAATGAGAGGGACAGCTACTCTTGGTGGGGCATGGAAGGGAGGACTGTCACAGTCTACTTTATGGTGTTTAATAAGTTGCTATTTGTTTTTCTTACAAGTATTCTTTCTGCAAAAATAATTTTAAAATAAACAGGTTATTTAAAAATTTGAAGTGATGCAAACAAAAGGAAAAAATAGAAATGGTGTAGACAGGGTGGAGATAGCCATGTATAAATAGAAGTCAAAGATCCTTGGGAAAAATTTATAAATGTAGTAAACACCCGTCCAAGTATTTGAGTTACAGCAACAGTAGGAAGGAAATCTTATATCAAACTGACCCAGTATCTAAAACAAAAAGAGGGCGGGGAGCCTGGTGGGAGAAGCTGGGAGGAAGGGTCTCTCAGCGAGGGGTGGCCTGAGTGTTTCTTCTGGGGAAAAGCATGAGGCCGTCTTGAGAACCTTTTGGTAAACACTGAGCACTATGAATCACTGAGAACAAGCAGCAGGGTTTGTAAAGAATAACTCATGTCACGCAATTTGACAGCCTTTTAAAAATAGAATTATTAAGCTGGTAAGTAAAAGAGCCATTATGATCCCCTGCATTTGGAATTCAGTGGGACAGTCTCAAACACTCTTGTATAGTTTTTTCACGAGAGCTGTTGTTGGTGACATCAATGTGAATTCAGAGACAGGTGGAAGACAGACGTTAACATGCTGAACGATGCAAAGATGCTCATCACAGCACTGTGTGTAATAGGAAAAAGCTGGAAATGATCTAAATATCACCAATGGGGCATTAGCTAAAAGTATTTTGGAATATGCACAGAATGGACTATTACGTAGCTGTTTAAATCAGAGCTTGGCAATCTATGACTCACGGGCCAAATCTGTCCCAAGAGTTAAGAATGACTTCTATAGTTTTATATGGTTAAAAAAAAAAATTTAAAAAGAAGACTATTTCACAACATGTGAAAATTATATAAAATTTAAATTCCTGCCTCCATAAATATAGGTTTTTTTTTTTTTTTGTAACACAGCCTGCCTATTCACTGGTATGTAATTTCTGGCTTTTTTCACACTGCCATGGTAGAATTGACTAGTTGTGGTGGAGATCCAATGATCTGCAAAGCCTAAAATATTTACTAGGGGGCCCTTTACAAAAGAAGTTTGCTGACCCCTCTTTTAGAAAAGATCATCAAATGAGATTCTTATTAAGGAGAGCGGGTTCATTTTAATCCCCTTCCCTTCCTTAAGTGTCTGCACTTCACTTTTTCATAACTCACTTTTCAGCTGAGTTCTTTCTCAGCTTTCTTTAGCCTGGGGTAGCCTAGTTTTATATTTTCATTCGTTCATCAGCCTCCATCTTATAGCTGCTGTACATCATTCATTATTCTAAAAGTCAAAATTAATTTTTCCTAATAATTATTGAAAAAATAATCCAACAATATGACAGTATAGAAGATACCTAATGTTAGTTTAGGTATCTTCTAACGCCAGTCACCGGGATAAAAACTTGCTGAGAGCAGGGACCCTATTCTCATTGTATTCCCAGCACTTAGCATAGGACCTCACACCCAGTAAGCCCTCAATCAACATTTCAATTAATTATTGTATGAGTGCATGAACTATAGTTTATATACACACAATGGATATAAATGCTATCTTTTGCAACAGTATGTTCTGCAATATGCTTTTTCATACACAGTGATATTTGGAGTACATCAATACGTGTAGATTACATTGGATATGGGATGAGAAAGAGCATTTTCCTTCGTTTTTGGCAACAGAAAACACACCCCTCTGCATGGTAGCCAAGGCCCTTTTAATAACTTGCCTTCTGTAAGGTTCAGACATGGCCGTAGGCAGGCAGAGTAGATTACAGTCAGGAGCATTTTGTTTTGATTTGGTCTCTACCTTCCCTTATCTACCTCTTAGTTGTGTGTCGAGGTGAGTTAGTAGTAATAACACTGTGCAACAAGTGAGTGAGGGAGTCTGTGCATCATGTCTTTTAGACCTGTGATTTCTCCGATTTATGGATCATGCTGAGTAAGGCTGATGACCCCTATTTTACAGATAAGGAAACTGGGGCACCGAGAAGTTGAATAATTTGCTCAGGGTAGAGGTCTGGCCTTGGAAGCAAGGCCCTAAGGCCATGGCTAGACTGTCTCTCCAGCCTGTCTTCTGCCTCCTACTCCAGCACTATTCTCTGGTAGATCAACAGGGCTTAGATACTTCTGTGTTCTGTGTCCTCAGTACCTAGCAGAAAGTCTGCAGCCAGGAGGAGCAGACACTCTGTCTAACTGACAAGAAGGTGGATTAGAAACATACTTTGTGATGTTTCCCCAGTGTTTCCTGTGCAGTAATTGTGTAAGCTCTTTTATACAATGGCTGGGGGCAGAATAGGGTGTCGTTGGTTAGAACTTTCCTGGAGAGCAATTTGGCAATATGCAGCAAAATGTCCCAATATTAAGCAACAGCAATTTTACTTCTAAGAATTAAAAAACACTTCTTTAAAATTAAAAATTTGCTTTTTAGGGTTGGGCAGGTAGCTTGGCGCCTGTAATCTGAGCACTCTGGGAGGTCAAGGTGGGTGGATCACCTGAGCTCAGGAGTTCAAGACCAGCTTAAGCAAGAGAAAAACCCTGTCTCTACTAAAAATAGAAAAACTAGTCGGGGGTTGTGGCAGGTGCCTATAGTCACAGCTACTCAGGAGGCTGAGGCAAGAGGATCACTTAAGAGTTTGAAGTTGCTGTGAGCTATGACACCATGGTATTCTACCCAGGGCAACAGAGTGATACTCTGTCTCAAAAAAACAAAAAATGTTTTGCTTTACAGACAAGCTCTTGCTCTGCTGCCCAGAGTGGAGTGCAGTGGCACGATCATAGCTCACTGTAGCCTCCAACTCCTGGGCTCCAGCCTCCTGAGTTGTTGGGACCACAGGTGCATGCTGCCACTCATGGCTATTTTTTTTTTTTTAACATTTTTGGTAGGGATGGGAGTGTCAGTATATTGTCCAGGCTGGTCTTGAACTCCTAGCCCCAAGTGATCCTCCTGCCACAGCCTCCCAAGTAGCAGTGCCACTGCACCTGGCACTCCCGGGAATTTGTCTTTAGGAAGAAAGCACAGATGTGTGGGAAAAAATGTATATACGGTCATCACAGTGTTAACTAATAGTAATCAAAAATTAAAACAGTCCAAATGCCAGATAATAAAGAATTGGTTAAATAGGTTATGTTACCTTTCTATGATGCAACATTACACAATCTGAAAAAAATCAGTGGGCAAGTGGTTACCACTAGAGAAGAGAGGAATATCACTCCAGGGGGATATATGTAAGCTTCAACTGTGTAATGATTTCTTTTTTGAGATAAGTGTTATTATATTATTTTGATCTAAGAATTATTATATTATTCTTTCTACCTCTCTCTATGTCTTAAATATTGAATAATTAAATTTGAAAGAAATCCCATTTAGAATTTTTAGCAATATAGAAGAAAAATGGTCATAAAATATGTTAAAAACAAACAGGCTGTGATAAATAGTATGGACAATATGATCCCGTCTATCTAAATCAGAGTGTATGTTTAGGCATAAAAGAAACATATTGCACTTTTCATTGTGTTCATACTTGGGCAGTGTGATTTCAGATGATTTCTATTTCTACAATGAACCAGTATGATTTTTGTAAAAAAAAAAAAAAAAGTAATATTTTAAAATTTACCAGCTCTTAACCATGGCTACTGTATTTTCTACTTTATGTCTAACTTCCTACACCAGAAACTCCAGCATGCTTTTCTACCTGGTCTTTTCTTTTGTATTCACAAGACCAGTGATTTCACTATTTTTTTCCTCCACATTTTTTCTAACTTCTCCTTTGTCTCTAGCCATTCTCCACAAGATGTTAGACTTTTTGTCATATATCTAAAGCAGATGATCTTGGGATTATCTGCACCTGATCTGGTGGTATTACAAACGCCTGTGTGTTTTCTGTTACCCAATCTGAGTTTCATTTTTAAGCTCTTTGAGGGTTGAGATCACAGGACTTGGCAGGAGTAAGGATGGTGGGAAGCTGCAGATTGACTTTAAAATTTCACACTAGCGAGGCATGTTGGTATGTTCATGCATCCCTTTACCTGGGAAAGACTATTATATGTTAATTGACTAGCATCCCTCACTGGGGTGTGACAGCACTGAGGGGCAGAGTGCACACCAGGCAACCCTGACCTGTCTTCTCTTCAATTCATTCCAATGGAGAACTTGCTTGAGGCACTCAGGCTAATGACCTTGGCCTGGTAGATTTCCTTAAAGAAACACGACTGGAAGAAAGGCATTAAGGTGACGCCAGTCCACAAAAATTGAAATGATTTCCTGAAGAAAGAGAGAAACAGCAGAAGTCAAGTTCATTTGGAGTGTTTCAGCATATGTTCTGAATTTGAAAACATTGTGTAGAAGGAAGGCAAGAAAACAAGATTTTGCCACATAGCTTAGGAAATGTGTGGGAAAGTGTTTGTAGCAGGAGGATTCAATTATACAAGTTTCCTGTCCTTTTCTTATGCCTGTATCACTTTTCCTTCTAGACCAGAAAGAGTAGTTCGGAAAGTTCCAGATTAAAGGAATATCTACCTCATCAAATAACCTTTGTGGAGATCAATCCATTGCTTCTCATGCATATTAGTCAGGACTTTTGTGGTTGCAAGTGACAGAAACAAACCCAGCTTAAAAACCACTAAAGCAAAACCAAAGAGGATATGATTGGCTGATGTAATTGAAAAGTCCGGCTGGTAGTGCTACCTCGGTGGTGGCTGGATTCAAGGACTTGCATAGAGACATCAGGAATCTGTCTTCCTCAGTCTTTTGGCTTGGCTTTCTCGTGAGCTGGCTTGATTCTTAAATGGAGTTTCCCTTAATGGTAGTAAAAATGGCCTGGATATAAGTTAACAACTAGCTTTACAAACTAAGCAAAAAGCACCTTCTTTTCACTGCCTCCAGGAAAGACCAACTCTGAGTCTCACTAGTTGTGTTGTTGAAACTGCAAAGGGATTTCAGCCTACGTTCAGCTATCCATAACACAAAGATCTAATTGTTGAGGTGAGGAGGATTGCCAAGAAAAGAAAGGAATTTTTTAATGTGAAAGTTGGGAGAAGCTGCCTCGAATCTATCTCCTTAACTAATGGGAGATCATGGGCTTTGAAAGGAGAAGCCACATGTCTGAGGCAGGTAGTAGTGTGACTAATAAGAGGCTATAGGCCTGGGGGGCAGATTGTAGGGGAAGGTGAGTCTTGGTGTCAGGAAGTCTGCCCAGGGGCCTTCAGAATCTCAGCTCTTTCGTACCACAGAAAATGCACACTTTCTGGGAAGTACTTCAACAAGTCAAGTAGTTAGTTGAAGGAGAGAATTTTTAAAAAAACATAGGAGTATTGAAATTTGCATAGGGCTGGTTAGAGTGTGGCTGGTGTTGTGTGTCCACCTTTGCTCCATCAGTGTGGCTAGGAACACTGAATGTCCTGACTAACTGGGCCTAGGTTCTGTGCCTGTCCCTAGAACTAAGGAGATGATGTCAACCCACTGAAACTTCACAGATGACCATGGGGAAAGGGAGGTTTCCCAGAAGTATATTGAAATGCCATCTTCAGAGAGGGAAATAAGAATGTCTCAGAAGTCCACTCCCCACAAAGTCCATTCTTCTTTAGATCAACATAACTTCTGCACCTACAACTAGTTTGTTAACAATACTAGGTAACATCAAAGTCATAACATTGCCTTGGCTGGGAAAAGAGGGTCACAGCCCTTATTCTGTTCTGCTATAATTTGTTCTGCAGTGACTAACTCTTTAGCCTGAAATCTGTGACCAAGGGCTTATCACCATAGAAACTTCCTTTGAGGGGACAATTAGCATCTATTGTTATCATTGAAATGTCATCATTTCATCAGGAGTTGCAAATAATGGTGCTCTTTTGGTTTTCTATTCTTTCCTAGAGATCATTGTAATCAGTTCCCTGAGGTCATGGTCCACATCAACACTTTACCAGGCAGTTAATTATTGGCTTGTCAGATGTCCACTTGGTTTTACTAACTTTTCCTCTAGACTAACAGAGCCTCCTGAGGTGCACAAATTAAAAAAGAAACACAACAAAACAATCCGGTAAGAGTAATTCTGGTTTGCCATCCAAGAATAGCATTTTGAGCTCTTACTTAATAGTGAACAAGACAGAAAAAAAGATGCGTGTTCTATGCAGAGACTATAACTATGGTATTCAAAAGAGTAAGAATAAAATATTGTAAAAACAGAATCTCCCTATGCTGTTGAAAGTATTTGACAAGTTACTTACATAGAAATGATGGCTGAAAATATCTGGTAGAGACAAGATGCCCTTTCCCAAAATGATCAAGCAGGCAAGCACTCAGAATTCAAGGCAACATTTCCCAAAGGCTGGCTTTTAGACCACTTGCATCAGAATTGCTGGGAGATATTCTGGAGTATCACTTCGGTTGCATGCATCAAAAACTGACCAGCTAACTTTAGAAAAAAGTTTAGTTGGAAGGGTATTTGGGCAAGTAGGATGGGAATTCTCAGAACTGAGAGGAGCCTTGAGGGACCAGGTAGTTACAAAGAAAACTCTGGGCCAAAGAGCAAAAAACACACAATCATCTCACAGTTGAAATGGGACCCCCCATGGTTGAGCTTCTATAGCATTTCTTCTTGTTCCTTCATTCGAAATTCAAAGTCTTGAGAGAGGACATGTGATTGGTAAGCCTAGGTCACAAGCCAAGTCCTTGGTAAAGAAGATTTGGCTTCTATGAAAGTGAGTGCCTGGAATTGCCCTCTCACCAGGGCTAAGCCCTTGTTTATTTATTTCCTCCAAATAAAATTGGGTTGATTTTAGGTCAAGGAATGAATAATGGGCAGCTAACAAAGTAACAAGTAACATAGGTCTGCTCTACCTGTGACACTAGTTGAAAATACAGATGCTGGGCACAAAATCAATATTACTGAATCACAATCTCAGAGTATGGGGTCCTGGTGTTTCTGCTTTTAATAAGCTTTTCAGGTGAGACTTATGCATACCGAAAGTAGGGAATCACTGGACACTGTGGGAAGGGGTATGGACATGTACATACAGCTGAAAAATTAAATTGTAATACAAT
Organism: Nycticebus coucang; assembly: GCF_027406575.1. Classification (NCBI taxonomy): domain Eukaryota; kingdom Metazoa; phylum Chordata; class Mammalia; order Primates; family Lorisidae; genus Nycticebus; species Nycticebus coucang. The sequence goes on from NC_069787.1 coordinate 37,923,092, forward strand.
GTATACCTTTTGTATCTGTGGATTCTACCAATTGTAAATTAAAAATATTCAGAAAAAATGGTTGGTTGTGCCTGAATTGATTGAACATGTGCAGACTTTTCCCTGTAGTCATTATTCCTCAAACAGTACAGTGTTTATATTATATTAAGTATCATAAGTTGCCTAAAGATGATTTGAAGTGTACAGGAGGATATGCGTAGGTCATATGAAAAACATTACACCATTTTATATAGAGGACTTGAGCATCTGTGGATTTTGGTAACCTTGAGGGGTCTTGGAAGCAATGCCCAGCAGATGCTGAGAGACAACTGTAATTGCTGAAAAATGAGCTTGAATGGGTTGGCAGAAAAAAAAAAAAGGAAAAGAATGGTGCAGGCTAGGTGTGGTGGCTCATGCCTGTAATCTTAGCGCTCTGGATTACTTGAGGTCAGGACTTTGAGACCAGGTTGAGCAAGAGTGAGACCCTGTCTCTATTAAAAAGAGAAAAATAAGTCAGGTACAGTGGCATGCGGTTTTCATCCCAGTCTCTCTGGAAGCTGAAGCAGGAGGATTGCTTGAGCCCAGGGGTTTGATGTTGCAGTGAACTATGACTGCACTACTGACCTCTATCCTGAGCAACAGAGCAAGATTCTTTGTCTGAACACTGGCTAGTAACCAATGTTCTAAATACTTATTTCTTCTTCCCTCAACAATTTGCTAGGGAGCATTAGGAACCAACTCTTGGCAAACATTTAAGCATTGCATTAATTCCTTGAATAATTGGCCTGCAATGCTTGTGATCAATCCATAACATTATATAAGAGACTCACTGGAGGTTAGGTTTGGAAGAGGTTTCATACTCTTTTACTATTCACTTACATTTACAACATTCATATTCAGTCATTTAAAAGGTAGTAGAGTTCAGTGGCTGAGAACTTGGGTTTTGAAATCAGGCAGAACCGGGTTCAAATTGGGCTCTTCTGGTTAGTTTGGTGATCTTGAACAAGCTAAGATCTTGAACACCTCTATGTCTCAGTTTCCTCATGTGTAAACTAAGACTAGTAATTCCAACCTCATGTGGTTGTCTAAAAATTAAAATAAAATTACAGGATTGAATGGCAGATCTATTTTTAGATCTCTAAGTGTTCTCCAAATATCTTTCCAAAAGGAATGCATTAATTTGCATTCCCACCAGCAGTGTAGAAGTGTTTCCTTTTCTCCACATCCACACCAACATCTCTGGTCTTGGGATTTTGTGATATGGGCTAATCTTACTGGAGTTAGATGGTATCTCAAAGGAGTTTTGATTTGCATTTCTCTGATGATTAAAGATGATGAGCATTTTTTCATATGTCTGTAGGCCATGCACCTGTCTTCTTCTGAGAAGTTTCTCTTCAAGTCCCTTGCCCAGCCTGCGATGGGATCACTTGTTCTTTTCTTGCTTATAAGTTTGAGTTCTCTGTGGATTCTGGTTATTAAACCTTTGTCAGAGACATAACCTGCAAATATCTTCTCTCATTCTGAGGGCTGTCTGCTTGCTTTACTTACTGTGTTCTTGGCCGTGCAGAAGCTTTTTAGTTTGATCAGGTCCCAGTAGTGTATTTTTGAAGCTGCTTCAGTTGCCTGGGGGATCCTCCTCATAAAATACTTGCCCAGACTGATTTCTTCAAGGGTTTTCCCTGCACTCTCTTCTAGTATTTTTATAGTTTCATGTCTTAAGTTTAAATCTTTAATCCAGTGAGAGTCTATCTTAGTTAATGGTGAAAGGTGTGGGTCCAGTTTCAGTCTTCTACAGATTGCCAGCCAGTTCACTCAGCACCATTTGTTAAATAGGGAATCTTTTACCCACTGGATGTTTTTAATTGGCTTGTCAAAGATCAAATAACAGTAAGTACCTGGGTTCATCTCTTGGTTCTCTATTCTGTTCCAGACATCTACTTCTCTGTTTTTGTGCCAGTACCATGCTGTTTTGATCACTATCAATTTATAGTATAGTCTGAGGTCTGGTAGCGTAATTCCTCCTGCTTTGTTTTCATTTCTGAGTAATGTCTTGGCTATTCGAGGTTTTTTCTGATTCCATATAAAAAGAAGTATTATTTTTTCAAGATCTTTAAAGTATGACAGTGGAGCTTTAATAGGGATTGCATTAAAATCGTATATTGCTTTGGGTAGTATGAACATTTTAACAATGTTGATTCTTCCCAGCCATGAGCATGGTATGTTTTTCCATTTGTTAACATTTTCAGCTATTTCTTTTCTTAGAGTTTCATAGTTCTCTTTATAGAGATCTTTCATGTCCTTTGTTAGATAAACTCCCAAATATTTCATCTTCTTTGGCACTACAGTGAACGGAATAGAGTCCTTAACTGTTTTTTCAGCTTGACTATTGTTGGTATATATAAAGGCTACTGATTTATGAATGTTGATTTTGTAACCTGAGACACTGCTGTATTCCTTGATAACTTCTAAGAGTTTTGTAGTAGAATCTCTGGTGTTTTCCAAATATACAGTCATATCATCTGTGAAGAGTGAAAGTTTGATCTCTTCTGACCCTATATGGATACCCTTGATGACCCTATATGGATACCCTTGGTCGCCTTTTCTTCCCTAATTGCAGTGGCTAAAACTTCCATTACAATGTTAAAGAGCAGTGGAGACAATGGGCAGCCTTGTCTGGTTCCTGATCTGAGTGGAAATGATTTCAATTTAACTCCATTCAGTACAATATTGGTTGTGGGTTTGCTGTAGATGGCCTCTATCAGTTTAAGAAATGTCCCTTCTATACCAATTTTCTTAAGTGTTCTGATCATGAAGGGATGCTGGATATTATCAAAAGCTTTTTCTGCATCAATTGAGAGAATCATATGGTCTTTGTTTTTTAATTTGTTTATGTGCCAAATTATACTTACAGATTTACGGATATTGAACCAGCCTTGAGACCCTGGGATAAAACTGAGTTGGTCATGATGTATAATTTGTTTGATGTGTTGCTGGATTCTGTTTGTTAGGATCTTGTTGAATATTTTTGCATCTCTATTCATTAGTGATATTGGTCTATAATTTTCTTTTCTTGTTGGGTCTTTTCCTGGTTTGGGGATCAGGGTGATGTTTGCTTCATAGAATGTGTTCGGTAGTCTTCCTTCTTTTTCTACCTTTTGGAACAGTTTGAGTAATATAGGTACTTGTTTCTCTTTAAAGGTTTGGTAGAATTCTGATGTGAAGCCATCTGGTCCTGGGCTTTTCTTTTTTGGGAGATTTCGTATGGTTGATGCTATTTCAGAACTTGATATTGGCCTGTTCAACATTTCCACTTGATTCTGGCTAAGTCTTGGAAGGTGACATGCTTACAAGTATTGGTCAATTTCCTTCAGATTTTCATATTTCTGAGAATAAAGTTTTTCTTATAATATTCATTAAGGATTTTTTGAATTTCTGAAGAGTCTGTTGTTATTTTGTCTTTGTGTTTCTGATTGATGAAATTAGAGATTTTACTCTTTTTTTCCTGGTTAGGTTGGCCAAAGGTTTATCTATTTTATTGACCTTTTCAAAAAACCAGCTTTTTGATTTATTGATCTGTTGTATAATTCTTTTGTTTTCAATTTCGTTTAATTCTGCTCTAATTTTGGTTATTTCTTTTCTTCTACTGGGTTTGGGGTTGGAATGTTCTTCCTTTTGCTGTTTCTTGAGATGTCCCATTAAGTTGTTAACTTCCTCTCTTTCCGTTCTCTTGAGGAAGGCTTGCAGTGCTATAAATTACCCTCTTAGGACTGCCTTTGCAGTATCCCAGAGGTTCTGATAATTCATGTCTTCATTGTCATTTTGTTCCAAAAATTTGGCAATTTACTTCTTGATCTCATCTCTGACTCAGCTGTCATTCAGCATAAGGTTATTTAACTTCCGTGTTTTTGTATGAGTATGCAGGTTCCTGTTGTTACTGAGTTCAACTTTTATTCCATGGTGGTCCGAGAGGATGCAAGGAATAATTTCTATTCCTTTAAATTTACTGAGGTTAGACTTGTGACCTAAGATGTGATCAATTTTGGAGTATGTTCCGTGGGCTGATGAGAAGTATGTGTATTCAGTTTTGTTGGGATGAAATGCTCTGTAGATGTCTACTAAATCCAAATGTTGGATGGTTAGTTTTAAATCTAAAATTTCTTTGCTCAGCTTCTTCTTGCAGGATCTATCCAACACTTCCAAAGGAGTGTTGAAATCTCTGAGTATTATGGAGCTGGAGGAAATCAAGTTGCTGATGTCTGTTAGAGTTTGTCTTATAAATTGAGGCACATTCTGGTTGGGTGCATAGATTTTCGTAATTGAAATATCATCATATTGAGTATTACCCTTAACAAATACGAAGTGACCATTCTTATCCTTCCTTACTTTTGTTGGTTTAAAGCCTATTGTGTCTGCAAATAGAATTGCAACATCTGCTTTTTTCTGGCTACCATTTGCCTGAAATATAGATGACCATCCTTTCACCCTGAGTCCATATTTATCTTTTAAGGTAAGATGTGCTCTTGTATGCAGCAAATATCTCTGCCATTCAATCCTATAATTCCTCTACTAGGTATATACCCAGAAAACCAAAAATCACATTATAACGAAGATATTTGCACCAGAATGTTTATTGCAGCCTGATTCACAATTGCTAAGTCATGGAAAAAGCCCAAGTGCCCATTGATTCACGAATGGATTAATAAATCATGGTACATGTATACCATGGAATATTATGCAGCCTTAAAGAAAGATGGAGACTTTACCTCTTTCACGTTTACATGGATGTAGCTGGAACATATTCTTCTTAGTAAAGTATCTCAAGAATGAAGAAAAAGTATCCAATGTACTCAGCCCTACTATGAAACTAATTTATGGCTTTCATATGAAAGCTATAACCCAGTTATAACCTAAGAATAGGAAGGGAGAGAGGGAGGAGAGGGAGTGGGGAGGATGGGCACAGGGAGGGTGATTGGTGGGATTACACCTGCCGTGCATCTTACAAGGGTACATGTGAAACTTAATAAATGTAGAATATAAATGTCTTAACACAATAACTAAGAAAATACCAGGAAGGCTCTGTTAATCAGTGTGATGAAAATGTGTCAAACTGTTTATAAAACCAGTGTATGGTACCCCATGATTGCATTAATGTACACAGCTATGATTTAATATTAATAAAAAATAAAATAAAATAATAAAATATTAGATGTGACATTCTTAAAACAATTCCTTATATGCATTCTGTACTAATGCATAAACAATAGCTATTACAATTAAGTAACTAATAGCAGATGTTTGTGGATTGCCTACAGGCAATCTAAGACCAAGAGTTGTTTGGTCTCCAGTCTAGGCAAGGAAAAAGAAAGTCACCTTGTGGTTTTTGAAGAGCTCAGAAATAGAAAACTTGGCAGCCTTCTCACTGGTCTCCTTCCTCTTCCTTTCCCTTCATTGGACTCTCCAGGGTCCTGACATCAGGTCCTTGTGCTTCTGAGTGCTGCTTGGTGGTAATAGCAATTTTTCCCATGCTTTGAGTAAGGGAGCTTTCTGTTCATTTGTATTCACCAAGGCGGAGCACCTCCAAAGAAGTCAGCCCTTTCTGTTACATTTCATCTCTTCTGAAATATCTACTCTTTTAACTGTTTACCCCCAAGCCAATGTCCCCCTAAAGCTGAGAAGTGGAGCAAAGAAGAGGGTGAGAGTGTAGGAAAATCACATCAGACCTCAGACACTAGAGAATCACACCTCTCTGCCAGTGCAGTAGTAAAGAATTTACTAGTCAGTGTTAATGGAAAGTTTTACTAGCTTATAAAAATAAAAGTGAAACAAAAGTTGCTACTAGATGTTGGAGAGGCTGTGGAGTAACTGGAACTCACACACATGGTTGATGGGGATATACCATGGTACAACAACATTGTTAGTTTCTTGTAAAGATAAGCATACATCTACCATATGACCCAGCCAGTCTACTGCTAATGCTTTAGCCAAGAGAAATAAAAGCATAAACGTACAAAACACTTGTACAGGAATGTTTATCATGTATTCACTCAAGATTGAACACAAATAAGGTGTCCGTTAGTTGAATGGTTATACAAATTGTATTATATTCATACAACAGACTACTATTCCATTATAAATAAAAGGAACATACTCTGGATACACACAAATGCATCTCAGACTAATTGTGTGAGTGAAAGATGCCAGCCTAAAAGAGTACATACTGCATTATTCAATTTACATGAAATTATAAAAAATGCGGGTTTAGTGCAATAGAAAGCAGATCAGTGGTTGTCTAGGAATGGAGATATAGGGATGAATAGAAAGGTATAAGGAAAATTCTGGGGGCAATGGAAATGAAATATTTATTGTGGTGTTGGTTTCACAGGTAAATAGATACGTCAACATGGATCAAATTGTACACTCTAAGCATTTGTGATTTAGTGCACTTTAATTATACCTGACTAAGGTAGTTTTCTCAAATAAAAATAACATTACATTAGGAACCAGAAGATAAGAGGGCATGTTCTGGCTCCTGCACAAAGTCTGCATGTGCCCTTGGTCTTTTTACTTCTATGTGCCTTCATTCTTTCACTTTTTATTTTTATTTTTCATTTCAGATTGATGTGAGGGTACAAATGTTTAGGCTACATTGTTTCCTCTAACAAGGTGAAGTTGGAGTTGTAGCGGATGTGCTATATGCCCTTACCTTGTGCACATGAGGTGAGAACTTGCCAATCACCCTTCCTTCTTCCCTTTCCCTCCTTCTCCTCACTAGAATAGACTTGTGTTTTCTTTTTTTTTTAATTACTGTTTATTGAAAACTGCACTGAATGCATAATGTCCACCGTTACGATAAACAAATACAGTAACGGCAACTCACACTAAAACAAAACATACTTTTGATAGCCATTATTTTTTTGTTTGGGACAGTTTTAAAGTTTTTTTTTGGTCACAAAAACAGGAATGTATCTCTACAAAGGCTCAAAATAGGCCATCTTTTTAAACAAAAAGGCAATGATTCACAAAAGACTATGACTAGAACGTGTAACTAGTTCATACAAATCTAATAGGATTTGTTAAAATCAGTCACATCTAATACATCTGAAGTGTTCTTGTATAAAATATCACGAGAAGAAAAGAAGACTTTATCAATATCTAAAAAAGTGGGTTTGTTCATAGACAATCTGACAAGTTACCATAAAAAGTGTTTCCTGAGACATAAGGAAATGCAACATTATTCTTCTTGAACACTTTTTGTTCAAGACTTTCCGCTCAACAAAATAGCTGAGGATCTGAAACTGAGAAAATATATTTGAGTACAAACAGCTTGTGAAACTTAATACTTTTTTTTTGCATCATCAGAGGGTATTACTGAACTTACAACCAACTTGTCCGCTCAGTATGCAGTTCAGGTGTTAGACACTTCTTTGTACAGGAGCCTGTACTCTCTTCAATCCTATGCGTGCAGATGTCTTAATACAGGCAGACAGTTTCTCTCCATTCTGTAGTTTTAATCTTTCTATTAGCAAAAAGAAGTAACCAGCCCCTGTAGACCAAAGGGACTAGAGTCACAGGATGGGAATTTTCCTTTTAATTTTTGTTTTTGATGTTTGGAACTCCTGATGCAACGTTCTAGAGCAGGCTGCTTGGGACTTGCTATGCCCAAGGGACTGATAAAGGAAAAAGCTCTATTTATTCTTTGTGATTTGATGCACAGATGAAAAACTTAACACACAATAACAGAAGTTGGTCGTTAATAAATCACGTCCTAGTCTTTCAGTGCTTCCATGAGCAGACATCTTCAGTTTTCTAGCTCTCCTAGTTTTAACACTTCCGGCCTCGGCGTCCTCTGCTATTGCTCATTGGGGTGCTCTCGATTGTCCCCGTGTTTTGTGGGCTGGTTGGGAGAGGACGCTGGGAAGGGTGTGCCCCTGTAGGGAGGTTGTGAGTCACTGGGATGCCCCCAGGGATGATCCCTTCCTTGGCTGCAGGCAGTCCTCCTGGAGCCACGCCCACGATGCCTGGTGGTTATCTGTATGTGGCACCATGGAGCTCGGGATGAATTGCTTGTTGGTCTATTACTGAACAAGGAGCTGAAGTGACAGAATTCCTTGCTCACACAGTTTCGTAAGCTTTCTGGGATGCGGCCTGTGATTGCCCGGCCGATCTCTGGGGCCGCAGCTTCCCTCATCTCCAGTGAGGCCTGCTCACTGTACCAGGCCGTGTGGGGAGTACGGATGAGGTTTGGTGCATCCTTCAATGGACCCTGAGCAAAGCTAAAGGGCTCCGATTCGTGCACGTCCAGGGCCGCCCCTCGTATCCTGCCCTCCGTGAGGGCCTGGGCTAAGGCTTTCTCATCCACCAGGCGGCCACGGGCCTCATTCACAAGGAACGCTCCTTGCCTCATCTGCTTTATAGTAAAGTCATTGATGAGGTGGTGGTTATGTTCATTGAGATTGCAGTGCAAGGAGACGCAGTCGCTCTGTCACAGCAAGTCCTGCAGGGTGTAGACCCTCTGCCCGCCCAGGGACTGCTCTATCCCATCCTGCAAGCAAGGGTCATAGAATATGACGCTGAATCCAAAGGCCTTGGCTCGAACAGCAACCGCCGGCCCAGTGCGACCAAAGCCGATGAGGCCCAGCGTTTCCCCGCGGATGCGTGCTGCTCCCGAGGCTACCTCTCGGATCTGCTCCACACTCTGTACCCGCGTGCTCTCCCGTAGCGCCTGGTACGGCCATGTGTTTCTCCGGTACAGGTTGAGAACGTGGCAGATCGTGGAATCAGCGGTGTCTTCCACTGCTGCAGACGGGACGTTGCACGCAGCGATCCCGAGCTCGCCGGCAGCCTTGATGTCCACGTTGTCGTAGCCACTGTCTATCCGCACGATCACTCGCAGGGCCTTGAACTTCTCCAGGTCCTCCCTGGTGAGGGTGATGGTATGGTACATCATGGCGCCCATGGCCTCGTTTAACACCTTCTCGTGGATCTCCTGAGTGGACTGGGCATCACAGAAGGCCACGGTGGCCAGGTCCTTCAGGATGGGCATCTCCACTGTGCAGTCGCGATCATCTAGCAGCCACCAGGGGGTAGAGGTGCAGGGGGCCGTTCATGATCTGTGGGCGGATACCTTCGCAAATTCTGTCCAAGCGCTGTCTCTAGACTTTGTACTTATCCACAAGGGCCATTCTTTATGGAACTTTGCAACTCTCAGATTCGAATGGTAAAGCCGTCCTCTAAGAACTTAGGGGAACTTGCAGGAGTCTGTGTGCATCACGCCACTATGAACCCTCTGATGGCAACACGGAACCAGGCCTTTGGCACCCGCTAGTTCCTGTAATTCCATATGAGTATGTCCCAAACAGTTTTTTACACAGCACTTCCAGGGCCGGGCCAGCTTTGTAGCTTTTCAGTCAGCAGTTACGTGGAAAAACTCTAGTCATCCCATCTTCTGGCGACCCTATGTCTCCACAAGGATCCTGCTTCTCCAGGAATTCTGCCTCAAAGTCCGACTTATGTTTTCTCTTGTGTGGTGGTGTAATTGTCTATATATTGGTTTCATACTTGCTTTTCCATTCTTGCAAAACTTTATTAAGAAGAATATGTTTCAGCTCCATCCAGGTAAACACAGAAGATGTAGTCTCCATCCTTCTTTATGGCCAAATAGTACTCCATAGTATACATTAATCCATTCATGACCTGATGGGCACTTGGGTTGCTTCTTTGTCTTGGTAATTGTGAATTGAGCTGCAATAAACATTCTAGTGCAAATATCCTTGCGGTAAAATATTTTTTTTTCTACTAGATACCTAGTAATGGGATTGTGGGATCAAACAAAAGGTACATTCTTTCACTTTTAAATTGAAGGTAATAGATCAGTTTAGGTTTAGCATCTCATCTAGTTGTAAAATTCTGATTATGTAGTGGCCTCTGGCTCAATAGGTGAATTCATCAAGGTATCAATTTCCTTAATTGATCTTTTAACTCTGTGGCAATTTTTTCCCTGAAGTTTACTCGATTTACTAAATTTTAATATCTCAAATACAATGGACCGATACAATGAAGTTTTTCAAGCTTTGAAGTGAGATCAATGTAAGGTCTTCACGTAAAGTCTGTTATCAGGATCTGCAGATTCATAAGCAGCTCTCAGATGAAGGATGGAGGATAAAATGATTCTTGAAAACAAGACTCACCAAAGCAGTATGCTCATGTTTCCTTAACATCATCTGAAAGTGCTGTGCAGTTACTGGATAAGCTCACACAGTCTCTGCACTCTGAAGCCCTTCTGGAACCCCTCTGTGGGACTTACATCTCTCTCTTGGAATTCAGAAGCCTGTTGTTGCCATTATTGTACCAGTGTGATCTTGGGAGCAAATAACTATTCTGTGCTTCCTGCCGGTAAAATGGGGGTAATAGCAGAGCTCCTGCAAGGTTTGGATAGAGGAAACATTCCATGGAAAATAGTTAGACAATCCCTGGCACACTGTATGTTCTTAAATAAATGTTAATTGCAATTGTTCTAACTAATAATATTATTGAGTAAAGTAGTTATTGTTTCTTCGACAGCAGTAATTGCTGTGGATTCATCTCTGTCCCCTGGGGCTAACCACACAGTAGGTGTTCAGTGAATATTTTTTGGATAAAGGCACAAATGATGACTAATAGCACATATAGAGACTCAGGATGTTAATTTCTTCATTGGGCCCACTGCCTCTGTACAAATCTTGCTGACTGCAAAGGAAATGTCACCAACTGTCAGAGATGTAGCAACACATTGCTCAAACATATGTGCCAGGAAAGCCAGAAACTTGTTATTGTATGTGTAAGAAATTCACAACCAACACAGTCAAAGAAACACTCTTGGATTCCTCACTGGACTCCGGCAATGTATTTATACACCTTTCATTCTCTCCTGGGTTTACAAGGAGCATTGATTGCTTTGCTCCCTTGGGGCAAGGTCATGGGGCACAATAATAACTCCACCTCGGCTGTGTCCTTGCTGGGTGCTTTCTCACTTGTTCTCTGGGGGCTTTTTTCTTCCCCCAGAATTGAGTCATTCACTTTGGAAGCAGCATTAGAGACTTTAAGACTCAGAGAAAAAGGCTTCTGGCCCAGAAATTTTGGATGTATGATTGCAGGGTCGTGTTTCCACTCCTCAGAACTAGATGAAGCTCTGGCTAGGAAAGAGGGAAGAGGAGATGAGGACACTATTCAGCCTGGGAGCTGACCCAGTTCCAAGGTCATTTGGGGACCTTATCCAGGGAAAACCATCGAGTGCCAGAGGCCAGCCCATCGGCAGCTGTGTCCAGCTTGAACTGATATTTGTTGGTGCCCTATACACTCTGGCTGATTCTACTCACAAACCTCTGCCAACACACTGCTTGTAGGCAACCCTCATGCTTCTGCTCCAAGAGATCCTTCAAACCTCTCAGATAAAGGGCAGGAAGCATGGACACGTTTGTGGTTGGCGGTGACATCTTACCAAAGCCTTGATCAAAATGGGACAGATTAGAACCTGCTGGAGTTCACCCTACGAACCATGGCACTCACTTACTTACTTTTTTAGGAGTGAGGAGAGATCTAGGGTCAGAGTGCATGTGTTCTGATTCCAACTCTGCTATCTTGTAGCCATATGACCTTTTTTCCAACCTGTTTTGTCATATTTCAATGATTAATTTTCTTGAGTTGTATGTAAGCAATAGAAACTGCCACTAATTTAAGTAAAGTTTACTGGAAGGATATTGGTGACTTAGATTTTTGTTAAAAATACTTTCTCTCTCTCTCTATATATATATAAATTTTAAATTTCAGATTAATATAAGGGTTCATCTGATTAGGTTACATTGTTTGCATTTGTTAGGAAAAGTTCAATTTGGATTTGAGTCCTTCACCCAGGAGGTGTGCCATATATCCCTACATTTTACCCGTCAGATGGGAACAGCCCCACCTCCAAATTTAATTGTGTTTTTCCCTGGTGTGGGCCTATAGTTGTTCAACTACTAATTTCAAATTAGTATTAAGTACATGGGATGCTTGTTTTTCCATTCTTTTTTTTTTTTTTTTTGGCAGGGTCTTAATTTGTTGCCCTCTGTAGAGTGCTGTGGTGTCATATCATAGCTCACAGTAACCTCAAACTCTTGGGCTCAAGTGATCCTCTTGCCTCAGCCTCCCAAGTAGCTGGGACTACAGGCACTGGCCATAATGCCTGGCTATTTTTAGAGATGGGATCTTGCTCTAGCTCAGGCTGGTCTGGAACTCATGAGCTCAGGCAATCGACCTGCCTTGGCCTCTAAGAGTGCTAGGATTATAGGTGTGAGCCACTATGCTGGCCTTTGTTTTCCCTTTCTTGAGATACTTTAAAGAGAATGTGCTTTAACTCTATCAAGGTAAATATAGAAGATGTAAAGTTTCCTTCTTTCTTTGAATGGCTGAGTAGTATTCCATGGTCTACATGTATCACAGTTTATTAATCCATTCATGGGTTAATAGACATTGGGCAGTTCACATCTTTGCAATTATGAATGGAACTGCTATAACTATTTGAGTGCAAATGTCTTTATGGTAAAATGATTATTTTTCTTTTGGATAGATATGTAATAATAGGATTGCAGGATAAAATAGATCATTAAAGTGAGATAATGCATGTCAAACTCTTAGTACAGTGTCTGGCACAAGAGTTGCCACTTCGTAAATATCAGCTGTTATCATCCACTTGAGTGTAGGCTCCCTGAGGCTGAACAGTATGTTGTCCACTGCTGCTGAGTACAAAGTATTTGTTGAATGAATAAATAAGTGAATATGAATTTGCAATCAACATGTTTTATTGTATGTTTATAAAGTACATAGTATATCCAAAACAAAATGTAAAAAGTGAAGCTTTCCATTTCCCTTGACTTATCTAAATAATCAGCAAATATTTAAGCTAAAAAGTCCATATCTTTGACCCTTGAAGTAAATTCCACAATGAAGATCTCTGGATATTTTTACATTAGTGTTTCTAATTACCTCTGGAAGCAACTGGCTGCTCACTTCAGATGGTAGTATGCTGGGCTGCTTTATGACCCTTGGTAGAATGCCATGGCGTCATAGCTCACAGCAACCTCAGACTCTTGGGCTTAAGTGATTCTCTTGCCTCAACCTCCCAGGTAGCTGGGACTACAGGTGCCCACCACAAGGCCCAGCTATTTTTTTTTTGAGACAGGGTCTCACTGTAGCTCAGGCTGGTCTCAAACTTGTGAGCTCAGGCAATCTGCCCATCTGGGCCTCCCAGGGTGCTGGGATTACAGGCCTGAACCACCACTGCACCCGGCCTGGGCTGCCTTAGTGACCTCTAAAAGGGTCACACTAACTAGAATGATCTAGAATCTGTTAAGTAATCTTAGTGCCTTACCTTTATTTGAGAGTCATTATTATTGTTTTTTTACCACAACCAAGTTAGGCCATGATTGATGTGTTTATTCTTTATCAAGGGCCTGATCCTTGTGATCTTTAGGTACTGTGAGTTTTGATCATTAGTAACATTTAGTTTCTAGACCTATATCCTTAAGGGAAATTATTGGTACCAATCATTCATTTATTCTTTCATTTATTGAACAGATCTTTATTGAGTGCCCACTTAGTGCCAGCGACAGTGCTAGGGGCTATGGAGTCACAGTGTGAATAGAAGTAAACACAGCTCAGGTTGCTGTGGTACCTCCTGGGTGAAAACTGACATGTCTCAAATACTCACAAATCTGTAGCCAATATTTAAGAATTGACAATTCAAAACCATCTGTGATGTGTGTTACGAAGCAGTACAAGTTGTTTATCAAAGGAGAATCTGGCCTTATCCAGATTTCAGGGAAGTCTTCCCGCAAGTGATGCCTGAGCTAAGAGCTGATAGGTGAGATGGCATTAACTAGGCAAAGAGAGAGACAAGAGAGTTCCAGGGAGCATGAACTGAAAGGTGCACATGTGCTGAGGTGAGAAGGAACTTGGTGGAGATGGTGAGGTCCTGAAGAAAGGCCAGTGTGACTGGAGCAAGGGTGTGCAGTCCGAGATGGGTCTAGAGAGTTGGGTTGGATGTCCATTCCTCTGGTGGCCTGTAGGAGTTTGGTCAGCAGTGGATTTCAGTCATGGACATGACCCAACATCATTTGCATTTAAAAAGAGAACAGTGGGCAGCGCCTGTGGCTCAGTTGGTAAGGCCCGGCACCATATACCGAGGGTGGTGGGTTCAAACCCCGCCCCGGCTGAACTGCAACCCAAAAATAGCTGGGCGTTGTGGCGGGCGCCTGTAGTCCCAGCTACTTGGGAGGCTGAGGCAAGAGAATAGCTTAAGCCCAGGAGTTGGAGGTTGCTGTGAGCTGTGTGATGCCACGGCACTCTACCAGGGCCGTAAAGTGAGACTCTGTCTCTACAAAAAAAAAAAATAAATAAATAAAAAGAGAACAGTGATTTGGAAAAGGGATTGGAGGCAACATTGAGCACAGTAATTGTGACTCAGAAGTCTGCAAAAACACGTCCTGGGTTGGTGTACGTAGCAGATGACATCTGTGGTGAGAACTGTTTCACCAGGCATGTTGTCTCCCATCTATTACCAACATTCGATAACTGACAACTCAAATACTGTCTTTAATTCTGGCCTCTATGGAGGCCTCATTAGCAATTAGAATTCTACATTCCTCAAATAAATCACAGTGATTTCTATAAAAAGAAATGTCAGTGAAAAAGATACAAAAAGATGAGACGTTTGTTGTCTCTGAACCAGCTAGGTTTTATCCTTCCTATGCTCATTTTAAAAAAGTAGTTGTAACGTATTTGTCAATCTTCATTGTTCTTTTTCATTCATTTATTCACATACCAGTTGGATAACTGCTATGCCCCCTCTTGCTCTAGGTGTTAGTGAAACAAGGATGAATAGAAATGTCCTTTCCTTCCTTCAGAGAGAGAATATTCTAACACATGTTGGAAGGAAGACCAACATGTAAATAATGGACTAATATGCTGTAATGGGTTCTATGACAAATAAAGGAATAAAATGTGAGTCTTGGAAAAGAAGTGATGACTGCTTTTAGAGGTGACAGGGAGAGCTTTGCTGAGGGAGCAACTTTTGGCTTGGTTATGACAGCTGATAGCTATTATTGATCAAAAGGGAAATCTGCAGTGGAGGGAGCAAGTTGGAACTTGCAAAGGTGAATCAGAAAGGGCGCTGTTGACTGTGTTTCTTAGAGGTGAAATAATGGACTATAACACAGTTTGTCTCAAAACTTTCATAGTAACCCTCCTATGAGATGAATTTGGTTAGTGGGCTTACAAATATATCATGTATGCCTGGAAATAATCTTTAATCTTTAGGCAGAAAGTTGAAATTGGTTGAAATTGAATGTTGGTTGAAATTGAATGTTCTAACCCTGTGATTATCCAGTGTGGTAGCCACCAGACCTATGTGGCAATTTACATTTAAATGAATTAAAATTTAATAAAGTTTTACTTCCTCAGCCACACTAGCCACATTTCAAGGATGCAGTAGCCACAGGTGGCTAGTGGGTACTATTTTGGACAGCACAGATATAGAATATTCCATCATCACAGAAAGTTCTATTGGAAAGTGCTGTGCTAACCTGAATGCCTTAAGGAGAACATGAATTGATCTGTAGTTATAGAAAGGCCTCAAAAAGTGTCAACTTGCAGGGCATTTAGATTCATGGGGTCACAAAAATGAGATGAGCCAGTGAGAGGTAAACCAAGTGAAGCAGAGAATTGGCTGAAGTACTTCTGATTATCTTAGGTAGGAGGCTTTTCATGTCACATTAATGCCATGACAATGAGAAAAGCCACATGTAAGTAAAACAGAAATTGTGGCTGGCCTGGCTAGTTTCATTGTGGAGGAAAGATGGAGAGAAATTAAGGAAGGTTGTGTGCCCGAGGAACAAGGAATGAGCTCTCAAGGGGTTGTTGGGACTGTCAACAGAATGGTTGCAGCAAGTCTCTGAGCTTGAGAGCTTATGGGAGCAGCACAGTGGGTGTAGCCAGTAAGACGCAGGAGGTGGTTGTGAACCCTCCCTTTCTTGCCTGTTGAGCCTGGCAACCTCTCTGCCCAGAGGAAAACCAGACAGGCAGGAAAAAATAGCACTCTTTCTCTGGAAATTGGCTCAGTAACTTGATTTTGTTGGCTTCCTCCTCTGTATTTCCCAACTTTTGCTTCCAGGAAGAGGGTTCCAGCCTCCCCAAAGGTGTGTTAGGTTGGGCAGAAGAGAAAAATCAACTTGGGGAGGGAACAGTGTGCTTTGGAAGTGCAATGAAGTAGCAAGAAAAACTTGTTCAAAACCCTGAAGGAGGAATAAAGTCTGGCATGTTTGGGAAATAATCTAACGACTGAAACAGAGTATGAGGCAGTGGTAAGCGAGGCCTCTCCTCAGGGAGGGCCAGACCATCCAGGGTGTGCTCATGTCATGGTGAGGGAGACCCAGTGGAAAGTCCTTGGAGCCAGGGCTCCCCCACTCACTGACTCTGTGACCTTGGGCGAATTAAGTTAACTTTTTTTGTGCTTCAGTTACCTCATAATAGCACTCTGTAAGTAGGAGTTTCCTACTAAAATGAACACCAATATTTTAAATACTACAATTTGTATGTACAAAACATTATAGCTTCTTTATTTCCACAACTTATCTGAACTTTGTGAGGGTCCATTCCCTTTGTTCGTGCATTTGAGTAGACCCCAGTTCTGCTCTCAGAGGGCCGCCCTGCTTCCTCTTCCTCCAAAGCTGGGGCCCCTGTGTGCATATCCGTGTGTTGTCTCGGATGGGCCTGCCCCACTGTGCCACGAGGCCAATCTCTCCAGGTCTTTGCTGACTTCATGAAGACATGTTTATCCCACTTAGCAATTGCTGCTGAATTTCAAAGATATGAAAACTTTGATCTTCCCTTTTTGGTTAGCTCTCCTGGGTGTGATTTCCCATGTTGACATGGGCCCTCCTGTTGCAGAGCCCCTGGATCTCAGCTGCATCCTGCCTCTGCATGCAGGGTGTGGTGGGCCATCCCAGCCTCGACTATAAACTTACCTCTCATTGGCCTGCTGCCCCTCAACTTGATAGTGACCTGTGTTCCTCACCAGGGGCATGTAGAAACAACAGGATCCCCGTGCCACAAACATGCCACATTTCCTTTTCCTTCCCTGTTGCACATTTATCAGAGGCAATCTGAAAAGTGGCCTGTTTGCAGTAGCACAAATGGAAAGTTGGGCCCAACTCCCTGAGGCTTTCAGCTCCTCCCTCAGGCTCTCCAGACTTGTGCCTGCCTCTCACACAGCCCCACCCAGTTCTTGACCCTGTAGAAGTCAGGGCCCTTGTGTTTGACCTCTTTTCTTTGTCCTCCACATCCCCCTACATTCCCAAATACCCTCCCCTTCCTGTTGGGAAGTTGGAAAGTTTTCTAATGTCATATCTTGATTTCCAGGTTTTTCTGGGTTGTGATAAAAATAAAAAGTGCATTCAGATCTTTTTAAAGTTTTTTTTAGAGACAGGGCCTCACTTTGTCACCTGTGCTGGAATGCATCGGCATGGTCACAGCTCAGTGTAACCTTGAGCTCCTGGGCTCAAAGCAATCCTCCCACTTCAGCCTCCTGAGTAGCTGGGACTACAGGCATGTGCCTCCACGCCCAGCTATTTTTTCTATATATTGTAGAGATGGGAGTCTTGCTCTTGCTCAGTCTGGTCTTATACTCCTGGCCTCAAGTGATCCTCAACTGCTGACCTCCCAAAGTGCTGGGATGGCAGGCAGGAACCATCTCAATGGCCTCACTTGGATTTTAAAGTTTTAGCTTTGACATGTTAAGGGAAGATTTCAGAACTTCTTTTTCTTGCTCAATTCAGTCTGGCTCCCAAGATCATTGTTTCACTGGTACATCTTTGTCCCGAAGGGATGATGATTAATGGAAACACCAACAGATGAAGTTGGAGGATGTAAGAATCTTAAATGGCAGGGGATACAGAAACAGACTGTTAGCTAGCACAGAATTTGTCACTGAGTGCTCTCAGAAAAATGAATTCTCAGGTCCCCCAGTTCTTCGTAGGGACTGACAGCGATGACTGATAGTACCTGTGCTGAGTGAGAAGTCTCTGGGCACAAGAAGTTCCTTAGCCATCTTAATCCTTTTTAACACCTCCTGACCCCTTTCTCTGCCCAGCTCATCTGAAGACTCAGGACAACCAGGTGTTCATATCATCTATGGGTGCAATATAGTCCCATCTCCTTTTTTAGTGTTCATTGTAACCTTGAGTGAAGTGAAGGTCAATTTCCAGAACCACACATTCATCAGTCTGTGAGGGCCACTCCTGTAGTAGAAGGCTCTAAACCCAAATTTCATGGTTATAGCTGAGCAATAATTTTTATTCTTTTGTTGCAGGATTTCTCAAGCTCAGCGCTATTCACATTTTGAGGCCAGATGTTTCTTTGTTGTGAGGGCTATCCTGGGCCACTGTAGGATGTTTAGCAGCTTCCCTGGCCTCTACCCACCAGATGTGAGTCAAGTCTTCCATTGTGACCACGAAAAATGACTCCAGAGATTGCCAAATGTTCCCTAGAGCTGTGGTCCCCAACCTTCAGGCTGTGGACAGATCCTGGTCAATGGCCTGTTAGAACCAGGATGCACAGCAGGAGGTGAGCAAACAAGGTTTCATTTGTATTTATAGCCACTACGATTGCTTGAATCAGCACCTAAGGTCTGTCAGATAGATCCTCATAGGCATGTGGACCCTACTGCAAACTGCACTTGTGAGGGATCTCTAGGTTGCAGGATCCTCATAAGAATCTAATGCCTGATGATCTGAGGTTGATATGTAATGCACATGAATCATCCTGAAACCATCCCCTACGCTCACAGTCCTTGGTCCGTGCAAGAATTGTCTTACAGGAAATTGGTCCATGGTGCCAAAAAGGTTGGGGACCACTGTCCCAGAGGACAAACTACGTCTGGTTGAAGACCACTGCTCCAGTGTGTACCTGGTCTACTAAAGATACATTGAAGCCATTGCTCATTAGACAAAAAACACAAGGTACATAAGAAATTTAAAAAAACAAACAAACTTTGGGAATCCCAGCACAATCAGAGGCCAAGGCAGGAGGACTACTTGAACTCAGGGGTTTGAGACCAGTCTGAGCAAAAGCAAGACTGCATCTCTCCTAAAAATAGAAAAATTAGTAGTGGCAGGTGCCTGTAGTCCCAGCTACTTGGGAGGCTGAGGAAGGAGGATCTCTTGTATCCAGGAGTTTGAGGGTTGCTGTGAGCTAGGCTGAGGCCATAGCACTCTAGCCTGGGCATCAGAGCAAGACTCTGTCTCCAAACAAAAATAATATCTTTGTTTAATAATTTAAAACTATTATAATTCTTACGCTATTAAGTGCGACGTGTACAAAATGCCTGTCGTATAATTTCTTAATGATTGTTGTAAGGATTTTGGGATATAATCTAGGAGGAAAGAGGTTTGCTGTTGATGACTTCTAAAATAGGGCACTCACAGTTATCAGATTTATGTTTTAGAAAGGTGTCTCTAATGGCACTGTGAAGGATTGATCGAACGAGGTAAGGTTGGCGACAGGAAGATCAGTCTGTATTTAGCAAGAGAATTCCAGCTCTGGTGGAAAAGTCTGGCAGGATATGTGTAAACATGCTGGTTGGAGCTGAGATAATTAGCTGCAATCAAGGCGTCATTCAGACAGTCTCTCTAGAACGACTGGAAGGCCAATGGAAGGACCTGCAGGCATACAGGTTCTGTTTGCAGGACACTGTAGCATAAAAGACTGCAACACAGAGGAGCCTTCTATTTTTAACCCTGCAGGTGGACCAGGCTCCAATCACCAACATTTAAAGTACGCTAATATCTTAACAGTCCATTTCTTGAAGATGGCTTTCTGCAGATATAGTGATATCATTTATAATGCCCAGAGGTCTCCTATTTGTTAGCTTGGGGTACCTCCCTGGCAAAATCATTTTGAAAATTTCTAGGGAGAAATGATGGCTTGTTTGTGTTCAGTTTTAGCACCGGTATCCTTTTCTATGTCATAATTTACTTGCTTGAACAGAAGATTTGGTTCCTAAACATCCTAAGACATGATTCCATTTTGCTGGCTTCTACATTTTGTATATATTGCATTCTAGTGGATGAGAAACGGCTGTGGTTGCTGCTAAAATGAATTTAGAACTTGAACGGCATGTGGATTAGTAATCTGTTTTGAAGAGAGAGTGGCAAGCAGCTGAGTTCTGGAAGCAGTAAGTGGTCTTTCTAACCAATTATAGGCTGTAACTTGTGCATGCTTTTGTTTTCATTTTGAGCTGGTAACATTTATAAGTCTGGCTGCTTATCAATCATCAGACACAGCGAGGCCACGCTCTCATTAGCTTTTATGATGGACAGTTTCTCTATTAGCTTTTCAACAATGGACAGTTTCTGCATTCCCTTTACGAAATCGGAGGGATTTTTTGCCCTGTCTTTCTCTCCAACTTGCAATTTTTTTTAATCTCCCCTCAGTAATTAGAAGAGTGAGCGTGTATGATGAATTTGCCCTTAAATTATCTCAAAGAATGTTCCCATTCAGACTGCAATGTTAAATGTCTTCCTAAAAATCAATTAGGTCCATGAAAAGTTTCAGTGCGCTGAAATGGTATAAAAAGAAATCTCCAGCATTTTCCTCTGGAGTTTGATGTTTACAGAAACTACTCTTTCTTTACACTGTACAAAACAAATCTCTTAGGTTTTGCTTATGCTGCACTGATTTGCCACTTTGATTTTTTTATTTAAGCCCAAACTATCTACTGATATCCAGCTGCTCAAACCATATAGTTCCTCTGATCCAATGCCAGACAGTCCCTCTAAATATAAAAGTCATGTCTGTAATCCACTGGCAGGCCACCCAAAGTGATCTTTTGATATTTCAAAGTTGTTTTATTGTATAGTTCCAGCCTCTGGCTTCATAAAACACAAGTTTCATAGCAACAGTAATTGCTGAGTCCATTTTTTCTCATACACCTGGCCAAGGTTTTCTGAAACATTTTGCTTTTCCAAAATTAACAGACTCCCTTTTCCCCTCAATTCTCAATCCCTGACTCCTTTCCATATGATACCCTCAGGTGGGGAATGTATGAGAAACTCCACTACAGAAAAATCATCTTCCTTGGTGTGTGCCACACCTTTAGGGGGCAAGACACGATTGCAAGAGGGACTTTTCCTAACAAATGCAATCAGTGTAACCTCTTGTACCCTCAATGAATCCCCAACAATAAAAAAAAAAGATAAATTAAAAAAAAGAAAAAGAAAAATAATCTCAAGGAGAAAATAAGTCTAACACCTGCTTAAAAAGAGAGCAGAGTGGATGGCATTTGCATTCGGGGATGATGATGATAATAATGGCAATACCGATGATACTGAAGGTGGGATGCTGGTGATGATAATGATGATGATTATGTTATTGTTAATTGAAATAACTAATATTTGTTGAGGGCTTATAAATGCCATGCAATTCAGTAATCTCCACTATTGAATTCTTACAACATTTCTATGAGGCACTATTACTGTTTTCATTTTACAGATGAGGAAACTAAGAGAAGTTATGAATCAATAACAATTATAAATAAAGAGAAGACGTAAAAATTGTACCCAATGTTAACAGTAAAGGCAATACCTGGTGGCATTGATTTATTCATGTAGGTATTAATAAAATGTTTATTGTAACCTGCATACCAGATCCTAAGTTGAATGCTAAGCTATAACACTCTCCAAGGGAATTCTCAATGTACCTAAAGTGATGATTATTTGAAACATTCATGGAAAACCTGCAATAGATGGGACACTTCTGCTGATACTTATATGAACATTTGCCAGTTTGGAAGCTTGGTTATTGGAAAGTCTAAGAGACGTAAGTCCCTTGTAGATACTGAACCACGTGAGGAAGAAATTTAGCTCTCTTATTATTATTTAATCTATTTTTCTCTTCTTTTGCTTCTTTTGACACAGAATCTTGCTCTGTCTCCTGGGCTATCTAGTACAGCGGCATCAGCCTAGCTCATGGCAACCTCAAACTCCCTGGGCTTTAACGATCCTTCTCAGACTCACAAGTAACTGGGACTATAGGTACAGGCCCCTGTGCCGGGCTAATTTTTCAACTTTTTTGTAGAGATAAGGTCTTACTTTTGCTCAGCATGTTCTCAAACTCCTAGCCTCAAGTAATCCTCCTATCTCAGCCTCCCAAAGAGCTGGAATTACAGGTGTGAGCCACCCTGCCCAGCCTATTTAATCTATTTTTAAAAATTAAAATTACCTTCCAATTATAATAAAACTTTTTAGATGTACTTAACATAGAATGAAAAGTCTTTAGTCCAATTTATTAATTTTTATTGAGTTGGGACTGGATCTTTTTTCTAAAGATATGGCAATTGAAAGAAAAAAGAATAGTAAATTGTTTTGCATACAAATATGTTCCTATCAGTTTGTCAGTTTTATGTCTATTTTGAGTTGCTTAAGATGCATTTATCTAATCCTAAAATATTAGGATGAGGGGGATACTAAGATGTAAGTGGAATAAAGGGATATCCTATTTTTTTCACATGGGTTCTAAACTAATGGAACCCATGTTCTAAGGGACGGTGGGACACGAATATTTCCATCTCTTAAAAAAAAGGCTCTGTTGAGGTTTACAAATGGCAACCAAGGAAAACTGTCACTTGAATTTGATGTCAAGGAGGCTACTCTGTCTTTGAGCTGTTAATAGCTAGCGATTATTTGTTGAGAAATACGATGTGTAGGCATTATGCTATGCAAGTGTTTGAAATTATATATTACATATATACTTTTCCCCAAGCTCCCTTCCTCGATAGTGTTATGGAATTGAGAGGCTGTAGAATCATAGAAATGAAAGATTGTTTCTCTTAGCCTTTAAAATAAAATAAAAGAAAGAAGCACACATGTACATATCAACACAGGTACAAGAATATTCAATGCAGCGCTGTTTCGTACAGCTGAAAATGAGAAACTACCCAAATGTCAAACAGTAGGGAATTTGCTAAATAAATTATATAAAATGTAGTCGTTAAAATGACAATGCAAAAAACTAATGAACACATGGGGAAATGTTCACAAGCAAATTCCTAATAGTATGTACAATAAGATTCCATTTTTTAAAGTTTTACGTGTATATAAAGAATGGATTAGAAAAACACATATTTTAAATGTTAGCAATGACAAAAATTAATGTTAACCATGGTTATCTGTGGGTGATAAAATGATGAATAATTTTGTTCTTTTTCCCCCTTACCTTTACCTTAAAAATATCCTACAATATGGAACTGGAAGCCATTATCCTAAGTGAAGTATCTCAGTAAAATACTACATGCACTCATTTATAAGTGGGAGCTAAGTGATGAGGATACATGACCACACAGAATGGTAAATTAGACTTTGGAGACTCAGAAGGAGGGACGGTGGAAGGGAGGTAAGGGGTCAAAAGTTACCTATTGGGTACAATGCATACTATTGAGGTGATGGAGACGCTAAAATGCCCTGACTCCATCATTGTACACTTCATCCACGTATCAAAGAACAACTTGTCCCCCTACATCTATTGCAATAAAAAAGGAAAACAAATTAAAAAAATCTTACAATAAACACGTACGACTTTAGCAATTTATAAAAATGGGAAAAGTCATAAAAAAGAAAAGGAAAGAAAGAAGGTAAGAAGGAAGCATGGAGAGATGGAAGGAAAGAAGGAAAGAAGGAGAAAAATCTAGTTATAATAAAAGGTCTTAGGACAAATGGGGAGGCAGGAAAAGGTGAAAACCCAACATAACCTGAATAGGTTAATATTGCTAAAAAATCAAAGAGCAGTGTCATCCTGTATGATTTAACTCTTCTTTCCTCTTGCATTTCTTGGGCCCATTTTTTACAGATTGAATTGTTTCAGACAGAGAGATTTAGTTTTGACTAGGTAACTAAGCCTTGCGGTTTGCCCTGTGTTATAAATTACTTGACCCAAACATTGCTTTGCTGTGGGGATATCTAATAAACACTTTATAAATGTTTTCATTTCAATTATCACCACAGCCAGATGCTTCCAATAACAGGCACAATTTTTGCAGTCCCGTTCCCAATTTATGAACTTGCAGAATTACTGAATCCATTCCCTATGCCACACCACTCCCAGAGTGTAAGTGAAATACAAAATAAATACAAAATAATTACGATGATGAGAATAATTAAATTATGTAAAAATAAAATTATAGCTATTTTACTTGACCCTTGGAGAAAATTTTGTTGTAAAGGTGAGAAAATGTGCTCTTCTTACTAGAAATTATGTTGGAATTAAAATATAGAGGCTGCCATAATATCAGTTTTTCCTAATATTAATGTGTTAAGGTGGTAGAAAATTACGCTGAAGTGAAACGTGATTAGAAAAGGGTAAACAAGGTATGTAGGGCTGGGGAGGCTAAGTAGGTGGTCCCAAGACCAGCTACATCATTTTCAGGGCCCCTTGTGCAAAACTTACCAAGAATCTCAAGATTCTGGTAACAGAGCACAAAGCCGAGTGCAGAGTCCTCCTGAGTATGGGGCCCTGTGTGGCTACGGAGCTTGTACAGCATGAAGTCAGACTGGTCCCTTTCTGTCCTCAGCTACGTGACTAAGCAAGTTATGTATTCCCTCTGAACTCCATGTTCCTCATTCTTAAAGCCAAAAGGATATTTTTCAGGAAACACTTTGTTGTAAGTGACCGAGATCCAACTCCCACCAGTGTAAGCAATCAAAAGAGGTTTTCTGGGCTCACGTAACAGTTGAGGGTATTGGCTTTGCTTTAGAGCAGAGACCAGTGAACATTTTATATCAATAGCCAGATGGTAAATATTTTCAGCTTTGTAAGCCTTATCGTCCCTTCTGCAAATACTCAACTCTGTTGTTACAGCACAAAACAGCTACAAACAAGATGTAAATGGGTGAGTGTGGCTGTTTTCCAGAAAAAACTTTATTTACGGGCATTATACATGAGTTCCATCATTTTTGTGTGTCAGGAAGTGTTATCATTCTTTTGATTTTTCTCCAACCATGTAAAAATGTGAAAACCATACTTAGCTCTTATGTCCAACAAAAACAGACCAAGGGTTGGATTTGACCTGTGGATGTTAGTTTGATGATCCATGTTCTAGAGGCAGAGACATCATTGGTGTCTCCATATGTGTTTCTTTCTCAGGGGCCTCTCTTTTCTCTTGTTGCCGATTTGATCCTTTTTCACTACAGATGGAGCAGGTGAGCGAGGTGAGATGGGGAGTGAGACTGCCAAGGAGCCAGCCTGTCCTTCCAGTTTGATTACCTCAGAGGAAAGAGTGCCTCTTCCATCTTCCCATGTCTGCAAATAAATCCTCTTTGACTGGATTTATTTGGCTTACGTGCTTTTCATAGGTCAGCCACTGTGGGTAAATGGATGCGATATTCGATCAACCAGCCTTGTGGCCATCCTCTCCTGTGGCTGTAGTGGAAAGCAGATTCCACACGTTTGCCAGCCCTGTCAGAGCCACGTGACTTACACACAGGATGGATTGTTCTTCAAAGGTATGAGGCAAAGGATGTAAAATAGAGAGAAACAGTAGAATGTTGCTACAAGGACTACAGATAAAATGCTCTTTTCTTTTTTTTTGAGAATGGGTCTTGCTCTTTCACCCCAACTGTAGTGCAGTGGCATCATCACAGCTCACTGCAACCTCAAACTCCCGGGCTCAAGTGATCCTCCTGCCTCAACCTCCTGAGCAGGGACTGCAGGTGTGTGCCATCATTCCTGGCTAATGTTTAAAAATTATTTTGCTAAATTCCCACATGGTATTCATCATATCGTGCTGCTTGTGCACTTCATTCTCTAACAAAGAGAATCCTTGCTGCTCATCTCTGTCTCCCTGATCACACTCTTGTATACATAGGGGATGAACATTTCTTATTCAAACGCAATTGAACTTAAAAACTTTTATGTATTGGGCGGCGCCTGTGGCTCAGTCGGTAAGGCGCCAGCCCCATATACCGAGGGTGGTGGGTTTAAACCCGGCCCCGGCCAAACTGCGACCAAAAAATAGCCGGGTGTTGTGGCGGGTGCCTGTAGTCCCAGCTACTCGGGAGGCTGAGGCAAGAGAATCACTTAAGCCCAGGAGTTGGAGGTTGCTGTGAGCTGTGTGAGGCCACGGCACTCTACCGAGGGCCATAAAGTGAGACCCTGTCTCTACGAAAAAAAAAAAAAAACTCTTATGCATCAAAAAGACAATAGCAACAGAGTGAAAAGGCAACCCACATAATGATAGCAAATTCATATTTCTACTAGGGGATTAATGGGCAAGTGTCTCAGACATTTCTTTGAAGAAGATATATGAGTGGTAAGTAAGCACAAAAGGAGATGCTCAACGCTACTATCATTGCCAGGGAAATTAAAATCAGAAGCACCATGAGGCAACAGGTTACCCCATTAGGATGAGTATGATTAAAAAACAACAACAAAAAACCACCAATAACAAAGGTTGGTGAGGGGGTGGAGGAATTGGAACCTTTGTGCTTTACTAATGGAAATGTCAAATGGTGCCGCCACTGTGGAGAGCAGTATGGTGGTTTCTCAAAAAATTAAATACAGAAATACCATATGGTTTAGTAATTCCACTTCTGGGCATACGCTCAGATGAATTGAAAGCATTTATCCAGAAGATAAATGGATAAACCAATTGTGGTATCGCATATAATGGAATATTATTCTACCTTGCAAAGGAGTGAAATTCAGACAGATACTACAACATGGACAAACTTGAAGACATTATGTTAAGTGAAATGAGCCAGACACAGAAGGACAAATATGATTATCACCACTTAATAGAGGTACCTAGAGTAGTCAAATTCATAGAAACAGAAAGTAGAATAGTGATTACCAGGGATTAGGGGAAGGGAGGAATGGGCAGTGTTGTTAAATGTGTACAGAGTTTCAGTTGGGAGTGATGAAAGAGTTCTGGAGATTGATGATGATAATTAGTGCACAATGAGATGAATGTACATAATGCCACAGAACTGTACCCTTAAAAATGATTTAAATGGTAAGATTTATGTTATGTTTATTTTACGGTAATACCGAAATGGAAAGAAATGCAATTGAACCAAACTGCATCCGAGAGGACTTTGGTGCTCTGTGTAGCCTCTGGTTGTGGTGGTATAACACAGTTATGTACCCTCATTCTAAAGACAGCTAGCTCTAAAGTTGAACCCCAGCCTTGTCTTTTAAGTGTGTGACTTCACCTTCTGGGGACAAGACATGATTGCAAGAGGGACTTTACCTAACAAATGCAATCAGTGTAACCTGGCTTATTGTACCCTCAATGAATCCCCAACAATAAAAAAAATTAAAAAAAAAAAACTAACTCTAATACCTCAAAAAAAAAAACAAGAGTGTGTGACTTTGGGCATGTAACTTACCTCACTGAGCCCCTCTCCCCCCAGCTCTGGAATTGGCATGATAGTGACACCCAACAGGAGTGCTTATGAAGCCGAGGTAAGATTGCAGAAACCTTAACCAAGTACTTGGGCTATAGCAAGCTTTCCGCGAGTTGAAGCTATTATTCTGATTTTGCACACTTTACACATACTAAGTAATAAGGGCAATTTATGGAGTTTCTCAGTGAGCTCTTTGCCTCCTGGGCTATCATCTGGGATGGAATCCCTGTGCAGTCATCCATTTTCATGGATGTGCAGAGTCTTAATATTTTCAGTTTGCTTTAGCCGCACTCCCCCATCATCTGCCTAATGAACTCAGACCTGCACAGGCTGAGTGAACCAGACAGGTGAGGCTCGTCAGCCATAGCTGGCAGAGACCCCTGACCTGAATAGCATTTAGCATCCGTTTTTTATGCTGCGGGCTTTCATCGCATGCTGCTGTCCTGGCCCTCATGGTGTCTCTGTGTACTTGGGCTTGTGATATTTGGGGTGTGCTTTGTGATATGACTAAGCCAGAGGTGACTATTACTTAATTAGGACAGATGTATCTGCATTCCATTTAAGGGGCTGTTTCTGCGCTTGCTACACAATTTCACAGAGCATATCTGAGGGTAGAGTTCCCTTTGAACTCTGTAAGAGGTTTGTCCTCAGATAAGCTTCACAGCTCTTGGAACATGAACAGAAACTGAGCCCCTTTTTGGGATCACTAACTAGTGTGAGTTAAAAAAAATAAATCCATTGTCATGATACAGCAGCAAAGTGGAGAAGCTTGTCTCAAATATAGAGAAGAATATGTCAATCTGCCTTTCTACATAGGAACTTGGGCCAGTTTAACCATTAGGAAGTATACCTTTGTGCTCTTTATGAAGTATGAGTTATTAAGTACAAGAATCAGATAAATAAGATAGTTTAGGTAAAAGTTTAACCCAATTTTGGAATCAACTTTCTTTGGTAAAGATTTAACTGGGCCACTTCCAGGAATTCTCCAAAATTCTTTGTTCTAGTCAAAATGGTCTCATTCTTCTCTCCCTCACGCCCCAGCATCCCCCAGTCTCCAGTTGGTTTTCTTCCATTCTATTTTATTATATGCCTTTGTCCATTTTAGGCAGGAAAGTTTGTTTTTCTCTCCTGTAATCCCAACTAAATACTGACAGAGCACCTAGTATTTGTCAGAGCCTGTGTTAAACACTGGGGTCACGGAGAGAAATGAGGCGGTGGGGAAGATGAGGTCGGGGTAAAGGGCATGGACTTGGTGTTGGATGGACAGGGCTTTCGTCCTGGTTCTATCACATTATGACGGTATGACGGGGAAAAATTCTTAAATCTGTGAGCCCCAGATTTCTGATGCATTAAAGGTACAGAATTCAGCATCTCCTCCAGAGGATTGCTATAGAAATTAAATGAAGTAGAGTGTGTCTATTAAGCAGATACTTCAAGGATCAGAAGCAGAACCCCACTTTGCAGAACCAAAAAAGAAGCTATAATAGTTTAATAACTGAAAGGTCTAAGAGTGGATTCAGGTATAGCTGAATCCCAGGGACTTAATGTTACCAAGATTCTGCCTCTTTTTTCATCTCTACATTTTGCTTTCTTCTATATCAGCTTCATTCTCAAGAGACATGTCTAGGTTCATGTTATTATCCTTACAGCTACTAACTACAGCAGAAAGAGGTCATCTCCTTCCCAATAGTTCCAGGAAAACTAAAACTTGTCCTCATTGGCTCCACCAATGACCACAGAAGGGAGAGAAAATATTTTGAGAAGTCTAGCTTGGGCCATGGCCCACTGACTTAAACCCTACAGACTACAAGAGTGTGTGTGTGTGTGTGTGTTGTGGGAAGGGATGGTCGTAGGGAGAATAGGCAAATTCCCTCAAAGTCAAATCTGGATGCTATTTCCAAAAGAAGTGGGAATGGATATCAGCAGGCAAAAAATTAGATGTCCACCAGAGCAGGCTAACATAGAGGCTGGCATATAGGAATGTTTATTACTGTAACTATTACCTTGAAAATGATTAAAATGAAACTAATGGTCCAGTTTTCCATTACAAAGAAGAGGGTAAGCAGTAAATGAGAAGACCTGGGGGTTGTTACCAAAGGTATACCAGCAGCAGCTCAACAAGACACTGAATAAGAGTGGCTGACATAGTTTCAAAGACTGTTTATCCCTTACCAACTCCTGAAAGTATCACTGGATAGTACAGGGTGACAATAAAGACCCATAATAATGACTCTTCATGAAATATGTCCTGTTGTGATGAGGGAGTCTTTTGTAAAGACTCTGGGTGTCCAATACCATTTTAGAAATATTTGACCCTCTACTAGAGTAAGCTACTCAATAAACTCACTCATTTCCTAAGAAAGCCAGATTTATGAAGTTCTCCGATGTTCCACCGATGTCCTCCCCTGCATTTTATATATTGGTGGGCATGAAGTAAGGAGCTCAGGAAACACTGTAGATTAATCTCTGTGCAAAAAAATAGTCAACACACATTTTCAGATGAATTTGCTTTACCAATTAACATCAGGTCCAGTCCTTTGTTAGCCACTTGTTTTTCATTTCAGTGGCAGGTACTAAAAAGAAACATTTATTTTCTTTTCAATTATTTCCCAATTATATTTTTCTATTTTAGACTAGGCTCAATCTCACTGATCCAAATTAGTGTGATTTTACAGTATATATACTTGCAAATACTTATTAATTAGTGCCCACAATATTCAAAAACTGTTTTCTTATTTTAGTTTTCCAAACTGTGATTATTTCCAGCTCTTCCATTTTAAGCTCAAGTATTTTTTAGTGAACCATGATAAAGATAAATATCTTGCATATAAACTCTTAAAGACAGACACCTCAATTTCAGACTATTTTGTTTATAGCCAAAAAAGTTGGTATCAAGTATTCTTTTATTATTTATATTCCCATGATATCCCCAAGACATTGAGTCATGCAGTGTTGTGGCTGGTATTTTTTTTTTCTCTTTTTTCTCTTCATTCCCGTTAATACAGTTAGATCAGTAGCTTAGCTCCTGAAAAATGTGTTTCAAGATCTATTTCATTTAGAAAGATAACGATAAACAGGAAGTATAAACAGTCTATTATCAAAATATTTTTATTTTTATAGTGAACTTTTAATAAGTCCAATCCATTGTTTTCCATCCATCATGCCTTAAGGAATATGTTCTGCTTGATTTATGATGCACAAGTTTATTACTTTCCTAAGTTATAATCAAAACTTACAAGGTGCTATGGTTAATTAGGAAACATTTTATCATTTGACTTTCTATTCAAGAATGCTTAACTCATTTTCCTGTGCATTTCTAGAGACTATCACTAGTATTTTGGGGTTTTTAATTCTCTTTTGGTGTTGCTTCTTTTCTTTTCTACCTGCTGTTAAGCCCTGCTCTATTGCCTTAAGAGCATCTCTTTAACTAGCAGCTCCTATCACTATTTTTACTGCCCATGACTGTACTTACCGTGCTAGGGGTTTACCACAGGGACTAATCAAATATTGATTGGCTCAATTTGATTAGAAAAAAAAAAATCTCAGAGTTATCACAACACCTAGAGTAGTTGTGTAAAGAAACATTTGCATAAGCTTGGCGCCTGTAGCTCAGTGGGTAGGGTGCTGGCCACATACAGCGGGGCTGGCGGGTTCAAACCCAGCCTGGGCCTGCTAAACAACAATGACAACTATAACAAAAAAATAACTGGGTGTTGTGGTGGGTGCCTATAGTTTCAGCTACTTGGGAATCTGAGGCAAGAGAATGGCTTAAACCGAAGAGTTTGAGCTTGCCGTGAGCCGTGATGCCACGGCACTCTACTGAGTGTGACATTGTGACGCTGTCTCAAACCCCCCCCCAAAAAAAAAACCAAAAAAGAAAGAAACATTTGCATGTACACATATATATTAAAATGTTTGTTTTTAAAAGTTAATTGACAAACTTGTCTGGGAAATCCATAGGATAGTTTAATTAAATAAAGAAGTCAGTTTTCTTTGTATCATACCTGGCATAATTTCTGATCCACTCAGGAAACTGGACAAGAAATTAAAAAAAATTTTTTTTGAGCAAAACTAACTTTGGAAAAGGGTAGAAAGTGGGAAGAGTTGAGCAATTCCTTACTTCAAGTCATGTAATCAACCACCAGGGGAGTGGCAAGGATGGAGTTAGGGTTGCTTGAATGTATGAGGGTGACTTTTTTTTTAATTTAGTAAGAAAACTATCTATAAAATATAGAGATATAACTATGATATTCTTATTTTTTAATAAGAATTCATTTATTTCATTTCTTCAACTTCATCCTCTCTTAACCACTGAAGAAAAAGGAGGATACCGGTGGCTGAGAAATATTTGGCTATTCCTGGATCTTTATTTTATGTCTTCTCCAGGCTTAACCGCTTTAACCTGGAAAGACTGTTTACATAAAGAGATTAGAGAAGCATCACAGTATGTACTGGTGAAGAATGTAAAATTAAGCACTCTCCATACAGTGATGGTACATTTTATATTGGTCAATTACATTATGGTTTTTATGGATGCCTAAGTGGCCAGCTGGCTCTATTTTCTTGGGCAAGCAAATGGCCCATATAATAACAGTATGTAGGATTTCCCAGGTAAGTAAGTTGTCTATATTGTGGGATTAGTTTTATGGGCCATCTAGGCCATGAAGATGCAGAAGAGGCTATCAATACTATCTTAGCTTTAGCTGGTGATACTATCTGCACACAACTCAGTTGCTCTTTACAGCCCCACTGTCACAGATGTTGACCACTCTGATTTTGCTAAGATCATTTTAGCACAGGCTTGATTACAGAGGATGTGACACTACTGGTGAATTGGGAGTAGCTCTGCTCAGAAAACAGAAAATAAAACCAAGGATTAGCTAAAGGGTCTTTGTTATTGAGATAACTGACATGGCTGCTTTTAGTCCCATAGATTTTTTAAAACAGCTTTGCTGAGGTATACTTTAGTAAATTTCACTCACTTTAAGTGTATAAATCAATGATTGTCAGTAAATTTATAATTGTGCACCCATCATAACTATGTAAGTTTTGAACATTTTCATTACTCTCCAAAGAAATGCCCATTTGCAGTACCTCCCTGTTTTCACACTCATCCTCAGGCAGCCATAATCTACTTTTTGTTTCTGCAGATTTTCCTTTTATAAAAATTTTATTTATTTATTTATTTATTTTGAGGCAGGGTCTCATTCTGTTGCCCAGGCTATAGTGCCATGGCTTCATCAGACCCCACTGTGAGCTGCAACTCCTTGGCTTAAGCAATCCTCCTGCCTCAGCCTCCTGAGCAGCTAGGACTATTGGTGCAAGCCATCATGCCTGGATAATTTTTAATTGTTTTGTAGAGACAGAGTCTTGGTGCTATTGCCCAGCCTGATATCAAACTCCTGGCCTTGAGGGATCTTCCCACCTCAGCCTCCCAGAGTGCTAGCATTATTTATAGGCATGAGCCACCACATCTGGTCCAATGAACATTTTATATAAATACAATAATACAATATGTGATATTTTGTATTTGTATTTTTTCATTTGGTGTATTTTTGAGGTTCATATACATTATAGCATTTGTCAATACTTAGGTCATTTTATAGTATTCCATTTTATAAATACATCACATTTTGTTTATTCATTCACCAATTAATAGGTGTTTGGATTGTTCCCACTTTGGGGCTGTCATGAGTAATGCTTCAATAAACATTTGTGTGCAAGCCATTATGTGGATACGTTTTCAGTTATCTTGATTAGATACCTAGGAGTGATTTTGCTTTGTTACGTGATAAGTTTGTATTTAACATTTTAAGAAATTCCACACTATTTTCTACTATATTATCTTCTTGATAGCAGTATATGAGGGTTCTAGTTTCTCTATATCCTCATCAACACTTGCTGTTGTTTTTTTGTTTTGTTTTGTTTATAGCTATTCTTGAAGGCATGACATGGTATCACATAGAATTTAGTGGGTGTTTGTACTCATCCAAGCTCATTCAATTTCTCACCAGGTAATTGCTGAATATCTATTATGTACAACCCTTATGTGAGGCACCAAGCACACAAAGAAGAATAAAATAACATCCTCAACACCAAAGAGTTTGTATACTACTAACACTACAAAAGTACCAGATGTGTTTCATTATCTGTTTCACCCTTGAAGCTTTCTCAATACTCTGTCAACCCCTTCCTTGCTCCCAGCCACTGAAGACTGGACTGGGGATGGACGCCTGACTCCAAAGTGGCCACTGCGTTGGTTGGACACCTACCCATGACTTCTGAGTCACCGTTCAAAATCAAAAGAGGTTATGTGTCTCGCTGAAGATGGGCACTAAGTAGACAAGTTATGTTCTCTGGGATCGGAGGAGATCACCTCTGACCGTGCGTAAGAGGAGGAGTAGTCAGGGAAGTCAGGTCGAGAGGATGAGGAAGGATTTGACTCTGAGATACAGAAATGAGAAACGTTATACAGAGAAACCTTGGCTGTTCCGCTCACCGTGCTCTAGTTTGCGTAAAGCCCAGCTATTTGTGTCTTTTTTTTTTTTTTTTTGGATTCTGTGAGGTTCTGTAGCATTACAATGAACCCCCACCTCCCACTCCCATTTTCTCACTTGTGCTACGTTGTGTAGGTTTCTGCTGCTTATAATTGAATGAGTTTCGAGGAGAACAGTGGTAATACTAGCTCATAAAAACTTTGGGACAATTTAAAATTAAAAAAAAAAAAAAAACAATAACCAAAAAACCTCTGTGAACATTCTCACTCTTAGGTCCTTGTAAACAAGGTTCCAAACTTGGTTATTATTTACCACTTGTTTGTCTTACTATCAACTGATAGCATTTAATTATCCTCATTAGTACAGGTTAGCAGTGAAATGTGTAAGCCAAATCATAAGAACACCTTCTGCTCTCAAACTTCATAGTTCACTTTGTAATTCATGTGATTAAAAAGTAATTAGTGGTGTACCCTGAATACTTGACTATTATTTATTCAACAAACTTGTTGAATGCCTACACATTCCAGACAATATCCCTGCTGCGGAAGTGGCAAGTAAGATGTCCCAGTGAGTTTTTATTTCTATGGGTGGTGGCCTAAGGCTACCCTGAGTAACATGGATTGAAAATATTGCTCTGGAGGGAAAGGAAAAGCGGGGGGGAGGGGGGGGCTTGGTGCATGCCACACCTTCTGGGGGCAAGACATGATTGCAAGAGGGACTTTACCTACCAAATGCAATCAGTGTAACCTGGCTTATTGTACCCTCAATGAATCCTCAACAATAAAAAAAAAAAAAGAAAGGAAATGTTGCGGCTAATTCACAAAATGAATACAAGAAAAGCAACGGTATTATTGTGCCCTATTAGGCACTTGGAGACGTTATATCTCCTGCGAATGATGGCGCAATGAGGATGGTTCTCTGAGATGCACAGCCAATCCCTTCCTCAAGGCTTCCCCCCCCTTGGGGGGGTTAATTATGGTAAAAATGAGCAAAAGTAATTCACCCACAGCATCTAAACAAACATAGGCACTTAACTGAAGGCAATAAATTTCCAGAACAGTGGCCCCAGGGAAAGAAAAACCAAAAGCAAAAATTCCCAACTATCAACCACGGCCCTCCCAAACCCCGCAAGGTTCTAGAGGAACTGCAGAGCCTGGAGAAGGCTAGCCCCTACGCTGACCAGTCTCCCAGAGACTGGAGAGTCTGCAAAATCCCAGGGCTCCTCAGCAGCACTCCTGGTCTCTGCGCCTTCCTCGCTCTCTTTACTAAGCAACCTTCCAAAAGGGGCTGGAAAACAGCGAAACTGGTTGTGACTGAGATGTCGCCTCCCTGCGGATTTGGGGAGACAATGGGAAGCCTGAGTGTACCCACTTCTGGGGTGGGCGGGGCTCCTTCAGTGGAAATCAGGTAATTCACCCTCAGTAGTGAGTTTAGCACAGGGATTCTAATGGCAGCTTCCCCCGGCTCCTGTGAGCATTGCTGGAAAATGAAGCCTGGACAGTCTGTGGCTGGCACCCTTAGCTCTAAGGTGGTGGTGGTGGGGAAGTCACGCCAATTCTGGTATAATGGGGACAACAGCAAAGTTTCTATGGAGAAAAACACTAATACCACGTGAGAACTTGGGCAGAAGCCAACCCTTCAAGTCAGACTGTGCCCGTCCCTCCTGGGTCCCCTCACCGCAGATCACCTTCTGCCCTGCCTCTGTCCTGGGAGAAAATGCTAAGAGCAGTAGGTTAGCACCCAGCGGTACTAACTCTCATCCCAGCTGGGCGACCTAGTTTGTGAAATAGGGCACATGAATGCAATCATGAGCCTTAAGATCCCTTAAGCTCTAAAGAAATTATATAGTGCAGTGATTCTGTCAGCAACTCTGGCGAAGATCACATCGACTTGCTAGTAAATTCTGCTGTGGGTAGGAAGGTTCTGGAGTCACCTTAGCTCTAACTTTAGGACCTGAGCACTTCACAAGTTTGAACTTCTGAATTTGCTGACCTGTTTGGGATGAGGTGGGAGAAAAAGACTTTTAATAATTGATGCTCCTTAGTCTTTGGTATGTTACTCAAATAACCACCAGTGAATGGAATTACCGTCCTTGGGCAGTTTAGCAAGATTCTTTATAGCAAACTTGGCTCCTACCAGCGGACTATCACTCTGAAAACACTCTGGGAGCAATTACACACTCGGTAACCTCTTATTAAGTGGCAATTTTATCTAACCTTATCCGTTTCCTTCTGAGCGTGAGAATGAAAGGAGAAATGAATTAAAGCACATCAAGAAGCTCCATGTGCTGCTGGCGTGGATGGTATGGAGAGCAGCAGGGTGGTCGCCCTGCGGAATTTGGGGGAGAGGGGGTTTGGTTAACACTTCCCACTCTCCCACCACCCACACTTCAAATCAGTCCAACTTCTCAGCGCTGTCAGAGGAAAGGGAGGTGTGCGAGGGAAATATTGGTTTGCTGGTGCCTGTCCCATTTCAAGCGGCAAATGTGCACATAGCGTAATCCCGTTTCAGAGCTGGGGGGTCTTCACTCAAGGCTAGAAACAACTGAGAAACGGCATGAGACAGGATCCCTTGGGAAGGGGGTGATCAGCTATTTCTATTTTTCTATTCCTATTTTGTTTTAATTCTTGATGGTAAGATTTAAAAAATTTTCTGAACAGACCTCAATTAATTTAGAGCAGATTATACCTGTGTAGTAGGTGCTGAAATAAATGCATACAGATGGGAGAGAAAATGGGAAGCAGAAAATCCCAGAATAAGACAGTTAAAATATTTTTTTCTGTTAAAAATATTTTTACAGGTGTCTTTTTTCCCCTGTATAACGATTCCAAATCACCTCGTGACAAACTTGTTTTCCTTTTTTAAAGTTCTGTTTTCTTTTTGTAAATTTTATTTGGTTGTGTTTTTTTAGAGACAGGTTCTTACTCTGTTGCTGGGGGGCGGGGGCTGGAGTACAGTGGCACAATCATAGCTCACTATAGCCTTGAACTCCTGGCCTCAAGTGATCTTCTTGCCTCAGCCTCCCAAGTAGCTGTCATTACAGGTGTGAGCCAGTGCACATTCTGCCTTCTTCATAGTCTCTGTTTGCTCTATCTTCCCCGACACTGAACAAATGAATAAGGTCAACAAAGAGTATCCCTAGGATCAACCTCCTCCCCTTTAATTCTAGAATCTTTGCTACCATTCTCCCTCTTCTTAGTTCTAGAAGGTTGGTTATCAATAATTGTGACACATAATAAATGGTATTTTTTTTCCTTAATAATGTGTTGGGTAAGAACTTGGTAAAGGAAAAACTAAATTTTTTTTTTGAGACAGAGTCTCACCGTGTCACCCTCAGTACAGAGGCATCGCAGCTCATAGCAACCTCGAACTCTTGGGCTTAAGCGATTCTCTTGCCTCAGCCTCCCAAATACAAATGTCTGCCACAACGCCCAGCTGTTTTTTGGTTGTAGTTGTCATTGTTTGTTTAGCAGGCTGGTGCCGGGCTCGAACCTGCCAGCTTCAGTGTACATGGTTGGCGCCCTTACTCACTGAGCTATGGGCGCCGAGACGAAAAAACTAAATTTTTAATTTTGACTTTTTTTTTCCTCAGATCACTTGTTTTAAGAGTTGAATAGCACAAGAGGCTGTACAGTGTCATGGAGCTAGACGGCCTGACCCTCCCTGCCCTGGTGCGACTACTTACTGGTGACTTTCTTAAACACTCTGCCTCTGTTTTCACTTGTCTGAAGCAGGGAAGATAATGGTCACTACCTCCTAGGGTTACGTGGAGGCGAAATAATTTGTATGTGGGAGAAATTTAAAACCATGCCTGGCACTTAGTACACCCTCATAGAAAATTAACTATAGAAGTCACTTCTTCAACCAACATTTTTCAAGGATTTGCTGGTGCAAGGAATTGTTACAGACGTATTTAAGGATACAAATACCTAAAACCTGCTTTTAAGAAACTTTTTGTGAAACTAAAAGATATTTTGGGCTTGGCACCTGTAGCTCAGCAGCTAGGGCGCCAGCCACGTACACCAGAGCTGGAGGGTTTGAAGCCAGCCCAGGTCTGCCAAACAACTATGACAACTACAACCAAAAAATAGCCGGGCGTTGTGGCGGGCGCCTGTAGTCCCAGCTACTTGGGAGGCTGAGACAAGAGAATCACTTAAGTACAAGAGTTTTGAGGTTGCTGTGAGCTGTGACGTCACAGCATTCTACCGAGGTTGACATAGTAAGACTGTCTCAAAAAAACAAAACAAAACAAAAAAAAAGATACTTTGGGAATATTTATTCCACGCCACAGCATTCTACCGAGGTTGATATAGTAAGACTGTCTCAAACAAAACAAAACAAAACAAAACAAAAAAAGATACTTTGGGAATATTTATTCCCTTTACCAAACATCATTTTATTTTATTTTTCAAGCATCATTTTATAAAACAGGCTTTATGGTGGGCGGCGCCTGTGGCTCAGTCGGTGGGGTGCCGGCCCTATATACCGAGGGTGGTGGGTTCAAACCCGGCCCCGGCCAAACTGCAACCAAAAAATAGCTGGGCGTTGTGGCGGGCGCCTGTAGTCCCAGCTACTCAGGAGGCTGAGGCAAGAGAATCGCTTCAGCCCAGGAGTTGGAGGTTGCTGTGAGCTGGGTGAGGCCACGGCACTCTACCGAGGGCCGCGGAGTGGGACTCTGCCTCTACAAAAAAAAAAAAAAAAACAGGCTTTATGGTGTTATATAATTCAGTCAATCTGTTGTTCAATTAGATTGTCTGTTGTTCCCCTTTGAGCTATGGATGTAGCTGTTATAAACTTGTAGCAGTGGCCATGCTTTCCTGTTACTTACAAGTTTGCATGCTGTCTTAGCTTTTAGAATATTTTCAGTCATGTTGTCAAGTTAGTAGGGAATTTTTAGTGGCTAGAAACTTTTCCAAGACACCACCTGTAATCCCTTGCACTTTCTCTTGACTTTTCTTTTGTGTTGTGGTCTCTCCTTTTTTGTTTTTTGCTTGAGTGTAAGCAGAGCGAGTTAGACAATGATCAGGGTTGCAGTGAATAGAATAACTGATCTGGCCCTAGTGGATCCTGTTGCCATCTAAACCACCTGGGTTGATCACAGGCCCCACGCCAGTTTCTGAGATTATTCTAGATTCTCTAATTAAGAGAAACACTTTCTCCAAGGCTTCGCAACTCAGCATCATCACGCTGTTTGTTCATGTTCAAATTTCACTTCTCTCATTTATTTTCCTGTGACCTAGTTACTTGCTTTGTGTAGCAAGATTCCTGCCTTTGCCACCTGTTTGTGAGTCCCTGCTTTGAATCTCAGTTTAGCAACTCTGCTTCAATGATGGTTCTGTTTTTCTCCCCAGCCTTCATAGAGCCTGGTCCTCAACTCTTTCCTTGCTCTTGTTCTGGTTATCTATTGCTACCTAACAAAACACTCTGCAACATAATGACTTAAAACATCAATAATTATTTTATATTTCACAGTTTTTATGAGTCAGTACTTTGGGAGGGGCTCAACTAAGAAGTTCTGGATTGGGGTTGCTCATAAATTTATAGTTGAAAAGTGGCTGGAGCTGGAGCAGCCAGGGGCTAATCATGTAGATAAGCTCAGGGGTTCTCTATGTGTCCTCTACATGGGCTAGGTTGGGCTTCCTTGTAACATGGCACCCTCACGGTAGTGGGAATGCTTATATAGTTCAGGACTTCTGCACAAGGGTTCTGATGAAATGGGCAGAAACATAGCTTTATGACCTAATCTTGCACGTAGTGTTGTCTGCCATACTCTGTTGGCTGGATCACAAAATCCCACCTGTATTTAAGAGGAGAGACTTAGATTCCATCTCTTTTTTTTTCTTTTTTTTTAATTGTTAAATCATAGCTGTGTACATTAGTGCAATCGCCAAAAGATGCACCACAGATGTGGCCCCACCCATTACCCTCCCTCCACCAAAACCTCCCCCCCTTCCCCTTCCTTGGCCCTTTCCCCATATTTGTGTGCTATAGTTGGGTTATAGCCTTCATGTGAAAGCTGTAAATTAGCTTCATAGTAGGGCTGAGTACATTGGATACCTTTTCTTCCATTCCTGAGATACTTTGCTAAGAAGAATATGTTCCAGCTCCATCCATGTAAACATGAAAGAGGTAAAGTCTCCATCTTTCTTTAAGGCTGCATAGTATTCCATGGTATACATGTACCACAATTTGCTAGTCCATTCGTGGGTCGATGGGTACATGGGCTTCTTCCATGACTTAGCAATTATGAATTGGGCTGCAATAAACATTCTGGTACAGATGTCTTTCTTATATTGTGACTTTTGGTCTTCTGGGTATAAACCTAGTATAGGATCAAATGGCAGGTCTATTTTTAGGTCTCTAAGTATTCTCCAAACATCCTTCCAGAAGGAACGTATTAGTGGGCATTCTCACCAGCAGTGTAAAAGTGTGCCCTTTCCTTCACATCCACGCCAACATTTCTGGTTTTGGGATTTTGTTATGTGGGCTACTCTTACTGGGGTTAGGTGATATCTCAGAGTAGTTTTGATTTGCATTTCTCTGATGATTAAGGATGATGAGTTTTTTTTCATGTGTTTGTAGATTGTGCATCGGTCTTCTTTAGAGAAGTTTCTCTTCAAGTCCCTTGTCCACCCTGAGATGGAGTCACATGTTCTTTTCTTGCTTATAAGTTTGAGTTCTCTGTGGATTCTGGTTATTAAACCTTTGTCAGAGACATAACCTGCAAATATTTTCTCCCATTCTGAGGGCTGTCTGCTTGCTTTACTTACTGTGTTCTTGGCCGTGCAGAAGCTTTTTAGTTTGATCAGGTCCCAGTAGTGTATTTTTGAAGCTGCTTCAGTTGCCTGGGGGGGTCCTCCTCATAAAATACTTGCCCAGACTGATTTCTTCAAGGGTTTTCCCTGCACTCTCTTCTAGTATTTTTATAGTTTCATGTCTTAAGTTTAAATCTTTAATCCAGTGAGAGTCTATCTTAGTTAATGGTGAAAGGTGTGGGTCCAGTTTCAATCTTCTACAGGTTGCCAGCCAGTTTACCCAGCACCATTTGTTAAATAGGGAATCTTTTCCCCACTGAATGTTTTTAATTGGCTTGTCAAAGATCAAATAACGGTAAGTAGCTGGATCCATCTCTTGGTTCTCTATTCTGTTCCAGACATCTACTTCTCTGCTTTTGTGCCAGTACCATGCTGTTTTGATCACTATGGATTTATAGTACAGTCTCAGGTCTGGTAGCGTGATTCCTCCTGCTTTGTTTTTATTGCTTAGTAATGTTTTGGCTATTCAAGGTTTTTTCTGATTCCATATAAAATGAAGTATTATTTTTTCAAGATCTTTAAAGTATGACAATGGAGCTTTAATAGGAATTGCATTAAAATTATATATTGCTTTGGGCAGTATGGACATTTTAACCATGTTGATTCTTCCCAGCCATGAGCATGGTATGTTTTTCCATCTGTTAACATCTTCGGCTATTTCTTTTCTTAGAGTTTCATAGTTCTCTTTGTAGAGATCTTTCACATCCTTTGTTAGGTATACTCACAAATATTTCATCTTCTTTGGCACTACTGTGAAAGGAATAGAGTCCTTGACTGTTTGTTCGGCTTGCTTATTATTGGTATATATAAAGGCTACAGATTTATGGGTGTTGATTTTGTAGCCTGAGACATTGCTATATTCCTTGATCACTTCTAAAAGTTTTGTAGTAGAATCCCTAGTGTTTTCCCGATATACGATCATATCATCTGCGAAGAGTGAAAGTTTGATCTCTTCTGACCCTATGTGGATACCCTTGATCGCCTTTTCTTCCCTAATTGCAATGGCTAAAACTTCCATTACAATGTTAAAGAGCAATGGAGACAATGGGCAAGCTTGCCT
This sequence comes from Nycticebus coucang, assembly GCF_027406575.1. Taxonomy (NCBI): domain Eukaryota; kingdom Metazoa; phylum Chordata; class Mammalia; order Primates; family Lorisidae; genus Nycticebus; species Nycticebus coucang. The sequence goes on from NC_069787.1 coordinate 37,964,907, forward strand.
GGTTCCTGACCTAAGTGGAAATGATTTCAATTTAACTCCACTCAATACGATATTGGCTGTGAGTTTGCTGTAGATGGCCTCTATTAGTTTAAGAAATGTTCCTTCTATACCAATTTTCTTAAGTGCTCTGATCATGAAGGGATGCTGGATATTATCAAAAGCTTTTTCTGCATCAATTGAAAGAATCATATGGTCTTTATTTTTAAGTTTGTTTATGTGTTGAATTACATTTATAGATTTATGTATATTGAACCAGCCTTGAGACCCTGGGATAAATCCGACTTGGTCATGGTGTATGATTTTTTTGATGTGTTGCTGGATTCTGTTTGTTAGGATCTTATTGAGTATTTTTAGCATCTATATTCGTTAGTGATATTGGTCTATAATTTTCTTTTCTTGTTGGGTCTTTACGTGGTTTGGGGATCAAGGTGATGTTAGCTTCGTAGAATGTGCTGGGTAATATTCCTTCTTTTTCTATATTTTGGAAGAGGTTTAGTAGTATAGGTACTAGTTCTTCTTTAAATGTGTGGTAGGATTCTGACGTAAAGCCATCTGGTCCTGGGCTTTTCTTTTTAGGGAGGTTTTGTATAGTTGATGCTATTTCAGAACTTGATATAGGCCCGTTCAACATTTCCACTTCGTTCTGGCTAAGTCTTGGTAGGGCGTGCTTCCAGGTATTGGTCGATTTCTTTCAGATTTTCATATTTGTGAGAGTAGAGTTTCTTGTAGTATTCATTAAGGATTTTTTGAATTTCTGACGGGTCTGTTGTTATTTCATCATTACCATTTCTGATTGATGAAATTAGAAATTTTACTCTTTTTTTTCCTGGTTAGGTTGGCCAAAGGTTTATCTATTTTATTGATCTTTTCAAAAAACCAGCTTTTGGATTTATTGATCTGTTGTATAATTCTTTTGTTTTCAATTTCATTTAATTCTGCTCTGATTTTGGTTATTTCTTTTCTTCTGCTGCGTTTGGGTTGAAGTGTTTGTCTTTCTCCAGTTGCTTGAGCTGTTCCATTAAGTTATTGACTTCCTCTCTTTCCATTTTCTTGAGGAAGCCTTGCAGTGCTATAAATTTCCCTCTTAGGACTGCCTTTGCAGTATCCCAGAGATTCTGGTAATTCGTGTCTTGATTGTTGTTTTGTTCCAAAAATATGGTGATTTCCTTCTTAATCTCGTCTATAACCCATATATCCTTCAGCATAAGGTTGTTTAGCTTCCATGTTTTTCTATGGGTATACAGGTTCCTATTGTTATTTAGTTCAACTTTTATTCCATGATGGTCTGAGAAGATGCAAGGAATAATTTCTATTTTTTTAAATTTGCTGAGGTTAGATTTGTGGCCTAGGATGTGGTCGATTTTGGAGTATGTTCCGTGGGCTGATGAGAAGAATGTGTATGCAGTTTTTGGGGGATGAAATGTTCTGTAGATGTCTGTTAAGTCCAGATGTTGAATGGTTGAGTTTAAATCTAAAATTTCTCTGCTTATCTTCTTTTTGGAGGATCTATCCAGGACTGCTAAAGGGGTGTTAAAATCTCCAACTACTATGGAAGTGGAGGAAATCGAGTTGCTCATGTCTGTTAGAGTTTCTCTTATAAATTGAGGTGCGTTGTGGTTGGGTGCATAAATATTAATAATTGAGATCTCATCATATTGAGTATTACCTTTAACAAATATGAAGTGTCCATCCTTATCCTTAATTATTTTGGTTGGTTTAAAGCCTATTGCGTCTGCGAACAGGATTGCAACACCTGCTTTTTTCTGCTTTCCATTTGCCTGGAATATAGATGACCATCCCTTCACCTTGAGTCTATATCTGTCTTTTAATGTAAGATACGATTCTTGGATGCAGCAGATATGTGGCTTGAGTTTTTGTATCCAGTCCGCCAACCTATGCCTCTTTAGAGGACAATTTAAACCATTCACATTAATTGAGAGTATTGATAAGCCGATGCCTGGAGTCTTCTAGATTCCATCTCTTGATGGAGGATGTGGCCATCTTTGGAAAATATGGTCGATAATACTCCTCTACTGGATGTTCTTCCTCCATTTCCCTCCAGCATCATACACTAAGGTCTTTGGAAAAGTAGATAGGCAATACAGACTCCTTCCTATGTCTTCTTACCTGGGGAAGAAATGTATGTTCATCTGTAAAACCTGGTCAAGCACTTCTCCATCCTCTGTGAAGCCTCCTTCAACTCTCCATTGTGTTGTCTCTTCTGAGCATAAAATAACAAAACATTGGAATCGTGTCTGATATTTACAAATTAGAGTGCTATTGCACCTTTTACCTTTATTCACAGTACGTTAATGTCTTTATTTCCCCTGCCTATGAGGAGGAATCCTATATTACAAACTTGGTGTTCTTTCCCACCCCTCCTGCCACCCAAAGTAGTTCCTCGTGGATATCTGTTGAATGACTGAATGAAAGGAAATATAAGACAAACCAAATGAATAGAGAATTATTCTGAAAAAGTGAAAATTAACCAAGTAAACTTGGCTTTTCAATGCTGTCTTTAAAATGGCTGAGGGCTTCAGATGGACTTTGTGGTGGTGGTGTCCTATTCACAAAATTTCAACTCTTCCATGACGGACACTTGCCAGAGATACCTGTTAGTTGCTCTGTGCATCCCTCGAACTGCACTGCTTTCTATGCTCACCAGATCCGTTAAAAGCAGAGTTTCTGACAGACCCAAGTGTAAATTAAAGGGCTGGGATACATCATTAGATATATGGTCTCCTTGGAATTGAGATTTTCCTGTAGTAGGTGGAATTTGTAACACACTGGCCTCTAGGACCATATGGTTGTATTTAGAGATGCCAGCAGAAATAAATACTTGACTTTTCATGCAAGACTCTTTTTTGCTCATCCTCCCCCACATCCACAGAGAAGTTTCCTGCTGCAAAATCTAAAAGCACAACATTAATAATTGATTTAGGGTGGGGCCTTGGTGTGTGTCACACATGCAAGACATGATTGCAAGAGGGACTTTACCTAACAATTGCAATCAGTGTAACCTGGCTTATTGTACCCTCAATGAATCCCCAACAATAAAAAAAAAAAAAATAATTGATTTAGGCTGGGTGTGGCTCATGCTGAGGTTAGAGAATTTTTTGAGGTGAGGAGTTAAGAGACCAGCCTGAGCAGTAGGGTGAGACCTGTCTTTACAAAAAATAGAAAAATTAGCCAAGCCTGGTGGCAGGTGCCTATAGTTCCAACTACTGGGGAGTCTGAGGCAGGAGGATCATTTGAGTACAGGAATTTGAGGTTGTAGTAAGCTATGACGTCACCACTGCACTCTAGCCTGCAGAGTGAGACCCTGTTTCAAAGGAAAGGGACTTAACTTCTGTTATCCATTTGTTAGTAATTTTACTCTGTGTATGGAAGGGATTAGTTAAGGGCCATCCCTATTGAGGGTCAATGGCCCTAGACTGATTCATGGGGTGAGCAAGGAGCTTAATCTGTTCCATAGAATGCTAGACTCTGTTACAGTTGATTGGATCAGGCTGATTCCTGACCTAGCACAACCACTCAAGCCAGCACTTTAAGAGATAGGCTGGCTTTATAAAATCTTCCCTTAAATGGAAATTAAATAAAGAAACAAAAAAAAACTTCAGTAGCAACAGAATTACAAAAGTAAGACTATTTACAACATTAGAAAAATTACTTAGGCATAATTTGATGAAAGAAGTTCAAGACCTATACACTAAAAATCCTAAAATAGTAAATTACTAAGTGAAATTTTAAAAAGATATAAATAAATGGAGAGATATATTCTTTCATGGATTGAAAGACATTATTATTATGGCATCAGTTGTTCTCAAATTAATCTATACATTCCATGCAGTCCCAGGCCAAATCACAACAGGCTATTTTGTTTACTGGACTAAAATACTTTGAAAATGAGGAACAGAATTGGAGAACTAATAATATCAGTTATCAAGAATTATTTTAAAGCTACAATAGTCAACATAGTATAGTGTTAGTACCAAGACAGACGAATGGATCAATGAAATAGAATAGAAGTTCCAGAAATAGACATACAAATATTTGGTACATAGATTTTTGACAAAGGCATGTCAAAGGATATTTTTTCCAACAAATGGTGCTAAGAACACTTGTACATTCATACACAGTGAAATAAATTCCAATCCATAACTCATCAGACACAACACTGAAGCTCAAAACTTCTATAAGAAAATAGTAGAAACTCTTTGTGAATCTTGAGTCAGACAAAACTATCTGAAATATACCATCAAAAGCATAATGCAGGCTGGTCTGAAGGTAGTGAGTTATCTCCCTAGATTGTTTGTAAGTCACTAACAGATCCAATTCCTTGTTCTATTCTTTCCCTCCCTTCTCACTACTGCACTTGACTAGTCTAAGAAAAAGCATAATGCATAAAAAATGGATAAATTGGACTTTATGGAAACTAAAAACATTTTCTCTCTAAAGAATACTGGTACAGCGGTTAAGGGCATGAATTTGGAGTCAGAAAGATCTGGGTTAAAAGCCCAGCCCTTACACTTCTCTTGACATTGGCTTACTGCCCTGCTCTCCTTTTCTCATCTACAAGATGGGACAATCCTAACATCTGTATCAGGTGGTTCTTGAATTGATATGTATAAAGTCAAATCTTAAGTCTTTAGTTGTTGATGTTGTTATGATCATTACTATGTCTGACCCAACAAATAGCTGCAGCAGGAATTAGCCACATGGTGCCATTTGGGAACAGTAGAAGGCATGTACTAAACAACATTTTTGCCACACACCTGCTTTGGGATCTGAGCTTCCTGTGTCCTTTCACACCTTTGGTTTAAGGAAGAGTTTGTTTAATTATATTCTAGGAATTTTTTCAAATTTCAGATTCATATGAGGGTGTATATATATATATATATACACATATATATATCATTGGGTTACATTGTTTGCATTTGTAGGGTAAAATCCAATTTGTAGTTGAGTCTTTGCTCAGGAGGTGTGCATGTACCCTGCTAGGTGGGAACTTACCAAACCTCTTCTCATCTCCTACCCTTTCTTGAATTCAATTGTGTTTTTCTCTTGAGTAGGCCTGTAGTTGCTAATCTACTAATTTCAACTTAGTATTGGATACATGAGATGCTTTTCCATTCTTGAGATGATACTTTACTAAGGAGAATGTTCTCCAAATCCATCTGGGTTAACACAAAAGATGAAAAGTCTACATCTTTCTATGGCTGAATAGTATTCCATGGTATATATATATACATATATATATATCTATACACTACAGTTTATTAATCCATTCATGGGTTGATGGGCACTTGGGTAGTTTCCACATCTTTGTGATTATGAATTGAGCTGCTATAAACATATGAGTATAAATGTCCTTATAGTAAAATGATCTTTTTTTCTTCTGGGTAGATACCTAGTAATGGAATTGCAGGATTAAATGGAAGGTCTACTTTTGTCTCTTTGAGGATTTTCCATACTTCTTTCCATAAAAACTGTATTAGTTTGCAGTCCTACCAACAATGCATAAGTATTCCTGCTCTTCGCACCTACCAGCATCTGCAGCTTTCACTCCTTGTGATCTGGGCTGTTCTCAGTGGGGTTAGGTAATATCTCCAGGTAATTTTGATTTGCATTTCTTTGATGAGTAGGGACAAAGAACATTTTTTCATGTGTGGATTGGCCAGTTCATCTATCCTCTTAGGAAAAGATTCTGTTCATGTCTCTTGGCCAATGATTAAAGGGATTGTTTGCTTTTTTCTTGTTGATTTGTTTGAAATCTTTGTAGATTCTGTTTATTAACCCTTCGTTAGATTTGTAACAGGAAAATATCTTCTCCCATTTTGGAGGTTGTCTATTTGCTTTGTTTATTACATCCTTAGCTGTGCAAAAGCTTTTTAGCTTGATCTAGTCCCATATATTTGTTTCTTTTGTTGTTGCAATTGCCCATGGGGTCTTCTTCATAAATTATTTCCCCAGGCCAATATTGTTAAGAGTTATTCCCATATTTTAATCTAGAGTATTTTTTTTTTTATCATTTCATGTCTTAGATTTAAATCTTTTATCCAGCATGAGTCAATTTTTGTAAGTGGTAAGAGGTGTGGGTCTGTGTAAGTGGTGAGAGCCACTGGTGTGTCTAACCAGTTCTCATAGCACCGTTTATTAAATAGGGATTCTTTTCCCTAGTGTATGCTTTTATTTGATTTATTGAAGATCAGATGGTGATATGAGGCAGGTTTCATCTCCGTGTTCTCTACTCTGTTCCATAGAGCTATGTCTGTAGTTTTATGTCAATACCACGCTGTTTTAATCACTGTAGACTTGTAGTGTAATGTGAAGTCTGGTAATGTGATGCTCTAGATTTGTTTTTATTTTGTAGAATTGTGTTGGCTATTCAGGTTTTTTTCTGGTTCCATACAAACCAAAGAACTATTTTTTCAAGTTCTTCAAAATATGATGTTGGTGTGTTAATGGAGATTGCATTAAATCTGTAGACTGCTTTGGGTAGTATAGACATTTTAACAATGTTGATTCTTTCGAGCCATGAGCATGGTATGTTCTTCTGTTTGTTAATGTCTTCTACTATTTCTTTTCTCAGGGTTTCCTAGTTCCTAATATATCTTTTTTAGGTATATTCCAAGATATTTCATTTTCTTTCAAGCTGTTAACAGCTTGACTTGTTAACATATATGAAAATTATTGATTTGTGGACATAGATTTCTATATCCTGAACATTACTGTATTTCTTGATCACTTCTAGGGAGTCTTGTGGCTGAGTCCTTTGGATTTTCTAAGTAAAAGATCATATTGTCTTCAAAGAGTGAAAGTTTGTATTCTAAGAAGCTGTAAAGATTCTAAGGTTATATTTCAAGGATGAGTAAGGACGGGAAGAAGGTCAAAAAGTCCTTGGGTCCCTTACCTGCTACTTCTAGCAGAGAAGTTTTACTCTGATCTGTTTTACATACTGAGTTTCACATGAAAATTTCTTTGACTAACAGTTCTGTTGCTGAAGAAAAAAATTTGGAAACTGCTGCCTCAAGGCATCAAAGCCTCAATGAAACATCACGACATCGTATCCCATGATCTTAACTAAAAATCATAAATAAAGAAATTAATTAAAAAATAAAGAAAGAAAGAAAAGAAAACATTATAACATTATCTGGGTAGGCATGGGTTGTTTTGCTTGAAGGAGAAAAAACACAAGAGAGATGGTGCAGGCTTTCCTTGCATGTCTGAAGGGTCACCATGTGGGGCCAGAGAATCAACAGGAGGCAGATTTTAGCTTGTTAGACAGAAAGAGAAAGATTTTTTTGCAGCAATTCAAACTCTTCTCCAAGAGTGTTTTGGGGGCAGTGATATGTGCCTGTCCCTGCAGAAGGCTTTGGGTTGTCAAAGACAGTACCAAGGGGATTCCCTGAAGAGCAGCATGATGGACTGTGACTGCCAAGATTACATTTAAAATCTAAAATTGTGTGATCCTGAATAACACAGCAAGCTATTAATGTGTTATGCCCCAATGAATGTCTTGGTGAAATTTTATCACCTACATTAGATTCTAAGAGTGCACTCTAAAAGACTATGCCATAGGACAGTTTTCATTTTGAACTAATTTGAGATTTACAGAAAAGTTTTGAAAATAGTACTTTTTCATTCCCCCTTACCTGTTTTTCCCCCATGTTAACATCTTTTTTTTTTTTTTTTTGAGACAGAGTCTCAAGCTGTCACCCTGGATAGAGTGCTGTGGTGTCACAGCTCACAGCAACCTCCAACTCTTGGGCTTAAGCAATTCTTTTGCCTCAGTCTCCCAAGTAGCTGGGACTACAGGCACCTACCACAACACCTGGCTATTTTTTTTTGGTTGTAGTTATCATCATTGTTGTTTGGCAGGCCCGGGCTGGATTCAAACACGCCAGCTCTGGTGTATGTGGCTGGCGCCCTAGTTGCTTGAGTTACAGGTGCCGAGCCCAATGTTAACATCTTACATAACCATAATGCAATGATCAGAACCAGGAAATTAACATTGGGAGGATATTATTAGCTAGATAAAGGACCTTTTGACTTTATTTGAATTTCATTAGTTTTTTCACTAAAGTCTTTTCTCCAATGGTTCATATTATCTATAATATATTTAGTTATTTAGTCACCACTAGTAGAAATGACATATGGTAGTTTAAGATTTCTTAACCCATACCGTGGTGAGATACTCATTTCCTAATTAGATTATAATCGTGCAATCTAGAATTGCAATATTTTAGAGTTCTGTTGTAATCTCAGTGGTAGGTCACTCCTTGTCCTACCAAAGGGCTCTCTTTGCTATTGTTCTTTACAGCCAGTCTTGGGGGAGAGGAATTAAAGGGGAACTGTTTGGCATGGTTTTCCCTCCAAAATGATGTTATTCATTCAATAGACACGCATTTGGGACCTTTCTATAGATGTGTGTAAGAAACTAGAAATACAGAAATAATAAATATAACTCTTGCTTTCTAGAAACTTGTAGTCCAGTAAGAGGTAGAGGAGTAAATGGACAAATACAATAGAGTGGAATATGGGTTAGGGAAGAGAAAGTGAATAATAGCACCAAATGGGACATGTGCTATGGTAGGGATAAATATTAGGAATGCATAGTGAGGATGACTCAGCCACCCTGGACTATCAGAAAGACTTTCTGGATGAGGTGATGAGTAAGCCTAATCCAGAGGGACAGCATCCTTAGCCTCAATTCCTCCAACATCTCCTCCAAACTCTCCACTCCCATGGAAGCCAATGCTGAAATTGGCCAAGGATCTACATATATATTCAATGAGCTAGTGTATCAAGCTCGTAAGGCTCTTTACATATGTGTTTAAGTGTTATTTCATTGGCTCCTCATAACAGCTCTCTAGATATGTAGAACATATGATGTTTGGCTTCTGTGTGGAGGAAATCTGTAAGTGGGCAAGAGTAGATGCAGAGATGCTGCATCTCAGCTCCCTCATCTGTCAGCTAGGGAGTAAGAATGCCCATGTCATAGGATAACTGTGAGAATTAGAACAACATTAGAAAGTGAGGCCCTGCAGTAAGACTACAGCTGCCACTCCTGATACCTGCATCTGTCAGGTCCCAGCAACAAACAGATGGTGCGCTCAAATTGCAGTAATTCAAAAAGGGCTTAAAGAAGGGATTATTTTCAAAGCTATTGGAAGGGTGCAGCACCCCAGACTTCGTAACAGAGGGAGTCCTTACCACCTCTAAACCTCATGAGACAAGCAGTGGGAATAAGTTTCTGGAGCCAGGAACAGACATTCAAGTAAAGAGAGAAGTCACAAAAAAGAGCTGTAGTGATTGGTTAAGAGATACGGCTAGCCCACAGGGACCCCCTCCTCACCCATGTCCTGCCATTACCACCCACCCACCAGACTAACCCAGAGCTACTGCTTTTGTCCACTCAAGTCAGAAAGCAGTTTCTAGTGGTTCTAATAGAGCAAGTGGAAGGTATTTGACTCAAACCATGGAATGGAGAAAGTCTCAGACAGGGTAATTGGCAGGGAAGATACCCGCAGAAGGGTCTACTGCACTTCCTCAGATGGCTTGTTCATTTGCCTCCCGTTGCCCTGGCTTTCGGCCTTTTGACTGAAAGTTTCAATGGACATTCCTTGTTTTCCTTGACAGCCTACATTCTTCTTTCTTCTAGCAACAATACCTGCTTTTCTGGTAGAGATTTGTTTCTTCCTTGGTCTCTCAATCTGTTTGCTTTCAGTGGGCCCCTGTTCACCAAGGGCGAGCATGTGACCCAGTCAGTATGCCCTATTCTCCTGGCCATTGTAGTAGGTCCACGATTGAGCACATGTCTCAATTAGAAGTCATGCAACAAAGCAAACAAATCTCTTGCTAAGAATTGGGGGGAGAGAGAGGCAGAAGGAGCTGCTGCTTCCATTTTACCATCAGGAGGGACCTGAAAATGAAACCAACCTAGCAGAAAACAGACCAGAAAGCCCTCAATCTAGCTGTGCCCCGAGGGTTTCCCCACCCCTGAATTTTGCAGGTAAGCAGAAGTCAAAAATTTTTATTTTCAGTTACACTGTGTTGTGTTGGATTTTCTGTTATACTAAAAAGAATCCCAACATAGACGATGATCCTGCACTTTGTTTTTGTTCTAGTTAGTAATTTATTTATTTTTATTTTTTTTAGGTAATAATTTTCATGGAAGTCTGAGTTCAAAAATAAATACAAGGCAGTGTCATGGTTGTTTCATGAGTCCTGTACTATACTATCCCGCGCCCCTTGAGAGAAGAGTGTTAGTGATATTCCAGCATAACATAAAGGCAATTAATGTGGTAATCAGCTGTAAATGTAATAATAGGGTAGTTGAGATTTGTGTTTTAAATACATTCTTGCACAATTACTTCCCCATTAAATTCACACAGAAAGTTGAGGTTGGAAATCAAGATTGATATCACATCTCTGCTAAGTGTCTGTCTGAGTAGAAAATGAAAATCGTGCTAAAAGTTAAAATCCACTGTTTGAATTGACAAAATTGTAAAATTCCAATTGATCTAATTCTCACTAGCTGGTGCTCTTAAAACTTTTCTTAACAAAAACTATGATTTGGGAATTATGGAGTTCTCTATCAGTCATTGATCAGCTGTTCTTTTTTAATGCCTCTATTTCTATCATTCTTAAATTTCAGCCAATTAAATTTTAGAATATAAGGAGCATTTTAAAGAACATGATTTTAAAATTAAGAATTTTAAAAGTCAGCTCTTAACCTTGCTTTTCCTTAGGAAATTTAGAACCTATTTTCTCCTAAGATATAATAAGAATTTTTTTTTCTTTTTGCTAACAGCTTTATTGAGATGTAAATCACATGCTGTAAAATTCACCTTTATAAAGTATTCAATTCATTGGTTTTCAGTATACTAACAAAGCTATGCAGCCAGCACCACTGTTTAATTCTAGAATGTTTTCATCTTCACTACCAGTTTCTCTCTCATCCTAGCACCTGGCAACCACTAATCTCCAGGGATTTGCCTCTTTGGACATTTCATGCGAATGCAATCACACAATAGGTGGTCTTTTGCAGCCAGCAAAAGGTGGCTTTCACTTAACAAAATGTTTTCAAGGATCATGCATTTTGTAGAACAGGAGGTATTTTGTCTGAGCTTGAAAAGAACAATGAGGACCTTGACATGGTTAAGATGCTAACGTCTCCCTGCATGCTCTTCAACCTCCTGTACCAATCATTTCTCCACAACATTGCCAGAATGGTTTCTTAAACCCTACATCAGCAGACAGCCTTCCATCTACACCAGTGGTTCTCAACCTTCCTAATGCCGGGGCCCTTTAATACAGTTCCTGTGGGTCACGACCTACAGGTTGAGAACTGCTGATCTACACCAGTGCGACTCTCTAGGCCCTGGTCTACCTCCTTCAGCTCCCCTCTTCTCTTCTTCAGTTCCCGGACCTGCTCTCTGCAGCCCAGACAATATGCTTCTGCTGCGCCTGCAACCTGCCATTTGCCCTTTTGTCTCTTTTTAGTCACTTCCCTAAATTCTTTCAACTCCAACATCACTTCTTCAATTTTAGTTCATGTCTCTTAATCACTTCTTTGTGTAGCATATTCAATTTGTAATTATACTCCCATCATCATAACCATTTTGTTCATTTTATATCCCTTAACCAGACCATACATGTTCAAAGAATAGAGATCGTAGCAATGTGGCTCACTTAAAAAAGAAAAAAAAAATCCGTCATTCCTAGTACATAGGAGGTGCTCCCTTTGACTCAAAGAATTTCTTAATGATTTTACTGTAGTTTTTATGGTTTGTATGATTATTAATAGTGAAATACTTTGAATATTGAAAACTCTGTCAACCAGGATATTGGATTGGCCTTTGTCTGACTAGGCTGTGTAACAGAGTTCACTGTTCTTTGTTTAATGTTGACCACACTGATCAATATTAGTGGGTCAGAATCATCAGAGAGCAAAGGAAATGTGGAGTTACCATAGAAACTCCTCAAACTGTGGATTTAAAATAGCCAACCCCAAGCCAGGCATGGTGGCTCGAGTCCTAGCACTCTGGGAGGCTGAGGTGTGGGATCCCTTGAGTTTAGGAGTTTGAGATCAGCTTGAGCAACTGTGAGACCCTGTCTCTGCTAAAAATAGAAAAACGACCCAGTCATTGTGGCAGGTCCCAGTGACTTGTGAGGCTGAGGTAAGAGGATCGGTTAAGCCCACGGGTTTGAAGTTGCTGTGATCTATGACATTCCTACCATGGCACTCTACCAAGGGTGATAGTGAGACTCTGTCTCAAAATAAAAAATAAAATAAAATAAAATAAAATATCCCTCCTCCTTCTCTCTCTTCCTCTCTTTCTTCTTCACTACCTCCCTCTCTCCCAGCTAGACAGCAGCTTTCAAATTAAATTATAGGCCTCTCCTTCCTTTACAAATGAGAATTGGCACATATAATTTTTTAAAAAAACAATCCTACATTTTTATAGAACAATAAACGACATGATCTCATCTTTTTACAAGATAATTATATTAGAAAACTCTTAAAAGTTTTATATACAATTGATATAAACACCTCTAAAAACATGATAAACTATGGCAGATTTGCTCTTAGAAAAAATAATTGATATCCTGAGGGACCAAATGAAACGTTATGGGAATTCCTGTCTTTGAAGGTGTTATGAAATTCACAATTGAAGATCAGACTAGGCCAGTGGGCAAACTTACCCCTCCCTGCTTCCTCACAAACTTCCCCTCCCTGTTTAGTGGACATTTGGCAATGTTTGGAGACATTTTTTGTTGTCACAAATAGGGGGTGGGGAGATATTGGCATTTAGGTGGATAAAGGCCAAAAACATCACTAAATACCCAATAATGTTCAGGATAGCTCCTGCAACAAAGAATTACCCAGCCCAAATGACAACTGTGCCAAGGTGGAGAAACCCTGATCTATACAAAATTAATGTTTTGAGATATTATTAAATTATGACCAAATGGTTATTTATTCCTTTGTTAATGAACAGTTAGTGGAAATTATCGAATAGTAAAATATTCCTTCCTTTGTTCACTCAGCCAGTATTTCTTTAGCAACTACTTCATGCCAGAGCCTGGACAAGGCACTACAGGTACATGGTTTAAAATACATGATCCTGGGCGGTGCCTGTGGCTCAAAGGAATAGGGCGCTGGCCCCATATGCTGGAGGTGGCGGGTTCAAATCCAGCCTCAGCCAAAAACCGCAAAAACAAACAAACAAACAAACAAAATACCATGATCCTTATCACTCAGTTGCTTGCAGTCAGAGAGCCGGATACATAGTGTGATATTTAATACATACAAGGAAAAGATTAAGAGAGCAGTGTACTCAGCGTGCTCTGCTAACATCTGCAAAGACCACTTTGCCTCACCCAGGATTCAAAGAGACTTAATGGTAGACATGATACACCTGGAATGCCTCGTAAAGGTTGGTAAGGGTTTGGCAGAGGAAGAAACGGCATTTGGCAGAGGATGTAGCATACGGGAGGAAGAGACTTGTGAGCCAGTGTCTGTGGGCAGTCTGATGGTAGAGCGTTAGGTCTGAAGGGCCGCTAGGCATGTGGCGGCGTGTCGCCTGTGCAGGCTGAGAAACTCAAGGGAAGGAGTAGCAAGACCAGGTTTTGGGGAATAGTCTCACTATTTTTTTTGAGATAGTCTCACTCTGTCACCCTGAGTAGAGTGTGTAGTATCATAGCTCCCAACAACCTCAAACTCTGGGGCTCAAGCCATCCTCTTGTCTCAGCTTCCTGAGTAGCTGGGACTACAGACACCACCAAAATACTCAGCTAGTTTTTCTATTTTTAGTAGAGACAGGGTCTTGCTCTTGCTCACACTGGTCTCAAACTTCTCAGGTGACCCACCTGGCTCAGCCTCCCAGAGTGCCTGGGATCATAGGCGAGCTACCACACTGGACCCAAGGCTCAAATTTTAAACAGCAGTGCAACATAATTCAATTTGCATTTTGTACAAATACCTCTAGTTGTCCTGGAAGTGATGGACTTAAGGGGTCAAGACGGGATGCAGGGAGACCAATTAGCAGGCTACTGCAGCGGCCCAGGTAAGGGACAAGGAGCGCTTGGACTGAAGCAGTGGTAGTAGGATGGAGAGAACTTGGATTGCGAGATATTAACAAAACAGGACCCGCAGGGTGGCGACTGATGGTACATGTGGGCAGAGAGCGGGAGAAGGAGCCCTCATGGAAGACCCCCAGATTTCTGGCTTGGGTTTCTGGGCAGGATGGGGATAAAGTAGAAAAAGACAGGGGTGATTTTGTTGTGGACACTTTCTATGCTGTATCAGTAGGAAGCACATTCGAAGGCTTTGATAAGTCAGGACTAAAGATGTTGATTTGGGAGGTTTTAGCATAGAAGGAGGAGCCACACTTTTGAGAACAATGAATCTGTGCAGACAGTTTGGATTGGTCTTCTGGGGCTGCTGTAACAAAACAGCACTGACTGAGGGGCTCAAACAGCAAAAATTTATTTTCTCACAATTCTGGAGGCTGAAAGATCAAGGTGCCCCCTGGGCTGGTTTCTTCTGAGGCCTCTTTTTGGCCTGTAGACAGCCACCTTCTCACTTTGTCCTCACGTGGCCGTTTCTTGGTATGTGAGCATCCCTTGTGGTTTTCTTCCTGATTTTAACCAAGATGCAGAGAAGCAATCTCTGTCTTCTTTCTATAAAGACACCAGTCATGCTGGATTCATGGCCCATCCTTCTGACATCATTTAAATTTAATTACCTCTGTAAAGGCTCTATCTCCAAATACAGGATGTCCCATAAGTTGTCTCTCAAGTTGCTATACATAGGGAAAATGGGAAATTACAGCTAAACATATCTTTATTTCCAAAATATTTATTACAAAATTTTACAAAGAGGTGGCTAACAGAATATTTTGCAAATATTTTGTAAAATTTTGGAATGGTGACTGTGGGGTGACTCTGGGACACCCCATATATATAATCACTACAATGGACTGAATATTTGTGTCAATCTCCCTCCCACTATCAAGTCATATGATGAAATGCTAAGCCCCTGACATCAAATTCAATTGATGGTATGTGGTATGGAGCATCTGGGAGGTGACTGAACTGTGAAAATGGAGCTCTCATGAATGAGCCCTTATGAAAGGGACCTCAGAGAGTGATCTTTTCCTCTTTCTGCTGTGTAAGGATACAAGGAAAAGTGGGCAGCCTACAAGGCAGAAAGGGTCCTCGTATGTAAATATGTATACGTATTGATATCTGTACAGTGTTTTTCTATATCGCTCTATATAATGTTTATAAGATAAAAATATGCAATTCATAGAGAAGAAAATAGCTCATATTAGCCTAATGGTCATATTTCTTTTATGAACATTTAAAAATAATTAAAAGTGGCGGGGTGTGGTGGTTCACCTCTGTAATCCTAGCACTCTGGGAGTCTGAGATGGGAGGACCTCTTGAAGCCAGGAGATCAAGACCAGCCTGAGTAAGAATGAGACTCCATGTCTACTAAGAATAAAAAAAATTAGCAGGGTGTGGTGGAGAGCCTATAGTCCCAGCTATTTGGGAGGCTGAGGCAGGAAGATTGCTTGTACTTAGGGGTTTGAGATTGCTGTAAGTTTGACTGATGCCCTGGCACTCTAGTCTGGGTGACAGACAGAGACTCTGTCTCAACAAAAAAAAAAAAAAAAAAAAAAAAAATTAAAGCTAAAGCATATTATTATGAGTTGAATTATGTTGCTCAAAAAGATATGTTGAAGACTTAACCTCTGGAACCTGTGACCGTGACTTGCCTTGGAAATAGGATCTTCGTAGATATCAGTGAGTTAAGATGAGGTCATCCCGGATTAAGGTGGCTGGGTCCTAATCTAATGACCTGTGTCTTCATTAAAGGGAAGGAAATCTGGACACAGGCACTTAGAGATAGAAATGCCTTGAAAGAACAGAGACACAGAGAGAATGCCATCTACAAAAGAGGCAGAAATTAGAGTGCTGCATCCATAAACCAAAAAATGCTATGGACTGCCAGTGAGGACCAGAAGCTAGGAAGAAGCAAGGAACAGAGGCTCCCTTAGAGCCTCCAAAACCCAACTAACCCAGCCAACAAGTTGATTTCAGACTTGTAGCTTCTAGAACTGTAAGAGAACACATTTCTGCTGCTTTGAGCCACCTAGTTTGTGATACTTTGTTATGGCAGCCCTAGGAAACTAACACACACATATGTCCACAGTGAGACTATTTACAAATAAAGAAAGAGAGAAAGACAGCAAATGGTAAGCAGATTCACCTTGCTGTTTTAATTTCATTAGGTATTTTGGAGATCTTCTGTAGCACATATAGATCACATATAGAATGGGCCTCTTTCTTATGAGCTCCTGCTGCCGGTGGGAATACTAATGTTTGGCGATTGAGCAGAGAAAAGGAAAGAAGAAATCTTCAGAGAGGTAAGAGGAGAATAAGGTCTGAGCAGCATGTTGGAAGGGGAAGTATCAAGAAGATATAAGTAGTCAGCTGGGTCCAATGGAAATAGACTCAGGAAAATTGAGACTGAAAAATGTTCCGTTATTGGTACCCTGGAAGTCCTGGGCCATCAGTGGAGGACGATTTCAGCGGAGTTAGAGTAGCTGAAGCTAATATTAAGGAAATATTATTGTTCTCAGGTGCCCATTCTCTGAGACAGAACAAAATAATGGGCAGGACAAAATAATCATGCAGAAGGATACTTAGGTGAGCCGGACCTGCAGTGGTGGGATAGAGGCAGGAAATAATTAATTATAAAGGGTATAAAAGGCAATATTATATTTTAATGAGGCTTCAGAAGTCAGTACAGGTATGTACTCACCTTGGGGTCTGTCTGAAAATGTCATTAGTAAGGGTGCCAGCAAATAAGGCTTTTAGACCAGTGTACTATACTTCTTACAAAGTTGACTGTTGTCAAGGTATAAATATCCCCTCCTAACATTTACAGAGAACTTATTACATGCTGTGCACTGTGCCCTAAGCATACCTCATTTAATTCTCTAAACCAGCCTCTAAAGTAGGTCCTTGGTATCTTTATTTTATAAATCAGGAAACTAAATTCATGCAAATTGCTCTTGCTCAGGTCACTTGGTTCGAAAGGGGAGTGCTGGAGCACAACTCCCAGGTTGTGTGACTCCAGAACAACCCCGAGGCCATATGAACCCAAGGCCATAGCCCACAGTGGGGTGCAGGGCTGGGAGAGGAGATGGCATTCTCTCTCATTATGAAACAGTGAACTGGTGGTAACTGGAACTCAGTTCTAGCTGCACTATGAGCTCGCAGTGGTATTGCGCAGCCAGACAGAACTGACAAGGAAAACAGAGGTGAGCGAATACCTTTTGGCCATATTTGCTCAGTTGCAGGTTAAACAACCCTCAGTAGAGGCATCTGGGATATGGTCAAATTCAAATTTGTGTGAATTTATGATGTAATGTTATATAACATTCTTATTGCCTCCAAAAAAAGTAACCTATCAATGGAAAAACTGAGTTCAGTCCTAAGACCTGGTAGAGATGGACTCTTAGCCATGTTGGCCCAAGATCTGAACTTGCTAAGAGGGGTTGTCAGAGTTTAGAACCTACTGGGCCCTGGAGCAGAGACCCTCTGCTATAGTGGTCCCTTCTATTTTTTTTTTTTTTAATTGCACTTGTCATTGTTGTTTAACTGACCCGGGCTGGGTTTGAACCTGCCACCCTCGGTGTATGTGGCTGGCGCCGTAACCACTGTATATGCATATGTGTATAATTTCAAGCACATAGAAAAGTAAAAGGAATAAAAGAGCAAACATTATATCAGGAATGGTATGTAAAATGCTTAACAGTCATAAGTCCTTAGACAGTCCTTAGCCAAACAAGTGGATGGACTAGGCAGGTGCGGTCCCCAGCCCTAGAGGACTGCGTCTGTTCACTGTAAACAAAGAGCAAAGAGTGCACATTGAGATTAAGCTAGTGTTTTTATGTACAAATTTCTTTACTTTGCCTGATGTGTTACTAGCATTCAATAAATGTTTTTCATTTATGATTATAATAAGGCATGGAATAAATAATACATGGTAGTTTAAAATTAAATAGAAATATGGACTCTGAATTGTCTCACCTAAGATGTTCCTATCCCCTCCTTTTGATTCTTTATCTTCTAGAGGCCAGAGAGAGGGTTAACTATGATGAAGAGTTAAGAAGAAGGTAAGGAAAAAAAAAAAAAAAAAAGAAGGTAAGGAAATTATGGGCCAGCACTTTTGTTGCATGCAGTCATTGGATTCACTTCTGAGAGTTAACCCCCATTCTGGTGAGACAAAATCCCCATTTCAGTACCGTAAAACAGTTATGTTTATTGCTAATTTTTGTGGTAAAATATTTTTAAGGGAAATCGGGCTCCCCAGGTAAGAAAGAGTGTCCTCGACCCTCATAATACATACTGGTTTATTTGTTTCTCCAATTCTTGTGAGTCACTAGCATAGCCATAATACAAGTAATGCTTCTCTCTGGATCCATGAACCTTCTCATAAAATAGTACTGGTAAGAGTGTGAGATAAATCTTGGAGATAATGAAACCTGACTTACCTACCTCACAGGTTTCGTGGGAGGATAAAATGAAATAATGGATGTGAGCACGTTCTTAAAAAGCAAAAAGTGCTATAAAATTCAAGGTAGTATTTGTGCCTTGGTTGCAAAATTGGTTTCCATCACACTCATTGTTTATCAGCTCTTCTCCACATACATGCGTATGAAAAAAGCCTTCAAAGTTCTCTTTCCCTATCCTCAAGGAATTGGAAATTTTTTTCTTTTCCTTTATGAAGGAAATCTAGTATCACTTAGATTTGAATAAAATTCTTAAGTCCTCATTTATTGTTTCTACACGTTTCAGAGTGAAAGATAAGCATAAAGCTCATCAGAGGCCTTGGAATCTGCTGGACAAATCTAAACAGCACAAACGAAAGGCTCTTTCTGGGAGTAACATCTATCTGCTTTCAATGCCTATGGATCAGGCTGTTGGGAAATTAACACTGTGATATACCAACATATTATGTCACTCACATAGATAATAACATACTTGTACTTAATTTGTAGATATTTCCCTTTTTTCTCTAAAAGATAGGCTATACTGATTCCAGACTCCACATTCAAATGTATCCTGTTAGTCTTTCTTCTGAGGCATCGTTAATTTTTTGAGCCTAGCTAGTAATTGCTTTAACTCTAATAGCTGTCCATTTGTAAAAGGAAGGTTGGAGAAATAGCATAATAATATGTGTTTGAATGATTTTCATTTTCAAACAACGTGTAGCTTTTTATAAATAAAACCAAAGACATGAAACTAGAAATAAAATGAAAATGCGGGCTGTATATATTTGTCTCTGAATGCTACTCGGGTAAGAAATGAGTCCCCAGATGAAAGTGATGTGAGTCATTTCAAATCTAACAACCTCATATTATCATAAAATTGTGTTGATGTATTTGTAAAAACCTATGAAGAATTCTATAAGGAATTTTTTTTTTTGAGACAAAGTCTCACTTTGTTGCCCTTGGTAGAATGCTGTGGCGTCACAGTTCACAGCAACCTCCAGCTCTTGGGCTTAGGTGATTGTCTTTACTCAGCCTCCCGAGTAGCTGGGACTACAGGAGCCTGCCACAATGCCTGGCTACTTTTTTTTATTGCAGTTTGGCCAGGGCTGGGTTCAAACCCACCACCTTCCATATATGGGGCCAGCGCCCTACTCACTGAGCCACAGGCACTGCCCCATGAGGACCTTTTGATCTTGGCAGGACCCAGGGGTAGGGATACAGACTGAAGATGGGTATTTGTGTGTGTGTGTGTGTTTTATCCAGCAGATTCTGCAACATAGTCACATTTGATACTAATGAAAGAAGTATCAGATTTTTAGAATAAAGCATTAAGATTTGAGGACAAAACTGATTGCATTTCTCTACATGGAATGCTAGAACTACAAGAGGGCTTAGTATCTAGTCCAGAGATAGATCTTTCATACCCACTTAACATTGCTAATTACTGTTTTACTCCTTCTTGTTAAGCTTCTACATGACTTCAGAGTCCTTCTTTTTTTTTTTTTTTGTAGAGACAGAGTCTCACTTTATGGCCCTCTGTAGAGTGCCGTGGCCTCACACAGCTCACAGCAACCTCCAACTCCTGGGCTTAAGCGATTCTCTTGCCTCAGCCTCCCCGAGTAGCTGGGACTACAGGTGCCCACCACAACACCTGGCTATTTTTTGGTTGCAGTTTGGCGGGGGCCGGGTTTGAACCTGCCACCCTCGGTATATGGGGCCGGCGCCTTACCGACTGAGCCACAGGCACCGCCCCAGAGTCCTTCTCAACACAGTGTTCTAGGCACTCATTAATAAACAATCAGAGGCGACATACAAGTGAAATCTTTATTAATCCTCCTATGGAGCATTTCAAATAATTGTCTTTAATTACCTTCAAAAATATATCACAAATGTTTCTCATGCACCATTTTATTCCAGACAATGGGAATATACCCACATACAAGAGATCTGTATGGATCTCTTATCTCATAGGATTTACGATTTAAAGTGAGAAAAAAGAGAAATTAACAGCTGATAAAAACACAGAGTACTGAAAGTAAAGAGGGAGGTATGCACAGGCACATAGAAGGGCCTCATAATACAATCTGGGGCTCGAGCTGATATTTTTCTCAGTAGATGATGCTCGCCTTTGTCTCGAATAATAAGCTGCAGTTATTCGGGCTAAGCTAGGATGTTCTAGAATAGCAATGATCAATTTTTTTTTGTTTGTTTCAGATTCCTTTATGCTTTTGAAAGGTAGTAAGAAGTCCTCAAAAAGTCCTCAAAAAGTGAAACATAGAATTACTGTATGATCCAGAAATTCCACTTTTAGGCATATACTCCAAGGAATTGAAGAGTATAAACAAACAAAAAAACTTGTACACCAATGTTCACAGAGCATTGTTCACAAAAATGTCCATCAACAGATAAATGAAACAGAGCATATACATACAATGGAATATTATTCAGTCTTTAAAAGGAATGAAATTCTGATATATACTACAACATGGATGAGCCTTGAAAACATTATGCTAAGTGATATAAGGCAGGCACAGAATACAATATGATTCCACTTATAGGAGGAACTCCCTATATTGAGTATAATAAATATTATAGATTTAATATATAAATATATATTATATATAATAATATATATTGAGTATAATAAATACTGTATGATTCCACTTACGTGAATGAATTGATAGACATGGAAAGTAGAATAGAGGTTACCAGAGGCTGGAGGGAGAGATGGGGAGTTATTGTTTAATGGGTATAGAATTTCTGTTTGAAATGATTAAGAAGTTGAAAATTCCGGAAATGGGTAGTGGTGATGGTTGCAAACATTGTGAATATACCAAATGCCACTGAATTGTACACTTAAAAATGTTACAAGGGTAGATTTTATGTTATGTGTGTTTTATCACAATTTTAAAAAACAGTAATGGAGGATCCCAAAGAGTTTCGTTTATGGTGAATTATGTCTTTCTATATTTGCTGAATTCAAAACCAAAATTAAAAAATTAGAAAATATTTGTTATTGCATTTAAAAATAAATCTCCTGCATGTTAACATAAAATAATATTTTTGGGGGTGAAATGATTATATTTTCTAAAATAAGTATTTAACAGGATGAGTGGTTATTGCTTTATATTTCTTCAAATCTTTTTAATGTCAGGCTTAATAGAAGATAAATGCATTCTCCTTTCTGCTTCTGTATTCAATTCATTGTGATTGTTGTTTTTGTGGAAACAAAAAGAAAATCCAGTCTAACAGAGCTATGAAGTCGGAAAAGAAAGGCATATTTTATGAGTTTCTTTGGATAATTGTGGATATTCTTTGAAATTATATAACTGAATAAGTGGCCTTCCCTCCCCCTCCCTTCCTTCCTTCCTTCTTTCCTTCCTCTCTCCCTCCCTCCCTCCCTCCTCTCTTCCCCTCCACCTCCCTTTCTCTCTCTCTCTCTCTCTTTCATTTTCCTTTCTTTCTGGCAGGGTCTTGCTCTATTGCCCAGACTAGAGTGCACTGGTGTGATCATAGCATACTGCAACCTCCAACTCCTGGGCTTATTAAGTGATCCTCCCTAAGTGATAATTTTTTAAATGTTAGTTGCAATGTGTGAAATCTGAAACTTGATCAATTAACTCTTTGTATATTATTACATTACAATCCACAATATATTGATCTGTATTGTACCTTCAATAGATGTTTTACTTGTAGATAATTTTGTGACATCATGCATTGAGTCTTTACAAAATGAATCTTTGACTTTTGTAGGTCTTCTAAATGTTGACAAATTTTATTAAGTAATGCAAAAAACCTCACACATATAAGTATCATCATCAAACTCATCAGAATGCTTTTTAAATATTGGAAGTTTTTAAGCCCACAGTGGTGGATACAAGTTTTCAGAAATTCTATTTTTTAATGGAAAGTTTGGGTTTTGCCATTGGCAACAAATACCATCAATTGTTTTGAAGAGATGGCCTTACTTTGCTAATTTTTAAGAAAAGTTTTGACAAAAATATCTGCTAACCACTTAAGTCTAAATAGCAATAGTTTATTCTATGAGAAAAGTAAGGAGTTCAGCTTGCAACTCAAAATGTCACACAAATGCTCCCCATCCTGGGAAAGTCTGCTGAACTTTGTTACATAGTACTTTATGTATAGTTCCCATTTTGTTACACAGAATGTTACAAAGGCGAGGACTCAAGGGTCAAAATTTAATAAAAGTTATTATTCTATTTTAGCAAATACAGTCTTAGGTAAAACTGGCATAAAAAAAAAAAGAACTGCAGGGTGACGCCTGTGGCTCAGTGAGTAGGGCGCCTGCCCCATATACCAAGGGTGGCGGGTTCAAACCCAGCCCTGGCTGAACTGTAACCAAAAAATAGCCGGGCGTTGTGGCGGGCACCTGTAGTCCCAGCTGCTCAGGAGGCTGAGGCAAGAGAATGGTGGAAGCCCAAGAGCTGGAGGTTGCTGTGAATCCTGTGACGTCATGGCACTCTACCCAGGGCAGTAAAGTGAGACTCTGTCTCTACAACAAAAACAAAAAAACAAACAAACAAAAAAACTGCACGCACGTTGAAGTAAAGAACATAACTTCTAATACAATTGGGTGCCACTGCCTTGATTTATGCTGTGGCACTGATGCAGGACAGGTGGCGCCACGACCTGCCCCCTGGGAGGCTCCAGTAGCCCGAAAGTCAGGACACCTGCGCTAGACAGTGGTGCCTTGCTGTCTCCTCCCCTGGCACTTCTGACTGGTGAATTTCATGTAAGTTTCCAAGGCCTGAGCGTTCAACAACAGCTGACCGTAACTGACAAGGACCTAGCCCTAAATGTAAACATTGAGTTCCAGCAAAACAACCCCCGCCACTATATATACCCCTGAGCAGAGAGCCCTAGGACAGACTCCAGAGTGGGAGCAAGGGAGCTTGTTTCCTACCTGGGTTTGCTCTGCCAGGAGCTTTGATTTTTATAGTTTTTATATTCATTGTTTCTGTGAATAAAACCTGTCTTACCACTGATCTGTGGTCCTTGGGTTCATTCTTCCAATGGCCGATACCAAGAACCTAAAACTCCAGTATTGGTGAATCAGCCAGGAGAGAAGACCACCATTGCTGTTGCACTATCAGTGCCTAAGTTAACACGGTGAAAAAAGCAAGTATCTCTTAGATATCATAAGTATTATAAATGATACTTTCATAAGTATCATTATGAAAATCATTTTGACCTTATGGATGGCCATAGGTCAGCAGACTTGGAAGAAGGAGAGATACATATAAAGGCCAGAATGAGACAGATTTACTAAACTCATAATATATGCTGCAACTTGTAGCCATTCATTCAAAATGGCAGGATATTAGGTAGAAATGACAGGTGAGAAAAGAGAAGATATGGTAATTTTTCCATTGTATACGTATAGTACAATTTTTAAAATGCAATTTCCTCTTGAGGGACATTTAGATTGTTACCAGTTTTTTTTTTCCTAGCTATCAAAATAAAACTGATATGAACATTTATGCACAAGTCTTGGTTATAGTTTGGGCTGCTATAGCAGAATACCACAGCCTGGGCAGCTTAAATAACAAACATTTACTTCTTCCAGTTCTAAAGGCTGACAGTCTTGAGATCAGGGTGCTAGGGTGGTTGGGGTCTGATGAGGGCCTTCTTCCTGGTGGCAGACTGTCAGCTTCTGGAATCCTCCTATGATGGAAAGAAAGCAAGAGAACTCTCTGGGGTTTCTTTTTTATGGGCCCTAATTCCATTCATGAGGACTCTACCTTCATGCCCTAATTATATCCCAAACATTCCATTCCTAATACCTCTGCATTGCAGTCTAGGAGTTCAATGTATGAATTTTGCAGGGGCACAGACATTCAGTCCAATGCATATCTTTTTGGACATATGCTTTTATTTCTCTTGAATTATTAACTGGTTGTACAATGACTAGGTCATAGAGTAGCTATGTGGTTCTCAATGGTAGCCAACTTTGCCTTCTAAGGGACATTTAACAATGTATAGGAATTTCTTTGTATTCACAGCTGTGGGGTGTATATTCACAACTGTGGCATCTAGTGGTAGAGGCCAAAGATACTGCTAAACATCCTGCAATACACAAGACACCTTTCAAAGCAGAGACTATCTGACCCCAAATGCCAATAGTGTTGAGGCTGTGAAATCTTGGGTTAGATGTAAGTTTAAATTAAAAAAAAAATTGCTGAACTGTACCATTTTACATTTTCATTAGCCATGTATGAGAAGGCCAGGTGCTCCATGTGCTTGTCAGCGCTTGGTATTGTCAGTCTTTTTCATTTTAGTCATTTTACAAGAAGTGACATAATAGTTTATTGTGATTTAAAGTATCTTTCCATCTTTACTAATAAGTTGAGTATCTTTCTTTCTTTTTTTTTTTTTAAGACAGAGTCTCACTATGTTGCCCTTGGTAGAGTGCCGTGGTATAACAGCTCACAGCAACCTCAAACTCTTGGGCCAAGTGATTTTCTTGCCTCAGCCTCCCAAGCAGCTGGGACCACAGGTGCCCACCACAATGCCAGCTATTTTTTGGCTGCAGTTGTCATTGTTGTTTAGCAGGCCTGGGCCGGGCTCGAACCCGCCAGCCTCAGTGTATGTGGCTGGTGCCCTACTCACTAAGCCATGGGCACTGATCCAAGTTGAGCATCTTTCTGTGTAGTTACTGGTCATTTGTGTGTTTTCTTTTGTGAAATATCTATTCAAGTCTTTTGCCCATTTTGTTTATCTTTTTATTATTGAAATTTAGGAGTTTTTTTTTTTGCCTTTTTTTATAACTGTAAAATACATGTGACATAATTTACCATTCAGCCATTTTTAAGTGTACAGTTAGGTGGCACATACACATATTCTTTATTCAAGATCTTTAACAGATCTTTTCACCCAATCTAGGGCTTGCCTTTCCAATTTATCCGCAGAGTCTTTGAAAGTGCTGACACTTAAAATTTTGTTAATGGGCCAGGGGCAGTGGCTCATGCCTGTAATCCTAGTACTCCGGGAGGCCAAGATTGGTGGACCTGAGCTGAGGAGTTGGACACCAGCCTGAGCAAGAGTGAGACCCTGACTCTACTAAAAGCAGAAAAACTAGCCTGACATGATGGCATATGCTTGTAGTCCCAGCTGTTTGGGAGATGGAGGCAAGGGGATCGCATGAGCCAAAGAGTTTGAGGTTGCTATGGGCTAGGATGCCATGGCACTCTATCTAAGGTGACCAAGTGAGACTTGGTCTGAATAAATAAATGAATGAATGAATGAATCAATCAATCAATAATTTTGTTATAGTCTAATTTATTAATTTTAAAATGGCAATTTTTTGTCTTATCCTAAGAATTTTTGCCTACCTCAAGGTTATGAAGGAATTCTACATTTTCTTCTAGAAATATCACGATTTAGTTTTCTGTTTAGTCTTATGATTCAATTCAAGCAAATTTTTGTGTATGATGTGACATAGGAGCCGAATTTCATTTCTTTTTCCATTTACTGTTATTTGATCCTACACAACCAATTGAGAAAAAACTTTTTTCTCCATTGAATTATTTTCTTATGTTTGTCTTAATTACTGTGGGTTTATATTAATTCTTGAAGTTAGGTGATACGAATCTTTCAATTTAGCTTTTCTTTCTTTTTTCTTAAGATTGTTTTGTTATTGTAAACCCTTTGGAATTCCAAATACATTTTATAATTACTTTGTCTACTTCTACAAAAAAAATCTGGATGCGATTGTGATGGAGTGTTGAATCTATAGGTCCATTTGAACATAGTTGACATTTTAATGAATATTTCTTCTTTCAGTACATTAAGATGATATACTTCCCCATTTATTTATGTTTTCTTTAATTTATCTCAGCAGTGTTATGTTGTTTCTGGTGTAAAGATTTTACTTTTTTCTGAATTAGTAAATGTGTATATTTTTTGATGCTATTATAAATGGTAGTTTGATTTTCTGATTGTTGCTAGTATAGGGAAATAAAATTAATTTTTTATATTGACCTTGTTATACTATATTTTATTAAATTAATTTAATTCTGGTAAAATTATTAATTGGTTTTGATTTTCAGTGTAGACAATGAAGTCATGTGTAAATATTGTTTAATTTTATCCTCTTCAGTTTCTATGCTTTTTCTTTTTTTCTATTTTACTGACATATCCAGGGCTATGTTTAGTAAAAGTAGTGTGAGTAAGAGTCTTTGCCTTATTCCTGATCATAGGGGTAAAGTGCTTAATATGTTAACGTTTAGTGTAATATTAGCTGTATGTTTTTCATAGGTACTCTTTATCAAAATGAGGAATTTCCCTTCTATTACTGATTTTCTGATAAATAATCTGATTATTTATCAGAAAATCAGTGTTTTGATTATGTAGCAATTTTTTGTGTATTTATTATAATAATCATTTATCTCCATGATGATGTGGTGAATTACATTTGATTGAATTGATTACTATTTGAATACAGAGTCAACTTTGTATTGCTGAGATAAACTTTACTTGTTCATAATATGGAATTCTTTTTATGTATCTCTACATTTAATTTACTAATATCTTGTTGAATATTTTAGCATATGCATCATGAAGGATATTGGCTTGCAATTTTATTTTCTTGTAATGTTTTTGCCTTATAAAATGTGTTGCAAAGTGTTCTTTCCTACTTTCTGAGTTTATTTAAGGTTGTTATTATTTCCTTCTTAAATGTTTAATAGCATTTACCAGTGAAAACATAGGACCTGAAGTTTACTTGGTAGGAAGATTTTTTTATTATGAATTCAAAATTAAATTTCTTTAGTAAATATTGGGCTATTCAGAATTTTATAATTTTTTTACCATCAACTTTTATAAGTTGTATTTTTAAAGAAAATCGTTCATTTCATAGAATTTGTTAATTTTATAGGCATAAAGTCGTTAGTACCATTTCCTTATTATCCTTTTAATGTCTCTAGGACCTGTCATGGTAACTTTTCTTTCATTCCTTATACTTTCTGAGCTTTTCTTTGGGGGTTGGGGTGGGCAAGTCTTGCTAGGGATTTGTCTATTTGATCAATCTTTCACAGAATCGATTTTTGTTTTCATTTATTTAAAAATTTTTTAATTTTTTTATCTTATTAATTTCTTAGCTTTATTATTTTCCTTTTTAAATTTTCTTTGGGTTTAGTTTTCTCTTTTACCATATTCTTAAGATGGAAATTTAAATCTTTGATTATAGACTCTGCTTCTTTAGTAATATTATCATTTAAACCTATAAATTCCCCTTTAGCACTGCTTTAACTGCATCCACAGATTATGTTAATTATGTTTTGATGTGAAATATTGTCTAATTTCCCCTGAGATTTCTTCTTTGACCCATGGGTTATTTATGACTATATTGCTTAATTTCCAAATTAAAGTGTTTTACTGCAAAGCTGGCAAATTTTGCTAATAGATTGGATATGGAGTATGAGAGAAAGAGTGTAATCAAGGTTGACTCCATGGTTTCTGGCTCTGAGCAACTAGGTGAATGGAAGTGTGATTTATTGCCACAAGGAATGCTTAGATAGTAGCAAATTTAGTGTGGGAAATCAAGAAGTCAGGTCTGGATGTTTTAAGTCATCTTGGTGAATATACATTATGAAAGTCAGGAATGACCATCTCCAATATTCTAAAGGAAAGATACTCTAATTTTCCTTTTGCTGGAGTGACACACATCAAGTAGAGAAAGAAGAGTTCCAATAAGAAAGTGCTCACTAGGGCCGTGCCTGTGGCTCAAGGAGTAGGGCGCTGGTCCCATATGCCGGAGGTAGCGGGTTCAAACCTAGCCCTGGCCAAAAACCACAAAAAAAAAAAAAAAAAAAAAAGTGCTCACTAAATGTAACACAATCAGAAGATTATTTACCGTGTGACTCTCTTTTGTCTGATTATTGGTACAAGATTTTGACAGTTTCAAAGATTAACAATATGATTCATAAGTTTGCCTGGAAGGTATTAGAGGGCACATGGCATCCACTGTCAGTTATATGTACTGAAGGTTAGTGGTGAAACTGTGTCCCACCTACAAACAGCTACCATAAGATTCTCTTATAGAAGAACAGAGAAATACAATAATGACCAAATTAGAAAGAGTGGAAATAGTCATAGATGTGGGTGGCTCTGTGTCTCTAGGGTATGAAAATTGTTCCATGGACACATCTAGTACTTTGTGGCTCAGTTCATCTATTTGTCTATTAGAAGGTATGTGAGATAAGATGGCGTATTTTCTGGTCTTTTCTTTTGGAAGTGGATGCAAGCCCTGTTAAAATACTTTTAAAATTCAATTATTTTATTAAAGTTTTGCCATTGGTTTTTCAAAAAGTGAAATAGGGTAAAAATCACCTTTTTCTACTCATCTCACCCATGTCCACCAGAAACCATACTTTTTTTTGTATCTTGTATAGTTTCTTTATGTATATAAAAGCAAATATTATCATTTATTAATTTTAATCCCCTTTTTATATAATAGCAGTATAGTACACTTGAAGTTCTATAGTCTGTTTTTCTCACTTAAAAATACATCCTGGAATTTTTGACAGCTGCATATTATTTCTTTGTATGGATTATCATGTACCATAACCAATCCTCTCTTGATAGACATTAAGATTAAAAAAATACTTTTCCATTAAAATTAATGCTACAATAAATAGCCTTATACATAAATAATTTATCACTAGGATAAATGCCCATAGGTAAAATTGCTGGATCAAACAACATTTGCATTTGTAAATTGTTAGATATTACTAAATTGTCCTCCATTGGCAAGCCCACATATTTCAAAGTGTTCATTTCTAGAGTTCAAAACAGTGTTCAACTTGCTGAAAGAATTAGTCTTCACTAGACCAGAGAAGGGATGAAGAGACATATCTTTTGAGTTTATTTTTATAAGGAATTTCGAACTCTTCATGAAACAAAGAAAATAAGAGAAAAAACATTTAAGTTTTACTATAAATTGTGTATTATTCTTACTTATTTTTATAGATAAATCTTTACCACCACTTTGTGAAGTTGGATTTATTTTAAAAATCAAAGATGGAAAATTAAGTCTCAGAAAGCTTAAAGATCCTATCCAAGGTTGTGCTGATGGTTATTCAACAGAATCTAGAAGCATTTTTCTTTCTTAAGAAGAGGGACATGTTTGTAAACAGGGAGATTCTCTCTCTTATCATGATTAGGCTCAGGTGCCCTATGATAAATTTATCTCATCCCTGATTCTTGTGTTAGGCTGAACTGCTAGGACTATATATGCTTAACACAGGGTTCTGATTCACCTGAAACTTAGCTGAACCGTGAAACTCACAGAAGTCAGAAGATGGCACAGAGTTAAATTCTCTGGAATAAATATATTTCATAGTTCTGTAGAATATCTAATAATAGCATTTTCAGTTGTACAATCTAAGATAAGGCAATCAGATCTTTTGCTTGAGGTTATAAATTAATTGCTGGCAGAAGTCAGTGAAGAAAAAGAATATATGTTTCGACTAGGGTCCAGTGAGCAAGAAGTTTTTATTCAAGTAGGCCACTGATTTCTAGATGACATGAGGCAAGGAATTTAACCACGACTGTTTTCAGCAAATCCGTTCTTGCAGATTGCATTTCTGCACAATGGAGGGTCCTTGTAGATAACGCTGATCACGAACAATATATTTGGCATAAAATTAGTCATGATTTCTAGTGTGTCAAGAGAATTTGTAGACAAATAACCTTTTTGAAAATTTTCCTGCTTTTTATTGAGTATGGGACATTGGGAACTTTAGTTATTTTTTTGTCTCTTTTTCTTTATCTGAAAAATGAAAGTATCAGAAGTATCCACTCTATAGGCTTGTTGTGAAAATTAAATGAGATCATATAGATAAAATGCTTAGCACAGAGCCTGGAACATAATAAGGACTCATTAAAGGGTAGTGGCTATTATTACTTTATGTTACTATTCTTTTTTTTTTTTTTCTATCTTGAGATCTTTTTAGAGCTGGCTGTTGGGGCAGATTTCTGTACTGTAAGAACCAAATTTGTGTGTTTAATATGGCCTTATGCTCAGCTAAATCAAAACACAGAGATAAAGCTCTACCTGACCTTGTTAGTGATTAGCTTTTGCCTTTTCATGCGTGAGATTTGATTATCTTTATCATTGTCTTAGCTTGTGTTACCTGCATATCATAAAATTATCCCAACCTTTTAATATCCTGTCACAAACATTTATCTTTTTGACCTTCAGTGGAATTGTGGTAAGACAGTCTGCTCTTGAATACATTTATCTATCTCATGTAATGTGAAATTACCAGAGTTTAAGTTTAATATTGACACCCTGATCACTTAGATGCCATAAGCTTTGATTCATCCTTGCCACTAGATGGCACTGTAATAGAACACATTCATTATAGTTATCTTTTACTATCTAGGAAGACATGCCATCCAAACCAAAGCTAAGG
Organism: Nycticebus coucang; assembly: GCF_027406575.1. Lineage (NCBI taxonomy): Eukaryota > Metazoa > Chordata > Mammalia > Primates > Lorisidae > Nycticebus > Nycticebus coucang. The sequence goes on from NC_069787.1 coordinate 37,995,922, forward strand.
GCTCAGCACCTAGTTCAGCAGCTAGGGCACTGGCCATGTACACCAGAGTTCGTGGGTTCGAATCCAGCCTGGGCACGCCAAACAACAATGACAACTACAACCAAAAAAAAAAAAAAAAATAGCCCTTGTGGTCTCAGCTACGTGGGAGGCTGAGGCAAGAGAATGGCTTAAGCCCAAGAGTTTGAAGTTGCTATGAACTGTGATGCCACGGCACCCTACCAAGGGCAACAAAATGAGACTCTGTCTCAAAAACAAAAACGAACAAAAAAGAAACTGAAGCTAGGTGTAGCCTTCATATATGAAAGTGAAGAAATAGCCTTTGAAATAGGGACATTTTGTAAAAGGAAGAATTAGTGTTTGAGTTTTATGTGGTTTGTATTTCTTCAAAATGTGATTTTGGGAGTAGGAATAAGAAAGCAAGAAGAATCAGATTGGAAAGGAAAGAAAGGAGAAACAGAAGGATGAAGTTTCAAGACTATTGCTATAGGCAGCAGGGCTTAATTCTACTGGAACATCCTAAAAAGCACGTAGAATGTCTCCCAGAATTGTCCACACAATGGTTGGGAGGCAAGTGTGCTTATTTATTAACTCCTGTCCCTTGGTCAAGATTGCCCCCTACCCTTTCTCTGCACATATGTATAAGCCAAGAAAACTCCTGGTAGATAGAATCCAAGACAGCTATGGGGCAGAAAGGAAAGACGCTCAGTGTGGGCTAGAGGTGGGATTCTATCAGGTGAAGCAAAACTCAGATTACATTGATTTTCTATTCCAACCTGGTTAAAATCAGATGTAGGGCTAGGCGGATGTGACTCAGGGCACCAGATGTGCCTGCTACAGCGACCTAATAAATCATGTACTCTGTAAATTCTTCCAGTTGAAATAAACAACGAATCTTAATGAACCATCTGCATCTCCAAATCCTTGGGGGCTACCTGAAGGGTATTCTGGCAAATGTTTAGTGAATAAAAATATAAATGGTTACTTCATAAAATTCTAAGAAAGGAGGTATTTTGCCCTTTATATTCTATTAGAAAAATATTTTCAAATCTTTTTGTACTGTGTATGAGAATATAGAAGCGGGAGGTGTCTGTTACTGTACAAGCAGGAGGAGTTTGCTAATAAGAAAAATCCTAGGTTGGACAGTAGCTAGAGCGGGAATTGTATTGGACTGGGAGTCAAGAAAGTTTAGGATATACCTGTGATGTTGGATAAATTATTTAGGCTATCCCATACTAATTTTTGAGACCTCTGTGCCTTTAGCTGCAGAAAAGAAATGTATGTGTCTGAGTTCAATCATTTTTACTATTTCTTCTAGTCCTATGATACTATGAAAATCATACATATAGAAAAACAGTTGAGTTTTATGAATGGGCATATTGGACTCAAATGTATATTTATATTTGCATATATGAAATGATGAGTTTTTAGATGTTAGAATTGATTATTCACTTGAAGATGGAAATAACCTTGATCCTTAAAAACAGAAAAGTTTTATTGGACTTCAAATGGTGTGTCAGACATGCAAGTAAATGTAAGAAATATTAATTCTAAGGCATGCACACGTAATGTAAATTGTTTGATCATATAAAATTCCTTATTCTTCTAAGCCAAGTAATTAATAGTTACTTTAATAGAGACGAAGAAGAGAAATCACCTTTGCAAGTGGAAAATCATGTAATTTTTTGCAAATATTGGATACTTTTGAGAGTGAATGGGAGTGCTAGTAATAATTACTAATATATTCAAGGGTAAGAGGCATAATACAGATCCATTCCAGGGAAACTGGGCAGAGTGTCACTCTATTTAAAAGTTGATTGCTGCTTTCTGAGTGGTTGAGAAAGTAGTAGAGAACCCAATTCCCTTGGAATTCACTCTCACTCTGAGAACAACAATAAATTCTCAGTAAAATACAAACAACTTGTTGAAGACAATAACCAATGTAGCCAGAACTTTAGTAGCCATAATCTCAAAGAAAAGCAAAAAATGAGTCCTGAATTTACTAATGCTTTTGCCTATCGAACATTTGTTAATTAGCCTGAGGGGCAGAGAGACTCAGGCGAATGCAGGGGTCTAGGACTTACAACAATATCACTAGGACATATCACCCACAATTGAACTTCAGGGTTACTAAAGTATCCAGAACTTACAGGTGTAAAGATTCCAAAGAAATGGGAATTTCTGAAAAGTGATCTCAGCAGTCTTTACACAATTCTCTTCAAGTCATTAGCTAATTCCTAAACTGGGCATGATGGAATGAAAGGCTACAAAAACTAAAAGAAAATAGTTGCTAAAAGGCTGAAAAACTCATCAGAACTTTGACAGTCTCACGGTGCTAAGGAAAAACAAAAATTATAATTTAGAACCTGCCAAGGATCCCAGTAAATTCTTCAGACTTTTAAATGAGAACTCTGAAGTGTTATGACTGATGATAGGGATAAATCAGTAATAGATCAGCCCTCACAAGTCTTAAAAATAGCCTGCAATTATTTCATCCTCTGATTGGATCAGGGTTTCCTGCCTTGTAGGAAGAAGAAAATAAGATCTTCTCTGGAGAAATATAATATCATCCAGGGTCTTTACAGTCATTCATGCATAATGTCAGCATTCAATCCAAAATTACCAGGTAGAGAATCTCTGTTCAATAAATGGTGCTGGGAAAAGTGGATAGCCACATGTAAAGGTCTGAAACAGGATTTGCACCACTCCCCACTTATAAAATTAACTCACGATGGATAGAAGATTTAAACTTAAGGCAGGAAATTATAATAATCCTAGAAGAAAATTTTTGAAAATCACAGATTGGCCCAGGCAAAGAATTCATGAAGACTGCAACAGCAATCATAGCAAAAAAAAATAAATAAATGGGACCTGATCAAATTAAAAAGCTTCTGCACAGTCAAGGAAACAACTGAAAGACCAAATAGCTAATACACAGAATGGAAGAAAATATTCACATGCTATACATCTGATAAAGGACTGATAACTAGAATCTATAAAGAACTCAAGCAAATGGCAAGAAATAACCAAATAACCTCATTAAAAAGTGGGCAAAAGACATGAACAGAAACTTTTCAAATGAAAATATACTGATGGCCAACAAACTCATGAAACAATGCTCAATGCCTCTAATCATTAGAGAAATGTAAATCAAAACCACAATGAGATATTCAGTGGGAATGGATCCTATTAAAAAGTCCTAAAACAACAGATGCTGGAGTGAATGAGAGAGAGGAACTCTTACACTTTATTGGTGGGATTGCAAACTAATGACTTCTGTGGAAAATTTTATGGAGCTATCTCAAAGAACTTAAAGTAGACCTACCATTTGATCCAGCAATTCCATTGCCGAGTGTACATGCAAAGGAAAAAAGGTAATTTTATAAAAAGGACACATGCACGTGAATGTTTATAGCAACACAATTCACAATCACAAAGATGTGGAAACAACCCCAGTGCCCATGAATACATGAATAGATTAATAAAATGTGATATATACAGGCTATGGAGTACTATTCAGCCATAAAAATGGTAATCTCATATCTTTTGTGACAACTGGAACTGGAAAGCATTCTTCTACATGAAACATCACAAGAACAAAGAAACAAACACATGTACTCAATACCAAGTTGGAATCAATCAGTCAACACTTTAGTACACGTATGGAAGTAAATCTTAATGAAAATAAAGCTGGGGGAGGATTGTGTACAGTGCACAATATCTGAGTCAAGGACTCATAACTTTGACTCAATCTGTACAAAAAGAAAAGTTAATAAACAAAACATGGGTAGCCCTTAATGTTCTGAAATAAAAAACTAAATATAGCAGAGTAAGTTCTTTGGCAAGAATAAAATTTAAAAAATGAAATAAAATTACAGGTAGGTCAGAAAACAGGACCAAAGAACAAAAGTCAAGAGGAAAATAGCAACAGAAATAGCCTGCAGGTGATATAGATATTGAGGTTAACAGAAATATAATTTTAACCAACTATAATTAATGTTAAAGCAGATTTAAAAACAGAGAATATTACCAGAAAATTAGAATCTGTAAAAGCATAATCAAATGGAAATTCTAGAGCAAAAAGGATCAAGAAATAAAAAAAAATGAGTTTAACTGCAGATTATGCAACAAAATAGAGAATTAGTGAGCTGAAAGAAGGTAAACAAAATATTAAGTTTGAAGTGCAGAGAGGCGAAGTGAATGGAAAGTATGTGGTCTAGTAACATAGACCACATATTAAGTTTTGCTAAAAATGCCTAATGTATGTTGAATTGAAGTTCTGGGATGGGAGAAGAGGAAAAAGGAAGCAAAAGAAATGTTTGAAATACGCTGGCCAAATAATTTTCAAAAGGATATCAAACTGCAAATTTATAAAGGTCTATAAACAGAATAAATATAAAAATATCACAACAAAAAGTGTCAAAACTCATAAATGGAAAATCTAAATCATATCAGAAAAACAAGGCATATTGCCTTTAAAAGAGCTATAATAGGGCGGCACCTGTGGCTCAACGAGTAGGACGCCGGTCCCATGTGCCAGAGGTGGCGGGTTCAAACCCAGCCCTGGCCCCCCCAAAAAAAAAAAACCACCAAAAAAAAAAAAAAGCTATAATAAATTGACAGTTGACTTTTCAAAAGAAATGGTGCAAACTTGTAGATAATGGAATAATATATATAAATTGCTGAGATAAAATAAATACCAGAGAAGAATTCTATACCATTGAAAATATCCTTCAGAATTAAAGATGATATAAACACATTTTATTTGAATAAAAAGAAGAGAAATTGTTGCTAGCAAACACACACTTAAAATAAGCACAAAGGTAGTTCTTTGCCAGAAAGTTAATGATCTTTGATGGGAGCATGGGAATGCAGGAGGGAATGAAGAGCAGTAGGAAGGACAAATATATGGATAAATTTAAGATCTAGTATATAGATCTTGAAAATATATATAGAATTAGGAATCTATGACAATAATAGCACAAAAGGCAGGAGGGGAGTAATTAAAGTGTTAAGATTCTTGTATTATCTGGGAAATGTTACAATTACTCATCTCAGATAGATTACTAAATCCTGGATATAAGTTGCAATTTCTAGGGTGAATATTAAATGAACAAGAGAGTATGATAAATAATCTAATAAAAAGGAGAAAATATAATGATAAAATAATTACTTGATTAATCAAAGATAATTCAAGAAAAGTATCCAATGTATCAATACTAATATGAAACCAATATATAGACAACTACATGCTTACATGAAAAAAAGCCCAAAAATATAGTGAGTGGGAGGGGAGAATAAGGAAAGGGAAGAAGGAGGGAGGAGGGAGGTCAATTGGCAGGATCTCACCTAATGTGCACAATGTGAGGGTGCCCAGTATACTACCTTGAACTTTACCTTAGAAATGAAAACAATGTAACCAAAATATTTGTACCCTCATAATAATCTGAAATTAAAAAAAAAAGAAAAAGAACTTGGTTTAAAAAAATAATGCAAGAAAGGAGAAAAAGGAAGACAAAAGGGATAAAACAATAGAAAATAGTAGAGTGGCGGACTTAAACTCAATTATGTTAGAAATTACAATAAATGTAAATGGACAAAATATTCCCATTAAAAGCAAAGATTGTCAGACTGGATTTAAAAACAACCCAACCATATATGCTTATAGGACATATGCCTTAAACATAAAGACAAACAAGTATGAAAGTCTTTCATTCAAAAAGATGAAAAATAATATGGCATGTAAACACTAAAACAAAGGGGTTTACGTCTGTTAGTAGTAGATAAAATTGAGACAAAAATTATTACCAGAGAGAAAGAAGGTCATTTCGTAATGATTAAAGTGACAGTTGAACAGGAAGATGTAATAAATTTATAGATACCTAACCTAATGACATTTTGGTCTAGCAAATGACAAAAAACAAAACAGATGCAAGTAAAAGAAGAAATAGACAAATCCATAATTATCATAGAGGTTTTAACACATCTATCTCAGACTAACATTTTTATAATTATAAAATATTTGAGCAATGTATTTAACAGACTTGTATATGTGTGCATATGTGTGTGTCTATTGTATAATACTGCATCCAATAAACACAAAATATACACATTCTTTTGGAGCCATATAGAACATTCATTAAACCATAATCTGGGTGATAAAGAAAGTGTTGGCAAATGTCAAAGGATTAAAATCATACATATATATTCTTTGACTACACAGAACATAAGTAACACATATGTATATATTATCCAATGCAGGATTTATACCCAGAATTCATTGCAAAACTACAAATCAAAAAGAAAAGGTAACCAATGTTGGTTAGATTTACTGACTCACTTCCAAGGACTAGGGTTTGGAAAGGGAAAGATAACTTCATAGAGTAGCGGAAGCCTACTAAACACTACCTTAACCAAAAGTTCAAGGTTAACATCACCCTGCTGTGATGTGATGAAGAGGGCATACCACCTGTGTGATTTTCTTTCCAAAACCCCAGATCTCCATCTAATCATGAGAAAAATATCAAACAAATCCAAATTGAGGAACACTCTGCAAAATACTTGATTGATAATTCTCAAAACTATCCAGGTCATGAGAGACAAGAAAAAACTGAGAAATTTTTATCAACCAGAGGAGACCAAGGACATAATGACAGCACACAGTGTGATAACCTGTTTCACATTATGGAAGAGAAAGAGGGCATGATAGTGGAAAAGCTGGAGAAATCCAAAGCAAGCCTGAAAATCAGTTATTAGTAATGTACCAATGTGAATTTCTAAGTTTTAACAAATGTCAAATGATAAACAAAAAGTTAACATTAGGTGAAAGTTGGGTGAGGGGTATAAAGGAATGCCTTGTGCTATCTACAATTTTTCTATAAATCTAAAATTACTCCCTGCAAAAGTTTTTTTAAAAATAAAAAGGAAAGGTGAGTAACTTAATAAAAAATGGGCAAAAAACTGGAGAGGAATATTAAGAAGATGATATCCAAATGCCCAACAGGGGCAAAAAAGGATGGTCAACTTCACTGATCATGAAGAAAATGCAAAGTAACGTCTCAATGCATCGTCACTATATGTCCCCCATCATGGCTAAGAGGGAAAAGACAGAAAAACAAGATTGGGGAGGACATGGAGTGACTGGAACTCATAAACCGCTGGGGGAATGTGAATTGATAAAATCATCATATTGACTTTTTGCGGCAGTGTTAACTAAAAACTAAACACATTCCTACTTTACTGTCAGGGTCCCAGCATCTGTGGAGACCTGTGGAGACTGGTGGCAATTGATTAAAGAAATACAGAGTTAGAAGTGATGGTAAAGAAAGACAAGAGACAGGGAGGTGCCTGTGGCTCAAAGGAGTAGGGCGTAGGCCCCGTATACTAGAGGTGGTGGATTCAAACCCAGCCCTGGCCAAAAACTGTGAAAAAAAAAAAAAAAGAAAAGAGACATAGAGTAGAATTAAAAGTGGGAGCTCAGGGGTCCATTATCCTTAGTGAGATTCTGGCAATGGCCCATAATGTTTGCTCAACTCTGATTTTATTTTTATTTGTTTATTTATTTTGAGACAGAATCTCACTATGTCGCCCTCTGTAGAGTGCTGTAGTGTCACAGCTCACAGCAACCTCACAGCAACCTCAAAGTCTTGGGCTTAGGCGATTCTTTTGCCTCAGCCTCCCAAGAAGCTGGGACTATAGGCGCCTGCCACAATGCCTGGCTATTTTTTTGTTGTTGTAGTTGCAGTTGTTTTAGCTGGCCCAGGCTGGGTTTGAATCTGCTACCTTCCGTGTACGTGGCTGGTGCTGTAAGCACTGTGCTACAGGCACTGAGTCCACTCTGATTTTATTGAAGTCTATTTGCCCAGAGGGAAGATGAGGGAGGGAACAAAGGCATCAGCAGTTTCTGGTTTGTTGATATCAGCTTCTATTGTTATTATTATTAACCTTAAGGGTGGCCTTCAGTAATCTGAAATCTGAGCCTTGTATCAGGAGAGTCTCCTGCTTGAGGTCACACACACAGATTTCTAGGGAACTGTTAAGCTCCACTAGTTCTCTGTGGAGTAAAACACCACTGGCTAACCTCCTCTGAGAGATCGTGGGAGGGAGGCTTTTTCCTCTTATCACCACCACAGGGGCTTTTCCTCTGCTATAAGGGATACAAACAAGCTCTTCGGCCCCTATCTCAGGGCTTGAGCTGCTCCCTTGGTCTCTGCCCTAGGCAAATGCAAATCTCCACAATGGGTATCTGCTTTGCCTGTTTAATGGGCAGGAAATGCCCTAGGAGATGTGTCTTTTCTAGGGCATTGTCATAGCCTCTTCTATGACCATTATTTTCCTCAGAGTGCTCACAGACCCAGCAGGGTGTTTGTAAGCTGTATCTCCAACAGGTTAGAATTTCAGAAAAGGCGAGAAGCTTGCTATCAATGGCTAGCTTAAACGTAAACTAGCTGACTTTTCCTTGTTTCAACCCTCTCAGCTTGCTTTTTAGTTTTCCTCTTTTTCTGGGGGTGCTTTCTTTTGCTAAGAATGGAGTCTTCAGCCCCTATTCTCCCAGCACCTTACCACCCAGGAAAGAATATACACATATGTGCTGAGAAGAATGACTAGGAATGTTCAGTCTTATGTTATTCATTATAGCCCCAAACTAAAACAATTCATAGATAAATAAATGTCCATAAATAGGTCAGTAATTCATGACACAGCCATGCAATAGAATACTGTACATTGATTTATGAATTAGGAACTGCTGTTAACACACAAAAATATGGATCAATTTCCCAGACATAATGGTAAGGGGGAAATCCAGACAGAAAAAAGTGCATACTTTATGAACCTGTTTATGTGAAGTTCAAAGGTAGATGAAATTAATCACTGGTAACGAGGGTCAGAATAGTGGTTACCTGTATGGGAGGTAATGACTGAGGGGACACAGGGAAGCCTTCTCTGGCGCTGGTTGTGTTCTCCATCTCCATGGCAGTGATGCTGAGGTGGGTGTGTTCACTTTGTCAAAATTTCTTGAGCAGTGCCCTGAGGATGTAGCATTTAACTGTAGGAATATTACATATCAATAAAAAGACAAAACCTCAAATCCTCTGGAAACTGCAATTTCTATACTGAAACATGTTTTCATTCTGCTGTATGTATAATACAAACTGTAGCATATTGTTTTTGCAAAAGGTCTGTAAGTTTTAGAAACTTAAAATCCAGCTAATATATTATTTGAAGATAAGAGTTCAGTGTCAGTTCTTGTGTGCGTGCATGTATATTTATCTTTTACAAATCAAATACATATATAGGATGCTTTAATTAGCAAACTTCTTCACAATGGTTTGATAACTAATTAGTTGTTCTTCTGTGCATTGAGATTTATTTTATTCACTGCATGAATAGATCTGGGGAGATCGGTTACAATTATTGTAACAAGTAAGGTCAAATAGGCAATAAACTCTCCTTATGTTCTAATATTTTGAAGTGTAGAGATAACTGGTTGAATGCCAAATAAAGTTTCTATAAAATTTGGAGACTTCATGTTCAAAGGAAGCCAAGATTTATACTCATGGAACATTTATCTAAGAGAAAATGTGAAGGTGGTCATTATTCCTGAGAGAAGATTGAGAAGTAAAGAGAGCAAGCCAGAAGTGGGTTTTGGAGCTTTGGAATTCCTCTTTTGAAATAATAACATATGCATTCTTTTAAAAACATTCTTGCAACTCTCAAAGACACTCATTTCTGTTATCCTCCCATTTCACAGGTGTAGAAACTGAGACTTGACTGAGGACACCCTGTCCAGGGAGAGGCAAGGACATGATTCAAACTTAGATACAGCCAACTCCAGAACCCATTCACTTTTATTCATTCTTATTCACAACAATATTTCTCAAGGTAGGAATCGTTCATCCAAATCATGGGGGAGGCTTGTCAAGTATTGATTCCCAGGTACCCAGGGAAGGCAGAATCTCTAGAGTTGGAGTCCATGAGTCTCTATTTTTCTTAAGGGCTCTGAAGGTTGAGAACCACAACGTTTTGCTGTCATGACTTTGAATAGGACTGTCTTATCCAAACTTGGTGAGTACCAAGTTTACTCAAATATCCAATGATATAAAAGAAAATGCTTCTTGAGTGTGTACATGCTGTTGCATACAATCCCTCTCCCATCTATTATTTGTGCATCTGAGATATTCAAGCGTATCCTTTTTCCAACTATTTTCAAGCTGTTGGTATGTTGAATATATATGAAGGAAACATTGAGTTTGTTTAAATAAACATGTTAACTACTAAGAAGAATATGCATATTGATTCTTTCTACTACATTCTAAATATTAAGTTGAAGCAATAAATTCTTCAGAAGGAATATTATTCTGCCTACACAGTTTTCTGTATTGAACCCCATGAGACTGATAGAAATACCAAATATGGTCTGGCATGTGTTTTTTCAATGTGAGATACAAGACAAAAAGCGATGTGGAAATTATCAAATAATATGTAACAGCTGATTCTTTCAGCCTTAAAGAAATTTTATTAGGATGTTTCTTTCCCCAAAGCCTTACTTTCTTGAAAACAATGAAGGAAAGATGGGTAAAAGTGTGAATAGAGGCTGTTAAAACTTGAAACTTGCTTTTCGTTCCCCTCCCAGTTGTTAGAAAAAAAACTGAATATCATGTTCAAAAAATGACTTGGTAGTGAAGGAAGAGAAAAAAAAAAAAAAAACAGTAAATAACTAAGCAGCTTAGTCACTGGGGTATGAGGTGCAGCCAGACCTGAGTTCTAGGCCATTTCTTCACCTGGCATTATGATCTTGGGCAAGTTCCTTATCATCTCTTTCTTCAGTTTCCTCTTGTCTAGGTATAATAGTAATGGAAGACATTTTGTGGGATTCAGAATTACATGAAATAATTGTATATGCAGAGAGTAGCCCTGTGTCTGAAACATAGTAAAGCAGTAAAAAATTGTTAGCTATTCTTGTAATTAATAGTGTCCATTCGTTCTATGATACTTATCATTAAACATTTTCTTTTATAGAAACTAAACATGAAATATATTATCACAAGTTTCATTAGTTTAGGAACCAATGAAATAAAAACAACAAGAGGCCATTTAACCTTTCCAGACTCTTATAATTATTTAATTTAATTAATTAATGTATTTTTCTTTTTTTATTTTTTAATTTCAAATTAATAGGAGGCTACACATGTTTAGGTTACATTGTTTTCAATTCTAAGGTAAAGTTCACGTTGTAGCTGAGCCCTTTACCCAGCAAGTGTCTGCTGAACACTCACATATCAGGCACATTAGGTGATATCCTGCCAATTGCCTTCCCTCTTCCCCCTCCGCTCCTCCACCCCTTCATGAGACGATATTTGTGTTCTATCATTAGTATGGGCATGTAGTTGTTTATGTGTTGGTTTCGTATTAGTATCGAGACTTGTGTGATTTTAAGAGATTGGCTGTGCCAGGTATAGGTTGCCTTAAACAAGTCCCTTGTTTTTTCCTGGATTGTACTACTGTAGAAGTTTCTTCTGTTTTCTCCTGGAGCCAAAATTGCTGGTTTCTTTTCTGGGGATTAGCAACCCCCACATAACTCAGAGATTAGGTTGGAGAAACAAAAATAAAGTTGTCTTGTGATATTGAGGAAAAGTTGATAGAAACTAGCTAGCTTGTCAGTCTAGTATATTTTCTGAAGATCTCCTACGTCTAGTATTACTACGTGCAGAATTAGTGCAGTGATTTTCTTCTGTGCTAAAATATGTGTTTTCTTCCTTATATAAAGAATATATATTTAGAAAAACTGAAAAAGTAGAAAGGTAAAAAAATATGAAAACAAACACATTGCTAATTCTAAAGAAAATTACAATAAACACTTTGGATTGTTTCATTACAGACTTTCTGCTCTTCCATCCAGCTTTATCTATTTTTTTCTTGCTAACAAACAAAACTGTGTATAAAGTTTTCTACTGTCTTTTCTCCCTAAGGTAGCATCACAAATATTTCCCATTATTGTATATTTTCCCAAATTAGTTCCTTTTCTTATTGGCATCTAAAGATAGATTTCGAGAGGATTAGAAAGGCCTACCACTCAGATGTGGTTTTATTATATTTTAGACTTAATGTATTACTTATTTATTCATTTAATCATCAAGGTTTTATATATACGCTACTATACACAAAGTACTAGATTGGGACTTTTTGTGGGCAGGGACTTTGGTTTTGTTTCCCTCTATCCCTTGTGTGTAGAACTGTACAGAGCTGCTCAGCAGATACTATTGAACAAATGATTACTGGGTAAACACATTAGCATTTCTACTAGCCATTACCCCAAACAGAGGTTGAAGTATTTAAAAAAGCCACATCACAGTCATAAAAGTATATCTTAGCCATTTCTGAGGTTGAATTCTGAAGTGTAGGGGTGTCAGGTTTAACTCAGTGAATAACTTCTTTTGTTAAGGTCTGGGGGAAAGGGGACCACAACTCAACTTGTTTTATGGTCTTTGTGATAAAAAGGATCTTTGTCCATGTCATCTATGTATATGTGTGTATTTCAGGGTGGCACCTGTGGCTCAGTGGGTAGGGCGCCGGCCCCATGTACTGAGGGTGGGGGGTTCAAACCCGGCCCAGCCAAATTCCTGGGCATTGTGGTGGGCACCTGTTAGTCCCAGCTACTTGGGAAGCTGAGGCAAGAGAATTGCCTAAGCCCAGGAGTTAGAGGCTGCTGTGAGCTGAGATGCCACAACACCCTACCCAAGGTGATAAAGTGAGACTCTGTCTCTACAAAAAAAAAAAAAAAAATATATATATATATATATATTTTTGTACAGATAATAAAATATTATCTGTACAGAAAGTATATATATATATATATATATACTTTCAAAGAAGCTCTTCACATAGACAGTTGTCCTTTTTTTTTTTTTTTTTTTTTTATTTGAACAGAGTCTCAAGCTGTTGCCCCGGGTAGGGTGCTGTGGCACCACAGCTCACAGCAACCTCAAACTCTTGGGCTTAAGAGATTCTCTTGCCTCAGCCTCCCAAGTAGCTGGGCCTACAGGCACCTGCCACAATGCCCAGCTATTTTTTGTTTATAGTTGTCATTGGTGGTCGTCAGGCCCGGGTTGGATTCGAACCCACCAGCTCTGGTGTATGTGGCTGGTGCCTTAGGCACTTGAGCTACAGGCCCGAGCCAACATTTATCTTTTGAATGGAACTGTATCTGCATGTCCTCTGCTAAGACCTCTCAAGTGACTTTCACAACCTCCCATCTAAGTTCTCCCTTCAGTCTCCCAAATACTTACTACAAGCACAGTGTCTTCGTAGTACTGTGTTTCAGAGGTAAACTCCAGCTGGAGCTAGGCAGAAATTGGTTTTTAATCTGAAAAGGTGATTTCCTCTCTAAGATTTAAGATTAAAATACAATTGGGGCCTAGGGAAAAGATCTGTCTTATAAGAAAAATGACTTCTCTTGTGATATTTTCTTGTCGAGGGAAATTTAAGAGTAGAAATTGGTTGGCAATGTGGGTAGTGGGAACAAGTTGGTGGGGTGGAGAAGATAGGGTGGGATGCAATCCCAAGCTCATTTGGGCCAACTCATAGACATTACTTGCAGGAATCCTTATAGCAACAAATAAGAGTGCACCATGCTGGCTCTTGGCCTCATCTGTGCCTATAAACATGCCTTTTGTGCTGTGACTTTTGTGTTTGTGCAATATGGATGAACATAACTTGTAATGTTTCTTTGTTTGCTTAGTATTATATTGTTTTTAGGGCTAAATCCAGAAAGAGAAGAGCTGTCTCTCCTGGTTGGGGAAAGTGGCCTAAGAGCCATCAAATTCCTAATTTTTTTTTTTTTTTTAAATTTGAGACAGAGTCTCACTTTGTCACCCTTAGTAGAATGCTACAGCATCATACCTTACAGCAACCTCAAACTCTGGGCTCAAGTGATCCTCTTGCCTCAGCTTCCCAAGTAGCTGGGACTACAGGGCCTAGCACAACTCCTGGCTATTTTTAGAGATGAAATCTTGCTCTTGCTCAGGCTGGCCTGGAACTACTGAGCTCAGGCAATCCACCCGCCTTGGTCTCCCAGAGTGCCAGGAATATAAGTGTGAGGTACTGCACCAGCATATTCCTAATATTTAAAAAAAGTTTTATATATTTTTATCAGAGTAATACACATACATGATTTAAAGTATTATCTGTACAGAAAGACTTACCATGAAATGCAATTGCCTCTGGCTCTGCCCCTCTGTACCACCAGAGGGAGACCCTTTTAACCATTTCTGTTTTCAGGTGATTATCTCAATATTGTCTCAGTATCTCTAAATGATATTTCTTTCCTACTATTTTTTTTAATTAACGTTGCATTATCAACTGCTGACTCCTTACCTTAAAAGGACCACATGAAAAATCCATTGAACAAGGAAAGCTAAGTTTTTTTAGACTTGCTCAAGTAGGAAGAACACCTTCACAGAATCATAGTAGTGTCTCAGGGCAGATTGGAGTGGGGAGCGGGGAGTCAAGGAAAGATATTTATAGAGTTTAGAGCGATTTTAAGGCAAGTCTTGCAAGGCAGGAAACATGTGGAATTGGGTTGAGTTTATGGCATACTAATTTTTGATTGGTGGGAAAAAGGTGAAATTTTGAAGCAAATCTTGGTATGAGTCTTGATAAATAAGCTGTTTAGTTAGTTCAGAGTCTTATCTTCCAGGAACAGGTGTTCTTTGGAGCATGCAAGTTATTTATTGTTTGGTCATGGTATTGTTTAGCACAGAAACAGAAAGCAGATGTAGTGTGGGTTATTAGGGCAATGTTGAGTACCTTCTTGCTGTGATCATGAAGATTGAATTAGATTATATATATCATGCCCCCTTATCTCTCAAAACTAGTTCCTTGAAGGACCAATTCTACTCTTTCAAACAAGAAACGTAAACTTCTTATTTTTGTTTCATCATCACAGATAGCATCTCTTTAGCATCCCCTCACCTTACCCTCAACTTTGTAGTGTGAATTTGTTCTATGATCCTTGGCTACAAGAAAACTCTCATTTCTTTAGTTTGCCAAATTAAACTACATCTAACGTAGATCCCGCCAATCTACTAGGTGTGGTGTCTAATCAGTTCTTTTTGGCACTGCCTCCCTCCAGGGCTGGAAAATGGTCCCAGGGACTTAATGAATGTCCATAAAAACACTTGGTGGTTACTGTTCTGTTTGTCCCTACCTGGGTTTATCTGAGGGAGAGTAGTTCTGAGGGCCCCTCTTCCATGCTGACATGGCTATTGGGATCTTATATCATCGTCTAACAACATTAGGCCTGGTGCTTAGTCTACAGGGACCCATATGCTCAATCAAAACTCTTGTCAACCCAGAGGGTTCTGTATGGGAACAGGGCATGGGTCTTCACCTACAGTGCGCCCTTCTATTCTGTGGTTTTGGGCAATCCAGCTTTCTATGGGCTCAGAGTACTTTCCTTCCTTTCAATTTTTGAAAACCTCCATCTCTGGCTCAACCAGTCCTAGCATTCTTATACATATAGCAGTTAAGGCTACAGGCTCTGTAATTATACTTCCCAGACCTACCTATGCCTTGGCTTCCTAAGCCTCAGTTTCCTAACCGATGGGAATGACAATAAATCCTATTACATGAGGTTGTGGTGAGGATGAAATAATTTATCATAAAGCATCTATTGCATCACGCCTGGCACTTAGTAAATTTTCAGAAAATGTCAGCTACTATTATAATTATCATTATATTGTTCTGAAATTTGAGGTTTTAAAAGCAAAGTCTTCAATTTTCCCCTGGGGCAAGAGAAGCTGAGCTCTCCAGGAAACAAAACCTTGGCTACTCTTCAGGCAGGAGAGGAGACAAATACTAGGAAAGTGTGAGACAGATGATTTTTCAACTCACTCACATACATAAGGAGGCTAGGTTTTACGATCATAAATAGAGGGGCTTCTCCAGAGCAGGAATTGTCAAACTATGGCCTTTGGGGGGGCCTTGGCTGATTTTATAAATACAGTTTAATCAGAACACAATCATACCTGTTAATTTAAGTTTTATTATAGTTTGAAAGCAGCCATAGACTATATAAATCTACCCTGTTTCCCTGAAAATAAGACATCCTCCGAAAATAAGACCTACTTACAGGAAAGATACGACGTTCCCTGAAAATAAGACCTAGCGCATCTTTGGGAGCACACCTTAAAATAAGACACTGTCTTATTTTCGGGGAAACAGGGTAGTCTACTCACTACAGTACTACTCAGTAGTACTCAGCTTTCAAACAGGAGGAGGACATCAACAGGACCTTCATGTTGCCTGAGCATGAAAGGGAAATACCTGAGTGTCAAGGAGTCCCAACTGCCCTCCATGTGTGTTGTGCAGGCCTCCCAGAAGTTCCTTTGGGTTCTGCCTTCAGACATGGGCAAGGGAAGAACCCAACCGTTAAGGGACCACACCTACTGCAAGTGGAATCATATGATAGGTCATATTTTTGCTGACTTCTTTCATTTAGTACAGTGTTTTCAAGGCTCATCCATGTCATAGCACAGTTTAGTACTTCATTCATTTTTATTGTCAAATAATATTCCATTGTCCACTCATCAGTTAATGGACATTTGGGTTGTTTCTACTTTTTGGCTATTGTGAATACTGTTGTATATGAATACAAGTTTTTGTGTGGACCTGTATTGTCACTTCTTTTGAAAGCAGTCATAGACCGTGTAAATCTATGTATAACCCACAAACCTAACATGGCTTTAATATTTGTCCCTTGAAGGAAATGTTTGCCAATTACTGCCCTAGACCATTTAGGTAGACTTAGAATTTAAATCATGTACATTACATTGAAGCAATGTACACTGAAATAGGAGTAAAATTGCTGGGTCATGTGATGTCTACTGTTTTCCAAAGTGGCTGCATCATTTTACATTCACACAAGAAATGTATGAGGGTTCCAGTTTCTCCACATTTTTGCCAACACTTACTATTTTCTGTCTTTTCAATTATAGCCATGCTAGTGGGTATAAGATGATACCTCATTGTGCTTTTGTTTTATTTTTCTCTAGTGAGCTTTTCTTTTATCTGCTTCTTTTTAATTGCCTTTAGCTCAAAATAGTCCTTATGCTAAAGTGGTATATCTTGAGGTGCCAAATTCTTCTGTCTTTCCATTGTAGGTATTTTCTCTCATTCTGTGGATTGTCATTCCATGTTCTTGATGATGTCTTTTGAAGCACAAAAGTCTCAATATTGAAGAAATCCAATTTATCTACTTTGTCTATAGTCATTAGTGCTTTTGGTGTTGTTTTTAAGAAGGCTTTGACTAATCTGAGGTCACGAAGATAAACTCCAGTGTTTATTTCTTAGAGTTTTATAAGTTTATTTCTTAAATTTAGTCTATGATCCAATTTGAGTTAAATTTTCTGTGTGGTAGGAATCAAACCTCGCTTTTTATATGGGAATATCCCCAGCACCATTTGCTGACCCTTAAATTGTCTTGGTACTTCTTGTGGAAAATGAAGTGACTATAAATGTGAGCTTTTAATTCTGGATTCAATTCTATTCCATTGATCTATGCTATGGGTTGGGAATTGAACTCCTCCAGATCTCATGTTGAAATTTGATCCCCAGCTTTGGAAGTGGGGCCTCATAGGAGATGTTTGGCTTATGGGGGTGGTTCCCTTATGAATGGCTTGGTGCTATCTTCATAGTAATGAATGAATTCTCACTCTATTAGTTCCTGAGAAAGTCGCCTCCCCACTTCCCAGAGCTGGTTGTTAAAAAGAGCCTGGCCCCTTCCCCCTCTCTCTTGCTTCCTTTCTCACCATTTGATCTCTGTGATATCTGCACACACTGGCTCTTCTTCCCTTCTGCCATGAGTGGAAGCAGCCTGAGGTAAGGTGCCAGTGCCATGCTTCTTGTGCAGCCTGCAGAACTGTAAGCCAAATATTCCTCTTTTCTTTATAAGTTAGCCTATCTCAGGTATTCCTTTATAGCAACACAAATGGACTAAGGCTAAATGTATCTGTCCTTAAAGGTGTCTGTCACACTATCTTGATTACTATGTCTTTGTAGTTAGTCTCAAAATTGCTCTTCTTTTTTCATGGTTGTTTTGGCTATTCTGAGGCCCTTGTATTTCCATATGAATTTTAGTATCAGCTTGCCAATTTATGTAAAAAAGAGCCAACTGGTATTCTCATAGGGATTGTATTGAATTTGTAGATCAATTTGGGGAATTTTGCCATCTAAAGTATATTCAATCTTATAATACAGGAACATGGAATGTTTTTCTATTTATATAGGTCTTTTGTTTCTTTCAAAAATGTTTTCTAATTAGAGTTTTACATTTGTATTTCTATTGTTAAATGTATGTCTAGGTGTTTTATTCATCATGATGTTCTTATAAATGGAGTTTTCTCAATTTTGGTTTTGGATTATTTGTTGTTAGTGTCTAGAAATGCAATTAATATTTGTATATTGATCTTGTATCCTGCAACCTTGGCTGAACTAGTCTTTTTTTTTTTTTTTTAGTGTAGTAACCGCCCAGAAATTCTGGGCTTGAGCCCAGGTAGCCACCCTGCCATGCCCAGCATATTTGTGCTACTGTGTGTAACAGGTTTTTAGCATTCAGGCTGGAGGACTATTTCCAGATAGCTCTATAGGACCTCAGCTGGGATTGGGGTTGATTTCTAACTTCTGAATGTTTTGATAAACTACATGGCCACCAATTGTAATCTCTCTATTTGTTCACAGATAACAGAGATGGGCTTTTTTCTACGTATAACTTCACTGTTTTACCAGCCCACCACTACCTATCTGCCTCTAGTCTCATGCATTTTATTCTGTTATTTAGATAGCCATCCCTTTAGGTTAAGGCATTATTTCTTTAAGACTTTTTTTTTTTAATCAGGGATAGTTTGCTAAAATCAGGCTGGATGACTGATTACTTGTCAGGCACTGTATAAAGTAAATGTGATTAAACTACGAATGTGTCTTTTTTGGGGAGGTGGTGGGGGGAAATCTTGATAATGGTAGCTATAACATCTGCCAGAAATGAAAGATAAACATTGTTTCCTAAAATCTTAATTCAGGAGAAAGCCAGGCTTTTCTCCAAAATGATTTTTCCCTTTTTCCCTATCCATTTTATTTTCCTGTTTTTATTATTTTTATGATGTATTAAATTGAACCATTTACTTGCAGTGTGCTAGTTAAGACAATTGCCTTAGCATTTGCTGAATGATTTGGCAGGCTAGACGTCCTACAGCTAAATTGTAAAATCCCATTAAAACCTAGTCATATAAAAATAAAAGATGCTGTCTGGTGCACTCCATGACACGTTATGCTGAGGTCTCATCACATTACAATAACAAATGCCCAAATGAAGTGACTACTGTGTAATAGAATATGATGAAGAGAGAGAAGTATATTAGTGATGCAGCCAACTGCATTTAATTAAATCCTATGTCCAAATTAGTTCCCTGATTGGCATGTAAAAGGAAAACATGTTTACTATGATAGTTCAAGTAGCATGGTTGTTGTTTTAGCACACAGGCTTTTCAATCTCTCTCTCTCTCTCTCTCTTTTTTTTGTCTTCGAGTGTCTTGCCACCTCAAGGATTGAAGTAGGCATTGCTGAGTTCTCTCAGACCTCAGGTGAAGAAGAAACAGGTGCATATTGGGTAAGTTGCTTGCTCAAGTCACTAGCTAGTAAAGAGCAGAACTGCAATATAAACTTAGGTCAAGAAAATTCCAGAGTCCATGATCTTTTATCTCTCTTTTATCTCAGAGATTGGCAAACTATGGCCTAGAGGCCAAATCTGGCCAGCTGTATGCTTTTTTACAGCCCAAGACCCAGGACTATTTATTCTATTTTTAAATGGTTGGAAAAAAAATCAGAAGAAGGAGAAGAATATTTCATGATGTGTGAAAATTACAAGAAATTAATGAATTACCATTTCAGCGTCCATATGTAAAGTTTATTGGAATGTAGCCATATTGATTTATTTATGCTTTATTTATAGCAGTTTTTGCATTGCATGGCAGAGTTGAGTAGCTACAACAGAGGTTATGTGGCTTGCTAGACCACATAGACCTTTATAGAAAAAGTTTGCCAACTTTGACCTGGCCATGGTTTTTAAGCAAAGATAAATTTAAATATTTGATGTTAAATTAGACATTCGGCTGAAGGTTGGAGTCTAGAGATCTGCATATTTAAAAATAAATCCCCAGTTTAATTTCAAATATGTAGTACTTCACAAAGTAATTATTATTATTTTTATTACTGCCTTACATCATAATTATTTGTGTATTTATTCCACTTCTTTATCAGTCCTTGAGGGCTAGGACTATGCTGATGTACTTTTGAATGAATAAATGAGAGTGAGTTAGTCTGAGTTCATTGGTATACACATCTGAATGTCTACAGGTACCCTTCCATGATGGAACAGACCTACAGTCTGGGGGAAGACAAATCAAAGGGCCAGGAGAAAGCTACATGATAAGAGGCCCACATTAATTGATTGGAATAATTCTTGCTATACACATATGTAATGGTAACTAAGAAGACCCTTTAAGTTTCCAGGAATAAATTATTTTGGCTCCATGATAGTGTTAGATGTATAGTGGACTTTAAGAGTTCATACATTAGCAGTGCAAAAGTGAGCTATAAATATGTAGGTACCATCGGAATTGGGGGGCCAGATAATAGGGTATTTACTATGTTTAGATTGGAATGGTGAACTGATATGAATTCATAAGACTCATCTGTATAGCTGTTGTCTGGCTATTGAAAAAAAAAAAACAACACATGGACGTCATTATGCTATAGATGGAATCAGATAAAGAGGGCCCCCTTAACTTTAATAGCAGTTTCTAGAGATTACTTTTAGCAATTGGCATCATTATGGCATGTACAATGCTGTGCTGAATAAAACCAAAGGATTTAAAAGTATATTTTGAAATTTGACTTAATTGCAATTTTTAAAAACTAAGTCTCCTTTTGTCAATATGCCAATGTAGCATAGTTGAGCAGGACCATATATTTTCAGTTGTAATATTACTCTTGTCCATTGGCCATGGAGGAAGCAGCTATTATCACATTATCAAAGCAGGGTCAATATTTGAGAAAAACCGGGACATTCCATGAAGAGCAGAAAGTAGAAAATTACAATGCTAATTTGTAATTACAAAATTATAAATGCTAACTTTTTTTTAAATGCTAAAAAAATTACAATGCTGATTTGTAATTACAAAATTACAATGCTAAAAAAATTCCCTCATAACTTAAGGAAATTTTTCTATAGATTTATATATTCATTATCTATGGCTCTGTAACAAATTGTCCCCAAATTGAGCAGCTTAAAACAACAAATATTATCTCATAGTTTCTGTGTATCAGAAATCTAGGCACAGATTGGATGGGTAACTGGCCCAAGGTTTCTCTTAAGATTACCCGGCCATGGCCTCGGTCATCTGAAGGCTCAATCAGGGCTGGACAGTCTGAGCTCACTGACCTGATGTTGGCAGGATCCAGATCCTCAGGTGCCACTGGACTGTGGATCAAGTTCCTCTGTGTTAGTTGGCCAGAGTGCCCTTCAGTCTCCTGCCGCCTGGACCTCACCGTAGGGCCCCTGCAAACATGGCAGCTGGCTTCCACCAGAATGAGCAAGAGGGAGAACAGTAGGGGTAAAGACGGAAATCTGAGTCATCTTATAACCTAATCTCAGTGGTGACATTCCTCTAATTTTTCTATATTCTCTCCTTAGTGGTGGGCCGTAGGTCTAGTCTGCAAAACCAGGGGCTTACACAGGGCGTGATTCAACACCAGGAGGAGGTGAGCCACTGTGTTCATTATTTCTGATTATAACAGCAATGCAGACATAACAAATTCATCCATTCATAGAAACAACCATTCATTGGTACAATATTTATTGAGCACTTACTATGTGCCAGGCATGAGGGATATGACCGTGGTCAAAACAAGCAAGGTTTCTTGCTTTCAGGTAGCACACTTTCCAAAGGAAATAAGCCATTGAGAAAGCATACTATAGGGCCTGGTCAACAAGAAGGCTCTGAAAAGATGTTAATTATGTTTATTTTTGCAGGGTAGACGTCCTGTCATAGAAACAGAGCCAAGCTTCCTGGTCTATGACATCTCTAATCCTGTTGTACACAAAGATGATTTGCTTCGCCAGAGCAAAAAGGGTCTTCCTCTCACTTATGCTCGTAAGAGGCAATTCATAATATTTTGCCGGCCTATATATTCATAACCGCCTTCTTCACACTGATGTTTTTCAAGTGGCCTTTGCCAGAAAAAACTAATAAAAAATAACAAACACTGAAGAGTCCCAGGGAAGTAGCTATCCTCATAGTTTTCCTGGAGTTCCCTGCTGACCACTGGATCATTTTTGTACTCCATGCGCCAAGTTGACCTAACATCTTCCAGTTCTGAATTATTTTAATTGGTTTTTTTCTAGATGCTTTTTTTCAGTCTCTTAAGTGCTCTTGAAGAAGACGGCTTCTTGAACTATAAACAAGATTTCAAACGTGAGCCTCGTCGTGCTGATATTCTGCAATTGCTTTCTCTAATTAATATTCTGTATCTCGAAAATGTCTCAAGATTTTAATTGACTTTTGTCACCCCCATCTCATGCAAGTACTGTGCTGGCCATCCTTGCACATTATTAATAAACCATGAATATTGTGGGCTTTTTTCCCCTCACTGCCTCATGTTTAGTTCTTTTTTGAACTTTGTTTTGAATGGGAATTGAAGGATAATTTATTGTACTGGCTTCCAACACAAGTGTGGTCAGCTATAGCTGGCTGTGCTAATTAGGAAAAAACTGTCAATCAAAGAAGTACTCACTTGAGAGAATAGACACAGCTTATTTGTCTTGTACTTGAACTCCTTCAAATAGCACACGTGCATACAGAACCAACTCCTACAGCACTGAGAGACATATACTAACAAATCTGAGTTATAAAATACTTTTATAGAAATATTGATTTAGTTCTCTCAGGTTTAAAAATGGGTTTTTAAGACATAGTAAAAGGAAAAGAATTTTGATGAATTAGAGTGATTGTTTATGAAAATGGATTCTTTGAAAAAAAGCTTCTTCAAAATATTTAAGTTCTTCCATTCATCATTTTTTGTTTTTAATTTTTGTTGTTTTAATTTTATAGATTCTGCCAACTGAAACTTTCTGATGCATCAGAAATTTCATGTGGGTTGCCACCAAATTAGCATCATGGGTGGGGTGGTAGTGTCTCTCTGAAGCCTGTCAATCTCTGTGGATTGTGACTTCTAGGTATGGAACGTCTGTTTGTAGCAGTGTCACTTTCTCCTAGTTCAAACAACATTTTTGTAGTGCTTTTTTCTGGAGGAGACAGGGTATTGTTCTGTTGCCTAGGCTGGGGTGCAGTGGCACAGGCATAGCTCACTGCAGCCTCAAAATCCTGGGCTCAAGTGATCCTCCTGTCTGAGCCTCTCGAGTGATTGGGACTACAGGTGTGAACCACAGCACCTGGCTGGGTAGTGCTGCTTTTCTTAAGTTTATATCTCATTGTGGAGCACCTTCAGCTTCTACTCAGATCAGCTAAATACTATACATGGAAACCACTGTGCAGGTAGTTACTTTCACTAATGAATGAAAAGTAAACATGTCACAAAGAATCCTGCCAGGGCG
Organism: Nycticebus coucang; assembly: GCF_027406575.1. NCBI lineage: Eukaryota > Metazoa > Chordata > Mammalia > Primates > Lorisidae > Nycticebus > Nycticebus coucang. Next base: position 38,019,584 of record NC_069787.1, read on the forward strand.
GCACCTGTGGCTCAAAGGGGTAGAGTGCCGGTCCCATATGCCAAAGGTGGTGGGTTCAAACCCAGCCCCAGCCAAAAAAAAAAAAAAAAAAAAAAAGAATCCTGCCCTATGAATCACAGTTGCCTGCCGAGGGAAGCCCACCTAATCACCTTTAGCATTATTTTTCTCCCTCAATTATCAGAACACTGGAGTCTAAAGATGATACAGTTCCAGTAACAAATATTTTGGGCTTATTATCTTATAAGCTAGTTCATTACAGCCAGAGGAATGTGGATAGATTATAAGGATTACCTGGATGTTTTAGGGTATGGCAGTCTGGTCTTCCTCCTCCTCGAAGCACACAGTAGGCTACCCAATAATGATCTTTCCTGTGGCCTCCAATATGTTTACTGTGTTCCTGCCGTCATCCCATACTTATGTTAGGGCTTTTTGCCTCTAACCCCATAACAGCTGTAAAATAACTATTCATCCGCATGTCAGTCATTTCCGTGCATACCTGTTCCCACATCCCTCTGTTCTCCTCAGTATCCAGGATGGTGATCCTTGCAAATAGTGTGTTCCTTGTTCCCTTGACAGGTGACTTCTGGCTGGGTTTGGCCATTGGGAGACACTGGAAGGGGCCTGGAGGGAGAGGGAGGGAGGAGTCAGGGTATTTCTTTCTTTCTTCTTTTTTTCTTTTATTAAGTCATATACACATAGATCATGAATACATTTATGCACACGTAGGGTACAATGTGTTGATTTTTTATACAATTTGGAGTGCTTACATCAAACTAATTAATATAGCTTTCACCTCATTTACTTGATTATCGTGTTAAGACATTTATGTTCTATACTTGATAGATTCGACTTGTTGGGAGTCCATAACCAGCTGCATTTCCTTCACTGATTCAGCTCTCAGTGGTACAGTTCCTTCCGCTTTGGTCCAGTCTCCCATCAGGCAGCATCAGCTTCCAGGCTCTGCTAACATCACCCACTGCTTGTCTGGTTCCAGTCCCAGTGCAATAGCCTCTTCCCATTATTACAAGTCTGGGGGTTGCCTCACTGTACCATTTGTCTTTTTGCCTCATTTAGCCCTTTGTAACTAGTTCCCCCTGTCAAATTTTGTTTGTAAAACTGCCTGACTGGAAGACCTCTGCTTCCAGGAAGACACCATAGACATGCTTTACCCTATTCCTTCTGCCAAGTATAACTGAAAGTCCTGGATGTTATGTACAAAACAAGCACAAGAGGACTTTGAGAGGTGGGCAGAAGAAGGCAGATTGGCTAGGGACATTAGGACTGAAATAAAAATGGGGTGGGGTAAGTCTCCTGAGTTTTCTTTTTATCTTTTATATCTGATATAGACACTGGTGAAACTGGCAACCCCAAACTGCAAATAGGTGCAGTAAAACAAGCCCCAACAAAAGCCTGGTCTCTCTAACAAAAGGACCAAGAAAAGGGCAAGACAGAAGAACCAGTTTTAGAAAACAGCTGCTCTAAAGTAGCCAAGCAGTACATAAAAAATTGTGGGCCCATCCCTGCCCCTACTCCCACCAGCAAAGTATAGGCAGCCTAGTCTGCCAGGCTGGAACTGAGATGCCAGATGATAGAGATACGAAATATGTGAAGCAAAAATGATATAACTAAAAGGTAGCACAGGCAAATTCATCATTTTTGTTGACTATTTCAACTCCTCTCTCTCAACAGTTGATAGAAAACGTGACAGAAAGTCAGCAAGGACACAGAAGGACTCAACAACATCATAACAAACACTCTACCCCGTAAACAGTGGAATTCGCATTCTTTTCAAGTGCCCAGGAAACATACCCTTAGATAAGCCATATCATGGGCCATAGGACAAACCTCAACAAATTAAAAAGAACTGAAACATATGGAGTGTGTCCTTCAACCACAATGAAATCAAGACTAGAAACCAATATCAGAAAGATAGCAGACAAATCTCCCAGCTAAATTGAAAACTAAGCAACACACTTCAAAATTATCCATGAGTCAAAGAGGATGCCTCAAGGGAAATTAAAAAAATACATTAAGTTGAATGAAAATACAGCATACAGAAGTTACAGCACTGAGAGGAAAACTTCCAGTGCTAATGCTTGTATTAGAAAAGAGTTTCAAATTAAGAATCTCAATGCCCCACTTTGAGAGTTTAGGCTGTTGATACATGTCAAGGCAGGATTAAAGGAAACCAGCAAGGGATGGTGAAGCACCCAGGGTTAGCAGCAATAGAAAGTGCTCGACTCTTCAGGCTTTAAGGCACAAGAGGAGGGAGCTTTAGCTGAGAACTGGCATGAACTGTAGCTCTAGGATGAGACAGTTTGGCAGGAGCTTGGTATTGGTTAGAGTTATGCAGTTGCTGCCACCCTGCAGGGAGACAGCCAAGGATTGCACACACACCCTGACTTCTCTCTCTGCCCTCTTATCTCCTGAGGTGCTGCCCATTGACTGAATGCATTAGGAAGCCAGAGGGTAGGGAAGACCCATTGGTCCAGACAGGCCTCCCAAAGCATAGAATAGCCTGGAGAAGGATGGAGGGTGAGCTTGGAGGGACAGATGGATAATTTTCAGCCTAGTTTCTTTCAAAGTGATTAAATAACTTCAACTGTCAGCCAAATATTTTTTAGAAACATCTCTGAACTACTTTAATAAATTAGAGAACTATTTGGGATTTTAACATTGTTTAAATTAAATTAAGTATTTTTTGGTGGGGGCACAGAGTCTCTTTTCTGTTGGGTAGAGTGCGATGAGCATCATAACTCACAGCAACCTTAAACTCTGGGACTCAAGTGATCCTCCTGCTTCAGCCTCCCAAGTAGCTGGAACTACAAGTGCCTGTCACCACACCTGGCTAGGTTTTTCTATTTTTAGTAGAGATGGGGTCTCACTCTTGCTCAGGCTAGTCTTGAACTCCTGAGCTCAGGTGATCCACCTGCCTCGGCCTCCCAGAGTGCTAGGACTAAAGGTGTCAGGCACTGTACCTGGTCTACAGAGCTATTTGTAATGTTTAAATTTGTAGGGATTTAAATAGAGGTGTTATATTTTAAAGAGTTTGAGATATTTGAAAATAATTGCCTCACTTATTTTAATAGCTGTTTTTACCCACCTCACCCCCGCCCCATACTATGTATAATCGACAGTCTATGAAGGAAATATTGCTAAGCAATAGTAGACATCAGCTTGGGGTTAAAAATATCAGAAGCAGGCTAGTGTTTGTTAGTAAAAGGGCTGGCCCTTTTCTTGCTGAATGACCTTGGGCAAGTTACTTGACCTCTCTGAGCTTCTGTTTACTCATCTGCAAAGCAGATGTGATAACATCTATTTCCTAGAACAGTTGTGGAAGCTAAGAGAATTAAATGAAAGATGCATGTAAAGACACCTGGTAGGTGTTCAATGCATTCTGATTGAATTTGAATCACAAATTCTAAATTAGTGACTTCAAAATTCACAAGTGAAGGCCACAAGTTAGAATTAAGAGAGACTATTTAAAGAGAGAAGAAAATCAGTGTTTAGACTGTTAATGTCATCTATCACTCAATCAACAATTATGATAATATGATCAGCAAACTGTTCTCTATCGATGGATTTTCATGATGTTTTGAGTATAAATGTGAAATCTTAGTAGATTTAGCTTATATTAAGAATGCAATGAATTTCTTAATTACCTGATATCCTGCAACTCCACCCCTTAAACAAAAACAAAAAAACAAAAGCAAGCCCTTTGTTGTAGGATGAGCATTACTGGTGAATATCAGCTATAAGGAAATCTAAGGTGCATCTTTTGCAGCCCTTTCTCAAACAGGTTGCCATGGTAATGTTGACAATCACAAACTCTTAACAGAGACTACAAGTGAGTGGGGGAAAATACATATCGCAGATAGAGTTCTGATTGAGGAATCTTTTAATTTCTGTGGTATTAGGCTTCCTTCTTATTTGGATGATCAGATTTGGTTATTATAAATATTTATCAATTTTAGCAATCTTTGTTTCTATTAATTATCTTTTTATTGACCTACTTGTCAAGAACAAGCCAGAGGTACAATTCTAATTGGCAGGTATATTTTTATACATCAGAATTACCCTGCTGGGTCAAGAGTCATGTTCCTTGTATCTTGTCTGTGGCAAGAGACAAGAATCATATCAATTTCCCTTCCAAAGCAAGTTTAAGACACCTAAGGATCTGCTATCACTAGAATATATATATGTTTTAAGAATAAGGTTTTGGGCCCAATGTGGTGGCTTGTGCCTATAATCCTAACACTCTGGGAGGCCAAGGCGAGAGGATTGCTTGAGCTCAGGTGTTCAAGACCAGCCTGAGTAATAGTGAGACCTTGTCTCTACTATAATTTTTTTGAGATAGAGACTTACTCTGTCACCCTGTGTAGAGTGCTGTAGCATCATAGCTCATAGAGACCTCAAATTCTTGGGCTCAAGAGATCCTCTTCCTTCAGCCAACCAAGTAGCTGGGACTACAGGTGCCCACCATGATGTCTGGCTAGTTTTTTTTTTTTAATTTTTTTCCTATTTTTAATAGAGATGAGGTCTTGCTCTGGATCAGGCTGATCTCAAAACTCCTGAGCTCAAGCAATCTACCCACCCAAGCCTCCCAAAGTCCTAGGATTACAGGTATGAGCCACCATGCCCAGCCTGTCTCTACTATTAATAGAAAAATTAGCCCGGCCTCTTGGCAGGTACCTGTAGTTCTAGCTACTTGTGAGGCTGAGGCAGGAGGATGGCTTGACCCTATGAGTTTGAGGTTGCTTTGAGCTACGATGCCACAGCACCCTAGCCTGGGGAAGAGAGTGAGACTCTGTCTCAAAACAGTATATTATAATAATAAGGGATTATCTATGTTTGAATGGTCAAAATTTTTAGCAGCAGAATAATCCCCCTCTGTACACACACATACATGAAATCTTGTAAACCTTTCATATAATCATAAGCGCCATGAGAGCAGGACCCCCATTAGTTCTGTTTGCCTTTATACTCCTAGCGTCTGGAATAGAAGCTGGCACATAGTAGATGCCATGGTTTAGTGCAGGAGTCAGCAAACTTTTTTTATAAAGGCCCAGATAGCAAATATTTTAAGGTTTATGGGCAGTATAATCTCTGCAACCTCTACTCAACTTGGCTGTTGTGCAAAAACAGGCATTGATAATGTGTAAATGAATAGGCATTGTGTTCCAATAACACTTTATTTGTAAAAACAGGTAAAGGACTACATTTGGCCCATGGGCCATAGTTTACTGATTCAATCTGCTAACTCTTGGTTAAAACATAGATTTCTCATCTGGACTGCCAGGTGCTTTATCCCGGCACTACCACTGACTAGCTGTGTAATCTTGTTACTCACTTATTAAAATGAGGAGATATTAAATTCTCTGTGCCTCAGTTTCTTCTGTGAAAAGGGGCTAATGAGAGAGTCTTTCTGTTATAGTGGTCAGGATTTCATGAGTGAAAGATCTAGGAGGAGGACCTGGCTTGTATATTGGAGTACTATAACATTAGTGTTCATTATTAGTACGGTTTGCTGAATGCACATCAAATAGACAAACCAGTCTCTACCAGAGCAAAACACAAGTATATTTTAAAATATATAGCATTTTACTTCCTTTAAAGAGAGTCAATGACAAGCCAGGGAACAACAAATGTGAAATTGCAGACTTCGGAGAAGTCTGTACTGTTCTGTCCCAGCATCCTATTTAGAGTTACATGCTGCATGATAACCTTGTGGTCAACAATGGACAGATTATATATGTGGCAGTGTTCCCTTACGATTGTAAGAGAACTGAAAAATTCCTATACTTTAGTGATGTCAGAGTGCAAAGCAGCATGTGCTTGTGGTCATGCTGGGGGAAGCAGACCTACCTACGGGGCTGCCAGTTGTATAATAGTCTCACATACAGTTATGAACTACATAATACTTGACAGTGATAATAAATAACTATATTATTGTCTTATGTATTTCCTGTATGACATGTTTTATCATTACTTTAGAGTGTACTCCTTCTATTTATAAAAATAGTTAACTGGGTGGCTCAAGGAGTAGGGCGCTAGCCCCCTATACTGGAGGTGGTGGGTTCAAGCCCCACCCCGGCCAAAAACTGCAATAACAACAACAACAAAAAATAGTTACTGTAAAGCAGCCCCAGGCGGGTCCTTCAGGAGGTTTGAGAAGAAGGCATCATTACCACAGGAGATGACAGCACCCTGTGTGTTACTGCCCCTGAAGACCTTCCGGGGGGACGGGCTGTAGAGGTAGAAGACAGTGATACCGATGATCCTGACCCCGTGTAGGCCTAGGCTAATGTGTGCGTTTGTGTCTTTGCTTTTAACAAAAATGTTTAAAGAGTAAAAAAAAAAAAAAAAAAAAAAAAAAAATTAGTAGAGAAAAGCTTATAGAATAAACATAGAAAGAAAATATTCTTGTTTAGTTGTAAAACATGTTTGTGCTTTACCTTATTACAAAAGAGTCAAAAGGTTAAAAAAAGTTTTTAAAGTAAAAAAGTTGTAGTACACTAAGTTAATTATTGAAAAAAGAAAATTCTGGGCGGCACCTATGACTCAGGGGGCAGGGCACAGGCCCCATATACCAAGGGTGGAAGGTTCGAATCCGGCCCCAGCCAGCTAAAATAGGAATGAGAATTGTAACAAAAAATAGCTGGGCATTGTGGTGGGTGCCTGTAGTCCCAGCTACTCGGGAGGCTGAGGCAAGAGAATCACTTCAGCCCCAAGAATTGGAGGTTGCTGTGAGCTGTGACTCCACAGCACTCTACTAAGGGCAACAAAGTGAGAAAACGAAAAGAGAATTTTTTTTTTGTAAATTTAGCGTAGTCTTAAGTGTACAGTGTCTGTAAAGTCTATAGTAGTGCACAATCATGTCCCAGGCTTCACGGTCACCCACCACTCAGACTTACCCAGAGCCACGCCAGTCCTGTAAGCTCTATTCATGGTAAATGCTCTATACAGGTGTACCATGTTTTATTTCTTATACTGTATTTTTACTGTACCTTTTCTGTGTTTAGATACGTCTAGATGCACAAATACTTTTGTGTTACAACTGCCTACAGTACTCAGTATGGTCACATGAGGCACAGGTGTGCAGCCTGAGAGTGATAGGCTGTACTGCACAGCTCAGGCGTGTAGGAGGCTGTACCATCCTAGGTGTGTGTGAGTACAGTCTATGATGTTTGCCCAGTGACAAAATCTCCTAATGACACATTTTTCAGAACATATCACCATTAAATGACACATGACTGTATTTTGTTCTGGTTTCACAGTGTAAGGAAAAGCCTAAAAATGGTTTTAAACAGCTGTATTGTTGCTAATCATCTCCATCTCAGGAGACTTTTCAAATAAGCAGGGATAGTAAAGCAATTTTAAATCTTAAATTTATATGAAAATGAGTTAATCTGAAGCGTCAATTAATATATTAGATGTAAGTTTGAATATATCTGTGTGTGCATTTGTTTTTTAACATTTCATTGAAAAATATATGCATGCTATAAGATGTGGATCTCAGTTCTGTATGGATTCCCTGGATGTCTTATAAATGGACATACGTGTGTATATAGGTACATAGACGTGCGCGCATATACATGCACAGATACACACATAAAATGGAAATCAGGAAATGTATAGATCGTCTGGATGTCTGTATGTACATACACGTGTGTATAAGTGTATATACACGCACAGAGACACACACAGAATGGAAATCAGTTACACGCAGGCTCTCCAAATGCCTCAAGGGATTCCCTTCAGCTTGTCCCGCAGAAGGCTGTGTTGTTGTGGCAGGTTACAGTTGCTCTTTGCTCCTGTGTCTCCTGACAGCCTCTCATCTGTCCTTGACACAGTAGTAGCTTGAATGATATTCTTAAAATATGAATCAGCTCCTGTCGCTGCCTTGCTTAATGTGCTCCCTGGGTCTCCCTCTGCAGGAGGCTCACACCCGAGCTCCCAGCTGTGCTCCACAAGGCCCTGTGTAAACCAGTTTCTGCCTCATTCTCGACATCACCTTGTTTTCTCTCTTCTCCCTGTCTGTGCTTCAGCTCCCACCAGGCAGGCGAAGTAGCTGAGTTCCTTTCTGATCTTTCAGCCTGGCGGGGCCCTGGCCCTGTGTGAGTTCTTGGCCTTCACTTGCCCTCCCTTGTCTGGTCTGGGTCCTGCCAGGCTGGCTCCTTCTCAGGCTCAGACCTCATTTAAGCATCACTTCTTCTGAGTCTCTGTGTGAAGTGGCACCTCTTTGCCCCCATTACCATCATGTCATCACCCCTGTGTGCCTTCTTTGTGGCATTCATCATCATCTGCAATTACCTTGCTATTCCCTCCTTACCTCTCTCCCCCAGTGGAAGGGCAGTGCCATGAGTGGGAGCTTGAACATTATACTGTTGATCCCTTTCACCTAACGCAGTGTCCAGAACATACTATGTAAGTTTTTATGGAATAGATACCTCCAGGCCTACAAGCTACATTATTTACAGGGCCCACTGCAAAATGAAAAGGCAGGTTCCCTTGTGCAAAGAGTATTAAGAATTTCAAGACAGCAACAACAGAACATTAAACCAAGGGTGGGGCCCCTGCAAGGTCATGCAGCTCTGCCTCAGGGCAAGTTACTTCATCTCTCTAGACTTAAATTCTTCCTCTGTGAAATGGTGAAGTTGGTAGTACCCTTTATAGGGTGCTTGTGAGCATTAGAGGCAATCATGAAGGCACAGAGCTTAGCAGCAGTGCCTGCTTCAACCCGAGCTCTGTATACAATAGTATTATAATTAATTATCAGCCTCCCCCTGGTGAGGCAAAGCCCCTGCACACCGATTTTCTAGCATTCGTCCTCTTTGAATAACCTCCCTAGCAACTCTCTCAGGTGACTAACCCAACTCTATCAAATGGGATGGGAATGTGGGTGTCGCCTGCAAATTATTTTGACACATTCAAGGTATGGACCGACAACATGTTTGGCTTACTGAAAGGAATGTGTCAAATGGAGTTAGGCTGTGATGGAAACTTGCTTGACAATAGGTAAATCATATCACCCTTCTGAGCCCACCAGTGACACTGGAAGGATAAATAAGATCTGCCACCCACCTTCCTGACAAGAGCGAGGTGAGTGGGAATTGGATTAAGAAACCAGGTGAGCACTGTGATTTTCTGGGAGAGAGGGCACCAGCAGATGCTCCGGGCTAGAAGACGCGCATGTTGTCAGTCACCCTGGGTACTTGGTCTGTGACTCTGGTTACCATGTGCATTGTGTAACACATCAGTTGTACCTTGAATGGAAACTGTTCACAGACACTCAGATTTTGATTTATTTTTGTGGTACGGCCAGCAATGCATGTTAGCTTAGAAATGCAGAGAGGAAGAACAGCGTGTCTTTGACATTTATAGCGAGGTCCTGGGTGCGATGGCACCACGTGGACTGGGTGATGTGGGTTGACTCCCTGGGGGAAGGGACTAATCTTAGTTCATTTGCTGGGGGAGCACCCTGCCTGGCGAAGGTCTGAACACCGATTTTATTAGTGGTTTCTCTTTGCTAGTGGAAACTAGAATGAAGTGGAAGAATATTTGTGAAGCATGTGTGGTACGTGAGGAGCTCTGCCTGAGCTTTGCTGGCCCCAGGGGGTTGTATAGTATAGTGATTAAGAGAACAGATTTGCTTTGGACCAGAGAAGTGACTTCACCTCCCCAAACGTCAGCTTCCACATCTGTAAGATGGGGCATGTTGGCCATCTTCTCTCTAATCCTCTAGAGCAGCAGTTCTCAAGCTGTGGGTCACAACCTCCTTAGGGGTTGAATGACCCTTTCACAGGGGTCGCCTAAGACCATCCTGCATATCAGATATTTACATTACGATTCATAACAGTAGCAAAATTACAGTTATGAAGTAGCAGTGAAAATAATTTTATGGTTGGGGGTCATCACAACATGAGGAACTGTGTTAAAGGGTCATAACATTAGGAAGGTTGAGAACCACTGCTTTAGAGCTACCCTCCACCATTTCTACCCTGATTTCTGCTCTGAGAGAACAGGATATCAGCTCGGGCTAATGTACTCTGCTTCCTGTTCAGGTTGGCTAATAGGGGGCTTCTGCCCTAGCCTAGAAGAAGGGAAGAGAGTCAGGTTAGGGTATTTATTTCCTGGCTTCCCTCATTTTGAGGTTGTGTTGGGTTGACTGTGCTCTTGGCCAAATGCCACAGCTTCTATCAAGATGCTGAGACCATTTTTATATAACTCACTCTTTGTCCCTGCAAGCCTAAGAATGATGGGTGATAGCTCTGCCTCTCCTAGCCTCGGGCTCCTGCACCCTCCCTTGCAGTCATCTACATTTAACCTATACCTTTGTAATTAGCTTCTCTACAAAAAAGCCCACCTCATAGCGCTTTAACTTGAGCACTCTATTTTTTTTTTTTTTTTTTTGTAGAGACAGAGTCTCACTGTACCGCCCTCGGGTAGTGTGCCGTGGCATCACACGGCTCACAGCAACCTCTAACTCTTGGGCTTACGCGATTCTCTTGCCTCAGCCTCCCGAGCAGCTGGGACTACAGGCGCCCGCCACAACGCCCGGCTATTTTTTTGTTGCAGTTTGGCCCGGGCCGGGCCACCCTCGCCCGGGTGGCGAACTCGCCACCCTCGGCATATGGGGCCGGCGCCCTACTCATGGAGCCACAGGCGCTGCCCGAGCACTCTATTTTTTTATTCACAGTAGTTACTGCCTATGGTTGGTGTGAGGATTAAATGAGTTTACATACATGTAGGACATTTAAGAGAGAGTCTGGCACGAATTGAGATTTAGATTAAATAACTTGCTCAAGATTACATGGTGTGATGAACATCTGGTGGTTACTTCACTGGTATCTGGTTCATCTTTCCCCGCCTTATTCATTCTGGGTCTGAATTGGGAACCTCTAAGGGTCTGGAAAAATTGATTCCACCTCTGCTATCAGGCCAAAACTTAGGCTAAGCCAAACAATATATGCTCCTGCACACGGTGATTAGCTTAATAATAGGGGTGTGGCTTAATGTAGTCCAATCAATGTAGATTTCAGGACTTTTGTTGGAAATTCTGGAGCACCATGCAAAGCATTGGGTGTGGGTGCAGTTGGCTTGGCTGGGAAAGCATTTTATCATTGACCTTGTATTAAATTGCCACTGCATGAATCTGTGAAAAGTTTCCATTGCATTGCATGGTGATGATAATCATTGACCCAATTTTGTTTGTTTTATTATTGTTTTCAAATTCTCTGGTGATCATGTAAGTTCTTATCATCTGCACCCAGCATGGACAACTCCTATCTCCCTGTTTTGGGTACACCACTGTACTGACGCTGTGTTCTGGATGCTAAGGTGGATTCACAGAAGGCTCCTATGGGAAGCCAGTCTGAGGGTGAAGTTGCAAGGAGAACAGAACCTAGAAATGGAGTTGGAGCCCTCTTTAAAACACAACCAAAGCTGGATGTTTTCATTATACCAACCAATAATTTTCTTGTTGTGGAGATTTCTTCTAAAACCAAAAACATTCTTACTGATATGCTCAATGGCATTTAGATTTGAAACCAAGTCTTTTTCTGGCTGTGGAGACTGGCAGCATTTTAATCTACTCATTTCTCTTGTCATTTGACTTTTACAGGTTAAACCTCACCTCGTTTTCCTTCCAGTGATGTTTTTCATGGTACATTTTATTATGTGAGTTTCAGGGTGAAGGCCAGGCACGTGCTGGGATCTCACTTTGTCCTCTCACTGACATTGGGCAAGTCATTCTCCCTCAAAGACTGCTTTTCCATCTGTGAGGGAGGAGGTTGGAAAGGATTTGTCCTTTGTGGTTCTAACATTCTTTGAACATCTGCACATATAATGCAAACCAATCTCTGGATTGGTACGGCCTCTTTGGTCAAAGGCTAATGCAGATTTATGCCAATTAAAAATAAAAATGGAACAACCTTACTCATTAGTATAGAAATGTGGGTCATTTTTTCCACCTTACATTAATTTCCTCTAATTCAAGCTTCCTGAAATTGTTATGCTCCACATTTTGGCAGTTTAGTTCATACTCTCTTGTGAGGTTTCTGAATCATCCCCCATTTAAAAGTCTTATCCCCCTGGAAAAGTAATAGGCAACTTGAGGGCAAGACCCACTCTAATGATTTCAAGGGCTGCTAAATCTACTCTCTGTCCCAGACCTGTCATCTGCTTGTCCCTTAGGCACCTTCAAAGAAACTTACCTTCAGATAAACCAATTTTTTTTTCTTTCTGAATCCTGTTCTTCCTCCCATGCTCCTCATCTCAACGAAAGCACCACCATTGACCCAGTCGGCCAAACCAGAAACCAGGAATTCTTCCCTCTTACCCATTCAGTCCTGTTGATTCTGCTTTCACAATTTTTAAAAACCTTTTATTAGTTTTCTAAAGTTGATATAACAAATTAACACAAACTGGGTGGCTTAAGACAACAGAAATTTATTTTCTCACAGTTCAAGAGGCCAGAAGTCTAAAATCAAGATGTCAGCAAGATTGGTCCCTTCTAAGGGAAAGCTGCTTTATACTTCTCTCTTAGCCTCTGGAGGATGAGAACAATCTTTGGTATCCTATGGCTTGTAAATGTGTTGCTCCAGTCTCTGCCTCCCTCTTCATATCTCAGTGTCTCTATCTATCCTTTTATGTGTTGCATAAGAATGTCCTTACTGGTTTAGGGCCTACCCTAATCCAGTATGATCATCTGAATCGTTGACCTCAATTCTATCTGCAAAGACCCTATTTTCAAATGAGGTTACATTTTGGGGTTCTAGTTGGACATGAATTTGGGGTGGGGGACATTATTCAATCTACTTCAATCTACTACTTCCATCCTTCACAGTCTAAGTTCTGGCCCTTTCTACAACAGACTCCTGACAGTAATCTTTCCTTCCACCCCCAATCTTTCCTTTACCTAACTTTCGGGACTTTCTAACTCTCCTCCACTTCTTCCTGATGCACAGAGCGCTGATGGATAAGGAGAGCATGGACACAGCTAAAACTCTGTGTGCCAGCATCTCTAGCAGTTGTTGCTCTTGTGGCATACGTGTGACATAGATCTGGCCAATAAGAAAGCTGTAGTAAGATGGGACTTCCAGGAAAAGTAGGCACATTTGGCTAGCACATAACTTTTGCCCTTTGCTTTCCTATTTTCCCCACCTGCTATGCAGATGAGATGCTGAAGTTAGGGCTTAACCCTTGAGAACGCAAGGGTTAAGTACATACTAAGGGTGGGCAAACAGAGCTATAGAAGAACCCTAAGTCTCTCATGGCACCATGGTGCCTTTGCATCAGCCCACCTGCCTAGCCTGGGAGTCATTGTTTTATTGGAAAAATAGAAACTTTTATTTGTATAAGATGCTCTTGGGGAGGTCTGTTACATTCAGATACAGTTCCTTATTCATTTTGATGCTCCTGTCTACCTCCAGCATCATTCTCTACCTTCTCAAGTTCATATACCTAATTCTGTTGCACTGATCAACTTCCTGTGCAGTAAAATCACTACATTCTGTTTTCTACCTCTGGGCCTTTGTAGATGATGTTCCCTCTGCCCTAGAATGCTGTTCCTTCTGTTCTGGGCCCAGCTAACTTCTGTTTATCTTTGAAACTTAAGTACCACCCTTTCCTAATCTTCCAAGCTAGATTTAGTATTCTTATCACTCTGTACATATCTCCAATTTAGTTTTCTTATTGTTCTGCCTGTTTTTTGTTTTTATACCTGTTTTTTGTTTTTTGTTTGTTTGTTTTTTGCTTGTCTCTCCCTAAGTCCCCAAGGGAAGGATTCAGGCCTTTCTTTTCATGCCTAGTGCTGTGCGTATTGTCAACAACATGGTAGATATTAAATAAATGTGTGAAGGAAGGACAGAAGGAGCAAGCGTGGAACATAGTGTCAAGCACATCAGGTATATTGAGGAAATCCTATTGAATTTGATGTATATGAACCATGCTCCACCTTTGATTATGCTTGGGATTATAAAAACTTTATGGAATAAAAGCTTGATATAATACTACAGAGAAGATTAACCACCCATTATTCAATGCACATTCATCTGTGGGCTATTATCCATTTTTTGAGGGCTGGGTCCTCATTTGTTCACATTTGCATCCCTACTGCAGTGTCTGGCAATTGAAAGTACATGATGATATATTTTTTTTTTACTGGGCAGAGGTGCAAATCAATGCTGTGGGTTTCCAGAATAAGGACAGGATTGAGGAAAGAATGTCTGGAAAATGGCACTGGAGCTGGGTGAGGATGCTTGACGAGGGTTGAGACTCCAGCGGGAGGACCCACATAAGCAAAGGCTGAGATGGGAAGGTGTGAGGTGTAGTGTTGAACGCTGTGTGTGGGAGATAAAGGAGAAAGATAGGCTTGAAAGTGTGAGGTGTGTTGGATCATGGAGATCTTTGAATGACTAGCCCTCTAGGGCTCTCTCGGTCTTGTTACCTGGAACAGAGGTCACTGTGGCCTCTCCAGCATCTGTTTACCCCTTCTTTTTTAATAACAGAACCTTGATTTTTAGCTGGGCATGATCCATAGTTTCCTTTGCAGGTATGCAGATATACCCATGTGAATAAATTCTGGTCAGTGAGATGTAAACAGAGGTGTCACATGGGACTCTGGGGAGTCTATTTAAAAGGACAGGTGCACTCTTCTGTACCTTTTCCTCCACGGGCTGCTGGAATAAAGATATAAGGGCAGAGATCAAACAGCCATGTGGGACAAGGAGGGTGAGGTGTTCTCTTGGCATGTGTGCAAGGATGGATGCAAAAAACCTGGTTCCAGATCACATTATAATTATTATTTTCGAGGTCAGACCTGCCCTCAACTGACTTCCCACTATATATGAAATAGTTTCTTTTTCCATTAAGCCGTTGTTATTTGGGGGTTTCCTTTCTTATGTAGCTGAACTTAATCCTAATTGATAAATTACCCAACTTCAGTGTCATGAATGTTTGGAACCGAGATGAATTCTCCATAGGCCTAATTGTTAATCCCAGGCATGTTCAGTTTCCTGAGAGTCCTCTCTTCTGAGGACTGATTGTGCAATGAGGCCCAATGTCCCCATCCCCCCACCGCTTTGCTGCTCCTGCATGGGGTTTCTCTTCTAGGGATGGTAATAGCTAATCGCTGTGGGGAAATCAGTCGGGAAGTAACAAGCTCGACAATTGTTAAGTGTTCTTATACCATATTCACAGCTGCAATTCCTCCTTGATACTCCTTAATTAATTTTCGTGGAAGTTACCAAGGAATTTTTAGTAATTTATTGGTACATAATAAGTTACCCCAAAATGTAGCAGCTTAAAACAACAAACTTCCATTATTTCACTGTTTCTCTGGGTCAGGAATGCGGGTACAGATTGTGGGGGTGCTTCTGGCTCACATCTGTCGTGAGCTTGCAGTCAGCCTGCAGTCAACTGAAGGCTTGTATGGAAGTCTGGAGAGCCCATTTCCAGTCTCTCTGTGTGGCTGTTGACAGGTCTCTGAAGATTCACTTCTAAGCTGCTTTGCATGCTTGCTGGCAGGGCTTCGTGGTTGTTTTTTTTTTTACCATGCAGACCTCTTCATGGGCTGCCTGAGTCTCCATATAGTATGACAGTTATGATCTGGAAAAGAGGAGAGAGAGGGCATCCCAGAAAGAGACTAACTCAGAAGCTATATTCTTTTTGTTATCTAACCTTGGAAGTGACATCCTATCACTTCTGTCACATTCTACCTGTTAAGTACAAATCAGTACATCTGACCCCCTGCCAAGGAGAGGGGATGGCACAGGACATGCTCATCAGAAGGTTGCGCCTGGGGCCATCAGGGATGCTGCCTACTGCAGCTGAACTCACTTGTCTTCCTGAAGGTGGTTTCTCTTCAGATGTTCTCACCTCCTTGGGTTTCTTCCCCGAGTTGGTAGGTGCAGTCGCACATAGGAGTCATTCATTAAATGAATATTAAGCATCTACTTGGTGCCAAATATGTGTAATAGGCTGGGGATAGATTGGTAAGTAAAACAGATGTTGTCACTGCCCTAAAATCAAGGAGGAAGCCTGGTGGGGCAGGACTGCATGGGAACTCATTCTGTACCGCCCCTGCCTACTAGTTAAGAGCAACTTGAGATTGTTACACATTTTGTCTTGGTATCTCTAGTCTTGGTACCAAGACTTATCACTTAAGTCTAAACTCAAGTGACTGAATAGGAACTTCAGCCACACCTCCCATCAGAAAAGTACTGATAAAAGTTGGTAGAGAGGGCCTCCCGGAGCAAGATAGCAGCCGAGTAACAGCTTCCTTGCATCTGGGCACCGTGAGTCTGGGGAGATAGGACTCCAGGCATCTCTGGCTGGTGGGAACTGCCTATCATCACTCCTATGAAGATACAGGGAGTCAGCGAGAGACTTCTGGACCCCAAGAGGAGGACTAAAACAGTGGAAAACCGGCAAGTGGTCGCGTGTGTTCAATCCGTCTAAACCCACCCACAACTTCCACAGGCACAAGAACTTAAAGAGCAAGAGGAAGTGAAAGGAAAATTAGGGCAAGGAAACAGATAAAAGAAAGCACTCATGAGGAAGAATCAGCAGAAAACTCCAGGCAACATGAAGAACCAGTCTAGAACAACCCCACCAAGGGACCATGAGGTAGCTACTGCAGATGATTCCACCAGTATAGAAATGTTAGGAATGACAGAAAGGGAATTTAGAATACACATGTTGAAAACAATGAAAGAAATGATGGAAACAATGAAGGAAATTGCTAATAAAGTGGAAAATAACCAAAAGGAAATCCAAAAGCTGAATCAAATCAGAGATGAACGATATGAAGAATATAAAAAGGATATAGCAGACCTGAAGGAACTGAAACAGTCAATTAGGGAACTTAAAGATACAATGGAAAGTATCATCAACAGGTTAGACCATGCAGAAGAAAGAATTTCAGAGGTAGAAGACAAAGTTCTTGAGATAACTCAGACAGTAAAAGAGGCAGAAAAGAAGAGAGAGAAAGCAGAACGTTCACTGTCAGAATTATGGGACTTTATGAAGCGTTCCAACATATGAGTTATAGGAATTCCAGAAGGGGAAGAAGAATGCCCCAGAGGAATGGAAGCCATACTAGAGAATATTATAAAAGAAAATTTCCCAAACATCACCGAAGAGTCTGACACACTGCTTTCAGAGGGATATCGGACCCCGGGTCGCCTCAACTCTAACCGAGCTTCTCCAAGACACATTGTGATGAACCTGTCCAAAGTCCAGACAAAAGAAAAGATTCTGCAAGCTGCCAGGAGTAAGCGCCAGTTGACCTACAGGGGCAAATCCATCAGAGTTACCGCAGACTTCTCTAATGAAACTTTCCAAGCAAGAAGACAATGGTCATCTACCTTTAATCTACTTAAACAGAACAATTTCCAGCCCAGAATTCTGTACCCTGCTAAGCTAAGCTTCAAAATTGACGGAGAAATCGAATCATTTACGGATATACAAACATTGAGGAAATTCGCCACAACAAGACCAGCTCTACAGGAAATACTTCAACCTGTTCTGCACACTGACCACCACAATGGATCAGCTGCAAAGTAAGAAATCAGAAATCAAAGGACAGAACCTAACCTCCACACTGATGCAAAAGATAAAACTAACCAATGGACTCTCACCAAATAAGACGAACAGAATACTACCACACTTATCAATTATCTCAATAAATGTTAATGGCTTGAATTCCCCACTGAAGAGACATAGATTGGCTGACTGGATTAAAAAACACAAGCCATCCATTTGCTGTCTGCAAGAAACACACCTGGCTTCAAAAGACAAATTCAAGCTCCGAGTCAAGGGTTGGAAGACAATTTTTCAGGCAAATGGAATTCAGAAGAAAAGAGGAGTTGCAATCTTATTTTCAGATACATGTGGATTTAAAGCAACTAAAGTCAAAAAAGACAAAGATGGTCACTTTATATTGGTCAAGGGAAAACTACAGCAAGAAGACATTTCAATTCTAAATATTTATGCACCCAATTTAAATGCTCCCAGATTCTTGAAGCAGACCTTACTCAGTCTGAGCAATATGATATCTGATAATACCATCATAACAGGGGACTTTAACACACCTCTTACAGAGCTGGACAGATCTTCTACAGAGAAATTAAACAAAGATGTAAGAGATTTAAATGAGACCCTAGAACATCTATGCTTGATAGACGCATATAGAACACTCCACCCCAAAGATAAAGAATATACATTCTTCTCATCACCCCATGGAACATTCTCCAAAATTGATCATATCCTGGGGCACAAAACAAATATCAACAGAATCAAAAGAATTGAAATTTTACCTTGTATCTTTTCAGACCATAAGGCACTAAAGGTGGAACTCAACTCTAAGATAAATGCTTGACCCCTCACAAAGGCATGGAAATTAAACAATCTTCTGTTGAATAACAGATGGGTGCAGGAAGAAATAAAACAGGAAATCATTAACTTCCTTGAGCATGACAACAATGAAGACACAAGGTACCAAAACCTGTGGGATACTGCAAAAGCAGTTTTGAGAGGAAAATTCATCGCTTTAGATGCCTACATTCGAAAAACAGAAAGAGAGCGCATCAACAATCTCCCAAGAGATCTTATGGAATTGGAGAAAGAAGAACAATCTAAGCCTAAACTCAGTAGAAGAAAAGAAATTTCCAAAATCAAATCAGAGATCAATGAAATTGAAAACAAAAGAATCATTCAGAAAATTAATGAAACAAGGAGTTGGTTTTTTGAAAAAATAAGTAAAATAGAGAACCATTGGCCAGACTAACTAGAAATAGAAAAGTAAAATCTCTAGTAACCTCAATCAGAAACGATAAAGGGGAAATAACAACTGATCCCACAGAGATACAAGAGATCATCTCTGAATACTACCAGAAACTCTATGCCCAGAAATTTGACAATGTCAAGGAAATGGATCAATATTTGGAATCACACCCTCTCCCTAGACTTAGCCAGGAAGAAATAGACCTCCTGAACAGACCAATTTCAAGCACTGAGATCAAAGAAACAATAAAAAAGCTTCCAACTAAAAAATGCCCAGGTCCAGATGGCTTCACTCCAGAATTCTATCAAACCTTCAAGGAAGAGCTTATTCCTGTACTGCGGAAATTATTCCAAAAAATTGAGGAAGAAGGAATCTTCCCCAACACGTTCTATGAAGCAAACATCACCCTGATACCAAAACCAGGAAAAGACCCAAACAAAAAGGAGAATTTCAGACCAATCTCACTCATGAATATAGATGGAAAAATTCTCAACAAAATCCCAGCCAATAGATTACAGCTTATCATCAAAAAAGTCATTCATCATGATCAAGTAGGCTTCATCCCAGGGATGCAAGGCTGGTTTAACATACGCAAGTCCATAAACGTTATCCACCATATCAACAGAGGCAAAAATAAAGATCATATGATCCTCTCAATAGATGCAGAAAAAGCATTTGATAAAATCCAGCATCCTTTTCTAATTAGAACACTGAAGAGTATAGGCATAGGTGGCACATTTCTAAAACTGATTGAAGCTATCTATGACAAACCCACAGCCAATATTTTACTGAATGGAGTAAAACTGAAAGCTTTTCCTCTTAGAACTGGAACCAGACAAGGTTGTCCTCTGTCACCTTTACTTTTCAACATAGTGCTGGAAGTTCTAGCCAATACAATTAGGCAAGACAAGGAAATAAAGGGAATCCAAATGGGAGCAGAGGAGGTCAAACTCTCCCTCTTTGCTGATGACATGATCTTATACTTAGAGAACCCCAAAGACTCAACCACAAGACTCCTAGAAGTCATCAAAAAATACAGTAATGTTTCAGGATATAAAATCAATGTCCACAAGTCAGTAGCCTTTGTATACACCAATAACAGTCAAGATGAGAAGCTAATTAAGGACACAACTCCCTTCACCATAGTTTCAAAGAAAATGAAATACCTAGGAATATACCTAACGAAGGAGGTGAAGGACCTCTATAAAGAAAACTATGAACTCCTCAGAAAGGAAATAGCAGAGGATATTAACAAATGGAAGAACATACCATGCTCATGGATGGGAAGAATCAACATTGTTAAAATGTCTATACTTCCCAAAGCTATCTACCTATTCAATGCCATTCCTATCAAAGTACTTACATCGTACTTTCAAGATTTGGAAAAAATGATTCTGCGTTTTGTATGGAACCAGAAAAAACCCCGTGTAGCTAAGGCAGTTCTCTTTAACAAAAATAAAGCTGGGGGCATCAGCATACCAGATTTTAGTCTGTACTACAAAGCCATAGTGCTCAAGACAGCATGGTACTGGCACAAAAACAGAGACATAGACACTTGGAATCGAATTGAACACCAAGAAATGAAACTAACATCTTACAACCACCTAATCTTTGATAAACTAAACAAGAACTTACCTTGGCGGAAAGACTCCCTATTCAATAAATGGTGTTGGGAGAACTGGATGTCTACATGTAAAAGACTGAAACTGGACCCACACCTTTCCCCACTCACAAAAATTGATTCAAGATGGATAAAGGACTCAAATTTAAGGCATGAAACAATAAAAATCCTCAAAGAAAGCATAGGAAAAACACTGGAATATATTGGCCTGGGGGAAGACTTCATGAAGAAGACTGCCATGGCAATTGCAACAGCAACAAAAATAAACAAATGGGACTTCATTAAAGCTTCTGTACAGCTTCTGTACAGCTTCTGAAAAGCTTCTGTACAGCTAAGGACACAATAACCAAAGCAAAGAGACAACCTACACAATGGGAAAGGATATTTGCATATTTTCAATCATACAAAAGCTTGATAACCAGGATCTATAGAGAACTCAAATTAATCCACATGAAAAAAGCCAACAATCCCTTACATCAATGGGCAAGAGACATGAATAGAACTTTCTCTAAAGATGACAGACGAATGGCTAACAAACACATGAAAAAATGTTCATCATCTCTATATATTAGAGAAATGCAAATCAAAACAACCCTGAGATATCATCTAACCCCAGTGAGAATGGCCCACATCACAAAATCTCAAAACTGCAGATGCTGGCGTGGATGTGGAGAGAAGGGAACACTTTTACACTGCTGGTGGGACTGCAAACTAGTACAACCTTTCTGGAAGGAAGTATGGAGAAACCTCAAAGCACTCAACCTAGACCTCCCATTCGATCCTGCAATCCCATTACTGGGCATCTACCCAGAAGGAAAAAAACTCTTTTATCATAAGGACACTTGTACTAGACTGTTTATGGCAGCTCAATTTACCATTGCCAAAATGTGGAAACAGCCTAAATGCCCACCAACCCAGGAATGGATTAACAAGCTGTGGTATATGTATACCATGGAATACTATTCAGCCATTAAAAAAAATGGAGACTTTACATCCTTCGTATTAACCTGGATGGAAGTGGAAGACATTATTCTTAGTAAAGCATCACAAGAATGGAGAAGCATGAATCCTATGTACTCAATCTTGATATGAGGACAATTAATGACAATTAAGTTTAAGGGGGGGGAAGCAGAAAGAGGGATGGAGGGAGGAGGGTGGGGCCTTAGTGTGTGTCACACTTTATGGGGGCAAGACATGATTGCAAGAGGGACTTTACCTAACAATTGCAATCAGTGTAACTGGCTTATTGTACCCTCAATGAATCCCCAACAATAAAAAAAAAAAAAAAAAAACAAAAGTTGGTAGAGAGGGAACTCCCTGGAATAGGCTTGAATCCAATCCCAGCTTTGTCTGTTCTCTAAACCTAATTTTCCTTATCTGTGAAACAGGGACAAAAATCATCTACTCAAAGGGTTCTTGTGAAGGTTAGATGAGAAAATATATGTAAAGTGTTTGGCACAGAATCTGACAGATGGTAGACACTCAAAGAGCGTTAGTGATTCTGAATCATTACTTTGTTGTTAATTTTACTGCTATTATCGATTTGGAAGTAGGAATTCTTCCCCATGTAATCCTGTCTGTCAAATTGTATAAGAGCATCTTCAAATCCTTTTTTGCAACAAGCAGGGCTGGGTATAAATAAATTAACTAATGAAGAAAAAGGAATATGTATTTTGACTTTGTATAACTGTAATCCCTTTAGCAACTGGGAAATAATCTTTCCGTAAATAGAGAATGTGGAATATATCCAGACTAATAAAGTTTCGTCAAAATGGTCAAATATTTAGAATGCCTGATACAAGCGATAGTCAACCCTCAGTACCCTCAGGCGTGTGTATCCCCCACCCTCACCCGTGACTTGCATTCTGGCTTCTAAATGTGCACCCAGCCTTTCCAGTGCTTCCTGCCTAAATGTATTCTGAATTTTTCACACATGCGCACACGCTGGGAATGATGAACAGCGGTTTTAAAAACACATCATAAAAATGCCAATTTCCAGATGGATTTGTTTTGCTACAAAGTTCGTTAACACTTGATTCATGAAATAGGGGGTGGAGAGGCGATGTAGAGTGGGTGCTTATACTCAAATAGGGTGAAACCTGCCAAGGAATGGATGGCCAAGAAGAACTGAGAAAATGAAGCAAGTACTCAAATGATCTTCTGAAGATAACTCATCAGAGCTATGGAGAGAAAGGAAAAGGCAGACACCAAAAAGGCATGTAAGCTGGTGGGTAAATGTTAACCCTTTTTAACATTAAAGCTGTAAAATAAAGCTGTGATTTATTTCTCTCTGAGACTGCCTGTTTTGTTACCGAATGGCTAAATACGCGTGGGAGAACAAAAGCTTTCAATCTATTAGTCTCCTTACCTTCTCTTCCTTTCTTTTTCAAAAGAAAACAAAAATAACATTTCTTGAGAAAGGCATGACCCAAGAACATAAAGAGTTTAGAAGGAATCCTTATTCAGCAGGCCCTTTCTGAATTTAGACATGCTCTAATTTAAACCCGGAAAATGTGGCAATGTTGTTGCTCTTTCCTGTTAATTATAGGATGCCTTTCCCTATGAGATGCTCTAAAAGTGATGCTAAAATAATGAACGGATGATGCCTGGGAGTCATTCTGGGCAGTTGCACTTTGTACTAATGTCCTCTCTGCTGGTGACTGGACAAACGATGTTGGAGGGATGGCTGTTCTGAGTTTCAGTTTTCTCCTTTATGAAACATACACCTCATTGGGTTTCTGTGATGACCATGACAAAATCCATCCATTCTACTACCTACCACATGCCAGTGCTTATCCTAACACAACACTGGAGAGCCAGAGAAGGCCCAGGCAAGATCCTTGCTTTCATGGAGCTTATAGTCTAGTGGAGAAGACAGACAGACAACCAACAGAAATTTCTATTCTATTTTAGAATAAATACCTACTAGCAGAGTAAATTACAGTCATCTATTTAATTTGACAAAATGACTCTTAATACTGTCTGCAGCTGTCTGCCCTCCCACTGGCAAATGGGGATTCTTTACACCTATATCCCTACCAACTCTTAGTATTATCCAACTTTGTGATTTTTCCAGATGTATAGTTTAAATTTGATGTTAATTAGTAATGATAAAATTGACATCTCTTCCCATCTTAGTAGTATTTCCTTTATTGTAAATTGCCTGTTCATATCCTTTGCCTATTTTCCTACAGGAACTGACATTAGAAAGTATTATTATTTATTTGAACTAATTTCTTATGTCCCCTAGACATATATCTAGATTATGTCCTGTCCAATATGGTAGCCAGTAACCCCATGTACCTTTTCAGCACTTGGAATGTGGCTAGTCTGCCTTAAGACATACCATAAATATAAAACACACATGAGATTGTATAGATTTCATAATTATAAAATGTAAAATATTGCACCAATAATTTTTACCGGAATTGCATGTTGAAAAGATTGATAAAAATAAAATACATTATAAAATTAATTGTAATTGTTTTTAATTCACTTTTCTAGTGTGGCTATTAAAACAGTTAAAATTACTTAGGTGCCTTACATTATACTTGTATTGGACAGTGCTGTTCTAAAACAAATCCCTTGTTAGTTTAAACATTGGAAATATCTTCCTCCAATCAGTCATAGATTGATTAACTCATCATTATTCATGATGACTTTGTTGTAACGGCATCCATCATTTATTTTGCCCTACGGGTGGTGCTTTTGAAGTTTCGTTCAAGAGGTCCTTCTCCCTGCATAGGTCACAAAGACACTTTCCCTCATTTTCTTTTATCACTTCTTTTTTTTTTTTTTTTTTTTATTGTTGGGGATTCATTGAGGGTACAATAAACCAGTTACACTGATTGCAATTGTTAGGCAAAGTCCCTCCTGCAATCATGTCTTGCCCCCATAAAGTGTGACACACACCAAGGCCCCACCCCCCTCCCTCCTTCCCTCTTTCTGCTTCCCCCGCCATAACCCCAATTGTCATTAATTGTCCTCATATCAAGATTGAGTACATAGGATTCATGCTTCTCCATTCTTGTGATGCTTTACTAAGAATAATGTCTTCCACGTCCATCCAGGTTAATACGAAGGATGTAAAGTCTCCATTTTTTTTTAATGGCTGAATAGTATTCCATGGTATACATATACCACAGCTTGTTAATCCATTCCTGGGTTGGTGGGCATTTAGGCTGTTTCCACATTTTGGCGATTGTAAATTGAGCTGCAATAAACAGTCTAGTACAAGTGTCCTTATGATAAAAGGATTTCTTTCCTTCTGGGTAGATGCCCAGTAATGGGATTGCAGGATCAAATGGGAGGTCTAGGTTGAGTGCTTTGAGGTTTCTCCATACTTCCTTCCAGAAAGGTTGTACTAGTTTGCAGTCCCACCAGCAGTGTAAAAGTGTACCCTTCTCTCCACATCCACGCCAGCATCTGCAGTTTTGAGATTTTGTGATGTGGGCCATTCTCACTGGGGTTAGATGATATCTCAGGGTTGTTTTGATTTGCATTTCTCTAATATATAGAGATGATGAACATTTTTTCATGTATTTGTTAGCCATTCGTCTGTCATCTTTAGAGAAAGTTCTATTCATGTCTCTTGCCCATTGATATATGGGATTGTTGGCTTTTTTCATGTGGATTAATTTGAGTTCTCTATAGATCCTAGTTATCAAGCTTTTGTCTGATTGAAAATATGCAAATATCCTTTCCCATTGTGTAGGTTGTCTCTTTGCTTTGGTTATTGTCTCCTTAGCTGTACAGAAGCTTTTCAGTTTAATGAAGTCCCATTTGTTTATTTTCGTTGTTATTGCAATTGCCATGGCAGTCTTCTTCATGAAGTCTTCCCCCAGGCCAATATCTTCCAGTGTTTTTCCTATGCTTTCTTTGAGGATTTTTATTGTTTCATGCCTTAAATTTAAGTCCTTTATCCACCTTGAATCAATTTTTGTGAGTGGGGAAAGGTGTGGGTCCAGTTTCAGTCTTTTACATGTAGACATCCAGTTCTCCCAACACCATTTATCGAATAGGGAGTCTTTCCCCCAAGGTAAGTTCTTGTTTGGTTTATCAAAGATTAGGTGGTTGTAAAATGTTAGTTTTATTTCTTGGTTTTCAATTCGATTCCAAGTGTCTATGTCTCTGTTTTTGTGCCAGTACCATGCTGTCTTGAGCACTATGGCTTTGTAGTACAGACTAAAATCTGGTATGCTGATGCCCCCAGCTTTATTTTTATTACTAAGAACTGCCTTAGCTATACGGGGTTTTTTCTGGTTCCATACAAAATGCAGAATCATTTTCTCCAAATCTTGAAAGTACGATGTTGGTATTTTGATAGGAATAGCATTGAATAGGTAGATTGCTTTGGGAAGTATAGACATTTTAATAATGTTGATTCTTCCCATCCATGAGCATGGTATGTTCTTCCATTTGTTAATATCCTCTGCTATTTCCTTTCTGAGGATTTCATAATTTTCTTTATAGAGGTCCTTCACCTCCTTCGTTAGGTATATTCCTAGGTATTTCATTTTCTTTGAAACTATGGTGAAGGGAGTTGTGTCCTTAATTAGCTTCTCATCTTGACTGTTATTGGTGTATACAAAGGCTACTGACTTGTGGACATTGACTTTATATCCTGAAACATTACTGTATTTTTTGATGACTTCTAGGAGTCTTGTGGTTGAGTCTTTGGGGTTCTCTAAGTATAAGATCATGTTGTCAGCAAAGAGGGAGAGTTTGACCTCCTCTGCTCCCATTTGGATTCCCTTTATTTCCTTGTCTTGCCTTATTGTATTGCTAGAACTTCCAGCACTACGTTGAATAGTGAAGGTGACAGAGGACAACCTTGTCCGGTTCCAGTTGAAGAGGAAAAGCTTTCAGTTTTACTCCATTCAATAAAATGTTAGCTGTGGGTTTGTCATAGATAGCTTCAATCAGTTTTAGAAATGTGCCACCTATGCCTATACTCTTCAGTGTTCTAATTAGAAAAGGATGCTGGATTTTATCAAATGCTTTTTCTGCATCTATTGAGAGGATCATGTGATCTTTATTTTTGCCTCTGTTAATATGGTGGATAATGTTTATAGACTTGCGTATGTTAAACCAGCCTTGCATCCCTGGGATGAAGCCTACTTGATCATGATGAATGACTTTTTTGATGATAAGCTGTAATCTATTGGCTGGGATTTTGTTGAGAATTTTTCCATCTATATTCATGAGTGAGATTGGTCTGAAATTCTCCTTTTTGTTTGGGTCTTTTCCTGGTTTTTGTATCAGGGTGATGTTTGCTTCATAGAATGTGTTGGGGAGGATTCCTTCTTCCTCAATTTTTTGGAATAATTTCTGCAGTACAGGAATAAGCTCTTCCTTGAAGGTTTGATAATTCTGGTGTGAAGCCATCTGGACCAGGGCATTTTTTGGTTGGAAGCTTTTTTATTGTTTCTTTGATCTCAGTGCTTGAAATTGGTCTGTTCGGGAGCTCTATTTCTTCCTGGGTAAGTCTAGGGAGAGGGTGTGATTCCAAATATTGATCCATTTCCTTCACATTGTCAAATTTCTGGGCATAGAGTTTCTGGTAGTATTCAGAGATGATCTCTTGTATCTCTGTGGGATCAGTTGTTATTTTCCCTTTACCATTTCTGATTGAGGTTACTAGAGATTTTACTTTTCTATTTCTCATTAGTCTGGCCAATAGTTTATCTATTTTATTTATTTTTTCAAAAAACCAACTCCTTGTTTCATTAATTTTCTGAATGATTGTTTCGTTTTCAATTTCATTGATCTCTGATTTGATTTTGGATATTTCTTTTCTTCTACTGAGTTTAGGCTTAGATTGTTCTTATTTTTCCAATTCCATAAGATGGCTTGTGAGATTGTTCATGCGCTCTCTTTCTGTTTTTCGAATTTAGACATCTAAAGCGATGAATTTTCCTCTCAAAACTGCTTTCACAGTATCCCACAGGTTTTGGTAGCTTGTGTCTTCATTGTTATGCTCAAGGAAGTTAATGATTTCCTGTTTTATTTCTTCCTTCACCCATCTGTTATTCAACAGAAGATTGTTTAATTTCCATACCTTTGTGTGGGGTCGAGCATTTTTGTTAGAGTTGAGTTCCACCTTTAGTGCCTTATGGTCTGAGATGATACAAGGTAAAATTTTCAATTCTTTTGATTCTGTTGATATTTGTTTTGGAGAATGTTCCATGGGGTGATGAGAAGAATGCATATTCTTCATTTTTGGGGTGGAGTGTTCTATATGCGTCTATCAAGCACAGTTGTTCTAGGGTCTCATTTAAATCTCTTGTATCTTTGTTTAATTTCTGTTTAGAGGATCTGTCCAGCTCTGTAAGAGGAGTGTTAAGGTCCCCTGTTATTATGGTATTATCAGATATCATATTGGTCAGACTGAGTAAGGTCTGTTTCAAGAATCTGGGAGCATTTAAATTGGGTGCATAAATATTTAGAATTGAAACCTCTTCTTGTTGTATTTTTCCCTTGACCAATATAACGTGACCATCTTTGTCTTTTTTGACTTTAGTTGCTTTAAATCCACATGTATCTGAAAATAAGATTGCAACTCCTCTTTTCTTCTGAATTCCATTTGCCTGAAAAATTGTCTTCCAACCCTTGACTCGGAGCTTGAATTTGTCTTTTGAAGCCAGGTGTGTTTCTTGCAGACAGCAAATGGATGGCTTGTGTTTTTTAATCCAGTCAGCCAATCTATGTCTCTTCAGTGGGGAATTCAAGCCATTAACATTTATTGAGATAATTGATAAGTGTGGTAGTATTCTGTTCGTCTTATTTGGTGAGAGTCCATTGGTTAGTTTTATCCTTTGCATCAGTGTGGATGTTAGGTTCTGTTCTTTAATTTCTGAGTTCTTACTTTGCTGCTGATCCATTGTGGTGGTCAGTGTGCAGAACAGGTTGAAATATTTCCTGTGGAGCTGGTCTTGTTGTGGCGAATTTCCTCAATGTTTGTATATCCGTAAATGATTCGATTTCTCCGTCAATTTTGAAGCTTAGCTTAGCAGGGTACAGAATTCTGGGCTGGAAATTGTTCTGTTTAAGTAGATTAAAGGTAGATGACCATTTTCTTCTTGCTTGGAAAGTTTCATTAGAGAAGTCTATGGTCACTGTGATGGATTTGCCCCTGTAGGTCAACTGGCGCTTACTCCTGGCAGCTTGCAGAATCTTTTCTTTTGTCTGGACTTTGGACAGATTCATCACAATGTGTCTTGGACAAGCTCGGTTAGAGTTGAGGCGACCTGGGGTCCGATATCCCTCTGAAAGCAGTGTGTCAGAATCTTTGGTGATATTTGGGAAATTTTCTTTTATAATATTCTCTAGTATGGCTTCCATTCCTCTGGGGCATTCTTTTTCCCCTTCTGGGATTCCTATAACTTGTATGTTGGAACGCTTCATAAAGTCCCATAATTCTGACAGTGAACGTTCTGCTTTCTCTCTCTTCTTTTCTGCCTCTTTCACCATCTGAGTTATCTCAAGAACTTTGTCTTCTACCTCTGAAATTCTTTCTTTTGCTTGGTCTAACCTGTTGCTGATACTTTCCATTGCATCTTTAAGTTCCCTAGATGACTGTTTCAGTTCCTTCAGCTCTGCTATATCCTTTTTATATTCTTCATATTGTTCATCTCTGATTTGATTCTGTTTTTGGATTTCCTTTAGGTTATTTTCCACTTTATTAGCAATTTCCTTCATTGTTTCCATCATTTCTTTCATTGTTTTCATCATGTGTATTCTAAATTCCCTTTCTGTCATTCCTAACATTTCTTTATAGGTGGAATCCTCTGCAGTAGCTACGTCATGGTCCCTTGGTGGGGTTGTTCTGGACTGGTTCTTCATGTTGCCTGGAGTTTTCTGCTGATTGTTCCTCATGAGTGATTTCTTTTATCTGTTTCCTTGCCCTAATTTTCCTTTCACTTCCTCTTGCTCTTTAAGTTCTCGTGCCTGTGGACTAAGGGTTAGATGAGTCCGTTTGGTACAGGACCAGAAGGGTGAGAAGGTTGAAGAGCAAGAAAGGGATGAAAGAAAGGCGGACCGAGTGAAAAGAAAAAGAAAATAGAGAAAGGAGAGGTGGTGGGTAAAAGGAATATTGACAGAAAGAAGAGAGGCACAGAAAGAGGGAGACAGAGCAATATAGGTGTACAGTAGGGTACTTTGACACAACCTTTAAAAAAACCCACCTTCTGGGTGTGCCCAGTTGGGTGGTTCCCTTGAGGTCAGCAGCTCTTTGCTAACGTGATCAGACACAGTACCCCACCTCCACCTAGTAGAGAGGAAAGACAAAGATGCTATAAATCAAACCAAAACAAGCAAACAGAAAACTTCTCGGGATAATATCGGGTGAGAACGCAAATAATAGTGGTAGAAACACTAGCAAAAATGAAGTTCTAGTTATTAAAAAAGGCAGCAATGGGAAATTATAATTAAACTAGAAAAATTGAGAAAGGAAAAAGATCTGTACGAAAAAGGTTTAAATTAAAAAAATAAAACAACATCAATAACATCAAAATAAACAAAAAAACAACCAAACCCTCCCCCCCCCAAAAAACAGAAAAAACAAAATGCAACCAAAAACAAAGCAGTATGTATATGTTGTTGAATATTGTCTGGGCAGCACGTGGTCTTCTGGGGTATGAGATGTTAATCACAGTTCTGATAAGACTGGAGGCTGCTGATTTCTCAAGCCCCAGCAGGTAGACACCCTAAATCTCTCTTCAGCCCACTTACAAGGCACTTTGAACTTGTAAACTTGCTGAGCAGAAGCTTTCCCAGGAAAGTGCTTGTCGCTGGAATCACTGCTGAAGTCCCTATCCACTTACCCAGTGTGCCAAAACCGGTCTCACTTTGCCCCTGAGGGTTAGGGCTGAAAGGCGGCTCGGACCCCACCCTTAGGCTACTTGGTCACTGGGTTACCAGCTCCCATCTTATTCTAGCTCTTCAACCCTGAGGGTGGAGCTTGCCGGGGCAGATCGCTTACAATGGCTCCCTGTGACCCACAGCCAAATGCTATTAGCTCTGTCTGGCTCAGCAGCTCAGACTGGGGCCCTAGACAACCGCCAAAGTTCTCCACATTCCTGCTCAGGCTCTCCCCAAGGCAGTTCAACTGAGTGCCAAGTCCAAAGACACCAAAACAGTTCACAGAAGGCCTTTCCGGTTTGCAGTCTCGATGCTTCTGAACTTACAGTTGCGGGTGGGTTTAGACTGATTGAACACACGCGACCACTTGCCAGTTTTCCACTGTTTTAGTCCTCCTCTTGGGGTCCAGAAGTCTCTCACTGACTCTCTGTATCCTCACAGGGATGATGATAGGCAGATCCCATCAGCCAGAGATGCCTGGAGTCCTATCTCCCTGGACTCACGGTGCCCAGATGCAAGGAAGCTGTTACTTGGCCACCATCTTCCAGGATTCAGGTTTATTCTTCTCTGGATTCAGTTTTACTTTTCTCCATATGATGAGCCAGTTTCCCCAACGCCACCTGATAACTTGTCTGGCTTTTCTCCACTGACTTGTGCCGTCCTCCTTGGTAGTATGCTATTGTCTATTAAGTTCCTTTATATAAAATTCAATTTAATTAGTTGACAATATTGAAAAATTGAGAGATTTCATGTAAGAGTTTGGATTTCTTGAAAAATTGGAAGGTCTGGCCATGCTGTGCTTGCTTTCCCAAGTGGTGGTCAACAGCTGGTGAGCAATGGCGGCTCCTCTAGAGGGTCAGAAGCCCACACTGCCCTGCGATCCCCAGCAGTCCTCAGTGTGTCTTGACACTGAAGCTGATGGTCAGCTGCCATTTTTTGTGGATCAGCATTGCTGTTTTTCTAGTGGTAGAGTTGAGAGGAAATGGAAATAACCTGAATTCTCTGTGTCTCTCAATAGTGAGACGAAAGATTGAAAACGTCTGCTTGGCTCCTTCCCATTGCCTTACTAGCTGAATTGGTATTTGAGTTTGTCTCTTAATCTAGACTAACATTTTTAATAATACATCAAATCCCTTTTCAAGTGAGATTTTAATAGGAATGCCACACGGGCAGGGTGGGCATCCTGGGTGTGTGAACTTTCCCTTGCACAGACTCCCATGTTTAGAAGACCTCCATGCTTTGGTTGAAGTTCTGCTGTCATCACCCTACACTTTTTTTTTTTTTTTATTGTTGGGGATTCATTGAGGGTACAATAAGCCAGGTTAAACTGATTGCAATTGTTAGGTAAAGTCCCTCTTGCAATCATGTCTTGCCCCCATAAAGTGTGACACACACCAAGGCCCCACCCACCTCCCTCCTTCCCTCTTTCTGTTTCCCCCCCATAACCATAATTGTCATTAATTGTCCTCATATCAAAATTGAGTACATAGGATTCATGCTTCTCCATTCTTGTGATGCTTTACTAAGAATAATATCTTCCACGTCCATCCAGGTTAATACGAAGGATGTAAAGTCTCCATTTTTTTTAATGGCTGAATAGTATTCCATGGTATACATATACCACAGCTTGTTAATCCATTCCTGGGTTGGTGGGCATTTAGGCTGTTTCCACATTTTGGCGACTGTAAATTGAGCTGCAATAAACAGTCTAGTACAAGTGTCCTTATGATAAAAGGATTTCTTTCCTTCTGGGTAGATGCCCAGTAATGGGATTGCAGGATCAAATGGGAGGTCTAGCTTGAGTGCTTTGAGGATTCTCCATACTTCCTTCCAGAAAGGTTGTACTAGTTTGCAGTCCCACCAGCAGTGTAAAAGTGTTCCCTTCTCTCCACATCCACGCCAGCATCTGCAGTTTTGAGATTTTGTGATGTGGGCCATTCTCACTGGGGTTAGATGATATCTCAGGGTTGTTTTGATTTGCATTTCTCTAATATATAGAGATGATGAACATTTTTTCATGTGTTTGTTAGCCATTCGTCTGTCGTCTTTAGAGAAAGTTCTATTCATGTCTCTTGCCCATTGATATAAGGGATTGTTGGCTTTTTTCATGTGGATTAATTTGAGTTCTCTATAGATCCTAGTTATCAAGCTTTTGTCTGATTGAAAATATGCAAATATCCTTTCCCATTGTGTAGGTTGTCTCTTTGCTTTGGTTATTGTCTCCTTAGCTGTACAGAAGCTTTTCAGTTTAATGAAGTCCCAATTGTTTATTTTTGTTGTTGTTGCAATTGCCATGGCAGTCTTCTTCATGAAGTCTTTCCCCAGGCCAATATCTTCCAGTGTTTTTCCTATGCTTTCTTGGAGGGTTTTTATTGTTTCATGCCTTAAGTTTAAGTCCTTTATCCACCTTGAATCAATTTTTGTGAGTGGGGAAAGGTGTGGGTCCAGTTTCAGTCTTTTACATGTAGACATCCAGTTCTCCCAACACCATTTATTGAATAGGGAGTCTTTCCCCCAAGGTATGTTCTTGTTTGGTTTATCAAAGATTAGGTGGTTGTAAGATGTTAGTTTCATTTCTTGGTGTTCAATTCGATTCCAAGTGTCTATGTCTCTGTTTTTGTGCCAGTACCATGCTGTCTTGAGCACTATGGCTTTGTAGTACAGACTAAAATCTGGTATGCTGATGCCCCCAGCTTTATTTTTATTACAGAGAACTGCCTTAGCTATACGGGGTTTTTTCCAGTTCCATACAAAACGCAGAATCATTTTTTCCAAATCTTGAAAGTATGATGTTGGTATTTTGATAGGAATAGCATTGAATAGGTAGATTGCTTTGGGAAGTATGGACATTTTAACAATGTTGATTCTTCCCATCCATGAGCATGGTATGTTCTTCCATTTATTAATATCCTCTGCTATTTCCTTTCTGAGGATTTCATAGTTTTCTTTATACAGGTCCTTCACCTCCTTTGTTAGGTATATTCCTAGGTATTTGATTTTCTTTGAGACTATGGTGAAGGGAGTTGTGTCCTTAATTAGCTTCTCATCTTGACTGTTATTGGTGTACACAAAGGCTACTGACTTGTGGACATTGATTTTATATCCTGAAACATTACTGTATTTTTTGATGACTTCTAGGAGTCTTGTGGTTGAGTCTTTGGGGTTCTCTAAGTATAAGATCATGTCGTCAGCAAAGAGGGAGAGTTTGACCTCCTCTGCTCCCATTTGGATTCCCTTTATTTCCTTGTCTTGCCTAATTGTATTGGCTAGAACTTCCAGCACTATGTTGAATAGTAAAGGTGACAGAGGACAACCTTGTCTGGTTCCAGTTCTAAGAGGAAAAGCTTTCAGTTTTACTCCATTCAGTAAAATATTGGCTGTGGGTTTGTCATAGATAGCTTCAATCAGTTTTAGAAATGTGCCACCTATGCCTATACTCTTCAGAGTTCTAATTAGAAAAGGATGCTGGATTTTATCAAATGCTTTTTCTGCATCTATTGAGAGGATCATGTGATCTTTATTTTTGCCTCTGTTAATATGGTGGATAACGTTTATAGACTTGCGTATGTTAAACCAGCCTTGCATCCCTGGGATGAAGCCTACTTGATCATGATGAATGACTTTTTTGATGATAAGCTGTAATCTATTGGCTAGGATTTTGTTGAGAATTTTTGCGTCTATGTTCATGAGTGAGATTGGTCTGAAATTCTCCTTTTTGTTTGGGTCTTTTCCTGGTTTTGGTATCAGGGTGATGTTTGCTTCATAGAATGTGTTGGGGAAGATTCCTTCTTCCTCAATTTTCTGGAATAATTTCTGCAGTACAGGAATAAGCTCTTCCTTGAAGGTTTGATAGAATTCTGGAGTGAAGCCATCTGGACCAGGGCATTTTTTGGTTGGAAGCTTTTTTATTGTTTCTTTGATCTCAGTGCTTGAAATTGGTCTGTTCAGGAGCTCTATTTCTTCCTGGCTGAGTCTAGGGAGAGGGTGTGATTCCAAATATTGATCCATTTCTTTCCCATTGTCAAATTTCTGGGCATAGAGTTTCTGGTAGTATTCAGAGATGATCTCTTGTATCTCTGTGGGATCCGTTGTTATTTCCCCTTTATCATTTCTGATTGAGGTTACTAGAGATTTTACTTTTCTATTCCTCGTTAGTCTGGCCAATGGTTTATCTATTTTATTTATTTTTTCAAAAAACCAACTCCTTGTTTCATTAATTTTCTGAATGATTCTTTTGTTTTCAATTTCATTGATCTCTGATTTGATTTTGGATATTTCTTTTCTTCTACTGAGTTTAGGCTTAGATTGTTCTTCTTTTTCCAATTCCATAAGATCTCTTGTGAGATTGTTGATGTGCTCTCTTTCAGTTTTTCGAATGTAGGCATCTAAAGCGATGAATTTTCCTCTCAAAACTGCTTTTGCAGTATCCCACAGGTTTTGGTAGCTTGTGTCTTCATTGTTGTTATGCTCAAGGAAGTTAATGATTTCCTGTTTTATTTCTTCCTGCACCCATCTGTTGTTCAACAGAAGATTGTTTAGTTTCCATGCCTTTGGGTGGGGTCGAGCATTTTTGTTAGAGTTGAGTTCCACCTTTAGTGCCTTATGGTCTGAGAAGATACAAGGTAAAATTTCAATTCTTTTGATTCTGTTGATATTTGTTTTGTGTCCCAGGATATGATCAATTTTGGAGAATGTTCCATGGGGTGATGAGAAGAATGTATATTCTTTATCTTTGGGGTGGAGTGTTCTATATGCGTCTATCAAGCACAGTTGTTCTAGAGTCTCATTTAAGTCTCTTATATCCTTGTTTAATTTCTGTTTAGAGGCTCTGTCCAGCTCTGTAAGAGGAGTGTTAAAGTCCCCTGTTATGATGGTATTATCAGATATCATATTGCTCAGACTGAGTAAGGTCTGCTTCAAGAATCTGGGAGCATTTAAATTGGGTGCATAAATATTTAGAATTGAAACGTCTTCTTGTTGTATTTTTCCCTTGACCAATATAAAGTGACCATCTTTGTCTTTTTTGACTTTAGTTGCTTTAAATCCACATGTGTCTGAAAATAAGATTGCAACTCCTCTTTTCTTCTGAATTCCATTTGCCTGAAAAATTGTCTTCCAACCCTTGACTCGGAGCTTTAATTTGTCTTTTGAAGCCAGGTGTGTTTCTTGCAGACAGCAAATGGATGGCTTGTGTTTTTTAATCCAGTCAACCAATCTATGTCTCTTCAGTGGGGAATTCAAGCCATTAACATTTATTGAGATAATTGACAAGTGTGGTAGTATTCTATTCATCTTATTTTGTGAGAGTCCATTGCTTAGTTTTATCTTTTGCATCAGTGTGGAGGTTAGGTTCTGTCCTTTAATTTCTGAGTTCTTACTTTGCTGCTGATCCATTGTGGTGGTCATTGTGCAGAACAGGTTGAAGTATTTCCTGTAGAGCTGGTCTTGTTGTGGCGAATTTCCTCAATGTTTGTATATCCGTAAATGATTCGATTTCTCCGTCAATTTTGAAGCTTAGCTTAGCAGGGTACAGAATTCTGGGCTGAAAATTGTTCTGTTTAAGTAGATTAAAGGTAGATGACCATTGTCTTCTTGCTTGGAAAGTTTCATTAGAGAAGTCTGCGGTCACTCTGATGGATTTGCCCCTGTAGGTCAACTGGCGCTTACTCCTGGCAGCTTGCAGAATCTTTTCTTTGGTCTTGACTTTGGACAGGTTCATCACAATGTGTCTTGGAGAAGCTCGGTTAGAGTTGAGGCGACCTGGGGTCCGATATCCCTCTGAAAGCAGTGTGTCAGAATCTTTGGTGATATTTGGGAAATTTTCTTTTATAATATTCTCTAGTATGGCTTCCATTCCTCTGGGGCATTCTTCTTCCCCTTCTGGAATTCCTATAACTCGTATGTTGGAACGCTTCATAAAGTCCCATAATTCTGACAGTGAACGTTCTGCTTTCTCTCTCTTCTTTTCTGCCTCTTTTACTATCTGAGTTATCTCAAAAACTTTGTCTTCTACCTCTGAAATTCTTTCTTCTGCATGGTCTAACCTGTTGCTGATACTTTCCATTGCATCTTTAAGTTCCCTGATTGACTGTTTCATTTCCTTCAGCTCTGCTATATCCTTTTTATATTCTTCATATCGTTCATCTCTTATTTGATTCTGTTTTTGAATTTCCTTTTGGTTTTTTTCCACTTTATTAGTAGTTTCCTTCATTGTTTCCATCATTTCCTTCATTGTTTTCAGCATGTGTATTCTAAATTCCCTTTGTGTCATTTCTAACATTTCTGTATAGGTGGAATCCTCTGCAGTAGCTACCTCATGGTCCCTTGGCGGGGTAGTTCTGGACTGGTTCTTCATGTTGCCTGGAGTTTTCTGCTGATTCTTCCTCATGGGTGATTTCTTTTATCTGTTTACTTGCCCTAATTTTCCTTTCAATTCCTCTTGCTCTTTAAGTTCTTGTGCCTGTGGACTAAGGGTTACAGGACCAGAAGGGTGAGAAGGTTTAAGAGCAAAAAAGCGATGAAAGAAATGAGGACCGAGTGATAAGAAAAAAAAAAAAAAATGAAAAAAAGGAAAAATAGAGAAAGGAGAGTGGTTGGGTGAAAGGAATATTGACAAAAAGAAGAGAGGCACAGAAAGAGGGAGACAGAGCAATATAGGTGTACAGTAGGGTACTTCGATACAACCTTAAAAAAAAAAAAACACCTTCTGGGGGTGCCAAGTGGGGTGGTTCCCTTGAGGTCAGCAGCTCTTTGCTAACCTGATCAGACACAGTACCCCACCTCCACCAAGTAGAGAGGAAAGACAAAAATGCTATAAATCAAACCAAAACAAGCAAACAGAAAACCTTACGGGATAAAATTGGCTGGAAAAACCAAATAATAGTGGTAGAAACACTAACAAAAATGAAGTTCTGATTATTGAAATAGGCAGCAATGGGAAATTATAATTAAACTAGAAAAATTGAGAAAGAAAAAGGATCTGTATGGAAAAGGTTGAACTTAAAATCAAAACAACAATCTAGAACGTCAAAATAAACAAAAAAAACAACCAAACCAAAAAAAAAAAAAAAAAACCAAACAAACAAAAAAAAACACACACGCAACCAAAAACAAAGCAGTATGTATATGGAATTGAATATTGTCTGGGCAACACGTGGTCTTCTGGGGTATGAGATGTTAATCACAGTTCTGATACGACTGGAGGCTGCTAGTTTCTCGAACCCCAGCAGGTAGACACCCTAAATCTCTCTTCAGCCCACTTAAAAGGCACTTTGAACTTGTTCACTTACTGAGCAGAAGCTTTCTCAGGGAAGTGCTTGTTGCTGGAATCACTGCTGAAGTGGCTATCCACTTACCCTGTGTGTCAAAACTGGTCTCCCTCTGCCCCCGAGGGTTAGGGCTGCAAGGCTGCTCAGACCCCGCCCTTAGGCTACTTGGTCACTGGGTTACCAGCTCCCACCCAATTCCAGCTCTGTGACCCTGAGGGCGGAGCTTGCCAGGGCAGATCGCTCACAATGTCTGCCTGTGACCCAGAGCCAAACTCTATTAGCTCCGTCTGGCTCAGCGGCTCAGACTGGGGCCCTAGACAAAGGCCAAAGTTCTCCGCACTCCCGCTCAGGCTCTCCCCAAGGCAGTTCAGCTGAGTGCCAAGTCGAAAGACACCAAAACAGTTCACAGGTAAGGCCTTTCTGGTTTGCAGTCTCGCTGCTACTGAACTTACAGTTGCGGGCGGGTTTAGGCGGATTGAACACACGCGGCCACTTGCCGGTTTTCCACTGTTTTAGTCCTCCTCTTGGGGTCCAGAAGTCTCTCGCTGACTCCCTGTATCCTCTCAGGGGTGATGATAGGCAGATCCCACCAGCCAGAGATGCCTGGAGTCCTATATCCCCAGACTCACGGTGCCCAGATGCAAGGAAGCTGTTACTCGGCTGCCATCTTGCTCCACCCTCCACCCACCCTACACTTTTTAATGATTTTATTTTTATTTATTTATTTTATGAGACAGAGCCTCCAGCTGTCGCCCTGGGTAGAGTGCCGTGGCATCACAGCTCGTAGCAACCTCCAACTCCTGGGCTCAAGCGATTCTCCTGCCTCTGCCTCCCAAGTAGCTGGGACTACAGGCGCCCACCACAATGCCCGGCTAATGATTTTATTTTTAAACTTAAGTTTTGTAAGTGAATTCAGGGGGCAATGGGGCATGCATCTGAGCAGAGGAGACCAGCCCACTCAATGAGCTGTCCATTCCTCATTACCCACTCCTACCCATATTGGGGCGGATGCTGCCACATAAGCATGGAATTCAAGTTGACCCACCTTGTGTGGAAGTTCAAAGATACTCAAAGCCAGGACAAGGTAAGGGTGTTGCATCTATGACTGAGTGAGCAGGGGCTGAGGTTCTTTTCATTAGAATCAGAATCTGTGTCTAACACAGAAAGACAGAAATGGAATTCTAAGAAATACAAGTGACCAAGGAACCCTATCATATTCATTCTTCCTCCTGTTAACTCCTCTGTAGCAGCCAACCAATAATGCTGAAAATGATGGAAAAAGAGAAAGGCAAAGATAAATCAACCCATAGTTCCTTTTCCTTGCAATCCTTCCTTCCTTACCTGTAAGCCAGTGGTAGAGAGTATTGGCAGAATATGCGCTTATCAAGAAATAAAATAAAACACCATTAAGTTAGTTTTGTGCAGCATTTCCATTGTTTTTCTAAGAACAAAATACATTTGCATGTATGACCTACAACATATGACTCATTTCATTTCAGTGATTTTGCATGTAAGCAAAATGCATTTAAAACTGCATTTCGTATACAATATAGAGATAAGTGGTATA
This sequence comes from Nycticebus coucang, assembly GCF_027406575.1. Taxonomy (NCBI): domain Eukaryota; kingdom Metazoa; phylum Chordata; class Mammalia; order Primates; family Lorisidae; genus Nycticebus; species Nycticebus coucang. Next base: position 38,058,688 of record NC_069787.1, read on the forward strand.
ATTTATGTTAATAATTTAAGATTTTAATTTTCCTTAGCTAGAATAATACTAAAATCCAAATAAAAAACACCACAAGTTAAAAGAAACCACAGAAGAAGGCAAAGAGTTTTATGTTTTCATGCTGTCAGTAAGGAAAAACTTTTTCTCTACCCTCTCATGTTTATTGTTTGGGGGCCTGCAAATTAAACTGACAAAAGACAGAAAGAGAGAAAAAAGGCAGGGTTTTATTTATGTAAGTTATCAGGAGTGCACAAAAATATGTCACTGAAGATATTGCAAGAATTTGGGTCTTCTATACCATCTTACAAGGGAAGGGGGGAGAATTTCAAGTGACAATTAATGGTGGGAAATGACTGAGATACCCATGGGGGACATTAATGGAAGGTTGTTGCAAGCAATCAAAGGGCTTGCTGCCTGTTGCACATAGAAACCAATATCACAGCACTGGCCTTTGAGAAGAGAAAAGCTTTATTGTAAGTAGACTGGCAAGGAGATAGGAAGATATGTTCAAATCAGTCTCCCCAAGCTTGGGGCTGCATCAGGTTTTATAAGTGTAAGGTAATGAGGTGTGATCTGATTGGATCTTGCAATGGGGTTATGCCAGGAGGTGTACTCTTATGGATCGTGCCATAGGTTGATGCCAGGACTCAATCTGATTAAATCTTAGATCTTGCCTTGTGGTGTCTGCATCTTAATTCAGTCCTTGCCCCTTCTTCTGAGCACATAGGGTCCACCCATGGGTGCATGCTTAAAAGCAACCCCCAACTTTGTTTCATAAAAGTGGAGCCAGATAGGTCTAGTGTGGTTCCAAGCTGAGGTTTGTTTTAGTAAAATCTGTTTATGACAGTTCTCAGACCAGCATGGACTTCTCATCTCTGTTGACAGGTGTCACTCTTTTCCTCAGGTATAAGAAGCCTCCCCTGAAGAGGGGATTTATGGCCCTTGATAAGGGAGACTATGTTTTAGGTAAAAAAAGGTAGGTTCAAATGAAGTCTCTTCCTGTATCTGTTGATTTTTAAATGTCTTCAGCTCAAAACATTTTCATGCCATAGTGGTATATTCTGGATCCCTTCAGTTATCTTCCACTTTTTTCCTGCTTTTATAACAAGGGACCTCTCATTTTCATTTTGCACTAGACTCTTCAAATTATGTAGCTGGTTGTGAAAAGAGGGTGGGAGAGTCTGGAAAAAATCCAGAATCCCACCTAGTAAGCCTGCCTCTATCAGGTGTCCATGAATTAGCTGGTAGAATACTGGGCCTCTGCTGATTCAGAACAATAAACTGGTTGGATTTCCCCTAGGATTTTTTGTTGTTGTTGTTGTTTGTTTGTTTCATTTTCATTTTCATTTTTTTTTTTTTTTTGCAGCAAGAATCATGAATTCCATAAGGAAAAGAATGTTGCTTATAAGGCTATGGGTTGCACAATGCTAGAGGGCAACATTTACAAGGACGGTGCACCCTAACAGTTGTGCAGCACAGTGGCCCTGTGTACGTCTGTCTTTTATAGTAAGGCCATACAGAGGAGTCATCAGAAATTTGGTATCAGAAGTCAATGTTAGAAGTTCCAGCTTCAGGCTTGGAGTCTGTAGCTCAAGCAGCTAAGGCGCCAGCCACATACACCAGAGTTGGGGGATTTGAATCCAGCCTGGGCCACCAAACAACAATGACAACTACAACCAAAAAATAGCTGGGTGTTGTGGCAGGCACCTGTAGTCCCAGCTACTCAGGAGGCTGAGGCAGGAGAATCGCTTAAGCCCAAGAGTTTGAGGTTGCTGTGAGCTGTGGTGCCACAGCACTCTACCCAGGGCGACAGCTTGAGGCTCTGTCTCAAAAAAAAAAAAGTTCCAGCTTCAGTTCCTTTCCTCCTTTATTGATCAGCTCCAATGCCATTCCCTCCAATTCTGCTCCTTGGTTTCCATTTCCATTTCCGTTTTTCTTTTTTTTTTTTTTTTACAGACAGAGTCTCACTTTGTAGACTCTGGTAGAGTGCTGTGGCGTCACAGCTCACAGCAACCTCCAGCTCTTGGGCTGGGCCGATTCTCTTGCCTCAGACTCCCAAGTAGCTAGGACTACAGGCGCCTGCCACAACGCCCGGCTATATTTTTTTGTTGCAGTTTGGCTGGGGTTGGGTTTAAACCCACCACCTCTGTATGTGGGGTTGGTGCGCTACTCACTGAGCCACAGGCACTGCCTTCCATTTCTATTTTAACTGACTTTCTCTCTCTCTTCTAAATTTCCCCATGTTGTATTTCTATCCTCTTTTTAAACTCTCATTTTAATATTTTTTTTCTATTTTTAACTACAAAAAATAATGTATGATTATTGTGGAAAATACAGATGAGTTTTTAAAAATAAAAGGAAAGTAAAGGAAAAAAAGCATTTATAATTATACCACCAGGAGGTAAGCCATGTTACTATTTTGGTAAATATTTTTTCTCTCCCTTGTACAAACAAACTGGTACAAAAATGTTTTCAAAAGTGGAATCACCATGCATGTAATCCCAGCACTTTGGGAGGCCAAGGCAGGTGGATTGCCTGAGCTTACTGTTCAAGACCAGCCTGAGCCTGAGTGAGACCCCCACCTCTAAAAATAGCTAGGCATTGTGGCAGGCACCTGTAGTGCCAGTTACTTGGGAGGCTGAGGCAAGAGAATGGCTTGAGCCCAAGAGTTAGAGGTTGCTGTGAGCTGTGATGCCACAGCACTCTACTGAGGGTGACAAAATGAAAAAAAAAAAAGTGGAATCACACTGTAAATCATATTTGGTTAGCTGATTATTCACTTAATAGCATTTCATCAACAGTTTCCCAAATTCTTAAATATTTTCTCTAGCATCCTCTTCAATGATTGCAAACTATTCCATCATTATTAATGGGTACTTTTTTTAAAGTGTAATTCTTAACTATTCTTTACATAGAACCCTTATGGAAGAATAATGCTTCCATAAAATCTCTGAAGGCAACTGTTTCTCCACTCCGTTGTGATTATTTCCTGAATGTCTCCCTTGTTTAATCTTGTAGATGCACAAATCATTTCTTTTACAAACCAAACCCTGAGCTTCTTGAGGTCCAACTTCAGATTAGTCTGTCTTTATCTTCCTCAGAGTCCTTTAAAATTAGGGGGCCTTCTAAAATGTTTGTCAAATAAAAGTATTTAATGGTACATATAAAAGATAAGAGACCATGACAAGAGGTCAAGTTAGCTGACGATGGCTGACTTTTAGAAACCTCTGCCAAGTGGGCTATCTTTGGGTTTTTTCCCTCTTTTATCTTGTGTCTTTTTATTTTCAGAGTCAAAAACATCTGGCTGCATTTTAAATTGATTCACACAATTTATTTCAGCAGCCTCTAGGCCCCAAACTGTTTCTAGACATGCATCAATGTCTGCAGTGGAAGTCAATGGGGGCTCTGCCTCTGCCTCTGAGAAAGTAATCTGCACTTGAGTCATTATGCTAAAAGGATTCCCCCACATTGAATTATTGTGTAGTGAGAAATAGGATTGTTTGCATTCTATTTACTCTTTACTTTCTTAATTAGAGTGACCTCCAGCTTGAATCCACCAACTGTTGGATTCTATTAAATCTTTCCAGGAATCCCTCCTATAATAAGGTTAACTTTAAATACTGCATTTCCTCAAGGATGACATAAAATTCACTCTCCTTTAGAGAAAATAAATCCAAGTCCCAAATAAATGATGCCAGACAGAATTCTAGGAATATGCAGTCATGTAATTTTGGACATTTCCCCCTTCCTTGCTGCATGTAAATACTGCTTTAGAACAGCACTTCCTACCTTTTAGGAGGCCTTAGGTTCTGGGGCCTGTCTCTGGGGGAAGTCAGGACCTTGTTTACTGATGAGAGCTAAAGATACTTTTATAATACCATAGGGTTGCTCTTCAGTCCGGAGAAATAATGAGAAATATTAATATTCTAAATATTTTGAATTATGTGACCCTGTCTTTGGAGAAATAAAAAGAAAATCCTACACTTCCTAACTAACTGAACAGACCTCATCTTGGTCAAGGAGACCCCAGAGAAGCTTTGACAACTGAGTTCTGGCCATGACAGGATGGGCGGAGGGGAGGTTGGATATGCCTCATTATACTCGCTCCCTTGCCCTCGCTAACTGCAGTTGGACTTTCTTTCCTAAGGGCTAAACAGAAACCAGCCCTTTTGAAAGACTTGCTTCCCCACTGATTTCAGCCAGACTCCTTTCCCTTTTTGTGATTTCAGCACAACAGCTGGCCAGCATTCCTTCCTGGTAAAAGCCATAGATCATGGACTGACTGTGGTCAGTTTACAGAGGCTGTGCAAGGATACCTGTGTGTCCTGTTTCACCTTTTGATATATAGAGCCTCATTTTAATGCATCTGAACATCTCCACTCCAAAGTGAACACAGGACATATGTAACACGCATGTTTGCTTACTATGCAGGTGCATGCCCCCCTTCATGGGTATTCACAGCTTCCCTTATAACCAATTGAATATATATACTTAGCCCACCCATTCAGCATAAGTTCCTGTCTCACCCTTCTTTCCCTGGAAGTCATGCTTCTGGTTTCTCCTGGAGGCCGCACTTCCCAGCCTGCAGGCTGCAACTCATTGTAAGAAATAAATCTCTTCTCTCCAAATGTATGAACCTCATGATTCTTTGATTGACACTTTCTGTACCTATAAAAGAAAACTAAAATACAATGGTGCATCAGATATATTTAAGAAGCATATTATATGGATTGATAAAGGCACTTGGTCTTTATCTTTTTGCCTCTGGAGTCAGCTTCACCTGTGCCTTCCCCAGTATTCAAACCTAATATATGACAAAATGGTAAGGTTGTGGCATTAAGTGGTCAAAACAATTACCAAAACTCTTTCCCCCGAGTCTCTGAGGGGTCAGGTAGCCTTTACTTTTCTAAGTGAAGTCTGTGGCTACCACCTGGTCCTTGCTCTTGTATGGCGTGTGTAATGCTTACTGGATCTCCTGACCTTAGACATCTCATGTCTCTGGGAACTTGAAATCTATGATGATTCCATTGGTAATCCTCATAAATTCTAGAAGCCTGAACAAATAGAGGCATCACCGTGTCCTGTATGACATGGCCTGATCTACCTTTCCACTTCCCTGCTTCTGTTGCACTCACATTTGAGCATTTTAAGTTCCAAGAGGCAGGGACAATTTGTGTGTGTTACTCCTTCTAACAGAGATGTTCTTCACCGCTTTCCCATTGCTCGTTCTTTCTCATGCTTTTGGACTCCACCTTAAGTGTCATGTCTTCCACGAGGCCTTTCTAGACCTCCAGGAGTGATGCTGTTAATAGGCATGGGTACCATGCAATCAGAGCAGATGCCAATATTTGCTCTTTTCGAGTGACTCACCGGTAGTTTCCATGAAAGCAAAAGTACCATCAGGGAGGAAAAACTTTTCCTCAAGCTTCTTATATTCGGTGTTTGGGAGCCTGTGAATTAAACTGACAGAAGACAGACTAATAAGAGGAAACATATTTTTATTTATGCAAATGCACGGGAGTTCATAGAAAAATGTGACTCTGTGAGTAGCCAAAGATAGGGGCTTTATCACCATATAATAAGGCAAAAGGAATGGGGGGAAGAAAAGGCTTCCATGGAAAGAAGTTTCTTTAGGAAAGACAAAGAGGCTTTTAGGAGAACAAAACAGAAGGTAAGAAAGTCTGTGACAATGTTTGTTTATGCAGGCGCACGTGGTCTTCTCTGTCATCTTTCCGGTTGGTATAAACTGTCTCGGAGAGAGGATGTAAGGTTGTTTTCCTTCTAGTCTGCTTCCTGAAGTGAACTGCCCTGGAAAGGACAATTCTGGAAGCTTCATTTAAGGAAGCCTCTAAGCAGGTTTCTTTCTGCATCTGTTGTAACTCAGGTGTCTTTACTTTAAAATAAACTTCATATCAGCTCTGGGGGTCTGAGTGTGTCCCCATCTCACCTAGCACCAAGTCCTATGCCTGAAACATAGTCAGTACTCAACAAATACTTGTTCAATATGAATAAATGAAACAGCAAGTAGAGAAATTAAAATTACTCGGATGACAATAATTCATTGTGATTTTTTTTTTGTCCCAGGCAGAACTGTGTGTGGTGTGTGTCTGTACTGTCATCTGTGTGAAACACCTCCCTGCTCCCTCCGCGCACTGTCAAAATGTGCACAATGCTCTGGAGAAAAATGATGCCTTGACTTTATAATTTAAAATATAGAGAACTTGTTGGAGAGTTGGTACATCCCATGACTTGATGCAGACGTAGGTCAGAGTATGATTCTTGAGTATGTGTGCCTTCTCTGGGATTTTTCTTTTTGTGTTACAGGAAAAAGCATAATTTTCTGCATATGGTAGTCCAGAAAGAGTTTATTTTCATTTCTTCTAGACCTTGAGCACTCCAAGGATGGGCAATCCTATAATGGGCAATGGGGTGTGCAGAGGAGGGGGCTTCTCAGGAGTCTTGTGGAGTGGGCTGAGTTGGTGGCTTTTCCCCATAGCCCTGTCTCTATCTGAAGGGTTAATATGATGTCAGCTGCTGTCCTATTCTCTACTGGATGAGATACTTATTTTAAAACTTTGTTTTCTTTAATGGAAAATGTGAAGCATAAACAAAGTAGAGAGAATCACGTCATCCACCCCGTATGCCATCACCCAGCTTCAGTCATCATGTTTTATCTTCATCCCTCTCTCATGATTTTCTAGCTTTACTTCTTGAGACAGGGTCTCACTCTGTGCCCTGGGTAGAGTGCCGTGGCATCATCATAGCTCACAGAAACCTCTAACTCTTGGGCTTAAATGATCTTCCTGTCTCAGCCTCTCCCAATTAGTTGGGACCACAGGTGCCCACCACAATGCCTAGCTAGTTTTTCAATTTTTAGTAGAGATGGGGTCTTGCTGTTGCTCAGGCTGCCATAATTTTCTTTATATTTCCCAACCTCTCCTCTCACCAGATTATTATTTTAGAGATAGCATCTGAGTCTCACCCAGCATGGAATGCAGTGACACAACCTCACTGCAGCCTTGAACTCATGCACTTAAGTGATCTTCCTGCCTCAGCCTCTCAAAATAGTTGGGACTACAGGTATGTACCACATGCCTGACTTATTATTCTATTTTTTTTAGAGTGAGAGTGGTCTTGCTCTTGCTCAGTCTGGTCCAAAACTCTTGTGCTCAAGTGATTGTCCCAACTCAGCTTCCCAAAGGGCTGGAATTACATGTGTGAGCCATCATATTCCTATTTAAAAATTTAAAAAAGTTTTTAAGTTTTAAGTTTTAAGCCTATTTAAAAATTTTTTAAGTTTTCTTTATTCACTTAAGGCAGTGGTTCTCTACCTTCCTAATGCTGCGAACCTTTAATATAGTCCAAAGGGGTTGCAACCGACAGTTTGTGAATTGCTGATTTAAGAAATGAGATCTTTCCCAGGCTGGAGCACCGTGGCATGATCATAACTCACTGTAGCCTCAAACTCCTGGGCTCAGGCAATCATCTTGCCTTAGCCTCTTGAGTAGATGGGATTATAGAGATGAGCCACTGTGACTGGCATTTTAATTTTATTTTTAATTGATAAATAATAATTGTATTCACCAGGTTATTTTAAAGCAAATCTCTGGCCAGGCATAGGAAGATCACTTGAGGCCAGGAGTTCAAGACAACCCTGGGTAACAGGGTTGAGATGACAGACCTCATCTCTACAAAAAAAAAAAAGAAAGAAAGTAGGTGGGCATGGTGGTGTGGACCTGTAATCCTACCTATTTGGGAAGCTAAAGCAGGAGGATCACTTGAGCCCAGGAGTTTGAGGTTGCAGTGAGCTATAATGAAGCTAGTAGACTTTAGCTTGGGCAACAGAGTTAAACCTTGTCTCCAAAGTACATAAATAAAATTAAAATAGCAAATCTCACACTGCATATTCTTTTGTCTATTAATACCTTAGATTTTTTTTTGTCCGTGAAACAGTGTATCATATATTTATTTATTTTTTCAATGGTGAATTAAAATTTATTTATTAATTTTTTAGTTAAGTCTTTTGTACATAGACCATAAATACATTTATGCCATTTTCAATGTGTTGATTATTTGTATAAATTGGAGTGCTTACTTCAAGATCTTATTTGTAACTAATAAACACAAATATCTTTTTTAAAGTTATTATATTTTCTTATTTTGTTTTGGTGGGTTGGTTTGTTTGCCGTTTATTTATTTCTTGTGGTAAAATATACATAACAAAATTTGCCATTTTAACCATTTTTAAATGCCCAATTCAGAGGCATTAAGCACAATTATGTTTTTGTATAACCACTACCATCTACCTCCAGAATTCTTTTATCTTACCAAACTGAAGTTCCATACCCATTAAATAAAAGCTTCACATTCCATCATCCCTCAGCCATCCTACCTTCTGTCTCCATGAATTTCGGCATTCTAGGTACCACATATAAGTGGAATCACACAATATTTGTCTTTTTGTGACTATCTTATTTCACTCAGTGTACTACTTCAAGGTTCATGTATGTCGTACATTGTGTCCAAATAATATACTGTCAATGAGCATAGATGTGCAAGTATCTGCTTGGGTTTCTACTTTCAGTTCTTTTGGGTATATGCCCGGAAGTGGCTTTGCTGGATCACATGGTAATTCCATGTTGAATTTTTTTAAGGAGCAAACACATTTTAAAAAACATAACCACAGGTCTATCACACACTTAAAATTTAACAGCAATTTTTTAGTGGCATGGGCTTTACAGTTTCCCAAGAGACGGAACTATCATGGTTAACAGTCAAGCCAGTGAGCCTGCCTACCTGGGACTTGGGCAGATCACTGAAATATCCTGTGCCTTAGTATCCATATCTATAAAACAGGAAAAATAATTTAAGTGAGTGTGATGGTCAGTTTTATGTGTCAACTTGACTGGGCTAAGGAATGCCCAGATAGCTGGTAAAACATCATTTCTGGATGTGTCTGCATTTGAATCAGTAGACTGAGTAAAGAAGATCTGCCCTCCTCAATGTGGTGGGTATCATTTAATCTGTTGAGGGCAAATATAGAACAAAAAGGCAAAGGAAGGGAAAATTTTGTCTTCCTAACCTGGGCCATCCATCTTTTCCTGCCTTCAGACCTGGGCTCTCTGCAGACAGCAGATCTGAGAACTTTGTAGCCTCCATAATTGTGATAGTTAGTTTCCATAATAATTACCTGTATTTATGTATGTCCTATTGGTTCTGTTTTTTCGGAGAAATTCTAACTCATATGGTAAGTTAATATACATGAAGCACTTTGGGCAGTGTCTGCTCATTGTAAGTACAGTATACCCTGGGCTTTATTATACACTTGTCAGATATCAGTGTTGCCAATGAGAACTCTCATGCAAGTTTAAGTTTTGCTCTGTGTAGGTAGCCTAGGGCCGAATCCAAGATTCAGGGGCCTAAACTTTACTTTGTATAGAAAATATCACAAAATTAGACATAAACATGTCCCCCAGAAAATAGCAAATCATTAGGAGTCTTGGAGAGTCAAGTCTCTTTTCTCTAGAGACCTCTTTAGCCAGTTGGTCTGAAGTACTTACAGGGGTGTCCTCGTTGATTTCAGCCTAGCTTACCCACTCCTCTGGGGCTGTTTGAGGTTTAAATGAGTTATTTATTTATTTATTTATTTGATTGTTGGGGATTCATTGAGGGTACAATAAGCCAGGTTACACTGATTGCAATTGTTAGGTAAAGTCCCTCTTGCAATCATGTCTTGCCCCCATAAAGTGTGACACACACCATGGCCCCACCCACCTCCCTCCTTCCTTCTTTCTGTTCCCCCCCAACCATAACTGTCATTAATTGTCCTCATATCAAAATTGAGTACATAGGATTCATGCTTCTCCATTCTTGTGATGCTTTACTAAGAATAATGTCTTCCACGTCCATCCAGGTTAATACGAAGGATGTAAAGTCTCCATTTTTTTTAATGGCTGAATAGTATTCCATGGTATACATATACCACAGCTTGTTAATCCATTCCTGGGTTGGTAGGCATTTAGGCTGTTTCCACATTTTGGCGATTGTAAATTGAGCTGCAATAAACAGTCTAGTACAAGTGTCCTTATGATAAAAGGATTTCTTTCCTTCTGGGTAGATGCCCAGTAATGGGATTGCAGGATCAAATGGGAGGTCTAGCTTGAGTGCTTGGAGGTTTCTCCATACTTCCTTCCAGAAAGGTTGTACTAGTTTGCAGTCCCACCAGCAGTGTAAAAGTGTTCCCTTCTCTCCACATCCATGCCAGCATCTGCAGTTTTGAGATTTTGTGATGTGGGCCATTCTCACTGGGGTTAGATGATATCTCAGGGTTGTTTTGATTTGCATTTCTCTAATATATAGAGATGATGAACATTTTTTCATGTGTTTGTTAGCCATTTGTCTGTCGTCTTTAGAGAAAGTTCTATTCATGTCTCTTGTCCATTGATATAAGGGATTGTTGGCTTTTTTCATGTGGATTAATTTGAGTTCTCTATAGACCCTAGTTATCGAGCTTTTGTCTGATTGAAAATATGCAAGTATCCTTTCCCATTGTGTAGGTTGTCTCTTTGCTTTGGTTATTGTCTCCTTAGCTGTACAGAAGCTTTTCAGTTTAATGAAGTCCCATTTGTTTATTTTTTTGTTGTTGTTGCAATTGCCATGGCAGTCTTCTTCATGAAGTCTTTCCCCAGGCCAATATCTTCCAGTGTTTTTCCTATGCTTTCTTGGAGGATTTTTATTGTTTCATGCCTTAAGTTTAAGTCCTTTATCCATCTTGAATCAATTTTTGTGAGTGGGGAAATGTGTGGGTCCAGTTTCAGTCTTTTACATGTAGACATCCAGTTCTCCCAGCACCATTTATTGAATAGGGAGTCTTTCCCCCAAGGTATGTTCTTGTTTGGTTTATCAAAGATTAGGTGGTTGTAAAATGTTAGTTTCATTTCTTGGTTTTCAATTCAATTCCAAGTGTCTATGTCTCTGTTTTTGTGCCAGTACCATGCTGTCTTGAGCACTATGGCTTTGTAGTACAGACTAAAATCTGGTATGCTGATGCCCCCAGCTTTATTTTTGTTACAGAGAACTGCCTTAGCTATATGGGTTTTTTTCCAGTTCCATACAAAACGCAGAATCATTTTTTCCAAATCTTGAAAGTACGATGTTGGTATTTTGATAGGAATGGCATTGAATAGGTAGATTGCTTTGGGAAGTATAGACATTTTAACAATGTTGATTCTTCCCATCCATGAGCATGGTATGTTTTTCCATTTGTTAATATCCTCTGCTATTTCCTTTCTGAGGATTTCATAGTTTTCTTTATAGAGGTCCTTCACCTCCTTCGTCAGGTATATTCCTAGGTATTTCATTTTCTTTGAGACTATGGTGAAGGGAGTTGTGTACTTAATTAGCTTCTCATCTTGACTGTTATTGGTGTACACAAAGGCTACTGACTTGTGGACATTGATTTTATATCCTGAAACATTACTGTATTTTTTGATGACTTCTAGGAGTCTTGTGGTTGAGTCTTTGGGGTTCTCTAAGTATAAGATCATGTCCTCAGCAAAGAGGGAGAGTTTGACCTCCTCTGCTCCCATTTGGATTCCCTTTATTTCCTTGTCTTGCCTCATTGTATTGGCTAGAACTTCCAGCACTATGTGGAATAGTAAAGGTGACAGAGGACAACCTTGTCTGGTTCCAGTTCTAAGAGGAAAAGCTTTCAGTTTTACTCCATTCAGTAAAATATTGGCTGTGGGTTTGTCATAGATAGCTTCAATCAGTTTTAGAAATGTGCCACCTATGCCTATACTCTTCAGTGTTCTAATTAGAAAAGGATGCTGGATTATATCAAATGCTTTTTCTGCATCTATTGAGAGGATCATGTGATCTTTATTTTTGCCTCTGTTAATATGGTGGATAATGTTTATAGACTTGCGTATGTTAAACCAGCCTTGCATCCCTGGGATGAAGCCTACTTGATCATGATGAATGACTTTTTTGATGATAAGCTGTAATCTATTGGCTAGGATTTTGTTGAGAATTTTTGCGTCTATGTTCATGAGTGAGATTGGTCTGAAATTCTCCTTTTTGTTTGGATCTTTTCCTGGTTTTGGTATCAGGGTGATGTTTGCTTCATAGAATGTGTTGGGGAAGATTCCTTCTTCCTCAATTTTTTGGAATAATTTCTGCAGTACAGGAATAAGCTCTTCCTTGAAGGTTTGATAGAATTCTGGGGTGAAGCTATCTGGACCAGGGCATTTTTTGGTTGGAAGCTTTTTTATTGTTTCTTTGATCTCAGTGCTTGAAATTGGTCTGTTCAGGAGCTCTATTTCTTCCTGGCTGAGTCTAGGGAGAGGGTGTGATTCCAAATATTGATCCATTTCTTTCCCATTGTCAAATTTCTGGGCATAGAGTTTCTGGTAGTATTCAGAGATGATCTCTTGTATCTCTGTGGGATCCGTTGTTATTTCCCCTTTATCATTTCTGATTGAGGTTACTAGAGATTTTACTTTTCTATTCCTCGTTAGTCTGGCCAATGGTTTATCTATTTTATTTATTTTTTCAAAAAACCAACTCCTTGTTTCATTAATTTTCTGAATGATTCTTTTGTTTTCAATTTCATTGATCTCTGATTTGATTTTGGATATTTCTTTTCTTCTACTGAGTTTAGGCTTAGATTGTTCTTCTTTTTCCAATTCCATAAGATCTCTTGTGAGATTGTTGATGTGCTCTCTTTCTGTTTTTCGAATTAGGCATCTGAAGCGATGAATTTTCCTCTCAAAACTGCTTTTGCAGTATCCCACAGGTTTTGGTAGCTTGTGTCTTCCTTGTTGTTATGCTCAAGGAAGTTAATGATTTCCTGTTTTATTTCTTCCTTCACCCATCTGTTATTCAACAGAAGATTGTTTAGTTTCCATGCCTTTGGGTGGGGTCGAGCATTTTTGTTAGAGTTGAGTTCCACCTTTAGTGCCTTATGGTTTGAGAAGATACAAGGTAAAATTTCAATTGTTTTGATTCTGTTGATATTTGTTTTGTGTCCCAGGATATGATCAATTTTGGAGAATGTTCCATGGGGTGATGGGAAGAATGTATATTCTTTATCTTTGGGATGGAGTGTTCTATATGCGTCTATCAAGCACAGTTGTTCTAGGGTCTCATTTAAATCTCTTATATCCTTGTTTAATTTCTGTTTAGAGGATCTGTCCAGCTCTGTAAGAGGAGTGTTAAGGTCCCCTGTTATTATGGTATTATCTGATATCATATTGCTCAGACTGAGTAAGGTCTGTTTCAAGAATCTGGGAGCATTTAAATTGGGTGCATAAATATTTAGAATTGAAATGTCTTCTTGTTGTATTTTTCCCTTGACCAATATAAAGTGACCATCTTTGTCTTTTTTGACTTTAGTTGCTTTAAATCCACATGTATCTGAAAATAAGATTGCAACTCCTCTTTTCTTCTGAATTCCATTTGCCTGAAAAATTGTCTTCCAACCCTTGACTCGGAGCTTTAATTTGTCTTTTGAAGCCAGGTGTGTTTCTTGCAGACAGCAAATGGATGGCTTATGTTTTTTAATCCAGTCAACGAATCTATGTTTCTTCAGTGGGGAATTCAAGCCATTAACATTTATTGAGATAATTGATAAGTGTGGTAGTATTCTATTCATCTTATTTTGTTAGAGTCCGTTGCTTAGTTTTATCTTTTGTATCAGTGTGGAGGTTTGGTTCTGTCCTTTAATTTCTGAGTTCTTACTTTGCTTCTGATCCATTGTGGTGGTCAGTGTGCAGAACAGGTTGAAGTATTTCCTGTAGAGCTGGTCTTGTTGTGGCGAATTTCCTCAACGTTTGTATATCCGTAAATGATTTGATTTCTCTGTCAGTTTTGAAGCTTAGCTTAGCAGGGTACAGAATTCTGGGCTGGAAATTGTTCTGTTTAAGTAGATTAAAGGTAGATGACCATTGTCTTCTTGCTTGGAAAGTTTCATTAGAGAAGTCTGCGGTCACTCTGATGGATTTGCCCCTGTAGGTCAACTGGTGCTTACTCCTGGCAGCTTGCAGAATCTTTTCTTTTGTCTTGACTTCGGGCAGGTTCATCACAATGTGTCTTGGAGAAGCTCGGTTAGAGTTGAGGCGACCTGGGGTCCGATATCCCTCTGAAAGCAGTGTGTCAGAATCTTTGGTGATATTTGGGAAATTTTCTTTTATAATATTCTCTAGTATGGCTTCCATTCCTCTGGGGCATTCTTCTTCCCCTTCTGGAATTCCTTTAACTCATGTGATGGAACGCTTCATAAAGTCCCATAATTCTGACAGTGAACGTTCTGCTTTCTCTTTCTTCTTTTCTGCCTCTTTTACTATCTGTGTTATCTCAAAAACTTTGTCTTCTACCTCTGAAATTCTTTCTTCTGCATGGTCTAACCTGTTGCTGATACTTTCCATTGCATCTTTAAGTTCCCTGATTGACTGTTTCATTTCCTTCAGCTCTGCTATATCCTTTTTATATTCTTCAGATCGTTCATCTCTGATTTGATTCTGTTTTTGGATTTCCTTTTGGTTATTTTCCACTTTATTAGCAGTTTCCTTCATTGTTTCCATCATTTCTTTCATTGTTTTCAACATGTGTATTCTAAATTCCCTTTCTGTCATTCCTAACATTTCTGTATAGGTGGAATCCTCTGCAGTAGCTACCTCATGGTCCCTTGGCGGGGTTGTTCGGGACTGGTTCTTCATGTTGCCTGGAGTTTTCTGCTGATTGTTCCTCATGGGTGATTTCTTTTATCTGTTTCCTTGCCCTAATTTTCCTTTCACTTCCTCTTGCTCTTTAAGTTCTCGTGCCTGTGGAAGTTGCGGGCGGGTTTAGACGGATTGAACACACGCGACCACTTGCCGTTTTTCCACTGTTTTAGTCCTTGTCTTGGGGTCCAGAAGTCTCTTGCTGACTCCCTGTATCCTTTCAGGGGTGATGATAGGCAGATCCCACCAGCCAGAGATGCCTGGAGTCCTATATCCCCAGACTCACAGTGCCCAGATGCAAGGAAGCTGTTACTCGGCTGCCATCTTGCTCCGCCTCCCAAATGAGTTATTTATATTTATTTTTTTGGTTTTTGGCCGGGGCTAGGTTTGAACCCGCCACCTCTGGCATATGAGACCGGAGCCCTACTCCTTGAGCCACAGGCGCCGCCCTTAAATGAGTTATTATATGAAATGTGCTTAGATCTGTCTGGTGTAGACTAACGCCCCATGAATCTTAAATGTTAATATGATGTTTGGTAGGTCCATTCTCTGAAAGGAAATTCTGGAAAAGGAGTAGTTCTGGGAGGAAGTTAGGGGAGAATGTGGTGAGCCCATTTTGGGGAAAGAGTTTGCAGTGCCTATGACAGATCCAAGATATGATATCAGATACCACTCAATCATCTTTGACGGTGATGATGATAGGGGTGACAAGGGAGATGACGGCTATTGATGGCCTCATAGACGGGCCTCTGTGTTGTTAGTGTACCAATAGGCCAGCTGCTGGGGAGCTCTGAGGACGCAGGTAAGGGTTACTGTCAGCTGGTTTCACATCAAGGTAATAGGCAGGTAGCCGCTTTGGAGACAGAGGCTTCCAAATGCCAGAAAGTTGGCGTCTCTATGGTGGGTGAGCCTGCGTCCACACTAGCATTCCCTCTTCATTAGGAAGTTACTTCAGCTTTTCTTAGACAAGAGTTACCTGGCTTTTTAGCCTTGGGGGTTGTAAGGTGGTGGCAATAGGGTGAGATCTAGCTTTGCTTGCTTGCGTATGGGGAAACTTGGAGGCAAGAATGGGAGCCACAGCAGCCTGGTCAGCCACATGCTGCACTACCTGGACCAGGGTTGGGGAGGGAAGTGAGAGCAGCAGCTAATGCAAATACACCTTCTAGAGATAATTTCAGCTAACTTCTTGCTCATTCCTACTCTCTGTTGCCTGTCTTAACTCTGCAGCTTCTTTGGAGCTCTGTGAGCAACTGTCTCTTTTCTCCTTTGGAATCTCCTCCCATTTCCTAATGCTCTCTATTCCACCACCAATAGCCTTCCTCTTTCCACCCATCCGTCAGAAATTTGGTGAGGTGTCTTATTCACTGATGGTCCCCCTCTGTGCTTGTCTTGGTTATGGGATTATTCTTGTGCTATCATTTACTGGGACTTGGCAGGGAGAGATTATAAATGCTAGTGGTCAGTTCTCTGTTTCTAGTGGCTGCATTTCTACAGATATCTGAAAGTACCTTTTGCTTGAATATTCCTCTCTAAGAAAACAATCTATTCTTTGGTGTCAGAAGTGAAGGGCAACACTGTACCGCTAGTAAAGAATTATCTAAATCAAATATAAGCAGTGATGGTTGTCCAGGGGCATGTTGCTGTTATCATTAAATACACTTGGCTCCGGCTTTTGTTTATGGCTTTAGCAAACACAGGCTGTCATGCCAACATCACTCAGGGCACTGAAGATACTTCAGTTTGCTCTCTGCCTAGTGATCTCTGCCCAGTCTGAGACAGAGTTTTCTATTTTTTGAAATAAGTTGATTAAAAATATCCATATTTTCCCAAATACACAGTTACCAGTTTTGCTTTCGAACTTTTACCACTTTGTTTTTAAACAACAGAACCTGAAATAGAGTCAAATCTTTCATGAGAAACATAGCAACACTGTCAGTAAGTCATATCACAATTCCCCACAAAAAGCTAGAAAACTCTGACCCACAAAGCCACACACTTATTCATACATTTGAAAAGCAACTTAGACCATAAACAGAAAATCTGTAGGAGCAAAACATAGGCTGAAGCCCAGGAGTAACTGAAAATCAGTACTTTGGTGGAATCATTTTTTCAGGCTTCTCTTAGCTTTAGTTAAACATACTTAGGTATGTGTATTCCCAGGCTTTGGGTATTATTTTTGCTTTTGCCATTAAAAAGCACAGAAAGGTGGAGGGAGGGGAAACCTAATGAGGAATAAATAATGGAAAAGGGTGAAAAGAAAATTCTTTGTTTGTAAGTGTATTAGACCTTATAAACTTAAATAATTCACGGATCATTTCCATGGTAGACTGTTATGGCTCCAAAAGAGCCATTGTGCTAATGTAGCAGCTGATGATCTTACGCACAAAGTCTGCATACTAAATGCCCTTATGAAATTGGGAATGAAATATGGGAGCCACGCATAGTCAATAATCATTTTTAAAAATAATGAAGTACTCTACACCTCACTCTTCCAGCAGCCTCCACCCAGATCACAGGGAGCTGAGTCAACCTAATGAATGAATTGGCTGAAAATACACTTTACAAAAACAAAACAACACCCCCCCCCCGTAACAACCCACAAAACTCTGTAGCAGAAAAAAGAAAAAAAAATCAAACTTAAATACAGCTCATATTTTGGAATAGAAAACATATTTTTGCACTCAGAGAAAATGAATGAGCTTGTACCTTGTCTCATTTCAGCAACTGATGTTTAAGCCTTGGAAATTAAATACTAGCCACCTTTGGCTTTAGAGAAGGGATGGAGGTGGGAAGCTGGCTTTGCCAAGGCCCTTTGGGCCTAAGTAGCAATACCCTGCATGGCCATGCTAAAGAATAGACTGCCAATTGTGCCAAATTATATGATGCTTTTGAGATGTGCACAAATAGCCCATTACACTTTTCACAGCGTTCCTTCATTAAGCCCGCAGAATTGTTTCTTTATGTTTTTCTCGTAATAGCTTCTGAAAGGTCAAGAATTGCTTACTTGACTTTCCAGTGCCCTTCGGGCCATTAACCATTTGCAGCTTCTGCTCCTCAGAGCTGACATTTGCTCGAAGGTCTCTCATTGGGTGTTACCTGGTCCCTGTCCCCAGTGCATGTGTCCTCTACCCTCCCCCTCCAGGATGGGGAATAGAAGGAGGATTCTGGAATCTCTGCCAGTAGAGATTTTGTTTGGCTTTCTGTTACAGTTGATGTTGAGCTCTGGTGGCATCAGGGAAGCAGTAGAGGGTGGTGGTTTTAACAGTGGGCCTTAGATTAGACAACCTGAGTTCAATTCCAGACCCATTCCTTCTGAGGTAGGTGACCTGGGACAAGCAATCTCAGCTCTCAAGGGCTCAGTTCTTATCTATGTAAAATGGGAATAATGGTAGCACCACTTGAGAAGGGGCTTTCCTGGCATAGAGTGAATATTAAAATGTTGACTCAAAAGCAAGTAGCCTTGTGGGAGGGGAGAGGGTGATTGGTGGGGTCTCACCTAAAGTGAGAGTGTTCAGCACGCTCCCTGGGTGAAAGGTTCAACTACAACTTGACCTTTACCTTAGGAATGAAAACGAGTAACCTAAACATTTGTACCTTCATATTAATCTGAAATTAAAAAAAAAAAAAATAGCAAGTAGCCTTGGAAGTCTGTTGACTGGCAACACTGTGTTATATACGCTCTTCTATTGCCAACCTGTGGCACACTCCCAGCTCTAACAGATCTGTATGGAGGCAGTGACATTTACCAAAAGCCTTTTATGTGCCAAGAGCTTACTTATATGTATATATTTCTCATTTAATTATCTGCACAATTCCTGTAAAATAGGTATTCTTGCTATTCATCTAATACATGAAGAAACTGATGCTTAGTAGTAGTACTGGCTACTGTCTTTGTTCGTGTTCTGTTGCATAGAATATGTGAAGCCGGGTAGTTTATAAAGAAAAGGAATTTGTTTCTTTAGTTATTGAGGCTGAGAAGTTCAAGATCAAGGGGCTGCATCTGGTGACAGCCATGCCTATTAGTTGGTAAGGACTCCTTACAGAGGCCCAAGGTGATTCAGGGCCTCACGTGATGATGGGGTCTCTTTTCTTCTTCCAAAACCCCCAATCTCACTCCCATGATAGCCCATTAATTTGTTAACCCATTAATCCATGAATGCATGAATGGTAGAATCCATTCATGAGGGCAAAGCCCTGATACTGCCACATGGGGATTAAATTTCAACGTGAGTTTTGGAAGGGGCAAATAGTCAAACCATAGTAGCTACCATTTAGTAAGTCTCTATTATGTGCCAGGCACTGTTTTAGGTGCTTTAATCTGGTTTTCTTGTTTTTTTTTTTAAGAGATAAAATCTTTGTTACCCAGGCTGGAGTGCAATGGCAGTAGTGCAATGGTAGCTCACTAACCTCAAATTCTTGGGCTCAAATGTCCTCTTGCCTCTTCCTTCTGAGTAGTTAGGGTGATAGGTGCACACTACCTACCATGCTTTGCTAGTTTAAAAATTTTTTTTGGTAGAGACAAGGTCTTGCTTATGTTGCCCAGACTGGTCTTAAACTCCTGGGCTCAAGTCATTCTCCCACCTCAGCCTCCTAAAGATTACAGGATTTAATCTGTTTCCTTGTTAATGGGCATTTCATTTTTTCCCCATTTTTTTGCTGTTATGAAGGAAGTGCTGCTGTGGACCTTCTTGTACACGTCTTCATGGGCACATGAATGGGATTTTCTCTTGGGAATAGTCTGGAGTAGAACTGCTGGATAGAAGGTGTGTGACTGTTCAACTTATTTTCCAAAATGACTGTAATAACTTATCCTCCTTCTAGAATGTGTATGCCTTCTCATTGAGCCATATCCTCTGTTTACATTCAGTATTCATATTTTTCCTAAACTAATGGGTATAAAATGGAATTTTTACCTTGACCTATATTTCTCTGGCTACTAACGAGATTGATAATCTCTTTTTATATTAGTTGGCTACAGGTATCTCCATTTCTGTGAAATGTCTATTCATGGCTTTCCCCAATTTTTCTATGGAATAATTTGCTTTCTCTTATTAATTTGTAGGAGCTGCTTGTCTTTTTTTTTTCATACTAATCTGTTGGTGGCTAGATCATTGCAAATAACTTCTTCCTACAAGTGATTTCTTTTTTGACTTTCTTTTGGGTGTTCTTAGCTTAATTTCCTGGTTTTAATGAACTTGAATTTCAACAATTGCCTCTTCAATGATCAGTATACTTTGTATCTTATTTAAAAAATCTTCCTCAATCTTCTCTACTTTTTCTCTAAAAGTCTTACTTGTGACATTAAAATCCTTAATAAATCTAGAATTGATTTTTGAATATGATTTGAAGCAGGTATCTAAAATGATACCTTTTTTGTTACAGAAAATGCTTTTTTTGGCTCAATTTATTGAATTCCTTCTCCTTATCTGACACCTTCTCCAGTTCATAGTGCTGCATTACTTCTGTCAAATATCGAAATTCCATATGTATTTCCGGGTTCTCTGTTCTATCGGTCAGTCTGTCTATTCTTGAAGCAATACACACACATACCTACTGTGGCCTTATAATAAGTCTCCTTATCTTGTAGAACAATTCCTACTCTTTTCCTTCTTATTATAAAAGTAACAAATATCCATTGTGGACAATTGCAGCAGTCTAGAAAATTCCAGAGAACTTAAAATTTATTTAAAATGTCATCATTCAGGCCAGGCATGCTGGCTCACACCTATAATCCTAGCCCTCTGGGAGGTCAAGATGGGTGGATTGCTTGAACTCAAGAGTTGGCGATGAGCTCTGAGAAAGAGGGAGACACCCCCCTCTACTAAAATTAGGAAAACTAGCTGGGTGTAGTGGTGGGTGCCTATAGTCCCTGCTACTTGGGAGGCCGAAGCAGGAGGATCACTTGAGCCTAAGGGTCTGAGGTTGCTGTGAGCTATGATGCCACAGCACTCTATTCAGGGTGACAAGAGTGAGACTGTCTCAAAAAAAAAAAAAAAGAAAGAAAGAAAAGAAAAAGAAAAAAAGTCATTATTTAAGTCAAAATTTGGGTGTCTGGGTATCTATTTTTCTAGAATATACAAGTAAATACTCACATGGAAATACACACAGGCACATAGAAATATATACACACACCCATACTTTAACAAATTTAAAATAAGTATTGATTGTTTCCTATATTCAAAGCTCTATGTTTAAGGCTTTATTGTTGCCAAAGCTGAGAGATGATATTTAGGAAATATGATAATGCTTATGATACTAATAATAGTGTTAGAAGGAAATTTGTTTTCAATTTAGCAGCTAATGTAATTCCTCTTTGGCTACCTTAGTCCAGAAAGGCATTTATTTCATATCCCTAAGCTTTATTCCTGCCCTGAAGTAAGGACATAAATCATTCTCCAACCCTAACGTAACGCACTTATCCTCCAAGCAAACCACTATCAGCATGTTTAATAAAACAAAACATTGCATATTGCATTTTTAAAGAGCTATACCTTGGCCTTAAAATCAGATTTGTGTTTGAGTCCTCAGTCGGTTACTTATTAACTTTATGACCTTGGACAAGTCCTAGAACTTTGTGGAGTCTCAGTTTTTTCATCTTTAAAATGAAGCTAATATCTACCTTGCAGAGTTGCCAAGAGGGTTAATGTATTTTTTATAAGCCTCATAAAATGCTTGCCAATATTTGCTTTTGCATTTTAAATTAGTTTTTGTTTTATTAAGAAAGTAATGTGGGCTTGTAAAATTTTTGATCAGAACAGAGGGTATATGGTAAAAAGTAGAAGTCCCTTTCCTCCAAATGTTCCCTATTCTTCCCCTCAATCCGCTTCACTCTCTTGAAGAAAAAACATTAAAGTTATCGGGACACATTTTTATTAAGAACATTCTAAGGTCCCATGACAGGCAAAAATCCTTGAGATCCTGTATAAACATCATATCACGAATAAGCTAAAATGTCCAGAACATTTCATTTCTTGATAGCTTTTATTTTTAAGTTTTCCTATTTTTGAACAATTTAAGAAAAAAATAGAAACATTCAAATTAAGATGTGGGAGAAGTTGATCAGAGGGTGATTACCTCTAATTTAAAATTAACAGGAAACCTTTAGATACGGGCATTTATTGTCTTAAGAATTTTTTCATTGCGATAACGCATATTTATGGAAGTGTCAAACAATTGCTAAATGTAGAAATTAAAACACAAACTTTGTCTCTCATATTCCCTTAATCTTACTCTGCAGAAATTACTACTGGGAATAATTTTGATGTTTTGACTTTTCTTATGTCTTAATCACCAGACTTGAAAATGCCTTAGTTTAATTGCTTGGTTTCACTCCTTTCATGATTTAATTACTCATTTTGCTTTGGTTTGCTTGGTGCTACATTAGTTCATTCATTCATTTCCTGATCACTAGATATCTTCCCTTGGCCAGGTACTGAGTAAGGTGCTGGAGACTTTTGAAGCATCAGGCCCAGTCCTTGCTTTTACCTTTAATAGATAAGTATAATATGTCATTAGTGGTGCATTATAGTTAGCTGTACAGAATGCTGCGAGACTAGGAAGGAGGGACTCCTAACTCTGGTGATCTGGGAAGACTTCCTGAAGGAAGTGATTTCTAAGCTGAGTGGGCATTAGACTGATGTGATGGTTACAGCTATGGGACAGTAGTGCACTGGGGGGTGATGAGAAGCTGGAATGAGGACAGCTGTACAAGAGCAGGGGTTGAGGATAATGGAGAGACGATAGGCTTGGACATTGAAAGTTCCATCATGAAGGACTTTATAGTATGTGCTATGAAATGTGCACACCGAGGGCAGATGGACCCCATGAAAGGATTGCAAGTAGGAGTGTGACATTGCTATGTTTGTATTTCAGAAGCTTCTGTCTGGTTATAGTGGGGAGGAAGAACTGGAGGTGAACTGGAGGTGAACCAGAAGCAGTAAGAGGCCCTAGTGAGAAAGGATGATGGCCCGAATTAAGGTAGCGATAGAACGGCAGGGAGAAGTATATTCAAGAGTCAAAGAGATGTTCTATGCAAGAATAATTGACACCTGTCAGGGGCTAATGAGAGTGAAGCCACTTAATACAGGGACCATACTTTTTTCATGTAAATAGTAGGTCAAAAAACTTGATTAGGACTCAGTTTGAAAAAATTAAATAGAAGTTAATGTTTAGGCCCCTGTTTTTACATTACTAAAAATCATTTAGGTTATAAGGAACTAATGTTTAAGATGGAGAATGAATCAGGAGTTTGGGGGAGTAATTTTTGAACACAGAATATATGGTAGCATGATAATGATATTTTTCATTTCATGTTTAAGTTTAGCAGCAAGTTCATAATAAAGATTATTTTGAGAAAAATATTCAATATTTGTCAATTTCCCCAAGGGTCTCTTCCTTTGATATTGAGATCATTTTTTTGAAGTGTTATTATGTCATGTCCATTAGGAGTTTTTTTTTTTCAGCTGTTAACTAGTCTAGGCAAGATTGTCATTTGCCAAAGGCTTTGCCTGCTTTTAGAGCAGAATCTAGATCACTCTGATTAACTTCATGAAACTCTGTATCCTTTACAAGATTTGCAATTTGAGCAGTTGATTTGCTTTGGGTTATATAGTATAATATAGGTGATTTGTAATTCCAATTTGTAACTGGCAAGGAATTTTAAAGCCATGGGTAATATTATAAATGGTAAGTTCATTGGTAAATATTTTTGTGTTATAATGACTTTTCTATGCAACCTATTGCCTACAGGGACTTGGGTAATAAATACTTGGATAATGAGAACATCCAGCAATCATCTGCCACCTATTCTTCAGGGCCATACCCCACCAGGGAAAGGTGGAGCAAAGCTCTCTTCAGGGAGAAGGAAAACAGATAAGGTCTTCATCTGCTAGGACATCAAAGGCACAACGGAGGAGAACATGAAATGCCGTCTTCACATTTCTCTCCCATGCTTGCACAGTGGAAAGTATTTTCTCAGCAGTGCTCACATTGAAGGCTACAGGGTTTGCTGGAAGAATCTTTGTCACTTTCTGGACGGAAGCCCATATCTCGTCACTAATGGGAGCATCGTCTTACTCACTGATGTTTTCTGAAGGAATAAAAAACAACTTTTTACTTCCTTGATGGGAACACAGTGTTCTCTCACCCACTCCCCAGCCCCCATAACCATCCCTAACTAAAGGGTTCCAGGGAATCTTGGTTTATTTTCTTGTCTTCATCCTTGTGAGGATTTAATATACTGGGTTCTGTACATCAACCCTTAACTTACACTCATGTTGAAATCTTTCGATTGATGACTCACTGATTGAATAGCCAACTCTCTATCTAATTCTCTTCCCAGTTTTCTTTCCTGACTATTGTGTCCCACTTTGTTGTGCTTGGGTGCCGGGGCTCTAACACAGACGTCATTCTAGTACAATGGGAAGCATCACAGGGAGTGATGGGATCTGATTTATGTTGAGTGAGGATATTTTCCTCACTCGGCATCTTTATGCATTTTTATTATTTATTTATTTATTTTGAGACAGAGTCTTACTCTTTCGCCCTGAATAGAGTGTTATGGTGTCATAGCTCACAACAACCTCAAACTCTAGGGCTCAAGTGGTTATCTTGCCTCAGCCTCCTGAGTAGCTGGGACCATAGGTGCCTGCCATAATACCCAGCTGTTCCCCCCTCCCCTCATTTTTTAGTAGAGATGTGTCTTGCTCCTGCTTGGGCTGGTCTCAAGGGATCCAGCCATCTTGGCCTCCCAGAGGGCTAGGATCTCAGGCATGAGCTACTGCACCTGGCCCTCACTCTGCATCTTTACTCCTGCCTTGTAAGGCATGGCCTGGAAATGTAAGTAGTGGTTTACATAGAAAAAGCTAAGGCTGGTCTTAGCTAGATAGTCTATTCCACTTCTGCTGTTTGACTTCTCATTCACTGTCCTTTGTTTGTCAAGGACCTTTGTGAGCAGCAGCATTCCCAGGAATAGGAGCTTAGATTGGAGTCAGAGAAGTGACTCTGAAGCAATCTCTTTTGTGTATGCTCCCAAGAGCTTAGGAGGTACACAGGGACCAGTGTAAACCTGGTAAAAGCTTAGGTGACTGTATATCACACCACTCTACCATTCCCTTTTCCAAAAGCAATCTCCATCACGCAAATCTTTTCCACCCTCTCTCCCATACTCCATTTCTCCCCTCAGGTAGTCCAGCTTAGCTTTTTCTGTTCCTGTATCTTTCTCTTCTTCCCATGTGTATATTTGTAGTTTTTTTTTTTTTTGAGACAGAGTCTCACTATGTTGCCCTCATCACACCTCACAGCAACCTCAAACTCTTGGGCTTAAGCAATTCTCTTGCCTCAGCCTCCCAAGTAGATGGGACTACAGGCACTTGCCACAACATCCGGCTATTTTTTTGTTGCAGTTGTCATTGTTGTTTAACTGGCCCAGGCCAAGTCGAACATGCCCAGCCTGGATGTATGTGGCCGGTGCCCTACCCACTGAGCACAGGCACTGCCTATATTTGTAGTTCTTTAGAGAGGCAATTCAGCTCTGACCTGGAAGCTCCAGTCTTGCCTCTGTACATCCAACACTTAACATGATCTTCAAATAGGTGGAACAAAAAAATAACCATTGCACTTTAGACAATGACCTTGTAGACAGCAATCAAAAGATGCTCCAATTTGCAACTGTGGCTTTCATGTCTCGTTTGCATTTATTCATTCACTGATGTTGTGTACTAGAGTCACCTCCTCTAAAAGTAGAGCCTGAAACAAGGGTCTGGGTGTAGGAAGTTTAACTGGTGTTGGTGATGGTGGGGTGATCTTAGGAACCAAGAATGAAAGAGTGGAAAGAGAGACAGGGAAGGAAAAAAAATGTCAGTAAAGATAGATTATTAAGTTGGTTCTTGCAGTAGATAACTGGGGCTCAATGTTGGGGAGACCTGCTAAGGAACTCTGTAGATGCTCTTGGAATTGTCCTTCCGAAGGACACAAGGATGGGACATTTATCCATCCACTCCCCTTCTGGTTGAGGGCTGCCCTCAGGGACCACTCCTTTCTGGGCTGCCCTGCCCGAGGGTGAGCAAGCTCCTGCCAAGGGAAGCTCTGAGCAGGAAGGAAGCTGCTTGGCCACAGCAGCTGCTGAAATCAAAGGAGAGCTGAGGGAATGCATCCCTGGGGCACCAGGAACAGCAGCTGCACACAGTGCTCATCACAGATGTACTGCAGTCATTTGTTCTTGCTGGTCCGCTTTCATCAAGGACAAGGACAGTGTCTTCATCTTGGTTTCCCCAGTGCCAGGCACAATCCTAGACTCATAGGAACCATTCAAGTTTCATTTGTTGAGTGAGGCACTAAGGGAAGAACAAGGACTGAACCCAACGCCCAAGTTCTAGTCCCTGCTCAGCCACACATTTCCCAGTGACCTTGAATACGCCAACACCTCATTGAATTATTAATTAACAAACTCCTGTCAAAAAATAAAATAAACACACAACAATTATGGAAAAAGGAGAAAACTCCCTGTCAGCGATTAACCTCAGAATAAAACATGATTCTCTAACTTCATGGGTCTCTCTGTCCCCCTTGGTGTAAAGATGAACACTGTTGAGCCGGAAAGGGCACGTTATTAATACAAAGTTGGTTACTGAAAAGTGTTTCATTTTTGGCAGGATACACGGCACAAAAACCCTTCACTAGTGCTTTCATGTGAAGTGATAGAATGCTAATTTCCCACAGATTCATTATCGCCAGGAAAGAAATTGTGGAACACATCACAGGTAAATATAACGTGCAAACATAGAATTCAACAAGTTTTGAATTTTGAGTTTTAGCTACCTCATGTTTTTACACCTCTGTCAACAGGGCCCTCATTAAAATATTTTCCCCATTGTTTTACTTGTAAGGTGAAAACTAAAGAGAATATTATAACATTCAGGGCGGAGAGATGTCCTTTCTAGCTAAGCATTTATGCAGGGAGCTCATCTTTATGTATCTCTCCCGATTGCTTTATTTATTTATTTATTTGAGACAGAGTCTTGCTATGTCACCCTTGGTAAAGTGCTGTGGAGTCATAGCTCACAGCAACCTCAAACTCTTGGGCTTAAGTGATTCTCTTGCCTCAGCCTCTCAAGGAGCTGGGACAATAGGTGCCCACCACAACGCCCGGCTATTTTTTGTTGCAGTTGTCGTTGTTTAGCCGGCCCGGGCTGGGTTTGAACCTGCCAGCCTGGTGTATGTGGCTGGCGCTGTAATCACTGTGCTACGGGCGCCAACCCCCAATTAGTTTTTTTATCTAATCACAAATGTTTATCATGCTGGCTGCTGAGCTTGGTCCAGGGAATACAATCTTGAAAAAAATCGTGTTTAGTTCTTGCTCTTACGGTGCTTACAGTCTAGTGGAAGATGACTATAGAATTAAAATGAGTATAAAATTGCATCTTAGCATGAATGCTTCTGGGAAGAAAATGTGGTTTTATTATAGCTAAGTACAATGGAAATCATATGTTCTGGGAGGTTCAAGAAAGTTTCCCCTCGAAAGTGGGATTTGAGTGGAAAGCTGAAGAATGAGTAAGAGGAGGGACCACGTGCACAGGCCTGAGGGCAGGAATGATAGGAGGACTTGGGAAAAGGCTGGAGGAGCTGGCTTACCCAGAGCAAGGAGTGTGGTACAAGTGTTGCAGACAGGTGGGCGCAGGCCAGACTAGGTATGTCTCCAGAGCATGCTAGGGCGTCTAGCCTAAGGACCCAAGAAGTCATGGAACAATTTCAGCAAGGTCTGGTGGCATGATCGGGTCTTCCTTTTATATAAAAGGGCCTTTGTTTCACTTCCTTTCATATTATCTATAATTATATGAGCAATTCAAGCACTAGCATTTATTCCTGCTCCACCTATCCTAATAATTGTAGACACACACACGTGTTGCTTTTCTGAAAGATATCTGTCTCATCCGCTCCAGAATTACCAATGTCTTTCCCTCTCACCTGGAGAACATTTAGTTTGTCCTTTTGGACACTGACTGTATTTACCTAATAACTAAATTCCATGCTGGGATCTCTTGAGGGATGAACAGAGTCTTATCCCCAATATTAAGTGTGCAAGTGAAATTGCCCTTCTCTGTTGGAAAGGGCGAGGACAACAGCCATTGCATCAACAAGAAGGGCCCAAATTGAATTATCTGGTAGCGTCTGCAGGTCTCTCTGAACTATCTCTATAACCCAAATTTCTTAGGATATCCAAAAATGGATTAAGTTGCTTTGAAAGGCTCTATTTTATATGAAGCTCTTTGGCTATTTCTTACTATGTTATTTTTCTCAAGGAGCTCATGTACTGATTTATGATTTCATTTAAGGTTTTGACTGGTAGTTTGGATACGCTAACTAGCCCACCTTTTCCCGGATCTGATTTTGGCTGCTTTATTTCCAACACTAAATCAGGCTGCTTAAATTTTCCCTGGTACATAAGTCTCTAAGACAAACACTAGGATTGCAGGTGCATCCTGCCTTCGCCGGCTCGTCGAATATGTTCACATGAATCTCACCCAGCTCTGTTGATTTATAAATATTTAAATTGTGTAAGTATTTTTTTACCTGCCTCTTATTAATTCTGTTTCTTGATATTCCCAGAGACTCATTAACATTTATCTGACTGAGCGCCTGCTTCCTTCATTCTTTGTGCTAACAGCTGAGACAAAACAGTAGCTCCCTGATCATTCCCCTTCGCATCTTTTGTTCTGTTCTCACACCCCTGGTTTAGTAAAAGTAGCCTTTGTTTTCTTGGGCACAGCATCCTATTGTATTGTTAGAAGCATTTGGCATAAATTCTTGCTTCCTTTGCTGCTCTAATTCTGCTCTTTCACCCTCTGTCTCCTGGAATTATATTTTCTTCATGTTGAGTATTCCTTTCCCTAAACCCTACACAATCGGATTTTGCTCGAGCTCCCCGCGAAGGAAGCATTCATGCTTTAAGCCTGTATGTCAGAATACACGTGTGGTTATATGACAGCACCCTGCAGCCACTGGTGTGTTCTTTTTTTAGAGGATGGACTTGAATGCCCACAGCCATGTTTTTTCTTTCAGTAGAACAACATGAGTAGTAATCATTCAGTTCTTGAAAGATGGTTGGATTCAGTTCATTAACTTCAGAGCATGTCCAGAAAATTGGTCTGAAACAAACAGCATGTGAATAAGAAACCAAGACAAGGGATTTCCAATAACAAAAAAATTAATAATAAAAACATTCCTGGAAGAGTCCAGGGATCTACCTCATTAGAAACACATTGGAAATTTTAATGTGTTTTCAAAAGAGAACATATTGCATGCCACAACAAAGAAAGAAAATTGAAGAGTATGCACTGTACTGGTACATTTTTATGAAGTTCAAGAATAGGTAAAATGGAGCTGTGGTGACAGAAGTTGGAAGATGGTTCCCTCTGGGGTAAGCATTGACTAAGGATCCTGAAAGTACTGGATATACTTTCTTTCTTTCTTTCAGGTTAACGTGAGAGTACAAACAACCAGGTTACAATATTTGCCTTCGTCAGGTAGAGTCCCTCTTGTAGTTGTGTCCTGCACCCAAGAGGTGTGCCATATTACCTTTACATTGTGCCCATCAGGTGGGAGAACATGCATCCTCTCCCCTCCTCCTCTCTTCCTCATCCCAATTTCCCCCTTCCCCCAACTTGAATTAAAATGAGTTTTTCTTTTATGTGGGTGTGTATTAGATCATCTGCTGGCTTTATATTAGTAGTGAGTACATTGGATTATTTGCTTTTCCATTGTTGTGATACTTTACTAAGAAGAATGTGTTTCAACTCCATCCAAGTTAATAAAAAAGATATAAAGTCATCATCTTTTTATGGCTGAATGGTATTCCATGGTATACACATACCACAGTTTGTTAATGGAAATGGTTCCTGGGTTGATGGTCATTTAGATTGTTTCCACCTCTTGGTGATTGTAAATTGAGCTGCAATAAGCAATCTAGTGTAAAAGTCTTTATGATAAAATGATGTTTTTTTCTTCTAGGTAGATGACTAGTAATGGTATTACAGGATCAACTGAGAGGTCTATTTGAATTCTCTGAGGATTCTTTCACACTTCTTTCCACAGAGGCTGTATTAGTTGTAGTCCCTGGATTTACTTTCTATCTTTATCTAGGTGGTGGTAACATGGACATGTATATATGCATATATATGCACAAGTTCATCAAGCTATGCACTTGTGATTAGTGTGTTTGAAAAAAATCAGTACATTTTATTGTGTGTAGTATATCTCAGTTAAAAAGTAAAACAAACAAAATAAAACATCAATGTGATTACAGATCCAGTTGCAAGAAATTGTAATAAATATTTTTAATAGCGATAGGCTATGTCTGAGACTGTTTGAAATATTATTTTAAAAATCTGGCATATATCTATAGAAATTTATGTTATTGGACAACTTACCTGCTCAGTAGGCTGTCAGAAGGAGAATGATCATGGCTTCCGTTTCATGAGTAGCTGCAGTGTGGTTGGCATTAAACTTACAGTTTGTCATCTCAGTGCTGTGATGGTGTCGCCATTGCCATTTTCCAGCTGAGGACATGGAGCCAGAAAGATCTCAAGTATTTGCCAAAGGGTACACAGCTAAAAAGAAGAAATTAGAGATTCAAGCTTAAGTTTCTGAAACTCCAAAGTCTATGGTTCACTTTTTCCCACTCTATGTGGTGCCCAGGAATTCTAGATGATTATGTGTTGATATTTTTATTCGTCTTTTTACTACAGGCAAAGGTATTCTGCTATGTGTAGCTTTTAAATAGTCCTGTCTCTTGTTGTAGTAAATAAGTGAATCTAGTTACGCTGAAGTGAGTTATAAATAATATTAGATGATATTTATGTGGTATCTAGAACGTGTCTGGTTCTATCTCAAAAGGATCATCTAATAAAAAAAATTGTTTTTCCCATTTTACAGATGAGGACACAGGTTCTGAAATATTAAAAGATCAGGTAGTAAATTTCAACCTGGGCAGTCTGACTGCAGAGCTCATACCCCTTACCAGTCCATATACTGTGTATTAATGAATACTGAAGCATGTAACTAAAAGAAGTACACTGACCAATTGTCTAAAATCTGAAAAAAAAATTTACAAGAACAATAGACATAAGTGAGATATTTGTCAGATTTGCAGCTATTAAGATGAATTTGAGAAACTATATTGGTTTATTGGGTCTTTTCTGCTGTTTAGAAAGCTTATAAACTGTTGAGTTCAGCACGGTGTTAGGCATTTTTGAAAGAGATCAGGCAAATGATGTCAATCCTTACATAAGTGGTTGAAAGCTGAGGTTCTTTGCCAGTAATCTCTCTATAGAGTCATCATCTAACACCACAGGTCCAAAATCTCTATTTCTTCTCTCTTGAATTGCCTTCATGACTATGTCTGGTACTTTTGTAGCTGGTTGTGGATCATTTTGCTCTAGTTCTGTTATTTTAAAGGTATTTTTCTATGTGTAATAAAATCTATTTTTATATATAGGGTCAAATATTATCTTTATAGAGATGACTCTTATGTGAATGCTTTTGGTCTCAAAAGAATTTCTGTATGATTTCATACACTACCAGATCATCGTATTATCTTGTACCCACATCTTTATTTTTTGCCATTTCTCTCCCAGTGGTTTGAAGTTTTTAATGGTAAAAGATTTCTCCACCCCTGCTCTTTATTACTAACAGAAAAGTTACAAGAAAAGCACAATGATTAACCTTATACTCTTCACCTAGATTCATCAGTTATTAACATTTTGTCACATTTGTTTGATCTCTATGTATGTGTGTACAAAATGTATGTGTGTATGGACATACATAACTTTTTTGAACCATTTGAAAATTAGACAACATAGCAGACATCATAGCAAATATTTCAGTAATTATCTCCGAAGAACAAGGAAATTCTCCTATATAATCACAATACAATGATTATATTTGGGCATTTAATTTAAGATCATTATCTAATCCATTGCGCATATTCAAATTTCTCTAATTGTCCCAATAGTATCCATTATGACTGCTTTTTTTCTGATTCGAGATTTAACTAAGGATTCCTCTTTGTATTTAGTTACCGTGTCTCTTTGGTTTCAAGCAATCTAGAACAGTTCCTTAGAGTTTTTAGTGTTTTATGAACGAAGGTGTTTGTTTTAAGCATCTGCACTGAGTTCTAAGCATGATTCTAGGTATCAAATTCTTGATTTGTTTCATGAGTTATTCCATTTAGTCCTGCAAAAGTAAAATATTAATATAATTCTTGAGTACTCTGGAAAAGGTGAGAATATTTAAAAATACCTGTTAGAACTTCAGTGATTCTTTCTTGTTTATCTGGTAAAGATGTTGTCTAGACTCAGAGGACATGGAAGAGAGCGAACTTCCATCTGAAAATCTCTTTCAGTTGTAGATGATTTGGGTTCTTTTTTCCATCTTGGGTTTTCCAAAGAAAGCAAATTTCCAACTGGTCCCTTTATTACTAAAGTCTGTTAAACTGTCAGAAATCAGAGACACCACAATGGCATGCTGAGGAAGAAAAGAAGTTGAAATGCAAAGTGTGGCTAATAATAAAATGTTATTTTTTCCAAAAGTTACTGTCGTGAATGTTTTTACCACCATCATACACATTTCTTTTGATACCAGGATGAGCCTTCTGAGAAAGCAACTGGAGCTTTCTTGCAAAGCAAGGAAATTAGCAATTGTTCAATGACTAAAGGACAGTTGTGTGAAAAGTTGCCATAACGACATGAGGAGGCTGTTCACGTGGCTTATTTCAGTCATGTTTAACTGGGCTCAATGTTGTGTTTTAAAATATGAGTCAATAATTTAGGAATTTAGAAGAAAAGATGTAAATATGAATTGTATGGACTGAGTCCTCTTCTGAGTGCGGGCCTTGCCAATAGGAGAGTTTCCAATTGACTCTCCTCATTTCTGCAGCAAACAGAAGTATTTTCTCTCAAGTGGAATTAATTGTTGTTTCTGGAAATCTACTTTCATTGCACAGAGAATTTGATAAAGGTTATACATTGCACAGAGAATTTGATCAGGTTATACATTGCCATTAAACAAATCAATATTGGGTCTTTCATCTATTAACAAATTAGTAGGAAATCTGAGTGCGTATTCTCCAAATGTTGAAGGCAATGTCAGCCATGAGCATTTGTGAAGATATATCAGTCTATCGGCTAAAATAGAAAACTATCTTTATGATAGGGTTGTTCTATTCTTACTGTTTTGAGGAAAAGGTGGCAATAACTAATATGTGTTGAGTACTTTGGGTTACACTGTATGATTGACAGTGCATTTTTCCACTTAGTCCCCACAGCAAACCTGTGAGGTAGAAATCTATATTATCATCTTCATTTACAAATGAGAACTCTAAAACTTAGAAAGGTTAACTAAGTGTTGGAGTTGGGATCCAGTCTCAGAGCTATCTGTGCTGAAATCTAGTGTGAATTCTGATTCAGCAGGTATGGGTGGCGCCTGAGAATGTACATTTCTAACAATTCCCTAAGAGCTGCTGCAGCTGCTGGTTCTGAGATCTTTCTCTCAGTAGGAGATTAGAACCTACTACATAATGGTTCCAATACTCGAGTATTAGTATGTGGACTCTTTGCATAAGAAAAACTAGTGGACACCAGAAATACATCTGAAGTCCTTAATTGTAGAAACACCAGTGATAATCCAGAGTCCAAATTTTTTTTTTTTTTTTTTGAGACAGAGCCTCAAGCTGTAGCCCTGGGTAGAGTGCTGTGGCATCACAGCTCACAGCAACCTCCAAATCCTGGGCTCAAGCGATTGTCCTGTCTCCACCTCCCAAGTAGCTGGGACTACAGGTGTCCACCACGATGTCCGGCTATTTTTTGGTTGCAGCTGTCATTGTTGTTTGGCAGGGGTGGGCTGGATTCAAACCTGCCAGCTCAGGTGTATGTGGCTGGCGCTTAGCCACTTGAGCCACAGGTGCTGAGCCCCAGGGTCGCTTAGTAAAGTATCTCAAGAATGGAGGAAAAAGTATCTGATGTACTCAGTACTTCTATGAAACCAACTTATATTTACTCACACTTTCTTATGAAAGATAGAACACAACTATAACCCAGGATGAAGGAGGGAAATGAAGGGGGAAGGTGGGGGGAGTTTGATAGAGGGAGGGTAAATGATGGGACCACACCTATGGAGCATATTGCAAGGGTACAAGTCAAATCTATCAAGTGTAGAACATAAATGTCTTAAGCCAATAATCAAGTAAATGAGACGAAAGCTATGTTGATTGGTTTGATGTAAGCACATCAGATTGTATTAAAAAAATCAACATGTTGTACCCCACATATGCATAAATGTATTCATGATCTATGTGTATATGACTTAATAAAAAAATAAATAATTGCCTTTCAATTAGGGAATATCATAGCAAAAGTTGTTTATTTTCTCTAACTGGCAAAATATTTTTAGATTATAAGTTGAGTGACAACATAAAATACTTGTACAACTCATGAACTGCAATGTATAGACTACGAACTCTTAGGAGTCCGTGAAACCCAAATAGAGAAACGATACACAACATTTCATTAATACATGGCAGTTTGAAATCAGTTGCAATGAAAAATCACACTTATGAAGTAGCTACTCTTCAAGTTTTGCTAGTTGTTGCTATACTGACTAAAAAAAAAAAAAGGCCAGCATTTAGAAATCCTTTCATTGATAAAGATTCTTTCTAAGCAGTTATATTGAATTATTTGCAAAATAAATTTATATAATCTTCATTTTGTTTGCTTCCTTTCAACAGCATCTAAGTAGATGCCACTACAGATTGGACTAGAAGGCAAGCTTTTCTATTTTTGATATTCTATTTAGAATGTGTTATTCTAAGAAAAAAATTCTTATACCTTTAACTGTGTGTTAAGTTAGAGATGATGGAGTTTTCTGAAGGAGAAGTTTTGTCCCTGAGGGGCTGATTGTTATGCAAACTAATGTAGCCAATATTTTAACCTAAGCAATGTTTTTTTTGACACAGAGTCTCATCTTGTCCCCCTCGGTAGAGTGCTATGACATCACAGCTCACAGCAACCTCAAACTCTAGGGCGTAGGCAGTTCTCTTGCCTCAGCCTCCCCAGTAGCTGGCACTACAGGCACCCGCCACAATACCTAGCCATTTTTCTGTTGCAGTTTGGCCGGGGCTGGGTTCGAACCTGCCACCCTCAGTATATGGGGCCAGCACCCTACCCACTGAGCCACAGGAGCCGCCTGAAGCAATGGGTTCTTTCATTGAAATGTTCACCTGAAGAAAAGAGGCTAGGGAAGGGGAGAGGGGAGGGGCCTTGAGCTTAGTAGAAGTGTATGCATCTCAATCTTTTTTACCTATGTCCTTCTTGAGGAAGTATAGTATTTTGGAGAAAAGATTGGTTCTGGAATCATACAAAGTTAGATTTGAGTCTTGACTCTGATCAGTTGTGTGGCCTTGGGCAAGTCATAATGGCCTCTCTGACCTCTTTGGAAAATAAAGACCGATTCTTTAGCAGACATGGTCAGATGCCCCCCCCTCCCCCCCATGGTTTCTTACAGTGGTATCAGACACCAGTTGCTTTCTCCCCACTAGCCCTTAACCAATGACTGGCAAATGTGGGGTTTAAATACTCTGGCTCCCTTGCCAGATCAGGATAACTCTGAGGTGTGCTACACCTGTACTTTCTTGAGTCAGAATCCTGTGAGGCCTTGTTAAAATAAAACATGCTGGGTCCTACTTCAGAATTCTCATTCAGCAGGTCTGAGGGTGGCGGGGGAGGGGGAGAGGGGAGGAGGGAGGGTATGGGGACGGGACTGGGAATATGCTAGAAGGGCAACTTTAAATTTGCCTTTCTAGCAAATTCCCAGGTGATGCTGATGCTGCCACTCTGGGGCCCACACTTTTGAGAATCATTCCTGTATTGTTTCCAGAGTTTCCCTGTGGGATTGAGCAGTTTCCCTGGGGGAGACACTGTTTATACGACAGCCTTGCTTGATTCCTTTCCCTTCTCTTTCTTTCCCTTCCCTCCCGCCCCTCTCCTTCCCTTCTCTTCCCTTCCCTCTTCTCCTGCTCCTCCCCTCCCCAGTCCTTCCCTTGCCTTCCCTATCCCATTTTCTCATTTCCTTCCCCTCTTCCACCAGGCACATCTTAATACTTCCATTCACATTCTTAGTTTGGGAACCCAAACTAAGATAAAGGCTCACCTCATAGAGGTGTTCATATACTGAGTTAGCTCTTATTGTCAAAACTTACTCTCCTCATCTTTGAAAATCACCAATCTTGCAAACCTTCCCAAGGCCATCCCAAGATGACTTTGCTGTATGTCATCTAGTAAAATACAAAATTTGAGTTACATTATGTAACCAACCAAACCATAGATAAATATGGTTTTATTATAGAATAATGTATATTAATACTTATACTTTTCCAAGTAAAAATTTTATATATGTGATGTGTGACGCCCCCTCCCCCACATGATATCTCTTCCCAGGGGAGCTTCCCCAATTCCAACCCCACCTGGAAATGTCTAAGGTGGAGTGCTCTGCCTCCATGGGTATGTTGGGTACTGCCAGGGTGGGTCGGGGGTGCTGCCTCTCCAGTGGGGGAAACTGAGACATGAGGAATGTGGCGAGGTTGGGGCTTCTGGGTTTTTGTGGCTTGGAGAGTATAGTATTTGGAGGGTACAAAGATGAATCCAGGATCATCTTTAAGCCTGTAGTATTCACTTGTTTAATCACTGCACACTGAGGCAATATCAATGACATTGACATTCTGTAACGGTTAAAAGCATGGGCTCTTTCCTGCAACTCAAAAGCAAACAAACAAATAACCTGATTAAAAAGTGGGCAAAGGACTGAAATAGACATTTCTTTAGAAAGGGACATACAAATGGCCAAAAGGTATATGAATATATGTTTAACATCACTAATCATCAGGAAACTGCCAATCAAAATCACATTGAGATACCACCTTACACCTGCTAAGGATAGTTATTATCAAAAAATCAAGATAACAGGCTTTGGCAAGAATGCAGAGAAACTGGAACTCTTGTGTTCATGGGAATGCAAAATGGTGCAGGTGCTATGGAACAATACTATGGAAGTTCCTCAAAAGTATAAAAATGAAACTACCAGATGATCTAGGAGCCCCACTTCTGAGTGTTGAAATCCATATCTCAAAGATGTCTTAGCACTCCTGTGTTCATTGCAACATCATTCACAACAGCCAAAATGTGGAAACAACTTAAGTGTCCTGCAACAGACAAATGGACTTTTAAAATGTGGTAATACATGAAATGGAATATTATTTGGTCTTTAAAAAGAAGGAAATCCTCCATGGGTGACAACACAGGTGAAGCTGGGAGATTCTAGGCTAAGTGTGATAACCCAGTCTCAGAAGAACAAATACTATATGATTCTACTTACAGGTGGTTTCTGAAATAGATTTGTAGAAGAGTAGAATTGTGGGAGAAGGTAGAAATAGGGGTTGCTAATCAAGGGCGTAAAGTTTTGCTTATGAAAGATGAGTAAATTCTAGAGATTTGCTGTACAACACTGAGCCTGTAGATAGCAAAACTGTGTTGTACACTTAAACATCTGCTAGAAGGGTAGATGTCACCTTAAGTAGTCTTACTACAGCAACGACCACCAGGTTTGGACTCCGGAGTCACATTGTCTGGGTTTCAATCCTGTTTTTGCCATCCACATGGGTAACATCTAAGTCTGTTTCCTCCTCTGTGCAATGAAGATAACAACCGATCCTCTCACCTGTTTAAAGTGATAACAGAAGAGGTTATTTTTTGGTTTTGTTTTTTCACCTCAATGATCCACATAAAGAGTTCCCTACATTCCCTGGCAGAGAGTAGGAACTCTGCAATGATATCATTATTTTTGTTTTTGCTATTTTCATTCTTATTATTGTTGGTTTTTTCTTCTTTTTTTGCTGTTTATAGCACTAATTGGGTGCTAATCATTAGGCAGTGTGATGGCCACAGAGCATCGGCTGGAAAGAACCATGATTCCCAGTGCAGACATGGATTTTATATAAAGCCTGGGAAACTGACATATAATTTGAGTAGTCAGGCTGACAAGCATTGCTGCTTGGCCACGTGAGGAGCATCCTGCCCTGCGGCTGCACGTAGGAGTCCCTGATTTTCAGGCCTGCCCCGTACCAGGGTTGATGCTGCATCCACACACCTAGCACAGCTCTGCAGGACGACTTCTTGCTGGACGACTGTTACTAACTCACCTGGCTTCACCAGATGATAAATATATTGCCAACTGAGTACCTTATACTTGTTGTGTGCGATTTGTAAATAGGTACGATATCCATCTACAATCCCGTAAGTGGAAGAATGATTGCTTTTCTTCATTTTCTTAAATCATCCCTTAAGTTTTCTCATCCTGTGAGGGAGGGTCTAATTTCAACCTTGATCATGACTGGGACACTTTTCTTCCTTGTGTTTCGTCTCCTCCCATTTTCACCTGGGGTGCTGTGCAGAGATCTTCTGGATGTCACAGGGTCCCACAGAGTACACAGGGGTGTCTTGCAGTCACTGTTCTGTCAGCCTGCAAAGCCTTCTGGAACTGGGTCTGGGGTGGTACTTGAGTGCCTCGCTTCTGATCTGTGTAACAGTGTCCCAGAGTATCCCCTCTGAGGTCTTGGTGCTCCCAGAGTGCTTAGGTCCCAGCTATTTAGAGGATCCCACAACATTTGTCTTCTTCCCCTTCTTCCCTGAGAAATGTCTCGCTCTGCCCTACAGCCTTTAAAGTTACCCTTCCCTCTCCATACCAGCTCTAGAAAGCCCTTAGGAATAGTTTCAGAGACTCTGAGTTTCCATACTGGACAGGAATTGCTGCTGACTTCAAACCTTTCCTGAGACAAGTATGACCAAATCCTGGCTCTCTGTGTGAAATGAGGACTATAACAATATAGGAAGAACCTGCAGAGGTAAATACCATCCCCAAATTACCCTGCATTTGTCCAGCTGATTGGTAGCTTGATTCGTTTTCTTGATTATTGAGCACCTATTGTCTAGCAGACAATGTACTGTGCACTGGGGATATGGGAGCAAACCACCCAGACCCTGCCTCATGACCCAGCTAGAAGCACAGACGCAGGATATCTAGGCTGTGCTGAAATCCCGCAGGTGCTGGAGGCAAGAGCCAGCAGCTGCTGCCAACTCGGCCATGTTATTACTTGACATTGATGAGACTCATGGTTGCTTCTATTTCCTTGGGTGCTACTTGTGGAGGCGAAGCTTGTGAAGATGAACCATTTGGAAAGTCATGACAAGTAGCTGTCAGGGCTTTATTGAGCTGGAAGTTGCTGGCTGAAGTATGCCACTTTTGAAAGGTGGCACGGACTGATTTTCACTGCCTCTTGGTAGGAGTCCCACTTTTCTTAGAGTTTTTCTTTGGAGGAGCTAGAAGATTAAGGTCAATTCTTAGCCAACTTTTTTTTTTTTTTTTTTGGCAGTTTTTGGCTGGGGCTGGGTTGGAACCCGCCACCTCCGGATATGGGGCCAGCGCCCTACTCCTTTGAGCCACAGGCGCCGCCCACCAACATTTTTTTTTTCTAACCTCTCAGAAATCCTTGAAACAGTTATTACTGATGCTTAATTGCATTCGAATAATACTTTTGCCTTTGTCTTAAAGTTGTGTTTTTCTAAAATGCTCTTCTTGAGGATACAGACTGCATCGTATCCCTGGTTCACTCTTCCATGATACTTACAGAATATAGCTATTTGCATTTGTTTGCAAGATAGACTTTAGATGATGGAATTTTTTTTTAATGCCCTTTCCTGTACAATATTTCACGTGGTATGTGTTAATTTAGCTTCCTCGCCTGTTTCAGCTGTTTATACCTTTCTATGTCTGAATGATAATTTCATTTTATTTTTCAGTAACCATTCAAGGAAATATATCAAGAAGTGACTTCAGACTATTGGCATGCAGTAGAGGGCTTGGCTGGGTTTTGTAAGTGAGAAAGCAGAAGGAGAGATAGGGAACAGAACAGCTTGTCATTTCCTATTTATTTGTAGCCTAAACAGCACTACAATTTACTTGTAGCACACAGTTGCTGTGTGTTTGAGAATGAATAAAAGAAAACAGAGTTGCCATCCAGTATGGTGTGGAAGAACATGAGCTTTGGGATTCTCTGAACCTGTGAGTTGCTTTTGCTTCTTTGTTCCTGGGTAATCTCAGCCTGGTCACTCTGCCTCTCTGGTCCTCAGTTTCATCAGCTGTAAAATGATAGTGACATATTGGAATCTACTTCAAAGAGTTGTTATGAGGGTGAAATAAGGAAGTGGATGGGAAGTGTCTAGTAGTAAATCAGTGGTAAATGGTTACATCCATTATGATATCTTTCTACTACCTCCCAGACATTTGCAAGGTTCCCAGAGCAACACTATGAAACATTGGAGCAATTAGCATTACATTGGGCATGTAAGTAGATATGCAAATCAGCTGGCTATTAAAAGACAAAAGATATTGATTAATAGGAATAAAATCAAACTCTCTTCCCCTCTCTTGCCTTGACATATTAGGATTAAGCAGATGAACTTGCCCTCTAGCTCTCTTCCATATATTGTTCATGCCTACTGAAGATTTTGTGACATCTTCAAGAATGCCCTTCCACACCCATGGTTGTTAAATTTATGTGTTAACTTAGCTAGGCCAAGCTACCTAGTCATTTGGTCAAATACTAGTATAGATGTTGCTGTGAAGGCATTTTTTGTTTTGTTTTGTTTGAAACAGAGTCTTACTCTGTTGCTCAGGCTAGAGGGCCATGGCATCACATAGCACACAGCAACCTCAAACTCCCTGGGTTCATGTGATCCTCTTGCCTTAGTCTCCCCTGAGTAGCTGGGACTAAAGGTACCGGCCACAATGCCCACCTAATTTTTCTATTTTTAGTAGAGATGGGGGTCTCGCTCTTGCTCAGGCTGGTCTAGAACTCCTGAGATCAAGGGATCCTCCTGCCTTGGCCTTACAGAGTGCTAGGATTATAGGCATGAGCTACCATGGCTGGCCTGTGAAGGCATTTTTTTTTTTTTTTTTTCAGATGAGATTGACATTTAAATCAGAAGACCTTAAGTAAAGCAGATAACATTTTGTGCTGGGTTGGCCTCAACCAAACAACTATAGGTCCTAAGAGTAAAGAGCTTGCCTTTCCCCAAGGGAATTCTGCCTCCAGATAATGTTTGGACTCTGAAACATCAACTCTTCCTTGGATCTCCAGACTGCAGGCCTACCCTGAAGGACTTGCCAGTCTCCACAATCATGAGTCAGTTTCTTAGAATAAATCTCTCTTTATAAACGCTCTATGGGTCTATTTCCCTGGAGAACGTTGGCTAATAGTGCCAGATCCAATTTTTTCAAGCCAGATCCCAGACTAAGTTTGGCAGGCTTTTCTATCTCAGTAGGGCAAGGGAGAAGAAGGGGTGTGAACATGGCCTGTATTCCTCCTATACTACCAAATAGGGCCCAATACCAGTACCCGTGCAACTGAATTTTTGCTTCATGCTCAGAGGTGTGTGATGCTCTGTCATCCAACATGACAAATCCTCAAGGGAAGATGAAATTCAGTATGCTTTCACTAAAAAGGCAATCTGGGAAGAATTTCAACAACAAGGGCTGAGGTGCAGGGATTCCCAATTTCTTAGATTCACCAGAAAGTGTCATTCATGGAGCAAAATGTTTAATCCATCCCTTAATATATTTTGGAAAATATTTAGAAGGGACTTCAAGAATACTGAGTAGAAAGAAAATTCTACTTTTTAAAGAACAAGAGCTGAGTAACACTAGTTTTTCAGCATGACATATAATCTTCTAAAAATATGGCCAGTTTCTTCCACGGCAGATTTTACTAGATGACTTTACGAATTTATTTTTTTTATTTTTTATTTTTTTGAGACAGAGTCTCAAGCTGTTGCCTTGGGTAGAGTCACAGCTCACAGCAACCTCAAACTCTTGGGCTTAAGCGACTTTTTTGCCTCAGCCTCCCAAGTAGCTGGGACTACAGGTGCCCATCACAACAGCCGGCTATTTTTTGGTTGCAGTTTTCATTGTTGTTTATCTGGCCCAGGCCAGGTTCGAACCCTCCAACCTGGGTGTATGTGGCCAACACCCTACTCACTGAGCTACGGGTGCTGCCCTTTATCTCTTGTTTTTAAGACAAATTTTGCAAGTGGTTCCCCCTTCAACTGATTTAAACTACATTGGAATGGCTTGCATTGCAAGGTGTGTAAAATTGCTTAGTGTTTTCTTTAGATGCAAAATTTGTGCTTGGGTGGGTAAGCTTGTTGAAATTTGACACATGTTAGCAATCCAACACCCACTTATGTGGGTTTCACACAGTGTGGTTAGCAGTTTTACTAACATATTTCCTAACTCCTTAAAAAATTATGTATTTTTGATGTCTAACTTACATTAAAATAGGATTCCTTTTACATCATGTTAATGTGTAGCTTAATAGGATATAATATTTGTTGAGGTAGGAAAAAAAAGAAATCTTGCTCATCTTTTAATTTCTTGTTGAGCTGTGCATGGAGTTTCTATAAGATATGTTAAAATTTACTTGGAGGAAAAAAATCCCCAAACACTCCTTTACAGCCTGGATTTCTTTCTAGGAAGGTTTCCAGGGAGTTGCTGAATTTAATGGGCCATCGCGACTGCTCTTCATCACTATTTTCTGCATGGGCTTTCCTGGGGATGGGTCTCTAGATTTTAGATGCAAATAGGAAGTGAGTATTTGCTTGACTGGTGGCTATGTGTAGAGATGAAAAAAATGCTGGCTGGTGTATGTTACAATGACAGAAGTGGCAGCAGTGAAAAGCAAGTTCAGGAGGCAGGAAGATGATGTCCCAGGTTTAAGAGAAGCAGCTTGGTGAATATAGGTTCTTCTAGGCAATTGTACAAAGATCCAAAAGAAAGAGAAGATGGACTTCTGATAGAGCAAATGTAGATATTTCCTGTTCCAAACTTCCCCGAATTATTTGTCTTAGGATGACATGCTTTTTAGGGAAGCCTTGGAGCTAAATACGAAGTAAACTACGGCTCCGTGCTTCTCTGTTCCAGGCAGCCTCTTGGCTCCCCTGGCAGTGAGCGCTCATTCTAAGCACTTGGCTCCGTGAGGGATTGAGGTAAAACTGGCAAACACAAGAGATCATAAAATCTTGTGCCGCTGTGAGGGATTATGGAGAGAAAAATCTTATGTTTAGGTTTTCTATGTTGTAAGGTGTTGGATATAAACAAGAAGGGAGAGCTCTTCCAGCAGACTCTGAACTAGGCGTACCATACGTGCTCTTGACAGACGCTACTTGGCTTTCTTTTAAATAAGGAGGTTGCATTGGAGAAACACATTAATTAAAATACACATGTAGGCCCTGTCTTTGCTTCACATATTTGTATTTGTTTTCTTCTCTTAACAAGAAAGGGAAAAGTGGTTTTTGGCTAAAGGGAGAAAATGTGTTTGCAGCCAAATGTGTTTGGTTATACCTCATTGTCTGCTTTGCAGACACACTGGAATCATCTTTTCCTGTGTAATGAGTAATCTGTTGTCTGGGAAAATCATTGTGATGTGGGAATGGAAAATAAGGAGAGTCTGTGGCAAGTGGCAAGTCGAGACTTTCTCTTCATTTCACATTGGATAGGACTTTTCACTTTGTCATTTCTCCCTACACTTTTCTTCTGTTAAATTCGAAAAGTCAAGTTCCTAGCCCTACTCTTGGTTGAGATGATTGAGATGACATGATCTAGAGCGTTAAGACTTCTGCCTTCCTCAAATCAAACAATCATAGTTTTTGATGTTGGAGAAGGAGGAGGAAACATCTTTCCTCTGTTCATTACATGGGGGCCTGTAAATTAAACTGACAGAGGAAAAAAGAGCTTATTCATATGCATGTAGGAGCTTACAGAAGAAGTAGCTGAATAAATGATAAATGATTAAATTTAAGGACTTAAATACTTAGTAGGGAAAAGGGAGGGTGAGAAAAGGCCTCTATGGGAGGACTTAATGGGGTTCTTTAGGAAAGACAAATGGGTTTCTAGAAGAACAAAGCAGAGATAAGGAAGTTTGTACAATGCTTGGTTTTGCAGTGGTCTTTGCATTTTCTACATGGCCATAAACTTCCCCTGGAGAGGGGATTTATCATAGGTTTACTCTTAGTCTCCTTCCTGGGAGTAAAAACTGCCCTGAAGAAGGAATTTATGACAGTCTCATTTCCCAGAAGTTTCTGCTTTTAGTTAGATAAGGGAAGCTGCAAGAAGGCTTCTTTCTGCATCTCTTTAATCCCAAATGTCTTCAATTTAAAATAATGTTCGTACCAACTCTGGGGTTCTAAGTGGGTCCCCACAATATCCTTAAGCTTAGGGCTCATTATTTAAAAAAATATTTCATTAAAACATGGTATATCTTTTCTTTTCTTTTTTAGAAACAGGGTCTCACTCTGTTGACCAAGCTGGAGTGCAGTGGTATCATTATAGCTCAGTGGCTCAAGCCAACCTCCTGCCTTGGCCACCCAAAGTGGCAGGATTATTACAGGTGTAAGCAGCTATGCAAGCCCAAACAGTATATATCTTGATACTGAGTTTTTGGTACCTCCTTAAATTTTGCTGTTGAGGTACCTTACCCTAGTCCTGCTATTTCCCTGCTTGTCAACAGCCTTCGAGAAGAAAAGTTCATATGTTGACTGGAAGTATTTATTAACCAACAACTGTCCTCTATGGTACA
Source organism: Nycticebus coucang (assembly GCF_027406575.1). Taxonomy (NCBI): domain Eukaryota; kingdom Metazoa; phylum Chordata; class Mammalia; order Primates; family Lorisidae; genus Nycticebus; species Nycticebus coucang. Next base: position 38,103,139 of record NC_069787.1, read on the forward strand.
CAGTCCCCCCAGAAGGAAAATTTCCGGCATTTCTGAATGCCTTGCTTTATCAAGCTCCCCTGGTGTGGGAGAAAAACTCCCAAGCAAAGAGGAAGAGAGGCTGGGATAAATGAGGTGGAAGCTGTTAGGGTGTGTGGCCACGGTGCCCTGCAGTGAGATTGTGGAGAGAGGGACACAGGTGGAGAGGAGAAGCCAAGTGGGTGGAGGGAGATCCTGATGCTCTGTCTCTTTGAACCTTCCCAATGACAACATGGTAAGGTTGGTATTCTGTGGGGTCAGGGCTAGGGCGAGGTGAAGGAGCACCAAAAAAAACCTCAGTCATCAAGATAAATAATACTTTCACACAATACTTTAGAAACTCAAAATTATGCAATAAGTCTATGCTAAACAAAATGTCAACATTTTAACCCAGGACAGAATCCAACCCTGCTCTTGCATGATTTTACCTCATTCCCTTCAAACCTAATGCGGGCCTTAGTTTCAATGAAAGTTCTGTTCCCTCCCTCCTTCCCTCTCTCCCTCCCTCTTTCCTTCTCTCTCTCCGGAGTAGCTGGAGTACAATGCTACAATCACACCTCACTGCAACCTGAGCTCAGGGAATTCTCCCACCTTAGCCTCCCAAGTAGCTGGGACTACAAGTCCATTAGCAAGCCCAGCTAAGTTTTCTATTTTTTTTTTTTTAAGAGATGGGCGTCTTACTACATTGCCCAAGCTAGTTTTAAACTCATGGCCTCAAGCCATCCTCCTGCTTTGCCCCCCACCCCCAAACTGTGGGAATTATAAATGTGCACCACCACCCTTGGCTCCAATTAAACTTTATTTACAAAAATAGGATGTTATAGATTACCATTTTGATAAAAAAATATTGCATTAAAACATTATTTATTTGGTCTACTGAGATTTTGGTGCCCTCTTAAGTTTTGGTCCTCAGGCAAATGCCTCACTTGCCCCACCCTGGTCCTGGCCCTGGTCTTCATATTATCTCCATGTTCTACATGGAGAAGCTGAGTCTCAGACACGTGATGCGGATTACTCTAAATCATACAGGTGACCCCAGATGATTCCAGAGTGAACTCTATCAACCACCAATGCAGACCTTTTCACCAGTTGCAGCCTTCTAGTGGTTATGTCAAGAAAGTATATATATTATTTCTCTTCAGAGAAAATGAATAGGATATAGGTAGGCAGGTAGTAGATAGACAGATGAAAGGGAATTTATTAGAGAGTTGGGTCACATGGTTATGAAGGCTGAGAAGGCTCACAGTATGCGGCCTGCAAACTGGATTACCAGGCAAGTTGTTAGTAGTGGCTCAGTCCAAGTCCAAAGGCCTTAGAACCAAGGGAGCTGATGGTGTAGATCTCAGTTCAAGGCTGAAAGGCCTGAGAGCCACTGGTGCTAGTCTCCAAGTTCAAAGGTCTTGGAACCTGAGGTTCTAAAATCAAAGCATAGGAGAAGAATGTTCTATCTCCAGAGATCTAGAGGGCAAATTCACCTCTCCTTTGCCTCTTTTTTCTTATTTGAGCTCTCAAAAGGTTGGACATATCTGTCCACATTGGGTGAAGCCTGATATTACTTACTTAGTCCAACGATTCAAATGGCAATCTCTTCTGGAAACAACCTCACAGACATGCCTGGAAATAATGCTTCCACTAGCTATTTGGGTACCCTTAATCCAGTCAAGTTGATACCTCACATTAACCATTACATTGCAGAAGTGATACACAGTGCCCCAACTCTGTCTACTCTCCTCTCCTAAGCTTTCACTTAGCTCGAGTAAATTTGTGAGCATGTACTTTGTAGACATGTACTTTGCAGGAAAAAGTACAGCACAATTAAAATGATAAAGAAGTTCTAACCTCTGCCAGCTTTTCACACTCCATGTAGATGCAGTAAGCTGAAAATGTGGCAATTATGAGAACTATTGAGATGTTGCAGCTGCATGTGTTTATTTCCTAACTGTAGAGTAAAACCTGGGACTGTGTGTGTGCTGTGAAAAGAGAAGTTGGACATTTTATAATTTTTCAATATCTAATAATTGCATATGAATGTACCTGATTTTCCATTAGCTAAATGGAGTTGCCAAAAAGAACTAATGAATATTGAATAGTTGAGTTCTGTCACTTTTTTAAAGGGAAGGGACTGGACATGGAATCACTTCTTTTAATACAGAGACAAAGACAAGTGACTTTGTAATTTAATGAGAGGCTCCAGATTGGAAAGCTCGTGACTGCAGCCCTATTTCCTCTGCATGTGAACTTGCAGAAGTCTCTCAAGATGGGTTTTATTGATTGATTGGCAGCCTTACTGACAGCCTGTTAGACACAAAGCTTTAGGTCTTAGGACTCAAAGCAGGTAAATTGTACAGGTTGGCACAAAGCACCTCATGACACACCCTGCTCTATTGTTTTGGGTCCTCACAAAGGATGAGAGTATGGGCCAAGATATATCCCACTAAAAGTGTCAGTGATGTTGCTATAGAATTCCAACAGATTTGGAGAGAATTCTTCTGGAATTGCTTGATGGCCGTCTTCATGGCAAGACTTACTATTGGTGGTCACCAACTCTCTTTTTCATTATTGACTAAGCCACGCCATTGTTTTCCTGATGAGGGATGTGAAAATATATTAATCAGTGATATTTTTTTGTTGCCTATTTGTGTAGGCATTTTTATTTTTGCTCCTTTACTTAAGACGGCTTCTACAGGCTTACAAGACAACGGCTTTTGTCATGTCTCTATTGGAGGCCCTATGGTGGTGGACAGTTGTCCATTGGATGGCCACAGGATGTGTTTAAGACCCAGCTTTTTAGAAGTGGGGACAGCCTACAGTCATTATCTATTGAATTTCTAAAATTAATTTGAAATTTTGGCCATTAAATGGACAGAGAATAAATGAATCCTAATGCACTTTAGGAGCATAAAATTAAAATGGTGTGGCTTGATTGACAGCAGTCTAATGTTATTAGCAATTATCTAGTTAAAGGGGCATTAAAAGGGAGGGGGGCATGTTTCTTTGAAGCCACAATCTTCATTTTAGTACTTGGTAAATTATTAACCATTCTATTAGAAAAATAACGAGAAGCTGCAGATTAAATGGCAAAGCATGGTTAGTAAAAAATGCCTTTTGATAATTTTGATCTTGGAATGTGATGATGTGATGGGTGTGGATTAGAAACAGACTGGTTGCTTTCTCATCTTAGTTCTTTTTACTGCCACATAAGGTAGGTTTGGCTCTAAACTCATTACAAGAAGAGTAAGACTATTCCATAGCGTAGAATTAAAGACATTGTAAATGTATGGGAAGTGTCAGAGTAGATTTAATTAAATTTAAGAGGTATATGCTAAAGGACTACTGTGGGCAGAATATTGTGTTATGACCTTGAGAATAAGATGATATAAAAGCTAGTCAATGTCAGTGAGGAGTTTACTGTCTGGTGGAGGAAACAAAAAAAATTATTTAGCAGGCATATAATTCCCCATGGCTGTAATACATAGGGGTCAAATGAGGTGCTAAGTTGTATATCAGAGATAATTTGAGAATAATTGTATATTTTAAAGGTATAAATTGTGGTGATCATTAATTAGTGGAGTTTAATAGAAAGAGTAATTGTAGCCAGTTAGGAAATATGATATGAGTTGTTTGCCATGAGTAGGGCTAGTGCTAGCTATTATTGGAGGGGCAAGTAGAGTACAAAAATGCTTCTGTCCCAGTTACAGTACCATATACTACCTCTTTCTCCTTTCAGCTATCTTTTCTCTCTTGTCATTAAATATTTGAGTCCCTTAAGACTCAGTCCTGAGCCACCTCCTTTCCTCAGTCTTTACTATCTCTGTCTGGAAAATCTCACCCATTCCTGTGGCTTCAATAAAAATGCACACTTTCAGCCCAGTTAGCATTTCTAACGTCATTCCCATATACCTAACTGCTTCTTCAATATTGTCTCTTAGATGTCTCAAGGCATAAAGAGGACACGTGTACAGAACTGGGATTAAGACTTAATTTCTTTCCGCAGTTAAGTTTCCTAGCTTAGGAAATGACCAAATATCTATCTAATGTATTCAAGGCAGATGTAAGCTCAAAAGCTGGCGTCATCTCTGATACTGCATCTGCTCTCTATGCACCTCAATTTATTGTTGAAATCTGGTAATTTTACCTCCTAAGTACCTGACAGATGTGACTACTTCTCTCCATAGCACTGCAGTCTGTGTCCTGCCTCCTGTCATGGAATCAGCTTCTTCCCTCTGTTTCCCCTTGTTGGTAGTTAGTAGATAGTTGCATCAGGCACAAATAGTTGTCTACTCATGATATCCACATTTTCCCTTAATAACCAAGACTGAATGATGTTCAGGATCCTCTCTTTCCTACGTGATTTGGGGGAAGGTGACCTTATTTCCATCTCACAGTCAATCCCCTTACCAATGATTGGTTAAGAGGTGGGCACGTAACCCATTGTGGGCCAATGAAACCAAAAGGGATATATGCTAGGTGACTTTGGGGATGGTATGTCTTGCTATTTAAGGAGAGGTTCCAGAAGAAAACAACGCCATTTTCTGCCTCTGCTGACTTGATGAGCTGCCTAGAATAGCTTCAGGTCATACTGATGCCAGCCTGCAGAGGGAGCCCACAGAAAAAGAAGGCAGCACTGGGGCACAGGCTAACAGGTAGAGCCACTAGGCCACAAAAGGTGGCAAATTATCTTTATTGTCTTATGCTAATCCGAGGTGAAGCTTTTGTTTTCTTTTTTTTTTTTTTTTTTTAAATGGTAGAGTTTATTTGAGCAGATTCATGAATTGGGCACTACCAGCAGTTTGGGCTCTACAGAGAGGGGCGAATAGGGAAAACTTTCATAAGGTGATTGAGGAGGCAAAACAAAATATGGTCCCGCATGGCTTAACTACAGGAGTACATTCTGAGAAATGTGTAGTTAGTGATCTGATGGTTGCGTGAACATCATAGAGTGCGCTCATGCACACCCAGACAGTATAGCCATCTACACCCAGGCTATGGAGTACAGCCTCCTGCTTCTTAGGCCATAAGAGATGAAGCTTTTCTATTACTCAGAGGTGGAGCTATCTTAATTCCATTCTTAACTGAATGTTTATTTGGATGTTCAAAAGACCAGTCTCCCAGCTAGATTATGTCTACATTTGATTTGCTCACTGTTAGATTCTCTGTATGGAGGACCGTATCCACACAGTAGGATTTAGGGGATATTTGATGGATGAATGAATGCCCTAGCCATGGAAATGGCAGGTAAACATATAGCAAGAAAGGTAGTGACACTAAATGATTTTAAGTCAAGGCCAATGACTGTATGGATGTAAATTTAGGAGGACCTTGGTAGAGGAATAAAGCAGAGTGGTCTAGGTGACTGCAGTAATCTTTGTAGAGGAGATAAATTCTGAGGTGATCTTTAAGCCATGTGTGCATTTGGACAGATAGACAGAAATGGCAGCTGTGGGGGAAGGGTATACTGGGAAGGGATTCAAGGGCAAGAGAGTACAGTAGGATTGAGCATGTTTTGGCCAGTCCTCAGCTTGAAATTTGAAAGACTTTGCATATAGATGACAGGTGTCCTTGAAAGCTCCATGTAAAGAGTATGGACTTGTCCTGGGAAAAATGGAGAATCCTTAGAGATTTCTGAGCAGGCGTGTGACCTGACCTTAAGTATCTAGGTGGTACTTAACTCCTGGGTGAGGGTGACCCTCACTTTACAATCTTCAATTATTAGAGAAAGAGTAGGGCTCTGTATTCATGATTGTACAATTATACACACAATGGGCAAAATAATTAAAAAAAAAACTCTTTCATTTTAAGCTTTTAAAAGCATGTCTTAGTTGAAATTGAAAGAATAATTGCCTACACCATGTCTTACCTGTGGGCAGATTTCATAGTCATTCATTTTCAAATATCTGATGTCAGTAATTTAAGTGAGACTTCCAGAACATTATTCCTCTGTGTTACAATGTCGGCTACTCAATAATTTCCAATTGATTCATTGCTATACCTAATGGAAAAAATTATTTTAAGTACTCTACCTATTTTCCCTAAGGGAAAGCGCTTGTGGAGCCTACCATTCAACAGTTTTCTTAATGTCATGACCTGATTTTATGTGCCTCTCCAATAAGATTGTAAGGGATTTGGAGTAGAGCTTTAAACCTGTTCAAATGCTAATTGGGGGAACTCAATGTTTTTGAAAGTTAATTTGCTTTGTGCCTTAAAAACAGAAATTTCATATGTAGTAATTTTTTTGAAATGGTTCGTTTGATGAACAAGGGTTTGAACTACATAGTTTCAGTCATATGCGAATTTTCTTCCACCTCTGCCACATGACAGCATGACCAATCCCTCCTCTTCCTCCTCCTCAGCCTACTCAATGTGAAGGCAAGGATGAAGACCTATATGGTGATCCACCAATACTAATGAATAGTAAGTATATTTTCCTTGTGATTTTCTTAATAACACTGTCTTTTCTCTAGCTTACTTGATTTTAAGAATATAGTACATAATACCTCGCACATATAAATGTACAAAATATGTGTTAATTGACTATTTATGCTATTGGTAAGGTCAACAGTAGGCCGTTAGTAATTAGGTTTTGGGGAAATCAAAAGTTGTGTGTGGATTTTTGACCACATAGGGGGTTGGTGCATTGTTCAAAGCTCAGCTGTAGTTATAAATGCTCACTAAAATTTTTTGGCTAGTTTTAGGACTTTTTGATGTTTATAAGACTATTTGGTGCATATTATTTTAGGAAGAAAATATATGTATAAGCTTGAATGTGATTGTATTCCTAGCCGTACTTCTTAATCTTGAACCCCTAGCTATTTCTCATACTTTTATTAATTTTACTTCTTTAGCATTAAGTAAGAGAATATATATTTGGTTAACTTAAGCAAATAAACAAAAACCCCAAATGGGAGGAGGAGGGATCTTAGAATCAAAGAAAGAAGCTCAGAGGCAAGAAGGGATGTAGAAGGGGAAGAAAGGGGTCTAGGGTAGTCAAGGATAGAAAACAGTATGGTGTCCTAAGGACACTGGTGTAGTGGTAAAGTGGCACCATCCTTTTCAGTCTGTTTGTTCTTTTGCTCATGATTTAAATTCCAGGGAGAGAGAAAGGATTGTCATTAGCCTACCTTGGGAATCCTGCACGTATCTTCCCACCAAGGCTGCAGCCAATGGGGAAGGGTCTCTCCCAAGGGGAATCCAGGTCCTCTTTCTAAAGAAAAATGGCCACCTATGGTTGCAGCTCAGGCCAAAACACCAGGGTGTCACTTGCTTCACCCCATACCTGGGCTCTTAGGTGCCATTTCTTTCTTATCTTGTTCTCTGAAATTCAACCTTCACACTGGCTGCCAATGATCCTTGTAAAACCGCAAATTGACTTTCATCCTTCCTGACTTAATCTTGTCAGTGACTTCTTAGAGACCTGGTGATTTGTTTGTTTGTTTAGTCAGAGTTTCACTTTGTTGCCCTGGGTAGAGTGCTGTGGTGTCATAGCTCACAGCTCACAACAACCTCAAACTCTTGGACTGAAGGGATTCTCTTGCCTCAGCCTCCTGAGTAGCTGGGACTACAGGCACCTGCCACAATGCCCAGCTAGTTTTTGTATTTTTAATAGAGAAGGAGTCTTACTCTTGCTCAGGCTGGTCTGCAACTCCTGAGCTCAAGTAATATACCCACTGTGGCCTCCCAGAATGCTAGGATTACAGGTGTGAGCCATCGTGCCCAGCTGGACCTGGTGATTTTTTGGTGTCACTTCTCATTTCTCCTAGCCTGAACCTGCAGCTCCAGCCTCACAAGCTGCACCTTAGAGCATCTCTTAGAGCAGTGCACTGGTCTCCCTACCACCCAGGGATAGAGCTTATATTCACTGCGTCTATATCCCTCACTGGGTTTACCACACGAGGTAATCACAATCAGCTGAAGGCCTGTTTCTGGCAGGAGAGTCACGTCTCATTCACGTTTGTATGTCTAAGTATCACACACCTCCTGGCTTGTTATTATTTACATTTTTGTCCAATACATTTTTGCTAAGTAAGTAAATGAGTGAATGAAATGTGTTTTCCCATGATGCTCCTTCACAGATAACTATAGTAAAATCTGATGTTTGTAATTATCTTTTTGGAAGCTAACTAGCTTCCAACAATGCATTATTTTTCCTCCAAATTTCTTAAAGATTCATTTTTACTTGGGAGCCCTATTTTCACTGTGAAAAGAACCCAGTTTATTTCTCTGTTCTCTGGCTTATTTCCTATATTTCCTTGCCATTTCAAAAGTATAGAGATGAGCATGGGCATTTTCATAGTGACGGACATATTATTAGGAACTTTTTTAAAGCAGAAGTTGAAAGATTTAGTTTACTGCATTAATTAATATTATTCTGCTCTCTTGGCACCAGTAATTTCATACGGCTTCTCTTCTAAAATATTTGCCTCCCTGTCTTTTTTTTTTTTGCCACAAGCAGCACATTGTAAGCTCTTGTGAATTTGCTGTAGTCTATCACCCCTCAAATCCTCTTAAGCCTTTTTACTCTTTAGAAGAATTCTCAGTTTATGTCTGTGCCTCATAGTATTTGTCCCAAAGTGTATTGTTTTATGTTCTTGTAAATTGAACTCATCACACTTAAAGTGGTGTGCCTCTCCAAGGCCTCTGGATTATTCCATACTGTTGATCTGTTTTTCACTGTTTATGATTTTCTTCAAATAAGAATAATGTACAATTTATTCTGTGCTTCAGATCATTAATAAGGATATTAAATAGCATGTGCCTCAGCGCCTGCCTCCTGGCGTCCTGCTTTTCCCAATTTGACTCTGGCCTGCTAACAGTTATCTTTCATTCTGTCAGTGGGTTTTTTCTGTTGTTGTTGTTCTTCTTGTTAAAATATTGTTGTAATATTTTTAAACAGAAAGTAGCTCGTAACTTTTCTCCATTTCAGCACCAAGAAGCAGATAACCAAGATAAATGATGTCAAAAGATTCTTTTATTTTCTCCTGAAATATATGTGTTTTGTGGAGTGTCAGTTGGTTGTTGTAATACTTATTGAGATGATACTATATTAATTATAGTAGCTTACACTTACAGAGTACTCACTATGTTCTGGACCTATTCTGGGTATTTCTTTCTTTTTTTCTTTTTTGAGACAGAATCTCATTCCGTAGCCCTGGGTAGAGAGCCATGGAGTCATTATAGCTCCCTGCAACCTCAAACTCTTGATCTCAAGCAGTCCTCATGCCTTAGCTTCCCAAGTGTTTGGGACTACAGGTCCCCACCACTATGCCTGGCTAGTTCTATTTTTGGTAAAGATGGGAGTCTCACTTTTGCTCAGGCTGGCCTTGAACTCCTGAGCTCAAGCAATCCACCTGCCTCCAGAATGCTGGGATAACAGGTGTGAGCCACTGTGCCTTGCCTATTCTGAGTATTATTATACATGGAATAGCTTACTTAATATTGACAACAACACTATGAGGTAGGTATAATTATTTTCTTCGTCTTGCAGATGGATGAACCTGGTAAATTGCCTAAGTCACACAGCTAGTAAGTAGCAGAGCAGGGACTCAGATGCAAGCTGTTTGGTTTTATAATCTGAGCTCTTAACCATCATGCTGTGTTGGATTCGTACAAGGCCTCCTTAAGTAAGAGATACTGAAATGAACCAGAAATGGGTCCTATCCCCGGACGGACGTTTGCAACAGAACACAGGATTTGTAATCAGCAGCCTGCGTTTCCCTCTTCCTCCCCTTTCCTTTTGTCTCCAATCAGCATCGAACTTTTATACATTCGTAACATTTCTTCTCTCCTTCCATGTTACCACAGCTTTGGTTCAGGACATAATTATTACATGCTGAGATTTCTACAATCATCTCTTCAATTTTGAGGTATTTCTGATTTCCATCTTGGATCCCTAACACTCATTCTGTAATGTAGACCTATTTGCTTCATAAAAATTCAAATTCTTGTGTCTTCCCTTCCTAATGCCCTTAGATGGTTCCCAGGATCTCAAGGCCCTATCCCTCCCTTTTCCCCACTTCATCTCCCGAATTCCACACTCCATGGAATTCATCCTGTGCTCACCCGTGTTAGCCCTTTGAATAAACTGTTTATTCATTACTTCTCCTAGAATGTTCTGATTGGCAAGATTGGATCATGCCCTCATGCATAGAACTGAGGAGGTAAGGATGGGACCTACCACATGTAAAATGTAGGGCCTGAGAGTGAGGAAAGGATAAGTTTGCTCACGGAAAAGAAAGTTTCTGCTTCCAGAATAAGGAGAAGTGAATGCTGATCAGGAAAATACAGCAGATGCCCATCTTCTAGCAATAATTCAGAGGGTCTGAAGCATGTAATTGATATCATATGGTGCTCTTTATTTGCACCTCTTCAATAACCAAAACTAATTTACAATTTTGATTAACCTCATATTTGGGAATAATTGTGAATAACCTTCTGTACCTGGCACCTTGAATTTCACCTGACATATAGAGAAAGTGATCTAGGAAGAGGTTAGGTGATTGAAAAGCACTAAAATGTCTTTAAAAGGCAGAAATTTGAATTTTCTTTGCAACAGAACATCTTTGAAACAGTACATTATTCATGTAGAGTATTACAACTCAGGAAAAGATGCTTAAAATCCCTCCTTAGCCAAGGTACAAGTATGGCTCCCCTGCTTATCTGCTTCAGAATTTATCATTGTAATGAGTTAAGTGTCACGAGTGAACTAGACCCAGAACTGTAAAATTCAGTCAGTCTGTCTTGCCCGAGTTCATCCTCACATCATGTGCAGGTTATCTAAATGGATGTGGTCAGGGCACTTTGTCATTTATCATTTGAACATGCTCACTTCTCTCAGGAAGTTCTCAGCTCCACTGGCAAATCAAGTGAGAACTGAAGCTCTTTGAATCTATCTCATCATCCCACTTTTAGGCAAGGTAAATTTAGTTTTGGAGCTTTAAATGTCCTACAATAATCAGTTATGTTCCGGATCATTCACTGAGTTTTAGCATAAACTTCTGTCTCTGATGTGACTTGTGTTATTAGCCTTAGAAATGGCAATGTTTTGGTACCAATACAAAAATAAAAATCCCAATCTTTATCGTGACTTTGAATAACAGATAGAAAATGAAAACATTTAGGGATAGGGAAGACATGAGCATCCGGTTTGTGCTCAAGCAAGGTGTTTCCATATGGTCAATACTCCCGGACCCTGAGCATGTCCTGAACAATGACTTTCACTGTAGCGGTTTCTGGCTAAAGTAGCACTTGTTCAGCTTTCGTGAACATTCCATTGCATTGGGTGGTAAATGAGACTAACAATTGTTCTTGAAGTTATTGGCATCTCAGCCCAATCTTTTTTAGCTCAGTCTAAACTCTAGATTTGAGTATCAATGGAATATTGAGAACATAGAAGAATCAGAGCAGGCTGTAAAGTTACCAGATACTTTCTAATGAATAAATATTTGTTGCTGAGAATACATTTTAGGCACATTAAAAGGCTGAAGAATTAGCTGTTGTTTTTTTTTTTTTTTTTTTAAGATTTGTGTAAAGGAATGCTTTGATTATTAGTGCTGTGTAACAAATTACCCTGAACTGTGTTGCTTAAAGTAACTACTTTATTTTGCTTACTATTTACTGGGTCAGGAATTGGGGAAGGGCTTAGTTGGGCAGCTCTCAATTGGGACCTCTCATGTACTTACAGTCAGGTGTCAGACAGGGTGTGGTCATCTGGAGGCTTGACTGGACAAGACGTCCAAGGTGTTCACTCACATGGCTGCAGCTGATGTGGCTTTTGGCTAGGAGCTCAGCCAGGCTGTTTACCTGTCTACCTGAGTGCCTGCACATGGTGTGTTCCACATGGTGGTCTCAGAATAATCAGATTTCTCACCTGGCACTTGGCTTTCCCCAGTGTGAGTGTGCCTGGAGAACAAAGCAGAAGCTGCCTGGCCTTTTCTGACCCAGCTTCAAGATTATGCAGTATCATTTCCACGCTGCATCCTCTTGGGTACTAGAAAGTCACTAAGACCAGCCCAGATTCAAGAGTGGATGATACCTTCACCTCTCACGGGAAGAGTGGTAAAGAAGGTGCTTTAAAATTATCACAGAGGTTTGCAGTGGGCCCGTGGAAATCTCTTCCTCTTGTAGCCCGAGATAATTTCTAGGTTTGCCCATTGTCCACCTACTTGAACATTTTTCATAATGGTGGACATCATGGAGATACGATTTTGCCTTGGTGCTCCTCATTGAGGCCCAGCATTAAATACCAATGTATTATTTCTCTTCTGAAGCAGAGCCAAGAATTTTATCCCAACTGCTGTATGGAGAGAAGAATAAAAACTGCGAAGTATTTGGATCTGATTCAAAAAAATTGGGATGTTAAATCCACCTGTAATGCAAAACCAATCTTATCCAGTGCTCTGTAAATTCTCTACTGAGTTTGACAAGATTTTGTTTTTAACCCAGCAAATGAAAAACCCATTTGAACTACTTAGTTCTTGAATAGCTGCATATTAAAGATAAATATGAGGCTAAGAACGATATGTTGCCTGCTTTGTAAAATCAAGAGAATACAAATTTGGCAGTCGTTTTTTTTATAAGTGATTTCTTTCTATAGACCTTTTATAATACTAGCAAATCTGTAAAGGTCTATTACTGACCTAGATTATCCTGTGGAAAAATGAAATCTTTTCAAAGTCAACATTAAAATTCACCTTATTCAGGGCTTTCTTTTTCTAGGTTTATCTTAGAGAGAGCCTATGGAAGCTGTTTTGCTCCGTGTACAATGGTATCACTACTGGCTTTAGCTCAGTTGGCCCTATGGTATTATCCATTATACAGAAGAGTTTGGCTAGTTCATTAATGAACTGATAAGGGCTCAAATATCTGTCCTTAGTTTCATTTCTCTCCTCTGAAAGACAGTCTTTCGGATGTTATATAATTTGTCACTGATATTCTGTGTTTAAAGAATCTGCTTCTTCAGGGCAGCGCCTGTGGCTCAGTGAATAGGGCGCCGGCCCCATATGCCGAGGGTGGCGGGTTCAAACCCAGCCCCGGCCAAACTGCAACAAAAAAAAAATAGCCGGGCGTTGTGGTGGGCGCCTGTAGTCCCAGCTGCTCGGGAGGCTGAGGCAAGAGAATCGCGTAAGCCCAAGAGTTAGAGATTGTTGTGAGCCGTGTGATGCCATGGCACTCTACCCAAGGGCGGTACAGTGAGACTCTGTCTCTACAAAAAAAAAAAAGAAAAATAAATAAAAAAAAGAATCTGCTTCTTCATGATTATAGTAGTTGGGCTATTTCTAGTTCTTATGAAGACTGAACCTTGGAGACACATGCAGGATTTATTTTAATGGCATCCCAATGAATGATGGGCTTCATATTTTAAGCTAGTGAATTAGAATAGGTTGTTGCATTTGTATGTGTTGAAATAAAATAATTCTCCTTGACTTAGTATGTGGGAGTTAAGATAACCATGAAAATTATTTAGCGTTGCTTCTGTTTCTCAGTGGGAAGGTTCTCTCTAAGGTCCTTCTATTAATGTATTTCCCACCATGTTTATTAAAAAGCAAAGCAAAACAATCCTTTATTGTTTTTGTGTTCCTCTTTTAAAATGACAAAATATTTAAAAAAACATGATGATTTTTCTAATTGCAAGGGTAATGCTCTAAGCAAAAAGGAGATAAGAATAAAAAATAACCTCTTATCTCATGGTCCTAAGACTATATGTTTATACTGTTTTCATTAATTTCTCTAATGCATGTATATACATACACATACACAAATTATTTTTGAATAAGTAATGCAGTTTCATGGTTCAAAATTCAAAAGATAAAAAGATTAAAAAGTGAAAAAAAAACTTCTTCCTTTAGAACCTCAGCTATCTGGTTCCATTCCATAGAGACCTCAATGTTCTCTGATTGTACAGAGATAATTTAAGTATACATTCAAATAATTAGATATACATTTTTTCTTTTTACCCCCCACCCAAATGGTAGCTTAATATTCAAACTATTCTATGCCCTGTTTTTCATTTAACCATCTGTCTTGGAAATGTTTCTATATTAATAGAAAAAGCATTTTCTGGCGCAGTGGCTCACATCTATTAATCCTAGTACTCTGGGAGGCTGAGATGGGTAGATTGAACTCAGGAGTTTGGGACCTGCCTGAACAAGAGTGAGACCCCATCTCTACTAAAAATAGAGAAACTCACTATGCATAGTGGTGCATGGCTGTAGTCCCAGCTACTCCGGAAGGGAGGCATGACGATCTCTGAAATCCAAGAGTTTGAGGTTCCTGTGAGCTGTGATGCCATGGCGCTCTCCACCCAGAATGAAAGAGTGAGACTCTGCCTCAAAAAAAAAAAAATAAAAAGCATCTTCTTCTTCTTCTTCTTTTTTTTTATTGTTGGGGATTCATTGAGGGTACAATAAGTCAGGTTACACTGATTGCAATTGTTAGGTAAAGTCCCTCTTGCAATCAAGTCTTGCCCCCAGAAAGTGTGACACACACCAAGGCCTTACCCCCTTCCCTCCATTCCCCTTTCTGCTTTTCCTCCCCCCCACCTTAATTGTCATTAATTGTCCTCATATCAAAATTGAGTACATAGGATTCATGCTTCTCCATTCTTGTGATGCTTTACTAAGAATAATGTCTTCCACGTCCATCCAGGTTAATACGAAGGATGTAAACTCTCCATTTTTTTAAATAGCTGAATAGTATTCCATGGTATACATATACCACAGCTTGTTAATCCATTCCTGAGTTGGTGGGCATTTAGTCTGTTTCCACATTTTGGCGACTGTAAATTGAGCTGCAATAAACAGTCTAGTACAAGTGTCCTTATGGTAAAAGGATTTTTTTCCTTCTGGGTAGATGCCCAGTAATGGGATTACAGGATCAAATGGGAGGTCTAGCTTGAGTGCTTTGAGGTTTCTCCATACTTCCTTCCAGAAAGGTTGTACTAGTTTGCAGTCCCACCAGCAGTGTAAAAGTGTTCCCTTCTCTCTACATCCACGCCAGCATCTGCAGTTTTGAGATTTTGTGATGTGGGCCATTCTCACTGGGGTTACACGATATCTCAGGGTTGTTTTGATTTGCATTTCTCTAATATATAGAGATGATGAACATTTTTTCATGTGTTTGTTAGCCATTCGTCTGTCATCTTTAGAGAAGGTTCTATTCATGTCTCTTGCCCATTGATATATGGGATTGTTGGCTTTTTTCATGTGGATTAACTTGAGTTCTCTATAGATCCTAGTTATCAAGCTTTTGTCTGATTGAAAATATGCAAATACCATTTCCCATTGTGTAGGTTGTCTCTTTGCTTTGGTTATTGTCTCCTTAGCTGTACAGAAGCTTTTCAGTTTAATGAAGTCCCATTTGTTTATTTTTGTAGTTGTTGCAATTGCCATGGCAGTCTTCTTCATGAAGTCTTTCCCCAGGCCAATATCTTCCAGTGTTTTTCCTATGCTTTCTTTGAGGATTTTTATTGTTTCATGCCTTAAATTTAAGTCCTTTATCCATCTTGAATCAATTTTTGTGAGTGGGGAAAGGTGTGGGTCCAGTTTCAGTCTTTTACATGTAGACATCCAGTTCTCCCAACACCATTTCTTGAATAGGGAGTCTTTCCCCCAAGGTATGTTCTTGTTTGGTTTATCGAAGATTAGGTGGTTGTAAGATGTTAGTTTCATTTCTTGGTGTTCAATTCGATTCCAAGTGTCTATGTCTCTGTTTTTGTGCCAGTACCATGCTGTCTTGACCACTATGGCTTTGTAGTACAGACTAAAATCTGGTATGCTGATGCCCCCAGCTTTATTTTTATTACTAAGAACTGCCTTAGATATACGGGTTTTTACCCAGTTCCATACAAAATGCAGAATCGTTTTCTCCAAATCTTGAAAGTACGATGTTGGTATTTTGATAGGAATGGCATTGAATAGGTAGATTGCTTTGGGAAGTATAGACATTTTAACCATGTTGATTCTTCCCATCCATGAGCATGGTATGTTCTTCCATTTGTTAATATCCTCTGCTATTTCCTTTCTGAAGATTTCATAATTTTCTTTATAGAGGTCCTTCACCTCCTTCGTTAGGTATATTCCTAGGTATTTCATTTTCTTTGAAACTATGGTGAAGAGAGTTGTGTCCTTAATTAGCTTCTCATCTTGCTGTTAATGGTGTATACAAAGGCTACTGACTTGTGGTCATTGATTTTATATCCTGAAACATTACTGTATTTTTTAATGACTTCTAGGAGTCTTGTGGTTGAGTCTTTAGGGTTCTCTAAGTATAAGATCATGTCGTCAGCAAAGAGGGAGAATTTGACCTCCTCTGCTCCCATTTGGATTCCCTCTATTTCCTTGTCTTGCCTCATTGTTTTGGCTAGAACTTCCAGCACTATGTTGAATAGTAAAGGTGACAGAGGACAACCTTGTCTGGTTCCAGTTTTAAGAGGAAAAGCTTTCAGTTTAACTCCATTCAGTAAAATATTAGCTGTGGGTTTGTCATAGATAGCTTCAATCAGTTTTAGAAATGTGTCACCTGTGCCCATACTCTTCAGTGTTCTAATTAGAAAAGGATGCTGGATTTTATCAAATACTTTTTCTGCATCTACTAAGAGGATCATATGATCTTTATATTTGCCTCTGTTAATATGGTGGATAACGTTTATGGACTTGCGTATGTTAAACCAGCCTGGCATCCCTGGGATGAAGCCTACTTGATCATGATGAATGACTTTTTTGATGATAAGCTGTAATCTATTGGCTAGGATTTTGTTGAGAATTTTTGCATCTATGTTCATGAGTGAGATTGGTCTGAAATTCTCCTTTTTGTTTGGGTCTTTTCCTGGTTTTGGTATCAGGGTGATGTTTGCTTCATAGAATGTGTTGGGGAAAATTCCTTCTTACTCAAATTTTTGGAATAATTTCTGCAGTACAGGAATAAGCTCTTCCTTGAAGGTTTGATAGAATTCTGGAGTGAAGCCATCTGGACCTGGGCATTTTTTGGTTGGAAGCTTTTTTATTGTTTCTTTGATCTCAGTGCTTGAAATTGGTCTGTTCAGGAGCTCTATTTCTTCCTGGCTAAGTCTAGGGAGAGGGTGTGATTCCAAATATTGATCCATTTCCTTGACATTGTCAAATTTCTGGGCATAGAGTTTCTGGTAGTATTCAGAGATGATCTCTTGTATCTCTGTGGGATCAGTTGTTATTTCCCCTTTATTATTTATGATTGAGGTTACTAGAGATTTTACTTTTCTATTTCTCGTTAGTCTGGCCAATGGTTTATCTATTTTATTTATTTTTTCAAAAAACCAACTCCTTGTTTCATTAATTTTCTGAATGATTCTTTTGTTTTCAATTTCACTGATATGTGATTTGATTTTGGAAGTTTCTTTTCTTCTACTGAGTTTAGGCTTAGATTGTTCTTCTTTTTCCAATTCCATAAGCTCTCTTGTGAGATTTTGACGCACTCTCTTTCTTTTTTTCGAATGTAGGCATCTAAACCAATAAATTTTCCTCTCAAAACTGCTTTTGCAGTATCCCACAGGTTTTGGTAACTTGTGTCTTCATTGTTGTTCTCCTCAAGGAAGTTAATGATTTCCTGTTTTATTTCTTCCTGCACCCATCTTTATTCAACAGAAGATTGTTTAATTTCTATGCCTTTGTGTGGGGTCGAGCGTTTTTGTTAGAGTTGAGTTCCACCTTTAGTGCCTTATGGTCTGAGAAGATATAAGGTAAAATTTCTATTCTTTTGATTCTGTTGATATTTGTTTTCTGTCCCAGGATATGATCAATTTTGGAGAATGTTCCATGGGGTGATGAGAAGAATGTATATTCTTTATCTTTGGGATGGAGTGTTCTGTATGCGTCTATCAAATACAGTTGTTCTAGGGTCTCATTTAAATCTCTTATATCTTTGTTTAATTTCTGTTTAGAGAATTTGTCCAGCTCTGTAAGAGGAGTGTTAAAGTCCCCTGTCATTATGGTATTATCAGATATCATATTGCTCAGACTGAGTAAGGTCTGTTTCAAGAAATGGGAACATTTAAATTAGGTGCATAAATATTTAGAATTGAAACGTCTTCTTGTTGTATTTTTCTCTTGACCAATATAAAGTGACCATCTTTGTCTTTTTTGACTTTAGTTGCTTTAAATCCACATGTATCTGAAAATACGATTGCAACTCCTCTTTTCTTCTGAATTCCATTTGCCTGAAAAATTGTCTTCCAACCCTTGACTCGGAACTTGAATTTGTCTTTTGAAGCCAGGTGTGTTTCTTGCAGACAGCCAATGGATGGCTTGTGTTTTTTAATCCAGTCAGCCAATCTATGTCTCTTCAGTGGGGAATTCAAGCCATTAACATTTATTGAGATAATTGATAAGTGTGGTAGTATTCTATTCATCTTATTTTGTAAGAGTCCATTACTTAGTATTATCTTTTGCATCAGTGTGGAGGTTAGGTTCTGTCCTTTAATTTCTGAGTTCTTCCTTTGATGCTGATCCATTGTGGTGGTCAGTGTGCACAACAGGTTGAAGAATTTCCTGTAGAGCTGGTCTTGTTGTGGCGAATTTCCTCAATGTTTGTATATCCGTAAATGATTTGATTTCTCTGTCAATTTTGAAGCTTAGCTTAGCAGGGTACAGAATTCTGGGCTGAAAATTGTTCTGTTAAATAGATTAAAGGTAGATGACCATTGTCTCCTTTCTTGGAAAGTTTCATTAGAGAAGTCTGTGGTCACTCTGATGGATTTGCCCCTGTAGGTCAACTGGCACTTACTCCTGGCAGCTTGCAGAATCTTTTCTTTTGTCTTGACTTTGGACAGGTTCATCACAATGTGTCTTGGAGAAGCTCGGTTAGAGTTGAGGTGACCTGGGGTCCGATATCCCTCTGAAAGCAGTGTGTCAGAATCTTTGGTGATATTTGGGAAATTTTCTTTTATAATATTCTCTAGTATGGCTTCATTCCGTCGGGCATTCTTCTTCCCCTTCTGGCATTCCTATAACTCGTATGTTGGAACGCTTCATAAAGTCCCATAATTCTGACAGTGAACGTTCTGCTTTCTCTCTCTTCTTTTCTGCCTCTTTTGCTATCTGAGTTATCTCAAGAACTTTGTCTTCTACCTCTGAAATTCTTTCTTCTGCATGGTCTAACCTGTTGCTGATACTTTCCATTGCATCTTTAAGTTCCCTAATTGATTGTTTCAGTTCCTTCAGCTCTGCCATATCCTTTTTATATTCTTCATAGCGTTCATCTCTTATTTGATTCTGTTTTTGGATTTCCTTTTGGTTATTTTCCACTTTATTAGCAGTTTCCTTCATTGTTTCCATCATTTCTTTCATTGTTTTCATCATGTGTATTCTAAATTCTCTTTCTGTCATTCCTAACATTTCTTTATAGGTGGAATCCTCTGCAGTAGCTACCTCATGGTCCCTTGGTGGGGTTGTTCTGGACTGGTTCTTCATGTTGCCTGGAGTTTTGTGCTGATTCTTCCTCATTAGTGATTTCTTTTATCTGTTTCCTTGCCCTAATTTTCCTTTCACTTGCTCTTGCTCTTTAAGTTCTCGTGCCTGTGGACTAAGGGTTTGGTGAGTCCTTTTGGTACAGGACCAAAAGGGTGAGAAGGTTGAAGAGCAAGAAAGGGATGAAAGGAAGGAGGACCGAGGGAAAAGAAAAAAAAATAGAGAAAGGAGAGGGGGTGGGTAACAGGAATATTGACAAAAAGAAGATAGGCACAGAAAGAGGGAGACAGAGCAATGTAGGTGTAAAGTAGGGTACTTTGACATGACCTTAAAAAAAACCCACATTCTGGGGGTGCCCAGTTGGGTGGTTCCTTTGAGGTCAGCAGCTCTTTGCTAACCTGATCAAACGCAGTACCCCACCTCCACCAAGTAGAGAGGAAAGACAAAAATGGTATAAATCAAACCAAAACAAGCAGACAGAAAACTTTACGGGATAAAATTGGGTGAAAAACCAAATAATATCGGTAGAAACACTATCAAAAATGATGTTCTGTTTATTGAAAAAGGCAGCAATGGGAAATTATAATTAAACTAGAAAAATTGAGAAAGAAAAAAGATCTGTATGGAAAAGGTTAAAATTAAAAAACAAAACAACATCAACAACATCAAAATAAACAAAAAAACAACCAAACCGAAAAAAATAACCACACACACAACCAAAAACAAAGCAGTATGTATATGTTGTTGAATATTTTCTGGGCAACATGTGGTGTTCTGGGGTATGAGATGTTAATCACAGTTCTGATACTAATGGGGGCTGCTGATTTCTGAAACCCCAGGAGATAGACACCCTAAATCTCTCTTGATCCCACTTAAAAGGCACTTTGAACTTGTAAACTTGCTGAGCAGAAGCTTTCCCAGGAAAGTGCTTGTTGCTGGAATCACTGCTGAAGTGGCTATGCACTTACCCAGTGTGCCAAAACCGGTCTCACTCTGCCTCTGAGGTTTAGGGATGCAAGGCAGCTCAGACCCCACCCTTAGTCTACTCTGTCGCTAGATTACCAGTTCCCACCCGGATCCTAGCTCTGCGACCCTGAGGGCTGAGCTTGCCGGGGCAGATCACTCACAATGTCTCACTGTGGCCCACAGCCAAACACTATTAGCTCCATCTGGCTCAGTGACCCAGACTGGGGCCCCAGACAACAGCCAAAGTTCTCCACACTCCCACCCAGGCTCTCCCCAAGGCAGTTCAACCGAGTGCCAAGTCCAAAGACACGAAAACAGTTCACAGGTAAGGCCTTTCCGGTTTGTAGTCTCACTGTTACTGAACTTACAGTTGCGGGTGGGTTTAGACGGATTGAACACACACGACCACTTGCCGTTTTTCCACTGTTTTAGTCCTCCTCTTGGGGTCCAGAAGTCTCTCGCTGACTCCCTGTATCCTCACAGGGGTGATGATAGGCAGATCCCACCAGCCAGAGATGCCTGGAGTCTTATCTCCCCAGACTCACGGTGCCCAGATGCAAGGAAGCTGTTACTCAGCTGCCATCTTGCTCCATGTTCTTATGTTTTTTTACTGATGTATATTTCATATACACACACAGACACACACATGTGCATCCATCCATACATACGCACACATACATACATATATATATATAAATTCACTATACCCTTAATTTACTTAACCAGTTCCCCATTAATGGTTATTTATGTTGTTTCCAATGTTCCATTTTTGCAGTTCTCTACTGAATAATCTTGTGTATTCATTTCTTATGGCTATCATAACAAAGTACAATAGACCAATAGACCAGGTGGCTTCAACAAAAGAAATTTATTATCTTACAGTTCTAAGGCCAGAAGTCCAAAGTCAAGGTGTTGACAGAGCTGGTTCCTTCTGAGGATTGTGAAGAAGGATCTAGTCCCATGCCTCTCTCCTGGGCTTGTAGATGGCCATCTTTTCCCTATGTTTCTCTGTGTCTTCTGCCTATGACTGTCTTTCTATATTCAAATTTTCCCTTTTCACAAGGACACCAGTCATATTGATCTAGGCTCCACCCTAATGACTTCATTTTAACTTGACCCCTCTGTAAAGATCCTATCTCCAAATCAGGTGCATACTGAGGTACAGGGGGTTAGGACTTCGGCATACAAATTGAGCATGCATAATTCAACCCCAAATACCTCATATAGATGTTATCTTGCACATAATAAGAGCATATCATGGGATAAATTCCTAGAATCCAAATCTAGAATTGTTCACAAAAGATGTGCTCACATAATTTTGACAAGTATTACTGAATTATTCACAACACAAGTTGTACTAATTTGTAGCTCTTATGAGCACATCTTCTTCCTCAGCTCCTTATCATACCATGTTATCAAACTTTGGGTCTTTGATAATCTAATAAATGAAAATGATTGTTTTTTTCTTTTCTTTTTTTTTTTAATTAAATCATAGCTGTGCACATTAATGCAATCATGGGGTACAATGTGCTGGTTTTATATACAATTTGAAATGTTTTCATCAAACTGGTTAACATAGCCTTCACGGCATTTTCTTAATTATTGTTTTAAGACATTTATATTCTACTCTTTTTTTTTTTTTTTTGAGATGAAGTCTCACTCTGCTACCCAGGCTACAGTGCCACGGTATCAGCCTAGCTCACAGCAACCTCAAACTCCTGGATTCAAGTGATCCTCCTGCATCAGCCTCCTGAGTAGCGGGGATGACAGGTGCCTGCCACAACGCCCAGCTAATTTTTTTTGTATTTTTAATAGAAGCACTGTCTCACTCTTGCTCAGGATTGTTTAGAACTCCTGAGCTCAAGTGATACTCTTGCCTTGGCCTCCCAGAGTGCTAGGATTATAGGTTGGCGCCACCATGCCTAACCTGAAAATGGTTCTTGATGTAGTTTTTACTTTGCATTTTACTTAAATACGTGAAGTTAAGTATCTTTTCACATTCTTAAGTATATGTTTTCTTAAAAAAAAAATGGAATAAAATTACAAATACCATTTTGTAACTCTTTTTTTCTGATTTAAGCAATGTATAATGGAATGATTCCATATTATTACATTCAATATTTTTATTCAATGAGAAAGTTATATGCTTCATACTATCCCATAAAAGACTGTATCAAAATTTACTTAACTAAGACTCTACTGTATGTTTATGTTGTTTCCAAGTTGTTGCTTCTAAAATAATGCTTAGAAGACTATAGTGATAAATCTTTGTGCACAGCTGAGACAGAAATTAACTCTTTGGTTTTTGGTAAATGGATTTTTAAAGCTGAATTAGTAATTAAATAGTCATATTAATGCTTTACCTTTTAATTTTCCTATTCCCTTACAAAATGTGTTTGCCTGTGATTTTAAGAAATTTATTTCTTCATAAATAAATTTCTCCATAGTTGAGATTAGACTCAGATGTTTTTCTGTAGTATAATACATCCCAATTTTCCTACAATGAAATTTGTCTCTGAGATCAACTGTGCCATGCACTATACCATATTTTTTGAGTAGATTGCACTATTATGGGAGAGTAGTGGGCAACATATTTTTGGACAGTTTGGGTCTTTTGCCTCTCATTTATAGTTTATAACCATAAGCAGAGCTAGGCAGAATAACAACACTTACTGAGTACTTGAAATGTATTAACTCATTTAATTTCCTATCTATAAAGATAGGAGAACTAATGAGGCAAGTGGCAGGAACACTGTAATAGACAAACATTTCTGCATTAATACTGTGTAACAAACTACTCCAAATCTTGGTGTCTCACAATAACAAGCATGTAATTTTGTTTTGCTCGCAGATCTACATTTGGCTAAGGTTCTGATATGCTTGGCTAGCATCAGCTAAATTTGAATCCAAACTACCTGTTGGATCCAAATTTGTTCCATATGTCTCTCATCCCCCTTTGAACCAGCAGCTACCTGCAGAATGTTCCTCTCCTGATGAACAGCAAGAGTGTAAGAGGTAAACTAAGCTGTGCAAACACATTTAAGACCTCCATTGACATTTCATTGGCCAAAGTGATTATGTCAGAAACCAAGTCTGATATTAACAAGGCAGAGAGATATGTTTCATGTATAATGGGAGAGAACTCTAAAATTTCATGTATAATTCTGTCATAAGACATGAAGAACTGGAACTAATAATCTAATCTTCTATAGGTAACCTTTCAAGAATAGATGAGTAAGAACAAATTTCAAGATTTTCATAGAGAGACCAAAGCCATTGTTATTTATTTATTTTTGTTAACACCATGTCCAAAGTCCTATAACAGACTTTTTAATTTGAGAGAGAACTTAATTTGAGAGATTCAGTTGAGAAGATTCAAACATTTGAAAGAATATGCCTGCTTATATGCTAGTTACAATCTTCTGGGGAAGAAAATAAAACATTTATACAAATAACTTGGTAGCAATGGTAGGTGTCCTTCAAAGACCAATCGCAAGTGAGAGGGTAGAAGAAATGGTGTGATAATTGGGTTTTCTTAGCTTGCTTCCCTATGTACTAAGTTCTTTTATAATGAAAAGTGTAAAAAAATTCCCTAATACTAAATGGGGTACATTTTTTATTTCCCAGAAACACTACAGATGCACATTGTATTATGCAAATTGTAAGAGGAGATTGTAGGAGCTCCACAGTTTGGGAAAAACAGATCAATGTGTTTTTTAAGCCTTCTGTCTTTCAACAAATTGAACAGTCTGAAGTGTCAAATTGAAAATGGGAAAGGAAAAAAATATGCTACTATGAAGAATCCTACGAATAAAAAATTGAGAGAATGAGAGCCATTGTTTAGAAATTTAAAAAATCTTTTTGGTCTCTGAATTAAGAAAATGTGAAGTTAAAAACGATTATATACCTCTCTAGGAGTAATTCATTTTGGGTCACTGATTTTAGAAATTAGAAAATCATTTGGCAGTGCATTTGGAAACCATTAATTGTTACTTGTGATATGAAAAAAATTATGGCAGTGTAAAAAAATTAATAATCATCTCACTTTTTAGTGCATAAGTTGACCTAAATTATCTGAAAGATCACTCTAAAGGTTAAAAAAAATCTGTAGGGGGCTGAGATTGAATGCATTCTTACATAGCTTATTTCAAAAATTGAGACAGATTTTTATAGAAACATTATTTTACCTTTAATGATATACATGTTTAAATTAATTTTCCACAACAACTTGTTAAGATTTTTATAGCCTACGTGAGAGTAATAGAGAATGAAATTGGTAAGCAGTGGTATCAGTAAACTCATTATAATATAAAAGAATTTCACCACAGGAAGAAAATTTGGTGTGCAGCTGAGTTAACAGCTTCCATATCAGTTTGATATGTTTAAATGTGTTAACAGGATGCAGAAACAACCTAAGTGGATGAAGAACAATATAATAATTTAGGCTCTTGATTACTATGTTATAGGGAAATTGTGAGATACTTTGATAAGACACATGTGTAAGTTCAAAATTCACATGTTTATCAGATCATTCTTTTAGATGGAAATTTTTTTATTTTATTTATTTCATTTATTATTAAATCATAGCTGTGTACATTAATGCAATCATGGGGCACTATACACTGGTTTTATATACCATTTGACATATTTTCATCACACTGGTTAACATAGCCTTCCTGGCATTTTCTTAGTTATTGTGTTGAGACATTTACACTGTACATCTAGTAAGTTTCACATGTACCCTTGAGATGGAAATTTTTTTTAAAAATGAATCTTATGTGGTCATAGCATAAAATTTAGTCTTTCAAAACATGATTTTGAGTTCTAACTTTGCTGTTTATTAATGAGTTGCTTATCTTCTCTGAGATTTACTTTTTTTTTGCAGTTTTTGGCTGGGGCTGGGTCTGAACCCACCACCTCCAGCATATGGGGTCGACACCCTACCCCTATGAGTCACAGGCACCACCCTCTGAGATTTACTTTTCTACTCTATAAAATCACAATGATATCAATAACAAAAGTTAGGATAGGATGAAATGAAAGAATTTTATAGGCTGGGCATGGTGGCTCACGCCTGTAATCCAAGCACTTGGGAGGCCAAGGAGGGTGGATTGCCTGAGCTCACAGGTTTGAGACCAGCCTAAGGCAGAGGGAGACCCTGTCTTTTTTTTTTTTTCATTAAATCATAGCTGTGTA
The DNA here is from genome assembly GCF_027406575.1 of Nycticebus coucang. Taxonomy (NCBI): domain Eukaryota; kingdom Metazoa; phylum Chordata; class Mammalia; order Primates; family Lorisidae; genus Nycticebus; species Nycticebus coucang. The sequence goes on from NC_069787.1 coordinate 38,128,752, forward strand.
CATTAATGTGATCATGGGGCACCATACACTGGTTTTATAGACCATTTGACATATTTTCATCACACTGGTTAACACAGCCTTCCTGGCATTTTCTTAGTTATTGTGTTAAGACATTTATATTCTACACTTACTAAGTTTCACATGTACCCTTGTAAGATGCACAGTAGGTGTAATCCAACCAATTACCCTCCCTCTGCCCATCCTCTCCCCTACCTCCCCTCCCTCTCCTCCATCCCCATATTCTTAGGTTATAACTGGATTATAGCTTTCATATGAAAGCCATAAATTAGTTTCATAGTAGGACTGAGTACATTGGATACTTTTTCTTCCATTATTGAGATACTTTACTAAGAAGAATATGTTCCAGCTCCATCCATGTCAACATGAAAGAGGTGAAGTCTCCATCTTTCTTTAAGGCTGTATAATATTCCATGGTGTACATATACCACAATTTATTAATCCATTCGTGGATCAATGCGCGCTTGGGCTCTTTCCATGACTTAGCAATTATGAATTGGGCTGCACTAAACGTTCTGGTACAAATATCTTTGTTATAATGTAATTTTTGGTTTTCTGGGTGTATGCCTAGTAGAGGGATTACAGGATTGAATGGCAGATCTATTTTTAGATCTCTAAGTGTTCTCCAAACATCTTTCCAAAAGGAATGTATTAATTTGCATTCCCACCAGCAGTGTAGAAGTGTTCCCATTTCTCCACATTCATGCCAATATCTCTGGTCTTGGGATTTTGTTATGTGGGCTACTCTTACTGGAGTTAGATGATATCTCAAAGTAGTTTTGATTTGCATTTCTCTGATGATTAAGGATGATGAGCATTTTTTCATATGTCTATAGGCCATGCACCTGTCTTCTTCAGAGAATTTTCTCTTCAAGTCCCTTGCCCAGCCTGCGATGGGATTACTTGTTCTTTTCTTGCTTATACATTTCAGTTCTCTGTGAATTCTGGTTATTAAACCTTTGTCAGAGACATAACCTGCAAATATCTTCTCCCATTCTGAGGGCTGTCTGCTTGCTTTACTTACTGTGTTCTTGGCTGTGCAGAAGCTTTTTAGTTTGATCAGGTCCCAGTAGTGTATTTTTGAAGCTGCTTCAATTGCCTGGAGGGTCCTCCTCATGAAATATTCACCCAGACCGATTTCTTCAAGAGTTTTCCCTGAACTTTCTTCTAGTATTTTTATAGTTTCATGTCTTGAGTTTAAATCTTTAATCCAGTGAGAGTATCTTAGTTAATGGTGAAAGTTGTGGGTCTAGTTTCAGTCTTCTACAGGTCACCAGCCAGTTCACCCAGCACCATTTGTTAAATAAGGACTCTTTTCCCCACTGAATGTTTTTAATTGGCTTCTCAAAGATCAAATAACAATAAGTAGCTGGGTTCATCTCTTGGTTCTCTATTCTGTTCCATACATCTACCTCTCTGTTTTTGTGCCAGTACCATGCAGTTTTGATCACTATTGATTTATAGTATAACATGATTCCTCCTGCTTTGTTTTTATTTCTGAGTAATGTCTTGGCTATTCGAGGTTTTTTTCTGATTCCACATAAAACGAAGTTTTATTTTTTCAAGATCTTTAAAGTATGGCAGTGCAGCTTTAATAGGGATTGCCTTAAAATTGTATATTGCTTTGGGTAGTATGGACATTTTAACAATGTTGATTCTTCCCAGCCATGAGCATGGTATGTTTTTCCATTTGTTAACATTTTCAGCTATTTCTTTCCTTAGAGTTTCATAGTTCTCTTTATAGAGATCTTTCACGTCCTTTGTTAGATAAACTATCAAATATTTCATCTTCTTTGGCACTACTGTGAATGGAATTGAGTCCTTAACTGTTTTTTCATCTGGACTATTGTTTTTTTCTTTTATTAAATCACAGTTGTGTACATTGATATGATCATGGGGCATCATTCACTAGCTTCACAGACCATTTGACACACTTTCATCACACTGGTTAACATAGCCTTCCTGGCATTCTCTCCGTTACTGTGCCAAGACACTTACATTCTACATTTACCAAGTTTCACATACAACCTAGTAAGATGCACCGCAGGTGTAATCCCACCAATCACCTTCCCTCTACCCACCTCCCACCTCAATCCCCTCCCTTTCCCCCTTCCCCTATTCTTAGGTAGTAACTGGGTTATAGCTTTCATGTGAAAACCCTAAATTAGTCTCATAGTAGGGCTGAGTACATTGGGTACTTTTTATTCCATTCTTGAGATACTTTACTAAGAAGAATATGTTCCAGCTCCATCTCTGTAAACATGAAAGAGGTAAAGTCTTCATCTTTCTTTAAGGCTGCATAATATTCCATGGTGTACGTATACCACAATTTACTAATCCATTTGTGGATTGATGGGCACTTGGGCTTTTTTAATGACTTAGGAATTATGAATTGGGCTGCAATAAACATTCTGGTACAAATATCTTTGTTATGATGTGATTTTTGGTCTTCTGGGTATATGCCCAGTAGAGATATTACAGGATTGAATGGCAGATCTATTTTTAGATCTCTAAGTGTTCTCCATATGTCTTTCCAAAAGAAATGTATTAATTTGCATTCCCACCAGCAGGGCAAAAGTGTTCCCTTTTCTCCACATCCGCGCCAACATCTCTGGTCTTGGGATTTTGTGATATAGGTTAGTCTCCCTGGAGTTAGATGATATCTCAAAGTAGTTTTGATTTGCATTTCTCTGATGATTAAAGATGATGAGCATTTTTTCATATGTCTGAAGGCCATGCTCCTGTCTTCTTCAGAGAAGTTTCTCTTCAAATCCCTTGCCCAGCCTGCGAAGAGATCCCTTGTTCTTTTCTTGCTAATGCGTTTGAATTCTCTGTGGATTCCGGTTATTAAACCTTCGTCGGAGACATAACCTACAAATATCTTCTCCCATTCTGAGGGCTGTTTGCTTGCTTTACTTACTGTGTTCTTGGCTGTGCAGAAGCTTTTTAGTTTGATCAAGTCCCAGTAGTGTATTTTTGAAGCTGCTTCAATTGCCCAGGGGGTCCCCCTCATAAAATACTCGCCCAGACCAATTTCTTCAAGGGTTTTCCCTGCACTCTCCTCTAGTATTTTTATAGTTTCATGTTTTGAGTTTAAATCTTTAATCCAGTGAGATTCTATCTTAGTTAATGGTGAAAGGTGTGGGTCCAGTTTCAGTCTTCTGCAGGTTGCCAGCCAGTTCACCCAGCACCATTTGTTAAATAGGGAATCTTTTCCCCACTGAATGTTTTTAATTGGCTTGTCAAAGATTAAATAACGGTAAGCAGCTGGATTCATCTCTTGGTTCTCTATTCTGTTCCAGACATCTACTTCTCTGTTTTTGTGCCAATACCATGCTGTTTTGATCCCTATCGATTTGTAGTATAGTCTGAGGTCTGGTAGTATAATTCCTCCTGCTTTGTTTTTATTTCTGAGTAATGTCTTGGCTATTCAAGTTTTTTTCTGATTCCATATAAAATGAAGTATTGTTTTTTTAAGATCTTTAAAGTATGACAGTGTAGATTTAATAGGGATTGTGTTGAAATTATATATTGCTTTGGGTAGTATGGACATTTTAACAATGTTGATTCTTCCCAGCCATGAGCATGGTATGTTTTTCCATTTGTTAACATTTTCAGCTATTTCTTTTCTTAGAGTTTCATAGTTCTCTTTATAGAGATCTTTCATGTCCTCTGTTAGATAAACTATCAAATATTTCATCTTCTTTGGCACTACTGTGAATTGGATAGAGTCCTTAACTGTTTTTTCAACTTGACTATTGTTGGTATATATAAAGGCTACTCATTTATGAATGTTGATTCTGTAACCTGAGACATTGCTGTATTCCTTGATCACTTCTAACAGTTTTGTAGTAGAGTCCCTAGTGTTTTCCAGATATATAATCATATCATCTGCAAAGAGCGAAAGTTTGATGTCTTCTGTCCCTATATGGATACCCTTGATTGCCTTTTCTTCCCTAATTGTGTTGGCTAAAACTTCCATTACAATGTTAAAAAGCAATGGAGACAATGGGCAGCCTTGTGTGTTTCCTGATCTGAGCGGAAATGATTCCAATTTAACTCCATTCAATATGATATTGGCTGTGGGTTTGCTGTAGATGGTCTCTATCAGTTTAAGAAATGTCCCTTCTATACCTATTTTCTTAAGTGTTCTGATCATGAAGGGATGCTGGATATTATCAAAAGCTTTTTCTGCATCAATTGAGAGAATCATATGGTCTTTGTTTTTTAATTTGTTTATGTGCTGGATTACATTTATAGATTTACGTATATTGAACCAGCCTTGAGACCCTGGAATAAAACTGACTTGGTCATGATGTATAATTTGTTTGATGTGTTGCTGGATTCTGTTTGTTAGGATCTTGTTGAATATTTTTGCATCTAAATTCATTAGTGATATTGGTCTATAATTTTCTTTTCTTGTTGGGTCTTTTCCTGGTTTGGGGATCAGAGTGATGTTTGCTTCATAGAACGTGTTGGGTAGTCTTCCTTCTTTTTCTACATTTTGGAACAGGTTGAGTAATAAAGGTACTAATTCCTCTTTAAAGGTCTGGTAAAAGGTCTAGGGTTTTCTTTTTAGGGAGGTTTTGTATAGTTGATGCTATTTCCGAACTTGATATGGGCCTGTTCAACATTTCCACTTGATTCTGGCTAAGCCTTGGAAGGTGATGTGCTTCCAAGTGTTGGTCAATTTCCTTCAGATTTTCATATTTCTGAGAATAAATTTTCTTATAATATTCATTAAGGATTTCTTGGATTTCTGAGGAGTCTGTTGTTATTTCGTCTTTGTCGTTTCTGATTGATGAAATTAGAGATTTTACTCTTTTTTTCCTGATTAGGTTGGCCAAAGGTTTATCTATTTTATTGACCTTTTCGAAAAACCAGCTTTTTGATTTATTGATCTGTTGTATTATTCTTTTGTTTTCAATTTCATTTAATTCTGCTCTAATTTTGGTTATTTCTTTTCTTCTACTGGGTTTGGGGTTGGAATGTTCTTCCTTTTCCAGTTGCTTGAGATGTCCCATTAAGTTATTAACTTCCTCTCTTTCCGTTCTCTTGAGGAAGGCTTGCAGTGCTATAAATTTCCCTCTTAGAACTGCCTTTGTGGTGTCCCAGAGGTTCTGATAGTTCGTGTCTTCATTGTTTTGTTCCAAAAAATTGGCGATTTCTTTCTTAATGTCATCTCTGACCCAGCTATCATTCAGCATAAGGTTATTTAACTTCCATGTTTTTGTATGAGTATGCAGATTCCTGTTGTTACTGAATTCAAATTTTATTCCATGGTGGTCTGAGAAGATTCAAGGAATAATCTCTATTCCTTTAAATTTACTGAGGTTAGACTTGTGACCTAAGATGTGATCGGTTTTGGAGTAAGTTCCATGGGCTGATGAGAAGTATGTGTATTCAGTTTTGTTGGGATGAAATGTTCTGTAGATGTCTGCTAAATCCAAATGTTGGATGGTTAGGTTTAAATCTAAGATTTCTTTGCTCAGCTTCTTGTTGGAGGATCTATCCAACACTGCCAAAGGTGTGTTGAAATCTCTGAGTATTATGGAGCTGGGGGAAATCAAGTTGCTCATGTCTGTTAGAGTTTCTCTTATAAATTGAGGTGCATTCTGGTTGGGTGCATAGATATTAATAATTGAGATCTCATCATATTGAGTATTACCCTTAACAAGTATGAAGTGACCATTCTTGTCTTTCCTTACTTTTGTGGATTTAAAGCCTATTGTATCTGCAAATAGAATTGCAACACCTGCTTTTTTCTGATTACCATTTGCTTGAAGTATGGATGACCATCCTTTCACCCTGAATCTGTATTTGTCTTTTAAGTTAAGATGTGACTCTTGTATGCAACAAATATCTGGCCTGAGTTTTTGTATCCAGTCAGCTAACCTATGCCTCTTTAGGTTACTGTTTAAGCCGTTCACATTAACGGAGAATATTGATAAGTCTTGTGAAATTTTGGGTATCGAGTTTTTCAAAAGTCCAGTGGACATTTTTAATCCTTTCGCCACTGTGGAAATTGGAGTTTGATCTGAAGTTTGTGAGTGAGTTTACTTTTGTGGTATAGGATTGTGTTAGTCATTATGCAGGTTAGGTCTGATAATATCCTGAAGAGCTGGTTTGGTTATGGCAAATTTCTTCGACATATGAATGTCATTAAATATTTAATTTCTCCATCATAAATGAAACACAGTTTAGCTGGATACAGGATCCGGGGTTGAAAATTATTTTGCTTTATGAGATTAAAACTTGATGACCACCCTCTTGTGGCTTGAAAAGTTTCAGCAGAGAGATCTGCAGTCATTAAATATTCTTGCCTTTGAAGGTAATGGTTTTCTTTCTCCTGGCAGCTTTGAGAATTTTCTCCTTCATATTGACTTTAGTGAAGTTAATTATGATATGCCTGGGCGATGTCTTATTGGGGTTGAGTCGTGCTGGGGTTCTGAAGCTGTCCACTATCTGAATTTCAGAATCTCTAGGCATGTCTGGAAAATTCTCTTTCATAATTTCATGCAGTAGGGCCTCTGTGCCCAGTGAGGCCACTTAATCTGTTTCAGGAACTCCAATAATTCATATATTGACCTTCTTTGAATTATCCCAGAGCTCTCTGAGAGAATGATCCGTTTTTGCTCTCTATTTCTCTTCCTCTTTAAGAGTTTGGGAGCCTTCAAAGGCTTTATCTTCAATGTCAGAAATCCTTTCTTCTGCTTGCTCCATTCTGTTCCTAAGTGATTCTAGTGTATTTTTCATACTTTGAGGGCTGCCAATTCTTGCTTCAGTGTGTCTAAGTCTTTGGTGGTTTTGCCTTTAAATTCATTAAATTCTTGAGACAACTTTTGAATTTCTCCTTGAATTCCTAATTCCACTTTATTAATTTTGTCTGCAATCCAAATTCTGAATTCGATTTCTGTCATCTCAGCCAGTTGTTTATGAATGGGATCTTCAATTACATCTGCCATATCTTTCCTTGGGGTGGTTGATCTATTCTGGTTATTCATGTTACCAGAAGTTTTCTGCTGTTTCCACCACATGGTTGTTTTACTCCCTTTGATTTTTTTCCCCTGGGGTTTTGTCGAGGGCCCGTACAGTGTTGTGGCCTGAGAAACTGCGGCCCTGTCTGGTGTGGTGGGGCTAAGTGGTTCTGTCTTGTTTTCAGCTGGTTACTGTTCCACCCTAGTGAAACAGATACTCTGGATTGAAGTATCAGCTGTGGAGAAACATCAGCAATTAAGTCACCCCGCCCCCCACAGGCAAATAATTGGAAAAGGAAAATCAAACCTTCCTACCACCGTGCACCCAGGGCACCACCTGATTTGTCCTCAGGCTATTGGTTCAGTTCAAAAGGTCCAAATCAATTGTCTCAGTCTGCACCTGTCTTGGGTGAGAGAGTTTAAGAGGTCTCTAGGAACTGGATCACAGGGGTCTGGTGACTACTCTGGTGTGGCTAGCTCCAGTGCTGCGTGGAGTCAGGAGGAGCCACCAAGCCAATAGTTCAGTCTGGGAAGGTTGATGCCTCCTTCCCCACCTTGCACCACTGTCACACCCAGTCACTGATAGCCCTGCAGTTGGCTGATCCAGTTGCCTGTAGTGAACCTGTACTCTAGGAGTTTGCACTTGCCTGAATCACAAGGAAGTCTGCCAGGTTGCTGCGTTCTGCCTCTCTCTAGCAGGAAGAGGTGAGGCCTGACAACCACAGGCACTTGATGAAGGTTGGGGGGTTTTCACTCAGGTCCAGTCTCACCCCTGATTAATGTTACTGACAGAACAGAACAGAACAACTTTGCGGTTCCCCTGCAGAAGAGAAGCTGAATTGAGTTCCAAATCAGCTTGTCTTTCCTCTTGTATTGTCTATAGGCTGATGATCACCTGAGGGCCAGGTGCATCTTAGGTTTGGTAAAGCAGACCTCTGGGTCAGCCCCACCCTGGGAGTTTCCCCGGTTTGCAAGTTGGTGTTGCCTCAGGCAAATCCTATACTCACAGTCTCTGTTTTCCCAGGGAGACGGGGGTGTGGCTTCAGAGTATTCGGTAGTGACCCGTATTGCTAGCAAAAGAGGGTTCCTGTTTTATGCCTCAGGGAACCAAGGCTCCAGTGCAGCTCCCCTCTGGCCAACAGTCCTCTCTCTGCTCCCGCGCCGTAGAGTCCGCACCAACCGGCTGCAGCCCCGGCGCTGTCTACACCCCTTGACCAATCGCCCAAGAATGTGGACTTCTGGGGGACAGGCCTCCAGACCTTGGAGTGAGAGCAGAGGGGAGTGCTTGGAGCCTAGGTTGGCGGGCAGAGAACACACACAGTTTTATACAGTTTTATGCCTGGCCGTATTGTCACCAAAAGATGGCTGTCACACTGTGCCTCAGGGAACCACCATTCCGGTACGGTCCCTTCTCTGCCGACCGTCCTCTCCTCACTCCCGTGCCCTGGAGCTGGCGCCCACCAGCTGCAGTGCAGGCACCGTCCACACCCCTTGAAAAATCACCCAAGACACTGAACTCCTGGGGGACTGGCCTCCAGACCTCAGTGTGAGTGGAGGGGAGCACTAAGAGCTCAGAATTCCAGGTAGAGACTATATACAGCTTTATACAGTTTTATGCATGGCAGGAGGACGCTGTGGCACCCTAGTAGGGGAGGTAAGTCCAGTTTTAGAGGGTCTCTCCAGTGGAGTGTAGTGGGAGGACCTTTGAACTCTGCCCAATTGTTTGTGGAGCACTCTGAGCCATTCTCATGGGGGAGGGGCACTCCTGTCTGCTTGGTGATGGATTTTGTACCTTTTGTTTGTATCCCTGTGGTTGCAGCTCACCTCAACGGGGTTGACATGTGTTCTTCAACCTTCTCTCTTAGTGCAGCTCAAATCCACCAGGTTACTTGCTGAATTTTTGTCCTTTAACTCTCCTTCTGGATGGGAGCTTCTGTGGAAAGCTGGCTTCAGTCAGCCATCTTGTCTCCGTGGCAAATCTTAACATCGTTTGACTATTGTCTGTATATATAAAGGCTACTGATTTATGAATGTTGATTTTGTAACCTGAGATGCTGCTGTATTCCTTGATCACTTCTAAGAATTTTGTAGTAGAATCCTTGGTGTTTTCCAGATATACAATCATATCATCTGCAAAGAGCAAAAATTTGATCTCTTCTGACCCTATTCACATACCCTTGATTGCCTTTTCTTCCCTAATTGCAATGGCTAAAATTTTCATTACAATGTTAAAGAGTAGTGGAGACAGTGGGCAAACTTGCCTGGTTCCTGATCTGAGTGGAAATGATTTCAATTTAACTCCATTCAATACGATATTGGCTGTGAGTTTGCTGTAGATGGCCTCTATCAGTTTAAGTAATGTCTCTTCTATACCAATTTTCTTAAGTGTTCAGATCATGAAGAGATGCTGGATATTATCAAAAGGTTTTTCTGCATCAATTGAGAGAATTGTATGGTCTTTGTTTTTTAATTTGTTTATGTGCTGAATTATATTTATACATTAACGTATATTGAACCAGCCTTGAGACCCTGGGATAAAACCGACTTGGTTATTATGTATAATTTGTTTGCTGTGTTGCTGGATTCTGTTTGTTAGGATCTTGTTGAATATTTTTGCATCTATATTCATTAGTGATATTGGTCTATAATTTTCTTTTCTTGTTGGGTCTTTTCCTGGTTTGAGGATCAGAGTGATGTTTGCGTCATAGAATGTGTTGGGTAGTCTTCCTTCTTTTTCTATATTTTGGAACAGGTTGAGTAACATAGGTACTAGTTCCTCTTTAAAGTTTGGTAGAATTCTGATGTGAAGCCATCTGGTCCCGGGCTTTTTGTTTTAGAGAGATTTTGTATGGTTGATGCTATTTCAGAACTTGATATAGGCCTGCTCAACATTTCCACTTGATTGTGGCTAAGCTTTGGAAGGTGATGTGCTTCCAAGTTTTAGTCAATTTCCTTCAGATATTCATATTTCTGAGAATAATGTTTTTCTTATAATATTCATTAAGGATTTTTTGAATTTCTGAGGAGTCTGTTGTTATTTCGTCTTTGTCATTTCAGATTGATGAAATTAGAGATTTTACTCTTTTTTCCTGTTTAGGTTAGCCACAGGTTTATTTATTTTATTGACTTTTTCAGAAAACCAACTTTTTGATTTATTGATCGGTTGTATAATTCTTTTGTTTTTAATTTAATTTTATTCTGCTCTAATTTTGCTTATTTATTTTTTTCTACTGGGTTTGGGGTGGAATGTTCTTCCTTTTCCAGTTACTTGAGATGTCCCATTAAGTTATTAACTTCCTCTCTTTCCATTCACTTCAGGAAGATTTGTAGTGCTATAAATTTCCCTCTTACGACTGCCTTTGCACTATCCCAGAGGGTCTGATAATATTTTTCCTCATTGTCATTTTGTTCCAAAAATTTGGCAATCTCATCTTATCTTAATCTCATCTATGCCCCAGCTATCATTCAGCATAAGGTTATTTAACTTCCATTTTTTTTTTTTTTTTGGACACATTAAAATTTGCTTTAATACTTCTTTGGTGGGAAAAAAAACCCACACTTGTAGTGAATGAACAAGAAACATTTTTGTGCAAGTATTTGTATCTATCATGCCATGAATTCATAGGGGAAGAGGTTCCAGTAGCTCAGGGAGGCATCTTGCCATTTAATGTGACAAACTGTTGATTGACATTTGCATTCATGAGAAATAGGTCCTAGCACCTTGTTACACTGTTACATAGGGACTATTGGTTATCTTGTGTGCCCCTACTGTACACATATTATGCCATGAGCTCATGGGGAGTAAATAGGTCCTTGCTCCTAAAAACATGGGTCTACTAGTACTCCTGTGTGCTATGTTATATGCTTATTATGCCATGAATTCATAGGGAATGGGTTCGAGGAGCTCAGGCTCCTTTCCGTTAGTTCTCACAAAGTGGGCTTCCCTGGGTGGCGTGGCTGGCCCGGCTGGCGCGGCTGGCGCTTCAGTTGAACCTAGGTACATTTCTCTTTGGCTTCCTTCTTTTTCTGATCATTTTCCTTCACATGTTTCAGGAAGCTATCTTGGCTCTTAGAGTGCTTAATATGCTCAATATGAACATTAATCCTCTTCACAAGGATCTTGCCCTTAACTTGTTTGTTTACAACAATGCCAACAGCATGCTGGGTAACATTGTAAACTCTTCCAGTTTTGCCATGGTAACATTTGTGTGGCATGCCTTTTTGAACAGTACCCATTCCCTTGATGTCTACAATATCACCTTTCTTGTAGATTGGCACATAAGTGGCCAAAGGAACAACTCCATGTTTTCTAAAAGGCCTAGAGAACATGTATCAGGTGCCTCTCCTCTTTCCCTTTGTGTTTGTCATTTTGGTGAATTACTGGAAGATGGTGTCTCCAGCCAAAAGGCAACTTCCATGTTTTTGTATGAGTATGCAGATTCCTGTTGTTACTGAGTTCAAATTTTATTCCATGGTGGTCTGAGAACATGTAGGGAATAATCTCTATTTCTTTAAATTTACTGAGGTTAGATTTGTGACCTAAGATGTGATCGATTTTGGAGTATGTTCCATTGGCTGATGAGAAGTATGTGTACTCAGTTTTGTTGGGATGAAATGTTCTGTAGATGTCTGCTAAATCCAAATGTTGAATGGTTAGGTTTAAATCTAAAATTTCTTTGCTCAGCTTTTTATTGGAGGATCTATCCAACACTGCCAAAGGAGTGTTGAAATCTCTGACTATTATGGAGTTGGAGGAAATCAAGTTGCTTATGTCTGTTAGAGTTTCTCTTATAAATTGAGGCCCATTCTGGTTGGGTGCACAAATATTAATAATTGAAATATCATCATATTGAGTATTATCTTTAACAAAATGAAGTGACCATTCTTATCCTTCCTTACTTTTGTTGGTTTAAAGCCTATTGTATCTGCAAATAGAATTGTACACCTGCTTTTTTCTGATTTCCATTTGCCTGAAATATGGACGACCATCCTTTCATCCTGAGTCTACATTTATCTTTTAAGGTAAGATGAGATTCTTATATGCAGCAGATATCTGGCCTGTGTTTTTGTATCTAGTCAGCCAACCTGTGTCTCTTTAGATTACAGTTTAAGCCGTTCACATTAATGGAGAATATTGATAAAGTCTGGTAAAATTTTGGGTATTGAGTTTTTCAAAAGTCCAGTGGACATTTTTAATCCTTTCACCACTGTGGAAGTAGGAGTTTGATCAAAAGTTTCTGAGTGAGTTTCTTTTGTGGTAGAGGAATGGGCATGGAGGATAGGTCATTATGGAGGCTAGGTCTGAGAATATCCTGAAGAGCTGGTTTGGTATGGCAAATTTCTTCAACATGTGAATGTCATTGAAGTATTTAATTTCTCCATCATAAATGAAACTCATTTTAGCTGGATACAGGATCTAGGGTTGAAAGTTATTTTGTTTTAGGAGATTAAAAGTCGATGTCCACCCTCTTCTGGCTTGAAAAGTTTCAGCAGAGAGATCTGCAGTCATTCTAATATTCTTCCCTTTGTAGGTTATGGTTTTCTTATGTCTGGCTTCTTTCAAAATTTTCTCCTTCATATTAAATTTAGTGTAGTTAATTATGATGCGCCTGGGAGATTTGTTATTCAGTTGAGTCATGCTGGGGTTCTGAAACTATCTGCTATCTGAATTTCAGAATCTCTTGGCAGGTCTGGAATATTCGCTTTCATAATTTCATGGAGAAGGGCCTCTGTGCCTTGCGAAGCCACATCATTGCTTTCAGGGATTCCAATGAGGTGGATATTTGCCTTTTTCAAATTATCCCAGAGCTCTCTGATAGAATGATCCATTTTTGCTCTCCATTTCTCTTCCTCTTTGAGAGTTTTAGGGCATTCAAAAGCTTTGTCTTCAATGTCAGAAATCCTTTCTTCTGCTTGTTCCACTCTGGTACTGAGAGATTCTACTGTATTTTTCATATCTTTGAGGACTGCAAGTTCTTGCTTCAATGTGTCAAAATCTTTGGTGCTTTTGTCTTTAAATTTGTTGAATTCTTGAGACAACTTTTGAATTTCTCCTCGAATTTCTAAATCCAACTTTTGAATTGCTCCTTGAATTTCTAATTCCAAATTTTCCTCCATTCTATTAATCTTGTTTGCAATCCAAATTCTGAATTTGATTTCTGACATCTCATCCATCTGGTTATGAATGGGATCTTCAGTTGCATCTGCCATATCTTTCCTTGGGGTGGTTGAACTACTCTGGTTATTCATGTTACCAGAGTTTTTCCACTGATTCCGTCCCATGATTATTTTACACCACTTGACTTTTTCCCCTTGAGCTTTGCCGAGGACCCGTACAGTGCTACGGCCGGAGAAACTGGGGACCTGTTTGATGTGGTGGGGCTAATTGTCTCTGTCTAGTTTTCAGCTGGTCTCTGTCCGACCCTAGTGAAACAGTTAGTCTGGGTTGAAGTCTCAGCTGTGGGGAAATACCAGAAATTAAGTCACCCTGCCCCCCATAGGCAACAATTGTAAAAGGAAAATCAAACCTTCTTACAACACCCAGGGCACCACTTGGATAGTCCTTGGGCAATTGGCTCAGTTCAAAAGGTCCAAATCAATTGTCTCAGTCAGTACCTGTCTCAGGTGGAAGAGTTTAAAAGGTCTCTGGCAAGTAGAAAGCAGGGGTCTGCTGACCACTCAAATATGACTTGCTCCGGTGCTCCATGTGGTCATGAGAATCCACCCAGCAAATAGATTAGTCTGGGAAGTTTGATGCCTCCTTCCCCACTTTGCATCTCTGTTATACCCAGTCACTGATAACCTCACAGGGCTGTGACCCATTTGCCTCCAATGAGCAGATACTCCAGGGGTTTGCACCTGCCTAAGTCACAGGAAATCTGTGTCTCCTCAGCCAGGCTGCTGCTCTCTGCCAGTATCCAGCAGGGTGAGGTGAGGCCTGACAACCTTGGGCGCTTGATGGAGGCTGTGGATGTTGACTCAGTTCCATTCCGTCCCCTGATTGATGTTACTGACAGAACAGAACAACTTTGCAGAATTTGTTTCTGTCCTGGCTAAATTCCCTTGCAGAAGAGAAGCTGTTTTGAGTTCACAGAACCTGCGCCTCAGGCCCTCTCTTTGCTGCTGCGTGGTAGTTTGTATTCGCAGCACAGTTAGCTGTCAGTTCTAGCCTCTTGCTCTCCTTTGTCTAGGCTGATGATCCCCTGGGGGCCAGGTGCGTCTTAGGTTCAGTAAAGTGGTCCTCTGGGTCAGCCCCGCCTTGGGAGTCAGTTGGCACTATGCTTGCATTTTCTAGTCCCTGTGCTCCACCCAGGCCAGTACTGCCTCAGGCAAACCCTTTACTCATGGGGCCTGTGTTTCCGTCCCAGATCTGTTCCGTTGTTGGTTGCAACCTGAGAAGATGCCCGGCCTCCTCTGGTTTTCCAGAGAGATAAGGGGTGTGACTCCGTAATATCCAGGGGTGAGCCCTACTGTTGCCAAAAACGGCTGCTGCTCTGTGCCTCAGGGCACCTCCACTCCGGCATGGTTCCCTCTCAGCTGACCATCCTCTTCTCCTGTGCAGCAGAATCCGCATAGGCCAGCAGCAGTCCAGGCCCTGTCCACACCCCTCAAGAAATCACCCAAGAATCTGGACTCCTGGGGGACAGGCCTCCAGACCTCAGGGGAGACCCTGTCTTTAATAAAAAAGAAATAGCTGGGCATTGTGGTGACCTCCTGTAGTCCCAGCTACTTGGGAGGCTGAGGCAAGAGAATTGCTTAAGCCTAAGAGTTTGAAGTTACTGTGAGCTGTGATACTGCGGCACTCTACCAAGGGTGACCAAGTGAGTCTCTGTCTCAAAAAAAAAATAAGAATTTTATAATACAACACAGTTAATATAATTATATATTATATAATACATAAATACTATGTGATTTCTAATATATAATTATATTTTATCTAATATGTGAATATCTATGATAATTACCTCATACATATGGGTAATCAATAAATATCATTACAGTTATTTTCTACCAGAGATATGAAACTTTAAGATACATTTTTCTTATTTAAAAAATACATGGCCATGTGTGGTGGCTCATGCCTGTAATTCTACTGCTTTGAGAGGCTGAGGCTAGAGGATTGCTTGATGCCAGGAGCTCAAGAGCAGCCTGAGCAAGAGTGAAACTCTTCCATCTTTACCAAAAATAGTAAAATTAGTTGGGCATTGTGACATGTACCTGTAGTCTTAGCTATTTAGGAATCTGGGGCAGGAGGATCCCTTGAACCCGGGAATTTAAGAGTGCTGTGAAGTATAATGAGGCCATCGTACTCTAGCCTGAGTGACAGTGAGATCCTGTTTCCAAAAGAAAAAGAAAATACATAGACTGCAATATACTTTTGAGTCAATTAGGTGTTGCACAGGTTTTCTGTGCAATAATCAACTGTCATGATTAGAGGGGCCTACAAAAGTGTAAGTTAACATTACCAATGTAAGATCAACTGGAGAGAATGGTAGCACATCTATGAAATAATCAGTGAATTAGTTACCTGTTGTTATATAATGAAGTATCCCCCCCAAATAGTTTAGCTTAGAACAGCAAACATTTATTATCTCAGTTTCTGTGGGTAAGTGGCCTAACTGGATATATCTGGCTCAGGGTCTCTCATGATGTTGCAGTCAAGACTGGTCAGAGCCACACTCATCTATAATCTTGATGAGAGCTGGAAGAACTACTACTAAGATAGTTTGTTTACCTGGTTGTTGGCAGGAGGCCTCAGTTTCTCGTTATGCGGACCTCTCCAAAGCGCTGCTTGAGCGTCTTCCTCTCATGACACCTGGTTCCCCCATAGGGCAAAAATAATAACACCCATTAATTCATAACTGGAACACACTTCTGTTAAGATCAAGAGAAAAATAAACAGAAGTTTATTAACATGTGTATTTCATGTACACATTGGAAGCACCCAGAAAATGAATAGTTCTCAAAGTGGGTGGCTTTGAATTACAGCTTATATAGCGTCTTCAAGAAAGAACAGTAAACATTTTGGAAGTGACAAGGCAAAGGAGAAAGACTTTGAATCTTATAGGCAGCAACTTAGGGGAAGGCAAACAAGTGGCAGATAAGGGTTAGATAGTACAGCTTGATAATATAAATTCCTCTGGTGTCATCTCAAGGATAGTAAGGGTTAAAGCTGTCTTCAGTAGTTAACCTTTGTTCTCCCTGGTAGAGGGGGAAAAAAATCTATGTAAATCTGTATCTGCTTATAGACAAATAGAGGGAGAGCAGGGAGATTGCTTGCATCTGCGTCTTCTTATCTTCAGCTCAATAATCCTTCATGTTTTAGGGAAACATATTCTGTTCTCCCACACCCCAGAGGAAGTGTTCCAAGAGAGAGCAAATGAATTTTGACCAGATCATGAAAGTCACACACAGGCACTTTTGCATATTTTATCTATTAGAACAAAGTCCATAATTCCCCCTATATTCAAAGGAGCAATGTAAAAAAAAAAAATCAGGGGACATATTTTCAAGCCACAATAATCAGTCTGTGGAAAGTGTCATCTGATGTATGTTTTCTTGTTCAGTTTATTGTTATTTTGACACACAATTGATAAGTAAAGTGAGGCCTAGGGTGATCAGAATTACTTATTAAGTAGCAGGAAAGTTAAGAAGAGGATGAGGACTAGAGTCTCAATTTGTTAATAAGCAAGTCTTCAGTTTCTAAGATTAGAGAATCAGCAAGTTGTTTATTTACTCACAAATATATAATTAATTAGTTTTAATAAGATAAGATGACTTAAAAATAAGACCAGAAACAATTGAATGAGGACGAATGAAGCCCTAGAGAAAAGGCTTACTTAGACCATCAGATCTAGAAGAAATACTTGAGATTATCTGTCATACCTAGGATGATTTTACAAAGTTGTATTTGAGAGATTTTTAAGACAGAAAATAAAATCTATAGGTTAAACGTCTCAGAGAAATATAAATAAAACATTAATTAGCTATGCCAATCAAGGGTGTTTGGCTCATGCAAAATGTCTTTCTATTTGGCCTTGGATATTATGATGTAAGAGAATTTGCAGTTCTTGTCTTCCTCTAAATGTGGTCTAAAATTATTATCAGGAGATTGCTTTCCCTGTTTATGTCTGAATTTAGGGGTTTGGAGTTGTGATGGGTGGGTGCAGTATAATACAAAGGGAAGTCAGACTGTCCTTAATATACACTTTGGGTTTGCCCTTGCCATGGATCTTTGCCCCAACAGTTGGGGGGAGTGATGAGGAATAGTAATATGTGCAGGGCCTAAGTTGCAAAATCTTTTGATATGAAGAAGAAATATTGCATAAGGATACTGAACAAATAAATAATAAGGGAAAGGAAAAAGTAAACATTTTAAAGAGGGAATGTTCAGTTACATGACTTTGGAACATGATGTAACTTCAAAACTTTTTTTTTTGTACTCAATTTGACTTGAATATGATACATAAGGAGTGGGAAGAGAGAGAGAGCAAAAATAGTAAGACTGCCCTTATGAATCATTTGAGATTTGGGTTTTGAAGTTAAAAAAATATATAATAGATAAGTCCACACACACATTTATATGATGGGGTTATAATAAAATGGTGAGGAAGGATGAAGGTGTAGATGCCATCCTACACTGGTAGGATGGAGGCCAGTCTAGTGACTTTTCCTATAACTATTTTCATCTGCAGGCAGGAGAACCCTGCCTGGGACTTTGTTAGTGGGTCTGTTAGTAATGAATTTCGTGCATAAAGGCATCCAGTGGTAGGTAAGATCTATTTTTGTGGTGGTAAAGCATTTGCCTGCGTCTGTGCTAATTATGTTTGCAGTAAAATTGAAGACTATTACGAGGGTAGGAAACCAGCTGAAGGATCATAAATAATTGGCCAAATGAGTGGCAGTGCTGCCCAGTCAACAGCATCATTTTTGTGGTCAGTGGTGTCTAGGGAGGGCCCACTGGGTGCCTGGCATAAATGAAGCACAAGCCACCATACTGAGAATTACCAGGCTGGATTTCCTTGGGGGTCCATTGTGCTTGGCTCTGGGAGTGCCTGATTCCTTTGTGTCACTGCTACTGCAAAAATAACTTCCCAACACTCCTGCCCCGCTACCCCTCCCGCTCCCAGCTTCCCTCTCAACCTCATCTGGGAAGCTTAATCCTTTCCTGCTAGCTAAACTTCAGTGTGTGGGACAAACTCTGCCATTGGTCTGTGGGGATGTGAGAAGCTCAAGGTCACTGCTGCGTGTCTCAGTCTTCATGCTGCTTTGGCCTGAGTCAGTGTCAGGGGCTATGAACCACTGCATTATACTGCATCCAGCTGCAAACCAGATCCTCAAACTGAATTGACATTCTCTATGGCCCTCTTTCTTTCACACTCCATATCCAATCCATCTGCAGGTCCTGTTAACCCCACCCTCCAAATAGTTTTCAAATCTGGCTACTTCTCTCCATCTCCAGAGTTATTCTCCTATTCACATTATCTTCTGCCTGGACTGCTTTCACTCTTAGCCTCTTATACAATCTCTTTTGCATGTAGTGACCAGAATGAGCTTTACATATGCTTTATCACTCTCAGTGCTTTAAAAATACCTTGAATAAAATTCAGACTCATTTTCTTGGCTAAAGGAATCTATTGGTGGGATATGACTATTGCATCTTCCTACTCCAGTCACATGTGTTTGTTGCTGTATAGTTAAAAAGTCAAGTCTATTCCAACTTAAATCTTTACTTGGCAGTTCCCTCTGTCTGGCATGCCCTTCTCTCAGCCCTACCTAACCACCTCCTCCGAAAAGACTTTTTAATCATGTTATCTAAATAACATTAGACTCTGTCTTTTTCTCTACACTTATTCTGCTTTAATTTCTTCACAGAATTCATCATCACCCAATGGGGTATTAAAAATTGGTTTATTGTCTGTCTTGCCCACTAAGAATGTAATTATAATGAGGGCAGGGACTTGGTTTTGCTCACCATTGTATCCCTAGAATCTTGAATGGTGCTTAGCAAATCACAATACTTAAAAAATATCTGTTGAAAGTATGAATGAATAAATGTCTATAGCCATGGAGTTGCTGTTATCAGTCACAGACAAAATTTTCTCAGATTTTTTATATTTTTCAGAAATGACCTCTACAATCTTTCATCCCATGTGATCTTTTTAGACTGGGACTTTGATACTCTACTCATTGAGAAGTGGGGTTTTTGAATCTTCTCTTGAATTTGAGCAGGTTCAGGAGCAGCAGGAGTGATGCTAATTGACTTTTGAGGCTATGGAGCTTCCACTTGTCTCTCTTTGGGTGGCTCTCTCTTAGAACCCAGCCATCATTCAGTTAGGAAGCCACAAAATGAGGCCACATGTGAATGCAATGGCTAACAACCCCAGCTGACGCCCAAGTTGGTGACCAGCATCAACAGTAAGATATGTGAGTTGGAGGCCCAGAGATGGCTTTGGCCCTCAGCTATTGATTTGCTCTCAACCTTCAGGTCTTCCCAGATGAGACCCTCACATTGTGGAGCAGAGATAAGCCATCTGGTAGAGCCCTGTCCAATACTGTTTCACAGAAACCATAAGCGATGATTAATTGTTTTATGTCACTACGTTTTTTGATTTGTTACACAAAGATAGATAGCCAGCAAAATAAGTGCATATATAATGACCCTCCTTCTTTCTACCACACTGTTGCTGAGGTGTGGATAAGATAGCAGAAGCTGGAGCAGCAGCCATCTTAGGTCATAGGTGGAAACAACCACCTGCCAAAGAAACAGGGTAAAAGGAGCCCAAGTCCCGGATGCCATAGAGCTGCCAAATCAGTTCTGAGGAGGAGGAACAAAATTCTGTTCTGTTCAATTCTTTGTTATATTTGGTCCTTTGTTAATCACTGCAGCAGGTGGAGGTTATATCCTGTCTTAGACAGGACTATCATTTTAAGTGCTTTCTATGTGCTAGGCATTGTGCCTTACATACATTACCTCATTCAATCCTCATTACAACAGGGACTCTGAATATTCCCATTATGCGGAATGGTAAACTGAGCTCAGAGAAGTAACTTAGCCGTGGTTTCACAGCTAAAAAGTGGCAAAGTTTGGATTTGAAGACAAATCAAAGGGATGTCAAATCTGAACTGCCTGAGTTCACTTTTGTGCTTACATCAATTCTGCGCAAGCTTTCTTTCAGAGAAGTGGGGAGTGAACTTGTAAAGAGAAGAGGCAGAAGATAAACTGTTAGCAATAGCTGCTTTAGCAATGGAGGGCAGCTCATAGGTGCTAAGATGCACCATGTTTTTTTCTTAGCCATGGTTAGACATGAATAACCACGTCTTCTTCAGTCCAGAACAAAAAACTATAGAAATATACAGGTAATCTGCCTCAATATAAATATCTCTGCCTTCTTTACCACATACTGTAGTTGGTGTTTTCAACACCAACTGTGGACATTCACACGTGTGTGTGCCTACATTCAACATCTCGTGGTGTTCCCTGTTGCATCTAGGGATACTACAACTCAGTAGCAGTTTATAACTTAAAAATCTAAAAGCAATTCAACAGAATATTTTTATAATGCTTGTTTTCAGTGATGAGGTACAAATGAAATAAGAAATATGAAGTCTTTTTGAAAAAGGATTCTATTCATGCCTGGGAAATATTATCAATAATACCACCTATGTTTTCAAAGAGAATCACATAATCTCAGTTAATCCTAAATTAATCCCAGTTAATCCTAAAGGTGGGAACTATTATCCTATTATAGATTAGGAAACCAAGGCACAGAAAAGTTAAATGTTTTTCTAAAGGTCACACAGCAAGGAAGCCTTCTATTTGACTGCAACAGAGGGATGAAAAATACCCTGCTATTTGCTTTTGAGCATGAATGAATTTGTTGTATCAATTCATATTTTATTTATTACATTTACTACAGTAAAATATTGGAGATGATATCTTAATTACAGTTCAGGTATAAGGTCAAAGATGTTCTTGCCATTTCTTTTTGCAGGAGGTAAAATGATCTGAGTATGATTTAGTTAAATGAAATCTACATGGCAAGGCTATCTTCTTGTGTTTGAAAGTTGCAAATTACATGAGAACAGTACAAGGAATATCAAAGTGAATTATGAAATGGTATAAAGTAAGAGAAAACCAGTCACCTTCTGGGAGGGAAACTCTTATTTGCTGTACCTAATTAGGAGTCTCTGAAGCAAAAGCCATGAGAGTTGGGTGGCTGAGGAGATGTCAAAGGGAACTAGATTCTGTAGTAAATGAGAAAGTTGCAAGGTCGGATGAGCAATAAATGGATTAACTCCTTAGCCTTCTTGCCTCTTCTCCAGCTTTTGTGGTTCTATCTAGAGATATAAATGTTTCAGATAAACTTCGATTACATGGATGAGAATGTGGGATTTCCCTTATTACTTTTAACAAAAACTACGGAAAGCACCATTTCATTTTCTTCAAGCATATAATGTATTTTCAGAGACACACAAATTCTCTCGATTTTTCGTTGAGCCCACGTGTTGAAGCGAGTATGAGTTGATTTTGTAAAACCTGATGTGTGTGTGTGTTTATGGGATTACTTCAGGCATCATTGTGGGCACCCTCAGGTTGGCATGGACTGACCCCTTTCACTACCTGCTCTGCATTTTCTCGGTTCTAATGTGCCCAAGCCTTAATAGGGTCAATCAGTTCTTTACAGAACAATAAAGGAGAGTTTTGCATGAAGCTCACAAAATAGAATTTTCTTAGATTGACTATTTCATCAGATTATTGGTAAAATGTCCTGTAAAAATTTGAATTTCACCAACTCCAGGCTCCAGGTCAAGGTGAACCATAGTTCAAAGCAAAAAGGAAAGCCGGTACTAAATTGCTAGCTACAAATTACCAAGATAGTGAAATGAATTTGGGGAAAAATACCTTGCTAAACCTTTTTTTTTTTTGCAGTTTTTGGCTGGGGCTGGGTTTGAACCCGCCACCTCCGGCATATGGGGCTGGCGCCCTACCCCTTTGAGCCACAGGCGCCGCCCCCTTGCTAAACATTTTTGTAGGTGAATTTGAAGTCTACACTTTTCCAAAGTTTATTCTATAAAGAAAATAAGTTGCAGGTTTAGAACTCTATGATTTGGAGTATTTGGGGATTTATGGGCTTCTAGAGCACAGAATATTATTATTATTTTTTTTTTGTAGAGACAGAGTTTCACTTTATCGCCCTCGGTAGAGTGCCGTGGCCTCACACAGCTCACAGCAACCTCCAACTCCTGGGCTTAGGGCGATTCTCCCACCTCAGCCTCCCGAGTAGCTGGGACTACAGGCGCCCGCCACAACGCCCGGCTATTTTTTTGTTGCAGTTTGGCCGGGGCTGGGTTTGAACCCGCCACCCTCGGTATATGGGGCTGGCACCCTGCTCACTGAGCCACAGGCGCCGCCCAGCACAGAATATTATTAAAGTACACTTACATGCCGTAACAAGCCCATAAAGTAGAAGTGAGCACAGAAGTCATTCACATTTCTTTTCAAACAAATCTTTACCCTAACATGACTGGTTGGTGGGTCTCCACAAGCAGCGTCCAATCCATGCTTACGGAACATAGACCCCTCCCCCCCGCCTTAAGTATTAACATCTGATTCTTGCCCTTGAGGAATATTTAACTCTTTAGAACAGTAAATTAATCAAAACTGGTTGTATTACAGTTAGCTCTGTATATCTGTGGGAGTCAGTGAAACGAAGATAAAAAACATGAAAAAAAAATTTCCACAAAAATCCAAAAGGCAAAACTTGAATTTCCAGGTGCCAAGTACTACGCTGAATCCATGTGAATGAAGTGAAGCGTAGGCACGGCAGTAGGTATTATGAGTATCCAGAGATGATTTAAAGTATATGGAAGGATGTCTATAGGATATAGGCAAATACTATGTCTTCTTACATAAGGGGTTTGAGCATCTGTGAATTTTGGTATCAGCAAGGGGGCCCAGAACCAATCCCCCAATGGATACTGAGGGACGAATGAAGTTATACAATGCTGTGTAATAAATTATCCCCCCAGATACCATCTTAAACATTTATTATCTCATAGTTGCTGAGGGCCAGGAATTTGGGCACAGCATAGCTGCAGTGTGGCTCAGCACACCATGGTTGCAGTGGAGTTGTCTGAAAGACTTGACTGGGGCTGGAAGAGCTGCTTCTAGTCTGTCTTGGGAGATTGTTGTCTGACCTTGTTCTTTGCTGGGAGTTGGTTGGAGATCTCAGTTCCTCAGCTCCTGGGTCTGTCTGGTGTGCAGCTATCTAATTGTCCTATCAACATGGCAGCTGGCTTTTCTTATGATGAGAGCTCATCTCCTCAGGACTGTAACTCACTTCTAACGGGTAGAATATTGACCAATCTGTACCTAAGGAAGGGAGTACCCTAGGGTGAGAATACCAGGAGTTAGGGATTATTTTGAAGGCCAGGAGCCAAACAGGTTTTTCTGAATATTCCTTGTCTTAGTATTGCTAAGAATAGTACTACAACCATCACCCAGTTTCTTAGTATAAAAACTTTGGACTCATTTTCTAACTGCTGTCCCTTATTCACCAATGCTACCTCATTAATATTATCAATCACCAAGTTATAGAAGCCACCATCTTAATATCCTTTGCACCTTTATTCTTCTTATTGTTATTGCTTTAGTTTTGGCCCTTCATCATGCACCACAAGGCATTTTCAATGACTATCTCTCCTTTTATTTTGGTTCTCTTTTATGTAGATTGAATCATATGGAACTGTCACTTTTTTTGTGTGTGAGACAGAGTATCACTCTCTCACCCTGGGTAAAGTGCTGTGGCTTCATAGCTCACAACAACCTCAAATTCTTGTGTTTAAGCAATCCTCCTACCTCAGCCTCCCCAGTAGCTGGGACTATAGGCCCTTGCTACCACACCTGGCTAGTTTTTCTATTTTTAGTAGTGGTGGGTTCTCACTCTTGCTCAGGCTGGTCCTGAGCTCAAGCAATCTACCCACCTCTGTTTTCCAGAGTTCTAGGATTGCAGGCGTGAGCCACCACTTTCAGCCGGAATTGTCACTTTTAGGGTCAATTTTGGTGGTGTATTTGTCAGCATGAGCTGCCATAATAAAATATCATAGACCAGCTTAAATGGTAGCCTGTCTACTTATTTTCTTATAGTTCTGGAGGCTGGAAGCCCACGATCAGAGGCCAGCATGC